>NC_091000.1:33242500-34537500 GCF_041146395.1 Eulemur rufifrons | reverse complement strand
AGAGTAGGACTGAGTCTAAAGGAAGGAGGTTTCTGGGGAGAAAATGTGTCTAAATCTGGTAAGAAAACTGCATTCAAAGAGGGGATAAGGTAATAGGATGAACTGCGGTGGGGAAAGAAAATCCAACGGCAGCATCCATAGAGAGGGAGCAGGAGAAAGGGAACGCACACTCCCAATGCTGTACAAGTGCTATTTTGGGGGACAGATACTTTACTGTATTTCAAAACAATGCAGAATTTCAAACATCTTTGTCACTTTGTTTATGACAAGGTTTAGCTGAACAGCGCCCGTGAAGTCCAGACATCACGACTAGAGCCAAGTTTAGCCACGGTGTAGCCTCCAATTGCTCTGCTGGTAGGTGACTAGAAGGTCCCAAGGGTGACATCAGCCAACAGGGAGGCCTTGCCCACCACCCAATCCTCAGCATCACAGCCCCTCAAGGCTTGCAGAGGGTAATAGAAGCTCCCAAATGACAAACTCTCAGGGAGTCCTTGGAGAGGAAACCTCCCCTCGTACATGCCAAATCTGGCTGCAATTGAAGTATGACAACTCCACTATGGTGTTAGGAAGTGACTGGTTTCATGGATGGGGTGTAGGGAGGGGTTTAGGGAGTATCAAGAATTCACACATTGAAAATGCAGATTTGTTACCACTTCACTAAAGCCCAGCTGACGGCCTACCTCGCCTCTCCAGGTAGTTCAGAAGGTCCTGTGTGCCTCCAAACCAATCCAATGCTAGAGCCCTTTCTATGAAGGCACTCAGACCAGGAAAATCACACAGTTGGGGAGGCCACAAAGCCCCCTACTAGTTTCAAAAGAAATATGTTGAAATTAAGTCAAAACCAGAGTTGATGTAAAAACACTTTGGCAAAAGGTTTTGTAATTACTGATAAAGGTATACGAACACCTACCCATGCCAGACCAATTCCGTTCTCAAGCATATATCCAAGAGAAATGAAAACATATGTCTACACAAAGACTTGTACAAGAATGTGCATAGCAGCTTTATTCATAATAGCAAAAACCTGGAAACATCCCAAATGTCCGTCAATAGGAGAATAGATAAACAAATTGTGGGAATCATACATATAATGAGATGTTTCTCAGCAAAAAAAAAAAAAAAAAAAAAAAAAAAATTTAAAAACTGTTGATTTGATACATACAGCACATATGAATCCCACAGACATTATGCTGAGTAAAAAGAAGCCCAGCACAGAATACATATTGTATTATTCCATTATATGGAGCTCTAGAACAGCCAAAACTCATCTACAGTGAAAAAAGGTAAAAGTATGATTACTCAAAGGAATGAGGGGGGAATTGAATAGGAAGGGAAATTTTCTGAGATAGCAGAAATATTCTATATCTTTATAGGAGTATGGATTACACAATGTACTCACTTATCAAAATTCATTGAATTATACACTTGATATTTTTTATTTTACTGTATATAAATTTTACCTTAAAAATAGTAAACAATTATGGAAGTCTAATTAGTAGGGTTTTTCCCCCCCAGAGGTATGGGTCAGCAATTCTGAAACTACTTTCTGTGTATCCTAATCTTAAGCAAATAAGTAAATATATTAAGAATAATGGTATCCAAGTTTTTCACTGTTGCAGAAAAAAGTTTCAAATATGGGAAAGGGAGGCTTAGAATGTACATTGTGGTTTTAGATTAAAATTGGAAGCATCATTAGGAACTCATAGTTTTTAATAGATGGATGGGTAAATACAGATTATATATGCACGAACTTTCCCAGCTCTGTCTACCTGAGAGGACATAAAAGCAGTAACACTAGTAGCAATGAGCATATCTAGCACTCAAAATTGCCTCCTAAAGAATAGTGGCTTCTCCACTAAAAGGAACCAGAGATCCACGGGAAAAGGCTGATTCCTATGGTATTGCCCTGCTGAAGGTATTTTCTTGCTGGAGCAGGGAAAATACAAGATGATGCTCGAACATCTTGTTTTATCTGAAATTAAGAAAGTGGTCAGAATATATCATCCCTGAGTATCCGTGGGGGAATTGGTTCCAGGGCTTCCCACAGACACCAAACTCCACAAATGGCTGAAGTCCCTTATATAAAATGGAATAGTATCTGCATATAACCTATGAACATCCTCCCATATTCTGTCAATCATCTCTAGATTACTTATAATACCTAATACAACATAAATGCTATGTAAATAGTTGTTATACTATATTGTTTAGGGAATAACGATACAGAAAAAAAAGTCTATACATGTTCCATCCATTTTTTTTCAAGTATTTTCTCTTGGTTGGTTGAATTCATGGATATGGACTCCATGGATACAGAGGGCTGAGTGTGTTCTGGGCAGAATATATCAAAAGGACACCAGATCCTAATTTGTGCTTCCACCTCTACTTTAATATCAAAGACAAGCCAAATAACCTAAAAAGCCATAGGTTTGTTAATAAACCTATCAGATAGCCGAGGATGAAAGAAACCAACATGAACTAAAATCTAGGAAGTAACAAGTCCCTCTAGGAAATGCCCTAGAGCTCCTCTCATCTTGTGTAGGGCAGTGGAAATAGGAAGAAGTTGCCATTAATGGGTTTCAGGAGGAACTAACCGAACTCTGTAAGAATTTTAATGACTAAATGAGAGCTGGTGTGATATTTAGAATCCTGAGCTCTATGCACAAAGAGAATCTGCACCTACTCATCAAAACTTTCTGGTAGGTCTTCACTAAGTGTTCATGGAAAAGATTATGAACAGAGCAAGAGAGTTGAGACCAGAATATTTAAAACTTAGGCACTTGCTGAATGATGAAAAGAGGGAAGGAAAACTGAGAGAAATGCTACAAGTCACTGCAAGCCTTCATTAAGTATTTGTCAGAGGCTGCCCACAGCTGGAGGAAGGGCAGGAGACCTAGGGCATCCCTTTGAGGAGCAATTTCCTGGGAACTCAAGGTCTCTTTTATAGCTCTTCTGCCTTGCCTCAAGTCAGAAACACACCATTCTAGAACCTTTACAGGCACTCTTAGCATTCACTGAATACACTGTCCAATATTCCAAGGATAAGAAAACCAGGAGGCAGAACTGAAGAGCAAAGAGAACTTCTTGGCAACAATAAAAAGCTAGAAGGCAGTTTAGAAAGCAGAATGAGATTCCCATGGCTCAGGAAGCTGAAGGTTGTTTGTACAAAAAAGTCTTGCCCTGTTGAAGGTAAAGTACTGACTCATTCTTGAATCATTAATCTAATGGTGAACTAAATCTAATTAAAAAGACAGTAAACTGCAGGCATGGCTCAACTACACTTTAGATGGGTTGCTGACAGGAAAAAGGTATTTCCTTTCCTGGGCAAAAATATTATTTACTTCAATCTATACTGTTTTTGGGTTTTTTTGTTTGTTTGTTTTTGACATAAAATGTCTTGCATACAATCAAAAATTATAAAACACATGAAGAAAAATATTTTTTTGAAGGAAATAGAAATTGACTCAGAGATGGCCCAGAGGTTAAAATGATAAGACAAGAGACTTCAAAATAACTTTGATTAATATGTTAAAGGATCTAGTGGAAAAGGTGCATACCATACATGACCAGATGTGTAATTATGGCATAAATGAAAACTATATATAAAACAAGCCAAATTAAATTGCTAGAAACAAAATATGTAATGTCTGAAATGAAGAATTCATTCAATCAGCTTATCTGCAGATTAGAAACAGCAGTGAAAAGAATCAGGAAACTTGACAACAGGTCAATAAAAATCATTCAAATTTTAGCATAAAAAAGTGAAAAAGTAGAATAGCAATATCAAATGGTTTAAGGTATGTATAACTAGAATCCCATGATGTGAATTAAAATTTTATTAATTTTAGAGAGGAAAAAATCATAACTTCATAGTATTGAAACCTAGCAAGCACCATCCTAACCAAGTGATCAGAGTGAGCATCATCAATATTGGGATAAACCAACATCATGTGCCACCTAATATGACATATAAAGAAGAACATTATATAACTTCAATGGGATAACTTCCCAAAAGATGCATAATCTCAATCTTATCATAAGGAAATATTGGACCAGATGAATTAGAAGGACATTCTGTAAAACAATTGACTTGTATTCTTCAAAAATTTTAAGATCAAGAAAGGCAAAGGAAGACTGAGGAGTTATTCCATATTTAAAGAGACAAAAGAGATATAACAACTAAATTCAATTGGTGATGCCAAATTGGATCCTGGATGAAGGAAAATGTCTATAAAGAACATTACTGGCATATAAGTACCTCGCGCTAACCAATTCCTGACCCAGAGAAAATGAATAAGATAATAAATGTGTATTGTTGTTTGAAACCAAAAAAAAAAAAAAAGAACATTATTGGCATAATTAATCAAAATTGAATATGGACTGTATGTTATCTTATAGTATATATCAATACTAAATTTTCTTGTTTTGATAATCAGACTATGGTTATATAGGAGAATGTCTGTGTTCTTAGAAAATATGCCGAAAACTAAGGATAGATGGTTACAATGTATCAAACATACTCAAATTATTCTGTATAAATATATAATGTGTATGAATATACATGTATATTAATATATATCATATATCATGTATATGCACACAGACACAGAGAATAATTAAGCAAATGGGCCAAAATGTAAATAATTGGTGAACCTGGAAAAAGTATTATTGGAATTCTTTATGCAATTTATGCAGCTTTTTCACAAGTTTGAAATTATATCAAAATGAAAAGTTATCCCCAAAGAGCATCCTTGGAAAGAAATGATGCTGCCAGAGAACACTACGCTGCCTGATAAATGGTTATAGAGCAGGCAGGGAAATGCTGTGGTCAGGCAAGCAACCTACAATTTCCCTGGTGATCAAGGATACATGTCCATTCTCTGCAGATTCTGAAATGATATTAGCTTAGAATCTAGGGACTCTAAAGCAGTAAGAAACCTTGGCACTAGCCTCGCCCACCCTCTTCCTTTTACAGATAAGGAAACAAAGTTAGCTATGGAGTCCAAACTTCTTTGAGGAAGATCCAAGCCTTCTGATTCTCAGTCTCTCTGATCCTTAGTCTAGGTGATCACCACAACTTGCCATACTTGAGCTGTGTGTCTGCTTAATCTATAGCATTCCTATAGAGAGAGGCATTGAGTCCAGGGAACAGGAGGGCTTTGCTGGCTCCTGGGGGCAGCATAACTCTTCAGCGCCTCTTCCCCGCCCAGGTTACCTCTTCCAAGTGGAGATTCATCATATTTACTGTCCCTCCTATTTTTATTGACTGGCTGTTGAGATTTATTGAACACTCAGTGTGTACTTATCACTCCCCTATCACATTGATAATATGACTTATTACTCCCAATTTCTTTATCTCCTGATTAAGCACTCTTGAACTAAACAAGGGTGTGATGTATACATGGCAAGCGGTGGAGGAGAGGAACATTTGGCATTTCCTTTCTCAAGAATATAGGCACTCAATAATATGTGGCGTCTGACTCTTCTGGTGGAGGCAACAAACTAATAAGGAGAAATCTTGGATTCCAGCCCTGTGTTGACCTATGGCAAGCCTTATTATCCCGGATGGCAACATGGTAAGCCCTACACCTCACAACCATCATATGATGAGATTCAACACAAATTGCTCCTCCCCTGAAAAAATATTTTATACCAATGACCCCACTGGAGGCCTGATAATCTCTTCTTCCTATAGGAAGGCAGTTTGGCCACAGCTGGAGTCATTATTTTGACCATTAGTTCTAGTAGCAGCAATGTTTTATTAGTGTGTTGCATATAATAGATATTAACATTTATTTCTTAAAGAATGATTCATCAATAGCAATATCTTTGCAGCCACCCAGAATCAACAGGGCTGGGAATAAAGGAGACTCTCTGTTGAAAACCATTGTACCCATTAAGCCCCCTCCACTCCACCATCCCCATATCATGAGTAATCATCCCTTTTATTTGCTTCTTTTTAATATTTCTTCCATCTTCTTCTACCATTCAGTCCCTACTGAGAGCTTTCTAATGTAGGCCCTACTTGAAGTCAGAAGAAAAAGAATTTCCTGGATGGGATTAAATGATCTGACTAGTCAAAGAAAAAGCAGGAAAAAAGCACTGAACAAGAAATAAAAGAGAGAGAGAAACTGAGTCAGAGCTTTCCAACCACCAGTGGCGTACAATAGAGCTGACTCGTGGGAAGGTGCAGAGCTTCATAACTCAAGGCATCCCTGGGCTTGTCTCCGCTTCATAGCCTGTAATGCTTTCAGCTGAATATGTCACGTAGTGGTTCTCAATGACATCTGTTAACTGAATGACCTCTAATATGTATGCATAGAAGTCACACCACTGAGCTTTTACCGGAACTATAAGAGGAAAACATTTTATGTCTTTTAATTCTATTCAGCACACTACCCTCCCCAGCCCCCCAAGTTTCCTCCACTCTCAACATACACACAAACACATGGCGATGTGCAAAGATCAAGGACTTTGGTATCAGACCAACTTGACTTCAAATCCAGTTCTGCCCGTATTACATTTGTGACCTTGGGAAAGTTACTTAATCTCTGTAAGGTCCAGCTTCCTTGTCTATAAACAAGATTAGGTGAGATAACGTGCTATTCATTTGCAAATAGTTTAGTGACATATACAAGTTTTGTATTATTCTACCTCTCCTTCTGGTATTTTTTAATAAATCATGATGTAATACTTTGCACGTATTCAACTACTCCCTGAAAGTGTTAGCATGTTTTTATATGTCCTAAAAAAATAGGTTGTAACACCTTCTAGTAGCTAGCCACACCTTAAGCACATGACCGCATGGATATAGTTTCCATGAAGTAAGATTGTGCCATTATCCTGTCCTCAAATAACCTTACCTTAATATTTAACCACAGCTGTCTGCACTCAGAGAAGCTGTGCACACATAGAAAATGTATATTCTGCTCAAAGGTTTTCATTGTCATGCACTCCTCTCTCTTATATTACTTGATATATATCTCAGCAACCCAGGAACAAATTAACTCTTGTGGCTAATGTCCTGCATGTAGTGTGCTGGAGCCAGCACCCACCCTTACCTGTGGGGTGTCCCCAGAATCATCCTGACCCAATATGCCCCCTCCTCAGAGTAGTTAAGGGCAGCGTCTAGAGTCAGACTGCTGAATTCAATGCTAACTCCACTGTTTACTTTCTCGATAACTTTGAGGGGAAGTTATTTAATTTCTCTATGTCTTAGTTTTTTCATCAAAATAGGGATAATTATAGAACCTATCTCAAGATTTATTGTAGGGATTAAATGGACTAATATATTTAAGGCATGCAGTCCACACCTGGCACACTGGGAACTAGTGAATGTTCACTATTATTATCATCATGAAGTATGGCCAATTTGGTGACAGTCTAGGAAAGACCAGATTCTTCCTGAAGAAACTTAAAATCCTAGCTCACCATTGACCCACAACACAGGCTGGTCATTTCTTAGCTCAAGAAATTTGGGTGCTAATAATTCTTAAATACCTGTGTCCTCACCAGAAAGCATTCCGTGCTTGCCTAACCTCACTGTTACCAATGTGTCCGGAGCAGAGCACAGGGACCAGCTGGTGTGTCATGGGTATTAGTGGCACCAAAGACCCATGCAAGTTAATTCACTCCCAGAAAGGACCGAGAAATACAAATTCTATAGGTAAAAATGGGACCCTGAGGCTGGCCCCTTTTCTTCTTAGAATAGAGATTTGCAGCCTGTGGGAAGGCTGTGACCAAAGCAGTGGAAGTCAATGCCAGTGGCTGATAGGTAGCTTTTGACCACCATGACTTTCTTCCTGACACATGTGACAGAGCATTACTGTCCTCTTTCTTAGCATCGTGACACTATCTGGGGAGATACCTACACACACTCGTGAGGACTGGATTGTGACTGCCCCCTCACACCTGTAAGGGTTGCTCCTCCGTGGTCACTCAAAGAACCACCAGACAACAGCCTTGGGAGGATCCTTTAGAAGGACTGTGAGGGATGGGTCAAGTTTTTTAAAAAGGTGGTTTTGGATTTTCAGTGCCCTCCCCTTACCCACTGAAAAAAAAAAGTTTCTTTCTTCCAAAGATAACTGATAACATACTAATCTTTGAATTCCTTTTCTGAAAAATAGATGGTAGATAGATAGGTAATTAGGTAGATGGATCAATGATAATAGATCTAGATGTACATAGACGTACAGAAATATATTTACATACTATTTAGTATGTATGTGTATATCTCTGTATATTATGGATACATTAATGTTATTTATACTTATGTATGTATGGATCTCAGAGTGGTAAGAATGCACGGTTGTCTAAGGTTTGGTTGATCCTTGGTCTATGAGGCCTGTCTTCATGTTCCACAATAAGGTGCTTCACAGAGAGAAACTGAACTGACCTTAATGAGGAAGAACATGAGTGCAAAAGCCAAGAGAAGGAGATGGAGCCCATGTTCCAGACAAGCCATACAGAGCGCCAACTGCAAAATCAAGGTCCCAGACATGCCACTACAGCACTTTGATAACTGTTCATTTATCATCGTCCCTTTCTGAAGTGGAGTAAGGATAAACAAAGGCCTATGATTGGGTGTTACTGGAAGTAAAATTGCCTAGAACATCTTTTAATTAAAAAAAAAAAACAATAGACTCTATTAGCAGAAAAACATAAAGAGGAAAATCCAAATCTCTCAGTAAATAACCACGGTATATAAGCTCCAGCCAATGTGGTTAATTATGGAAAATGAGGAGCAAAAGCTTAAAGAAAAACAGACAAACATGGTCAAGAGAAAATGCCACCCTTTGTTATTATAAAAAGGGGTTGGGCATGGGAATTGAAAATCCAGAAAGTTCACTTGTCTATTTTTGTTGTTTGAATCCAGGGTAAAATAACCCCTTAGTTTAAATGTATCAAACAATACATATAAAAAGTAAGAGGCTTTAGTATTTGAAGAAAAACTGAATTGATAACAAAAACCAGACACTAAAAGAAGATATATAGGGGAAGGAAGCAACTCTATCCTTCTTTGAAGGCAGTTTCTTTTATTTCATTCAGTTAGTCGTGTTGGAGGAAAACACTGTAAAAACTTTAATGAAGCAATAAAACTCATTTTGAAACCTTGTGCATATGCTTTGCTCTGCTCCCAGAGCTGCTCACGACTACATCCATATAAAAAAGAAACAGCACCTGTAACTGACCTATGATTGCTTATTAAACATTTACCTTAGCAACCACATATAAAACAGTCAAACACAAAAGGAACTTTCAATTTCACCATTTATCTCGTGTACAAATGGCAGCCCCAAACTGCTAAATGGGCAAGAGACCAAAGGAGAAGTGTTCTCTGAGCCTTTGAAATAAAATGTCCCCTCGTCTTAAAATGCTTTAAGAGTATAAATTGGCAGCGATCTCTGCGTTGCATGAGAGCTCTCTCCCTCTCTTCACCTTGTCCTGTGAGTCTGCAAAGCTCACCTTGGGCACTGCGTTCACGCCCATGTCTACATTTCTACCAAAGCCACACTCTCCCAGGGCACCGTACGTCACACTTACCTTTCCTTCTGCCTTCAAACACTCCTTTGCAAACACTCCCCTTGTTTAATTGAATGCCAATGACAAATATATTTCAAACAAGCTAAGATAAACAGGAACTTTGGGCTGTCATCACCAATAAGATGACCCACAGGAGAAATTACTACTGTGTATTTGTTTATTCTCCACGAGGACAGAGGCTGCGATTTCCTTTCAGCTCTACAAAGAAGGAGCAGCACCGAACAGCCCTCAGTGAACACCAGAAATGATGTTAAATTTCATTTGGTAATAGGCGACAAAGCAGGAAAATGGATGAAGGGTGAGGGAACTGGCTACTTAATTCATGAAAGACGTGAGAGGTGAGATAGGTGCATGTGTGTATGTGTACATATATGTAACATATATATATCTCACATGATTTTTTATCCTATATAAAAATCTTCATATATAAAAAAATCCTAGTTTTCTAACTATAGTGGCTTACAGTCCATAAGTCAGTTAATTTTCATACCACAAAACCTCGTTTATATTTCTGAGTGTAATTTCACATGCAAGTTTGTAGTTTAAAATTTTCATTTCACTAAAAATTATCTTGGTCATCATTATCTTGTATAAGCCCAAGGCAACTAAGTTTCCTGAAATAGGCATTTGAAGACTTTTTTTTCTGCTCTTGCAGGTCTCCTTTGCACGGAGCCCTGTTGGTTTAAAGCTACAAATGCCTCTCATGCCTATTTCTTTTCCTACTGGCTCTTTTCCTGTTCTAAACTTACCTCTATTTTCTTTCTCATTCTGAAAGATTCCCTTTCCTGAGCACTCCAGATGAAAAATAGGACTTGAATTGGGAAAATATAGGCTGCAAATTGGGATTCATGGATTTTTTTCCTCTTAATAGATATGTTCTCCAGACAAAACACAAAACGGTCCTTATTTCCCAACTTTTATAAGGATTTTTTTCCTGGATTTATATTCTGTCTGTATTTTCAAGACTCAATAGTTGTGGCTCTCTTTGTCAAGCCTGTGATATAATTGACTATTATTACTTTCACCAGCTATTTAAAATGTTCTGTAAAAGTGTCATGGCATTTCAGGTATCTAGTGTTAGCTATTGATTTAGAGGAAATTTCTGGCACTTTTTTTTTCCTTCTGTGGTTCATTACCAAGTCAAATTTATAAACTAATTCCATTGAATTTACCATACTGCTATCTTGGGAATTAATAACATTCCCTTCTATTTGAGAAATCATTTCCTCTAGCTACTTGGCAATTGTGGTTGCTGCCGTCTCCAGTGAAATACCTCTAAACTAACAAAGTAAGTTTCTATCTCTAAATTAAGATTTTTTTTAAAAACTTTGATCTAGAAAGTAATAAAGATAATAGAAATTAGAAATCCAAAACATTTCTTTTTTACTTTTCGATGTGTTCTGCTAAAGAGTTTCCCATCATTCATAATGCTATCTAGAGCAACAGAAATGCCAGATAGGCCAATATGTTTCTTTTCTGGCTCTGCATTTGGTTTTAGAAAGAAGTGAGCAGTAGGGAAAGCCACTAGTTTTGTCTTCAAAAATGGACTGTTCTTCAGGGCTGTGGCCAACTGAACACAAGACCAACCACCTGAAAATTATAGCTATTTTGAGGCAAGATTCAGCTGAATATTCTCCCAGGAGATTCAGTCATTAATAACAATGACATTTTCTTACGCAGTGAGAAAAAGTGCATGAGGAATTATGCAGCATCTAGACTGTCAATCCCTTTATATCACCCAACATATTTGCTGCCATGTTGGGCTTCTTGGGCTAACCAAAAGCAATATCAACCAGTGTTTGATTTTTCAAATTTCTCTTATCATTTATTCTAGATTTTTGTGTGTGCCCCCAAATTTTTAAAAGTACAAAAATCCAATAAACGTGTCTCTAATTGTTTATGATCTTGTCCTTACCAATTGCATTTAGGAGAACAGAATTTCAGATTTCCCATAGTGTAAGTACTCTCTGCCAAGTCAAGTTGAGCACTGAAGAAATACACTAGACAAGGTCAACAGTGGAACTTTCCTGAAAGATAACCACCTCAGGTTGCCAGCAAATGGGCCATTTTGGTTTGAAAGGTTTTAGAATATAGGAAAAGTTATAAGTGCTATATATAAAGGAACCCATAGACAAGGCCAATGATCAAGTTCAAGAATTAATTTAATTAAAAAGAAGTAAGTAGGAAAAATGGAATGATTTATAGGAGATAAGCCTAATTAGCGCCACTTGAAACATGGCACTCCATGTGTATAAAATCACAGAATCATAGAATTGAGAATTGTGGAACCACAATGGTCCTTTCAGTTCTCTTAGTCCTATTCTATTTAGGCACCAGGAAGTTACTTGTCTCTTTCTTAGACCTTTTTAGATTTAAGAGTTCAGCAGCTCTTAAATCAACTTTCATTATCTCTGTGGTTTGCTATCTCAGGGCAAAATATACTTTCCCTATTCCAACAATAAATCTATATTTAAGGGTTCGCTTTAAGAAAAGTCATAAAAATAATAGAACCACTTAGCTGAATATTGTGTCTTTCTTCTAAAGAGCCCAAAATATTTTCTCCCCATCTCTCCTTAAACAAATGATGTGATTTAATACATGAGAAAAAAGTGGTACCTCTGCTACTTTGTGAACATAGAATTAAGGCCTAGGGAGAAGAAACAAAAGTCATGCTGTCCTCCCTTTCAAAAAATGAATCTTGTTTACTACCAAGTAGGAAGGAAAATAAAACCAAAAAAGAAAAAATAAGAAAATTAAAAAAAAATGAATCCTGTCATGTCTCAACTATACAGGCACTTCAAGTATATACCTTGGGTGATTGCCATGAGTTTATAGTGTATTCCATAGCTATACTAATAACCTGATCCTTGTCTAATCTCTATGGGATCCTTTGGACCTACTTTGCTGTACTACATTATTACACATATACATGCACACATACATACGCAGACACATAAATGGCCTTTTGGGATTTGTACTGTTGTGTTCATACTGACCAGTTTCATTAGTGTTCTCATTTTGAGCATTACAAATTCACATAATAACCACAAGGATTAGGAGTCCAGTCTGCGATCACAAAACAAAGCAAAGCTCACTGGCCCACACTGAGATCAAATGTATGAACTTATTCTCATTAATGTCCTTATTAATAAAGCTAACCAGTTGCCCTAAGACAGAAACCGATTAGAAGGTAGACACAATATCTAACTAGCAGCTTTCATCTTTATAAGTGGTACCATACAATATACATTGAGATTTACCACTAATAATTACTATATTTTATGAAGCATTAATTTCAAGACCTCGATCTTGAAACAAAATTAATTTGTATTTTGTTACAAACCTGCTGCTTCTAATTCTATTCACTGATCTATTTTAAACTGAATTTGCCTGGTTTGAAGAATTTCATTCTGTAGACTGGTAACAGAAGCATTTAGAAAAGGTAAAGTACTTATTCACGGTCACACTTTAATAAAGTGGTAAACTATAATTTAAATTCATTTCAATTCGACTTAATTTAAAGTTGTAAATTTTAACCAATATATGATATACTTTGCAAGAAGTTAGTAAATGTGAACCAATTTAATGCGTTAAGCACAGCCTAAGCACTAAGTAATTTTATTACCTTATTTGAACTTCGCAACAACCCCATGAGGAAGTTAAGTGATTTTCCCCATTTTTATAGATGAGAAAAACAGTAACTTGGGTTTGAAGATACAATCTAGCCTATAGCTATAACTGAGCTTTGACTTATACATATGCAACTGGGTAGTCACCTACAGAGTTCAAGGGACTATCAAAAGGCACTTGTACATAGAGTCCCTACCTTTCATAAGTATGCTGTTCCATCATTGGAGAGTATGTCCTTTGAGCTAAAGCAGCAAGCCTTTGGTAATCATAGCCAAAACATAAATAATTCTAAAAAGGTAACATACTACATTAAATTAGGTATCCCAGAAGCAGCCCCTGAATCACAGATTATGTGGAAGAGATGTCTATACCTCCAGGGGCTACCAGGAGAGAAGAGGGAGGAAGCCACGAAAGCTCCACCTTGATTCTACAGGTGGAGATCCTTGAATCCTGAAAAGTAAGTAGGGCCTCAGAGTGTCCCTGGCCCAAGTGACAGAGCTGGGCCTTCAGAACCTTACACTCCTCAGTTGTTCATCAAGGACCACTCCAGGAGCATGTCAATTCCTAAGTTCTTGTGGGCAAAGAGGGTCCTGAAGTAACATATTATGGTCATTGAAAGCAGAAGCACAAAAAGCCAGGAGAGTCCCCAAAATGGAAACAAGGGATTGGTGGGGACCTGGGCAGGGCACCAGTATTGTCTGCACACACCTGAGCCTGTTCACTTAGTAGCATCTCCCCTGGAAAGATTATAAATCCCTGGGGAAAGGGGAACTGGACTGGGAAGTTCTGATGAGAGCAGAAAGAAGATATAGTAAGTCAGTGAGGGTCCATGGCCTGAGAAGATGTAAGGACACTAAGGAAATGGTCCTGAGGCCCATTCTACAGCGAAGAGACAAGGCTGGGAATCAAAGTGAGAGAAGAAAGAGCACAAAGAAGTGAGAGAAAACGAAGTGCAAATTTAACCTTCTTCACAATTAGACTTAGTCTTCTGTGGCTTCTCTTTGTTGGATAAATTTTCAAACATCTCGGTAGCCTTCCACAAAAAGTTACTATTCACACCGTGGACCTTTCAGAACCATTGTAACTACTGTAGTAACGTGGCCTTTTCGGAAAATAAAAATACAGTGTATAATTATTATTATTATAAGCTGATTAAATTCTCACAATAAAGAAAAATAAGAAGAAATTTCAAAAATTAGTCTTTTCATTTTTTTTCTTTCATTTTTGTTTCTTGCCAACTATATCTGTAAGGACTACTCCTCATAGAAGTCAACACTTAGAGCTGTGTTTTGCTTTTTCTTATTCTAAAATCCCAAATCATGGAACAGTTATAGAGTTTACGTGATGGGGGAAAAAATATACTTTGTGCCTGCTTTCAGAAACTCGGTTACGTATGCACATTAATCATGTTTGGGATGATTTATTTCTGCATTCATGCTGGCCAATTTTATTAGTGTTTAGTTTGGCTGAATGGAAGCAAATCTGCTTTCTATTCCACCTCTGTAAAAAGAAGAGTAAGATCTGTGCTAGCTTATAGAAAGTCGACACTTCAGCTTTATTCCTTAATCTCAGGCACTTCCGAGTTCTTCTTTTTTTTACATTCTCCCTCTGCGATAGCCTCTATAGAATCTCTTAATCTAGGCATATTCGAGTTATATCTTCATTTTATTTTCCATCCTCTTCAGAATTTTTAACGTCATACAAAAGAAACATTTCACGCTCACCATGTGGCTCTTGTCACAGCCATTTCCCACTTTATTACTTAGTCTTCAGTGCTGGCCTTGGATAATTTTACTACGAAGACTGCTTACCTGTGTGCACTACTGTCCATTATGCAGCCTCCATGAGCCCATCCTCCTGCCCAGCCCCTAGAGCTGCCTTTCTCTGGCCACCAACACATACTTGGCCTTTCCTCACTCCCAAACACAGCCACATTCCTTCTGTCCACAGAGCGAATGCCCTCCATCTTTTTCCTTGTTGTTCAACTGTCTGCATTCAGAAAGCGTTCTCATCTCCCTGTCCCCAAAATATTCCCTCAAACATCACAAAATGGTCAACAACATATTTATTTGATTTTGTATTTGATATTCACTACTACCCTGGTCTCCTTGAGGGAGAATTCATACTCAGTAATTACCGAATTTCCTAATACCAATCAGCCTAAACACTAACTCTACCAGGATTTACAACATTTAGGTCATACTACAGGTATCTTGCTTTTCTTTTTCAAGTAGGGTACTTCTGAGATTGAATTTCAGAAATACTTTTTCCTCACAATGTTCAGATTTCTGCCATTTTCCAGGACTTCTGCCCAATAGCATGTAGTTTGGTAAAAATTCTGTCTGTCTGTCATATATTTGTGTACCTACAATGTTTCAACCTCGTAACAAATGTTTGTGTTGAACACTATTCATTTACACTTGTACCTTGGGCCCTTTCTTACAGTAAATCTACAGGAATAATAAAAGGTAGGCTTAGCTTCAATTAACTCAAAATGTTATAAGTTATAAAATTTCCTGGCCAAGTGACTTATTTTAAATAGTCCCGGCCATTTTAAAACATATGGATGAAACGTAAGAAATAAATCTTCTGGATATTTAGTCTATGCTGGAACAAAGGTTGAGATTTTAAGCTGAATTTTTTAACATTCTCTACAAATATTCTTGGAGCTGTAGACACAACTGTATATGGAGAGTTTAAGTTTCCAACAGCATGTTGAACATAACACTTCTCTCTTCTCATACTCCTTTATGCCCTACTTCATCTGGCAAATAATCAGGGATAAGAACTTTTGCTCCATGGTTGTGTAAGAAGCCTGCCCTTGTAGAATGGATAAGAGGAGAAAGTCTGGATTTTATTGGAGATTTGGAGGGTGGACTTTGAAATCAGACATGGGCTAAAGTTCTGACTCTGCTGATGGGCTCTGAACCCCAGGGCAAGTTTCTTATCATTTCTACACTTCAGTTTAGATCTGTTTTCATCTGTTAAATGAGGAATACACTAGTACTCACTTCACAAAGCTTTATAAGTACTAAATGATATCATGGGTGTAAAGTCTATAACCTCATATTTATATAAATCAATGATTAATAAATATAATCAATTATAATTAAATGAATAAATTATTACCACTTTCATTATTCTAGATGCACAGCATATTCAAATCTCAGTGAAGCTTTAAGTAAAACATGGTATGAAATAAAGAATCTATGGAAGCATTGATGGAAAGAAAACCCAATCAAATAAATAACTTAATTTTGCAAAATAGAGGAAGCTTGATACATACTGCCATGTCCCAACATCTACATTAGGTAGGTGGCCATATAATTTATCATCCAAATTGGGGACTTTTGGAGAGTGAAAGGGGAGGGGTACTATTACTGCAGGACAAAAGCATAAACAAAGACTGTCCCAGGCTGAACCAGGTGACTTAGGGTCACCTTTTTGTTAGCACACTCTGATTTCCGGTATTCTAAAAGGAAAAAGACTGAGAAAAGAAGCCAACCCTGCAGTTCTGGGATTTTCTACACAATATAATCCTTGAAAGCCCTGGCTATTACAGAGAAAATAGTTTAAGGCAAAAAATATTACCAAGGTGCAGCCAAATATCTAAAAACAAGAATGAAATTCAAAATAATGACTGTGGAAAGCATGCACATTTTAGCATCAAAGCCCTGGGGCAAAGCCCTGGCTCTGCCTTTAAATCTGCGTGTAACTTGGAGCAAGTCACTCAGAGTGTCTAACCTTGTGTTTACTCACTTGCAAGTGGGAAAGATAATAATAATACCGCCCTAATCATGGTGATATATAAAGAGTCACATTATACATTATAAAGCAATAAACAAGTTAGTTATTTGAATTAATTATTAAAGGGAATTTATGGAAGATCCTGTTGTGATTATCTTCCTGTGAGAAATGAAGAGAGAACAAGAAGCTTGTTTATGAAATGCAAGAACTGTAGGAATAATAAGAGTGCAAAGTCTCTACCTTGTACTGAGTGTTGAGCTGATTCTGGAATCTTTTAGCCATTATTAAAACTTTATGCCCTTCAACAAAATGTGGCAGTTGAGTCAACAAATATTATGGACTCACATTTATTTTAGGTGGGTCTAAAAAGTAAATTAAATCAAAAAGAAATAAACCCTTCTTTAAAAGACTGGGTTTAATTCAATCAGAGTCTGTGGATAGTTTAGGGAGAACTAGTTAAAAATGTTTCCTGTGGCCCTATTCTTCTAACTCCTTGGTTTTCAATTTGACTAAACATTTGAATTACCTGCAGGGCTTTGTAAACACTAAAGATGCCCACCCCAAACAATTAAATCCTATTCTCTGAGGTGAGGGGCTCAGGTGATATACTTTTTGAAAGCTTCTGAGGTGATTCTGATGGGCAAGTAGGGTTGAGGCGATTGCCCTATTCTGAGGCCAAATGTGAGGAGACTCCCGTGTAGCTTTTGTACAGCTCTCTCCCCCAAGGCATTGCTGTTTTAATCCCACCACTAAATACTCCTTCCTACAATCCCTCAGGCCCCAGAATCTGAGTACCTTAAATCTGTCTCTTTAACTTTTTCCTAACCAAATCCCCCTAAAAAGATTTCTGATAAATCCATTCACATCTAAAGGTGACCACTGGTCAGACTTGGGGTATTCATCCTCATGGTGCTTACATTTTAACAATGAGGCGGACTTTAAAGTAAAGAAAAAAACACATTGAAGGTGGAAACAGAAGCATCAGACCAGTATATGGGGAGGGGATTTCTGAGCATTTTCTGGACTTTTCCAGAATCTCAGAAATCAGACCAAGGAGCCCTGCCTGTGCCTAAACTTGTAAAGTCAATGTAGGTATCAGTTTATGAATAAAATAAATAACACAACTCAATAAACCGCCATGATATTTGATTTATGCCTTTTATTTCCAAACACTGTTAGGTGCTTTCGCACATTATCTTCAATTCCATAACCTTGATGGAAACTTAGGAATTGTTATTCCCTTTTATATATGAGAAACAGGCCCACAGAGGTAAAGTCACTCCTGCAAACACAGACACGGGGCTGTCACCTCAATCTATCTGACTTCAGTGAGTCCCCATAAACTGCCCTTGGCAGGAAAACCCTTTGTGGTGACAGAGTAGGCATCACATTTAGTGTAATCTTGTAAGGGCAGAAGCAAGAACATGCACGATCTCAGGAGTGAAAAGGGAAATGAGTGATTTGTATATTCTATATCTAAGCCAATCTATTAAAGAACATCTAGGTATACTTGATAATGTATTGGTTTGATACTTTAGAGAAAATATCATCCATCCACCCAGGTAATGGTTTATGCCAAGCAAGTGGGCTAGAATCTTGGCATATTGATCATTTTTAAGAATAACTCAGTGAGTGGAAAATGAGTGGAAATAATTTATAAGATGGTTAACTGTGTTCTTATTTTTTACGGCTGATTTAAAGTTTCATATTTATGCACTATGTATTGAATTTCTTAGCATTTATTGTTAAAAATTAGATTTTAAATTTGCCTGTGAAATAAAATGAACCATATTTAGGTGTTATATGATGTTGCAAGATTAATATGCACATTATAGGACAGAAATTGCTAGACAGAATTATTTTAAAGGAAGAGGGGGGAAAAAAGACAAGAGAGAAAGGAGGAGAAATGAAAAAAAGACTACCTGTCAGGCAAGGAATAAGAAGTTCCTCACATCATACATTTCTTTTGTCCCAGGAAGATCAAAGTTAAGATTTAGGGGGAGGAAATAACTTCAGTCTTGTTCCCAGAAAGGAAAAGAGGGGCGGACTGCCCAGAAGGAAGACCCAGAGGTATAGTAAGCATTTACAGCACACAGAAAAAGGAAAAAAGTGGTACCGAATGACAGTATTTAAACTGCCAATATAAGTAGATGGAAATAAAGGGTGTGGCAAATCCACAGAGAGTTTTTAAATAAGCAGGAAGAATTATTTCGAATTGTATAAAGACTCAGAAAGGCAGTAAAGTTGATGTAATGCTGATTCGTTATGATATAGAGTGACCAAACATGAGCCTGTCGCTGCCACTAGCATAGGAAACTACAGAGTAAGTGATGACAGAAATCTCAGTGATATATCACAGAGCAAATGGCCTTAGGAAGGACCAGATGAGAACCAGACATCAGGGAGGCTGTTGGAATGAACAAGTGGCAGGGGGCCAGCCACAAACTTGCATGGTCTTGGTGGCAGTTGAACTCTCAGTGACCACACACACTCTTTATATGAGGGCAGAACTTCAGCCCGATGCCCTTAAAAGTCAAGAAGTCCTTCATCCCCAAGAAAAAAAACAAACGTTACCCAACGGGCAAACAATGCTGAGAGTTCACTTCCTCTAACTCTATAGTTAAGCGACTCACGCAGGATAACATCACTCTCCCGCCAGGCACTGAAGTCAGGAAGTAGTTTATTTTCGCTGAAACTGAAGGGGGAAGTTAAAGAGAAAAACAGCTGCAACGTGATCAATTTGGGAAAACCAGGTACAAGTAAAGAGAGCCAGCGAAAGGGAATGCTGGCGCGGGTTTGCTGGGAGCTGCACTGTGCACGCCAGTAAAGGCCAACGATCCCAGTGTTACTCCTCTACATCGACATTTGTTCTGAAGGAAAAATGCTGAATTGGGAACTGAGGCTTTCTAGGAGGCAATGGGGTTAGGAGGAAGTGAGAGCACTGGAGAAATCAAAGAAAAATAGATGCAGTCTCTGGATTCCTTGGAACGGGAGTAGGTGAGTGAGGACAAGGAGTGGGGACAGGCCAGAGGGAAGAGAGGGGTGGGGAAAGTGGTGGAAAGGGAGGGGTTTTGAGATGAAAAGCAGGGAATGAAGGCAAAAGCTGCTTGTTTCCAATCAGTATGTCTCAAAGAGGATGTCGTGTTTCCCCAGGGATGTTCAGAGGGAGTCACAGGGCCAGAGCCCAACGCTCCTAACATATGTTAGAAGAGGGCAGCTTTCAACTCGCATCTTTTTCTACGGAGGCCTGATGGCCCCTCCGCCCTGCTATCTCTGCACTTCCCGCCTTCCCCCAAGTGCCGAGTGCTTTCTTCTCCAGGGTCACAAAAAGTAAAAACGTCACCCGCTTCTTCTCCCAACAGCTGAATTATTCTTCCACACTTTTATTTTGATAGCAAAGTGGTTCAGGGTATGTTCGAGGGTTGTGGAAACCCTCAAAGGGATTACAGAATGAAAAAGTTTTGAGAACCATGCTCTAAATAAAGAATTGTAGATGAAAACCTGTCATAATGAAAAATTAAACTAAACTGCCTCAGATAAAGCAAAGGAGCAACCCATGCCTTGGCATGCAAGGAAAGGAATTCATATAATGTGGGACTGGTAATGGGACAGTTTCTTGCCAACGTCCAAGCCTCTTTCTACCTGCCATGTGCTAAGGAAATACAAGTGGAGGATTTACAGCAATGCAATAGTAACATGCAAAATCTGAAAATAGAAGCCTGAGTCAGAGTTTATTCCTAAATTTGAAATTTACTATCAGCAACTTCTACCAGCCGAAATAAACCTATGTAAATGAATGAATGTGATAAGCTCAGTAGACCAGGAAGCCAGGCCTTTTCCTTATTGTGAGGTCTTGGAAGTTTGCAGTTTTTAAATAATTAATATAGGATGGTAATGAAGAGCCCAGGACAAAACCACTGTCACTTATTAGTTATGTGATCTTGGGAAAGTCAGTCATTCTTTCTAAGCATTAGTTGATTTGTTAAATGAAGATATTAATACCTACATTGGAGAGATGTGGTGAGGACTGATATTTAAAAATCATTATTTTTTGAATGCTTTCTATATTTCTGGTACTGTACTAAGTACATGAATTATTACGTTCATCTCTACAAACACCCTCTAAGTAATTACATGGCTGGCTGGACAGATGGTTGGGTGGAATTGTCAATCCCCACGTTAGAGATGAGGAATTGAGATCTAGGTTAAATACTTGGTAAAAGGTGTTATGATTATTGGAGAGAGAGCCAGGATTCTCTCTGACTCCAAAGTCTTTGCTCTGTATTCTACTATTACTGTATTATGCTATTATCTGGATCCCATACTTCTATTGACTCCTTATTCTACCTCCTCCCCCAATCCTGAAAGTCCTACCGGCTGACTTCCACCCCTACCTAACCCAATCACCTAAGATGTTCGGGTTCTCTTTTTCTTTCTCTTCCCCAAATCTATTCTATTAAAAAAGAGACAAACAAACCTGAAAAGCCCTCATATTCACCCAAACAAACAATAATGGGACAAAAGCAATGTGCCGGCCGGGCGCGGTGGCTCACGCCTGTAATCCTAGCACTCTGGGAGGCCGAGGTGGGCGGATCCTTTGAGCTCAGGAGTTCGAGACCAGCCTGAGCAAGAGTGAGACCCCATCTCTACTAAAAATAGAAAGAAATTATATGGACAGCTAAAAATATATATAGAAAAAATTAGCCGGGCATGGTGGTGCATGCCTGTAGTCCCAACTACTCGGGAGGCTGAGACAGGAGGATCCCTTGAGCTCAGGAGTTTGAGGTTGCTGTGAGCTAGGCTGACGCCATGGCACTCACTGTAGCCTGGGCAACACAGTGAGACTCTGTCTCAAAAAAAAAAAAAAAAAAAAAAGCAATGTGCCAAGCACTGGGTTAGATCCAGGAGAGACGGAATAAAACATGTTCCCTACCCTAAAATGATTTACAAGCAACAGCATTAGGCTTAAAGTCTTGGATTCCATCTCCCCTCTCCAACTCCGTGCCTCCCCAGTCTCCAACCCCCAGCTTGTCCCTCCACCACCACTTCTTACTCTCCCTGAAACTCTGCAAAGAAAATTTGCTTTTTTAGTAAGATGTGAAGAAATGCAATAGTATGGTGTTTCAGCTTTGGTGGACAGACATATAAGCATATTTCTTTCGACAGGTCATTCTGGAGTTTCTAAAATCAAGTCCCTCGGTTGGTTCTCACTTTGCCTGATCAGGACAAATGTGATTTTTTTAAGGCAAATGGCAAGAACTTGTATGTTTATTAACTGTCTTTGAATCAGAGCAATCAGATTTTTCCATCAAGTGATCAAAAGTCATGAAGAAATGTCCCAAAGTATTTAGAAGCATAAAGTTTTCTGAAGGAGAACCAGATATACCCTAGGAAATCATGATCTTCAGTGGAAATATAGTTTTTTGAAATGAAGGAAGACCTTGGATTCAGAACGCCTGGTTTTTCAATGTCAGCTCTGCCTCTCACTAACAATGGGGTTGTGGGCAAATTGATTAACCTCTCTGAGCAGGATTTCCCTGTCTTTTGTAAAATGAGCACTATAATACCTTTGTCTCATGGCTGCTCCAGAAATTCAATAAGATAATTGTGTAAAGCACTTAGGCACATAAGTGGTCAATAAATGGTAGCTGTTATCACTATTATATTCTATGTGAAAATCAACTAATCAAAATTCTGAAAAGAGAGTTAAGATAACCCTGTTCCTTTTGTCTTTCTAATTCTAAGACCTTCTACCACATGCTTTCTCTGCATTCTTACATCACGCTTTTTTTAAACCCACGATAGACAACTGCCGTCTGTATCCTGACGTTGCCGCATGTTTTTCTGCTTAGTGGACTTTAATTATTACTGAATTGCATTAGAATTCCCATGGAATTACCTATTACAGCTGCACAGTGCCAAAATGAGTCATCATGATTAAATCTACTAGAATGGCTACCAAGGAAACTATGTATGAGTTTCCATCCTGTAAAGTATTTGGTCACATGAAACCAACATCCAATGAGTAACATAACATCCTAGGGAACTTACGCCATCACAGACAATGAATAAGTAGTTTTACATATCAAATAGGAACCTGACAATATTCATTTAAGCCCTACAGTGTACTATGTTTTAGTAACTTACCAATTAAGTTAAAGATATAATAGTTTCATATATCATTAATCATTCATATATATCTTTTGATTTTAGGGAAGCTATGGAATAAAATAATAACTAAAACTCATTGATATATAATTATGTGGTACTACATAGATATGTCCAAGTTATATTTAGTTAAAAATGCTATTTAGTCTTGTAAACATAGCAAATACAGCATACCAAACCTACTCTATAGCTCCATGAAAAATAGCACTAAAATAATGAACAAAATATTATTCTCTCTTCCTATGATTAAATTGTTTCTTAGAAAATCATTTTTTAAATCTACAAACATATTCTACTGGTCTGTTTTAAAATTAGCATATAACTTAACACTGCATTGATGAATCCTGATCTCAGGATTCAGAAATAATAAGTAATAAAAGTAAAACTAGCATGATATATATTGCTTTATTCCATAAATATGTAAAAATTATCTTCATATTGCAATAATATTGCAGCTGAGTTTGTACTTATATGGCATCATAGTGTACTCAGGTAGGATTCCCTGATTTCTGGTCCCCTTTGACCTCTGATGCACCACGACAAGGCAGATCCCTGAATTGGAGGAGGGACAGGTGAGCATGCAGAGGCAGAATAGGAGGGATTGGAAGGTAGGAAGCAAATCCCAGGGGAAATTAAGGCTTGTGGGGTCAAATGCTAGTGGAGCCACTCTGCCATTTTATTCATTCTGAAAAATGTATAACTTCCATGTACTATATTCAGATGCAACTATTTTGTGAAGTGAGTCAAGATCAGGTAAACCAGTAAATGATTTGGTTTTGCTATTTTTGTTTTCCAGGAGCTACCCTTCCCCTAGAATTTATTGCAAAGCACAACTTTAAACTAAAATATTTCATATTTTTATGACTTCGGTTGGCTCTACATAGCATTCACTCCATTTTTTTTTTACTTCAGGTACAGATGTTTACCTATCTGAAGGCACTGAACTTATTTTGTGTAATCAAGAAATATGTCCTGAAATGTCATTAAAGTAATTTTTCTAACATCACACCATATTTATATTATTTATGAATGAGAAGGATAATATTTCCATGTGTTTTAAAGGTGACAGAAGCCAAGGGTAAGCATTTCTAGCTGGCAAGTGAATCAATGACAGCTACACCATCAGAAATCTTTCCTCTCATCCTTTCCACTTTGTCATTAACGTGGGGAAAGGCGACAATCATTTCCAGCTTTTTCCCTTTTCCCCCCACTTGTAAATCGGGTGCGCTTCTATTCTTACACTTTCTCCACCCCCATCAAATTCCAAAGTGGAATACAAGAAGGGAACTTGCTAATACAGTAGTTTGGGGGCAGAAATTATGCTCAACTAGGAATGGACATATGGAGCACGCAAGCATTTCTAGTCATTTAATCTTTCTGTTCTTTCATGTAATTCCTTTCACTCTGCTGAAGCAAATCTCTTTGAGGGAACCCCTAGGTCTCAAGAGAAAGAGCTTAGGTTTTCACTCTCAGGACACCTGCCCTAGAGTCTCAGAGCCACCCATTTTATTTTCCGTCTTTTCCCATCTTTCAAATGAAGCTGGAACACTTCTTTCACCGCACCATTCCAAGCACTAAATACACTAAACATCATAACTATGGAGACAGCAGAAGCAGTCCTCACCCACGGCAAGAACTTAAAAAAAAAACGTTGCCTTTGTTAAATGGTCCATAACTGCTGTCCGCCTGCCACCTCGCCCACCTGTTCTCCCCCACGGAAGTCGACATCCTTCTATCAGCCAGGCCTCTCCTGTCATCTCACTCTTTCCATACACATTGCTATGTGCCAGGCAGCTTGTAGAGAATTTTAGAAAACATCGCTGTGTGTGGAAACTTTCTCAAAATAGGCAAGAGAGCAAACACAGCTCTATGCCGGGCATCAACCAGGTGCCAGATGAGCTCCCTGAATCCCCAGCTATGGGGGCCGAAACCCAGCACCTCGCTGTCCTGGGACTGTGTCCACACATGTGCACTGATCCTCACTCTATCTTTGCTTCAGTATTACCTTTTCTGACCACGCACATTAGTATATCAGATCAGACTAGGTAAATTATGCGAATGGTTTTCAAAACTGTAACAAGAAAGCTGGAAAATGTTTGACTTAAGTGTAAAAAAGAAAAATCACAATTGTGATAAATCTGGGAAACGTTTACCCTCTCTATAGGAGTAAGTAGCTCACACTTCTTTAATTTCACCCTTCTATTCAAATTCCAACTCTCACTGAGGCAGGGCTCTTGAGGAACTTCCCCTGCCTCAAAAGAGGGTGCAATCTTCTCCTATTAGCACCTCATTATGAGGTGGAGAGGGAAAAAGGGTCACGTGTTATCCTTTAAATCTATTCCGTATACATTGTTGGAAGCAGTGTTTCAAAATTAGTATGAAGATGGGCTTGCACAATAAAGTTATTTTCTAAACTTCTTTAAAGAAGTTAAATTTGGGGTGAAATTTGAGTTTCATTCTTTGCATGTCACCTATATTTTGCTTCTGACTTATCCGAAGTGCCCCAAAATAGAGGTCCAGTTTGCATCGGCATCAAACCCTCTACACTCTACTTGTAGACCAGTTGGGTTAAGTAAACTGAAGTCCCATCTAGATAAAGTTGCCCTGAGGGACATGCAAAGGCAATACAGAGAAGCCAGGTAAGCCCTGAATGGAGTCTTCTGTGTGGAATAAATTAACTCCAAAAGGCCCCAGGTGGCTTTTCCTATCTTCCAAGAATTAACAACGTTTCATTGTTATTGAATAAACTCGCAGAATTTTTTTTTTAATGACAGAATAAATGTTACATATACACTATATAATTCAATCCATCCTGGCAGGAAATGGCCTTCAGTTTTCTCTGGGGAACTGTGCAAACATCTGGATAATCTTGAGATCTTTTAATAAGAAAAAGTGGTAATTATCCCCCAACTTACTACTTCCCACATTTATTTCTTCTTTTTCAATGATTAGGAATTTATTTCTTTCTCTGTGAGGATTTAAAGACGGCTTCCCAAGCAATTAAATATGATGTGTGTCCACAAAGGATATACTTCTCAGCCTGGTCCTACGGACATTCACAGAAAGTTAGTTTTGACTATTTTTCTCCAAGGCAGGCAAATTTCCTAATCTTACAGATGTTCAAATTTTTTTTTTTTTAATTTCCAACATAGCTCCCTTTGGTTTTGAATGTTAGGCTGAAATGCCTTTCTAATGTAACGAGCAGTATGACCTGGTTATTTATATTTAGCCCTTCACTCTCATTCATCACTACCCTATGGAAGAATTTTGACAAGCAATGTACAAATGTGACATGGGTACAAAAGCATATCTCAGAGGTCTGGAATCTCTGGGTGAATTCCATGCTCAGTATAGTGCAGCATAGCTCTGGAGGAGAATTCCCAGGAAGTTCCATGAGATACGAATCTCGCCTTGACATTCCACTCCATATACTCTTTTGCATCTCAGAAAACATAAGCCCCTTCCTCTCTTACATTTTCTCCTATATTCCTTTCTTTTTATGTGTGTTTCTGAGTGTTGGTCCTTTATACTTTTGCTCAACTCACTCTGCTTTTTATAGTTTAGTTCACAGAATGTTAATTAATCTCAAATGCTTTTCTTTCTTCTATTCCTCCCTTGCTATGTCTGAGTAATTTTTGTTTGTTTGGTCTCTTTATTTATAGTACACCTAGAGCGGTATTATTTCCTTATGTAGCCTACATTTGAATTTATGTATTTTCTTGTGTTGGCTTTTGGTGTTCTTTGCTAAATCATGAGGACTTTGAAAGGAGAGGAAAATCTGAGTAGCCCGGCTGGTTGCTGAACTACCACGCTTCATTTTTTGAACTTTGGCAAATCTAGTAATCTTTTTAGACCCCAGATTCCTGATATGAAATAATAAATTATATGTTCTGTCAGTGGGTTTCAGTGTGGGGTAATTAACTATTCCTTCCAAAGTTTTTGAATGTGGAAATTGCATTTTGAATTCAATTAGAATGATAAATATTTAATGATAAATATTTAATATGCCTGGCACCATACCTTTGTGCTGGGGGCACACAGATGAATTAGGATCCATTTCCTCAAGGACTTTGTTGAGAGAGAAACTTATAGGGAAGGATAGTTTCAATAGACCATGATAAATGCTTTACATTACAAGTACATGTTTTAGTACAACTATATTATTTTTTAATGTTCTATACTAAAATAATGGTAAATTAGAAAAAAGAAATAAATTTCCAACATAATCCTGTCATTCTGGATCAAGCAGAATTATTCAAACAACTTTTAATAAAATGTACCCAGTTAAGGCCAGTCATTAAATCTGTATTTTAAAGTGCTTTTTCTTATATCTAATATCTAAGCATTTTTGCTTCATTTTAATCTATATTTTAATCATGTTTTAAATGGAGGGAAGAGAAGAGGGAATTAACATTTGTTGAACATCTGCTATGTGCCCAATATGGTGCTGAATGCTTCCAAAGCATTATTTTAATAAACACCCAGAACAATTCTCCAGGTAGGTATTATTATTTATAATTTAAGGATATGGGAATTTAGACTGATAGATAGGTGATCAATCCAAGGTCATCCAACCAGAAAATATTGGTCAATACTCACAATGAGTTTCACTCATTCCAAAATTTATGCTAACTCTACTCCACCACATCTCTAATCCAAATGAAACCACAGATCTAGAGCTCAAATAGCTCTTTAAGGATGTACAGGACTCTGGTGGCCTCTGAGCCTATCTGCCTCATCCTGCAGATGAGGAAAATAAGGCCTGAGGAGTTTAAATAACTCTCCAGAATTCATTCTGCTAGTTGATGTCAGAGATTAGAATAGACACCATTTGTTTTTCTCTTGGGCAAACCCATGTTCTGAAACATTCTGTCAAAAAAGAATGAGCTCCCTGCTTCAAGAAATTCTGAAAAATAAATTTGATTAACAAAATTATTATAGAAGAACTTTCTAATGGATGGAAGTTTGGATTTAAAGATCTGAGGACTTGCTTTCACTTCTCTGATTCTTTGAGGCTATAGAATGGAAGATACTTTTTCATTATCTTCTCTTTAATTAAAAATAAATGAATGACTAAATCATTTTCCCTTTTCCCTCAAGGTTTTTACTTTTGATAATTTTTATCATTTTTCACCTCCTAGGTTTTCTCAGCATTCACCTTCTCTAACCTTAATGCAGAGCTCAGGGAGGAGCAAAGAGCGAACTCAGAGAGGTAAAGACCAGTTTTCTCTCCATCTCTTTCTCTCTGGTTCTCCCCCACCCACATCTCCCTCTCTTTCTGTCTCTCCTTATTTTCCTTCCTCTCCTTTTTTCCCTCTTTCTCCTTCTTCCTTTGAGCCTCTTTCCCTCTTCTCTCCTTATCTCTCTCTCCCTCTCTCTCTCTCTCTCTTGCGCGCGCACACACACACACACACACACACACACAAAATATACTGTGTGTTGTGTCCTTAGGCAATCTGTGTTAAGTTTATTAAAATAACAACAACAAGGCATATATAAGCCTGGCACTGATACACCTACCAGGCACTGGGTTTTCCCATACACTATCCCAATATACAATTACTTCTTGTACACAGACTCTTTTGTTTTATCAAATTGTTTTCTGACCTATTTCCCCTTCAACAAACATCCCTTTAAATCTTCAACAGAGAAATAGTATAAGAAACAATTTTTCCCCTTATTTTTTTAGAAATGTTTTAATACAAATTGAATCGACATTAGTTTTCAAATGATTAAGGTTACTATTTTAATCTTGTATCTTAACATGTAAATTGGATTCAAATTAAATCTGTGATTCCAGGGCCATTATATTAATTTTTGTCATCAGATTCCAGAATTATGGAAGGGAGGAGGGGTACATGTGAAATATTTCCTCATTTTTTATTTTTAAAAATAATCAATAAATAACTGGCAGTTAATGTGGATAAAGTGAAAAATCAGCTTCTATTTAATGATATTTTATTTTTCTAATTTTCATAAGAATTCATGTTCTCTGTGAATATTTCGAACATTATAGAAATGTGTTAAATAAAAGTAAGTTTCTATGCCCAAACCTCCCATTGCTAAAAGATTACCACTATTAACAGTTAGTAGACTTGAAGACCTTTTTGGTTTTGCACATACACACATTTGCATACAGAAGAACAGTACCAACTATCCATAATATTATGCAATTTGCTTTCTTTCCATTCAACCATAGGTTATAGAAAAAACTTTATGTTACTACATACAGATCTGCCTCATGCATTGTAATGTCTACCTGGTATGCCCTCTTATGAATGTGCTATAATTTATTTAACCATTCTCTGGTTGATAAACATTTAGTCTGTTTTCAATTTGTCACTATTACAAATAATGCTGCAATAAATGTGCTTGTACATATATTATTATGACATGCTTATTTTCACCATTTACTCAAGATGTCAGATAAACCCACAATCTGAGACTAGAAAAACACTTTGCTGTCAACTTCCAGGGTTAAGCTGTGGGGCTCACAGATGGGAAGGTCCTAGAGAGGAATAAAACACACAGCATGGCTTTTAAGACAGTAGGCTACAGATGACTTCAAGGCCTTGAGGATCAATGGTTCTTAATATATTCTCAACAAGTGGAGAGCCCATTTAGATACAGGCCAGGTTACACAGTTCATGTTTATAAAAGGAGTGGACAAATGGGAGGGGAAAAAATGAATGCCTCACAGGGCCTGAAATATAAGACACACCAACGCACCAAAGGGCGTCTGAGGTAAGGCTCAGAAAAAAAATCAAATAAATAAACAAAAAAAACAACCTTCCAACACTTCCTAAGCACTTACAAGAAGCAAAGGTTAAAGCTCTGATAAGTTTGAATAAGTTTTCTGGCCCTTTAGAAGTTACACACCCTCTAGATTGCTATAGTCATCTCTGGATGAGTGTTAAACCACTGCAGAGGAGTTTAATGGCAAATGTCATATATAAAAATATATGAAAAGCCAATGTGCAATGTCACATGCAAGTAAAAACTTGATCACTGGCAGAATGCTTAATCTAGAACCACTGAGTTTCCACCATGTGTAGAAAACATCCCCTCAAACTTTATTTCTCCTCACTCCTAAACCACATCTCCCTCTTCTTTTTTATTTTTTTTTAAGCAAAATAGTGTAGCTACAGGTTTTGAGCAATTACAATGTGCCCAGAACTGTGCTAAGGGTCTTTGGGGCATTGTTTTATGCAACCTATGAAATAGGAATATGAAATCAACGCTATTTTTACCCCCATTATGAAGGCTCCATGAGATCACACTACTAATTAGTGGTCCTTGGTCACAGACCTAAGTGGCAGAACCGGGGTCAAATCCAGACAGGCATACTGTAAAGCCTATGTATCTAATCACTACAGGATATCATTTATTTTATTCTGAATGTTCCAGGAAGAAGTATGCAGCTTGGAGTGATGGAACCCTATAAATACATGATAACAAGAGTAGAGCTATTCAACTTCCATTGGTTTTTTAGTTGCCAGTTAATGTAATCCTCAGACTATCAAAAGCAGAACATTGGCAAAGAGGCCCTAAAGCCCAAAGCAAAGGGGAAGAATTAACCCCTGAAAATGTATTTGCAATCTTTCCAAAAGTTCCAAAAAAAAAAATCAGGTAAGACTATTGAATCATGTTCGAAGCCTTTGAGGAATCATGGAGAATGAACTAAATACGTAACAATAGGAAACAGACAAATATAGATTTCAGATTCAAAAAGGTGAAGAAGATGGATTTTGCAAAATGTATACTAAGATTATTGAGCAAACATGAACAAGATTCTAGGACTCATTAAAGTGTCTCTTATTTGAAAATGAAATAAAATTCTCTAGACAAAACTACAGATTTCAAAAAGTAAAAATTTGTTTCTTCTTTTTTCCTTTCTTTGATGGACCAATCTATCTGGACGTTGCTGAAGTTCTCTGATTATCATTTTGCAGAAAGGTATTTGGCAAAAGCTTTTATGACAGAGGTAACAAGATAGAGAACTACAAGCTCGACAACAGGCCATGTGGTAAAGGACTATTTAATCAATTTAACCATCAAACCTGACTGTTGGTTAACTGTCTGAATATGTCCAAAATAAGAGTCTTTAGTAGCAAGTTGTAGCAAATACAGTGGTAGCAGAATCTGGATTTAAACAGTTTATTACCAAAATACCCAGGCCTAAATCTAAAAAGATAAATTTTAATGTGGATAAATAGAAGTAAAATATTGGAGACAGTTCATTTCCCCAAGTAATTGTGAATAATATTTCCTAGTGGCATGATTGAGCGTTCCTAGTAATACCCAAATAATGGGACAAGCAAAATCAAGTTCTACCCAGAAATTTAATTAAATAGCTGACACTACATTAGGCATGTATAAAGCCTTAAGTAGATAGAGTACATAAAGACACAAAACAGTTGGGCAATCTCACGCTGCATGACTCAGTCACCTTACCACATCCAATCTCCAATGTCGTTTCACTCCTTTCCTAGGCTGGAAAAAGGTTTTATTACTTTCTAGCTCATACTTGCTTCTTTCTTTATTAACCCTACCCATACTTACTTCTTTATTACTCAGATGTACTGCAAGTGCCGACCTCTGCTCCCACGCAAAATCACTAGCTGTGACATTAACAGCAGACTGTGTACTGCCAGCCTAATGCCATTGCAAGGTTTTTGGATAGGCTGGCGCCAGAGAAAGAAAGACGAGCAGAGTTGAAAGGGGTAAGCAACGTGGCTTTATTGGAGCACTCCCGGGTGAGGTTCACGGGCCCCAAGAGAGAGAGACCCAGGAAGTCGCATCGCCCAGAAGTCTGAGTGGGTTTATATATGTTTTTAGGGATGGGGGTAGGGGTTTCTTTGGCAGGAAGATTTATGGTGGGGAGAACAAGGAATTGTCCCTTGCAGTTTTAGGGCGGATATTGAGAAATAGGAGCAGCCGATGGTATGTGTGGACTCCAGGAACTGAGACTCTTATCAGGGCAACCATCCAGGTGTGGTCGTCCTTTAACTTAGCTGGGCCTTGCAGGCATTGTCCTTGGCAGGTCGTGGGCTTCTTCTTTTTCCATTAGGGAGGGGAGGGGTGCCCGCCACCAGCCTTACAGCCATGTGCCTCCTTTTTATGCTGGCAGGGTCCAAGTTTTTCCTGGGGCCCCCCCTTCCCCATTCTACTCATAAACAGTCTGAAAGGTCACAGTCAGTCTTAGGGGTCTCATCTTTCTTGTCTATGATTGGTTTGGGCAAAGGGCATACAATTCAGTTTTGGCCAATAAATGTATAACTATACCTTTATTTATTCATTCCACAAATATTTAATGAGCACCTACTACATGGCAGACACTAAGTGCTGGAGAAACAGCAGTGAACAAAACAGAAATGTCTCTGCTCACATGGGTCCCAGATTCTAATTATGGACGAAATAAAACTAATAGAAAACATGAAGAGTTTAAAGGACTTCAGAGAAAAGATTCTTCACTTTTAATATTTTTTAAATAATGTCAAAGGAAGAAATTGCTCTTTATCTTCCTCTGACATTGATGAGTAGGATGTGATACTTAGAGCTTCGGCAACATCAAGAGGAGCTAGCCAATCTAGCAATGCAGAAAGAGCGAAGAACCATCACCAAGCTGCCAAACTAATCAGCCTGGCCCCCATACTGTGTTTGCCACTTTTATGAGTTTCCTATTGCATTTTGTTCAGAGTAGTCTAACTAATATGACATGGCATACAGATTTGGCAGAAAAAAATGCAGAGCAATTTATCTGATCTCTGACCATTTTTTGTAGGCAGAGTCGACTGGGAAACCCATCACATCTTTGATAATAGATGACATTAAACAAAAGGGCAAATATATGCCCCGTTTTGCTAAGTTTGTGCATTGGCAACAAAGAAAGAAAAAAAAATATGTAGAATGAAGGCACACAGACAACCAACCTACTTAGATAAGAATATGTATCTGTTGTAAATATATTTCAGTATAGATCTAAATGGCTACTGTTTGGCACAGAAAAAGTAGGTATTTACATTACAGAAGGATTAAGGTTATTTTGAGGCTTTTCTTGATGAATAACCATCATCATATATATATTTCCCAATCATCTCCTAAGAAAGATTTTATATATTAATATTCTATATGTAACCCTGTGTGTGTATGTAATACACATAATACGTATACCTAATCTTTAGAAGAAGATTTAGAAGTTCTGAATTGAGGTCCTAAATAAAAATATATTTCATGATGCAAACAGTAAATGAGAGAAACGTTCATTTTTTAAATGCAGATACTGACATGGATAACGTAGCCAACAAATATTCCTAAAATCTTGGTAAGAAGAAATTGTTATTTTCCAAAATGTTGAGATGATAAAGCAAAGAGAAGGAATGTGCTTCCTGTGATGACAAAGAGCAAAAACCCCTCATTGACACAGAAGAGGAAGAACTTGACGAATATTTACTGAATGAATGAATGTTTCAACATCCAGGATTTTGCAATGTACTTATATTCACGGTTTCCTTTCACACAAAGACATGGCCTTTATCATTCCAAAACTTGCATTCCTGTTTATGAGATAAGAGATAAATCTCCCCCCACCTTCTCTCTTTCATTCTTTCTCCTTTGTCTCTCCCTCTCTCCTGCTTCCTTCCTTTCATCCTTCTATTGTTTTTCAGCAAACATTGAGCGTGTCCTATGGAGCAGGAATCGTGTGGTGTATATGACTAAGACAGATGAGACAGCATTTTTGCCTTTAAGAAGCTTGTTATACTCCAAGAAAAGAAAATATACATGTAAATAAAGGTATAAATACATGCAGTGTGTATTTGCCCGGTGCATGTTATCTGGTAAACAGTGAATGCTACCGTCTTAGTCAGTCCGGGCTGCTATGACAAAGCGCTAGAGACTGGATGGCTTATAAACAACAGAAATTTATGTCTGCTCATCCTGTCTGGTCTCCTCTTTCTCACCTGGTCTCCTCTCCCTCACTTGCTCTCCTCCAGTCTGGTCTCCTCTTCCAGTATGGTCTTGTCTGCTCTCGTCTCCCCTTCCTCGTCCAGTCTGGTCTCCTTCGAGACATTCCATTTTGAATGGATCTTTTTCAGTCCTCTTCAAAATAGTTCTGTCATAATGTCTATTATTTGAAGAAAGTCCTGGGAAATACATAATAAACTGAGCATATATAAAAAACAAACAAACAACAAAAAAAGAAATTTATTTCTCGTAGTTCTGGAGTCTGGAAGTCTGAGATTAGGGTGCCAGTATTGTTGAGTTCTCGTGAGGGCCCTCTTCCGGGTTGCCAACTGCCTACTAGTCACTATATCCACGCGATAGAAAGAGGGTTAGAGAGCTCTCTTGGATCCCTTTTCTAAAGGCACTAATCCCATTCACGAAGGTGTCATCATCATGACCTAATCACCTCCCAAAGGCCCCACTTCCTAATACCATCATATTGAGGGTTAGGATTTCCATATATGCATTCTGGGGGGACACAAATATTGAGATTATAGTAGCTAAAATTCAACGTGAGGAGAGAGAAAGCTATGAGCAGAGTTCATGTGGAGATGAGAATATGTAAAAGGAAAGAAAGATAATGAAGGCCGGGGAAAAGGTAAAAAAAAAAGCATAGGTATACAGACATATGCAGGTATCATAGGGACAGTGAATAGCTTGCTTTGTCAAAGGTACATGTTTCCCACAGAAGAGTCATGAGAGATGTTTGGAAGGGTATAGTGGTAACAGAATTCTCAGGAGGGCAGGCAAATAATACTTGGTCTAAAGCTATATGCAATCTCTATTTAAGCAGGGCAATGAAATATAGAAAAGAACTTAAGAAGAACTGTCTGTCACTGATGTAAGCAATGGAAAACAATTTGTTTCACTTAACTGGACTGTGATGTTTGAGTTGAAATTAGGTTTCAAAAGAAGAGTGAACAATTTTGGTCCAGCATACCATGCTAAAAATGGGAAGAATAAGGTGGATATGTATACAGTTTACTGAATCTGAGACCCCATAATAATGGTAAATACCAACATGAATATTTTTAACAAATTTGATTATAGCATGGATAAGAGCAGAAAATAATTTAAGCAACAGAATCACTAAACCCATCATTACTTCAAAAAAAGTAGTTTTAAATTACAAAACCATAACCAAAATGTTAGTTTAAAAGTGCATAATCTGTTTAACTCATTCATCACATTCAATTGTTCCAAAATATAATATTTTAAATCCTAATTTGATAATAAAAATCCCATTTAATGAATTGAGCAGTCTCTTAGGAAAAAAAATATCTTGTATTAATCTAATCACATTCTATAACAAATAACAAATGCTTGGGAATGCTAATAAGAAAAGGAATGTTTTAATGAAATGGTACATCCTAACACAAAGCTACCCAGATCCAGATTGGGCTACTTTAGAGTCTCAATGGAGAAATGCTAAATATTATTAAAGTTCTCTCCAAAACCAAAGCCCTGGGGCATAACAAACTCCTACGAGAATTGTGTTTTAAATTAGCTAGTGTTCTCCTAGATCACTTATTAGAACTTTATAACCATATCTTGAAATTAAGAATGGTCTGTATTACACGCTCTGTTAATATTTTATGCATTCTATCAAGAAGGAAGAACTTCTACAGCTTAAATTTCTCATTGACTCTCTGTCTCCAAAAACATCAGTTGCAAAGATGTGACTCAGATTCTCACCTGGCAGGTAGAATACAAAATGTTCTCTTTTCACTGATGAAGACAGCCTGGACTCATGCCAGGAAGAATCTTTCTGGCTAATGTGTGAACATTCATTGATAACATTTTAACTACATGCTTTTGTATTAAAAGATGGCCATTTTTTTTTTTTTTTAGATATTTAGTGAAAATGAGTACTTATGTGGGTTAAGCTTCCTTCAACTTGAAAATTTTGATGTGAAAGTTTTCTCAACTCCCAATGATTACATCCCAAAGGGAAGCTAAGGATAAAAACGACACACTGAATTCTCCAAAGGTGAAAGAGCATGCTTATTATTGAAAATAACTCTCAAAGGAATTTATTAATATTCTGCCCAATTCTCCCCGCAAAGTGTGCAATTATTATACACATAAGAATTGAAAGAATGATTATGTTTTTCTTTTTACACTCTGCCTTCTTCCTCTCCTGATATACATAGGCCAGTCAAGCACAGTGCTATTCAGCTAGAATTAGCAATTAATGCAGGCATGCTATAAGGCAAGTTTAAGGCTACAAAATAATCTGCTTTAAAAGGAGGGGATGACGGAGAGGTTGTTAGCTCTTTTTTGGTCTGGCCACTCCACCAGTCACAAATTGTGATTATGCACAAGAACATGCAGTGCACTATCTCTGTTGGTGGAGTTGCTTCTCTATTTCCTGTTTTCTCCAGCTTTAAATGGGTTTATATGAGCCAATTCTCAATTGTGATTTCAAGCTCATTCATCAATGTTAACACTTCAATGTTTAGCACCACCTAAAACTGAATGTATCAACTCAAGGATAAATGTAGCACATACTATAGGACACAATAAGACTATAATTTTGTATAGAGACTTCTCTAAATATTTTATTTTCAATAACCCTTGCTTTTATTTAAAGGAACGATTATGTCATCATATTGTTCCTTTTTTTTTTAATTGAATTTTACAACCACCAGTTGGTCTTAAGGGAATCTTTAGCTGCTGTGAAATTAAGGACAAGTTTCAAAAAAGAAAAATTTTCAGATAGAAATTGAGAACATGGAAGGCATTTATTCATTAATAGAGAGATGAAATTAAATTCAACTATTTTTGTCTTGTTTTAACCTCTTTGACATTCTGAAGTATTGCCCATAAACTTAGACAAACGCAGCTCTCAGAGACCTTACCCAAAAGATTATTCAGTGGTATCCATAATGCTCTAGGGAAGGAATTATAAGCAACTGAAGTTCCAATCTAGATATTTGCGTGTTGTATTTAATAAGAAGCATCATAGTACTCTGTGCATCAGATACATATAAGATAGTTAAAGAGAGAATAAGACCAGTGAAGCAGTTATGAAGTTAGAAAGAAAAAGAAAACAGATAAAATTTTCCAGAGGATAGGCACATATAATTTCTTCAAATTAGAGACAACAGAACAAAATAAATATTCTGTCAAATAAAAATGTGAATAACTTTTTTGTTTAAAAATCAACATTTGGCACATATTTAATCATTTATTTGAGACCCATCCAAAAAACCTGCACATTGCAACAATACCTATACTGACAAATCGATTCAGCTTTTCACCCTCTTGAGGCATTATAATTATTCCCTGTACATGTTGCCTTTAGCATGTTAAGTGAAAGTCTTTAATATCCTTATTTAAAAAGATTTACATAGGCTGGGCACGGTGGCTCACGCCTGTAATCCTAGCACTCTGGGAGGCCAAGGAAGGCAGATCATTTGAGCTCAGGAGTTAGAGACCAGCCTGAGCAAGAGTGAGACCCCATCTCTACTAAAAAAAATAGAAAGAAATTATATGGACAGCTAAAAATATATATAGAAAAATTAGCCAGGCATGGTGGCACATGCCTGTAGTCCCAGCTACTCAGGAGGCTGAGGCAGAAGGATTGCTTGAGCCCAGGAGTTTGAGGTTGCTGTGAGCTAGGCTGATGCCATGGCACTCTAGCCTGGGCAACAGAGCAAGACTCTGTCTCAAAAAAAAAAAAAAAAGATTTACATAGGCTGGGCGTGGTGGTGTGCACCTGTAATCTCAACTCCTCAGGAGGCTGAGGCAGGAGGATTGCTTGAGCCCAAGAGTTTGAGGTTGCAGTGAGCTGTGATGATGCCACTGAGCTCTAGCCTAGGCTACCAAGAAAGATCCTGTCTAAAAATAAATAAATAAATAAAGATTTACGTCATTGCTCTTGCTCCCTAAGATGCTGTCATTTTCATGTATCCATCATTAAATGAACGCCATGCCCCTGTTTCCTTTTCCATTTTTAAGGGAAGATTGGATTGGGCTTTATTAGCATTTTAAATCTATTTTTCTAAAGGGAAAAGATACCAAAAATCAACCAAACTTTTTCCTGTGATATTAAAAATCACTAGGTGGTCTTAAATTTCCTGCTATTATATGCTTCTTTCATGGTAGGAACTTGAGACACATTTTGAATTGGCTTTTACCCAAAGAGAGCTTGAGTTGGCTGAAACTTGAATAGATGAACTGTGGTTTCCTTTAAAAAACAAAACAAAAAGGCAAAAAACAAAAAATTTCTAACACTTTTACTTTTCATTTCAAAAAAAACCAAAAAGTATTAATTCACTTTACTATTCAAAACCACAAAACAGGTGAACATGGTACGTGGCTTTCTTGACTTTATGCATAAAAAGGGCTAAGACTAAAAAATTTATTCACAATCACACAAGTAGCCAAGGTGAATAAATCAAATCAGCAGAACTGATTGAAAACACAGATCAGTTAGAACATGGTGAGTGACAAGAAGTGTGAAACTAGAGGGTGAATTTATAGGGTAGGCCAGTTGGTTTCACCCAGTTTGCCACAGATAACTTAAGTGTCAGCCAGTTATCACACAAATGGGTAGTCCAAGACATCAGGACCCTCCAAGTAAGAATGATGGTGACTTAAAACTCTTGCAATATCATTGGAAAATCTTGAAGCACATATCTTATTAGGTCATTGGCTTTGAGTGTATATGAAGGTTTCTTGTCAATATCATCTTACACAAGATTCAAGAACACTGGTCCAATTATCTTTCTTATGCAACCTCATATTCTTCATTCAAACCACTCCTAATAATAAATACAGGCTTTGTTAGGTTTGATGTGGTGATTTAAATGCTAATTCCATTTATTTGTATATATCACATACACAAAGGAGTTTTCTAATGTCAGATAACAGAGTAAACAACAAACATAACAGTTCATTTGCTCTAAAATTACCGTAGCTTAAGTCTGTGATTTAACATATTGAGATGCCTTTTATTTTTGTTGTTCTCAATATTCCCCTTTGGGAGCAAGCTAAGAAACATGTAGCTTTTTCAATCCTGTATTTATAAATAAAAGGCTTCGTTACCAAGCATTAAATATATTTCTATCCCCCAAAAAACTGCTTTGAAAATATATTTAAAAATAGCTCTCGTGAAAGAAAAATCACCTTTCTAAAATATATTACACATTCACAGGATACAATTTATTTTTTTGTTCAGATTGAAATTCCTGCTTAGAAGATACATTATTTAAAAACTCAATAAGAGACAGTGTTGGGTAATGAAAACAGGCGCTGAATTCACCCAAAACTGGGTTTGAATCCTAGCTTTGTCACTTATTAATGCTGTGACTTTGGGAAATTTAATTAACCTTTTTCAGTTTCATCATATAAAAATGAAGATAATAACCTCTATCTTGTGAGATTCTTGTGAAGATTATTATAACACCAACCACCTGGCCTGGTCATAGGCAGTGCAGCATAGCGTTAAGAGCACAAAGTCTAGAGGCAGACTCCCTGGTTCAAATCCAACCCTGTCATTTATAATACTGGGCAAGTTACTTAAATTCCCTTTGCTTCAGTTTCCCCATCTGTAAAATGGGGAAAAACGGTAGTACCTATTTCATAAAGTTGTTATGAGGAGTGTTGAGTAATACATGTTGATTATTAAATAATTGATTTGGGACAATGCCCAGCACAGAACATATACTATACAATATTAGTTGCAAAGAAAGAACAGTCTAATAAATGACAGGCATTACAATGTCGCTGCTGCAGAAGAGGAGGCACAGAAGAGGTAGAACGTGAGCAGGAAAAACACATCAAATGGCATCAAAGAGAGCTAGGATGATCCAAAACAACTTCACCACTATGACATTATACACAGCATTTTTCTCCAGTCTTCATAACCTGAAGATTTTCTGGAAAGCAGTCATAATTCTGCACATGCTTTGAAATTGTCCCTTTCATATAACCAATGGTCAAATATGAAATTTGGGAACTTCTTGATTCCTTATTCAGACCATGTTTTGCATGTTTAATCACCCTTCCTTTGTTCATTTCTACACTCGATTTTAGCCAAAAGGCTGAGAAGCAATCTTTATTTCTTTATTTTGCCTGCGCACATTTTTCTCACCAACCAGGTTATCAGTTTCTTTGATGGCAAGGGTTTTGTATCATTCACCTTTACAGTCTAATTTGTCTCAAGCCAGGAGGAGTGTTGTTAAATGTATAGTTATTAAAATTATATGTTATTAAACCTAAACAATTAATAATCTCCAGAGCTAATATTTTGGATTCCTGTATGAGACACATATTTTATCACTAATATCCATGTGTAATAAAATCAATGCTTTATCTAGTGCTTTAATTCAAATTTATGTGAAACAGCCTACAGGAGATTTTAGTTATCTGTGTTTAAATTTTGTTTGGCTTTTACACAAATAAAATTAAAAAGCACCCTAACTCTTCCAAAATTGTAAAGAACTGTACTCTTCCTACATAGCCAAAAATGTACATAAGGCATCAGGAAATTTTACTTCATTGTACAAGTAAGATATACAAGATAAATAAGATACGATTGTCTCAGGAAGAACTAGAAAATAGAAATAAACAGGTTAAATGGGTATTTCTTTATCTCAGAAAATGTTTCTCCCAATATATCTTTGATAAGTGTTTCATTACCTTTTGTTTTGTTCTGTCTTTCAGGGATCAACCATTAGCTGAAGATTGGCTCTCTTATTTATCATTTTGGTCTCATCATTTTCATTGCTTTGCTTAAAAATATGTATTTGGGAAACTTCTCCCAATTTTCTTTGCGCTACTGATTTGATTTTCTCAGTATCAGTTCTACATTTTCTTGACTCCAGTGTGGATTTTAATTTAGTTATTACATTCTGATGCTTTCTCAAATGTATTATTTCATGGCAAAATGTTGTCGTAAAGTACAAAATACTATTATTTTTTAGAATTCAAATATCAGTATGTTTTTTAGTTTCTTCAAGTTACTGCTTCATATCACAAAAAAAAAAAAAAAAAATCCTCATTTCTGGTTATGGCAGCCAAAGAATCTATAGCAGAAAGAGGACAGTCAGATGGCCAAGCCATCAAGAATCTTATAACCAAATATAAGTGCTGGAGCTTCAGAAGAAACGGGAAATGGGGTAAACAAAGGCATGCGAGGATACTATTGGTTATAAAATTTTACGTTTACATGCCTTCAGGAGTTTTTTGGGAAACACTGTCAAGGCTTCACCATATTGAAAAGTATTATTACCAGTATTATTACCAAAAAGCCAATGCTTAAGTAGGTTTAAAAACAAAAATGAGCACAAGTCCCTACAACTCCAACATGGAAAAGGCATCACAAGGGAATAAACGTATGTTTGATATTAGAATTATTTGCCCCGTGCCCTCCCCCAACTAGGCAATTGAAGCATCAATAGAAGAAGTACATGAGAAAGGGCTGAGAGACACATTTATGAATATTACAAAATGGACAATCCCACCAAATTAAATGTAATGTTCAGAAGGACCCTTTCTCTCTCTCTTAACTCCAATTCTATAAGCCTTCAGAAGAAAATGGAGCCACAAGAGAAACGCCAATTATATACTGTGAGCCTAAGGCATATTCAAGCCCTGGTGATCGACTGGAATGGCTTTATAATGCTAAGATAATCTACTGATGTCAATCAGGGCTTTCTCATCATCCTGCATTTTTCCTCCATCAAAGGAAAGGAAAGAAAAGTGCCTGAATGTGATACAGCTCTAACAAAGAAACATCTAACACAGAGGAAATGTTATTTCCCCTTGACATACTGTCATTAACCAACAAAGGGCCAACTGGAGAGGCAGGTGTTTCCTGGGGTGTAGGATAGATCAGTGAGGGGCATTCTCAAAGATGGAACAGGAGTAGGACTTTACCCAAAGGTATGTGTTGGCTGGCTTTCTTTCTTTCCTTCTTTTCTTTCTTCCTTCCTTTTTTTCTTTTTATTTCCCTTGAAGAGAACCTGAAAAAGAAGTAGTCCTTCAAATGTTTCCCGTCCGTGTTTCATTCAGAGTAAGAGAGCTTTGGTTCATTCATGTTTCCCACTGTCCTTCGGAGACAGAGAAAGGTGTACACAGAGGATCAAACTCTTCTGAAGAAGACATTCCATGGAGCATCAAATATTTGAGAACATGGAAAGATGAGCCTCTTAGTTGGGTTTTCTTTTGATGAGTAGGCTTCATCTCAATCCAAGTTGCAGTCAGCCACGGCTAAGAGCAACCCTGGTCTTCTTCGGTGGTCAGGTCTTGCTTGAGATCAACGTGCTCTCAGGCTGGGAAACAAGCTACAATTATGTCGTGCAGAGGAACATGAGTTTGTTTTCATAAAATCATACTGAATTAAGGTATCTGTTTCTGTTGAGCTTTTTCAGTTGAAACTTGGTTTTTCTCACCATCCTTTTGGTCCATGCCTCTCTGCATGAAGATAAAGGGGAAAGAATCAATCCCTTCTGATAGGACACTGAGCATAGGACACTGAATGTTCCCACTTAGAGCATCCAGGCCTTCTCAGCACTTGTGGGAAGTCAAGAAGCAGAGTCAGGAAGGTGTTGCCTTGACGTAGCAGACACAAGACTGGTGAAAAGCTTCATCTTTCTGCCGGATAAACCCCTCCCTCTTACGTTTTTGTCTTCCAGGCAGGTTTTTCCCAGAAAAAAAAAAAAAAAAAACCATGCAGTGAGACATTTCCCTCTTTGAAAATGTTTCATTAACCAATCAAACAGGCCTAAAGGGAAGCAAAAAGTGTGACGATATTTCAAGCTAATCTGAAGCGTATTCTTTTGGATGTTTTTTGACTTTAAAATAGGAACCTTGGCACAGATTGCTGAGTTCTTTTTTCTGAGTGTTAAAAGATATTAAAAATTGCAAACCTTTATTAGCTTTTTGACGTAAATCAGTTCTAACATTAAAAACACTTCCTTATTTTGAACTTTGAAAAGCGGTCCAACATGTTTTTCATGACAACTTTACCACTTTCCAAGACATAGCTTTAACATGACACAACCTTCAACATCCAAGACAAATTGAGCTCTCAGAGTATAACCATGGTAATTGTAGTATATTCCCATAATGGCATGGAGATAAATCCAAATCGAGATGCATTTGGTAATCTGATAATTGCTGAAACATGGCTTGATGTTTACCTTTACACTATCTCTTGAAAAAAGGGCTAAGCAGATTACTGTGACCTGGGAAAAATCATCAGGAGATTGTTTACCTAAGTGAATCCATTTACATACAAATCACATAATTGCAACACTAAGCAGGTGGTTTTGATATATTATTATACCTCCAAATCATTTGTCTTTTTCGTGTAAAGCTTCTCTTAGACAACACTTGGTTAGCATACTATGTGTAATTGTGAGAACTTGAATAACTTAATTTCTTGGGAGAAAGAAAACATTCAGACAATGTCTTTCTTTGATACTTGGATCCAAGAGACTCAGTTTAAATCCTTGGGCAAGTACATTTACTAACGCTCACTTTCATGATCTGAAAAAAAAATAATTATACTTTTGTTAGAGTATCAATGTGAGAATTAAATGGGATGGAAAATAAAGTGTCCATCAGAGTGCCTGGAATAGGATAGGCTCCAAATCAATACTTTGTGAAACTGGGTGTGAACTTTTAACTAAATCTGATTTTCTTTTTCCCAAATACTGTAATCACTCAGGGAATTTTATACTCTAGAAAACACAAAAAATTTATGTCCATATGATCTTTTATGGGTTCTGTTAGTAAAATATCCTTATTTTAGATATCTTTTTTAAAAAATCTATCATTCTCTATTAAAATGTTATTTTTAGTAGAGAGTATTTTTTTGTTATGAACACTACTTCAAGAGTCTTATGACCAGGAGAGATTGAAGGGTGCATATTCTACTCCATTACCTATATATTTACACTCCAGAAAAATGAAGTTTAAGAGTATGCTAGCTTTGGGATTCCTCGGGAGGGAGGAAGAACAGTGAAAAGGTAGAAGAGGATTTGTTCCAGATGTCCAAAAATTCCAAATACTACCCACCATAGCCCTACTAGAAATGTCTTCCTTTTACTTAAGAGTGAACAACTTTTTCAGTATGAACTATTAAATGTAGAATTCTGGCCAGCTTCAGTTTAACTGAATTAAGAATATTCCTTTCATAAAGGTATGCTTCTAACATCTTGGTTAATATAAAGATAGTACTTTGGTCAGGGATAGGGAGTTTTAATTACTATAATCAACATCTGTGGATTATAAATTTCCAAACCATAGAGTATCAGGGTTTTAAAAAATAGGAAAACATCTAAGCACAACATTCTCATTTGTCAGAATGAGGAAATGGAGACCTAGAAAAATTTACCACCTTGTCAGACACCTAATGTCAGTCTCAATTCTACAATTTATGTCTATCAACCAGTGTTTAAGTATCATTTCAACAGCACCATTCTTCTTCCATGAATGTATTAACAGTTACATGAAAACTTAGCTCTGCTCTGTATCCTACATCCTTATGAATAACCACATAAAAAATAGGGCTTAGTCCTTTTGTCAAAACGACACCATTAATAATTAATTGGGGTGCTGGTTTTAATATGTGATCACAGAGGCAAGTGAAACTAAAAAGCAAATAAGTAGAGAAACAGTAAAGAAGTACTTAGAGCCAGGATTAAAAGGCCTACTTTGCATGGACATTTTATTTAGTTGAACACAAAAATTGAAATCTAGTAGAGAAAGTCACTCTTCATAGTTACCCTGGGAATGCGGAAAGGGGAGTAGTTGGGTGGAAAATAAAAACAACCCCTCTTCCCACCAACAAACAAAACAGCTCAGACCTCTTTTCATGTTTGCCTGTTTGGGAATATTTTAGCTACTTACTCTGAATCTTGGGATACCTAGCCAATGTCCACACTACAAATTGACAGTCAGAAATAAAATCTCTGAAGAAAAACAAAATATTTAGAAAACCTGTAGAGGATGCAGCTGGTTGGCCAGCATGCACATCAAACCCATAATCTCCTCCAATTTGTTTGTAAAAGTGTTGAAAAAATTCGATATTCCAGGAAGTCATCTAAGTCCTCTTGGCTTAAGCAATGAAGTAACAAAGGAGAGATGCACTATTTCTGGTTGAATTTTAAAATACAGCTCAAGAACCTACTTTGGGAAGCCACAGTATATAACTCAAGGCTCTTAAGATGGATTACACTGGTGTTGATGTTTGGTGTCTGCTAAATGTCACATTACTATTCCAAACATCAACTGTGTCCTCAGAGTTGCTTCTCTACCTACCAAGCCATCATGATTAATCTTCAATTTTCCCTGGAAGACCAAACACCTCTATGAAGCTTCATGGAAGTGAATCCTGCCAATTACTTTCCATTTGTGTGGTCTGCTGGGAGTAGAATTCATGGGGTTGCCATCTAAGAGGCTTGAGAGTATTGAGGTAGGGGTGCTCTAAAACACACTGCTGCTTTCACTGCTGTGTAAAACCCTTAGAGACCTACTAGGTTTCCAAATATTCCCCTTTCTGAAACTGATTAATACCTACCTTTCACAGCAATTGTCCTCAATAAGCAAGGAGATTGACATAGTGAAGTGTTAGGGCTCTAAAAATTGCTATCTAAAGTTTTTTTTTTTGCAAAAATGTACTTCTAATAATTCAGCCAACATTCTCACTCTTCATAGCTTTTCTCCATTCCATGAATGGGTGCACCTCTTTCACACCCTAGCTCATGTCCAATTCTAACTTAGTAGGTGCACTACTGTCACAAGCAAACACAGGAGCCACAGCCCACTGTAGCCAAAAATGACAAAAATGCAGGCCCAATGTTATGCTGCATTTTCCCTTTCACATCCTGGCAAGAAGTAAAACAATCTCAGTAATTCTCTGGAAGAAATGAAAAAGCAGAAGGACTCTTCTTAAATCAAAGAAGCATGCCTACCTGAATAACCAAACAATTATTTTGGACAAAATAAAAAAACTTAGCCCATTTTGGCAAAGGAAAGCAACTGGCATGAATATTGTAAAAATGAACATGTTAAAAATTCTTATATCGCTATTAAAGTTCTCCCAGGTAGCTCTTTAAAGATCTCTGACTTCTGAAATGGCAGCTAACTTGTTGGAATATGTGTTCAGTTCTAGAAGTTTCTCTTCTTTCAGGGATAGGACAGTAAGATTTTCTGCCCATATTCAAGTCTGAAGATGAAGAAACATTTTCTAAAAGGCATTTTGCTAGACTGACAAGACCACTCTAAACTAACAGGAAAGGAATGAATACATCTCAATCAAGATCTAGTACTGACCAGTTTACCTAAAACATTGAGCTTTCCTTGGATCTCTTCCCACACAACAACAGAATCAGGCTTAAAATGTGCTTTGTACAAAATAGCAACCCTTGCCCAAATGCCAGATCCGTAACAAAGAAATAAAACCTCTTCCTTCCAGAGAGCAAACTAGTCAGCTTAGTTCATGCCATGAATATCTTTCTTATGCAAAGAAAAGTATGAACTCATTGGTAATGAATTACAACATTAACTTCCCTATTTCTATTCCAATTTCAATAGAACTACAATAACCAAGGGAATTAACTAAAATAAGAGAGAAAAATGGGGCTAAAATCATCTATAAATATATTATCAGGAGGACAAAAAGCATGCATAGGAAAGAAATAAACTAAACAAAGACACAAGGAAACAACTTGAAATATGGTATAAAATATATTTAAAAATGTATAAAGTAAGAAAGAAGATACCAGATTCAGAGTCGATCACGGCTTCTCACACCTGCAACCTTTCTTAAACAGCAAAAGGTGCTCTCAGCTATAGTCAAGTTCTTTGGAAAACCTAAATAAGAAGTCTAAAGAAGTCTTTTATAGCTCACTATTTCATCCTTGGAAAGATACCAACTGTCTGACTCAACTCCTCAAGAGAGAAGAGATTAATTCATCTTTGTATTTCCAAAATCTAGTAGAGCACCTGGCACACAGTAGGCTTTTAATACATACTTGGGAAATGGATTAAAGTAAACAAGATGGAATGTCACCTACCCCTTTACCCACCGAACTTGAAGACCCAACTCTGAGAGGATGGTTAAAAAAAGGCATGGCATTAGTACCAACGCTGTTAGTGGTAGCTGTTGCGACATTGGAAATATCAGGGCTCAATGTTTGATGCCAATGACAATACCAGTGCTTACCAAATACGTTATAATAATAAATATAACTTTACAGGTCTCACAGATTTCTTTGTGTCCGCAACTCTAAACCTGCTCCCAGCCCCCAAACTCCGGAAACCAAGTCAGCTGACCCTCTGGAGATGAAAATAGCATCAGGCACCAAGGGTGTTCATTTGTGAATGGGGCAGGAGGGTGAACTTGCACCTGAGCCTTAATGCATTCCTTCCAAGTTTTCCACGGGAACTTGAGTCAGGGATGTCGCCAGGAGAGAATTGTTCTCGATAAAAGAAGGGCAATGTTTACCTTCAACTACCCTCTTTTTTTTTTTGCTTCCAGGAGATGTAACGCACAGATTGCCTGTAACCATGGCAATCAGCTCAGCTGTGAGCACCCTCATTTATTCAAAGCACAGAGAGGCAGTATAGGAGAGAAAATACTATTACAAATAGGAACAATAAGGTTTGATGTCAGATGCCAAAATATGATTGGTTCAGTATTGGATTCCCAGCCGTATGAAGCACATTATGCTTTCTGAATTTCATCTGCTCTCTCCTGATCCTCAAGAGTAATATTAATTTCAATTTCTTCCAGAAATAATGATTAACTTGTTTCAAGAACTATCTTGAGAGCGAAATAAAAATTTGGAAAAACATATTCTCAGCAACGCACTGTGTGCGAGAGAGTTGAGATCGCCACACCAAGGTCCATAAAACAATGTCAATGAACACTTTTTTTGTTTTTAACTTTTGATGCAGTTTTTTTAGGGCAGTATCCAACTTCCCTTGGATAAGTAATAAAGGACATGGTCCATGTTTACTGAATCTTCTCTCCAATTTTAGTCTCTTTACACTCCTGGAAGAAAAAAAATATATTACAGAGGCTGCTTTACCCTGTCCTAGAAGTATAGTGACAGAAAAGGTATTCTTGATTTCCAAGGCAATTACATATGACTCATCAATTAACTAAACTTAAGCGATTCCAAAATTTGTTAACTGTATCCTGGGATTTCCACTGATAAAACTCTAGTAATGTATTTCACAGGTGCACAAATATCCAACATTGGAAAGAAGAGAGAAAATAACAGAATTTTGCAGTCTCCCAGGCTAGCATTGCCACTTTCTCAGGCATTCCTTTAGCTATGGAATTCCTACTATGTGCAGACAATGGCAGACTTAGAAAGGTGAGGCAGACAGGGATCCCAAGCTCCTACTATGTGTAGAGCCACGGAAATGTAAAACGACGAAGTTATGATCTTTATTTCAAAACACTTGAACGTAGAAAGAGAATTGCCAATTTGAACCACAAAGGAAATACTTTATTGAGACAAAGTCTGTTTAATCAGAAAAGTATAAAAGTTGTTACTTTTAGCTTAATGGTAATTGAATCTATTTGATTCAAATTGTCTAAAGTTTTCACTGTAGAATTTGAAGCTCTATAAAGCTGTAATATGAAGATAATTTTATTTCCCTAAAGCTCAGCCTATTTATCATTCTTTTAACTCAAAGAGGATTAGGAGAAGCAAGATATAATTTCTTAAATGCAATGCATGTGCTTTTTTAAAAATTTTCCTGTTGGCCTTGTGCCTCCCAGTGAAACTTCCTTTCTCAAACTCCTTGGCCAGGGCTGTAAGTGACCACCAGCAATCCCAGTCCCCCGTCTTACAAGGTCTTAGAAGTAAACGGATTCACTTTGCCTCCTGAACACTTAAGAGGAAGAGATCCATTTTAGGGTAACAATTAGAGCCATCTAAAGTTTGCCAGTACTGCTAACCCCTACAGACCATCACTATTTTTAAATAATGCTGCATAGAGAATTGGTCACTGTTCCCTTAGTAATGAAATTTACTGTTGCAAAACTTTCTTGCTAATGCTAGTTATCAAGTACTTATCAAGAAAAGCAAGGTACAGCATTCATACCAGTCCCTTTCATTTCAGTAAGCCAAAACCAAGCAGTGACTCACTTGTCATTCCACGTGAATTTCTCCTCCTGTCATAGAAGCCTCTGGTTTTTTTCTACTTAGTCATTTCCTTGGTGGTAACTTTTTAAATATCCGAATTGTCTATGCTAGTTATTGTTGGGTGGCTGTCCCTGTAACCTGAATAATTCCAAGCCTTCTTCCTCTGTGAAGTCTTAGTAATTCACTGTCCAACTGCAGCAGCACTTTGTCCCCGTGTTCACGGCTGTAGGATCTCAGCACTCTCTCAAGCCACCTTCCCGCTACTCCCAGCCCATGATGTTTCTCCCAACGGCTCCGGACTATGTCTGCTCACGTTCCCCTGTTCCCGCTCTCTCCTCCAGGAACCCTGACACAGCCTGTTCCTGATGCCCTTTGTGGAAACAGCCAGGTCCATGCCATGAACCTGAGGTGTTTCCAGTGCTGCAGGCCTGGGAGTGCCAGGGCCACAGGTAAGTGTCCCCTCCTCAGTTCCATCCTGAGGGGACTGAAGCAGGACTGTACTCTCACCTCTCACCGTCTCCCCTAAAAACTGTGCCACCAGCTGCTGACTTTTCTCCTTTCTCCAAGTGGCCCCAGGCCCATCTCTCAGACCAAGCTAGACCCTCTGCCAGCTCTATCTGTTGTCTTTGTACGCATCAGTCTCATTCCTTGTGCTTTATCTCAAAAACTCAAAATCAGCTCATAATCTGATAATCTTCTGATGGGATCCCCAGTCCACCAGTCCTACAAAGTCAGACATGGAAAGCCAGTTTAGACCTACAGAGCTATATATGTGTACAGAGATATCCTATAAGCCCATATTATATATGACAAGCACCATATATAATAAATCAATAACTGAGTATGATAATTCAAAAAAATGAACATGGCTTCAGATGGAAATATACTCACATGGCCAAAACTGCTAATTAGGCTCTAGTGTCCTTTAACCCAGGCCTAAGATTATCATCTATGGTTATTAGCAAATGCTTAATATTATGTATCACAACTACAAACACTTGGCAGCCCTGGGTGGATGCACAAGCATTAGAGCAAATTTCCTACTGAATACTCAGAAATAATATTTATGCAAATGATATTTATTTTTAAAAATATTTGTGGAATACCTATTACTTGCCAGGCACTAAGGACATTAAAAGGATTAAGGCACTAGGTCAGCCCTGAAAGAACATGAAATTTGCACCCAGACAGAGCTGGGTTCAAGTCCTAGTTCTACCTGTTACTACCTCTGTGACCTTGAGTATCCTCAAGGCAGAGTTCCCAAGAGGCAAGAATAGGACCGTGTACCTGGCATTCCTTGTCATCAGCACAGTGTCACATAGAGGTTTGTTGTGTATTCATTTAGGAGCAAATATTTCTTGAGTGACTACCATATGCCAGGCATTGTTCCATGAATTAGGGTTATAGCAGTAGACAAGAAAGAATGTCTCACGGTAATGAAATCAGCATAATGAAGCTGATTTCATTACGCTGATTTTACAGTGGAACCAACTAGGTCAAAGGAAATGACTCCTACCCTGTGTCATTCCAAAAGATCTTATCCAAAATAAATTCATATCTATTTGTTAATTTCCAAAAGTAGATTAAATCAGGTTGAGCTCCCTAACCTTTACAGTTGCAGAAGAGATGAGTCAGCACCTTAACAATCTGTTTTGCTCACCTCACCTTTCATTCTGCTCTTCGTTCCTGCCCTCAATTTGTTGTTTTTGTCCCTGGATGTCAGCGGTGGGTGGCCTCTCCTTCCACACACTTCTGTGTAGACAAATGTGAACACTCGGTTTCCGGGTGGGGGGTTGGGGCGGAGAGAGAGAGGGAGATACACACGTGTGTACAAGGACAATGGTAGGAATCTATGTTCCTTTGAAGAAACTTAACCCGGGGTTAATTACACAAAATCCTTACATTCAAAATCTTCCATATTCGAGCTTCTCTGATCTTTCTCTGCTCCAATAGCTCATGGCAATACCTGAATTTTTTTTTTTAAAGGACAGTTTAGATTTACAGAAAAGTTGTCAAGACCGTACAGAGTGTCTGTATACCTGCACCCAGTTTTCCCCTATTATCAACAACTGCCATTAGTACAGCACATTTGTTATCATTAGCTAACTAAAATTGATATGATATTATTAACCAAAGTCCATTCTTTATCCAGATTTCCTTGGTTCTTCTCTAATGTCCTTTTTCTGTTCCAGGATCCCACCCAGGTCACCACATTACATTCAGGTATCATGTCTCCCTAGACACTTGGCTGTGACAGTTTCTCAAACTTCTCTTGATTTTGATGATCATGACAGTTTTGAGGAGTACTGGTCAGAGTTTTTGGTGGAATATCCACTGACTGTGATTTGTCTGAGGGTTTTCTCATGATTAAACATATAACTGAGGGTGTAAGTATTTGAGGGGACAACCACACAGGCAATGAGCCATCCATTGAGCACAGCACATCAAGGTACCTACTATCAACATGACTTATCATTATTGATTTTTACTGTAAAAACCAGTCTGAGGTAGTGTGAACCTATTTTTGTTAACAGAAATTTTTACCAATTACTATATTGCTGTCCCAAACTACTCCAAAGACATTCATCAAGAAATCTCAAAATCACCTCTTGCTTTCTCCGAAATTCATTCATTCCTTAATTTTCACTAGGGAAATATATTGAATATCCTCTCGAATGCCAGGCACTGAGGATAGAGGCATAAATAAAACATGTCCCTACTTTCAAGAGTACATGGCCCAGTCTAGTGCAAGAGACTTTTAAAACATAAACAATGATCCAATGAGCTAAGGGATAAAAGGAACCTAGAGGAGGCACAGTGGCCACTTTTATGTGGTACAAGGATGAGGGAGAATCTTCTTCCCAGAGAAAAGGACTCCTGAACTGGTCTTGAGGGACAAATAAGATTCTACCAAGCAGACAAGAAAGGAAGAACATCCCAGGAAAAGCGGTTAGCATGTGCAAAGCAGGTGTGTGTTCATGGAACCCTAAGAAGTTTGGTCTTAGAAAAGCGGCAGGGAAGTTGGAGAGGCCAGGTTGCATTGTGAGCAGCGTGGCCACTACTCTCTCAGGCTGCTAGAGCCAGGGTGCTAGAAGGCAGGCTTCTGCCAGGCTCCACATCCCACGCAGGGGTAGTAATCGGCCAAGTGATCTTTCCTGGAGGTGCAGAGACCGGGCACCTGCCCGTACACAGACAGGATCTGTGCCTCAGCTCTGGCACCGAGCTCTCTCTCTCCCGCTCTCACACACACACACACACACACACTCATCACAGACTCACTCCCTAAGGGCTTCCTGCCCAAACTGATAAATCCTTAAATTTGACCAGTTTGTCCCTTTTTCTATGCCTTGGCGGTGGATGGAGAAACATCAGCCAGGGCTCAGGAACGCAGCAGCCAGCTTTATCAGTTGACATTCCTGTGGTTACACTATTGCTGTTTATCAATGGCCCTTGAGCACACAGAGTCAGCACCCAAAGGGAGCCGGAAGAGCCTCCTTGTTAGACGCCTGTCACGTGCTGAGAGACTTTCCTGGATTTAGAGGGAGGTTGCGATTCCTCGGGAAAGCCCCTGCTCCCAGCTGGTGTGGACGCTGCAGCTTCAGAATCTGCTTCACGTGTGTCAAAGCCAGAGACGTGATCCCCTAGTCTTTATGTATGAAAACTTCCCGTTGATACCAGCGGGAGCTTTTCCTAGGGTATCCCTGGCCCTAAGTAAGACATAGTCAATGAAGGCTGTGCATTTTGTAGTGGGTTAAATGCTCATTATATTCCCCATGTTCTCCCGCACTCCAACATATCTCTTTTTCTCCATGCTCTGGAACTTCTGGACAATAGTATATAATGTATCATAGAGAGTCATATAATATATAATATTCCCTAAATAGCACCCCTTCGTCATCAGAATGAAATACACAATCCTCACTCTGCCATCAGAGTCCTTTGAGGATGAGGACGCTGCCACCCTCCCCAGCCTGAGCGCTCACCGCTGCTTGCTCAGCAGTCCATGCTCCAGCCTTCCTAAACCTCACACCAGAAATTCAGCCATCAAGCCATGTTCGCTTGTGTCACTCTGCCCCTGCACGTGCTGGTCTCTCTGCTTGGATTCCCTTCCTTACAGGATTTTTCAATCCATCTTAGTCTGAATAACTCCCGATGGACCTACACCATCTTTTGGAATTCTAAGATGAGTGTCCCTCGTTCATGCTATCCATCATAATTCTCAAAGCCTCTTAGGATTCCTCTATCATGACATATCTAAGTGTATTGTAGTCGTCTACATCTTCAACCTCACTAACAGGGGCCATATCTTATTCTGGGAGGGGGAGGTGCGTGTGGTTCCATGTTGAGTGAGCAGGTCGGCCATCCTTCTGCTCTGCCATCCACAAGGCATGGCCTTTCCTTCCAGGCTTGTTATCCCATGTTTGCAAGGTGGTGGTTGCTGCACTTCAGAGAATCACAAGCCCACTTCAGGGTCTCAAGCAGGAAGGAAGAAGGCAGCAAGCATAAGAGGGATATTATTTCTTTAGTCAAGGAAGGAAAAAGAAGCCCTATGAAGAATTCCTCTATGCCTCATTGGCCAGAAATCACATGGCCCTCTCTTGCTGCAAAGAAGGCTGGGAATGCAAGTATCGGCAATGCAGAAAGGATTACCACAATTGGTGCAATCATGATCCATTTTCTGGAGCTGGTGCATAGCCTACCACAGCAAACGTGGGATTTTGTTAGCTGAGAAGAGGCTATCACTCTTGAACAGTCTAGTAATAGTGTCTACTACACTGAATTAGATTTTATAAAACAAAAATATAAAACACCCTTTTGAATATTACACCAAGAGGAAGTAAAATATAAGGAGTAAGAAAAACTATATATGTATGTGATAAAATATTAATATTTATCTGTTGGGGCTCAAATAGGTGTTTTATCCTAGAACTATCTCAATTCATCAAGACATCTTTAAAACTCCTTGCCCATGCTTATCTAGTCTAACTGGGGCAATGAATGACGTTTTATTCCTATATATAGAAAAGGTGGGCCTCGCTTCATAGAACCGCACACATATAAAGCCCTCTTTATATAACACAGATTGGAAACTGCCTGTATGGGCTAATACGTTTGATATGTGTTTGGAAGTTAGGCACAGCCTTGGTGACAAGTTTGGGGAAAAAAAAAGTTGGAGCTCCACGATTATTGTATCCATTAGCTAGATCCATCAGCCACAGATTGAGAGAATACAGGGATTTTGCGAGTGACTCTCTTCTCTGCAAATTTTCAATCCCAAACTGTCTGTCAAGTTATTTCCACTAAAATACATGAAGGACATGGTCAAATAGGATTCTTGTGTATTTCTTTTATCCTTCTGTTGAAATGATTTCACCTAATCTTAAAATAGATGTAGGCTAGCTAACTCAGAAGATTAGTGCACAGGATGAATAACAACAATATCATGGCCCGGGCGTGGTGGTTCACTCCTATAATCCTAGCACTCTGGGAGGCTGAGGTGGGCAGATCACTCAAGGTCAGGAGTTCGAGACCAGCCTGAGCAAGAGCGAGACCCCGTCTGTCTCTACTAAAAATAGAAACATTAGCCAGGTGTGGTGTCAAGTGCCTGTAGTCTCAGCTACTCAGGAGGCTGAGGCAGGAGGTTCGCTTGAGGTTGCAGTGAACTATGATGACGATAGGGCAACAGACTGAAACTCTGTCTAAAACATATATATGTATCATGAGTTGGACACCCATCAGGTCAGTCACACTGCTCCCAGAGAGCTAAGGGAAACTAACATCTTCCTTACTCTCTGCTATACTATCTTGTTTCCATTTCTACTATCCTTAATCTATCTGCTATGGATGTATCAATAGACAAGAACATTTTTTGGTCCCTGGGCTAATAATTTCCACAAGGTTGAAGACAGAAGTTAAAATTTGAATGTGCCAGTCGAAGAGGATTAAAAGACTCCAGGCTCTAGGATTTGATCTTTCTTGGAAAGAACCCAAACACCTGTCTCTTTGGATTTACTTCTTCCCTGCAAAGTAAAATAGGATCAGGCCTTGGTCTCACTTAAGAATAAGCACCCCACCTCTCCATACCCCCTTAGAAGCTACCAAGAAAACCAGACTTAGGGGGTTCTCCACAAGGTCCAGCTTAGATCCTCAAGGAAATGCACAGAACTGTGTGGTCAAAGACACAGATATTAGTAAAGTGCTTATTTCTCAGACATTATCTCCTGTGCATATAATCTCTCAGAGGTCTTTCAGGGAAATGTGATAGGCCAAGAATGAGATCTGAGAGTTTCTAGACCACCAAGCTAATTATCATTTCTTACTCTCTCAACCATTTATTCCCAACTCATTCCTCCCGCAAGGCCAGTAACCTCGCAGTGTATAACCTTGACTGCAACATGGAGGGGCTACAAAGCATTCTCAAGTAAAGAAGCATGCACAGATAATGCAGGGAAAAGAACACAGTGTAGCAACCCGCAGATCTGGGTTGAAGTCTCAGCACAGCTACTTTTTCATTCCATGACCTTGGATAATTTATTTATTAGCCTCTCTGAGCCTCAGTTTCCTTACTAAGTTAGTAACACTTACCTTATCAAGTTATTATGAGGATTAAGTGTATAAATGAGTAATTAACAGTTTATAAAATGGGCCACAAATCTAATGTGTGTTCAACAAGTGTTAATACCCTAAGTGAACATTTTTACTAAAGAACTAATTCAAAACTCCATTGATGATAGGCCAATAGTAAGATATTCTTATAAAAAGACACTAATTTTACTGTATAAATGATAAGAAAAGTTGTAGACAATAACTTTGTGTTTCTAGGTTAGTTTTGTCACCCAATATAAATTATTGAAATAGACAAGAAAGATTAACAAAGTACTTATGATATTTATTTCAGGTTTTTAAAAAGTAGCAGATTGAAAAGCTGACCATATTTGAAAAGCTCTAGAATAGCACAGCACTGATTAAAGGTCTGTCACCACAGATTGGATGTGTTGATTTTGTTTCCCCAAAGGTATCCACATAGCAACTTGGCAGTGTACAAATATCCTAAAAATTCTAACAGTTTTACAGAAAATAATAATTGCACCCTTACCTAAAATGTTAGGTCGCATTTTCATTTTAAAGACTCATAATGTTTTTCATAAGCTAATAATTTTGTTCATTCCAATCCTGTCATTGTGAATGTCAAAGAAGGACACAAAAAATGAGTACTTAACTAAAATAGGTGCTTTCTCTGTTGGTTTATAAATCCAAATCTATTGATTAAAGGGACATAATACAGAATCAAGAACCCAAGGAAACTACTCTCAATTCCACTGTAATCATAGCTCATGGTTTTGATCTGTCAATGACAGTTAACTTAAGGTCATGATCCACCCCTCAGAATCTCCCGTACCTGTGCAGCTCTTGCCAGGACGCCTCGTGTATAGTCACTGCACGGCGAATGTTTGTCGCATTGCACTGAGTTGATCATCCGTTTTATTCACTAGATTTGGCTTTGAATAACTTACACTTTTTTTTTTTTAAATCCAAAAATTAAGTCCACCCACGAAGGAAAAAGGCAGAAGGATGTTGTGGCAAAAATGCGGTCCTGGAAAACAGATCTTGGTACCGATCCCAGCTCTCCATGGCTTTGGACACATCACTTGACCTTTTGAGATCAAGTTTCCCCATAAAATGGGGGTGCTAGATAAGATGCATGTGCCAGAATGCCAAGGCCAAGGCATGCTCTGAGATATTCAGAGTGATGTACCCGGAACTGTAGATACTTGCAGAGAGACTGTAAGTGTGGTTTTGAAGAATTATTAAATATTAGTTAAATGCTAGCACTCCAGGATGACTGCTGCAAAGGATATAGCACACGTTTACTTTTCCTGATATATTTCAAGGTATTTGGGGGGTTTGGGTTTTTTTTTTTTTTTCAGTTACATCACTTTAGTATTATAAGTCATATAGTCATTAGGATACAATTTAAGAGAGTAAATGTCTCCAAAGGTCTGAAGTTGCTTGGCATTTCATCAATCATTATTTAGAGTTTCCTCTTTTTTTTTTTTTAATGCATTCAGCCAGGAACACAGACGTTTGTGTGATATAATGAGAAAGAAATAAAGGAAGCTTAATCTACTGCTCTTTCAACCTTATCCACTCAACACTTACCTTGTGACAGCTCCTGCTGCTCTTAATGAATTCCCAAGGTTGCTAAAGAACTTGGAAGATCTTAGATTCCTACCGGGTGATTACAGAAGCTCACATTTTGCCAAGTCACATGCAGGTGGCTAAAAGTAAGTTTACTTTATCTACATTTCATGTCACACTTGTTCTTTCCTATGAATGTTTCCTTCACAGTCATGCAGAGTACTCAACCGGTAATTCTCCAGCAAAACAGTTGTTACGTAAGTGGCCATGCAGCAATATATATGTCATCTCAGATCCACTCAGGGAAAGTTCTCTGGTTTATATAATTCACTCCCCAGCAGCTAGTACACAGTTTCGTAAGTGTGGGTCTTTACATCGTAGGGGGGTTTGTTTTGTTTTGTTTGTTTTTTAACACTGCATATAAGTGCACTTCCTTTCTGCCCTTGCAACGTATGGGACAAATGGAATTCTGAACTCACACAGCTCTCACTGTAGACTCAGCGAATGGCAGGGATCCGACACACACACCCACACGCTTCCCTCAGTTACAGATCTCTGCTAAAGACCAGAAGTTGGTCATTACTGCGCCGAGTATATACTTCTGTTGGATTTCCATGGTATTTGGTTTCATTAGATTTTATGTTAAGTTAAATATGTTTTTAAAAAGTTTCCTTCTTCCTACCTCAAAGTTAGGATGCATCAGGGGGTTTCAGAAGGGGGTGGAGCTGCCACGTCGATGTCCCGACCCCAGAGAGGAGCCTCTCAAGCCCCTCAAAGCAGCTGAGCCCCAGCTCGCACCGGATCACTGTGGAGCAGAACCAATTTTTAAATGTCTTCATCTGGTCCCTCCTACTTTCATGGTGCTCTGGGGGTGGTGAGAATAGGGATGCACTGAAAGCTGCTGGGACATCTGACTCTTTATTTTCTTGGCTCTACGTGTCTTAACTCTGCACCAGTCCTCCCGACTGTGCATAATTTCACTTCTGAGAGCAGAGGCAAAGGGAGACTTGCCGAGAGGGGCAGGAGCCCTCACTGCTGTCTGCTGAGAGGGGAGAAGAGGCACGGCACAGTCCCTGCAGCGCTGCTGGCCTGCCCTGCCCGTCGGCGCCCCTTTCCCTACCGACTCCAACCTGAACTCCCCCTGCCGCAATATGATGAGGGGGGCAAGGGCTCCTAAGAGGAAACCCATTAAAGTATCCTCATATTTTCGGAAAATAATTCCTGGTGACGTGTCAAGAGTGCATTTGGATTTCGTGGACTGATGTTGTGATTTGGGTGGATGGTGGAGAGAGAACTGTCTCAAATATCTGGAGATCAGTTATATGATGAGCCCTGTTCTTTGCTGCTCCAAGCACAGCATCAAAGCACGTGGTGGAAGTCATGGGGCAGATTTGGACCCATATGAGAACTTCCTACCAGCGTCCTGAATCATCCTGCACTGCTAGAGAAGTAGCTAATGTCCACTTTATGGAGATGTATTCAAGCAAGTTCTGGGCATCCCTTGGAGTAGCTATTGTGCTGAGGGTTCCGTTGTCAGAAGGGGAGTGTGGTGTTGGGGAAGGACAGACCTCCCTCCCTTCCCCGCAACCCCATCTCCGCCCATAGAGGGCGAAATATCCACCCAAGCTGTAGGCCCTCCCACTGGTCTGTGGGAGGAGGATGTTCCCATCCGATTGGACTCAAGCTGGCATCTTTGCGCCACATTTTAACAGGGGTGGCGTTACTGTACCTTGAGAAACACAGGGACTTGTCTTGCTTCTTCCACTCCCTGGATCCACTGAAACCTGGACTTTCCCCAACTTTCTCTTTACATTTTGCTTCATCCTGCAGAAGGTCCGGGCCTTGCTCTCCTCCTGATGCGGAAGACAGTCTTGCCTCGCAGTGGGGGAAGCAAATGAGGGCCGGCTGGGACTCGCCCTCTTCGCTTTCTCCTTTCTTCCGGCGCTGGTGGGCGCTGCAGACCGGCCCTTTTCATGTCGCAGGGATGAGATCCTTGGAGTTTCAGAGACCTCATCTGGCTTCCAAGATTAAACTGTGTTCTCAAATCTATCTTTTAACAAAGCCCAACAATAGGGTGTTTCTGTTTGCCTAGCCATTTACCAAGTTTGTTCTTCCTTTCCTACTTGGCTATTATTCTTTGGATGTACAATCAAAACTCCAAGCAAAAACCCAACCAGACTCTTAGGGATACAGTAGCACATTTATCCAGAGTGACCTAAATGGAATACGGTTTTTCCATAACTGTTACTAGAGCACAAACAGAATTTTATAAGCATATACACATTATCATCAGGAAAGAATTCAGGTTTTATTCACAGCAAATAGTGAGATATGATGTATGGAGATTTGAGAATCATCATATAATTTATAATATCTCTTTTAATCCTAAGGTCTTAAAGTTCAGTAAAATGTGGTATTTTCAATTTAGCCTACCACTTTCCTTGCTTAATTATCAAGTTTAAAAATACAACTAAAATTTCTACAGATTCACAGTACTATTCCATAACAGATTTTATCTCTTGGTACCTTCTACCTACTTAATCAATCAAGAATTCTTTGGAGCCTCCAGTAGAAAGTGTCAATTCCAAATAATCCCCAGGAACAAGTCATCAGCACACCAATTAGACTGGCTTTGGCAAACACCACAGCTTGCAGTTGCCATGTGTTGCCAATAAACAATAAACAGATACTCTATACCTTTTAACAGAAAGTTCTTCCTCACCTAAAAAAAAAAATGTATATATGTATATTCTTATAAAAGTCTGTCTCTCAAGCTCTTTTCTTGTGGTGTTTCTGATACCAGAACAATCAGGAAGCAAAGAAAGTGTTCCGTGAAAAGCCAGTTTTCACTGAGCTTTGCAGACCAATGAGAATGAAGATTAACTCAAACGTTGGAATGCCAGCCAAACCCCTGAAACTTGTCAGCAGTTCACCCACTGAGAGTGGTTACGCTTTTTCAGTAGTACCTTATCCTGAAATGACCTGATGGAAAAGCCAGTGTCAGATGACACATGACATCAAGTGTTCAATGCGAATTCTGGGGTGTAATATTCCATTCGACTCCCTCCTGCTCTTCAGCCTTCCGCAGTTGCTAATGAGGAACTGAGCACCTTTGCAAGCCCCAGCAAAACATGCAAGACAGAAGTGTAACTCCGTAGGGAAGCAACTCCCAGGGCATTCATAGACTTGACTTTGGATTAAAAACTAGGAAACCCCTAACTGAACTTTTTTTTTTAATTTAAAGAGTATTTTTGACATAAATTTTACGTATGTATGATGGCCATTTTATATTTTATTTTGTTGCTACAGATACCACAAAGTGCCTATATTTCATTCAAAACTAAAACTGAAAGTATTTAACTAATTAGCATTTTTCTTTCTCTCAGCAAACATTAAATCGGTATTTTACCTAGCTTGACTTTTTAAATATGGTGTTTTATAGCACCTTGATTTATACCTGGGTATATGAAAAGGTTATGTCAGCATTTACATCATAAAGCCATGTTTTTGTGGGTTTATAACTAAGCCATAAAAAAATAATTCTGACTGCAACTTGGAGTGCCAAGTTTCCACCCTGAAACACAAGTTTGTCCCTAGATGTATACCACCCCCCACACACATCAGAATTCAACGACTCTTTTGTAAAATACATTCGTTCAATATGTTGCCTTGATGAAAATGAACTGTAAGAAAGTCAAGGCTAGGAAGTGAAATCAAACAAAGCTGTCATCTAATGGTAGCAACTTATATCCTAAGATATATGTTAGTAGATTTGAGAGTTAATTTAATGACAAAAGAATTGATTGTGTAGTTTTTATAGTTAAGGATTAAATGACAGAGATGAAGTAAGACTTCCACCAAAAAAAAAAAAAAAAAATAGCTTTTTCTTAACCAGAAATGCTTGCAACTTTCTTCCATGCTGTATGGCAGATATTCTCAGACTTTCTTTGCAGATGTGATCTAATGTCCTTGAACACATTTATTACAATTCATCATCTACAGAGCAACAGTCAGGGCTGTGCTCATAAAGCAGAGCTGGCACTAGACCAGGTAAGTCATTAAGCAAACATATTCCTATGTCATACGAGGCTTGCGTGCCCACTGCCTGCCTGTAAAAGGGAAATGGGATTCCTGATATACAAATTACTTCCTGAGACATGGAAAGCTGTTGCCTTCAATCCACATCTTACCCATTTTGGGATTTTGACTGTTTTCAAATGCTAAAACATACCTGAATAAATTTTCCATGGTTCTCTTTAAAATTACTGTATTTTTTTTCATTTACATGATCATGAAATCTGTTAGCAAGAGAGAAACAGAATCATTTGTACTGAGGAAAAAAATATTAAGAATTATGAGAGAAAATTCTGAGACAACATAAATAATAGGGTCTAATCTTATTTAAGTGATGAGGCAGTTAGTATGTCTGAAAAATTACTGTTACCACTTAATCATTGAACTTACATGCTCAAATAGGACTCAAGAAAGAAAAGAGTAATTTAATAGGAACTGGAAGTTGTAGTGCTTGGGTGTGTTTTAGCTGGTGACAAAAATTTTACCTCAGAGCTTAAGAATGTGGATTATGGTGCTATGTTGCCTGGTTGAATTCCTAGCTCTAGCACCTACTAGCTGTACGACCTTGGACTAGTTACTCAACTTCTCTGTGCCTTAGTTTCCTCAGCTGGGAAACAGAGAAATAGTATCTCCCTTAGAGAGTGGTTTTAAAGTTTAAATGAGTTAATAAAGGGAAAACCTTTTCAATGCTTGCTATGTCATAAGTGCTACCTTAAGTACTAACTATTAATTTTATAATGTAACCAAACTCAGCAGAAAAATTCTGCAGGTAAGTAGTAACATTGTTCAGTGTATCAGAATCATATCCTCCAATCTTGGTTCTTTACATTCAAGAAATTCCAACAACTAGAAAACGTATGTACTCAGGAGAAAATGGGCAAGAACAAAAGCAATATTGGCTTATTTGCTATTAGGACCCTAATAAAATAAGACTGCTTGAAGAAATATACCAAATTGTGAAATATTTAACATTTGATCCATTACTGTTTCTACTGGGGAAAAATGTAATATTTGTTGCATGGTGAGTTTTGTGTGTGAAACTAAGGAGGAACTAATAATTTGTCCCGATTTCCTGATGTTGTTTAAAGGAGCAGCTAAAACTAAGATCACAGGTATCCTCTAAGTGGAGGAGTTGGTTTCATGACTGGGGGGATGAGAAAGGAGGAGATTATTCCACTCTCAAAGGAAGCTTCTGAGCTGTTTAATGTCATCGTGGTAATATTAGAAAATGGACACCACATCCTCTCTTCTCTGGACATGGAGAAGGGAGGGATCTTAGACTGCACAATCCAGTTAAGAGAATAATTCAGAATAAGTTTGGTGCCCTCTAACCTAGAAGCAGCTAGGGAGATAATAGTTTACTTCTTCTCTCTTAACTGCAATGGTTTGGATGTATACTTTTGACTGGTTCAATAGCATGTACCAGAACCAGAAGACAAGACACAAAGTATTTTGATTAAAGTGTTCCCTGCTGAGAAAAACTCAATTTTTCAGAATAACATGAAGACATATTTGGATTAATTATTCCCTTCAGAATACCAGCAACAGAGCTTTCTGGACACAGAAGAAGAAATCTTACCCTGCTATTCTCCCACATTTTCCTGTCAATCCAGAGTCAAGTTGAGAATAGGTTTCTGGGTGCTGTCGGTAACCACTACCAAAGAAGTTTTGGTATGCCCACTTCAAACAAACGGAACTCTTTCCAGGGAGGAGACCAGGGGTGGACGTGTTTATCCAACAGAATTACTGCCACTGTATGGGTCACCCCACCCTTGAGCTACACCCGTGATACTGAGAACTATGAGGATGAAGCCACTTGAATATACCCTCTTCCCTGAAACTCTCTGAGCCAGGTTGAATGAGAGCAATGGCAAAAGGAGGCAAGCATCTGTTATTTTCTCTGCAATTGCCATGCTTGTTGCATCAAAAAATAAAGCTGTGACTGCTCCCCCCTTATTTGATTGCATTGCATATTTTAGGAATTAAAGTAGTCAATCCTCTTCCCCTCTCTGCTATGTTATTAGAAAATAAGGGAGTTACAGTTAAAAATATTAAGGTCCTGTTTGAGGCTAGGGTGTGGCAATGAAACAAGTTCTACTCCAAGAGGAGAATCAGGATACCTCCCTACATATCTTTAAATGTCAGCTGCACCTAACACCTTCTGAGGGGCAGCCTGGGGATCAATTCTCCCCCACTGGTCTCTCCAGTGGGGCAGATGTGATGTGATGTCTGTCCCTTCTCTTTTCATTTCATTCCAGCACTAAATGACACCAGTTGGTCAATGTTTCAATGAAGCTTCTGTAAAGAATGTCTCCTTTATTTTGATTTCACTCGACCCTGCAATGGTAACATTAGGAGAAGGCAGATAGATGTACCAGGAACTTGGCACCACTTCACATGGTCTGAGGACCAGTATCAGTATCACCTGCAGGACTTCTAGGTGTGGAAAATCTCAGAACCCCACCACCACCCCACTCCCGGTCTACTGAATCAGAATCGGCATCTTAATAAGCCCTGGGGTGATTTCTGTGCATAGTAAAGTTTAGGAAGCATTGGTTAAATCAGTCAGAAATTCTATTTGAAATCACAACAAGCTAGTTCCCCAATACTGGTTTCAGCGACAAATCAAGATCATCTGCATGCAATTTAACTAGAAAATTTTTTGATGAGTTCCTTTTTTTTTTGTAAGCCTACAAAAAGATGTTTTCATGATTTTGATAGCCCTGATATAGAACTTCCACAGAATCTGTAAACTCAGAATGTTAAGCATTTGCTTACACATAAATTATAATTAGTTTTGAGTACTGTTGATAGAAAAACTGAAATCTACAGATAATTCTTAATTTAGCATTCTTCTAAAAAGCCTTTTTCATCCTTCACACAAAGTGTGGATATACATTAGAGACTGTATATACATTATTACCTTAATAATTAAGGTAAATGTTATATTAACTAGTTACTAGCAAAGTTAACTACTTAATATGAACTTTATTATTTCTATAAGTGATATATGCGTATATACAAGGCTATATGGTATTATCCTATATCTGTCAAACTCTGATTATTCACTCATTCAATATGTACTAAGATTGTTCAAAGCATGAAGGATTCAGCAGTGACCAATAGAGACAAAATCCCCGCCCCGCACCCCTGCTCTGCAGCAGGGAAGACAGGCAATTGATAAACATTTAAAAGTAAAAGGTGTAGTGTATTTGATGGTGATAAGTACTATGGAGACAATGAAACGGGGGCGGGGGGGAGGGGGGTGATGTAGAGGTTGCTGGAGAAGAAGGGGTTTGTCACTTTAAACATGTAGTCAGGGAAGGCCTCATGGAGAAGGTGCCGACTGAAGGCACCTGTCCCCCAAGCTACAGGGGCCAGGATGAGAGGTAAGGAAGCCTACCTTGTCTACCTCCTGTCTCCAACAACATCAGATCTGCTCCCCTTCCCAGCCATATAGATGCACTTCTCATTATCATAACATTCATTTCTTCTAGTCGATAGGCACAGAATTGCAGAGCTGGAGTGAACTTAAAGTCGAGATAGTACAATCACCTCATTCTAGAGATGAGGAAACTGAAGCCTGGATATTTGTACGATGTTCTCAAGGTCGCCAACTGAGTTTATGCCCCTGGCAGAGCTGGAAATTTTGTGACTTCTATTCCCATTTGGGGGCTTAGTGTGCAGCAGTTAAAAGGCAAGGGCTTTGGCACCAGACCAGCCAGGGTCTCGGCTGGGTCACAGAGGGGCCCTGGGTCCTTGGGGAAGTTACATAAACTCTCCAAGCATCAGTAACTGGAAATGATCATGAGAGTGCCTGCCCACAGGACTGCTGTGGGGATTAACTATATAAAAGAAAACAAGTAGAGTGTTTGGGAGGGAGTTGGCTCTCAAAAATGTGGAGCTTCCACCCTCCTTCCCACTGTCACAGCATCGTGTGACAGCTCCTAGAGGTCAGAGCCTGCGTCGTCCGAACTCTCAGTGTAGCCCCCTACACAGCACATCACGACGGTACTGACATTATCAGACAACTCCAATGATGATTGAAAAAGAAACATAATAAATTCACAGATTTAGCCCTTTTGCTCATTACTCGTTATATCTTTGTAGAAAGAGGTTATTGAGAAAAGACAGACACTGAACAGTGACTGATTTAGTTTGTTAGATTATCCTTGTACATGAGTTGGATTATGAATTATAATTATAATAATAGTAGCTACTATTGAGTTAACTCCTGCCTGTCAAACACTATACTAGGTACTTCATACGTATATTAAATCATTTACACTCCCAATGAAACCCTGTAGGCAGGTATAAACTAGGCTCATATGACAGATGGGAAAACTGAGGCTCACAGAGGTGATGTCACCCATGCATGTTTACAACAACAGTACATTGTAAAGACCGGCTATGTCACCTACAGGAATGCCCTTTACAGAAAATGTTTGCCCATATCTGCCCTAAGGGACGGCTCTGAGGCAACACCTGGTTGGAAAATGTTGCATAGAACCAAGCAATCCTTTGTTTTTCTTGTGATGCTATGGCCAGCTTGCTGATGTACCTTTGTGTGTGTACAGTCCCTCCTTCATGCCTCAGTTTCTCTTTGCCTCATCCCTGCTTCACTGAGATTATATCTATCAATGAAGTGTGTCAGCTGCATCACAGGCTCCAGAGAACCAGTGATAAAGAAAGCTATAAATCTAAGACCCATATGCATGAACTTTGTTCTTCCTAGACGCAGTGTTTTTTTTTTTCATAAATTGCATTAATCCACCAAAAAGAATACAGTCATGTGCCCCAGAATGACATTTTGGTCAACGATGGACCCCGTATGGTCCCATAAGATTATGATAGAGCAGAAAAATTCCTATCACCTAGTGTCATAGCACAATGCATTACTCACATGTTTGTGGTGATGCTGGTGGAAATGAACCCACTGAACTACCAGTCATATAAAAGTCTAGCACATATAATTATGGACAGTGCATAATACTGGATAATGCTAATAAATGACTATGCTACTGGTTTATGTATTTATCATACTATACTTTTTATCATTATTTTGGAGCATACTCCTTCTACCTATAAAACAAAGGTTAACTATAAAACAGCTTCAGGCAGGTCCTTTAGGAGGTATTCTAGAAGCCATTGTTATTATGGGAGATGACAACTCCATGAATGTGATTGCCCCTGAAGACCTTCCATTGGGACAAGATGTGGAGGTAGAAGACAGTGATATTGATGATTCTGACCCTGTGTAGGCCTAGGCTAATGTGTGTGTTTGTCTTAATTTTTAACAAAAAGGTTTAAAAAGGAAAAAAAAAAACTTAATTTTAAAAATGGAAAAAACAAAGATATAAAGAAAGAAAATACTTTTGTATAGCTATAAAACCTGTTTGTATTTTAAGCTAAGTGTATTACAAGAGTCAAGAAGTAAAAAAATAAAAAAAATTGAAAAGTTCATAGTGTGGAAAAGTAGGCTAAAGCTAATTTATTAATGTTATTGAAGAAAGAAATTTTTAAAAACAAATTTAATGTAGTTTACATGTGCAGTGTTTATAAAGTCTACAGTAGTGTACAGTAGTGTCCTAGGCCTTCACATTCACTCACCACTCACTCACTGACTCTCCCAGAGCAACTTCCAGTCCTGCAAGCTCCATTCATGGTAAATGCCCCATACAGATGCACCATTTATTTTTTAATCTTTGATATGTATCTTTACTGTACCTTTTCTATGTTTAGATATGTTTAGATACACAAATACTTACCATTGTGTTACAATTGCCTGCAGTACTCAGTACAGTAATATGCTGTACAAGTTTGTAGCCTGGGAGCAACAGGCTACACCACGGAGCCTAAATATGTGGTAGGTTGCACCATCTAAGTTTGTGTGAGTGTTCTCTATGATGTTCGCACAATGATGAAATCACCTAACAGTGTATTTCTCAGAAAGTATCCCTGTCGTTAAGTGACACATAGCTATATAACTATTTTCTACTTCTGCCAAGTTAAGTTAAATAAGTTTTATAAAGCCATCATGCTTGTATGATCTCTGGTGAGGATATTTCGAGAAGTCAGACCACTTTTATCCGTATCGTATAAATCTTTGGGAGTGGTTTTGCAATCCAGGATTTCTCCTGACTGCAGTATCATTTTACTGTCAGCACACAACTGGGAGTCACTTGTGTTCTCCATGATCATATTTAACTTAGTGAGTATGATGGAGATCAACCCTCATCTGTGCTGGCTCAAAGTCATCTCTCCTTCTTTGTATTTTGGTTCCCCAGTAACTAAGTCTCCCCACTTCTGTAAGTTTCTCTGTTCTCATCTGCTGTATTTTTTACTATCCATTGTAAAGATTTCATTTATAAGTTCTGGTAAAACACCAAAAAAATACTCATTTTTAGCCTAAAGAAAAGCATTAGCTGCTGAGACTGATGAGGAATGGAACACATGTTATAGAAAGCTGGTGTGGCCAGGAAGCCTTCAAAAATGTGTTGTTTCCTTCCCAGTGTCTTCCCCCCATACTCCACTTACTGAGGAGCTTCTCTTGAGAAAGAAGTAGTAGATTACAAAAGGTAACACCGACTTGAGTTTGATCAGAGCCGTCAGCCTTCTCAAAACCAAAGATGAAAGAAATAAATTCTGTAGGTATATCAGAGCTTTGGCCTGGATCTTCCCTCATCCCTGCTCTGTATCTCTGGTTAAGATGATCCAGATGATCTGATGAGAGAACGAGTCATTGACCCTAACAGGGACCATTTGTTGAGTCCTCCTTCTTAGGTGCCACAGTAATCTGGGACTTCTCAGTCAACTTAAATCTTGAGAAATTTTCTTGGATTTCCCAAAATTGTGGAAAAGGAATTGCTCTAGTTTCTTCCTCACGTTCTCCTCCGGTCTTTTGAGCCAAAATGAATCATCTGCCATCTAAGTGTTGGGAGAACAACTTAACGGTTCTTCGTTATTCGTTCAATTTTTTAGTTGCAGACGACCACAAAAGCAATCACGATGGGACTTCGGAAATAAAGACTGAAATGAAATGGTGGCAGCTCTACAGAAATCGGGGACTGTGCTTCATGTTACAGAACCTGCATTCTTCTGAGCTTTCTCATCTGCCTTCCATGCTTGGGGAAATTCATGTGTGAGTTTGGAAAGGTGAAACAACATCTAAACTTCACTAAAATGTTATAATGCTTTGATTTAGCCAGAGAACTTTCTTTTTTAGTTAAAACCTGTTTTAATATCCATAGCAACTCTACCTCTGCAAATAGAAACTAATTCACAGATCACTGCTTTAGCCTGCATCCAAGCCCCAGCCTTAAAGAAGCCATAAACATTCTAATTAATAAACTAAAACATTTCTTTGGTGTTACTATCAATGCTACACATCTGCTTCACTTACAAAAGCAAAGTAGCAATAATTATTTAGAACATATGAAAAAATCTAGAAATGTGTACACATTTGGAACCAAAAGGAAGCCTTTAAAATTTGGTTAATTTTTTTCTGACTGTGTGAAATCCAGTAAAGGTCAAACCTTTTTCCCAAAGATTTCAGAAAAAAAAAAAAATAATAAGATTTGTCTTCCCCTGTGATTATGCATAGTCTAGAGAAATGAAAACTTATACAAATCAAGCAACAAAAATCAAGGGATTATTTTAATCTTGTTTTAGCAATAATTACCTCTGTAGTTCTTTGGCTTTAGAATAATCTGTTAAAGATCTAGTTCAGGGCCTAAATATCCAGATTATTATATATAAAATACTCTGATGATTTTCAGATGGTGTTATTTTTATCTACATGTTTGAATGAGTATTAATATAATCATAGGCTTATCTTTTTCCAAACCAAAACAAAACAAAAACAGACAAATAAAAAGGCCAGTTACAATTCCTCCTGGACTTTGTATTAATACCGCTTATTAACATCTCTCTGAGCCCTTTCCAGTGTATCCAAATCTGTTTTAAGTCTTAGAAGTAATATTCTTTTTAAATCAGTATTAAATGTCACAGGCAAAGCTTTATCATTCCAATTAAGGACTTACCATTAAATACAACATATCCCAAAACAACAGGATTGTAACAGCTACAAATACTTAAGCAATTAGAAACGACTTTATAAGAGATCCTAAAAGACATATTCTTTTATTTGTAATGCTGACTTCTAAAATTTGGAAAAGAAAAGTCCATAATATTAGGCCATGGAAATTCCTAATAAATGCTTTATTTCTGTGAAAGATCTTTAAGAACATCAGATTCCCAGAATCTCAGATATCTGGTCCCACCCTATTATTTCACAGTCTGCACTAAGATAAACTGTGTCCTGCCAACACAGCGATGCTGGGCTGGAGTCCTGCATTCCCCAGGCCCTCCCTCAGTGGGCCAAGACTACTGAGGTATTGCTGCTGCAGCCGCAGATTCTGCTTCCTGATGGGGGCGGGGTGGGGAGGGGGCAGTGAAGTCATGTTTATTCTTGGACAACACCATGATACTGCCTTGTAACCTGCAAAGAAACCCCGCTCCTCTGAGAAACAGAAGAGACAAGGGTGATGGCATATTAGATTAACCACCTCTGTCTCGCTGGCCCACGAGCAGTGTGTGGTTTGACTGTGAATTATTGCTCCTTTTTCTCTGAGCTTTTTCACCGAACAATCCACATAGTGTTCACTCTGAACCTTTGGCTCCAGACATCTGAAATTTGAGGGACTCTCTCACTGGTTGCTTAGCTCAAATTTAGTGTGGAGAGGTGGAGAGAAGCTGTGCTGAAATACCTGAAGAAGTTTGAAAGCAATGAAGATTCCAATGACGGAGAGATTCACGCTTTCCCTCTCACTAATTAAAGTGCTGCTCAGCCACATTAAACACCATCTATCTCCAAAGCCTTGGGAGATTTTCATGTACAGGTATCTTGGGTTAGACAACATAGTAAATGCTTAGCATTCACGGATTTAACATTCTCAGTTTCAATGACAGTGTGTAAATTTGAAGGGGTAGAGTTTGAGTTGGACGTGACACAAGCTTGATGCTCACTGACCTCATCATCCACAGCTCAACTTGGACCTGCTCTTCTCTACTTGTTCCAACACAGTAAAAATCATGAGGTGATACAGATTTTGTTCTCCTGTGAAAGCACAGTCCTCAAAAGAAAGGGGAGTTGCTAGTGCGAGAAGCAGAAATGAAAGAGAATGTGAACGAATCCAAGAAAGTTATGGATCTGAGAACATTCAGAGTTTTACGGGGGAAATAATTTGTGACTGTGATATTCATAAAATTGAATATTTACAAAGCCTTGAGATATCTCTCTCTTGAACTTGAAGAGTCTGTTGTAAACCTAGGATTTTACAATAATCATATAAGCACAGCAAACTATTTATGAGACTGAAAATTTAAGAAACCAAGCATAACCAATTCAGTCAGCAAAGAGAATAAGTCACAAAAATAAATGTTTTATGAGGAAACCATAGAGCGATGGAATATCAATTCAGTCCCCATTCAGCATTGGCTTGATTTTTCATACATCACAAGGTTTTGGAAACTTGTAAGTTTGTTAATACAGATGAAGAGAAGAAATTTGGGGTTCTTTCCATCAAAGAAGATTCTTGTACATTAGACATATTTTAGCTGTATCTATGGAACTCAAATCTATTTACAAGTAAGAGAAAAAACAAGCATAAGTCATTGTACAATCTGACTGGATTATTTTCTTTGGCTTGAGTGGTTACTAGGTGCTTATCTTTTTTATGTACTACCAAAACAGCAACTGTCTTTATATATAGGGTGTATATGGTTATATCAAGTTCAATGGTAAGTCTCAGTGCTGGAAGGTTCTGCAGACAATTACAACTGAAGATAAAGAGTGGAGGAATTCTTTGGGGGAGTTGAAAATATTTCGTTGCTCTCTGGAGTGTAGCCATAGCTGGCCAATATAAACCCTTCTGTGAAACGGCACCCATCTGGCCTTTATAGGCAGGCACTAAACTTCCCATCAACAGTGTAATCCATCTGGCTTTTATGAATGTATGACGTGCTGGCTTCAACTCCACTGATAACATCTGTCTCCATAGATAAAGCAAAGCCAATCTATAAAGATATATCTACATATCTGTATGAATTACATAATGAGTGACCTGACTGGCAAAGGTTATTGGTTGCAGGGTTGCCTTACCACAATCTTTATTTTAATGTGTTCCCTAAATCCTCACAAATGCTTCGGAAAATACATCTTATTTCTTGGCTGTCTGTGTGTATGTGCATGTGTAAAGTAAACCTTTATCATTTTTTTTTTTCACCTATTCAATGATGGCTCAACTGTTTCTAGTTAAATCAATTGTTAAAAACTGAAAATAAGAGGAAGTTAACCCTCCAAAGTCTATGTTAATTTTTCACCAATCTTTCTGGCAATACATAATGCTGAAGAACCTGCCTGGCATGTGATACTAAGGTTCCCTTCATCAGCTGGTATGCGACACACAGTGTCAAGAATCCAAATCTTTCCAATTTATATGCCTGAACACTTGAACAATTTATCAAAGAACGTGCTCATTTCCAAAGCAAGAAGCGATTAGTCATATTAAACATTAAAGACATTGAATGAAACAGAACACTTTAGAAATTAGAAAGTAAACACGCAAGAATAAACTTTTATCACTCCAGTAGTTTAACTACAGAACATTCAGGCTTTCATTGGATATAAAATGCAATGTTCGCTTTAGTAACTAAACCAAAGGTTTTGCACTTATAGAACAATTACAATGTCGTGTAAGATTCACCATTTCCTAGGGCACTGAATCAGATTCTTGTGGAACCCTCTTGAATCAGTGCCCAATTCCTTCTCTTCTGCCCAGCTTCCACTCAAAATAGACTCTAGTGGGTTGCCCACAGTTTTCCTGCATAAAAGCACACTGACCCCAAGTTACTAAAATAAACCATTAGTAGCAACAAGCAGAAAATGCGATCTGATTGACAAACAGTTCAATACCTCCTTGAGACACTGCTCCAGCCCTCTAACCAAAGAGGTTGCCCTGGACACACTGGTGTGAATGATTGCACTCCCTGGTCTCCTCCTCCAGAGTGCAAAGAAAGCCAAGACGTGTTTTGCTCACAAAAGGCTGATCTTGATTTAAAGGGCCACTGTATACTTAAATAATTACCTCTCCATACTTTCTAGAATTACTTATTTCCTTCCAGCTATTTACTTTATTAAAAAGAGTACTATAGCTATTATATTCTGCTAGCTCTCTCTGAAGGGTTTCTTGTAACTAAAATGATGAAGCAGAAGAATTTATTTCTTAAAGTTACTCCTTTGGTTACCCTTCAATCAGGGGCAGGGTTGAAAACCACAGGGAGAAGAAAGGTGTTGCCCTTCCTCCGATATTGTCGTTATCTGGGGGAACAATATCATTGGTTTCACATCCATTTAGAGAAACCATTAGTTTTTCTTGGTGTCCTTTAAAACCATTGGCAAGGTGGGAAAAGAATCATTTTCCAAATATATTAGATATTTTCACATCACTCTAATAGCTCATCAATTCACTTCTAAGAGGCAATAATGTATGTCATACAAGTTAAATATACACATAAGCCCAAATGCATACATACACATATACACAAAGAGATACACACATATACACACATACACACACATGAGTCACAATAAATTATATTTTAAATACAAAATTCTCATTCTGTACAAGTGAAAATATTTTCCAAGCGCAGATCAAAGAATTAAAAAAGGCCCATAACATCATCTACTGCTTTCAGCTGCAAAAAATAGACTTTCTCTTCTAAATTATCCCACAAATTTCTCTCTGTTTTTTGGAAAATGAAGCAAAATTTTAATAGAGTTTTATTCTCTCTGTAAAATCACAATATTGCAGATAAGCATGATACATTTTTAAGATATTAAGAAAATGAAATTAAGAGGAAATGGGCTTTTGTCACAAAGTACTAAGCCAAATTATCTGTGGAAAGAGCTTTGGACTTGAATTTAAGATGTGGGTTCTAATCTTGATTATTGAGCTATGAGCTGTATGACTTTGGTAAAGTCAGTTCACCTCTCAACTTTATGTATAATGGGAATAATAATTATAGTGTAGGATGTTCAGGAAGATTAAATTAATTAGTGCACGTGGATTAGTCAAGCAGAGTGTGGATGCATAGTAAATACTTAGTAAATATTATGACCTTTTCCCGCTTGTCTGAGCTTTCGTACCCTAAACATAGTTGCTATATAGCCTTCTGAAAGCATTAGATAAAAACTAATATTGTCTCCAAAATTTAAAACTAAGTTCATTTCAAAATTTCAAAATGAAAGGTGAAATTGTTTCTTTTTTTTTTTTTATTTCATCTTATTGTTATGGGGGATACAGAATTGCAGGTTACATATGTTGCCCATGTACCGCCTTTCCCCCCAAGTCAGAGCTCCAGGCGTGTCTGTTCCCCAGATAGTGCGCGTTGCACCCATCATGTAGGTATATATCCCTCCCTTCCCCACCCCCCTTCCTGAGTCAGCACCTTCAAGCGTTACCATTCCCCAAACAGTGCGCAATGCACTCATTGTGTAGGCATACACCCATCCCCTCCCCCACCCCCACCTCAGTCTGATATCCGATTGGTGTCGTTCCCAGATGTGTATTTAGGTGATGATCAGGGAAACCAATTTTCTGGTGAGTACATGTGATGCTTGTTTTTCCATTCTTGGGATACTTCACTTAATATAATGGGTTCCAACTCTCTCCAGGAGAATCATAGAGATGTCGTATCTTCATTATTTCTTATGGCTGAGTAATATTCCATGGTATACATATACCACAGCTTACTAATCCAGTCATGTATTGATGAGCATTTGGGTTGTTTCCACATCTTTGCGATTGTGAATTGTGCTGCTATAAACATTCGGGTACATGTGTCTTTGTTACAGAATGACCTTTTTTCCTTTGAGTATATGCCCAATAATGGGATTGCTGGATCGAATGGCAGGTCTACTTGAATCTGTTTAAGATACCTCCATAATGCTTTCCACAGGGATTGCACTAGTTTGCAGTCCCACCAGCAGTGTATGAGTGTTCCTGTCTCTCCACATCCACGCCAACATGTGTTGTTTTGGGCTTTTTTGATAAAGGCCATTCTCACTGGGGTTAAGTGATATCTCATTGTGGTTTTGATTTGCATTTCTCTGATGATTAGGGATGTTGAGCATTTTTTCATATGTTTGTTAGCCGCTTCATCCCAGAGATGCAGGGGTGGTTCAACATACGTAAATCTATAAATGTAATTCACCACATAAATAGAAGCAAAAACAAAAACCATATGATACTCTCATTAGATGCAGAAAAAGCATTTGACAAAATTCAACACCCTTTTATGATAAAAACGCTTAACAAAATAGGCATAGATGGACCCTACCTAAAAATGATACGAGCCATATATGACAAACCCACAGCCAACATCATTCTGAACGGGGAAAAATTGAAAGCACTCCCACTTAGAACTGGAACCAGACAGGGCTGCCCACTGTCCCCATTACTTTTCAACATAGTATTGGAAGTCCTTGCGAGAGCTATCAGGCAAGAGAGCAAAATCAAAGGAGTCCAAATAGGGAAGGAAGAGATCAAGCTCTCACTTTTTGCTGATGATATGATGCTATATCTGGAAAACCCCCAGGATTCAACCATGAGACTCCTGGAATTGATTAACGAATATAGCAAAGTCTCAGGCTACAAAATTAATATACACAAATCAGAGGCATTTATATATGCCAACAACAGTCAATCGGAAAACCAAATTAAAGACTCAATACCCTTCAAAATAGCAACAAAGAAAATAAAATATCTAGGTATATACCTAACTAAAGAGGTAAAGGACCTTTATAAGGAAAACTATGAAACACTGAGAAAAGAAATAGCAGAACTTGCAAATAGATGGAAAAATATACCATGCTCGTGGATCGGAAGAATCAACATTGTTAAAATGTCTATACTACCCAAAGTGATCTACAGATTCAATGCAATCCCTATTAAATTACCAACATCATTCTTCACAGATGTAGAGAAAATAATTATACACTTTGTATGGAACCAGAGAAGACCCCGTATAGCAAAAGCAATTTTAAGCAACAAAAGCAAAATGGGAGGTATTAATTTGCCAGACCTCAAACTATACTACAAGGCCGTGGTTCTTAAAACAGCCTGGTACTGGCACAAGTACAGGGACACAGACCAGTGGAACACAACAGAAAATCCAAATATAGAACCATCCTCATATAGTCACCTAATTTTTGACAAAGCAGGAAAGAATATACTCTGGCGACAAGAATCCCTATTCAATAAATGGTGCTGGGAGAATTGGTTAGCCACTTGTAGAAGACTGAAACAGGACCCACAGCTTTCACCTCTCACAAAAATCAAATCACGGTGGATAACAGACTTAAACCTTAGGCGTGATACAATCAGAATTCTAGAAGAAAATGTAGGAAAGACTCTTACAGACATTGGCCTAGGTAAAGAATTTATGAAGAAGACCCCCAAGGCAATCACAGCAGCAACAAAAATTAATGAATGGGACATGATTAAATTAAAAAGCTTCTGCACAGCCAAAGAAACAGTCACGAGAATAAACAGACCACCTACAGAATGGGAAAAAATATTTGCATACTACACATCAGATAAAGGACTGATAACAAGAATCTATTTAGAACTCAGGAAAATCAGCAAGAAAAAATCAAACAACCCTATCAAAAAGTGGGCAAATGACATGAATAGAAATTGTTTCTGATTTACTACTATATAAGCAATAATTTACTTCAATTACTGTGGAGAAGGGGAACAAAGAAGAATTCATTTCAGGTTTCAGGGATTTCAACAGAGGTTTGTACCCTTTTGCATATAATGAGCCTGAGAGAATAAAGACTCTCCTTTCTGCTCAGTGGGTGGCTCGAGGAAAGTCTGAACTCCTCAACGATGGAAAAAGGGTAGACAACTCTCCTGCAAGAAAGAACTACCTCTGTATCTTGAATCTTTTCATATCAAATTCTGATAGGAATGCTAGGCTGAGCCCAAACAAAACAATAATCTCATTCATTTACTTACTAAGCTACCTTTGACTAAATCAAGTTAATTTTCATATTAAGAAAGCCACAGACAAATGATGTCTTAGTATATCTGAAACCTTGGATGAGTTGGCCTGTCCAAAGTTTATTTTGCTGGGCAAGTCACAATTATTTTATTTTAAAAAGGGAAAGGATGATGTTGTTTGTCCTGATAAACCAACTCTGAGAGGACTGAGTTTTGCATGCACAAATTTTATTGGGAAGTACCCTTGGAATTAACACTTGCAGGACAGTAAAAGAGTAGGACTGGACAGAGAGAGAAAGTGGGCACCACAACGTCTTCGGCTAATCTCATAGGGAGCTATGGAGCTAGGATTGCTAAAAGCAAAGGAGCCAGCCTTATATTCTTTTCATCAACCATTAGATTTGGGCTCCCCTGGGATAGAGGAGTAACCCAATTGTTGAAAAGGATGGGAAGCCCAGCTTTGCATTGTTGACATCCAACATTCCCAACAGCTGGGGGAGTGAGAAATGCAGTCAGTCTCAGGAAGGAAAGACAGGGGTGGAGAGCTGTTTCTGAGGCTTTTACTTGGCATTCCTCATTATGATTGCTCTTACCCTGCAGGCTTAGGAACCCTGTGGGGCTTCTTCCCACTACCTTCAATAACACTTTTGGAGACTGGGGAAATAATCACTGGGAAGATCTCTGAACCCCTTGAGTCAAACCTGTGTCAGGATCGTATTATCTATTCCTCTCAGGCTCCATGTTCAACATGCCTCCAAATGCTGCGGTATTCCCCTTTCCCCACGTATAGTTGTTAAGTAAATACTCATAGATTCCTTTATAGAAGTAGTTGGGGAATTACTACCATATACATTTTTCATGATTTTGCTGTGTCTTTTCTTCTGGGGATCTGGTCTCTCCTTTAGTAAGTAAGTTCTGAATTGGTAAACGAGCTCAGATCCAAAAAAGGGATAAGAGATTTTGAAATTTTATTTGCCTAACCTATTGATTGTCTACCCTTGATTTATTTTAATTGTGTAGCTTGAGCAATACCTTTGTTGGCTTCCCATCTATCTTGCTCCCTAGAGATACCATGTTACCATGATATTAGCCATGTCGAGAGAGCAGTTCTACATCCCAAGTCTCCCAGCTGCCACTTCAGCCTTGCTGCTCAGCACAATAAGGGTACCCAGCTGGCTTCTAACATTCAAGCTATGTCCATTGGCCTCTATTATTTGAGAATCTTGTCATTTCCCTTGCTATTAGGGTGCTCAGTTTTGGAAAGGCAAATCCAACCATTAATTATGGCCCATGGAGAGCAGTCACCAGGGGCTTCTCCATGATGTTGGTGCCTCTTGCCAAAGCGTTCTCTATTGCTTTGATAGGTGGTGTGTCCTCTGGGCTTTCTTTTAGAAAATAGCCATGAGGTGAGTTTTCCAGCCTTACATGGTATATCTACTTCCCTGAATCTCTTGATCTTTCCTCACTGTCTGTCCCTCAGTGTTGGCATTCTGTTTCACACAATGTGGGCCATCATTTCCTCAAGGTTTACAGCTCTCCCCAGCCTTAGACAGTGTCAACTCTCAGAATCCTTTTTCCTGGGAGAGTTCTACAGATTGTTAAACTCCTCCTCTCTCTTTGGACAGCACGACACAATTGAACTTTAGAATATTTGAGAGAAACCAAGAAACAAGAGGATCCTGTGCTATCAGAAAATTCCCCCCAATTATATGACTTTTTATAAAACAGATTAGAATCCTAAGGCAAAACAGTATTGTGAGAAAAGCATTCTGAGTTCAAACAATAAAATGATTTGTAAATCAAATACCATCTAAAAAATGAATGAGATAGAGGAGAAAATATAATTGGTAGATACATGTTTTTTCCTATGATTTTTCTACCTTCAGATATTTTTCTCTTTCTTTCATTCAACAGGTTAAGAAAGAAATCTGGCCCTAAAACAGTTTCAGAATAGCTAACTGTTTGGCCAACACCAGCCTATGACGGCTTTGTAGGGCATACAGTTTCTAACAGAATCTGCACCAATAGAATATAACAAGGAAGTAGGCAAAATGTGGTTATTTTAGGTGGAAAGTAAGCATCTTCCTGAATTTTCCAAGTGAAAGAAGAGGTCATATTCATAGAGGTAAATCTGCATTGGCACTGCCTGAGACAGCCATTTATAATTGCAATTACTTCTTAAATGCCATCCTGAGGATTTCAGCATTTTTTCCTTCAAGCCAGCTGCCCCTGCTTCCCCAAAGCCCAGACTGCCAGCATTGCCAATCTTTCTCATATGCAAGAACTAGAACATGAATATGGTAGCCAAAATGAAAAAAATTCCATTTTCTAAAGGCCAATAATATAAAAAATTAGTTATTCTGAACTTGCTGAGTCACCAGGTAGTTTCTCTGTGAGCAAAGTAACTACACTTAGCAGCCTAAACCACTAATACTGAGTTGACCTCTTTGTAACATATTTATTCATCTATAGCTGACCCTTGAACAATGTGGGTTTGAACAGCATAGATCCACTTACACACAGTTTTTTCAATGAGTATATTGCCAAATTTTTTGAAGATTTGCAACAATTTGAAAAAACTCACAGATGAACTGCATAGTCTAAAAAATAACAAAAAAATTAGGTATGTCAATTAATGCATAAAATATATATAGATGCTAGTCTATTTTATTATTTTCTACCATAACAAATACACAAATCTATTATTAAAAGTTAAAATATATCAAAAATTATGCACACACTTATAGACCATATATGGCACCATTCGCAGTTGAGAGAAATGTAAAGCAAAGGTAAAAATGAAATATTAAATCATAACTAGATAAAATTAACTGTGGTACATACTGTACTGCTGTAATAATTTTGTAGCCACCTGCTGTTGCTATTGCAGTGAGCTCAAGTGTTGCAAGTGTCCTCTTACCATGCATGTGATGCTGAGCATCTCTGCAAGAACAATTCATCTCTCCAATAAATTCCATATCATAGTAAAAAGTGATCTCTCGATCAGTTTTTCATCATGTTTAGTGCAATACTTTCAACTTTCAATAACACCATGGGACCCATACAAAGTGCTACTAATGATGCTGGAAGTGCTCCCAAGAAGCAGAGAAAAGTCATGATATTTTAAGAAAAATCTGAATTGCTTGGTATGTACCATAGTTTGAAGTCTGTAGCCTCCATTGTCTGTCACCCACCATTTCAAGATAAGTGAAATCATTGTAAGAACCATTATAAAAAAAAAAGAAAAGGAACTTTATGAAGCTATTGCTGCAGCTATGCTAGCAGGTGTAAAAATCCTGCACTTTTTATGAAATGCCTTCTTATCCAGTATTGAAAATGCAGCTTTTATTTGGTTGCAAGATTGCTTTAGGAAAGGCAGACATGGAGACTGTAATATGATTTGAGAGAAAGCAAAATCATTATATAATAATTTACAGCAAAAGGGAAGTGAAGGATCTAAAGCTGGAGAATTTAATGCCAGCAAAGGATGGTTTGATAATTTAAAAAAAATGGTTTGGCTTAAAAAATGTCAAGACAACAAGACAACAAGACATGTCAGCCATTTCTGCTGACCAAGAGGCAGCCAACAAGTTCCCAGACACCACTAAGAAAATCACTGAGGAGAAAAGATATCTGCCTGAACAAGTTTTTAACACAAAGGGCCCTATTCTGGAAATAAATGTCACAAAGGACATTTATTAGTAAGGAAGAGAAGTGAGCACCAGGATTTAAGACAGGAAGGGATAGGCTAACTCTACTGTTTTGTGCAAATGCAGTTGAGTTTATGATCAGGACTTCCCTTGTCTATAAAACTGCTAACCCCTGACCCTTGAAGGGAAAAGATAAATACTAGCTGCCAGTCTTCTGACTGTACAAAAAGAAGGCCTGGACAATAAGAACACTTTTTCTGGATTGGTACCATAAATGATTTGTCTCTGAAGTCAGGAGGAACTTTGCCAGTAAGAGACTGCCTTGTAAAGTTCTTTTGATATTGAACAATCCTGCACACCACCCAGAACTTCATGAGTTCAACATAAAAGGCATCGAAGAGGTCTACTTGTGCCCAAACACAACTTGATTAATTCAGCCTCTAGGTCAGGGGGTCATATGGACCTTTAGGGCTCATTACACATGATACTCGATAGGAAGGATTATCAATGCAGTGGACAAGAACTCCAGTAGAGAAAACATCATGAATGTCTGGAAGGATTACACCTTTGAAGTCATTGAAGTTGTCATTATTGTTATGAAAAAGCCATGAAAGTCATCAAGCCCAAAATAGTAAATTCCTGCTGGAGAAAACTGTGTCCAAATGTGGTACATGTCTTCATACGATTTGTGACTGAGCCAATCAAGGAAATCATGAAAGAGATTGGGAATATGGTAGAAACAGTGCAGGGTGAAGGGTTTCAAGAAATGGATATAGGAGAAATTTAAGAGCTAATACACACCATGCCAGAGGAATTAAAAGAAGATGACTTAGTGGAGATGAGTGCTTCCAAACCAGGGCCAGACAACGAGGAAGAAGATGTAGGGGAAAAAAAAAAAACAGTGCCAGAAAACAAATTGATGTTAGACAATCTGGCAGAAAGTTTCTGATTATACAAGACTGCTGTTGACTTCTTTTATGATATAAGCCCATCTATGATACAAGCACTGAAACTAAAGCAAACAGTGGAAGCAGGATTGGTGCCATATAGAAATATTTTTAACGAAATGAAAAAACAGAAGAGACACACAGAAATTACCACATATCTCCATAAAGTTACACCGAGGGTGCCTGACACTCCTGCCTCCCATTCCACCCCCTCCACCCCTTCTGCTTCTGCCACCCCTCAGACAACAGGACCAACCCCTCCTCTTCCTCCTCCTCTTCAGCCTGCTCAATGTGAAGACAACAGGGATGAGATCTTCATGATGATCCACTTTCACTTCACAAATAGTAAATATATTTTCTCTTCCTTATGATTTTCTTACTAGTATTTTTTCTCTAGCTTATTTTATTGTAAGAATACAGTATATAAGGCATGTGACATGCAAAATATATGTCAATCAACTATTTATGTTATTTGTAAGGTTTCCGGTTGATAGTAGGCTACTAGCAGTTAAGTTTTGGGGGAGACAAAAGTGATAAAGTGGATTTCCGACAGCATGGGGGGGTCAGCGCCCTATCCCCCATGTTATTCAAAGGCCAACCATATATCCAAAGTAAATTAGATTTTATTTACCTCTTGGATTGTAAAGATGTCCTTTCCTTTCCTTTGATCCTTGATACAGGTAAGCACAGCTGGGGCTGGGGACCTTCTGCATATTAATCAGAAATTTTAAAATATTTGAAAACAGCAATATATTTATGCTCTGGATAATTGGGGTTTTTTTTAACTTCACTTGATTTTTTAAGAAATTCGAGTACACTTGGATTATTTTTAAATGTTTTCTCAAGATCTATTTGTCATCCAAACACTTCAGAGGTATTCCTTCTCTCTCTTCAAGTTCATTACTAAAGTACACACACAAAAGAAACCATTGTTTGCCAGGATAAACAACCTTAGACACCAAATGTCTCAGGTAGACTTGGAAACCTGACTCTGAAAGTAGAGTAAAATGTCACCCTCGATTCATGTGAAAGGTGGATCTACACACTCCCGCCCCATCCCTCGAATGGCTTCTGTGACACCATTGCTGCTTTTCATCATGGACCTCTCCAGCTGCCAAGACTCCCCCACGGCAGACACCAGCTGGGCTCCTTGTTGGCACACTCTTCTTCCATAGCATCAGCAGCCCTGCTGTCCGTCACGGCTGGAGAAAAGGAGCTGTGCGTGCACGGGAGCTCTGTCGGTGAGGAGACGCCAACCGATAATCTCTCCTCATTCTTATTTGTCACAAGTTCTGTTTACATTTCCCCTCCCTCCCTTCCTTTTCTCTTACTTCCTTGGGTTTTCTTACCTTTTTCTCATTTTTTTAACATGCTGCCTTTCTTATGCCTTAGATCTTAGGAGAACTGCTCAGGACATTGGGAGCCTGTCGTTCTCCTTGCTGCTTACAAATGGCCCCAGAGCCACAAGATAGTTCAGGTATGAAGGGAAGTTTCACAAAATTGGTTGAAGTAGAGCGTCCCCTCAGCTCCCAGTGGCAAGACAAAGCACTGAGGCCTCTAGGTTCAGCCCCAAAGCCACGTCCATGGGTGCCCTTGTCCCTCCCAAAGAAGAACCTGCTCCTACAGTAGTCCTTTCACTACGTGTCCAAAAGGCACTCCACCCACTTCTATAAACAATGCAGCCCAAATTTTGTCTTCAGTTTCTCTGTCTGGGGTTGACTAGGAAACCTTTGAAGATTTTACGCACAGTGTATTGTAAACCTCAGTTCCAACTAGCCTTTACATTGAGCTGCACAACCCCAGCAGCCTCTGCACCATCAGCTCACAGTCACTTCTTACTACCCCCATTCCACTTTCTAGACAGCATTTGGGGCGTGTTTTTGAGGATGCAAGTTTAATCATGTTGCTCACTTCTGAGGTAAAACTTATCAAGGCCTTTGAAAAGTTCTTAGACTCAAGCCCAAAGTCTAGCTTCCTAGTGCGCTGTGCTCCCCTCACTCTCAGCTGCCCTTCTTGCCATTCCTCAACCCTCTAGTCCCTCTCCTGCCACAGGGCCTTTGCACCTGTGCCCACTCTGTGTAACCCACCTCCCCATCTCCCACCCTCACTGCCTGTTCCAGCCCTCCCAACATTCAGAGTTAACCCTCACTCGCCTTTCAGCTCTCAACTCAAGCACTGTTTCTTAAGAGGAATTTTAATGCCTTTGTTAAATAATCTTATTGTACAATATCCCATTATTTCACAGTTCTTACCTCAGCGTTAGTTACGCATTCTTGTAATTTAAGTCCTCCTGGCATCACAGGCCCAACACAGAGGACTCACTCAACAATTACTTGCTGAATGTGAATAAATGAATTCGTAGATGACCATTTGTTACAACGCACCCTCCAGTACCTGACTTTGCCATCAGCTGTCACTATCTGTTATTATCTGTACACTGAACCGGACGTGGGGATATGGTTTCTACAGACTTTGCAGTTTAACTCTAACTGGATGAAGGTCTTAAACAATAGACACCAATGTTTTCCCTCTGGCCTTGCTTATGGAATTGGTAAAATGATGTCCAGAAACAGGTGAAACTGTGGAAATTTGAATAAGATTAGTGGATTGTATCAATGTCAATATTCTGATTGTGATATCATGCTACAGTTTGACAAAGTGTCACCATCGGGGGGACTGGGCACAGGGCACATGGGATCTCTCTGTATTATTTCTTACAACTGCATGTGAATCTACATTTATCTCAATGAAAATTTTAACTTGAAATGATATCAGAGATTTTTATCATTTTACTCTTTCCATCCACAGATGAGCAACTCTGCACGTCCCATTGGTGGGCACTCGAGATCCAGGGACTCCGAGGCAGACACACCTCTAGCGGCCACGGGGCGTATGTTCCCTGTGCTTAGAGCCTGGAATGTATTAGCCACTCAAATGTTTGTTGAATGAAGAAATAAAAGGAAGAAGGAAGGACGAGTTTGGATCACTAACATAAATACGCAAAATCTCTGGGAGAGAATTTTATTTTTGGTGTTCTAGGAATCAGAATTAATGAGGCCCACCCTTAGCTAGTTTAAAGGAAAGACCAGTCAGTGCTTTAATAAAATACCTTGCAGACACTGTAATGTAATATTCTATCAGTTGAAACTCATAGTAATTTAGTGCAATAAAAAATAATAATAATGTCCATCTGCTAAAGGACATTATCTGAAATATACACTGCTAATAATATATTTAAAACATGTTTGTACATGTTTTCATTGACATGATTGTCACAATATTCCATACTGTGATCCTGATGGTAGGTCAAGTCTACTACTTTGGTTGGTTTGTCATCAAAATATGGCTAGGGTAATTTCACATTGTGTCCAGTTAAAAATAGGCACTTATACCAAATAGAAATCTCAGCTCAGGCCTGGAATCAGACGGATGTGGACTTATTTCCCTCCCCTGGCACACTTGCTCTGTAATATGGGGTAAATCTCTTAACCAGATGGAATCTCAGTGTCATCATCTATAAATAGGGATAATATCTCCTACTTAGCCGCATTCTTATGAAGATTAAATAATACAACAAGTTTTAAGAAGTAACACAAGTATATAGCTAATGCTTTGCATTCATTAACGAGAAGAATGGAGGGAGGGCAGAAAGATAAAACGAAGACGAGGAAAAGGAGAGAATGTGTCTTCCTCACCCCAGAAAGCAGGCAAAGCCCAGAGAGGCGGCTCCACTGGTAGAAGCATGAGCCAGGCTGAGCAGGGGCTCTGCAGCAGCTAGAGAGGGGCTCTCCTCAGCAAGGATGGAGGGAAACAGACAGTGATGCTTTCAGAAGCTGCTTCCATGCCTGGTGGTTTGGACTCAAGAGCAGGCAGGGCCACTGCTGCCCCAGCACTCTCTGTAGCAGAGTTTATAGCCCTGTGACTTCAAATATAGGGAAAAGTCATTCTAGGAGTTACGGTGGGGAAAGGCAGGACTTCTGGTGTCAAAGGAAATAGTAGCTGGAGGAATAAACCAAGTAGAGATAAGAATACTAAGGGTGGGTTGTCTCTCCATGGACCTGTGTAGCAGAGGAAATGGAAGGGGAAGCAGGTGGGAAAGGTGGTCATTTATGTAATGTAAGACTTGATGGTGGGATGGATGTAAATTTCCCCTACCTATAGCTCCATAAAATCTCATCTGCTGCAGATGTGTGTATGCCTGTGTGTGTGTAAATTTGTAATTTACATAATAGTAATTTGTATCTGTTTGGGCTTTGCTAACTGTCTTAACATTTTTATAAAGTGGTTGCAGCTGTTGACATTACAGTTCAGATTTTTCTTCCCCTCAATTAAAAGCAGGATGGTGGGATTTAATTATACTACAGGGATTTTTAATAAGGTATCACCAAAATTACCATGAAATTGCATTAGGTTTACCACAAAACTTTAAATATATGTGATAAGAACTCTCAAGAGCTAGGTTCTAGAATAATGCTCAAGGAAATTTGAGATTTTACCAGATTGTAAATCAGCAAAGAAATCGCCCCACTTAAAGACTGGAAAATGATTTGATATTTTGTTTTCAGGTACAGTTGCACGAAGTGAAACTTTCTTGTGTGTTCTTCAGAAAAGCAAAAAATGATACATGCTGTAGAAAAGCTGACAGCAAGACTGAGACTGTCCAAAATGATGCAGAGAAAACATGTTAATTAGCAACTCACTAATAATATCTCACTGAACTGCTGTCTGAAAGCTGCACCTTTTTTCCACAGAGCATCCGAAGCCCCATGGCTACAGACTGTCAAAATGAGGTTAAGGAAGTTGGCAGTGGGCACAAGATGATTATGATGTCACATCCATAAATATTAAATAATAATAAAACACTAAAGCAGTAGGGTGATGTATGCAGAGCCAGGACAGGATTTGATTTCTCAAGAGCCAAATAAGAGCCAGCTGGGAAAAATGCCCAGCCCTAGAGAAAAAGACAATAATGAAAAGGGTGTACTGTTATTACACTGAGAGAAGCTTTGCAAGTCACACCATACATTCACAGCAGAAGAATCAGGTCACTTCAGGAAGGAGACCTGTGATGAACCTTGGAGAACTTAAGTAGGAAATGGATTTAATAACTGTTGACTGTAACCCTGGTGGATGCTTCAAGCTCTCCCTGTAATGAACCTAGCACATATTGTCGGTTAGTACATCCTGTCCCCCGAAGCCAACAGTCCATTACTTCACCTACAGCACATGTTGCGTGAAAACCTGCTTTTCTTTCCACGATGGAACCCCTACGCCAATTTCCTTTCATTGACCTGGATTATAGTGCTGATCCTAGAAGAAGAATCTAAGCAGCCAGAAGGCCCACATTTCTCTTCAAAGATTATCCTCAATTCACAGGCAGAAACAGGGTCCAAACCAGGCCATGTAGCAAGATTTATAGAAAGTCCAGTTATCCATTCGCAGACTCGTGGCTGTCTCACCTTAGACATTTTATCACATTTCCCTGACTTGAAACTGACAATGTTAGGATGATTTTTTTTCTTTTTTCTTTCCCTATCTTTTATACTCATAACTTCATTTGAACATTTGCTTCATTTTTCTTGTATGAATCTAAACTGATGTAGATTTATCCACAGCAGGACTATAAGCTTAAAAAATTCTGATTCTGTTTTGTGAAGGTATTACCACTCAGTGACAACTATCATGGTATTCTGCATTTTCTATGCTTTTTCTTTCTAGCAAATCATGCACATAGCACAAATGCACAGACACAGGCATGCAGACATGGGCACACATGCACACACACCAACACACAGGAACACACATATATAGGGCTCCACAAAAGCCATGAAAGTAGAAAGCACACAGACTGTGTTTTTGCTCTTTGATTTGCCACTAATTTAGATATTTGCTTTCATACTTCTGGTCCTATGGCTTGTAACAATAATAAAGTACCTCTGTAGAACATTTCCGGAATTATGATTCTATAATTCTTCCCATAGCTGAGGAAATTATGTTTTCTTTCCCCAGGTCCAGCAGTAATCTTAAGTTTTTTCAAGCACCTGTGATTCTCAGTCTTGGTATCCCAGAGAGTTCTAGATTCTTGTGCATTAGCAAGCACTGAGGACTTTATCCTAATATAAGCTTTTGCTCTTATTGATATATTAGCATTAGAATTTCTTGGATTTTTTTCTTTGATATTGCTTAAATATTCATAAGATGCAAATGGCCAACATCATGTACTTTCTTTAGAGCAGGTATTCATGGGGCAACAATTTAGGAAAGGAAACAGAAAAAGGGAAGCTGGAAAGACCAAAGAAAAACAGCTACAATTTTGCCAAAAACCAGCCCTATGCTTCATGAGAATTGAAATACATTTACATTTGGCTTTTAATTTCTCCATCAGTTTGGACTGTGTTTTTGTGAAAATGAGAATATATGTGAAAAGTACCTCGCTGAATTCTTGGGACATGGAAGACTCCCAATAAATACAAGTTTTTACCACTAGATTAAGCATGTTCTTGTCATAAGCACAATTTACCCATGCCTGGTTGATAAAGAAAAGTTAAAACTTAGTTGAGCCAATTAGAATAAAACATTTCAAGCTGAGAACACACAATGTTATCATAAAAATTCTAGACCTTATCATCATCCAATAATATAATAGCCATTGAATTCAACTCTGAAAAGCCTAAGAATTTCCCTTTTCCCATCTCTCAATTTCCCTAAGCTATCATTCCAAAAGAAGCCAGGGAAATTTTTAAGTCTTTCCATTTTTATTTGTCCGAGATTAACTTCTGGTTGAGACCAACAACTTTTAAACCAATGACATATATGTTCTCTTAATAATGCAAGCATATTTATAAAGCAATCTTAATAAAGGAAAGTAGCAATTATGCTTCTCTAAAAGTAAAAGTCCATTTTTGAAAATATATGTGTCATGTTTGGTGTTTACATATACTTCAGTGGCTACTGACGGGGATGTTGACAATCATGTCTCCAGTTCCACCATTGGTAGAGCAGGAATAATCTCCCATCTTTGAGGGTTCAATGTGAGCAACTCTTTCAAATGCTATTGCTGTTATGCAACAGGCGAGTGGGAAATTGTAAAAAATGGAACCCAGGACTTTGACTCTCAGCCTATGACAGAGAACATTGAACGCATGTTAATTTATATGCTTTACCAGTTAAAGTATCTATTATAGTAATGCTGTAATAAGGTTATTTAGCAATGCCATTGGGAGATCTCTAATATGTTATTTATTATATTTCTTATATTCTTATTTCTATAATCCTTATGCTACATTAAAAACTTTCAACTTGTTAAATCAAATATATGTTCCATTTAATTCTATGTTTTAATTCTATGTTTTAAGGTCATTCTTTATAGGTCTGTTTCTAGATATAATTATATGTGAAAATTCAGTAACTGTTATATAAAATATTAAGTGCATCTAAAATATAAAAAGAACTGTATTACAAACTTGCCATTTTTTAATCTTCCAAATGTTTTGGGGGTGTAATTTTTTATTTTGCATTCATCCTGCTTTAAGCCAAGTCAGTCTTAGGTGATCCGTTATCTTGAGATTATAGGAAAGAACTCACCATCCTAATTACTATGGAAAGAAAAAATAAAAGTGGCATTTCCTAAATCTGACAAAGATGCAAACAAAATCTGTAGGAAGTACTTCATGCATTTCCTGTATGTCTTGTTTGCATGACACTAATTTTATAAACCCACTATACTATGTCAGGTAAAATATTCATTATTTATATCAAGTAAATTGAGACCTCAATATCATATATTATTTGTTCCAAGAAATTATTTCTGTGACTAAGAAAAAAATTCCCAGCTCTCAAGCCAGACACCCAGCTTCATCCATTACAAAAGACCTCATAGCTTCTAAGCATCCCCTGGAACATTTAGGTCATGGGGTCAATCTCTGTCTTGTTCACAGTGATTTAAAGTTATTAGCAACTAATGATTATTTGTGTTGAACAAGAGTCCAATCATGCCACAAGCTGTCATAGTTGGTACTAATTAACAGCCTTGGTAGCAGCAGCGAGTTCAGAAATTGAATAATCCTACCAAGCACTGTCTCAGTAGGAAGTTGCCTTTCCCATTCTACCTGTTCTGGGAAGGGAGCTCTATGTCCGGAAGTCCAGCCTCCATGCAACTGCAGTACACCTCCAGTCATTTCTACAAGATGAGGACAAATTTAAAAGTACATGAGAGAAAGAAGAGAAAGGTTGTTGCTCCTAATATGCAAAAGCATGATTCAAGGAAGTATTATCCAACAATAATTGAAGGCTTGATTTAATCAAAAGCAGATTAAATATGTCACTGGAAGCCCAGTTCCAATATCCAGTTATTAATAGGCAGTGCCAGCAATAATAATAATGTACCTTGATGTTGACAGTAGGGGCATGCCCTCAGGTGAATCAATGAGTAAAGATGAAAGTCTCTGTATAAATTAGAAGTGCTAACATTTTCATGAATAATAAATAATTAATTCCTATGACTCTATAGAAAAAACAATTTACCTGAAGAATTTTATCTCTTATTCCAATATATAACTCTTCTTGACATTTTGTTCTGATATTCAAAATCATGTCAGAGCAAATGAACTATTATAGGAGAAGTTGTATTACTTTTACCCGTTGATATAAGCAAAACATATTGCTTTTGATTTTTATGAATAGGTAATTTTGTTTTTCATAAATACATAATGAACTCGGTTTTTTTTTTTTCCGTGAATGGAAAGGGGCTTTTGAATACATAAGATATAGCTACAAAGATGCCAATCTCTTTTTGTTTATATCTGTTCAGCCAACACATTTGAAATGTTCTGAAACTGTTTTTTTCTTTTTACATGTAACAAAGTCTGTCACCAGCACAATGTTGGCAAGATTTACAACTGACCCACCCTTTCTATTGTAAGTCTTCAACCTCAACCCAAACATCAATAAAAAGTTTGTGGTTAATATCAGATTTGAGGCACTTTTGTAGAAACATATTGCATTTAGTAGCAGTATCCTTTCTTGCCCCTGCAGTTACACTGGTTTAATCAAATAGGAAAAGGGAGAATACAAAGAGCTACATCATTTTAGACCTTTTCTTCGCTCACTGATATGAAAGTGGAAATGGCATTTCAGCTGCATCCTCTCAAGTGGAGAAGTGCTTATGAATCGATGACATTGAGGGTGTTTTGGGGGGTGGGCGAGGGGACGATGGTTTTTTCAAGAAGTGTCTCCCTCTGTCCATTTGGTTCGTACTCCACCCCATCAAACCAAGAAAAGTTCGTTCAGGTAGTAAATTATTTCAGGATGGAAGGTAATAGACTATACAGATTTGGTCATTTTGAAGACCAAAAGGTAAGATAAGCAAGGAGGTGGTGAGCACCAACTTGGTGGTCAAATGATTCACTTACAACCTTATTTTGTTTTAGTTGAATATTCTTTACTGAGCGTTTGTAATAAGTAACTTGTTGGTCAAAGTGGGATTTGGCTGAATTCAATACAATATAAAGAGTGAAAGCAGCCAATCCATTTTCTCCACTGACGTTCTGTTAGGTGAATTGGGTTTGATTTTTTCAGTATGTGTGTAGAAACGGTAGATAATGACTTGTGAATTAACATTGCCCATAGGCAGAAAAATAATCTTTGGAAATTTAGATTGATGGACCTATGATTTAGCCACTCATCGATTAAAAAAACTTACATTGAATATTTGCTAGGTACCAAATAGTGTGCTTAACGCTGGGAAGACTCAAATGGAAAGACCCTAATACTCTCGAGGTGCTCAGTTTAGAGGAAGAGATGGTCAACTAGACAAACAATTACCAGTCAGTAGGATTCTTGCCATGATAGAAACCCTAAATAGTTAATCAACTGTATTTACTACAACTGGAATTTATATTAAAATGCCTACCATAGTGCCCAAAGAAGATGTTCAATAAATACCTATTTGATTGATATAAATTTAATTTTAAATGGGACACATGGGAAAGCTTATTAGTCCATACATATTTTAAAGAGATCTCCTCTAGTTACCTCTTTTATGTTCTCATGTAACTACTAGCGTACATGGCATTCAGAATTATCTGCTGCACAAACTGTCTTTTGGTCACCCTTCACGTCTGCTAAATCCAATGCAACTGCTATTGCCTTGTACTTACTGGGTATTCGGAGATTGCACAGCCATCCATCCAAGGCACAGCGTCACTTAAAGCTGTTGGCCTCATGGGCACCATAATCCTGAAGCCCTAAGAAAGGCTGAATAAACATAAATATCAATAAGATCATCCCATCACAAAACAATACATAAGACTCACATAGAAACAAACATTCTCTGAAATGTGAATAGCACCCAATTTACAGATAGTTTGGAGGATTAAAAGGCAACACAGTGTTGTCTAAATAGTTAGTGCTCTATAAGTATTAAATAAATGAGTGAATCAGTGGTACTCTATACAAAATAGACTGGCACTACCAAAGGCACCAGGTTTGGGAAGAAAATGAACAAATTCTTTAGGCTTTAAGTTCCAGGTCATATGTTATGGAAGATTAAGTTCAAAGTGTGGCAAGAAAATTGACTCTACTTCATTCCTGGTATATAAGTCAGGGTTTAACAGGTAGACGCTATGAGTTACAGATAACTGACTATTCAACTCCTGAACTAATTTGTTGTCTGGTTTTTCTCTAACAGTCATGGATCCAAGCATGAAGCCAAATGAAGGCAATATTCATAACTACTCTCTAGAAGTGCTGAACTCAGACTAGAATCAACCCAGAAGACAGCCAGGTCAGAATTTTTAAAAATTAAAGTCTTCTTTTTGGAAAGACCATGCTATTTTGTAGCCAGAACCAGTCAGCTAACAAGGCTAGTTATCGCTAGAGCTTGTTTTACCATCTCTAGCTACTTTTGAATATTCAGATACAAATGATCCTATTCTTGTTCTAATTTGGTAGTTAGCTTTATAAATGTGCCAGAGGTTTATTTGACTGGGCATATCATTTAAATGCAAAATAATGGTGCCATCCTGGAAAACACCTTATTAAAAGAATGATGAGTATTATCACATGCTTTTGAAGAGAATAAAGACTTTTTTCCTCCCCTAGGAATGCTGTCTATGGGTTCCAATTATGTTGAGAAGTTGTTTACAATTCAGTCTTTTTCAGAAATATTACTGTTTTACTCCAGTGTAAGGTATGCCCTTCAGATCTTCGGAGTAAAAAAAAATAATAAGTACTCACTTAGAAAATTATAAATTCTGCCACCTCCACAGAGAGACTGAATCCCTTAGTAGTTAATCCAACTTAATAATTATAGCAGAAAGTCACTCAGAACTTTTTTTTTTTTTTTTTTTTTTTGAGACAGCGTCTTGCTCTGTCTCTTGGGTTAGAGTGCAGTGGTGTCGTCATAGCTCACAGCAACCTCAAACCCCTGGGCTCAAGCGATCCTCCTGCCTCAGCCTCAGGAGTAGCTGGGACTACATCACACCACTACACCTGGCTAATTTTTTCTATTTTTGGTAGAAACAGGGTCTCCCTCTTGCTCAGGCTGGTCTACAACTCTGATCTCAAAAGATCCTCCCACCTCGGCCTCCCAGAGTGCTGGGATTACAGCCCAGCCATGAGCCACAGCGCACCGACCTAAGAACTCTCGCTGAACATCAAATCTAGGAAGTTTTAAACAATGGAATAAATAGCATGACCAAAGGATAAGATGGACCCACAGGAGAGTGGTTTACAGAGTCCCACAGAAAATCAGAAAACCCCTTTCAGGCTCAAGTATCCAGCCATATTCTACTCAGTCAGTTGGGCCCCCACCTCAACCCCAAGCATGTGATGACCATGTATGTTTGGGGTACTCTGACTTAGTTTTGCTTCTCCGATGACAATCCTCCGTCCTCAAGGACAGTGGGGCTTTTGTTGGTGTTTTGTTCCACAATTACATAATTCATTTTCTCATTCATTTACCAGCATTGATTACTATCCCCTGGATACACTATTTTACTGAGATCTGTTTTAACATACTACGGCCATCTGTCTTCTCTTGCAAACCCTGAGAGATTAGGGATACTGACTTAAGGCTGTGCTACCTCACTCCCAAAAGCAGGCTTGTCAAATTGCCACCGTTTGGGTCAAAGTGAAAGACTTCTTTGGCACGCTCAACCAATGCAACCTTCCCCCTAAGTAAAAAAAAAAAAAAAAAAAAAAAAAAGAAAGAAAAGAAAGAAAGAAAGAACTTAAATTACTCATGGAAATAAAAAATTTATATATTTTATCTACGCTTTCTGAGTTAAGGTCATATAATTGTTCTGAACGCTGTTTCCCGAATGTTATATATGTTTCTATTGCTTATTTTCCACTTTTTAAATTTGTAACTTATCTCCACATTCTCTTGATTGATTTTCATAATATATTTTATCAGTCTTTTTAACGAACCATTTCTCATTTTTCAAATTATATCTTTTTTGTTGTTACTGCTTTTGCTGTTTTTCATTTTACTGATTTCTTCCCTTATCTTTATTGCTTCCTTTTTTTGTTATTTTTTTGGGGGGAGCGGAGGTTATGTTGACATTCATTTTCAAGCTACTTGAGTTGAATATTTAGTCTGTTGGCTTTCATTTTTTTGTTTGCTTTTTGATAAATACATCTAATATCAGGAATGTAACTTTTGGTAATGATTTAGCTGCACCCCACAAATCTTGATACATGCTGTTTTCATATCTATATACTTCATAATTTTCCATATGATCATATGATTTCTCTTTGAATCAAGTTATATAATGACATGTTTATGGTTTCAGATACACAAAGCTTTTACCTATATTTTTGTTATCAAAAAAAATGTATTTTTCTCAAAGTATGTAGTATATATGGCATTAATTCTCTGGAATACATTGAGATTAATTTTTGGATTGCTACCTGGTCATTTTTTGTGAATCTGTCACCTGTGCTCAAAAACAATGTATTCAGTGTTTGTTGATGAAAATTTATACATGCAAATAGAAATTCACATATTTTATGATTCTATTATTCCAATCTTCCATGCATTTTTTTTTTCCTTTCTGGGTATATCAGCTGAAATCTCCAAATACAATTACTGATGTAACCATCTCTTTATCTGTCATTTTGCTGATTTATGTATTTCAAGGCTATATTAATAGGTAGATATATCCTCACTATCATTTTATCTTTTACTTGTATATAAGACCCATCTTGCTTCCTTTTACATTTTAATCCTTAAATTGTATTTGTCATTTCCAAAATTGCTACCCAACTTTCTTTACTCCTGCTTGCCTTTATATTTCTTCAAATTCAAACTTTTGTATACTATTGTTTTAAATTTTTCTTTTTTTTTTCTTATTTTTAGGCAATGTAATGCTAGATCTTAGTTTGTTTTTACAAATCAATCTGAATCTTTGTTTTTGAATGGTCAGTTTAACTTATGTACACTTGTTGTAATTACTGTTATATTAGGCCTTATTTGTGCCATCTTATTTGATATTTTATTTTATAATAATTGTATTTTTTTTCCTTTTCTATGCTATTATTTTCCATTGGCTAAATCAAATTTTCTTAAGCTATTTTAATATTTATACATCCTTTTTTTTTCTTCTGATGAGCATCCATTACATAAAACTCATGAAGTCCCCCCTCCGACACTTCTTCTAACATTTATAAAAAAATACCTATATCTCAGCCATGAAAAAGATAAAATACGCAACAAGCTCATACCTCCTTCTCATTTATCCCCCATAACATACTCATATCTTTGTTGCCATATCTAGAATTTTATTTTTAGATTGTTATAGCTATATATTTTTGCATTGTTTCTTTTCATAACAATGAACTTATCCTTATTTTCAATATCTCATAACTTCCAGATTCACTTCCCTTCTTGTTAGAGTATACTGAGTTCTTTTAAAAATTGTCCCTATAAAGTGAATGACCTAAAACCTTAAATGTCTAATGATATGTTTATTCTACCTTAATATTTATATAATAGTTTATTTGGCTATAGAAGTGTAGTATTCAAAATTCTTTTCCTTCAAGGTATTGCTTAATTGTCTTCCTGTTTCCACTATTCCTATTGAGAAGTCTGATGTCAATATGATCCTTATTACTTTTTAGGTGATCTGCTGTGTTTACCTGGAAAAATTTAGAATTTTTTGTCTGTGTTTTATGGCATAAAAGTTTATTGTAATGTGTGTATGTTAAAGCAGGGTCTATCATCTGTTTTACTTAGTACTTTTCATATTCTTTTTGCCTGAAGTTTTACAACTTGTTTGATTTCTAGGAAAATAATGGTCATTATTTTTTAAATATTTCCTTCATTTTATTTATTCTTTTTTCCTTCTGATAAATGTTAACACTTTATCTCCCATATCTGTTAACTCTTCTCTCATTCAAGTATCTCTTTATTCTTTATTGATGCTTTAAATTTCTACCCAGAATTAATTTATTATTTGTTTATATCCATTCTGTTATTCAAACCATTTTTGGTGCTACATTGACAATTAAATATTTCATACCAAATACCCCCATTTGTTTCTTTCTGCATCTAGTGTTCTTCTCTATCCCTCTCAGAATGTTTCTTATGTTTATTTTTTATATTCTATTATTTTTATTTCCCCCATTATAGGTTGTTCTGTGCATTGCCTTTTTAAAAAAGTAATGCTTGCTCTCCACAGAAGCCTCATTATTTTTTTCCTACTCACTTATCTCTTGCTCCGTTGGGAAAACCAGATACCCTGGCTAATATAATAGGTAACAGCTATTTAAACAAAATCACCAGAAAAAAATTGACTCTCTCCATTTCCCTTGAAAATTTAACAGGTGCTCACAGCATGATGAATGTTTGAAACAAGTAAGCTATTCTCATGCCCATGAACTTCTACTCCCGCCAACGAGTACAACTACCAAAATTAGTTTGATTTGTGCCCAAACCTATTTATGTCCATCAGTATTGTTATTGAACATAATTGAGTTCAATATTTTATAAATTGATAAAACACAAATGAGATAAGGAAAAAGCTTATGAAAAGAATTTTGGGGGGAAAAAATAATGAGTTTTTAAAAAACAATTCAGCCAAAGTAAATATAGGCCATCTAACTATTTTTAATAATGAGGACATATGACAAAAATCTAGAAGGAGTCCTTTTCAGATTGATTCTGAAATGTTTTACAATTTTAGCATCAATTTAAATAGTCAAAAAAGAACATGACAGATATGTATAGGAGTGTGATTTATGCAAGAAAGATAGTAGAACTCTAATCTGGAGACCCACAGTCAAAAGAAAGGCCTTGGTCTTATTTCAAGAGATTGGTGGGTATTTGCTTAATAGTATATTTGAAGCACACAAGAAAATTTTTATGATTTCTTTCTTTAAGTAACTTTTTAAAATTAACTGAATAACTCTTGTAGCATTGCTTGCGGTTGCCACACCCCTGGGACTGGCGGGGGGGCAGGGAGGAGCTGCTGAGCAGACCCCACCCAGCGCAGCCTGCACTGCCACGCCTCACCCGCCCGGGCCCCAGCCCTGTCATGCCCACGGTGCTGCCCTAGGCCTGGCTGGCACAGCAACACTCTGTCCCACACTTGGAACGAGGCAGACAAAGGCTTGCTCAGGGAACAGGAAAGGGCACAAGCTGAGAGTTTTTTTCTCAGCCACCACACTTCTAGGGCCCTGGTATCTCTCCCACCGGGCCCACAGTTGCCATCTCTATAGCAGAACTCAACCATCTTCTGCCTCCTCATGCGTTTCTTGAGGTTTTTGTCTTCATGTCTGAGGATAGCTCTGAGATCCAGAAATCTCCCTATATCTTCTCTAGCATTTCTGGGTTCATCTGGGAGAAGGATCTAAGAGCCTGCGCTGGTTTACTTTTTTGACTAATCATGTAATATTTGTTTAGTTAAACATACACAAAAAAATCTAGTTAATTAAAAAAGAAAAAGACATTCTCCACCTACCAGTTTTTGGACATCCATAGATATTTTAGAAGTTTTCCAAGGATTGGAAAAGCTCAACATCACATTTGTTGAGCCCGTGTGGTACATAAATCATTCGATTTACTAGGAAGGATTTTTGCACTTTCTGAAACAGACCTTTTTTATTTCTGGTGACCACTCCCATCCCACCTGCCTCCTCACCAAGCCCAGGGGACTTTGCTTGCTCTATCCCCTCGGTCTGCACCTCTTTATAGCCAACCTGTTGCACCACATAGAACTGGCAATGTTTCAATGTAACTTGCCACCAATCTTGAGCTTTTAGGGTGACTCTGATGACAAGAAGGTCAAAGACTGCCCAGGAAAAGATATTCTTACAGAGAACTTTAGTGTAGAGTTTTTGCTTTGCTGAACTACTATGACAAATGTTGCAAGATGTAGAGATATCAGTAATTTCTCTTCTCTGCAGACAAAGCACTTGCACCTAATGAGGTGTTACTGAACTTGATATCTTTCTGCTTTGAAAATCCTCTACCTTTATCAGCACTTCCTTCCAGTGAGATCAGATGTTCTAACAAATCAACTTTTAAATGCAGAATTCAGTTACACTATAAAATGTAAATTATAAACATTGTCTTCTACATTTATATAGGATACTAAACCCTTCATAATCACAAATACTAACATACTGGATGCAGGGTATTTCCAAACAGTCATATCAGGACAATCAATTGGGAAGAACTGCTCGAAGTAATAAAAGAGGAATCAATTTATTAGTTTATATACAGTTTGTGAAAGCACCAGGAAGTCAGATTCTCTTGTATCTTATCAGATAAGTTTTCAGGTTAAAATAAAATTTAATAGACATTCTAATTTGGACTTTCACATATAGAACTTCTGGGGACTTCCACAGAGTCTAGCCAAATATTTTACAAATAGCAAAATACCAATAAATGCTTGTTGAGAAAAACTGAATATATTAATAACCTAGCAGATGAATTACTAGAGAGTGGAAATTTTGCCACCCTTAACAATTTCACTTTTTTTCATATTCTCTCGTTTACATACCTCAAAACATTAGCCTCAGGCCACCAAAGAAGATTTTTGGTCATTATTTAGTAATTTGATAGTTAATCTGTTCTTTTTTTTTTTTTTTTCAGACTGAATGGTAGGAAATGCAGGAAGAAGTAACACCTGTGAACTCTGGTGCTATGATATGGAGTACTGTGGAGTGGCTGTCCAACCCCAAACATGCCCACACTCAACATTCAAATCTTGGATCCCTCTCCCCCTCTGAATTAAATCCAAATTCACAATCCTTTTCATTAATTTGAAAAACATTTCAGTCTCTACCATGTGTCAGGCACTCTGATTTCCTGATAATTAAGACATGAATATATTAATAACACGATCCAACATGAACGTTCAGGATTAGGTAGGGGGAAAATTGCTTATCAGAGAGGAAACCTACAGTCCTAGTGCAGGGCCAGCCTCACTGCCAACTACAGGACAACTAGAATCCTAATACATTTCTAGGCGCCCCAAGAGATACGATAGCTACAGCAGCACTCCTGGGGCCCATTTGGTAGATTGATTCTGCATCTATCAATGCTGAAGGAATAATACTACAAACATATTTTTCTCCCTAATTTGAATCAAGTTTGTCTACAAAACACCGGTGACTCAGCCATAGTGATAAATGGCTTAATTCCAAAAATTCATCTATATGGTCTTTCTAAAAGGACATCTATCTGATAGTGCTTTATAGGATAGTTGTCTTGTAACCCCAAAATAACTGAAAATCCAGACGATGGTGGCACCCCCAGGACCTCTTGACAATGATCCAACGTGTTCAAACACACTGGCCAAAAACAGCAACCCTAAACACCCTCATATCTTCTGCTATTAGATGGACCCAGAAAGGTTCTTATCTACTTGTAAGTCTTTCCAGGGAGACTAATTTCATCACCCTCCTGTTTCACTCAGCCAGCAATAATGACACCCCTAAAAACACTGAAGGCAAGTAACATTGTCTTCGGTGTCCCTCAACTTGCACGGTTGTCCCCTACCCCATGCCCACCCTGCCCCACCCCACCAGTGAAAAGAGAACTATCACGGAAGGAAAATAAACATCTAAGATCGTTAGTCTGCTTCCAATTTTGTTCTTTCACAGAAGCCAATTAGAGTGAGAAGAGAATCATGGGTCATGAAATAAGGCACTTGGCAGGAATTAGGTGACTGATGTTCTATTTAAGCCAGATATGACCTTGAGCCAGGTATTTAACTCCTTTGGCCTCAGTTTTCTCATATGTAAAATTAAGGGTTAGAGTAAATGATCGCTGAGTTCCCTTCCAGCTCTAAAATTCTAAGGTTTTAAGTAAGACACTAGTTATCTCTCTTATGAGATTCCCTGGCTATTAACACACTCATTTACTAAATGACATTTTAATTTTGGCCCCAAGTGTTTGAGATTTTTAACATGTTCAACAAATGGTACAATTCACTAGCTAAATGCTTTAGGTTTGATCATAAATTGCCAGAAGTCGGTTACAGCCCTGAGTCTGTGATGAGAAGACTGGGGATTTATAATTGAAACAGACAGCACGGCTTCTGGAGTGCCACAGGGGGAAAGGAATCTATTCCAAAACGAAACAGGCATTACTGGGTTTCTCAGAAAAATATCCCTAGTCACAGTGGCCAGCCTATTAGGAACTCTGCTCACTCTTGCCAATTTTTCTAGTGACTACTTTGTGTTATCATGGTCTAAAAAATAGGGGTGTATTTTCTTTTCCTTTTTTTTTTTTTTTTAACCCAGGGAAAACAAGATGCATTTGGTCATCAAAAGCAACCCTTTCAGAGAGAGCAATTCAGAGTGCAGTGGAAAGCAAACGCATGCCTGTTAAAGCCACAGTTATTCCCTCACTTGCCAGTCTCTGTTATTCCAGAAACAGCTGCTCTGAAGGTTGGCTGAGGTCTTGTGTAGGGAATCAATTAGCCAAAGAAGTTGAGGCCAGTGAAGAATGTCACTCAAGTATAGAAAGATTTGGAAAAACACTTCTACTTTTGTGTTTCCTGCAAGAAAGCACCCATATTTGGCACAACTGATACCCCATGTCACTTCACAAAGAAATGAATCAGTCTAAAATGGGTTTCATGGATGACTTTATCAGCAAAGAAGATGCTGGCCAAACCCAAACCGGAGCCCTGGGATGAGCAAGAGTCCAGAGGGTTGTAGGAATGCATCATGGACCTCAGGATAGACTTTCATTTTCTCTCTGCTTACTTGAAAAGAATGAAATGTCTAAGAAAAAGTTCTAATCGCAGTAGAGGCCTTTTCCTTCAACTAAGAAGCTGTTTTCAAGCAATCGAGATCTTATCCACACGTGATACAGACATTCTTCCGAAGGTCTTGTTGCTATGGTTAAAACACATTGAAAACATATACTTGACTTTGAGGGAAAGAACAAGTGTTGTTCCAGTGTTAAAATATTTAATTCTATACCTTTATCTTCATCATCATTTTCATCCTTCTCCTCCTTTATAGAAAACCAATGAAATATGTTTCAACGTGCGTGACATGATTACGCTGGCAACTATGTGAAGAAAAGTTTGCAGATATTCACACATCATTTACAGATGACAACTAAGAGGCTATTCTGATAATTCAGGCAAGAAATGATGAGAGACTGAGTGAAGTTTTGGTAGTAGGAATAAGTCCCATATGGTAATTACCAATTATTTAAAACAACATTTGATTTCTATGTTGCCTAGCTTCTTTTCTCAATAGGAACAGATGGCTCTAAATATATTTCATTTTTCAAGAATTAAACGAGTTTGGGAGTATACTTCTTGTGGTAGTTGAAGTCACATAACTGGGGAGATCATCAAAGATTAAATCTAGATAGAGAAGAGAAGACAAGAGAAGGGAAGGGAACACAAGAGAAGAGAGAAGAGGAGAAGAGGGAAAGGAAAGGGAGGAGATGGGAGGGGAGGGGAGGGAAATGGAGAGACACTCGTCAAGCAAATAATTTGAATACAGTACTCAAAATTGTAGGTGCTTGGAATTTCTCAAAGAACAACAACAACAAAAATGAACATTCCTTGCCTTCTTGGAATTTTCATTCTTAGTTTTAAATAAGCAAAATATGTAGTATATCAGGTGTTCATAAGTGCTCTGGAGAAAATTAAGGTAAGGAGTGTGGAGGTGGTTGCAATTTCAGACACGACAGATCCAGAAGTCTCTCTGAGAAGCTCGTTTGATGGAAGTGAGAGAGTGGTATCCAGGCAAGGGGGTTCCAGGCAGAGAGCACAGCAAGCGCAGAAACCTGAGCAGACAGCAAGCAAACCAGCATGGCCAGAGGGAGAAGAAAGAGTAGTAAGAAATGAGGTTGCCAGATCACATTGGCTCTCACAAACTAATATAAGGAGTTTGGCTTTTGCTCTGTGTGTCGGGAAGGCAATGGGAGATTTTTAGCCGAGCAGCAATATTATCTGCCTCACTTTTTAACACGGTCCCTCTGGCTGCTGCATTGAGAAAAGAACTACAGGAAGGCAGGAGTGGATCGGGGAGGCTATTGCTAGGAGACGATTGTCATAATCCGAGTGAGAGATACTAGCAGCAGTGGAACTGGTGAGACGTGGTTACATTCTGAAAATAGTTTTAAGGTAGAGCCACTAGGGTTTGCTGAGAAATTGGATGAAGGGTGTGAGAGAGAAGAGTTAAAGATGAGATTTTGGCCTAAGTCTGAGATAAGGAGGACTGTCTGAGAAATGAGTTTGGAGTGAAAGCTCAGGGGACATTTAGGAGAGGACAGAGGTCAGTCTGGGCACATCTTTGACATGCCTTTAGATATCCATTTAGAGGTGTTGAATGGGCAGCTGGAACTAGAAGTCAGGGACGAGGTGAGGCTAAGATGATAAATTTGAGAGTCATCAACCCATCTAAGGTTGTGAAACAAAGGAGATTGTCAAGAGCGTGAATGTAGACAGAGAAGAGAAGAGGTAAGGACTGAGCCCTGGGTACCCTGACATTGAGGTGTCTGAGGAATGGTGATGAGGAAGCAAAACCCCAAGAAACAGCAGTGAAAGGAGCATGCTGAAGAATGCTAATCTTCAGCTAGAAGGGTCCTAGAAGCTAATCCGAGAACCTCAAGAAAGAAGGAGTGATTGATTCTGACAAACGCAAAGTCAGATCAGATGAGACCTGAGAAGTCTCTCGAGGTCAGTTTTGGTAGATCAGATTTGGTGTAGGCAAAAGATAGATGGGGGTTTCCAGAGAGAATAGAAAAGAGAAATTAGATTCAAGTAGAATGGAAAAGCTTTTCAAGTTTTCTCTAAAGGTTGACAACTGAAGGAAGAAATGAGATGAAGAATTTTATAGAATTTGCTCACATCCTTGGCAGAGTTCTTTCATGATCTTCTTGGTCTTTTTCTATAAGGAAACCATTCAGTCAGTCCTCTTGAATATTTCTGTTGATTTTCTGTTCCTCAGGGTGAAATAACCAGACTAGTAGGCAGTATCCAGGCATGGACATACCAAAGCTTATTTTATTAATAGATTTCTTCTACTTATTCTTCCTTTAAAAGATTGAGCAATGGTCGGAAACTCCAAATCTCATTGGGAGGACAAACAATGTCATAATTTTCTCTAATTTTAATGGGTCAATACTAAAAACTAAATGATGATTATTGTTTTTGATCCATGTAACAAAGACAGATTGAGCATCTGATTGAGGCACTATATAGGCGACACAAAGCTTTATTGGTCAGACATCTTTCCCGTAAGAAGTCTTCTCTTTATTAGTGAAGATAGGACATGTATCTATGTAACTAGGCTATAAGTACCTACATTTTATCAAGATGAAAATTCTCAACACCCAGGTTAATCTGATTTTGTTCTCATCACCAAATTTAACAAAGGCTTTCCAATTCCCTGAAACTTTCTTCTTTTTTCATGTCAATATATCAAATGCCATAATTTTTTTTATAACATAAGGGATTTGGAGAATAGTATATATTTAGATCTGAGTAATGCCCTGCAAGGGAAAAATAGGATTGAGTGTTCTTATTGACTAAGAGAGGGGATGCTACAACAGGTGCCTGGGAGATTTCTGGCCACAGGAGACAGTACTTATGAGGGTGTCCACAGGAACTCTGGAGTCCTTCCCAGGCTTCACTTCCTAAAGATCTATCTTTCTGCAAACCTTTCTGGGTATGAGAGTCCTACTTCCCACCACTCAAGTAGAGTTCGGGTAATACAAGTTCTGAAGTGGTACCAGTTACACCAATAATCTGACATTTACTTAATTGCATAACATACATAAAGTTGGAAATTACTGTGAGCTCATTTTCCAGTGAAGAATTGTGGCTTGGTTGCATCTGCAATACTGGGAAACAGCTGCAGAAGCCTAGGGGAGTTTCACAAAGTCAATAAACTGCTCCCAATAATAGATCTTGCAAATGTCAACAATAGGAAAATTCTCTTATGGTGCACATCATAGAAAGTCCCTTTTCTGCAAAGAAACTGATCTATGTGTCTCTATGGAAAAACTGGAATATTCAGTAAGACCACTACAATACCAGTGGCATAAAGTTTGGAATGAGACATAAACTTGCATTTTATGGAATTTATTATTTTTAGAATTAATTATCAAATAATGGTGCAGAAATCTGCCTGCTAAATCCTCTGCTCTATAGACTTGGCTTTCTTTAACTATTAATAGGAGTAGAATCTATAATAGACACTAAAAAGCTGTCTATCAGCTAAGACTTCAAAAGAGTGAGAAAAACTCATATTTTGGTTTAAATGATAATGGGTCCTAACAAATAGCAATCTCTGAGTAATCAGAGTGTGTCTTTGCTTCAAGACCTCCCCGAAGGTCTCAAGATAATGACATCTATTCTTAAGTCACTTTACTTAACCATATTCCTTTACTTAAAGTCTCCTTTACTTAAACTCAATGGATTGCTGATGCTAACCACACCTACAAAATATTTCCATAGCAACACCTAATTAGTGTAGGGTACTATTGCCTACTTGTATTTCACACATAAAACTAGCCATTATGGAGGGTTATATGAGGATTATGGGATTCTGTTGAAACCCATTCTTCATTTTGTCGAGGCTACATTGTCCCACTGGGAGTTTTGAAAAGAGGAGTACATAAAATAACAACAAGTTATGGATGAGAGGAAACTTTTTCTGTTTGTTATGTGCACAAACTCAGTACTTTCTAAGCCTCCCCCAGCATGACCCTTAAGGAGGAAATTCTTCATCCTTATTGTCTTCTCAGAAATAAATTACATTTAGAAAGGCTGAAGAAATCTGTTCAATCGTTTGGAGTGATAATAACATTCCAACAAGCAAAAATGTGTTTTTTTACCAGCATTAAAATTTGCCAGAATTTATGTGTATGCAAAAAATTAAAGGAGTTAGAATTTTAAAATTTCAAACTTGGCACATGAATTTCTCCAGTGAGGCATGTGGGTTTTGCAAGTTTGCAGGGGCAGGGATGGGGGGAGGAGGGATTCACTTAGGAATGAATGTTAACAATAAGGAAAGCACTAAAGGTTCTGTTTAGGTCACCAGAATACAGGGACATAGCCATACCTTCTTCCTCCTCCTCCTCTTCCAACTGGTTTTCCAAGATCAATCCCAAGCAAGGGCAGAGGATATATCATTCATAACTACTGAGCAATTACTAAGTATCAGAAACTTTTCTCAACGCTTTATATATTTACTTGTATAACCTTCTTAACAACTGTGAGATAGGTACTGTTATTTTCCCCTGTTTTATAATTAGGAAAACTGAGGCACACAGAAGGAAGATAGTGTATTTCAGGCCGCATGGTTACTTCAGTGATCAAGCCAGGATTCAAACCCAAGCAATCTGGCTCCAGAGACCAGCTCTGAACCACTAGACTAATTCACTGGAACCCCAAGGAATGTACTTGATATTCAGGCACAAGCTGAAATGTTGTTATTCTCAAAACCATTTGACTGTTAAAATAGCTTCCATTTTTTCACCAACAGAATTAAGATAGAAATCTCTGTAAGATATTAACACACCCCAAAGTTTAAATTTCATAATGAAATCCACAGAAACTAAGGTGCTGAATGGACACTAGCTAATAATATCTACCAATCAGGCGTGGGGCCAGCTTGTTTTGAGTTTGCGTTTTGAATGTGACAAACACAATCTATAACATTTTAGTCTTTTATTTGAATTTCTGCCTCAGGGGAATTACCTAGGATTGCTACTGGGTAAATAATTATCAGTTTCTTTATTCCAAAATACTTTGGGACAAATAGGTAGGGTTTTTTCTTCTAATCCATTAATTTTTATTGGTTTATGAAAAGCAATAGGATAAGTTTCTGTGGAAGAGAATTCATAATTTTTTTTTCAGTAAAATTCCACTTTCTTCAATATTTTGTCTCTAGATCAACAAAAAGAGCAATGATAATATCTTTTCAGAGGCAAAATTGGTGTGGAATTTTTTCCTTTTAGCAGAACTTTAGACTCTGAAGAAGTATTTTGGTATGCTTATTTAAAGAACAGCTAGATTTACTGCCAAATAGCTCTTCATGAAAGACATATGTAAATACAGCAGAGTAAACGAGATAATTCTATTTCATTTGAGAAACACTTTCTTAATTATGTGAACTTGTTTGAAAGAATATAAAATGCTCTGTATTTAGTTCTGTAAGAAGTTTGGCTGCGATATTTATGATGAAATCATAGCCAGGAGTTGAAAATTATATTAATATTGAACGCAAAACTATTTTCTTTTCTCTCTACTCATATTTTCAATAAAGGAAAATGCTAATTAAAAAATTGATTGCAAAAAATATCCTCTCTGGCACTAAGTACTGCCATTTAGCTTTATTTTATTTGTAATGTGTCAGAATTTACATTTGCAATGTTCTAGAAGCCAAACTATTATATGAAAAAGTTGAATTAAATATCTTCTTTTATCAAAGGTGGTATTAAAATGCACAAAAGGCTGGCCTTATTTATATCATAAGGTAGTACATCAGAAAACTTTTGCCCCAAATTTACAGTTTCCAACAACTATCTAATATTTTGTTTCTCATCATTCCAGATATGAAACCAGCATATGGAAGCAATTTCATATCAGCTATCTAGTTCAAGTCTTAAAACCCTGTGAAATAATTGAGAGATGATATTATCTATCTTTTACAAATAGGGAACTGAGGAACCAAATGACTAGGTGCCTTGCCCCCATCCTGCTGTTAATGAGTAAAATCCGTTCAAAGATATTAATTTCCTGTCTTCCAAAGCTCAGTTCTCCTCATTCCACGCCACCAACTCAACCCTGATTTAAACACTGATCTTGCTAGTTAATTCCCCGCCCACATTGGCCTTAACAACAACATATCATAACCCAAATACTGTAAATAGCCAGTGCATGCTTACTAAAAATTCAGCTTATTTTGTCCTTGGAAACGTTTTTATTATTTTTGTTCCACTAAAGTTAAAGTGATCATTGCCTGTGTAGAAAATTATCTATGTGAAATTACTAATGAAATCCCAAAATTGAACTCATCGTTATCACTCCATTTCCTAGCCCCAACAAGCTAGTTTATTTCAGTGATTGTCACACTCATTGACCCTGTAACATTAACCAAATGCACAAGAGTCAACCTTGATACCTCCCATTCCCTTATCCTCTATTTCAATCACAGAGCCTTTTTCATTCTTCCTCCTTAGTATTTCAGGAATCAGAATGCCTGTCCACATTACAGATCTGGCTTTATTAGGTCTGGCTGTTATCCTTTTCTTGCCTGGATGATTGCAGTGGCCTCCTATGTGGTCTCCCCACCAAGAGTCTCTCCCTACTCCAATCACACCCACCATATCACACACCTGCTTAAACATTTCAATGCCTCCATCAGGATAAAGTTAAACACCACATATAGTGATGAATCTCCTGACCTTCTCTGTAGCCCCATCTCCTCCCATCCTTCTATATATACCCTTCTCTACACAGTCCATTCAATCCCTCAAGAGCCCCCAGGCCCACAGTAGTCTCTGTCCCCATTGTCCTATACATGTGTTCTCTCTTCTGAGAACACTGTCCCCACCCTCAAGCCACAGAAGGAGGTGCAAAGCTGCGACAGCCATGCCAAGTAGCACGGCAGGATGAGAGTTTTGATTATTACTCCATGTACGCATCAAATTTCTTCACCAGCACCGAAAAGAATCTTCCCTCTCATACCAGGTCTGCCTGCTTTCTTCTATTAATGAACAACAATTTCAGTAATGTATAACAATTGTCAGATTTAAAATGAAGAGGTAATGGCACACTGGGATATAAAGTCAGTGCTAAAAGGGACAAAGACCAAAACAACTCAAAAAGCAGCTCAGGGGATTCAAGTTCTAGATGCATGTTTCTAACAGAGGAAGAAATACAGAATGCCTCAAGTTATTAAGGAAAAAAATGATCTTCCTTAAGCTCGGTACAAGCAGTAAAAGATTACAGTTCAGCAGAGTTGAAGCTATCTGAATTACCACAATCCAAGAAAATCAGGCTAGTACTTTTGCCCATCATCCGAATATTAGCTTAAGCCCTAACAAGAGACATCTAATCCCAACTAGCTAAGTGGTGTGATGACAACGTTGGGCTTGAATTAGTCTTTTTCTTTCAAGAGTGGGCAAACATAAATTATAATAGGAAACTTGAAGGGATTCTACACAGGAAACAAGGAAAAGATACATTCGAGGAGCTGAAGATTCACAGTTACAAGGAAGCATCCCTTCATGTTTTCAGAAATGTTCAGAAATGTTTCCTGAAGGAGTGCACTCTATTAAATTAGAGAAGCAAGCAAATGATACAACATCAACTGAAATAAAACTGAGCATGACTCAAATGCAGACAGAGAGAAGATCCAGAGATCAGGCTTGAGTTAGTTGAAATAAGGGAATAATGTGTGAAAATCTCAATAAAAATTAAAATCTGCATCAAAATCAGTATAGAGTATAATGAAGAGCACACAAAAATCAAATCTGTGATGAGGTGCACAAACCTGAAAAGATAACCCAGAATGCAGTGAATACAAAATGAAATTCTCCCACCCAAAAAAAATTAAAACAGAAGACAAAATCAAAAATATATTTATAGAAAATCTTCTGAAACTGAGGTGCAAGCACACTGATTATGTGATATTGTTGTAGCTCTATATGCGACAGGAAATTTTAGTGAAAAGATGCCAATTACCTAAACTCCCCTGAAATTTTTTGAATTACAAAGACAGAGAACAGGTATATAGATAGGAAAAAAAAAATGTTCAAAAATAATTTGGAATGTCTCAGAGATATACTCAGGGACACAAAATGTTAAAATAATAGAGTAATTAATAATTGTATATGTATCAATATAGTCATTTTACATGAGTGTAACAAAATGATAATCTGAGATATGCAATAGATCAGATATCAAGACACACTCTTCCAAGATAAAACAAATGGTCTACTTAGAGCCACTGGATTAATGAACCAAAATTAAGAATTGTATTTAAAAATGACATGTACAGATCTTTTTAGGAAAAAATTGTATATCTCCCTCAAAATCTATGCCAAGCTAAGATATGAACTTGTGTATTTAAGAGCTTTAGATATACAGACCTATGTGTGTTTATGTTCATGTGTGTGTCAATAAAGGGTATTACCAATGCACCCTTTGCAAAATAAAATATTATTCTAAGTCCAATTTGAGTCAAATAAGAAAGAAATCAAAACAAAGACCTCTGGAATGTGGAATATGATATCTTTTGGGGTAAGATAGTGCCTTGAAACCAGTTAAACATAGTTGAAACTAAATATTGCTAATATAGTTATGGAGATGAATAAAAATATCATAAATAAATGTTTAAAATAGCAATATAATGCCAAGTCAAAACAATTTAATAGCAAGGGATCCTAGGAATAAAATTCCAGATTAAATAGTTTTGACAAATTGAGTCATTTTAGTAAATAACATTGCTCAAAAACAATATGCTATCATTAACCAAATAATAAAGTCAGATTAGGAACTAAATATAATGTATAAAATGTTTTAAAAATCTCCAATAATCACAAAATTGTAGAGGAACAGAATTCAACCAAACAGGAAAATGTATTACAAACAGGTCAAGTGCTAACATACGTAAGAGTTCAGTACAGGAATTAATGATGCTTCGAATCAGTGGAGAAAAGACAATTTATTTAACAAATAGAATTGAGAAAATCAACTTATCATTTCAGGGGAAAAATTGGATTACTATCCTCAAACCATACTCCCAAACACATTACAGATTTAAAAAAATTTATATTAAAATAATAAAGCAAAATGAGTTATACTATATTATAGGGGAACATTTACACAAATTGATACAGCATAGATACAGGCTTTCTAGGAATAACATCAACTCATCTAGGCAACAATATTAAGGAAAATATTGATATATTTATTATATATATTCAAAACATTTTTCTAGCTAAAGGCACATTAAAAACTGAAGAAAATATTTTAAACATAATCAGTAAATGCTTAATATTCTTAACATATAAAAAGTTCTTAGAAATCAATAGAAGACAAAAAGACAAAAATCTCAATTTTAAAGATGGCAACAATTATTATAAGAAACCTATAAAAATACCTGATTTCACTATCAATGAAGTGTACATTTAAAAAATGAGATAACATTGTTTACCTAACAAATTGGCAAAGATTGTATTTATTTATACTATCTAAAGTTAGCAAAGATATAAAGAAATAGGCTTTTTATGTACTGTTGAAAGAGTTATAAATAAATTCATTTTTTTCTTGGGAACAAATTTGCTCCAGCTCCTTATAAATTTATATCCACTTAGACCCAGCAATTTCACTTGTAAAAATTTATCATAAAATAATCATGGACATATACAGGTATGTATCTCTAAGAACAGTATAAGGTGATCTAACACTCACCCATCAGATATTCCTTAGAACTTGTAATACCTGTGTCCTGTGGCCATATTTGCTATTAATTGGTGCTATCACTGAATATTTGTGTTCTCCCTGAAAATTCATATGCTGAAGCCTAATCCCCAATGATGGTATTTGGAGGCGGAACCTACCTTAAGACTCAGGAGAATATGTTCTCTCTCTCTCTCTCTCTCTCTCTTTCTCTTCTTCTCTTGGTCTCTTTCTCTGGGCCATATGAGAACACAATGAGAAGATGGCTGCCTGCGAACCAGGAAGTGTACCCCCACCAGACACCACATCTGTCAGCCCCTTGATCTGGGACTCCCCAGCTTCCAGAACAGTGAAAAATTAATGTTTATCATTTAAGCCACCCAGTCTAGGGTATTCTGTTATAGCTGCTGAAACTAAAACAATTGGAATTCAAAATGTTTTGAATACAGCATACCCTGAGTATTATCTGTTATTCATTCAAAACTATGCTTAGATGTTAATAATTACCCTTAGAATGTCTTCAGCCAGGGAAATGTGTGTGAAGGAAGACAATAAAACTCCAAATGACTGTGTTTGGGCAAAGACAAAAAAGGATGGAGGATTTGTTGAATTAAAAAAAAAAGCAAGCAGCGAGTTTTTAATAAAGGATAGACAAACTGACAAATCTGATACCATTTCCCAAACCTTTGCACAAAAAAGAAATTAACTTATGTTGGAACAGTTCTCCTTTCTGTCATTAATGAAGAATCAGAACCATGGTAGGTTTAGTATAGTGGGTATCTCTTGCCCACTGGGGTCTAAATCCATGTATCCATAATCTTCCCCAGGACAAATAACTATTGGGAGCCTCGTGTTGTTCAGAAAGTTTGAATCTGTCTATGAAGGGAATTTTTGCAGTTTTCCACAACAAAACAATACTAACCACAGCCTTTGAAGGATGCCTTATCTGTAGGGTCAAGTACTGGTAAAAGTGACGAAGAGAAGTATGCTGGGTTTTGTATTTGAATGATACACTTAATTGAGAGGCATTTTTTTTAAGAGACTGGTTGTCACATATACAGGCATATCTCATTTTATTGTACTTTGTTTCATTGTGCTTTGTAGGTGTTGTGCTTTTTACAAATCGGAGGTTTGTGGCAACCCTGCATTGAGCGAGTCTATTGGCACCATTTTTCCAATAGCATGTGCTTACTTCATGTTTCTGTGTCACATTTTGGTAACTCTCACAATATTTTAAACCTTTTTATTATTATTAAATCTGGTATGGTGATCTATGATCAGTGATCTTTGTTATTACTATGGTAATTGCTGTCGGCACCATGAACTACGCCCATATCAGACGGTGAACTTAATTGATAAATGTGTGGTCTGACTGCTCTACCCACCAGCCATTCTCCAATTCTCTCCCAGTCCTCGGGCTGCCCTAATTCCCTGAGACACAGCCACATTGAAATTAGGCCAATTAATAAGCCTCTAAGTATTCAAGTGAAAGGAAGAGTCAACAGTCTCTCACTTTAAATGAAAAGCTAGGAATGATTAAGCTTAGTGAGCAAGGCACGTCAAAAGCCAAGATAGGCAGAAAGCTAGGCCTCTTGCAGCAAATAGCCTTGAAGGAAATTAAAAGTTCTTGAAGGAAATTAAAAATGTTACTCCAGTGAACACACAAATAATAAGAAATCATACAGCCTTTTTGCTAATGTGAGCGAAGTTTGAGTTGTCTGGATAGAAGATCAACCAAGCCACAACATTCCCATAAGCCAAAGCCTAACCCAGAGTAAGGCCCCAACTCTCTCCAGTTCTATAAAGGCTGGGAGAGGTGAGGAAGCTGCAGAAGAAAAGTTTGAAGCTAGCAGAGGCTGGTTCATGACATTTAAAGAAATAAGTTGTCTCCACAATATACAGGGGCCAGGTGAAACAGCAAGTGCTGATGGAAAAGCTGCAGCAAGTTATCCAGAAGATCTAGCTAAGGTCATTGATGAAGGTGGCTACACTAAACAACAGATTTTGAGTGTAGGTGAAACATCCTTCTATAGGAAGAAGATGCCATCTAAGACTTTCATAGTTAGGAGAAGTCAGTTCCTGCTTCAAAGCTTCAAAGCACAAGCTAACTCTCTTGTTAGGGGCTAATTCAGCTGGTGACTTTAAGTTGAAGCCAATGCTCATTTACCATTCTGAAAATCCTAAGGTCCTTAAGAATTATGCCAAATCTATTCCGCCTGTGCTCAAGAATCGGACAACAAAGTGTAGAGGATATTAGAAAAGGCATAAAGGCCTGGGTAAAGGGACTGTGAGAAAGGTGGACATCTGACCGTCCTGCAACAGGACTTGGGATATGATCGTTATCAGTCGGCTACACACAGTAGGCTTTGAAAGATGTCGGGGTTACCAATTGTAGAGATCGTCCAGTGTTTCTATCAGTGTCACAGACAACAAAGAATGTTCTAGACCACAATTTTAGGCTGAAGGAGGAGGAGAGACTCTTTTCATTTTAAAGAGCTCTCGAAACTCTCCAAATCTCTGTGTTTATTATAGGGAAAGGTATATGTGTTTACAGTAAAAAATATATAGATAAAATCTTTGGTGTCATATAGTAAGTATATTGTTCCAAACAAGTCTATTTAGTAATATACATTAAACTTATAATTATTTTGTTATTTCCTTGTTTTTCCTTATGGCCATAAAGAAAAAGGCAGGGATCCAACACCAGTCACGCTTCCATATATTCCAAAGCCTGCTGTATGCAGCCGGCTGATAACAATCATATCCCAAGTCCTGGATGAAGAATGTGAATTCTAGGGAACCCTAGGTAAAATGTACCTGTGTAAAATTTACATGTACCAGAAGATCGGAGGTAAAACCACAAAAATATGGAATGCTAATATTAACTTCTCTAAAAAGTGTTTCCAAGGAGACTTGGTCTCTCCCATGCAAAGTGAATGATAAGGTGCAATAATTTGTATCCACTACAAAATGACACAACACTTGGACCATTTTCTTTTTAGGAGAGAAAATATAACCACTTCTGAGTATGCCATCTGAGCATTGACGAGACATACTGAGGGTGCCAGTACTGAGTAAGGTCCCAGAGGAAAAGAAAATGGTGCAGCTGATCTGGTTGTACTGAAAGCAGCACCACTACTTTGCCTTTATATCCAGAAAATCCAATGATAATCTAGTGGTTAAGCTGGCAGCCAGATCCACTAGGAGAATCGCAGCAGAAACCATTAAGATTTGTGGGCAAAGTCTTTACCATTTTCTCAAGTGTCTGTGTTTATTTTGAATAAGAGATCCTGGCTTGTCTATAGTCTCGTGTTCCCCAAAGTGCCCCATTATCAGATGGAAATGGATATATAGAACTGGACCTGATTAGGAGCTGAAGGCACAAGTAAGTTTTGGAGCCTCATTGCCACCCTTTCTCTATTCTTGTCTAAGGATTCATGAAGAGCTGCCCATGATCAATTGACTGAGAAGGGGCGAATCCTGAATTGCACGAAGGTCCCACAAAAAATGCAGGCACTCACAAAACTTAGCTTTCCACTCATGAAACTCTGGTGCTGTTGGCTTGGTTGTCTCAGTAGCAGAGGCAGGAATGCTTATATCAGAGAAACGACAGTGGAACCATTAACTGCTAAGTTGACAATGTCCCCTGGCCAATTCAGGCTCTTCATGCAACTAAGTGAATAGGGGATAAAGGGGATTTTGGTGTTGACTTTTGAGACTGATCCTGTCAAAAGGAAATAAAATTACTGCTACACAATTAGAAAAGTAAGAAATATTGTTGGAACTCGAAGAATGCCTTGGGGTGCTCCCTGGCACTGACTTGTCCATTGATAAAATTAACTGGGAGACCACAGTGTCTATGTGAGAAAGACAACCAAAAGCTTAGTTAGATTCCTCAGGAATGAAGGTTTGGGACATAACGTCAGGTAAAGAATCTTGGCCAGGCACGGTGGCTCACACCTGTAGTCCCAGGCTTACGGGTGGCTTAAGCCCAGGAGTTCCAGGTTGGAGTGAGCTATGTTTGCACGACTGCACTCCAGCCTGGGTGACAGAGTAAGACCTTTTCAAAAAAAAAAAAAAAAAAATCATAAACAGTTGATGTGTTAGCCTAAATAGAAAAAAGAGTTACATGAAATGAGCAGTGGAGAAGTTATAATTACCAACTTCAGCCTCGTGACCAGTTACAGAAAAGAGGACTGCAACAACTTGCATTTTCTTTCTTTCTTGTGTTTATATATATTTAGGTAACTTCTCTCTTCTTTCCAATTCTCTTCTCCCACTATTTTATGTAGGGTATGTTAGTGCTGAACAACTTTTCAATTTGGCCCATAGGATTAAAATGGATTATGAACGAACTGGAAGAAAAATCAGTTTGTCAGGGAGCAGTAATGCATGAGTTACTCCCCTTAGAGGGAGGAGGTGAATGCATTTTAGATACCAGCAGGTTAGCTACATTAAGCTGGGGGGAGAATTTTATTTTTAATTATTGGAAGAAGGGTTTGAGTTGATGTTTCACATGCCGACGTGGATTTCAGTGGACATTTGGCACTCTTTTTCACTTCTCGGTACCTAAACCTCCTCAGTGAGAGATGCAACCCATTTCCCAGTATAGAAATGAAAATTGCCAACTTCTCACTTTTCCCATCTCCCTGGCAGGGCATGAGCCGGTGACGAAGGCTCCACCAGACATACTGACCAACCCCAAACTCAGGAGGCAATCTCAGAAACAAAGAGAACAAGAGAATCCGCTAGGCAGTCATGGCATCTGAAAGAAGAAGAGTTCCCAGGGCAATTGTGGCAGTGGTGCTAGCGAGGCCACTGAGTGTTGGTGGCATGAGACCAGCATGTAAGTGTTTGAGGCGGATTTATCTTCCTCATCGGACAGGTTCTATGGCATTGTTTTGATACATTTTAGACTCTATAGAGCCATATAGGATGTTGTTTTTCGATTCCCTAATACATTTGTTTTGTTTTTCAGAGTTTATTGCTTTTCAATTTGAAGTAATTTAAGATCTACTACCCTTTTAATGAATCCCTTTTCTGTTTAAATCAGGAAGAAAAAGGTTCTGTTGCTTGCAACTAAGAATCCTGACTGCAGTTATTGATGTTCAACATAGGACTGTTAATTAAGGACAATAATTAGAAATTGATTAAGTATATAAAATATGGTATTGGGGTGCAGTGAATTTTACTATATTTATACTAAAGAATACTAGTAATCATTTTGAAATAATGTTATAGGATACAATTTAACAAAGTAAAAAAGCATTCATGATATACTGAACAGCAAAGCATGTTGTAAGTTGAGCGAAGGGACACAGGTTTGTAATTTATACCTTCTTTATAATGTATCTATCGTCTATATATTCTATATTAATTATCTATTAATGTCTGAAAAATTACCCCAAAACTAAGCTTAAAACAACTAACATTTCTTCTTTCCCAGTTTCTTTGAATGAGGAGTCTGGGAGTAGCTCTTCTGGGTGCTTCTGGTTCAAGGTTTCTTAGGAAGTTACAGTCAAGCTGTTGGCCAGGGCTACAGTCTCTGGAGAAGTGACTGAAGGATCCTCTTCCAAGTCCAGGAAGATTGCAAAAGGCTTTATTTCTTCACCATGTGGACCTCTTCATAGGACTGTTCACAATCTTACTTTCCCCAGAGAGGAGAGAGAAAGAGAAACAGAGAAAAATCACACTTAAAATAGAAGGGCAGCTTTTTATGATATAATATTAGAAGTGATATTCTACCACTAGAAACAAGTCACTAAGTCCAGCCCACTTTTGAGAGGAAGAAAATTAAGCTCTACTTATTGAATGAGGAAATACCAAAGGATCTGTGGACATATCTTTAAAACCACCATATACATCCATACATGTATACATATAAAAATAGTTTAATACATAAAATATTTCACAATAAACACATCCCCCAAAACTTGGTTTAAAAATATCATATATATTATAAAAATTGTCATGTAATTATAAATGTGTGTGTGTGTGTGTGTGTGTGTAACAAAGTACTGCCTTGTGTCAACCCCCACCCCCAGTAATTCCTAATGAATTGCCACAGAGAGGAGGCACCTCCTGGGAGGTGGATATTTTGAACTACATCTACAATAGGGCAGCACACATATACAAAGATTACTTTCAGACTATGGGAGGTGCAGGGATGATCATACAAAGCCCAGATTTCAGGAATGAACTATGGAGTCTCTGACAACCCTTAGCAGAGAAGGAGCTTGGTAAAACAAACTGCCTTGAGCTCCCAGTTGGGAGAAAAGTAGTGGGTCATAGAGAATGATGGCAGCCAGTACTGCCCCCACCCCCAGGGTCCCTGGAGGGACATGGCCTATTAGGTCCTCTCATCTCAACACAGTGCACCAGAGGGCTGGGACCAATAGACAGTGAGCAGCGCCAGTGAAATCGGTCAGCATTCCAGTGTGAGGAATGCCCATAAATAATTGGAGAGGGCAGGGAACAGGAGAGAGAACTTCACAGAAGACTGGTGTTCTGTAGCTAGTGAGATTTGTGTGTTGATACTACTGTGACCTCATTTCTATCCAAAGACTGACAGATTCAGATTGAATAGATACAAAGAGTGATTTTTTTTTTGCTAATGTACATCTCCTAATATTTTTTATAATTAATAAATACTATTTTATATTACAGTAATAAAAAGTTAGGTTTTTTAAATATTTCTTCAAATATGAAAAAAGATCAACATATAATAGAAAGTGAACATGAGACAAAAAAATATACATTAGAAATCCCATTCATTTTAAAATGCAGATATATGATAATACAATGTATGAATGGAGTTAACTGTATTTGTATCTGCATATATATACTTACATACATAGGTACAACTATCTCTATGTGTAGATCTACATCCATTTCTCTATATCTACTGAGGCGGAGAAAAATCCAGAAGGAAACATACCAAAATAGAGGTAGGTCTTTTTCACAGGATTACAAATGATTGTCATTGTCTTCCTTGTACTTTTCTACATTTTCCAAATTTGTATAATGAGTACATATTACTGCTACAATCAAAGTTTTAAAGCTAACATTTTTAACAAGTAGAAAGAGAAATAAATTATGACACTTTCATGTGATTAAATAATATGCAACCATTAATATTACATTTCCAAAAATATATAATGACATGATTAAATGCTCATGACATGACTATGAGTAAAAAGGGTTAAAAAGTACTTCACAAGCAATGTGAAATCAACTTTGTGTGTGTGTGTGTGTGTGTGTGTGCGCGTATGTCTATTTGTGAAACAGGAATTTGAATAGAACTCTTCCTGTTGTCTTAGAATTTTGGCTGAAGCCCCAAAACTGAGAACAATGGGTTATAAATAATCCACATTCTAAAGAGAGATGCTAGACCTCTCCATGAAGGATTCCATGAAGACAGCAGAACTGGTCCAGCAACTATCAACCCCCACCACCCACCTCTAACCTACTTAAGTGAAGTATAAAGTTCAAAACTTAATGAAAGAACCCCTTTAAGAGGGAAGAGTAGTCAACCTCAAAGGCAGTACAGTAGCATTTTTCCTCTCCTTAAAGCCCCTCCTCAAATGCTCCAGAAAGAAACATCCACAGAGGGACTGGATGTCCTCATGAGCCCCAACCCTGTGCAGTGGGGGGCCCCACTGCTGCCAAGGACTGAGATAAAGTGGGAGTTCTTGACCGAGCTTGACGCATGCCCCTGGGAATGTGGGGAGGCTGGAGCCTGATTCACAATCAGAAAACTGAACACAGGCTATGGTTTGGAGTCACCTGAGTTAGCAAGGTAAGGACAAAGGACAGTCATAAGGTGTAGCTCGTACTTCAACCATTTAGCAAGGCAAGAATGCACAAGATTCTGAGGGTACTACGTGTGAGTCCCCACCCAACAGAGACAGTAGGAGGCAGCTGGGCATTCTGATAAGGCGCTTTTGGTGCAGAGAGGGAGGACATCTTAAGAAGTCAGCCAGAGAGATGTCTGTATCAGGGAGCGGTGTAGAGCAGAAGTTAAAGTGTACGTGTACGTGTATGTGTGTGTGTGTGTGTGGCTGTATACACACATGCTATTGCAGAGTGGTTCTAAAGAACTATAAGTCCTTCCCGATTAGTGTAAATATTAATATCTGGGCATCTTCCAAAATGGAGAACATGGCTGACAACCAGTGTTAGTTAAGGGAAAGCTAAAATAGTACCAGTCATCTAAGATTTTGTGTTTTTTTCCTCTAATTTCCTCTCTCTTATTTGAATCTTGGGGGGTCCAACAACAGGAGAAAGAGAAGAGACAGATGAAATCATGCCCCCCCTCCCATTCTAGGTCCTTGAGCCATAATGAGTCCGAAACAGGCTGAGTGGATGGGAGAAGCTTTGATTTCGATGGGAAATTGAAATTTTGATTTAGACATTACTAGACTTTGAGTACCTAAAAGTTAATATTATTTTTCAAAAAGGAATATATTATTGTAATTGAAAAGATACATATGAAGACATGGGAATAGCTAAGAATATTCTTTGTAATCTATTAATTTTGTTCATTTAACAGTATGGTTGTGTATGAATGCTTATGTGTGTGTGCATGTGTAAGTGTGTTGAGAAATAGAGGGTTAGATGATGAACAGATAGAAAGACAGATAAAGGTATATAAGTCTGAACACATAGATCTCCACACCCTGAAAAAAAATTGAAAGCAATATATCACAATTTTTGCAATGGTTATCTCCAAGAGATACAATTAAGCAATATCATTTTTTTATCTATTCTGAACATCTTTATCCTTCCCTGTATTTTCCATTAACACTATGTGTTCATTTTATACAAAGTACAAAAAGTTATCTAAAAAAATTCTGATAAGGAGGCATTGTACTGTTTATACTTCAATTCCACTGGACTGAAAATTCCACAATGACAGGAATCATTATTATAATACCTGACTCTTCACTCCTTCCCCAGTGCAGTGTCTGGTACAGAATAGGCACTCAATAAATGTATATTGAATTCATTAATGAATTAACTAAATAATCAAACATCTACCATGAAAATTAAAGTGGAAGAAGTGGTTTTTTCCCATGCTACTTAATAATTATCTCTCTGTGCTCATTAATGAAAACAAAAATCGTCAAAAAGGGATGCCAAATAGAATCTGAATGGAAACGTACATTTAACACAGGCCAGGGGTATTTTTAATGCTTCCTTACATTACAATCAAACTACCTATACAGAAGCGCAGATAATTATTTAAATAGCCACTGTTCTCTAGAAGAAGAATCATTTTTGCAAGATGTAGAATCTGTCATAAATATTTGCATCTCTATTTATTTAATATTCTGATTTTATGCTGATTTTGGTTGGTTTGGCTTTTAAAATTGTATTTCACCTAGTTCTAGAGAAGAAGCTTCTAATTATGTTCTATTCCCACATTTACTTTCACCACTCTTGTGAATTACCATGCTCCTTATTGCCCATCATGTTGGCATCCCTAGAGAGTCCCTTACTGGCCTGCTTCAGTGCTGCCTCTGAGAAGGAGCTCTCTTTATGCTAAAGGAAGGACGGGATATAGCAGAAAGACCTCAAGGCTGAGAGCCAGAACGTCGCCCTTGGAGTACCAGCAATGAAACAAGAGCTGACTTGTTTGACCTCTCTGTCCTCATTTTCCATATGGAGGTCCCTATTTTATTCTTTCACACTGTCGTGTCTGGGGATTGTGGGTGGTTCTAGTGGACCAGTTTCCTGCAGTGTAACCTCCCCTTCAGTTCAATTTGTGCCAGAGATGAGACTGAGGGTCTCATGCATAAGTGGCTTCTGCTGGCAGCTCTCTTGCAAGACGGATAGCTGGAGCAGGCCGGTGACACGAGTCAGATACAGCCAGGGGGTCAGATGAGCGACTGACCGAGAGCATCTCCATCTGGAGACCATTCTCAGAGTTTGGGGGATCCTTCTCCATTTCTTATACCACTGAGTCTGGATCAGAAACCAGGTGTTTCTTTCATAAAGGGAGTTTTAGGCCATTCTTGTAAGAGTAAGCTTTGTTTTAAGGTTTATAAAAGTTACATCTGTGCTAAGGTGGCCTTTTCTTCTGGAAATCCCTGTGCCAGGGTTAGAAATTCTCAGGTCAGGTTGCATCGCACTGCTGAGTGACATGTAGTATTGTTGCCAATGACAGGTTCAGCTGCCTGCCACCTGAGACCCAAACCCAAGAAGCAAGTGTTGGTGAAAGAAAGGTTGGTTTTTCAAGCGTGGGCAGCCTGAGGAGATGGCAGACTATTGCTTCAAAAACCGTCTCCTCTTTCTCTGCTTACTGAGCAACCTTTAAAGGGAAGGGGGTCAAAGGGGCTGGTGGCAGCAAGCTTTGTGCAGGTCATCATGACTTGCTCGATGGTTATCAGCATACAATAGGTGGATCTTGTCATCAGCAGTGTGTGGATGGTTGGTCTATTCCCGACTCTTGATCTGTTTCTCTTCGAGGTCATTTCTAACCTTGCGCCCAGTGGCTATGTTAATTCTTTTAAGACAGAACAAGCCGAAAGCATACTGGCTCCCCTTCAGCTAGCCTTGCAAAACAGTCTGAATGGCCCTTGGGGTGCAGTTATTATATAGGCCCTGCAAGATGCTTTGTGGACCTTATGCTATCATTAATCTTATAGCCATGATACCAGTCAATCTGATAGTACACTACACACACTCCTTCCCTGAAATCCTATGTTCAATAAAATTATGCAGACATGTATTTCTGCTTGCTAAGCCTACAATTTTCCCCATTTTATTGAGGCCCTTCCCTGGTGGACCTCATTCTACCTTAGAATTTTGCAGTAAAACCCAACGCTGCCTTTCTGGCTGTAATTATCATTGATGCCAAAATTCCAACGTGTTGAAAATTCAGGTCTTCCTGAGGTTGTTGACTCAAGACTTCATTATGGTTTCATTCTGCATACCGTAGATTAATCTATCTCCCAAAGCATTGTTAGATCCACTGCACACTGGCAGAGCTTTTAATAGAATCACAAAAGGGAAAATTGGTTCGGGTTTCATAAATGGAGTACACATGAAGTTGAACCCATCAGCAGTAACTAGTGAAAATGTAGTTGATGCACGTTTCATCAGTTTGTTTTCCCCAACCATCAAAGAAGAAATGTTTTGCCTTCCTTCAATATCAAATGACCTATAACAGTTTCCCTCAGGGTAAATCGCAGATACCTTTTTTAAAGTTCTTTACCTCTTTTTCAGTGTAAATTGGAAAGGTCTCAACAGCTTCAATGGGCGTTACTCTTCCCAATTTAAGTTTGCATTTTCTCTCAAGTGAAAACCTTGACTTTCTGGGACATTAATTAATGGTGTCAGAAAACAAGAGCCATCATTCCTATTCGCATGACAAGCACTTGCTTCCCACCAAGTACTATAAACATGATAGGAATTCCAATGACTACAAGTAAACTTCAGGATTCCTCCATCAGAGTTTATCAGATTAGGAATAAACCTAATCCAGCGAAAACATAACAGCTAATAAGTGAAGGGTATTTGTTCCTTCAGGAGGATTTTTGAAGCTACCAGAATATGAAACATTAGGAAGAGCCCCTATACTAATCTTCAGAACCTGTTTTATTTCCTCTAATTTTTCAACTCTTTAAGATTCTCTGAAAAGAAATAAATAGAAATGCACTAATATTTTACCCTAGGTCTTCACTATCTGAGAAAAATCATATTTACATCTAAGCAAATAGCATTTTTAGAACCTGTATATCTACTATGAGTGAAACTGTTAGATAGACAACTAGGGACCTCCATCCTCTCCTGGGGACAAGGCTTGTGACTGCCATACCTAGGGGAGGAGGGAACACCCTATGAATCTGCCAGTCAGAACTTAGTGCACCAACTGCAAAAGAATATAGAGGACTCTCTAGCCCACAGGCCAAGAGGCATAGGTAAAACAGAGTCTGGAAGGTGACTTAGGACAACCTAAGGCTAATTATCATGTCATTAGTTTAAATCTACATTGGGGTTCACTCCCCCAAATGGGCTTTCAGAGAGGCTCATGGGAGATCCACATGCACAGAAAGACACAGGTCATATAACTCCCAACTGTCTGTCAAAGTGGTTCCATGCTGGTGTCTGAACCACAGGGAGGTCCCTATCCAGACACTATAAAACAAGACTCAGACCATAACCAAGTTCTCTTCTGCTATGACATCATCAGTCATCATCTGTGGCATATGTATATTGCTCTGTAAACCTATATCTTGCTCTTGCTCCATAATCCTATCTTGCTCCCCCTCAATAAATTTCACTTTCATGCTTGCGTTACTTTGATGTGTCTGGTCATTCTTCATCCAGGAGCACACCAAGAACCCAGAACACAGAACAAGATTGCCAAACCCAACAAAACCACTGTCTGTATGTTATATATAAAATATTATAATAAAAATAGTTAACATTTTATACTGTTTTTATTTCTGCAAAACTATTTCGCAGCTGTACTTAACTCCTAGTGATCAATCAGGCTTTCCTTAAGATGGCTACATTAAACACTATGTGAATTATTCAGAAACAGAATAATTTGTGCAGGAATACCCTAAAACTAGAAAAAAGGTCAGTCTTGGATCTTCATAATTGTTCTAAAAATTGCGTAGGCTATAACATTTTTAAACATTCAAATAATATAAAATAATATAGTTTTCAAAGTATATACCATCTTTCACCTTCCCTGCTACCCTCCTCTCACTCTCTTTCATAGACCCTCCCCAAAAGTTAATCAATGTATATTTTGTCCATGCTTTAGTGTATGCATTTATATACAAAATATGTCTGTATATAAATATATTTTTATTAAAAAATTACACCATACACATTTTTCTGAAAAATTATTTTTTTCTCACTTTGTAACATATCATAGACATTTCCTAATTCTTTTTAACTGTAGCCAAATATCCGTTATATAAAGTCACCATTTAACCATTCCATTATTGATTTACATTTAGGCTAATCTCAGTTATTCTCAGTTGCAAATTCTGCTGCAGTGAATAGCCCTATACATAAGTAAGTACACATGTGCATAGAAGTTGAAATTTAGTTCAAGAATTAAACTCATTTTTTAAATTTGATAGATGCTTCCAAAGGTGCACAGGAGAGTCTTAACCAATTTGCATTCCCTCAAACAATATATTTAGAGTTACCACGGCGATATGAGAGAACAAAATAAATGTCCCTTATCAAGTAAGATGGACCCTAAGGTTAAGGAAACAAAAGTCACCTACAGGTCAAGTCTTCGGGGCCTGGCTGGCATGGCAAATTTCTAAATTCCTACAGCTCAAGAAGCACCACATTCTTGCTAAACTCCCTAACAATAGGAGCTATCAGGCAAATTATCAGACCTCTCCTGACTCTGATTACTCTGATTTACAACCCAGATCACTACAACTCCTGCTGGAGAGAGTACCTGCCTTACAAACATTCTTTTATGATAAGCAACTGCAGATCTTAAGGCAGTTTCAGCCACCCTATAAAGGCTGTGCACAAACTGTCTTCATGTACGATGGTTCACCTTTTGATATAAAGAGCCCATGCTGCCTCATTTTAATGCTAAAACCCCTCCCCAAAGTTAACATGGGATGTATAATACATATATGCTTACTTGCTGCACATGCACTCAGTTCCCCTCATAAATACATATAAAAGTTCCTCAAAACATGCTGAATATTTATGACTCTATTGTGTAAAACAAACCCTGTGAGGCATAAAACCCAACATGCCCCTTCCCTCTTCAAAGAGAGAATATCAGGCCAGGTGCAGTGGCTCATGCTGGTAATACTGGCATTTTGGGAGGCCAAGGCAGGAGGATCACTTGAGGCCAGGAGTTTGAGACCAGCCTGAGCAGGAGTGAGACCCTGTCTCTACAAAAAGTAGAGACATTAGCTAGGCATCATAGTGTGTGCCTATAGTCCTAGCTACTCCAGAGGCTGAGGCAAGAGGATCCCTTGAGCCCAGGAGTTGGAGGTTGTAGTGAGCCATGATGATGCTACTGCACTCTAGCCCGGGTGACAAAGCAAGCAAGACCTTGTCTCCAAAAAAGAGAGAGAGAAAGCACATTAAGTCCACACTGGAGACTTAGAGACTATCTCTTCCTGGTTTGCAAACTGATCTCAAATAAAACTCTCCTTTCTACTATTTAGCCATTCTGAAGGTCTTTTGGATGACACTATTGCCCCACAAATTTACCAAACTTGTATATTATCAATTTTTGTGCTTTTTTAAAGATTGTAGGATAAAAAACATTTTTATTAATTTTATTTCCCTTATCTTCACAGTGGAGTTAATACCATTTCAAAACTTTATGCGTAGATTTCTGTTTCATATTCTTTGCCCTTTTCTTTATTGGTTTAATTTTCTTACTGACTTGTAGATGATTTTTATAGATTAAGAATAATTCTTTGTTATACATATATATGTATATTTACATTCTACTTCATTGCTTGTGTTTTAAATTTATCTTTTATCATAACCAGTTTTTTTGTTCATGTCATTGGTTTTTGAAAACTAAATCCTTTTTTGTTTTCATTTTTAGATTCTAGGTTTTCTGCATTGTTTAGGAAGGCGTTTCTCAAATAAACAGCAATGCCATGTTTATTATATACTAAAAGTTTATATGTGCATGAATCTATATCAGGTTTTCATTAGAGTCCCATTGTTCTGTTCATATCTTTATGCAACAATGGTATCATATATGTATATTTATATTACTTATATAACATATGAATATATGAGTAATATACATATATTGATACTTTATATTTATATGTTTGCATTATTACTTATATAAGTAATATAAATATATAAATTATTATATACAGTATAATATAAATGAATGGTATAAAAGATATACTTATATATAATTTTTATGTATATACTTTCTAAATTTATTGAAATGGGCAAGATTTCTCATTCAATGTAGAGTGCTACCACTTATAGTGACTATTTTTGTCTTATGCTTGGCTGTAATGTGAACATTTCTAATATTTTAACATTAAGTATAATCTATGCTTAATGGATATTTAGCTAAGGGATTTTCTCTTTATTTCTACCATTCCAAGAGATTTTATCAGGAATAGGGTTTTTTTGGCTATCAATAGAGGTATTTTCCCCTCACCCTTTTAATTTACCAGTGAAATAAATCACACTAGTAGCTTTCCTAATGTTGAACCATACTAGCAAACCTGGAAGAAAACTCACTGGTCATGATGTATGGTGAGTTATATATTGATGTTTCAATTTGCTGTTATTTTATTTAGGACCTTTGTATTTGTCTATAAGTGAAAATTGCCTTTAGTTATCATTTTCAGGTCATCTTTTTTTGAAATCAATAGCAATAGTTTGCCATCTTACAGAATGAGTTGGAAAGCTGGTAATTACCTGTCCCTGACAGATTTGGTAAAATCTTTACATTTTCCTTCCTATTTTTACGAAATTAATCGAAGCTGCAGAAATGATAATCATATTAATATTCCAGTGGTGTAAGAGAAAAATCCACGTCATAGAAATGACTCTCATCTGTTTATTTGGTTTTCAGTGGGTAAATTTATATACATGGGTATAAATCACAAACATTTAGCCATGTTATGTTTATAAAAAATATCACATGGTTCCTGAGCCACTCATTGCATTGTGACATGAAGTACAACCAAAACTGATAATTCTTGCTTTGTGGTTTTACCTACTCCACACAATTAATAATAATACAGGGAAGGTGTTTAAACTAGATACATTAAAAAGATAACTTAAAAATTACAAAATAATGGTACTCAAAGCATACACTGAAAACTGTAAAATTTGCTATACATTTAATTTAAGCATATAAGACAAATATTATACAGTTAGTTTATGCTATTTACCATCCAATCCCAGCTCTCTAAGGATTAACAAAAACTGCAAATCAGGTATGGGTAAATGCTCTGTCATGGGTCCTAGACATTTATAAACAAACTTCCTGGCTGCATAATTTCTGGAATTTACTGTTTACCCACTAGATTAGTTAGGATAATGTTCAGATGTGAATAACAGAACACCAAAACGACAGTGGCTTAAACAAGCTAGAAGTTTATTTGTCTTTCTGGCAAAATTTCAGCGGTAAACTATTCAAAAAGACAGTAGGGCAGCCCTTAGGGACCCAGGCTCGTTCAAACTTTCCAGTCTGGCATCCTGTGAGTATGGTCTTCATTCATGGCCTGAGATGCAACTGCAGCCACCACATACATTCTCTGCAGCAAGTCAGAGGAAAAGGATAAGAAGGATCAATGGGTACATACCAGTTGACTCATATTGAAGGATCCTGTAAGCTGTCACAAGATATTTCAACTTACATCCCATCGACCAGAAATTTCACACTTCACTACAAAAAAAGCTGACCAATATGTTTTTATTATTCTAGGAAGCCATTTATTCCATTTATTCAGCTAAAAGCCCTATTGTAATGGGAAAAAAGTAGAACAGATTTAGGAAGAAAACTAATCATCTCTGCCACTACCATTTCATGCACACTCAGAAGTAGTCTGAATACGCATGTCCTAATCTCTTCTGTCTCATGAATGTAAGCCCCTGGTGACAAATGTCATCCAGGAGTAGAGATAGAATAGTACTGAGGGAGAAAACAACTTAAAGGGCATGATTTGCTGCAAGTGGGACACTGGTGCCATGTTGATAGATTAAAAAACAGAACACTTCTTGAATGAAGAAATTGTAATCTATTCTTGCAATCACTCTATATAGTCTGGGCAACAATAACGTGAACATCACTGTTTAGGTGCCATGCCAGTCTTAGCAAAGGTGTTGTAGGCTGCTTATAATACAATTGGAATGATGGCACATACAAATAAAACTGTTATACAATCCAATAATTACTAGTAACAAAGTATGACAAGTCTGCACATGATTAAGTGATACACCACTAGTATAAACAAAAATGGAGATTTTGTTTCAGATATTATGATGGCTAGGAATTTGGAGGGACTGATTTTCCTTCTGAAAACAACTAAAAAATACTGGATTAAATATATAAATTTCATGTTCAAAATATTTATGGTATGACAGAATGATAGAGTATTGTTAATCAAAAAAAACAAGTGGAAAGGAGAATCTAAATAGTAAGCAGAGGACTAAATCTGCTTTTGTTATAGACACATTTTCTGAACCAATAAATTGGAATTCCATTTTCACAGGCTTTTGGACTCGTGGGGATTGAAAACAAAGCAGAGTTAACCCAAGTTAGGAAATCTAGAAGGGACTCTTCTCAACTAATAATTTGGGACCCCAAGTGGCTACACACTCAAAAGTAAATCAGAAGTGATCTCATCCCTCCCTCACTACATATAGGGAGCTACAAGGAAACATGCCTTGATAATAAGGAAAGCAAAAGGAATAACTCTTTCCTGAAAAGTTGTAATCATAAGCCAGTCTTTCTATAGACGTATAGCTCAAATTCATATAACTGTGTGGTTCAAAAGAGTTTTGACTATAATTTTAGTTTAAAATGATCCCAGACATAGCTCCCTTAGGTATTTGGAAGAAACAAACCAAAATCATCTCTAGATTTTTGCAGAAATGTATCTTTATCTTTATTTTCTCCTAGGACTCAAAATGTTCCCACATATAATTTCCCAGAAAAATGAGAAACTCACAAACCTATGTATACCCATACACCAAATCAAGGCAGCATGAGAAGAACAGCAACAAAAGAAGCCAAAACAGACTTAAAATATTAGACATAAAATATTAGAATAATTAGCTGTCAGTTATAAAATGATTATTAAAGGGAAGAATTAATATATCTGTGGGGAGCTATAAAAAGTGGCCCAGAAAATCTGAAAAAAACTAAAATAGTCTAGAGTTTTTTAAAAATACTTTTATTTAAATTTTAAAACTCAGTAGATGTGTTTATGAACAGATTAAAAAAAGTTGAGGAGAAAATTAAGAACTAAAAGATGGATTAGAAGAAACTATTCTACCTAATATAAAGAAATAAAGAAATGGGGAAAAATAAAGGAAAGTTAAGGGAAATTGAAGACAGAGTTAGTATGTATAACATGTTTTTTTTGTCAGAGCATTTATTTTAGCTGAATAAATAGAATAAATGGCTTCCTAGAATAATAAAAATATACTGGTCAGCTTTGTTTGTAATAAAGTGTGAAATTTCTGGTCAATGGATGTAAGCTGAAAGAGAAGAAAGAGAAAATGAGGCAGGGGCAATATTTGGGAAGATAATGGCTGAAAATATTTTACAAGTGATAAGAAACATTAATCTTCAGATCAAAGAAGACCAATATATCCCCATGGGGAGAAACAGCACATTATAGCAAAGAATTACAACACCAAAGACAAAAAGAAGATATTAAAGAAGGCAGAGAAAAAAGAAAAATTACTTTCAAAGGGACAATTAGACTCACAGCTAACTTCTCAAGAGCATCGGTGAAACCAAAAGATAATGGAATGATACTTTCAACGGGCTGAAAAAAATGACTATCAATCTAGAATTCTATATCCAGAGAAAATATATTTTTCTAAAAAGGGAAGAAATAATGGCATGTTTATTACAAACAAAACTTAAGAAAGTTTGCCATTAGCAGATCTTCACTAATAACATTCTAGGAAATATTCTTCATATACAATGAAAATGATCCTAGTGGAAATTCTGATATGCAAGAAAAAATAAACAGCAAAGACATTAGTAAATACTTCAGTAAATCTAAATATATTTTTACTATATAAAATGAACAATAATCATGATGTATTATGTAGTATAAAAAATAACATTAAAATATATAGCAAAATAATAAATATCAAGAAAAGAGTAAATGGAATTAAAGCATTTTAAGATTTTTATTGCCTGGGAAAGAGGTAAAGGTATTTTTTGACATTAGACTTTGATTTCCTAATTATTCACATTATATTATAATTTCTAGGAAAACTACTAAAAAGGGAAACATAACATACAAATTTCAAAGTACTAGATGGGAATAATGGAATAATAAAAAATAATCTAAAAAGACAAGAAGAAGGAGAAAAAAACAGGACAATTTGAAATGTTAGTAATTTCATTAAATCTAAATGCACTGAATGTTCTAGTTAAAGGACAAAAAATGTTAGATCGCATTTTAAAAATTCCAACTGTATATTAGTCATAAGAGATACAACTTAATAGAAAAAGAGAAAGGTTGAAAATGAAAACATGGATAAAGATATAATCATAAGACACTAACCCAAACAAGCCTGCTATATTTCATCCATTATCTTCTCAAATATTGCCTCTGCCTCATACTCTCTTTCCTCTTCTTCTGGAGCTCTGATTAAAAATAAAATAATAATAACACATATATATATATGATATATATATGATAGCAAAAACAAACAAAAAAGGTAGAAATACATAGAAGGTCTGAGCAATAATATGGACAAAAGTGGGGGATTTCCCCTTTTTAACCTATATACTTCTGTATTGTCTCAAATTTTAAAATCAACATATTTTACTCTTGTAAGTTGATTTTTTTTTTCAATGAAAAGAGCTGTCATCACTACCCTAGCACTTATTGGTGTAAGCAAACTTCAGCTCCTCCTTCTAACTGAGCACATGAGGGACAATCTCATTTACACTTTATAGGTACGGTAGCAGGGTCCAAGACTTCTCACGTCAAATATAAAGGATGCCCAGCCTCATCGGTGACAGCAGTGGCAAAGCTGTGGGGGAGTACAAGAATTGGAGAACAACTCTAAGGTATGCAGAGTGTGGACTGGACTTACTGAAGTAAGAGCTACAACCAGGCAAATTTCATAAACACATGAACATCACTGGGGATTTCTGGAAGTCTTCAGGAAAAGGATCTCAGAAAGATTAGACTTCCTGGTTTAAGCAAATGTAAATTAGGATTCATCAGGATTTGGCTAAATATGTTAATCAAACAGCATCTGTGTTCACCAGCTGGTAGTGCCTTTACCAACTTCCCTAGAATGTATTTGGAGAAACTCCAAATTATAAAACTTAAAACTATTCAATGAACATAGCTCAGGCTGCTTCAGCAATTAAGGTAAAATATGTTTGATTTCATTTTATAATTGGGATAAAAGGTTTGCAGTAGGAAATTAATGAATTTTAAATTTCTTTCTTCAAAACATATTCTTCTTATATCCTTTCCTCTCCAAGCTGGAGCAATGAGGCTTATGTCTGAAAAGCAAAAGCACGGGTTAGGACTATGCAGGTGGAGAGAGTTGCATGAACTCTGCTAGGGAGGCCAGGAATGACATAAGACATGTAGGATAATACATGGTTTGAAGTGCTTAAAACATGTGGCAAAGCAAGACTGAAAAGAAATAGAGCTACAAACATAGAAATAATAGCCTAGCGTAGTAGCATTTAAACCAGACTTCACTAAGCCATTAGGGTCTTGTCCTAAGAGAACCACTGAGCAAAGTAAGACTATTCCCCAACCCCACTTCACAAAACAAGTGGTTCATCTACATGGAATTGCATTTGAAGAATGAGAATGCTTGAACTGCTTTTAAAGAGATTATATTAAATTTTAAAACCACTTGTAAAAGTAAATAGGTCTAATAATTTTTAAATTGCTCCACTGCTTAACTGTGGAACCTAAATAAAATTGCACTAAACTCTTAGCATCACCATTTTCTTTTTATACTCCAGAAAATGTAATGAAATCCCCCAAGACCATGACTTCAGAAAGATACCAGGTCTCTTACTCTGTGCTTACAGCCCTTGCTCAATGCACGTACTTTGCGCACATAAGCACAACGAATACACCCAATAGCCTTTGGATATCAACACCATCTTTGCACTTATTTTATAGATACCAAAATTTAGGCTTAGAGTGTTTTCCAAATTACCCAAGATCAAAACATAGTAATTGTCAGAGTTAGAAGGAAAATCTAGCTTCTCTCCCTTCAAAGTTCATGCTGGTAACAACGTCACAATACTTGAAAGCAATGAGTAGTTGGTTTATCCCATCTGAAGCATCTGTGCTACATAAGGATCTATTACCCATCCTGTCATTTATACCAGATCATGCACATAAATCTCACTGAAAGAACAGCAATATTATGGGGCCAAAACTAACGTTGGTCCAAAAAAATAAAAATCTTCCTCAAAATTCTTAGATTGCTTACTAGTTTACTTGTTTATTTTTAAGATTACTATGCCATTATGTATGTAGCTTTTTGCCTTCATTTTTTTCTTTTTATATTTCCAAATACTCAAAGAAACTAATAACCTGAAGAAAATGGTCAAAAGAATGGAAGAAAGAAAACCAAGGAAAACACCAAATAAAAATCCAGGAGGAAACTTGTACACTGTATTTGATTGACTTCAGGGAGAAAAAGGAGGGGCTTCCAAAATGCTAATATTGGTGTAGCTTTCTGACTCATCCCTTTAATCCCCCACAGCACCTGGCATCTTGCTTTGCATATGTACATAATCAATATTTAAATGAATGGATGGATGCATATGAAGCTTAGAGTTCCAGAATGCTATATTTCAATTCTCCCCCTCAAATCTAACACCATACACTCACTATATTTTTTGAAACCTGATCACATTGAAATAAAAAGAAAACAGGATTTGGGCCTATTAAGGGCACAAACTGCTTAATATTCTGAGGTTGCATATAACAGATATTATATCTTTAGATGAACATGTTAGTTTAACTCACCATGTAATTTGCTTACAATACTGCTCCATTATATATGACAAACTATCCCAGAATTTTGTGGCTTAAAACAGCAATTTATTATTATCTCTTTTGGTTCTGTAGGGTGATGAGCTCTAATGGAGGGTTTCTAATGTGTCTGTAGTCCAATAGCCACTGGGGCTAGCCTCATGTGAAGCCTTCACTGGGCTGATCAACCAAGATGGCCCGTTCTCAAGATAGCAGTGGATAATGGCAGCCAACTGTCACTCCTACACATGGCTTCTCCATGTGTGTGGATTTCTCACAGCAAGACAGATGATTCTGAGAGGAAACATTCCAAAAGATCAACAAAGAATCTATGAAACTTCTTATAACCTAGACTTGGAGGCTCCAGAGTATCACTTCTGCCTCATTTTATTAGTCACACTAGTCACTAAGGCCAGTCTAGAATCAAGGAGATGGAAATTAAACTCCATGTCTTATTGTGAAGAGTATCATACATGTACTGGGAAGAAAGGAATTGATGGTGACCATCGTTGAAGACTATACACCACGAATGTCTGCTACTTATAGGGTGTTTAAGAGATTACATGTGAACTGCTATATCAGAGAATTATGCTGTATTTAAACTCACCATGAAGTCTTCCTGGCATAATTGGGAAATGAATATTTGCATGGTTAAAAAAAATCCATATTTGGATTATATACAATCTTTTAGAAAAAAAGACAAAATTCCAAACCATTTATTAAAATAATATGTCACACTATAGAGTACTTTCAATGGTTAATAAAATTTCAAGTGAGTCTACTTCAGTTACTTCTGAGAAAACATGTGAAATAATACCATCATTATCTCCCAGTACTAAATTCTATGTTTTCTGACTGACAATCTTATACATCATAAAAAGTAAGACATAGTCCAACCATTTTTCCTGGATCTTAGTGGAAAAAAGTAAAGAATAATTTGCTTTGCCCAGCTAATGTATTCAACAATTAACAACAGGGAGAAAAAGACTGACACATTTTTGTGGCCTACAATTTGTCGGAATCTATTTGTTTTGCATATTAATCTAATCTTCACAGAACCCAAAAAAGGTAGAGATGATTGGCTCCGTTTTGAAAGTAAAGAAACTGCAGTTCTTAAAGCTTTAAAAACGTACCCAAGTTACAAAAGGTTTAGAAGTTTAGAAAAAGGTTTAAAAGGTTTCTTCAAGTGGAGAAAATAATGGTAGGTTCTTAAATTTGTTTTATCTTGCACTATCTTGTGTCATGAAAAGTGAATGTGTGTCATGCATATATGTACAGATGGCCCCTGATTTACGATGGTTCAGATTAATGACTTTTTTACTTTACCATGGTACAAAAGCCATGTGCATTCTGTAGAAATCATACATGAAGTACCTATACAACCATTTTGTTTTTTACTTTCAGTACGGTATTCAGTAAATTACATGAGCTGTCCAACACTTTATTATAAAATAGGCTGTGTGTTCAATGATATTGCCCAACAATAGGCTAATGTAAGTATTCTGAGCATGTTTAAGATAGGCTGGGCTAAGCTATGATGTGTGGTCAGTTAGGTGTGTTAAATGCATTTTCCCCTTAAGGTATTTACAATTTATGATTGATTTATCCAGATGTAACCCCACAAGTCGAGGAGCATCTGTATACATACACACATATACTTTCTCTCTCTCTCCAAAACATATATATTATATGGATTACACATATAATACAAACTATATATGTATATACATATAAAAAAACTCTCCGTAAAGACAGAGTTAGTACAGTAAGAATATATACCAATATAAAGGAGGAAAATTTTCTTGAAAAGCAAAATTTATTCTAGTCACACTCCATTGGTTCATCTGATATATGAGAAATGAAAAAGAATATCTATATTCATATAGAAATCCTACAAGGATCACCTAACCTTCAGTAATTTGGGGAATGGTAGTGATTCAAATAGGTGAGGAAAGACATGAAACAAACTTCTTTATAGGCACATACTTGATGCTGCAGCCAATCTATACTTCAATCAAATAGACTGCAAGAACATTACAGGCAACATGGCATTATGTTATTTGCCTCATGATTAAGCTTTGATCTAAACTGGTCAAATAAATAACTCAGTAGATGAATCTGAAATAAGATTCACACAATGGTATTCGTTGAGCAAACTTTAGAGCAATGCTCTCATCTTTATTGAAAAGAGAAGGATTAAGTAAATTTAGGTTTTTCAATAAAACCTAAAACGAGAGAAGACCAAAACATTGAATCAGAGTCTGAAAGACAGATGTATTGTGTTATTTAAATATTAGCACAAATGCACTCTTGAATGTGAAGCATTAAAATTTAAGTTGTTTATCTCTCAGACAGATTTAATTGAATATCATGTAAGGCAAATAGACTTTTACTTATTCTGGTAAAGTTGTGCTGAATCAATCATAGCTACTTCCTATTAAAAAAGAAAAAGGAAAGAAAAGAAAAATGTAGCAGCAATCATTTGTGTGTCTGAAGAACAAAAAATGTTTCAAATGTTCACAAAATCTTTTTTTAAAATTTTTTGTGATTAATAACCTAAAAGTATGCATGTCTCTTGGGTTTTTCCTGTGAAGGATCTATATTCTATATCTTCTAAAATAGGTAATGAAAGCTGACATGGCAACCAAGGTCAAATAATTCTACTTTCCTTTATACAATCTGTCTCACTAGCAATGTTGTGTTTAGTGAACATTCTTTTTTTAAATAGTAGAATTGTTTTTCTCCATAACTAATCCATAGTCACAGCTACAATGCCTGACATATTAATAAAATAAGGATACAATTTATATTCTTGGGAATGAATTGAATGTGTCCTTTTCTGTTCTATATGGGAGGCCTCGATTAAACTATATACAAGGCTTCCTACTAATTTCTGAATGCTTGAATTGTATGTACTCACATAATCCGTACACTATATCAACATAGGTAATTTACACAAATAGTTTGACTATTTTGACTCACTAGATCGATCAAATCCTTCAAAACAGTCAAACTGGCTCATTTATGAACAACACAAACTTATAGATGATTTTAATGTCACTATTTCCCTTAACAGCTTGCATAGATATAGCATCTTACTGCAACTGTTTATAAGGTTTTTCCTAGAAAGTTGGTGTATAGACAAAAATCACAAAGTGATATGGAAGAATACTTTCTCTCCCTTCCTATGTTTAAAACCCACAGAGCCCTATTTGATTGCCATGTTTTATGAACACCCAGCAGTTTGAGAAACAAGTCTTGTCTTCCTACTAAATCTCATCTTGGTCTGTGTTCAAGGCTCAGGTCTGCAGCAAAGGCTTTTGTCTCACGCACAGTGTCACAGTCTCTAAAATTGGAGTCATTTAAAGGTTTGCCCATGCCCTCTGTGCGATAAGAGATTGGCAATGTTAAATTTGCAGATAACCATTAAGGTAATAACCCAACACACTATGTTTCTAAGCAACATCTATTAAAGTAGGGTGGCATTTGCTATACTTGAGCTAGTCCACCTAATCAAATGTCCTGGCCCTTATAGTAATCAACAAAAAGGTATTTCAGAGGAAAGGATCTAACTTTTTTTTTTTCTGCTTCAGAAAAAAATAACAGCATAGGAGAAAGCACTGCGTGGAAAAGACTCTCAATCCTTATTCCGCTGGGCAGTAAATCTATATTCAGAAGCATCAAATGACCTTTTTCTCATATCTCCACTGACCAGGCTACAAGTGTCTGGTGGTGATCATACAATTATCCAGTACTTTTGCAAACTCAGACAACAATAATTGCCCCAATAAATCTCACTCAGGTCTTACAACTTGTTCTCCAAGAGCATTTCTTGCTTTCTAAGAACATTTCTTTTTCTTTTTTGATCCACTTTTGCTTTCTAAAAGATATTCTGGGCTACAGGATGTGGCTTCTCAGGCTAACAGGGGGCCAATTTATTCTTCAGTTTGATTCATACCTTCTTCGCATATGAACCAAATCATTAACAACATTTTCTTAAAGGGCATTGGTCAACTCCATATACCTTTGTTCAGATTCCACAAGTGCATACCAGTCACATCAAAAACTCCATTATCTCAGAAGAAGTTGCAGATGCTCTTTGACTTTGAACTTGGAACTCCTCTAAGTTGTTCTAGGGTACCAGAGAGTGAGATACCTAAAACTGAGGTCAATGTATGATTGAAAGGATTGACTGTTTGCCTATTTCAAATATTGAAGGGGCATTTCTACTGAAAATGCTATTCTTTTACAATCTGGAAATATCCCCATTGCATTATATAGAAAACTTCATGACAGTCTTACTCATTTTAGCACAATATTGTATGCAAGGTATCTACTAAATAAGGTTTTCAAATTGAGTTAAATTATGTGGGCTTTTAAAAAAATCTTAAAGGGACCCCAAACAATATGAAACATTAGCTTTCTAATGGTAAATCTAAGGAATGTTTACCACATTTTTGTTTTTCAAACTCCAGAATACACTCCTAAAATTATTTCATTAAGCTTTATCATTTATGGATGTTTTTTTCAAAGGCACTGGTAAAACTAACAGAAAATGTACTGTGTTGTTGCTTCCAGGAAATTGATACATTTATGTATTTATTCAATTCTTCCTTAGTTATAGAATTATAGGAGATGTTTAAACAGAAAGAACTTAGTGACACTGAACAGGATTCAGATTCCTCCTTCTCCCCTGACTAGAATATTTCCTCGTGTTTATTGAAATGACAACACTTTACATCAGGGTTATGGGATTAAATTAGAAAATGTATGAGAAGCCCCTAGTAAAATGCCTCTTACATGGCAGATCTCAATAAGTGTTTGCTGTTCTGCACAGAACCAGATGTGAAGGTGGAAGAAATATTAGACAGAGATTCCTCTTCCCACCCAGGTGACGACACCAAGGCCTTAGAGAGGTTTATAAGCCAAAAGATTTGCACCATGTTGATTTTTCCGAAAGAATTTTCACCACAGATTAAGAGATAGGTGGGCATAAACCCAATCATTCATCTTGAAGAAATGTCTTTAGGTTTACATCACTCTGAAGAAACATATTAAAATTTCATATTTCTTTCTGAAGTCTTATTTCTCCTGAGTTAGTGAACTTGTCATGTATATATAAAGAAGACTCACTTTCAAGGAGAATGAAAAATGGTTCTCTTCTATAATCAGAGACTCACCTCTGTATCCTCCCTGGTAACATCAGCCATCATGACTCTGTCTCCCTGGCAACCACGTCTCTATATCAGACAGCTTTATTTGAAACAATCTTCACTGAAGAAAAGGTAGTAGAAAATGAGTTCACATAAAAATAAATATAAAACATGAAATATCCATGAGAATAAGTACAATCAATGCTTCCTTGGGATGCTAAGCAATTTTCTTTGTATAATTCTAATAGAAAATTAAAATTAAAAGAGCATACATTTACCAGAAAGCTGAATACATATGTATTTCATCAGGTAAGAACTTTGTTCCAAATGTTATGCCGAAAGAACATAATTGATAAAATACAATGGAGCAGTAATAGAAGAAGGGGCAATTCTGTTCAAACTAGAAAGTTCTAAAAAGCAACATGGCAAATGTTTCATGGGAGCATTGTGTTACTAAATGCAATTTTGATACAACAATCTGTACTTTGAGTCTTTCTGCCCTGCAGCCTGTGGGCGAGCTGATTTCTATATTGAGTTGGTTCTCAGCGCCAAAGGTCTGACAGAACACAGGAAAGTTTAAGCAAACAGTTCACTTTATTTGAGACTGATTTACCACTGTCATCGAGAACACTGTGTCCCTCCTAGCCTCGTTTTATGGCCCATGCACCTGATGAGCTAGTTCCTGCCAGACTCAGCCTGCCCACAGCTTCCCCACATAGCCGCCCACCAAACCCTCATCTCAAACTCAGAATTTTCTCAGCCCAAGACGGTGATCGCGAATAGCCAAACTGCATTTTCTGATTGCCAGTAGAGTAACTTATATTCATATCTGAATGAAGAAGATACACACAAAAAAATCATTCTTTACACAACTCATCGATATTCTAAACCAGGAAATGTTTCACATAGAAACTAAGCAAATAATATTAGCTAAAGAAATGATGCATCCTGATATATCCAGTCCTTAAAATCTTGGCCTACACATAGGGATACAGTATCTTAGGGAAAATATTTTAAAATAAAAGCTTTCTATATGGGACCTAAAAAAAAATTGATCTCAAGGAAGTAGCGAATAGAATGGTGGCTACTAGAGATTGGTAAGGGTGGTGGGAAGGGGTAATGAAAAGGTTTTTGTGAAGGGGTAATTCTGTTTAATAGAAGGAAGAAGTTCTGATGTTCGGTGGTACAATGGGGCAACTATAGTTGACAGTAGTTTATTGTATTTCAGAATAGCTAGAAGTTTTCAAATGCTCCCAACATAAGGCAATGATGAATGTTTCAGGTGAATCATGTTCCAGTTACCCTGATTTGATCATTGTATGTTGTGTGCTTGTATCAAGATATAACATGTACTCCATGAATGTGTACAATTATTATGTATTAATAAAGAAATTAAAAAAATAAAAATAAAAAATAAAAGCTTTAATAATAACGTGTTTATAAATGTTTAGCATCTTAAACTTTTTAAACTAGTTTAATATGTCTTATGTAAAGTTATCTTGAAAAGCTTTGTGAGACAAAAAAAGGCAAACTGTTATTGTCTCTATCTCATAGACAATAAAACTAAGACTGAGATTTGTTCGATGTCATATAGTGAATTAGTGACAGAAATAGAACTAGAACCAAGGTCTCTAACTATAAGCCAGACACAGAGGGAAATTCTGGGCCTTTCTTAATTAGAGTAGATTTGAGCAGAAAGCCTCTTAATTGTGCTTCAGTCTTTCCCTGTCCCTGGTCAGTCCCATCTTAATTTATGTTCTCTCTCTCCTTTCAGGACAACCCCTGCTGTACTTGCTCCCAACTCAGAGGAAAACAAGAGAGACTATGCTAATTTAAATATCTGGCTTTGCAGCTCTACTGGCACGGGACAGAGTATGACATAACCATCAGATATATGCCACTAATCAAGATATTTCACAAGGGACCCAGTGATTTAGGCAACCCTACATCCTCAGTTACTCAATCCTTCCTAACTCCCAGGCACTGTCCTTGACACTAAGGAAACAAACACTAAAAGGCAACATTCTCTATCTTCATGACACTTACATTCTGGGGGGGAGGGGGACAGAAAATAAATTATACACATAATATAGAGGTGAATTATATAGAGTATTAGATCATGATGAATGCTAGAGGGCAGATGGGTGTGGGGGTCCAGTTGAGGGTGCAGAACAATGGGCAGTATAGTCACTCCTCTGTTGAGCAGAAGCTAGCAAGGGAAAGGGGAACAGAGCGGGAAAGACTGACAATGGACAGGGTATTAACAGATAATATGTCATAATAAACATATCGAATATTAACTACATATATAATACTACATCTAGACATGGAAAAGTTCAGAATGACCTAACACGTAAGACCCAGTGTGCATCCCCCACAACTGCAGGGGTTATGTCCCTCATGGAGCTGAACTATTGCATCTTAAGGTATGTTTGCCTCTCTGCTCAGGCCGAACAGCTTCCCACGTTTCCTTACACTCCTTATCATATCTTGCTTCCTCCCCAAAACCCATTCTGGTTACAAGAAATTCTTTCCTTAAGGTATGTGCTTGTAGGTAGCACTCACCAAGTCCTGGGACCAGGTTCAACTTGATTCTAGATAAACCGCTGCCTGTCCTCTCCATTATGCTGGACTTGTCACCCAGGTACTCCTAGGTTGATGGGCTTTAATGCCACTTGCACTCCATTCAAGGTTATTTTGCCCCAAATCACACTCCTTTCCAGAGACAGCAGGATACTTTAGCAGCTTAGTGCATTTTTCTCTCTCTCTACTACACCTGCAGGGTATACCAAATTCTGTCTTGTTCGGAATATTGCTTCCTTCCTCCTTTGGTCATTTTTCCCTCTTCCCATCAATCTGCAGATCCCATTTCCCATAATAACTTACGAATCTCTGTTTCCTCTTCCAAATTCATCCAAATTGATCAGCACTGCTAAAGGCTTCGACTAATGGTATTTGAAACATGATAGTTCTTGGATACAAACTGCTTCCTTGTAGGAATTATTTTTCCACAATCAAGAATGTTCTCCTCAGCCAAGTTAAAGTAGAAAGTCAGAGTCCAAGGTAGTCAGATCCCATAGCTCAAAATTCAGCTTCTGGAAGGTTTAAATGAAAACAACCGGAGCAACTAAATGTAATGTAAGCCTCTACTGTCCTCTGATTGTGCAGTTACTCTCTAGAAGGCAGAGACTGACCAGGTAAGTCCAGTGTAACTACCATAGATGAAAGGAGAAATTTAATCGGGGGGGGGGGAATACCACAAATGGAAAAAAAAATTACAATAAACTGTTATATAGCTCTAATTCTTGAAAGGTTTGGTTTTGAATATATGAATAGCAAACAGCTATAGTCGGATAAGAACTCTTTTTACAAAAGGAATCAGAAAAAGAAAGGACAAATTTCATAAAATTTATTTTAAATGTGTTTTTTTCTAACATCAAAAATTAAAAATGACATTTTAAACATGGCAGAATTTATATTCCAATGATAATACCAATGATAAAATTAAACTGAAATTAAGCAAGAAAGAAATATATAAGGTAACTATATAGTATATTGGGGAAAATTCTGCCCTGTTAGTCTTCACTCGTGGGCTCATTTTGGCTTAGCCATTAACTAGCTGTGTGATGGGGACCCTTGGGCAAATCACTGAATGTCTCTTAGTCAAACTTCTGGCAAATATAAAATTAGTTTTTTGGGCTAGGAGATCTTCAAGTTCCTTCCAGTTGTGAAGTTGTGTGAATCTTTTATGGTTTACATAAGATTATAGAAGTATAGATTATATGCTGTTTAATTATTTTACCCATGTCCCTTGAGTTCTAGAACCCTAACCATTTCTATATGTCAATTGGAAGTAGATCATCATATAAATTGAAGTGCTAGTTCTATAAAATAAAGTACAAAAAAATGAATTGATATTACTCAAAACTGTGCATGTGAGATTTTAATCAAGCACATTAAATAAAAGCCAGTCCTTCTTGAAAAAATAAAATAGTAATAATTCTTTTCACTATAAAAATTCAACTTTTACATCCCACAATTTATCTATACAATTTGTCTTACAATAATAGACTTTTGTCTCAATAGTCTGAAAAGAAAATGAAATATGAATTTTTTATTATTACTTTTTTCCCATGTTCTAGGAAAACCAATTAAATTTATTTTCTTGCTTGGGGACAGAAATAAGTACAAAACTATATAATCCTAATTTCTAGAGCTGGGATGAGTGAGTTGAAGCAGAAAAACGTAATCATCCAAATTTACTGAGTGTTGTTGGGATAAGAGCTGAGCTCTTTGAATAAGGTGGCCATACTGAATTACAAGAACAATAGCAAAATATCGACTGGATTTTTCTCAAGACCATAGTGAATGTCTTTCTCTGCATGCACCAGTTCTCAAAGTGTTCCATATAAAAGATTTATCAAGGATTAGATATCAATAAAATTAGAAAGAATTCTTCCCATCCTTATAATTTATTTCACTTGCAGGATGTCTTTAGAAACCAACCTAACACAGCTCACTCTTACTTTGAAAGTCAAATCATAGTAAACCTAGGACAATTCTAAATTGGATAGTCAGCAAGGGATTCTTCGATATTGGATACTTCTAGCCACTTCTAGACAATGAAGATAACTAACTCAAAAATCTCCTATGGAATTTTTTCATCATTTATTCACAAATGTGTATTGTGTGTCTTCCACAGAAGCACTATTTTAGGCCTTTGGGTCAAAGATCCTTGTCCTTGTGCTTTTGAAAATCTTACATTCTAATTCAGAGACAGACAATAGACAATACACATTATTAATGAGTAAGTCACATAGTGTGTTAGAAGATGTTAAGGGCCGTTGGGAAAAGTAAAAGGAGAGTAGGGGAAGATGGATAGGGTAGGCCGGGATGGGTTGACCAAAGTGGTGTGGGGTTGCTGGAAGGATGGTGTTGCCATCAACTGATATTGGAAAGGTGGAAGGAAGAGCAGGTTGCCAGAGAGAAGGCTGGTAGGGCACGTGGCCTGGGATTTGGAGATCAGGAGTTCAGCTGTGGATATGCTGAGGCTGAGATGTCTTTTAGAAATAAACATCTGATGACACATTTCATTCTATACTATATTAAGGTGGAGCAAAAGAGTGATTTTTGTCAGATGCATTCAAAGGTTGGGGAAATTTGGAAATCCCAAAAAAAAAAAAAACAAACAAACAAACAAAGAAACAGATGTTCAAATGAACCATTCATTAGCCTTCTAATGAAAACCATCTATAAATACCTTAGGTTAGATATGAATGTAGTTAAAATCTTTCCATCTAGTATGGACACATCCACATAAGAATAGCTGTACCAAGTTTTATTTTCAGAAAGTTAATAAACTTTATAGAAAACAGACACTTGAGTTCTAAAGGAAAGAGAAGTAAACTATAAACTACATGGAGAGGTTCACAAAGAGAAGAAATGAACTTCCTTGGGGACATGGAAATCTAACACAAGCTACTTTTCCTTATTCAGTTGCAAAATTCCCATTGCCCAGAGAACAAGATTCTAAAAAAGAGAAAGTTACAACCAAGGAATTGTCAGCAATGGACGTTACCTCCCACTGAAGAATGAATAGCATCAAATAGAAGGAGAAAGTTGCTGATTAAAATAACACATAAAAATCTCTGATTTTATGAAACTCAGGTAACACCTAGGAAACAAATGGCCATGTGAGCTTTTAAAATAAATATTTTAATTTACATAATAAAATTAATAATATATTTACATATTTTTAAAAAGGTCTTCCAGTAAACTGAGTTGAAGACTTTCAAGAAATAAAGGAGTAAAGGGTTGCTTCTCCCATCAAATACACTGGACTTTCATGTAGCTCAAGTTCCTCTCCCATCATTTTCAGAACTCCCAACTCAGTTCACCTCATCTCCATCTCAATCTGTGCCCCAGACCAAGTACTTGAAGTTCACATAACACAAAACATCCTCTCATATCATCCCTGGATTTCATGCTTCTAAGGTACTAGATCTATATTAAACAGCTTATAAAATCACAATGGGTTAGAAAAATGTATACATACACACAGGCACACATACAGGTACTATATATACATACACACACTATATATGTTTTCACATACAATACACACACACACACACACACACACATATATTTCTATTCTTTAGTATCTGTTTCGTTCCTTAGCATCCTTATCTAGATGCATTAGTAGAGACTTGGCAAACGCTGCTAATATATTGATTGCTCTTAAGTGTCTCTGAAGTTCGATTTAACTACTGAGACTACATTGGGGATAATTTATCCCTCATTTCACTCTTCTTCATGGAAAAATGATCAAAATGTTGGAAGTGATGAAAGAAAATTAATTTTAAAGCATTTTTAGAAATTTCCTTCTAAGGCTGTTCTTCAATCACCATAAATGGAATTTCAAAAGATAAAAAAAAATGTAATTAGAAAAGAAAATTCTATTCACTTCCTAGCTATAGCAGAACTGAATCAGATTACTTGGATTTGGTCAAGATTTCTGCTTGATTAATATTTTATGATTCATTTAAAACATCATATAAATTCTAGAGCATTGCTGAGCCAAGCCAGATTTGATCTGTTAGAATTTTATTATATCTGACAAGCTGTAATTTGGTTTGTTTTCATTTCTGTAGTGGTTAACTAATGTAAAAAAATTACATGTTAACTATGACTAAAAACTTGTTCTCAAGCTTTACCATTATGTTGCTTTCAGCCTGTTTATCGGAGGATAATCCCATTCTCTAGCTTTTAAGAAAAAGAGGCAACTATCTCAGTTAATTACTGTTTCATTGCTAGTACCCCAGAGCAAGCACAGTTAAGTGTTCAATGTTCCAAAGTAATTGGTGCAGGACTTAGAAGAACCAGGACATATAAATTTGCACTAACAACTTAAGCTAATTGGCAAAATGGAAATAAATACAAGAATTTAATGATTACCCCACATTGAAATAAAAGGAACAGCTGAAAGTAAGCACAATCCATGAACACAAGTTCAACCAAACCTTTGCAAGGTACAAGACACTGTAATTGGGATTTCAAACGACATAATGTGCTCACATAGCCTCTGTTTAATCATGGTGCACACATACCTGAGAGGGAAGTATCTTTATCAACAAAAGGCCACAATAAATAACAACTCTTTATTCTTCTTCACTTTTTCTAAAATATACAGTAGTGAAATAGAGAAATCTCTTTGTGTATGCAGAAAAATGCCTCAAAACATTGTCATACAAATTGGAAAAATTATCACTATGGCATTGAAAAAAACCCGATATACAGTATGTCATCTGAGTGATAGCACAGTATGGGGAGATGTTTCTACCTGTTTGCTAACCAAACATTCATATGCCAACAAAATGATGAAATACCATAGATCACTGGCACTGCTCTAAATGTTGCCACAAATCATGATGATGATGATCATGATAATGTTTTTAGCTTGGTTGCCTAATATAACCTAGAGCATGTACTCTTCAGAACACAGGTGTTTCAGGTTTTTTGTTTTCTTGCAAAGTTCAACCACAGAAAATCATAAAAAAGAAGTTGCTGCCAGAAAGTTCTGAGGTGGAGTTCAGTAATAAACGGAAACAGATGCTTTGCTGTGAGGGAAGGACAGAGCAGTGAGGCAATCAGTGTTTGCTGGGTAAACACCACATCAGGATGCTAGATATAGCTTGTATGTTTGACAGTAGCCCCATGGTACATGAAAAATCCCCATGAGGCAAATGGCAGCAGAGGATTCATGCACAATGCCAATATGTTAACTTTATATTTTTTTACTTAAATATACATTAATAGCATAACTTACCCCAACCTCAACCCCACCCCCAACTCCTTTCCTCCTCTGGAATCTCAGTGAAGTGCTGTCGCTGGCCAACACAGCAAAAGGCTGTGAGGTCTTGAGGACCTGGTCCCCATCCTATGATTCCAGACTCATCTTCCATCCTTCCCCCATGCTCCACATCCCCTTGGCCCCATCACAGCAAGCTGCTCCCATTCCAGACCTTCCACGTGCTTTTATCACTTCTCTTCTAACAACATCCCTGACTGGCTGATACCTACTCATCCTGGAGCCAGCTTGGTTGCCATTTCCTGTATGAAGGACCTCCCTTCCCCCTGCCCAGTTTGTCCTCCTAAAGAATGGTTTAGAGCAAGGGACATGTGCTTGAACAAACCAGTTCTGTCACTTACTAGGGGTGTAACTCTTGTTTGACAGATGAACCCTGTTTTCTCATTTACAAAATGAGAATAGTAACTTGATAGCTACTTCTCAGCGTTACTACTAAAATTAAATCTTTAGCATAGTGCCTGGCACAGAGTAAATATTCATAAACTGCTGCTATAATAATTATCACCTGTTCTCCCAGAACACGTTGTTGTAAGTCTATAATAGTATTTATCAGAGTGGTTAATAATTGTTCATTTGTCAATCTCCTCAACTAGATAAGCTCTGCTCAGCTTTGCATCTCCAATGGCTACTATGTAAATGTATATGTGTGCTTAATTAATGTATGAACAGCAAAACAATCAATCATTCCAATGGTCATATTTAATGTTCTTTATATTAGTGTTTTAAAATACTCTCAATTGAAGCTTTCAAATATGGCTCTTTCCTGTCTACAATTATATGGATGAAACGAAAATAGAAGAGTATGATTCCATAGTATAGCATTTCAGAAATCAGTGTCACCGGGCATTTCTGGAAGTAGAGAGGAAGGCAAATATGAAATGAGGCAGAGACAAGAGAAGGTCTGTCTTGAGGAAACTGAGTCCCCCTGAATGTTGAGCTCCTCGGCCAAGACATGCAGTAGAGTTTGCATCGTAGATGAGATCACATCAAAAATTACAAACAGAGGGAAACAAACCACTGCAGAAAAGAATCAGCTGATGCAACAGGCAACATAATTCCCAACCTAAGAGCTGCAGGTAAAAAGCAACTTAAGATTGTTTTAGGCCGGGCGCGGTGGCTCACGCCTGTAATCCTAGCACTCTGGGAGGCCGAGGCGGGTGGATTGCTCAAGGTCAGGAGTTCGAGACCAGCCTGAGCGAGACCCCGTCTCTACTAAAAATAGAAAGAAATTATATGGACAACTAAAAATCTATATAGAAAAAATTAGCCGGGCATAGTGGCGCATGCCTGTAGTCCCAGCTACTCGGGAGGCTGAGGCAGTAGGATCGCTTAAGCCCAGGAGTCTGAGGTTGCTGTGAGCTAAGCTGACGCCACGGCACTCACTCTAGCCTGGGCAACAAAGTGAGACTCTGCCTCAACAAAAAAAAAAAAAAAAAAAAAAGATTGTTTTAAATGTTGAATAAAATAAAAGAAATTATATAATTTGTAAAGCAAAAACAAGAGAAGTAGATTTAAAAAGCAACTAAACAGAAATATTAGAAATAAAAGCTACAATCAGTGAAATAAAAGTCTTACTGGCTGGATTGAAAAACAGTTTGGACACAGATAAGAAAAGAATCAATGAATTGTAGGAGAAAATGACCTGAACTATATCAGGAATCCCTGGACATAAAAATCATTGCACAATTTCAATACTTGGGAAGGTACTTGGATACAGAGATGCTGAAAGTAAATTAAATAGGTAACAAATTCTTCAGTCAGATTGACTATTTTCTAACTCCATGTAATACTATGTATTCAACAACTAGCAAGTTATTTATTGTATCTTGGATCGAACTATATAAATTGATTCTAGTGACTAATGTTTCCATGAAATAGTTGTTTATATTTTGCCTAATATTAAAAATAAACCTTCAAAATGGAATATTATTATTATAAAAATATTTCAGAATTTAGGGGGGATACATGGTTGAGTCAGATCCTCCCTCCCCAACCCCAGAAAAAACTCATACACTGAACGTAAGTTAGAAACTTTAGGCAACCATACAAGTAAGCTCTAACTTTGTGATTTATGTTTACATTATGAATCAAACATAATTAAACATCAACCTGACACTCTGTGGTAGAGAAATTTTAAAACACACATGATACAAGAAAGATTTTCATTTATCTCCTTAGATACACAACTAACAAAATGTGGGAGTCATCAAAAAGTGACATTCATGATTTTCTTCACTGGAGAAAGGAAAAGAGGTAATGTGCTAGAGTCATTTGGTCTTTAGACATAAGAGGTCAAGGTTCTGGAGTGATGTCGTGGCTAGAGGCTCAGGCTGCACGTACAACCTGTGGGATGGTAGCACCAGTGACTTAACTAAAGCATATGGAGCAGCTCCAGGAAGAGCATCAACTTCCAGAGCAACTTGTTGGGAACACACGATGAACCAAAATGGCAAAATGGCAAAGATAAGGACAGAAAGATCCCATCTCAAAGGTAAAAATAATGGAGGGTTTCATTTCCATCTTTTCACCCACAGATAACAGAAATGCCTTTCCTATGAATGTGAACTTAGAACATAGATATTTGACATTATCTAACATCAGTTGTAAAAGAAACTACTGGGAAATATTCTCCAAGATGAAATACAATGCAATAGTAACAAGAGTAACAACTTTCATTTAGGTAACAGGATTAGAATTGGGATTCCATTTTATCCTATCTACTTCCCTGTGGGGAGGTGGGGCTTGTTAATTGTCACCTTTACAGTGAGAGAAACCTAGTTGTTAATAGACTTGCTTCATATTGCCCAGTGAATGGACCAAGTAGCTTCTATTCATTTCCCCATTGATGTGGCTCTTTTGAAATAGACTAGAGGCAGAACAGGAGAACTCACCTTTGTAAGAAGGGTCCTCAGCTAGAGTTAGGACAGTGTCATTCTCTCTGTGTCCAGAACTGAACTCATCATCTTCCTGCCAGGGTTCACCATCTATCTAGCTGAATAACTTTGACCTCTCCTTCTCTCTTGCTCCCAATCTAGCACCAAATCCTGGCAAGTCTGCCCCCTAAATGTCTCCCAGTACTTCTCTCCACCACACTGTCATCGTCATAGCTAGACCTCCATGATTCTTGCCTGGATTACTGGCATCCTGGCCTTCAGACTTGCCCTCTCTTATCTATTACCCACCCTACAGTGACAATAATTTCTCTAAAGCCACATCTGATACGGACTCCATCTTTGTATGTCCCTTTCAAAGAAAGTTTTCCTGTGACCTCAGCATAATGTCCAACTTCTGAAATGGCTTATAAAGAAGCCACAGCTTATCTATCCATTCTCCTCTTCCATCGCTTGCCCCTTACTCACAATGCTCCAATCATGCCACATCCCATTTTCACTGTCCCACCACGCTCCTCCGTCTTTCAGAGCCATGTCCACGCAATTCCTGCTCCCCTGAACACCCTCCTTGTCCCCATTCCTTATACTAGTCAACTCCTATTCACACATCAAAGCTTAGCTTAGCTGTCATTTTCTCCAGAAAACTTTGTAATATTGTATTTGCTCAAACTCGCCTGTATTCCCAACCTGACTGCATAAGACAAGGGCAGGGTGCATGTCTGACTTATTTACCACTGAATCCCTAGTGTCTTGAAGTACCCAGTAAATATTTTTTCTTTACATTTTTTTATTTCAGCATATTGTGGGGGTACAAATATTTAGGTTATGTATATTGCCCTTGCCCCACCCGAGTCAGAGCTTCAAGCCTGTCCATCCCCCAGACGGTGCGCACCACACCTATTAGGCATATATATATCCAACCCCTGCACCCCTCTCCCATCTGCCCGGCACCCAATGAATGTTACTACTATATGTGCACTTAAGTGTTGATCAGTCAATACCAATTTGATGGTGAGTACATGTGGTGCTTGTTTTTCCATTCTTGGGTTACTTCACTTAGTAGAATTGGTTCCAGCTCTATCCAGGATAATACAAGAGGTGCTATATCACCATAGTTTTTTGTGGCTGAGTAGAACTCCATGGTATACATATACCACATTTTATTAATCCACTCATGGATTGATGGGCACTTGGGTTGTTTCTGTATGTTTTTTTTAACTTTTCTTAGAATACAAGATATTTATTAAACACATCCAAATTATACATAAACAGCTCAGTTTTCACAAATTGAATATACTCTACATCCAGAATCGAGATTGAGAAAGAGAACATTGCTTGGACCCCAGAAGTCCTCCTTACAGTCGATACACCCCCATGGGTATCCATAATCCTAATTTATAACAGCATGGATTCATTTTGTATTTGCTTTTACTTTACAAAAATCATGTAGTACATTTGCTTTTGTGTCTGGATTCCTTTGTTCAATGTTATATTGGTAAGATTCATACATATTGTTGCATGTGGTTATAGATCATTCATTCTCATTTCAGGAATGCCCAATAAATATTTATTAAGAGAAGATAATGAATGAAACAATGATCACTAAAATCCAAGAGAGGAAAAAAGTCTTCACATGTCATGGAATGAAGGAAATGGACCAACTCCAATCTCCAACCTGAATCCCCTAAAGTTACAGGAGATATAAGAAATGGTAAAATAATAGGTGTCCCCTGACGCTTCCCCATGTGCTGATAGTCAGTTGAAACATCAGCAGCCATAGGCCCACTCCTTTTCTGTTGTTTTATTTTTAAGGTGTGTCACCTACATAATCAACATCACCGAGCCAGGTGCAAAGGGCATCATTCGAGTTATCGGATGGTGCCTGGAACACACCGTTCTGGATGTTATAAGCAATACAGGCGTTAAATGCTGAGTTACTTCCTGCTTTTTGTGCTTTACAGTCTCCTCTTTCGTATGCCAAACAGTCTATGAATCCCATCTGTCAGGATTTAAGGATGTGCAGTGCAGGTAAAGGAAGTAGCAAATGAGACAGTGATAGAATGGGGGCAGAATACAGGGACAGAGGAAAGGTGCATTGAGAGCATCAGGTGGGGACCCTAGAAGGATGGCCCTGGTTCTCAACTCTGGCTTCAAATGAAAATCACATGGAGAAAATGCTGATGGCTGGGCCCCATCCCAGACCAATCATTTCGGGATTGCGAGGCATCAGTATTTTTTCAAAGCTCTCCAGGTGTTTCTTATCAAGCAACCTGGTTTGCGAACCACTGGTTTAAAACAAAGACCAGAGTGATCAATTAATGCCAATTTGATGGTGAGTACATGTGGTGCTTGTTTTTCCCTTCTTGTGATACTTCACTTACTAGAATGGGATCCAGCTCCATCCAGGGAGTGAGACAATAAACAGACACACCTGAAGTTGTTCTCAAACTTTTTTATGGGGGAAGTCACCTGGAGAGCTTATTTAAACTGTGGATTCTCCCAAACCCACCCCACCCCACCCCCAGAAGACGAGGTTCAGTCGGTCTGCATGAGCCCTAGGGATCTGCGTCTGTCAGACTCTCCCCAGTGATCCTGGGGAAGGAGAAACCTTAGAGAAAAGGTGGCTAATGAGGATGAAGAAACAGAAGGAAAATGGAGATTTAACAATGAGGATAACTCTTCCCATCCTTGGCCCAGGGCGAGTACACCAAAAATCTGTCCTGAAAGAGGTAACAGACTTTATTTATTTTTTCCTAAAATGAAGTTCTGTATAGATAACAGAAAGTATAAGTACTTATACAATTTTATTTGCCCTTAAATTTAAATCTTTGTGAAGGCATGTGAATATACTGAATGGGCAGCAATTACTTCTTCATCTTCCTTTCCTTTGCACGGTGGCAAAGTCACCATGCCAGTCTGAAGAGGACACACTATTAAATAGGGTCTATGATGCATAATTTTCTAAAATGGCAAGCTCTATAACCGTGAGCATGCTTTGATAGGATGATTATCTGATACTTAATAAGCATCTTTTAAAATTAACAGCAGATAGCTTTTAGGAAAGCCAGTGCAAAGACTTCATTTGAATGACCTAATGTGGAGGATACATTAAATGGCCTCTGAAGTTCTTTAATTAAAAGAGATGAAGAATTCAATTTGAGGATTTCAGGGTGTTTTTTTTTCCCCCTTAACACCTGCTAAATCATTCAGTCATCTGCTTCTACATTCTGAGAGATTGCAATGTAAAAAAAAAACAATAATAATACAAAGAGCAACTACTGCACAAGATATTATTCAAACACAATTTAAGTGAAGGGTGCATCCTCGTGCAGGGGCAGGGCGTCCCAGCCAGCTAAAAAAAGGCCGCAGGGCAAAGCCCATTGCTGGCACCTGTGTGACCCTCAGCACGTCACTCAGCCTTTCTGGACCATAGTTTCCTTGCCTGTGAAATGAAGCTACTAGTAATAGCTACCATCTACTGAGATCCCATGTATTAGGATTTCTGTGCATACATTTTTTTCAATAACTATAAGATATTATTAGCCCTATTTTATGGACAGAGATATTGAGCCTCCAAGAGGTTAGGTAATTAAGCCAAGGTCTAGCTCCTAAGTGGCAGAGGAAGTCAGCTTCACTATTCTTGAAGCCCTGGAGTTCAGGGCCCGGGTCTTGCTCACCATTGCAGCACTCCTGCTAGGTGCCTGCATAGTGCCTGGCACCTGACATGAGCTCGGGACATTTCTTAAGTCAGTGAATCAACCCAGCTCCAAAACTATGTTCTTTATCCATCCAATTATTTTATTACATGTGCAACAAGAAATGGAAACCTGTGTTAATATCCTAAAATAAATTTCATAGAGCCAAAATTAGTAACATTTGAAAAGTTCAATATTTTGTTTCAGGGGAGTTGGAGGGAAAGGGCTGCAAAGTTACTGTGTGGCAGTTTGCTATGGTAACCAGAAAATAGGATGTTTTGTGACTTCAAGACCAGTTAGCTGATCTCAATTTCCTCACCTGTGAGAGGCAATCTGAATCCAGTGATCCCTGTGGCTCATTCAGATGCTCAATGTCTATGGCACACATTCTTTTTGTAATTTAGTAAAACATCTGTCCACCATCCATATTTTAAATATCCCCAAACATTCACTCACCTAGGGGAAAATCTGTTTAATTTGCACAGGAGTGTCCATAAAGGGAGTTGACTATTCAGACACTTTGCATATCATGTTTACCCAAGGATCTGTAGTCCTTCTCACTCTATTTGTCTATAGTCTGTAGGAAGCCTCTCTTTCAGATGACAGGGAGAGGAAAATCAAATATGATATTCAGCCCGAGCAAAATACTTCCATTTCACTCAACACTCCTTGAGTTCTCTTTTTACCAAGATGAGCCCACAGAACACTTAGAAAACTATGCAAGTAAGTTTTATTAGATCGATAGCATGTTCGGGAAATGGGAAGGGCCAGTGTGTCAAAAATTATTACAGGTACAGAATGTTGCATTTAACAATCATGGTCATGGGGTAGTTGTACAATAATTCTTAGAACAGTCAGATAAATAGAAATGGGAATCTGGAGATGCCACAGACCACCCAGGAGAGGGAATAGTACACCAAGCTTAGGTCCGAGGTAACTTTTCTGCACTCTGACTTCAAAAAGTAGCAATTACTTATCTATCCAATATCCTCTTCTTTTTCTTCCACTTCTCCTCTCACGCTTTCAATTTATCTGCATTGCACACCTACTATGTGCACAAGGTAGTGAAGACCAAAAAAAAAAAAAAAAAGAAAAGAAAAAGGAACTTAACTTTTGGGACCAGGGGAGGAGGGTAGAAAACACACACACAATCAAGTACCATAAAATAATACTGGTACTAAAAACGCAGATTTTGGAAACAAATATACCTAGGATTTAATACTTACCTGAGTTTAACCTGAATTTAGCTTCCTTATCTGCAATAAATAAATAAATAAATGATGATGATATCTATTTCATAAACCTGCTATAATGACTTAAATAGATAATATGTGTAAGAAAGGTTGTGGTGCCAATTATATATTTGATCCTTCCAAAAGTGGTAGCTGCTCAAGGTGAGCAGAGATGAGGGCGAATCCATTTTAACCAGGGCTGTGGCTTCCTAATACTTAACAGGCTCCACTGTCCTTGACACCAAAGAGCATTCCCTTCTTCTCACCACTCACTCTATTTTGCTGTAATTGCAGTAGCCTTAATGAGTGTTTGTCTCCTGAACTTGTTGCAATGCCCTCTGATCTTTGACTCCTTTCTCTTTCATCTCTTCACAAGCCTCCCCAAGTTCTAGTCCTTGAGTGCTAGATCTCATCTTGACCATGTTCCCTCCCGTGAGTTAACGGCCACATCTGTGCTGCTGACACCTTCATCTCTCCCTTCAGAGCTGACTGGACCTCCAAACTGGAAAGGCAGGGCACACCCAAATCCAGACACAGCAAGTGTTGTCACATGCTCCAGAGAACAAGGTCCTGAAGATCAAAGGAGCCTGTCTGAGCTCATCGCAAGTCCAGGCTCTCTTCCCTAATGTCCAACTCTCATGTCAACACCCCTGCACTGGGGGAGACGCTGCCATGCTAATCTTCCTAAAGCATTGCTTTTACTCATTTTTTCCCCTACTTCTCGGTCTCCCTATTACTTACTATCTCAAATATAGAAGGCTCTGCGGGGTCCCTTATGTGTACGTAGTCGTATATTAACCACCTCTCCCTAAAGCTATTCTCATTAAGCCAGCTCCTTGTTGACAAATTTCGTAGCCTGTTTTTTTCCCAAAGCAATAATACATACAACAGTGCCTAGCACTTTGCCAGGCACATAAAGCATTTTCAATAACAGCCCGTATGTCAACCCCAGCTTGATTTTTAGAGACCACAGAACAGTTCTGTCAGTTGCATGGATCATGCACGTGTGTGTGTGGGTGGGTGGGTGTTTTGCCGTCTCCAGGTGATGGCTCCACATAGTCCCTGCTTCCTTCCATGGAAGCCCCCAGAGACGGAGCCCTCTTTTCTTTTCCCTTGAAAGGGAAGTCTTCCGACTTGTCCCTCCACAGTACCAAGAGTCTCTAGACACGACAGAACCCTAATAGCCAGAGGGGAAGACAACTATCTCTAAATTGTAGGTCAGGCTGCAGGATATTTATAGTGTTATGTACGGCATTAATGGAAACCTGTAAGAAGAATAGGCAATATTCTACATAGACGTTTGCTTCTTGCTGTAGAACAGAGAGTGTGTTTTTATTGCACAGTTAAATCTGGGTCATTTGGTTGGGAGGACAGTGAGATTTATGTTTCCCTAAGAATTATGTCTTCTCAACTACAAATCTCAAGACCTAGCTGGCATTCACAGGGAAGGGAGAGCTCATCCTTTCACTCATTCGACAAATATTTATTGAGATCATGCTATAGCCACAGCCCCGTGCTAGATCCTTTGTGGGGAAAAGCCTGCAGAAAACTTTTTAATCTATCCAAGAAGACTAGACAAGTGTGTGAATTATGCAAATAATCACATTCTGGTAAAATATAGAGAAGGATCTGGTGCTATAAGAGCCGAGGAAAACAGGAGATTGTATGTGTTTGGAGAACCCTCAGTGTCTTCACAGATGTACTGTTATGTGAACTGAAACAATAGGTAAGGTTTTTGACAGGTAGAGATCAGGAAAAAGTTTTATAGTCAGAGCAGCACAGGCAGAGAAGGGACACGGGGGCCTGTGTGAGGGAACATTGAATAGCCTGGGTGCACTAGGATGTACAGTATGTTTGCAGGAGAAAAATAAGGCAAGGTTAGAGATGGAGGTGAAGATTGGGACATGAATGGCCTTGATTTCCAAGCTAAGGCATTTGGTTTCAGTTTAGTAGTAAATGCAAATCCACAGAAGGATTTTGAATAGCCATAATCTGCACTGCGCTTTAGGAAGCTTGTCTTCCTTGTGGTCTTAAAAACTTTCCCTATGAGTTGGTTAAGGTCCTTGCCATTGTTTGCTGGAATTACTGGCATGGTAACAAGTCTCTCATCTGAAACTAATGACCTGAGGGTATTCGTGAAATAAGTATATGGTTTATTGTGTATCATCTCTATTTTTAACCTAACAAACTCTATTGTGATCATGTCTTTACCTAATAGCCTCTTCTATTATTTTGTAAGACCCTCGATGGCAGAGACTCTACCTCATTGGTCTGTGTGTCCCTGCCTCTTAGCATAATGTTGACACATAATAGGTTCTTCATGATATTTTGTTCACGGCGTGAATGAATGAGAGCACACAGGCAAGAGCACCAGACAGCAGTTTACTGAAAGGAACCACATGAGACACAAAGGCTTGAGCTGAGGTTGTAGCACTGGGAACGGACATGAAAGACATTACAACAATGGGCTAAGTCCTGGAACACTTTCTAAAATAATAGTGAAAAACAGTCTCATTTCTCTTTTGTGAGTTACAGGCCACCATAGTAAAAAATGACTTGTAGGGAACATTTTTTTCTTTACCTGCTTTGTGTATATGTGCTTAGGTTTGCACTGCACATACGAGCCTATGCACACACACCCCATCCTTGATTTGTGGTTTTACCATCAATTAAGAAACAGATAAAAAAATAACAATGGCCAAAAATAGGAAATGAAAACCAAAAAAAGCAATTGGATAACAAGTTCTTTCAAAACAGATAAGGCCCTAAGAAACAGGAATAATTAAACAAAACATGCTTCCAACATGATGTAGCCACTGATCTAATCTTTTCATCACCAGAAAAGAAAAAGTTTGGATTATTGTCAGTAGTGGAAAAATGATATTAGAATGGCTAAAATCCAAAACACTGACAAGAAATGCTGGCAAGAATGTGGAGCAACTGGAACTCTCACTCATTGCTGGTGGGAATGCAAAATGGTACAACTTTGGAAGACAGTTTGGCAGTTTCCTACAAAACTAAACATACTCTTACCATATGATCTAGTAATTGCATTCCTTAGTATTTACCCAAATGAGCCGAAACTTATGTCTACACAAAAGCCAGCACATAAATATTTATAGCAGATTTATTCATAATTGCCAAAACTTGGAAGCAATCGAGAATGTCCTTCACTAGGTAAATGGATAAACAAGCTGTGATACAGCCATATGATGGAATATTATTCAGCAATAAAAAGAAATGAGCTATCAAGCCCCAGAAAGATATGAAAGAAACTTAAATGCGTATTGCTAAGTGAAAGAAGCCAATCTGAAAAGGCTACATACTGTATGATTCCAACCATATGACATTCTAGACAGGCAAAACTATGGAGACAGTAAAAAGCCTGGGAGTTGCAAGGAGTTCGGAGGGCAGAGGGAGGGCTGAATAGGTGGAGAATTTAGGGGATTTTTAGGGCAGTAAAACTGTCCTGTGATACTGTAATGGTGGATACATGTCATTGTACATTTGTCAAAACACATAGAATTTACAGTGCAAAGAGTGAACCCTAATGTAAACTATAGACTTTAGTTAATAATGTAACAATATTGGGTCTTCAATTTTATCAAATGTACCACACTAATGCAAAATATTAATAGTAGGGGAAACTGGCACGGGGGAGAGGTGAGTGAGCAGTATATGGGAACTCTATACTTTCTGCTCTATTTTTTTCTAAACCCAAAACTGCCCTAAAAAAATAACAAAGCAAATAGAATTAATTCTATACTATTATACCACATTTTGTCTGAACACTACCTTAAACTGATAGCAATCTGTCAATCTTTATCAATGTTGGTCCAAACAGGAAAACATAAAGCACTGTAAGTATTTCAACCAGAGGGAATTTAATACCGGGAACAGGTTACATAGGTAAGGGAGGAGATGAGAAATCAAAGAGGGCGCAGACGGACCAACTCGGTGACTGGAAATAGCAGGAAGCTGCTACTAACCCTAGGCAGAAAAGACAAAGGGACGAGGACATGTTATAAAAGCCAGGGGCTGGGGGCATCGAGAAAGCTGGAACTATAACAGCTTGCGAGGGCTGGGGCCAGGCAAGGCACTGACACCAACCTAGATGATACCTGAGGAAGCAAGAGAGGAAGGAAGCCCCACGCTTCTCCCTCCATGCACCCTGCAATTCCCATGGGTGCCGCTTATTAACTGACCACGCTGACCTGGGCAGTGAGGCAGCAGCCAGCAGCAGCCGCCGCATGACACAGACCAGGACAAACTAGGGAGAAGAAAGGATGTGGGGCAGTCTAGCCCACGGCTAGCATACCCTCACACACCAGAAAATAATAAATGACATAATAAAACAAAGATGCCAGTGAGGTTAACTAATCTGATTTTTTAAATGATTTAAGCTTGGAAGTACATTAGGAAAAATGAGAACATAGACTAGATATTAAGACCTAAATTTTAAAAAGTAGCAATAGTTGTTTACTTAAAATACCAGTCATTTCTGCCGAGTCTACATGTCATTTTTTATACTATCTACTCCCCACTCACCCCCAGCCCTAAGAAGAGTGACTTGATTACATGATACCTGAGCCCATCGTACTCTCTCTATTGGGAATTGGCAGCTGGAGAGAAGACATTTCTATCTATGATGAGGAGAGAGGGAAAGAGGAAGGATCAAACTGTCTAGAGTCCAGAGAAAGATCATGAGATGCATCCCCTTTGTTCCAGCTAGTTTTAATGGGTTTTTGTTTTTGCTGACATCATCCCTAAAATAGCTACAAAAAGTACTATTTCAACCCTTTAGATTGAAACTTTTCCTTTATGACTCCTGTGATAACAGATATAAAATATATGACATTCTATTATGATTTAGTATTAATTGGACTTAATGAAATTCTCATAGTGTACATGGTATATATTTGCACTGGATTCAGAGTAATGGAGCTAGGACACCGGTTGCAATCAAAACAAAGCTCAGAAAAAAAACATAATGAAGTAAAAGTGAAGGCTACCAGCTAGCTCACAACCAATAAAAACATTTTCTAAGCCAGTTGTAAGAAACATTTAAAAACACAGGTGCAAGGAAGGCGCCCAGGCTGTAGGAGGAAATGCAGAAAATATTCAAAAGCAATTTTTAAAGATCATGCACTGAAAAGCCCTATATCAGCCCTTTTCAACATTCCAGGCTTAAAGAGGACTATTGGTTTATAATACAGTAAATTCTTTCAATAGCAGCTTTTAGTCCCCACGTTTTTCTATTTCACTTTCCTTAAAATTTTTCCTCCTCATCCAAAAAACAAACTCTAGGATTCAGAGTTTGAACTGAGCCCCTGACCACCTATCACATGGCATCGAAAGGGAATTCTATAGAAACACATGTTTGCATCTGCACGAGCCAGTGTAGGCACAAGAATTTTAGGCACAGTGACTAAAATCCTGAAAGGACTTTCATTTGATTCTATCTTGAAATATATTATGACCCTACTCATTTGTATATTTCTATTTAATGTTAAATTTTCCAGAACTGCAACATAAGGCATTTATTTTATAAAAAATTGAAAGGAAATTACTGGAAAGAAAAAGTTGTCATGCTTATGTGATGAAAGTTTGGATTTCTGTAGCAGCAAGTGGTATTTTGCATATGTTGCAGCAAGATATATTGTATTTTTCTTTTAAACACCCACATGTGAACAGTTATTAGAACTATTAAAGACAGTAGATGTACCATTGACAAACCACACATAGACACCCAAGCACGGTGGATGCAGCACATGTATAGAAAAACTCACTGTCTCTAGCTATGTTTGAGAATGATCCAATGATTAAAATTAATTCTATCACATCAGGAAAAGTTTTTTTCCAACAAATGGTTCCCTGTGCCATGGTTTCTAAACCTGGCTAATCATGAGAGTTCTATTCTTCAGTAGGTCTGAGAGGAACTTGGTTTGAGATTAATGGCTTAGCGCAGTGGTCCTCAACCTTTTGGGCACTGGGGACCAGTTTCATGGAGGACAATTTTGCCACTGTCCAGACAGCAGGAGGGTGGGGGGAGGCGGAGCTCAGGCCGTCATGAATGTTGGGGAGCGGCTGTAAATACAGATAAAGCTTCACTCCCTCAACTCCTGCTGTATGCCGGGTTCCTAACAGGCCATATACAGGTTTGCAGAGGGTGCAGGGGTGGGGGCGTTGGCAGAAACAGAGGGAGTGGCTGTTGGGGCCACAGGCTTAGCCTGTCTTCCAGTTGTAGGTTTATAGTAGCCTTGTTAAATCAGGAAATCCTACAGAATTGTCATAAAATAATGGTGCTGCAAAAATAAAATGTAACAGGACTGTGAGTCAAACAATAGCTTCACTCTCTTCCTGACTACATGAATGTTTGGAAGCCACATAGCCCCTCTAGAGTGCTGTTTACAAACTACAAAATCGTATGCTTAGGATGAGAGACCTGGAGATTATCTGGCTGCTCTTTCAATAGATGAGGGAATAAAGTTCCAGAGACTTTTGAAATGAACAAGTGTTTTGTGTATTAAACCGAAGATAACATACTCTAGAATTGAACTTCTTCAAATATGTATAGGTCTGTCTTTTATCCAAAAGGAGGAATGTTCTTTATATCCACTGAAAATTAGCAGTAGATCCTCCACCTCTTGTCAAATGGAAGGTCTGTTGTTGTTTAATAGAGAAAAATCTCCTTTTTATCCCCTTGTTATATATAAAATTCCTAAAAGAATATTTGTCAAAATAAGTACTATTCTTTTAAGAACTATATTACTTAATTAGATTGCATGTTTATCCCTTTCCTCTTTTAACAGAAGAAAAATCCCCAAATTAAGAGTTGTTTTTTCTAGAAGATCTTAACATAGAAGTTTTGTAGCTCAAGACGTTTTTATGCTATCTGGACTGCATTTTAACATGAAGCTATTTTTAGAACAGTGGAGTATTCTATAGTCTGTCAGGTATTTAGATCATCTTTCAACAGATGTCATTTTAAAAGTCATAATTTTGTATACATTATCTCATCTGATCCTTACGAAAAAAGCCTTTGAAGTGGGCTGATATTTTAATCATGTTTGCAGATGAGCACAATGGAAGTTCAGAAAGCTAAAGTGACTTAGACTGACTCAATCATCAAGGCAGACGTCAGTATCACTCGGTGGGGGAAGGGATGTTTAAAATTCGGATTCCTAGGCACAGTCCAACACTTCTGAATCAGGAACCACTGAGATAGTCTCATCATTTCAAAACCATTTTCTGAGCCCTGGAGCTCTGCAGAGGTGGTTTAGGGACCCCTGTGGGAGTGAAGAGAAAGCTTAATAGCTACCCTACCTCTGCTTTAAATCACATGTGTTAGGTTTCTATTTATGATTTCATTTGAGAAAAAACAAAGTAAGGCAGGTGTTCTGTTTTTTTTTTGTTTTTTTTTTTTTAAAAAAAAGCACCTGAGCCTTTCAGAGGTAGAACCCAATCCCATAAAGGCCCACAGTAAACCAGCTCATCAGGACAAATCCGGGTCCTGATGCTTTGATGCCTGTTCCAGAGTTTTTTCCATTACACCACCATAAATCCTCCTGCTGGAGAAATGTGCTCAACCCAAAGCTTCTGCTATAGCTGAAGATTTACCAATACCAGAGGCATCCACATAAATACGAAATTAGCACTTCAATGGGGTTTTTTTCAAGGCATAGTATTATGGTTTTCACATGAACCACTTGGTTAATCAGGCAGACTGCAGAAACTTCAAAGCAGGAAGATGAAGACTTCGTGGTTGGGGTCCCCAACCTTCATGGCTCTATCCCTAGGACCCCCTACTCTGGCCTCTCACTGTCTCTTCCCACCTGGGCTACTTCCCTCTAACTCTGTGCCCTTAAAGGGGCAGAATGTCAGAAACAGGACCTGGTTTTCTCCCTTTCATTCATTTTAACAGGGTCCATGAGTTCCAGCAAAAGGTCACAACTGCACCAGGGATAAATAAGTTTAATGTTCAGGCTGCCTCTTCCTAGAGATTCATATCTAAGCAACTGAAAGTAATTAGCTGGGAGGAGGCAATCCCCAGGGAAGTCTGCTAAGAATAGTAGTCAATGGAGGAACCCCTGGCTTCAAAGATCATCTGTAAGACCCACAGATATTTCTGCCTTTACATATATGCATTGATCAAATAGAATAAGCATCTGACAATTGGAGTTCTTTGTTCTTCTTCTTTTTTTTTAATCATGCATTCTCCTTCCCCTCACCTTCATTAAAACTGTAAATGGAAACTCCTTAGGTGTGGTGATGTGTACCAACTGTACACATTGAGATTCATACAATGTGTCTGGATTACATAAAAATATTTTAATGATAATATCCAGCTAAGAGATTCATAGTAAATACCTTTGGAAAGTGGTCATATATGCATGTTTACTTGTCATGCCTATTTAAACATATAAGTAACTAAAGTATGTATTTGTACTAGAGACATAGGAATTCTGTATATCCTCCATCAGCCCTTGAAGCCAAGGCACCCAGAGCTTATACTCTATGGCTTCCTGGCACCTACCTTGGACCAGGTGCAGCAAGGTGGGCACCATTGCACCCTGGTGGGGGTTTTCTGTTATCTAAGCATAGGCTGCAGATGAACAGTCCTAACACATAGGGAGGTCAGAGAAACTACAATGACTTTCTACACACGGAAGTCAGGAGGGAACAGAAACTTAAAACAAACAGAAGAAATTTTCTAGAAAGAATAAAGGAGCCAAAGCAGACACCCAGAGAGAAGCTAAGAGTCCATGAGTGAGATAAAGAGCAGTTCAGAGCTCTTCCCAATTGGTTTTCTCTTCTAATTCCAGACCACTTGCGTCTTTCCAGCAAGCCCCCATCACTTGGGTTGTTACAGTGGTTTTCTATTCCTTTCAACCAAGACAAACATGCCTAACTAAACATCCAACAAGAAAGAGGAAATAGCAAGAAATACTGAATTTGTGTTTTATTTCACAAAAAGCCTTACATTTGGAAACTCCTGATTTTACAATGTTCAAATGACCCACCAAAATACAGATTTGAACCTTCTACTGAAGTTAAATTTTCCATGTGTGGTTATGTTATTATATGTATTTGTGATGATTTTAAAGTAAAAAATGGTGCTACCTGAAATGATAAAAATAGGGGCTGTGATAATTTTTGGTACTTTCCATTAGAAAAATTAAAAAGTAACTGGCCAAAAATTTTTAAATTATTCAACTATGTATTAATTTTTTCAACAAAATAAGAAATTAGACAAAATTTAGTTACCAGTTCAGCAAGCTGAGAGTTAAATGAAAGCTAAGAAGTTTGTGAGTTTTCTACTAATTCCTTTCTTCTTTAACTTTCCGCTAATCTGATGTATCTGAAAAGAGTCTGCCCAAATTTTTCAAAATAAAATTACCTCTGGGCTTCAACCATGCATTTTTCAAGCATGGATAATTTAAATCTAAAAGAGATTATTTCAGAAGGCTTTGAACAACTGAAAGGAAAGGCTTATAATGAAAATTACTTTCCCCTTCTAACATAGCCTTGTATTGTAATATGGAATTCTCACATACTCAAGTGTATCTTTTTCCACATATGCTCCCACACAAAATAGAATCTATTATAACTAGGAGCTGTTATGGTTCCAGGGACTGGGCACTAGAACGGGAGTCAGAACCCAGGATGTAGCCTTGACTCTGTTTCTAAAGCTCCACATGACCTGGAGCCAGGTTTTACACCTAGTTCTATGTTTATTTCTCTGAAAAACATGGAATTAGGCTAAATCAGGTGTCCCTTATTACACTGCAGTGATATTTGCCTTTTATCTGGAATTTTCTGGAGACTCCTTTGGAGATGAGAATGGTAGATATATACTAAGTACACTGTGTAGAACAGCTAAGCTTTGTGATGAACTGTGTATTCCCTTTCCATATCATGGGCACTGTGGGAGTCACCTGCTTGGAGAACCACAGAGAAGGTAACTTTAGCTACTGAATAGGGACTACTCTACTAAATACTGTCTCAGGCCATTTCCTGCACAAAATTTATGTGTTCTAATTCCAAATATATAAAGCGAGTCATTGTTGCCCCCATCAAGTGACACATGGGGAGTTTTGATCCAGAGAATTTTAGAGCAAAGATTTTTCAATACCTGATAAAATGGCAACCAAATGGTTGGTGGCTCTTGAGTCTGAACTTAGTCCTGAGGAGATGCCAACACATAATACGGAGGGGATATGGGTAGAAGTGGTTGAAAGTGTGCAAAAAGTGCTTTTTTAATTCAGGAAGAAGATAGGATACAGAAACTTAAGCATGAATATGGAAGAATAAATTTAGGTATGAGCCCTAATAGGTCTGGCATGACCTCCAAAAGAATAAAATAAAAAGTCAGAAGAAAATGCAATAGGTAGAGGAAAGGAAGCAAAGGAAAGGAAGCAAAACAGAAGCAAACATGCAAGACAATGTGGAAACTTAACATACTTTAACAGTGACTATTATAAATTATTTAAATCTACAGAAAGACTTTTAGATTGGACTAAAAAGGACACGATTTAGCAATACATTGAATATTGAAGGCACACTAAGAGCAAGCAGAGGTAGGAAGGCTAAAAACAATAGAATGGGCTGGGGGGGAGAAAGATGTATCAAAAATTTAAGATGAAAGCTGAGCTTTAGGTTTCAGCTCCAACATGTAAAGAGCTAAGTCATCAGTCCTGTTCTCACAACAGGAAAAAGCTGAAAACAGAAAATCAATGACTTTTCTTAAACCCATCAAAGAACTGAGTTTGTAGGGCAAACAGCCTTTCCAAAGCCCAGAGTCAAATCCAGAGACTCACAGCCAAGACCTACTGACCTGCAGCAGAAGCTGCTGGGGCCACAAACTGGAAGGAACACTTACATGGAAATTTTGATGAGTTGCTGGAGGCTGAGTGTGGACTAGCTTGAGAGTGAGAAACTCCTGGGCCACCAGGTTCTCAAGGTGAAGACTGAGAAAGACCCTCCTGTGGCTCTGACAGGGGAAGGGAAAGAAGAATCCTGGGGAGATACCTCCAGAGCCTTCTCCATTGATAAAATACTGACTCTTCAGGGAGAAATATTAATATTAATACTTTATGAGAGCCTTGTCCAATAGCTTTGGGGAAAAGCATTCCTCTCACTTCAGCCCCCTCTGCCCGTCTTGACTCACCTAAGGGGAGGAGGCTGCTGTACAAGAAGGAAATGCCTGTGAAGGTTACAAACCAAAGGCACAGACTCACTAAGAAATTGAGATTAAATTGGAATATTACAGAATGCTCTCACCCCCATACCTTACCTCCATACCAGCAGGGATACAGGAATATCATAGTGGATTACAGATGAAAGAACTACAAGAAATAGGCTCTTTCTGATGAGGAATACTTAGAGAAGTCAAAAGTCAAAAAGAGAAACAAAAACCAGGACACTAGAGGAATTTGAAGCCTCTGGCATCTGTAGTTACTGCAAACATTAAACAAAGCCCAACTCCAAGCCAGATAGATGAAGATAAATCCTTAAACTAGAAGCCTATTTACTTCAATTTCTTTAACCAGTTACAACATGCTCAGCTTTCAAAAAAAAAAAAAGAAGAAGAAAAAGTCTGAAAAGACAAAAGCAATCATTAGAACCAGACTGAGATATGACACAGATTTTGGAATTTTTGGAATTAGCAGAAAAGGAATTTAAAATAACTATGATTAATATGTTAAGAGTGCTAATGGAAAAAGTAGACAGCATGAAAGAACAGATGTGCAATACAAGCAGAGAGATGGAAGCTCTCAGGAAAAAAAATTAAAAATGAATGTCATAAATCAAAAACACTGTAACAGAAATGAAGAATGCCTTTGATGGACTCATCAGTAGACAGCGCACAGCCAAGGAAAGAATCAGTGAGCTTAAATATGTCAGTAGAAACTTCACAAAACTGAAATGCAAAGAGAAAAATGAATGAATAAACCAGGGAACATTCAAGGACATTGGAGAAATTTCAAAAGGATTTTAGTGAATTCCTATAATGTTATGTTGCCTTGGCATCCGTTTTGAATACAAGATGGACGTTCTCACACCAGAAGCCAGGCTTAGGCACCATGGATACAGTTTCCAGTCCTCCACCCCATCCCAGTTCCTCAGAGTGGTGGGTCCAGACATCTGCCTTATACAGCTGCCTCCTGGTGACACCTCCCTATAGGACAGCTGGATACAACCCACTTGACTAGCCCCACTGACCCCCACACTCACATGGACTATGCAGATATACCACAATTTGAGTCACAGCATGACTTCCTAGCGCTCGCCTACTTGTTTTAAAGACATCAATTCGAACTCCCCTTGGGAAACCTGCTTGGATCATGCCTTGGACCCCTAAAGGCTATGCCCACAGGTCCCTCTCTCTCGGTCCCACCCACTGATTGAGCGTGGAAGTTCCAGATGGCTCCCCACTTCCCATTAGCCCTGAGAGGCCTGCTGCCCTCTGGAATCAGTAAGTAATGCACTGCGTCTGTTGTTATTCATGTGTTTTGTTGAGTTGCATCATCTGTGTCTCGCCTGACCGACACACCCGAACCTAACTTCTTTCCCAGTCAAGGCTCTTCTAGAGAGTGGCTATCTTGATAGGAATAAACTGGACACAGGTCAGACAAGAGCCCAAGGGCATCTGTCAGTATAAAGTTTCCTGCGAGGACACTTGGTCATGGGTCAGATATTTAGTCATTAGGCCATAAACCAAGGTACAGAAGTATACGGTGAAAGGCGCACTGTAAACACGCGCAGCAGAGCCTGCGTCCCCCACGGCACAGGGCTAAGGTTTATACCCACTCTCCAGAGGGACCTCAAGACCAAATTAAAAGAAACTACAATACGATTGGACTACAGAAAGAGAACAAAGAGAAAACAGAGAAGAAATATTGGAAGTGATAATGGGATGCTCAGCGAACACGAAGTAGAAGAAATGCCAAAAGCAAAAAAAAAAAAAAAAAAGTACCTATAAGTGTTTAAATATTTTCTTCACGCCAGAAGGAAACTCAGATATAAATAATAAATAATATATTCCCATATAAATAGAGGAAGAGCATCAGAGAAGAAATGAAGGTAAAATAAAATATTTTATCTTTCTCTTATTCTTAATTGATCTGAGAATAACGGTGTGAAGTAATAATGGTAACAACGTGTTGAGTGATTACAGCATACATGTAAGTGAAGTAAATAATGGCAATGTCACAGGAGGAAAAGAAGCAGAACTGGAAATACTGCTATAAGGTACCTGCATTATGTGTGAAGTGAAATAGTATTATTTAAAGATGGATTTAGATTAGTTAAAAATGTACAGCATAGAATCTAGGGTGGGTAACCACTAAAAAAATTTTTTTTTTTAACTACACTGTTTACACTAAGGGAGGAGATAAATGGAATCATACAAAATGCTCAACTAAAACCAGAGAAAGAAGAAAAAGAATCCTCTGGCAATAAATATAAAAAGGATAAAAACATGGTTTATATGAACTTAAATATATCATTAATCACTTTAAATGTGCATAGTCTAATACATCAATTAGAAGACACAGATTGATCAATGGATAAAAAAAAAACAAAACCTAACTATATATTGTCTACAACAAACCCACTTTAAACATAAAGACGCCAGTAAAAGCAAAGGATGAGGCCAGGTGCAGTGGCTCTGGCCTGCTATCAAAGCTCTTTGGGAGGACATGGGAGGATCGCTTGAGGCCAAGAGTTCAAGGTTGCAGTGAACTACCATGATGCCACTGCACTCTAGCCCAGTCAATGGAGTGAGGCCCTGTCTCAAAAAAGAAAAAGGAGTGAGGAAAAAAAAGCTAATCAAAATAAAGCTGGAGTAGCTATATTAATTTCAGTCAAAGCAGACTTCAAAACAAGGAAATTTGGAGATAAAAAGTATCACTACATAATAGAAAAGAGAATAATTCTCCAACAAAACGTAACAGTCCTAAATGTGTAGGTACCTAAAAACAAAATGTCAAACTACATGAGACAAAAACTGATAGAACTGAAAGGAGTAGACAAATGCACAATTACAGTTAGAGAGTTCAACACCCCCCTCTCAGTAATTGATAGATCAAGCCAGCAGAAAATCAATAAAGATATAGTTGACCTCAACAGCCCTATCAATCAACTTGATCTAACTGACATTTACAGATCACTCCATTCCACAACAGCAGAGTCCACATTCTTCTCGAGCTCATATGGAACACTCACCAAGATAAACCACATTTTGGGCCATAAAAGACATCTTACCAAATTTAAAACAGTAGAAATCATACAAAGTATGTTCTCAGACTACAACGAAAATAAACTAGAAGTAAATCAAAGAAAATAATGGAAAATCCCCAAATATTTGGAAATTAACACCCTGTGAAATAGCACATGGGTAAAAGAAGTCTTAAGAGAAATTTAAAAATATTTTTAACTAAATGAAAATGCAACTTATCAAAATTTGTGAGATATAGTGAAAATAGCACTTAGAGACTTATAGTATTAAATGCATCCATAAAAAATAGAGAAAGATTTAAAATCAGTAGCCTAAGTTTCTACCATAGGGAACTGGAGAATGAATATTTAAGCCTAAAGCAAGCAAAAGAAATAACTAAAATTAGATCAGAAGTCTACAAAATTGAAAATAAGAAAACAATGGAGAAAATTAATGAAACCAAAAGCTGGTTACTTGAAAGTAATGATGACATGGGAACTCTAGCCAGGCTAACCAAGAAAAAAATCAAAGAGAAGACAGAAATTACCAATATCAAATATGAAAAAGGGGCCATCACTACCAACATGGACATTAAAATAATAAAGGAATACTATGAACAACTCTATGCTCACAAATTTGATGACTTAGATGAAATGGACCAATTTCTGCAAATACATAGATGACCAAAACCCACATGAGGGGAGGTAACCTGAGTAGCTCTCTATATATTAAATATATTTAATTAATAATTAATTATTGATAATTTTCCAAAAAAGAATATACCTAGCCCAGATGGTTTCACTGATTAATTTTACCAAACTTTTAAGAAAGAAATGACATGAGTTCTTCACAATCTCTTCCAGAAAACAGAAGCAAAAGGAATACTTCCTAACTCATTCTCTTAGGTCAGCATTATCTTACTACCAAAACCAGATATAGCCATTATAAGTAAGGAAAACAACAGACATGACAAATTAAATTCAACAATATACCAAAAATTATGCATCATAACCATGTGGGGTTTATTCCAAGTAAGCAAGACTGGTTCAACATTTAAAAATCAATCAGTACAATTCACTATATCAACAGATTAAAGAAGAAAAATCATATGATCATATCAATTGATGCAGAAAAACCATTTGATAAAATGCCATGTCTGTTTATGATTAAAAACTCTCAGCAAACTAAGAGTAGAGGAAATTTTCCTCAATTTGGTAAATAACACCTATAAAAATCCTACAATTAATATCCCACTTAAATAGATGTGTTCTCCTAAGATCAGAAGGAAGGCAAGGATGTCTTATCCCACCACTCCTATTCTTTGTACTGGAAGTTCTAGCTAGCGCAGTAAGACCAAAAAAAGGAAACAAAAAACATATAGATTGGAAAGGAAAAAATAAATAAAACTATTCACAGATGACATGATTTTCTTTATAGAAAATCTCAAAAATAGACCCAAGAAACCTCCTGCGACTAGTAAGACAGTACAACAAAGTCTCAGGATATGAGATTAATATAAAAAGGTTAATATAATACAAAATTCAACTGATTTCATATATACTAGCAATGAACAATTGAAATTTGAAATTTAAAAAATATACGATTTACAATAGTACCTAACAAATTCAAATACTTAGCTATGAGTCTAACAAAATATGTACAGGACCTATATGTGGAGAACTAGAAAACACTGATTTAAAGAATCTAAGATCTGTGGCCTTCTCAAAAACACATTAGCCATTCTAATTATGAGAAACAATTAGATAAATCCTAATTGAGAGACATTTTACAAAATACCTGGCCAGTGATCCTAAAAATTGTCAAGGTCATCAAAAGCAAGTAAAGGCTAAGAAACTGTCACAACCAAAAGAAGCCTAAGGAGACATGGTAACTAAATCTCAGATGAATTAGAAAAAAACTAAGGAAATCTAAATAAAATATAGACACACAAAGCACAGGCGTCTAAAGAAAAATGAACAAATTGGATTTCATGAAAATGTAAAACTTTTGTACATCAAAAGACACTATCAACAGAGGGAAAACACAGAATGGGAAAAAATATTTGTAAATCATATCTGATAAGGGATTAATATACAGAATATATAAAGAACTCCTAAAATACAACAACAAAAAGGCTGATTCAAAAATGGGCAAAATATTTGAATAGACATTTCTCCAAAGCAGATGTACAAATGGCCAAGAAATGTGTGAAAAGGTACTTAATGTCACTAATCATTAGGGAAATGCAAATCAAAACTATAATGAGGTACCATCTCACACTCATTAGGATGACTACTATTAATATCAAAAAAACCAGAAAACAAGTCAGTACTTGCTTGCAAGTACACTTGCAGGACACTTGTGTACTGTTGGTGGAAATATAAAATGGTATAGCCACTGTGGAAAACAGTATGGCAATTGCTCAAATAATAGGAATTACCTTGTAGCCCAGCAACTCCACTTTTGGGTATATATTCAAAAGAATTGAAAGCAGGGACTTGAATAGATACTGGTATATGTATGTTCGTAGTAGCATCATTCAGAATAACTAAAATATTGAAGCAACCCAAGTGGCTACCAATATATGAATAGACAAAGAGAATGTGGTATATACATGCAGTGAAATGTTATTCGACCTTATAAAAGAAAGAAATTCTGACACAAACTACAACATGGATGAACCTTGATGATATTATGCTAAGTGAAATAAGCCAATCACAAAAAAACAAACACTGTATGATTCCATCTATATGAAATATCTAGAGTAGTCAGATTCATAAAGACAGAAAGTAGAATGGTGGTTGCCAAAAATTTGGGGAAATGGGAATTGAGGAGTTGTTCTTTAGTGGATACAGAATTTTAGTTTTACAAGATGAAAATAGATGAGCAGTGGTTATGGTTGTACAATAATGTGAATTAACTTAATGCCCTTGAATTAAATACTTAAAAATGGTAAAGATGATAAATTTTATGTGATATGTATTTTACCACAATAACAAAGATTTTATTTTAAAAATTTAAAAGTAAACACCCAAAATAATAAAAATCCCACATGAACTAATAAATAATTCAGCACATTACAAAATGGAAGATCAGCTTATAAAAGTAAAAAAGGTTTTTCTATACCCTATAATAAACTAGAAAATAAAATATAAAATAAGATAATATTTATAATAGTAACAAAAATAATGAAGTACTTAATAGAGGATGAAATGCTCTTTAGGGAGAAAAACATTTAAACTCTTACAGGGTTAAAAAATGAGAACTAAATGAATATATAGTAGAATGTAATATTATAAAGATATTAAGTCTGTACAAATTTTTATTAAAACTAACACAATGCTAATGAAGACTCCAACAGCATTTTTTTTGCAAACTTGAAAAACTTTTTCTAGTACTTTTATGGAAAAATAATGGTTTATAAATAGTTGTCAAATTTGGTTTTGTATTTGGTGGTTTTTAATTGATTTTTATTGTGTTTATTTCCACAATAAAAGCATCTTTATCACTTTTTCCTGATTATATAAAAAAACATGTTCATTGTAAAAGATTAGAACAATATATAAAGATGTAATGAAGTCATCTGGAATTTCACCTCTCTATGATATCCACCCTTGACATTGCAGTGGCCATTCTTTTTTGTTTTGTTTTGTTTTGTTTTGTTTTTTTGAGACAGGATCTTGCTACCTTGCCCAGGCTGGAGTGCAGTGGCTATTCACAGGCATGATCATAGTGCACCGCAGCTTTGAACTCCTGAGCTCAAGTGATCTTCCCACCTCAAGTAGCCAAGACTACAGGTATGTGCCACTGCACCCAGTTTCATTCTTGTATTATGTATATACATAATTTTACATAGGTAAGAGCACATCATACATTCTTTCTTTATCATGGATATCTTATCTCCACTATCTTCCCCAGTTCCATGAAGCTATGCTAACATTCTACTTTCTCCATAACCATATATCCTATACATACACATATTCATATTTTTTAAATCATTCTCACAACTATAGAATATTACAGTGTTTGAACCATAATTCAGAGTTATATTCATCTCATTAGACATATTGTTTACTTCCAGTATTTGGTGAGTATAAACCATATTGCAATGAAGGTCCTTATACATTATAAATTCATAGAAATTTATGCTTTTATTTCTATGTACAAGATTTGTACTTTTATTTGTGTAAGACAGATTTCCAGGAATAGAAGTGTTACATAGAAGAAAATATATTTTTTTAATTTCTGCAGATATTGCCAGATTTCCTTCCAAAAATAATATAAATGTTAACATTGCCACCACTAATATGTATCATATTACCTTTTCCTCTTTATACTTGTCCAGTGAGCATGAAGTTATAGGTCATTGTTACTATAATGTGAAGTTTTCTGTCTTTTGAATTTACGCGTCTTTTCACATTTGTTGCCTGTTTAAATTTGTTCTTTTCTGAACTATCTATTAATGTCTGTACCCATTTTTAATTTGATTATTTATCTTGGAATAATATAGAAATTAATGCTTTGTCATCTGAGTTGCAAATGTGTTTTTCTTGCTCTATCATCGACTATTGATTTTTTTATGGAATGTTTTCCATATAAAAGTTTTACATTTTTATATAGTCAACCGTTTCTATCTCCTATTATAGCTTTTGGATTTCCAGTTTTGCTAGGAAAATCTCAGTAATTAATCTGTTTTGCATTTATTCTCTTAGATTTTGAGCAAAGTTTTCTTTTTTCTTTTTTTTTTTTTTTACTTTAAAAGGTTTTTTTTTCTTTTTACTCATTATAGGTACATAAGAGTTGTATATATTTATAGGGTACATGTGATGTTTTGATACAGGCATACAATGTAGATTAATCGAATCAGGATAATTGGGGGATCCATCACTTCAGACATTTTTCATTGCTTTGTGTTAGAAACATTCCAATTCCGCTAATGGATGCAAAAATATAGTGCAATACTTAGAATAAACAATATTGGTAGTACAACAAAGTGACTATAATCAACAATAAGTTAGGATATACTTTAAAATAACTAAAAATTTTATTTTTTATTATTTCTAAGTCTTTTTTCATCCAGTATTTATTATTGTTTAATAGGACACATTTTTATTTCTTTCCATATGAGTAGCCAGTTGGCTATTAGGTCAATTTTGAAAACAGAAAAACAAAGAGCCAGAAACTTAACCTCTCGGATATTAAGGCATGCCACAAAGCAAAGTAATTTAAAGCAGTACAGTATTAATGCAAAAACAAACAAACATAGCAATGGAACAGAACAGAAAGCTTAAAATAGGCCAGTATTTATGTGATATGGGACTCTGTATTATAAGATTGATACCAAAATTAAGTGAGAAAAAATGAAAGATGGCTTATTTAGTAGATGGTTTAAAGAAATTAGTTTAGATGGAGAAAATAAAGCTAAAAACAAAGATATATTTCAAATAGGTTAGAGACTTGAATATGAAAGTTAATCAATGAAGAAAATAGAAGAAAATGTAGGGAATTCTCTTGATGATCATGAGGCAAAAAATATATATAATCATGTATTTTATATATAGATAGATATCCATACATCTCTCTCTCTATATATATCTATGTGTGTGTGTATAGAAAGTTGAATAATACCAAGTTTTGAAGAGAGTATAGACAAATAAGAACAAATGCAGAACTGATGGGAATGAAAATGGTAAGGTTTTCCTGGAAAGCAATCTGACTGTATTTAGCGAAATTATATGTGTTCATGTCTTAATCCCACTATAAGAATATATACCAGAAAAACTCTTGAAACTTCTACAAGAAACATTTACAAGCAGGCAATTTTCTAATGGTAGTGGGATTTGGAGCTGATTCACATTTGTTACAAGAGGAATCAATAAATAAATAGCAGTGAGAGCACATTGTGGAATGCCACAAAGCAGTTAGAAATAATGTACTAGATGCACACAGGCCAATGTGGAAAGCCCTTAAAAACATAATGTTGCATGAAAACATTTTTTTTAAAAAAATAGAATGAGATCAATAGCATAATACCAGTAGCAAACAGTTTAAGTGCATGTATATATGTATACACATTTATATATGTATGCACAGTATATGTATAGGTATATATAACATGTATATGTGCACACTCATAAAACCATAATATATATTTTACATATACAAGGGCATGTATTGAAAATAATATTATATTGGTTGCCTATAGGATGAAAAGAATGGGAAAGGAGATTAGGGATAAAGTAGAAAATGAAATAAAACAAGGGACCTTGCTTAGAAGAACATCATGGTGTAGTACACACTGATGTATATAATTAATTCAATTCTGTAACTCAGAGCAACAACCAAAACAAGAAAACATAACATAGAATATAGATCTGTAAATCCCCTCATTTTCAACTCTGGAAACTGAGCCCCTGCAAGATTAAGCTCTCTGCTCAGGTCATACAGCTAATTAGTGGCCACACCAAGACAAAACCCAGATATACAGACCACTTCACCCCATCACCTCCTTTATATAAGCTTTAAGCAATAAATATAATCATGGCATAAAAATTGCCAGGGAGTGCAGTATGCTACAAAATGTACTATCACATATTCTAAATCAACTTTACTATAGCATAGATTTGGTGTGGTAGATATTTTGGGTTTTGTCTGTCCAACTTCTTTTCCTTTACGGACTTGCCCCCTCCCTGGCTCCGTATGATCCTGGGGGGCTGCTACTCCCAGGAACCCCTTCACAACCACCCCTACCACCAAAATGGGCACCAGATCCAAGCTAATCCAATTATACCCCCTCCCAAGAAATTGAATCTCGAGCAGAACATGGAAACTGATGCAGGTGATGGCCCCAACCGAACAAGAGAGCCCTGCTCTCCTGCTCTCCAGATGGCTGGAGCAGATATTCCTGTCTTTCCCAAAGTCTGCTAGTTCAGCTCTTTCTTGGATTGTGTGGGCTGCCCAGCCTCGCCCCAAAATGTTTCTGTTGATTAAATTAGTCTGTGTTGTTGTTAGCCTGTCTAAAAGTAATATGCTAATTACAACAAACTTGAAACATTCAATAAACAGTCATTTTTCATGGTGCTTTGGAATGTGACTGGGCTGTGGAAAGGGTTCATCTGGATGGCCCATGTTTCTTAAAACAGATTTTCATGAAAGTATGATTTAAAAAAAAAAAAAAGGCTTTTTATTCTCTAGCAAACAGAGAAATTCAAATCCATTCCACTGATCAGTCATTCCAAAAGAGACATTTTCATATCTTAATATTTGGAGGCACATTCAGTATGCTGAGTGTTAGGAGATCTGGAATTATTTGAAGTTCGTGAAGCTCTTCGACATCTTTCTTTGCTGTCTCCTTTCACTACTATCTCTCCCACTTCTCTCCTCCTTGGAAAGAAAATATAAATCTCTAATAGCCTGCTGGTGGTACATAGACAAGGGTGCAATATTATTTGGATGACTGTGTATTTTCTCAGGAAAAGAATTTTTTAAACACTTTTTTTTTCCACTACTGACTCACTGCCCATGTGGAGTCCGCTACAGAAATTAATGAAGCAAATAAATATTAAATATGTTAGGAAGTAAAATTCTGCTATAGCTACATAGATCACAGATCATAATAGCACAAATGCATATGCTGCTTATGTCTCATAGAACACAAAATGTTCCACATATTATCTCACTTAGTTTATAACATCCCCATGAGAGAGGTAGATAACCTTTGATACGCAGCACTTTTTCCCTAGATGTCTAGAACATTCTGAGAACATTCTATTTCTCCTCCTTAAATGTATTATGGCAACAGGATGACAAGGACTAACATCCCTGCTTTAAGGCAATGAGAAAAAGGCTCAAGAGGGACAGGGATTTGTCTGCTGTCAAACTGCAATTTGGCCACAGAAGTAGATAGTGTGCTACTCAAAGTTATCTCCCATAAAAATCACTTAAGGAAATGAGAAATAAGATGCTTAGGTCAAAAGAAATAAAGAGGGAGGTAAAAGAGGGGTGAAAGTGCTGATCACCTCACTTAAAGTTGTTGAACTACCTTCACAAGACAAACTAGAAAAAAAATTCTCTTGGTAGCTAGGACAAGGTCAGGTTTGCAGGAGAAGTGAGTCCACTTTAACCTTCTTTCTTCCCTTCTACCTAAGATGGGTCAGGTAGGAAGGAGTGAGGGTGGGGAAAGGGAAGAATACCAGATGACAAGGCAATTGCCAATTGCCTTGAAAGGTCAAGTAGTCCTGATTTTGCATTTGTTTTGTGCAATTAAAGGCAGGAGATGACCATGTCTTTCTCTGATGAAAATGACCATCAATTTCCAATACAGATTGCCTATTTTTCATGGCTTGGCAATGCAATAGTGAAGTGTTAGAAACCACAGATGTCCTCAGTGGAAGTAAAAACTACCATCTATTACCTTAAGATCTCTGACATATTTTCTCCCACCAAATTTGAATTTTTTCAGAGGACACTGGAGCTCAGAATATCACTCTTAGCACAAAAGCAAAGCCAACACGTTTAAACTACTTCTCTTAATTCTCCCAGCAGTTACTCCAAAGGATGAAGGGGCTTTTGCACCAACTCCTCATACTCTTAATATAGAGAAACTAATGGTTTAGAGATTTCTGTGAAGTATTTTTGAGCTGAAACATCACCGTATACATTCATGTGGCTTCTTCATCTTTGTGCCAACAAATACTCTAGCAAGGCAGAGATAAGAAAAGTGGCCACCCATTACAGAAAACAAATTTTGTGTGGATCTGGAAAAACTCTTTTGAATGAGAAAAATGGTCACTCATCAAATGTGACGTGGAAGTTGTTATTTTGGTGAATCATATACCTATTTCTACTACGGAAACACGTCACATGGAATAGTTTGTGCTAGGACAGGAAGAGAGACTCTCTAAATAAAAATGGAGCAATGAAGAACATTTCCTCCTAGCCACTTAGTGTATCTCTAAATGCATTGCTACCTGGTTTTGTTTATACAGATAAGAGGACATTTTTAACTTACAAACTAAGCAAAAAAAGTGCTATAAGTAGTTATATAGAAACTCATTTGTGTGGACTTTTGGATCAGAAATGGAACTAATATTAGAGAAATTTGGAAATTGCATTATTTTCAAGGAAATTAGATTTTAGCTACATAAAGGACCTGTAGCATATTGTTTGTGCTCCACTCAGACCACTTTGGATTTCTTTTTTTTTTTTTTTTTTTTTTTTTTTTTTTTTTTGAGACAGAGTCTCACTTTGTTGCCCAGGCTAGAGTGAGTGCCGTGGCGTCAGCCTAGCTCACAGCAACCTCAAACTCCTGGGCTCAAGCGATCCTCCTGCCTCAGCCTCCCGAGTAGCTGGGACTACAGGCATGCGCCACCATGCCCGGCTAATTTTTCTATATATATATATATATATATTTTTTTTTTTTTAGTTGTCCATATAATTTCTTTCTATTTTTGGTAGAGACGGGGTCTCGCTCTTGCTCAGGCTGGTCTCGAACTCCTGACCTTGAGCGATCCACCCGCCTCGGCCTCCCAGAGTGCTAGGATTACAGGCGTGAGCCACCACGCCCGGCCACTTTGGATTTCTTTTTACCATTTCTGGGCTGATCTACCCCTCACCCCCAACATTCACCTCGCCTGTCTCCAGGAGCCAGCACCCCATACTCTCCCCACCAAGGCCCACGCTCAGGCTACTGGAAACACTGCTTTGCCCACTAGAGTAGAAGGGTGGTCCTGGGATGTAGTCTCCTGCCTCCTCTTCCTCCCCTCACCCCCATACAGCCGTTAGCAAAAGTGTGGCTGGTGCTGAACTGTGGACACCCCAGTCTCTTTCAGGTTGAGGCCCAGAAAGATATCATCTGAAATCCTACTTTGCTTGGCCTGCTCCCTCCCTGTCCAGCTATGCCTGGAAAGAGCTCCTTAATAAATCACTTGGCCACAGATCCTCTCTGAGCCTGCTTCTAGGGAAACTAACCTAAGGCAGTAGCTCAAAACAACTAGTAAGACTCCGCCATGTGCATTCCCTACTAATCCATAATTAGGGGTAGATGTGTATATGTACTGCTTAAAAACAGAATTTCCTCTGAATTAATTTATACTAACCAACCAAAATTCTACATAGTCTACTAATTACCTTCCTAAACCTCTCTTCAAAGAGAATATAATACTAAATATCAACCTATTACATGTGAATAGCAAATTGAAAATTAGAAGAATACAAATTAGTGGAGAATTTAAAATTCTATTTAGATTTAGAGCAGTTTTAAAGATTTGTTAATAAAAAAAATTAAGTCAAATTCCTTTCAAGTGATTTTTTGTAAATGTTTCATTATCTTTTTGTGCCCCTTGCAAGAGATTTGGTTACTTTAAAATTTAATAGAAGTTGCTTAGCTAATAGGATTTAATTTTGAGAGAGGACAAACTATGGAAATATTAGGGAGAAAGTCATGATAAATCAGGAGCATTTTTTAGAATGAGTAGTAAATGTTTTTTGACCCACTTCCAACTCATTAAAATCTCTCTGAATCCAACCTAAATCCTTGCCTCAGAACCTTAATAGCCTTTAGTGGGAAAATTGAATTAACTTTTGAATTTAACTTGTAAAGGTCAAAAGGAACATACTTCTGATGACATAGGAAATTAAGTATGTGCTATTTCATTTTCCATTGTTTAATGCATAATATATCATTTATTTTAAAACAATGAGGGAAAAAGCCTTTTTATGCAAAGTAATGCTCACTTTTTAATTAGTAAAATATGATCATGTTCCCTTTAGATTAATTTTGTCTGTATTCTCTGAGAAACATCCATATCTAATATGTGTTCCACTTTGAATAATAAGTAAACCTATATACAAGCAAGAGTAAACAGGAGAAGGGAAGCAGTATGCAAGCTTCAAGGCAAATCCAGAAGGTACATCTATTTTTTTCATTCCATAAATATATGAGTATCTAGTATGTATCAAACACATATATGTATATGACTTCTCCCCTCATGGAAATTGGTCTAGAAGTGTTTCTTCTCAGTTGTTATCCTCCTTGACTTTGCAGTATTTGACACTGTTGATCAATCCGGTCCTCTTGAAATTATCTTCTCTCTAGAGTCTAGAGAGAGTCTAGACCTCTGAAATGTTGATTCCTTCTGGATTCCTCCTGTTTTTCTCAGTCTCCTTCTGTTCCTTTCTTTTGTTCATCTCCAAACGTTGATTTTCTCCAAGTGACAGTTCATATCTGGCTGTTTACTTGGCTTCATCTACCCCCTACAAGCTGCTAACACCAGATAAACATTCCCCATCCCGACTCATCATCTATGGTCTAGATGCATATTTTCAACCATCCACTTCACTGCTCCACCTGCATAACCTGGATGCTTCATACTCAAGGTGTCTCCCTCCTCTCACCAAAAAACAAGCAAAGAAAAAAATTATCCTTCCCTGTCTTCCCAAGCCCCATAAAACCAAGTACCCCATTAATGACAAAACCTAGCTGCCTTAGATCAGAAGCCCTGTTCTCTGGACCACTTTTATAGTCCTAACATGATCTTTTGATCTCTGATATCTCTTCTCACCTTTCTGCCAAATCACAATTCATGTAATGCCACTAAGCTTATCAATTATAAATAAGATGTGAGCCATGTTAATCCTCACTTTAAAATCCTCATAGCCCATTGTTAATTTTGATGTAAAATCCTAACTTCTAAATAGGGTACGCAATGCTCTTCCAGTACAACCTCAGCCTGCCTTTTACGCCTTACTCTCCATCTCTATCACACATCCCGCAGCGCCGGGTCAGCATTGTTCCTTGAAATCCCCGGGCATTTCTAAGCCTCTGTTTTTGTTCATGTAATTCACTCTGCCTGCAACGCTTCCCTACACCACCTCGGGTCTGACTCATCCACGTAACTGAGAGCATCTTGAAAATAGGTACTGACTTTTATTCATTTTTGTACCTTCAAAACAGAGCCCTGTGCTTGGATTCTCGTGTACGTTCAATTAATATTGAAAGTGGATGTTCCCACTTTCCTTTTCTGTCTCGTCGCTAGCCTTTTGCCCAATTCAACCAATTTTCTAGTCATACAAATTATTCATCATGACTGAACATACCCAGCTTTTTCATGCTTCAGCCTCTTTGTTCAATTCTATTCATCCTCTTAGAGTCCACTCAATCTAGACTAATCTTCCACACTCTAGAGGCATATTCTCATTTGCTCTGCAAAGGTTTCCCCATCGCTTCTCTTCAGACACACCCAAGTGGAATTAATCATCCTCTTTCTCAATAGCTAATTATCTATAATACAGTACTTACCAGATTGAATCATAGACGTGTGTGTCTTGGTCTGTCATACTGAACTGTGAGATACTTATCTTTGTCTCATTTAACATGCAGGCAGAAATCAGCATAATTCTAGGTATCCAATAAGTGTCTAAAAGTTTGAATTGAAATATAGACCAGATAAGTTGATGCATAAGATTCTTATATTCTCATGATTCACAACCATGGCTAACATCAAAATATCATGGGGAGTTTTTATAGAATACTAATGCCCCAGTGCCATCTCCAGATAACCTCATTTCATTGGCCTGGGGAGAGCCCAGCACAGCCTCTCCTGCCATGTTCCATAGGGGTCATGACATTGGCGGTGAGCAGTGGTGGCACCACTGAAGAATGAGAAGGGGTCGGGTCACAGAGTTGCATGAATGTCAGCCCAAGGAAATCCAGGCACTCACTTGCTCCAGGGCTACATCCCTCACATGGGTTCTCTGCTTGACCAGGGTCCTGGGAAACTTGAATGAGTGGTAATTTTTTATAATGAGGGATGCTTCCACTCTCTAAGTCAAGATGCACAGCACTAAAAAGTCCTTTCTCTCTCTCTCTCTCTTTCTCTCTCTGTCAACTCAGCTGCTTCAAACTAACACAGGTATCCCCTGTCTGCCTCTTGGTTTATGAGAAAGGCTTATGATGGGACATTATAAGCACCACTATAAGGGTTCTCAGACCCCTTTCCCCACCATGGCTCATAGCAGTCACTGATGAGCCTTCCTTAAAGCTCAGACCCCCCCTTAGCTTCTGAGTCATTTCGACAAGAGACTGCAAAAGTTACAACAGCTTCATCCCCACACTTAGCAGGCTCTGGCATTCCGTAGAGCTGGCAGGCAGAACATTCAGTTCCAGGGACATGTCCCAAAGACTGCCTCTGAATCCCAGCACGGCTTATGGTTCATGCTTTCCCCCAAAGGTAGTCCGCCTGGCTATCTTACCTGCTAGTGCATCATTTGCTTAGGAAGGACAGACAGAGCTCATGGAACCACCGATTCTGCATCACCCTCTACTCCTGAGCACCACCATACAGACCTATTTATGCCAGATGACATCCTATGGTCTCCCAGCTTCAAACAAATTCTTCTCTACTCTGCTTCATGATGCTGAGACTGGGACACTGCAAACCACATTTCTGCTTTACTGGCTGGCCCTGTTAGACCTTTTTTTTAATGGTGGTGTTAGAAGGAGACTACAGAGCTTGAAGAGGAAAAAGATAGTACTTCTTTCTATTCACTCCTGAAGCCTTCCTGTTCTGACAGCTTTGACCAGCAATGCCTCTTCTCCACTGTGATCATTCCAGTTAATCCCAGTACCAGCCCTTGAATCCAGTTTGCAGTTTTTTCTAGTTTCATTGTGCTGTCTCAGGGACAGCAGCAGTAGCCAGTGTCTACTCTTTAGAAATCTGGATCTTAGGTTCACAGGGCTCCTCCTCTGACCACCAAAACCAGACCAGCCAACCAGCAGTGCCACCCCTTCTCGGAGGTCTGAAGTCCAGCCCTACTGGAGGTCTACTCCAAGCTTTTAAGTTTTATGACTCCAACCACTTCCTCTGTTCTCTCAGCCCTTCCCAACCCTAGGGGGAATAGAGCCAGTTTCTATAGTTGTTAACTTGGAGATGCCTTTGTGTTCTCTTTCTGTCTTTTCAATTCTTCACTAATTAAGTAACAATTCTTTATGTTAAATTCTCACTGTTAAAATAACTGGTGTGGCTCCTCCTTTTGATTGCACCCTATTATTCTAGGCCTGCCTCTAACAGTAATATTGGCCTTAATTATGTTGCAATGACTTAGGTACCTTGAAACTCTTAGCTGTCCTCCTTGGAATCTGCCTCTGTAACCACAACCAGAAATGCTTGAGTTATGATATTTAATCCACCACTCATGTAGTATAGCCACAAGTTATGGGCTAATTAACTTGAATTTTATTTATTTACAAATAAAGGATGATATTGGTAGACTATTCTTTTAGTAGTAATGAATAGAACCAGGAGACCCATCTTCAATTTTATCAATACTATCACCTACATACGCACTGGCTTTCTTTCCAGGGCTATCAGTACCACTGACATCAAATGTTAAAGGACAACTTGCCATGAGATGTGCTGGTAGGATGAGATAAGCTCCCTCTCTAGCTAAACAACTCACCTTCACACAATGACTTCACAGGGCACATGCTGAAAAACTCTCCCTCAATGTGCCTTAATATGATGTTGATTTTTAGATTCATTCAAAGGCAGTTGAATTTTTAAATAGATAAACTTATAAAGTATTGATATGTATAAGATATCAGAACTGATAGTCAGTGCTTAATGCATGACAATCTATGCTAAAATTTTACATGCATTGTTTTAATCCTTATAATTCTATAAAGTAGGTTATATTATTATATCTCTTATTGCAGATGAGAAAACTGAGACACAAAGAGGTATAGTAACCTGTTGATATCATATAACTTATAAGTGGCAGAAGTGAGATTCTGGCTTCAGGGTCCACAGCTGTTTGCCACCCTACTGTGTTGGCTCTACATGTATACTTTGCGTGTGAAAGTACCTCTTGCCTTAAAGGTGACATATAATTTGTTTTCACTGACAGTCAGATGAGTAATTGATTGCTTTCACAATGGCTTAAGGAATGATTATCATTTGCTGCAATTCATTCAATAATTTGATGATTGGAGATTGTAAATATGCTTTTCTATACATTACAGTTCCCAACTTATGAACTTATGAAAGCTTATTAGCAAATTATGGTTTCTGAATAGGCTGTATTTCCCTGTGGGAATTATGTTAGACATGATAGTAAGTTTCCTAGGCCAGTCCACAAAAAATGTGGAGTTGCTCCTCATATACCCAGAAAATTGTGACTTAATAGTAGTTAAGTTAATTAGAAAAAAAACAGAGTTGATGTTTCCTTTTAAAATTATAAAATTCATTTTAAAAATAATTTTTAATAAAGGCTATGGAACTCGGTGGGGACATAGGAAGGCCAGGTTTCTTTTTGGGAAAGAGAAGGGAAATGGGAGATAACAAAAGTGACCCTGACCCTGACGCGTCCCTCAAAGGGAAAATACCACTCCATCGTTTCCTACCTGCCTGTCTGCACATCCTCCCATCAGCACAGAGTATGTTCCCCAGAGGGAGAGGGGGGAGAAGTCAGGGGTCACGAGCCTATCAAATAAATTCAGCAGCCAGCCATGCCACCAGCCAGGACATAGAGAAAAGGGCTTCAGCATCAAGGTCAAGAGGGAAAATAGGCTGGTTCTCAGGACCATGAAGGTAACGGGTGGGAAACAGACAGGAAACTCCTCTGAGCCACAGCTTTGTTACCAAAATTCAATGGGCCAGACCAACGAATGACAAGAGGAGACCTCTTTAAGAAAAAAGCACTTCAGCTGTGATGCCCTCACAGATAAAAGCCATGTAATAAGTGAGCTACAGGTAAATTGGGCATATTATTGGGGCCATTCCTACATAGTACTTTCAAGAATCACACTTAACCTTGGCGTCTATTATTTAGTTGTTTAGATAAGACTTTAAATTGGTCTTGTTTCCAGGGAGAATCTATTACTCAAAGACACTTTTAGCAAAATGCTACCAATAAAGAATAAATCCCAACTGTTTAAATTAATTCTGAAGACACTTTGTGTTTTTAAGCTCATACATTAATCTTTCAGTCGACAAGTCTGTATAATATCCTGCACCATGTGCGGGGTACTGTCCTAGGTGCTGGAGGATACACCTCTGAATAAAACAGACAAAAATGTCTACCTTCAGAGCATTTATATTCTAGTTTTACAAGAAATGATGATTCATCAGCAAATAAATTAATGTACAAAAAATATTTCTTTTTATAAAGTGGCAATCCAGAACTTCAGGGAGTATTTACATTAGTAAATAAGTAAGATTAATGATGCCATCTAGATAGTGACAATATTGTATAACTTTAAAGAGAAAATATGGATTCCCAGACTGATCAATAAATTGTCCTCTTAAAGTGATGTCAGACAAATGTGACTTATACTATTTTTAATTTGGCTCATAATTTTTGGATCATACATATTTAAACTGCTTAAAGCTATTGTTTGGAGCACAAAAATAAAAGCCAAAGCGGACATAAGAAATGCAAAGTATATACCATGATTTGCAAAGGGATTTTTCCCTGCTACTCTATAAATTCACACCTATTTGAAGCTAAAGTTAAAAATGGTCTTTGAATGTGTTTTACTAATACAATATGTAAGAAATTTCTACTTCATCAAATAAGTTCCAAATATTGTCAATTGAACATATATCAGGAGACTTCTCTAAGTCTGTTGGAAGTTCTTAATTCAGAAAATAAAAACATGATACATAGATTTCTTCTGAGGGCTGGAGGAAATTAACAATTAAAAGAAAGAATTCAATAATCTAGAGAAAAGGAAAGGCCAAGATGTCAAAACTTCTCTCAAATAGAATCCTATGGATAAAGCCCAGCCTTGCTAAAGAGAATGAAAGAATTGGGTTTGACTTCAACTTTTAGTAGACATTTTTCTATAAAATAGATAATTCAAGCCTATTAAAAAGATAGTAGATATAAAAATTTAAGTGAAATCAAAGCAGTAAAATATGTAAATGGGAATGAAATTTAATCAAATTTGATTAATTTTGACTCCGTTAATTCAGAATTTGAGATAAATTCATGAGGCATAAACTAAAGTTTATTTTTGTAATAATTTTGGGTGAAAGATCTTCTAGGTTAATGCTTCTCAAACTTCATAGCTATCACAGGGGATACTGTTTATGTGCAAATTCTGATTCAGCAGCTCTGCGATGGGCTCCCAAGATTCTGCATGTCTACCAAGCTCCCTTGAGATACTTTCGCTACTGTCCACAAACATACTTTGAGTAGCAAGAATCTGAGTAAATCAGTATAAGCTAGATGGCAAAACACACTTTCACAATATTCTTGAGTGAACAAATGACTATTTACAGATGAGTCCATGTGGTTCATTAAGACAGTGGTGGTCAGAGTTATACTTGGCAACATGTTGTAAATAGCTAATTGGAGTTAATTCACATTGTTAAAAATGAAAACAAATGTTTTCTTTAAAAATACTTTGCCAATTTTTCATGCTACTTTTATTCATTTATATAGCCCTCATTTTAGTTAATGAACATGTGGCATTTGGGCAACTGAAAGCCAAAGGGAATAATATCATTATCCATCTTTAATTCTTCTTGGGTTCATTTTCCTATTAAGTTTGAGATCTTCCCATTTACTTATTCATTTACACATTAAAATAGGAAAAGTGCTGCTGAGAGCAAGTCCTTAGGAGACTAATCAAGTACTGATCATAAGATGTCCTTCCTTCACCTCACCCCAACCTTGCTAATATAAACAGATAAGATTTTTAAGGTCACTGTTATTATGTAAATGTAACTATAAATAATAATGCGTTAAAGGCTCGAAGTGGTATTTTTATGGGTCACTACCATGGCTGGCAATTAGCTGAGGTTATCCAAAAGCTTTTGACATACCTTGGTCCCCATCATGTGCCACACTGTTGAAGCAAAGAATATTAAGAAGTCATGGAGACTGTACACTTCCCTAATTCCAGGAAATGCTAAAGAAACAGATTCTGCAGGATATCTGTCCTTACTCACCAATGATGATCTGGTTTTCTGTGACAAACAAATAGTCCCTCCACCATAGGAAAATAGAAGCAGAGGACAGAGAAGAAGGTGCAGTGCCAGGAGTATACAGCAAGACATACAAAGTGCAGCAAGACAGAGTCCAGGGGAAAAACAGATATGAGAGATAAGAAAAGATAAAGATAATATAAGATAACAAAGAGATAAGAAAAGGAGAGAACTGCAGAAATGCAGCATTAAAGCAACAGAAAAAGAAAGTAGAGAAATAAAGGAGACTGAGAAGGTGGAAGAACTTTCAGAGCCAGAGTTTTAGCTACACAAACTGCCTACATCTCACTTGGAAAAGGAGGGTGCCCAAGCTCCAACAGAACACATAACGCCAGTGCCATCCAAGATGGCAGAAAAATTCCCAAGCACAAGCATGTGATCCAGGTGGAAAGCACTTTCCTGTTTTGAAGATGCACAGGTGATTTACCTTAGTCTCCTGCCATCCAACAACCAAATAATAATTGACTACTCTATGTCTGGTTCCATGTTCACTAAGCAAATTTCCTTTTACCTACAGGGACAAAATTAAACCAGTCTAACAAAATAAGCACTTCAGTAAACTTGTCATTTGCATTTCTCATTATAAATCAGTAAATTGGCACAGATGGGAAAAGAAAAATACAAGGAGAGGTGGAGAAGGAAGAAGAAGAGCCCATTGATAAACCGCAACTTGAGCTTTCTCTCTTGGGAGTAACTCGGGAATACAAACCAGGATTTGCCAAACAAAGGGTAGTCTTGGTAGGCCCAACTTCACAAGGTGGAGGCTAAATTAAATACCAGATGAAGAGAATCAGATTGGAAATCAAAAGAAACCTATTGGGCGTAAGGGAAAAATTTGAACATCCTTCAGAACATTCTTTTTATACGGGTTCCAGTGTGATTCCCAGAGCATGGAATGGACTTAAAAGGAAATTCCCAGACCTAACACCTTAATGGTCTTTTATTCCCAGCTTAGGGACCACAGAAACGCCATGGGATATCTAAACCCACCTCCCTCTGGCAGGGATGGCCATTTTCTTCCATGCGTGGAGAAACTGAGCAGTGAGTCTCCAGCCTGACACAGCTCTCCAGCCCTGTGGTGCCAGTCCAAGCCCTCAGGTGCTCTGCTGGGAAGAACACCTAGGACCATGTAAAAGTAGAACACATAGAAGGTACAGTAGCACCCTTACGAAGCCTTAAGTCACATGTTCTGACCTTGAGGCCATTGTTACATTGGGATGAGTGGCATCAGTCTCAAATAAAACAGAGGAAGCATTTGGGACTACCAAGGAGTTCCCTTGACTCAGGCTCATCTATGAACTGGCCCTTCCAAGAACTGTGCTGGGGGTTAGAAAAGACAGTGTGGTTCTCAGCCTTTGTTTAAGTTGCATAAGTCACAGTGCTTCTGAATACTCCTATTTTTAGTAAGTGATGTTCTAGACTGATGTTCCTTGAAGAAACAAAAGGGAAAAACATAATGAGTTCAGCCCTTAGCAAGTCAGAATTGGTGGGTGTTCCTGTAAGTTGCTTGGTGTTTTTTCTCAGCATTTCTTACTAGTCAATAAGAATCCACACCTGAAAACATCAGTTTCTACTCACCCTCCACTCTCTCAGTAATGATGCAATACTCTGCTTTGACTGATCTTTATACCTCTTGTTAGTGACTAATGCTCTGTTGGTGAACTGAAAATGTGGGCCCAATCCAGCCCTTAAAACTTACAAATCGCACTGTATATGCCTTTAATATTCACCAAGATATTTTGTAATAAAAGCAACAGTTGATCTTCCCCAATAAGTACAAATGGCCAAGTCAACAATAAGACCACACAGAAGCCTCAAGAGGAAATTTGCAAAAAGAAACGAGAACTCTGTTCCCAAAGCTTTTCCCAGGAGTGTGGAACCTTTTCATGTTGGAAGGCCTCATTAATTTAGCTGTAATCAAATAAGGCCACATTCAAGAAACTTCAATTAGACATACTTAAAAATGTATAGTTATTTTGTAAAAGTCTAACTATTATGTACTTAATAATATCAAAAAATGAAAACTATTTGTTAATTTTGAAGTTAACTACCCTTTTAATGACTTTGTTGTGCCTGCTTTTTGTTGGAAAGCATTTGAATATTTGATTGCAGAATGGAGGTCCACAGTTTCAAGTGATCTTCTAGATGGGTGTCAGTCATTTATGACCTTAAAGGTGTCTTGACTTGGGTTAGGTAGGAGAATATAGATTCATAGCAATAAGCGATTGAAAAGCCAAAAAGCATTTTTCAGGCATGTTGCTGAAGGCGTGGGTGTTCTACTGCATTTTTCCATATTTGAATTGGATCTTTTTTAGCATCAAATGACGTGAAAATGTCATCAACTGAGAGCTCAATCAATTCTATCTGTAGTTCTTTAGATACCTTGGTGATATCAACTAGGTGAGGCTGAAATGCTAATTTGACTGTGATATCATTATTTTCAAAGTTAGTGAACCTTCCATTGTATTCTCCAATTAATGGAGAATGCAGGGTCTATGACGCCTGCATATTCTTTAAATGATTCATATATATCATCCTGCTCATCAATGACCTTTGTTATTGTAACTGGGGAAAATGTTCATCTGAAATTTCCTTTTGAAGAAGCATTTTGAAATTATGTCAAATATTACGTCAAATCAAAACAACTTAAAATGCTTGGATTTTTTTTGCTACATATCATGTATAGACTTAGTTTTACCTTGCAAGAAATATTCAAGTTGTTTTGATTTGACATAATATCACACAGAAAAGCTGCATTCCTATAGAAATATTCTTTCAATAATTCACATTGCTGGTTCTGTCCTTTATAAAAGTTAACTATCTGTTCTTGTGGAGATAAAATTTTGGCTGACACCTGTCCCTGAAATAGCCAATACATTTTAGAATGATATGACAAATCCACACTGAATATGTCATCATTCAACTTTAGCATGTTCTGAAACTGATGATGCTGTGTTGCATTTGCACAAATATAGTTAACAATCTTTATAACTTGTTGCAAAGTGTCACTTAAAATAGTAGCTTTAGTACAGAGATTTTTCTGTCGCAAGACAAAAATGAAAAGAAATGAGAACATCTGGATCTGTAATACATTTATTTATGTGTACAATAAATCCTTCGTGTTTTCCTGTCATGGAAGGTGCACCATCTGTACATACACTCCCTAAAGTTACCAAATTCAGTCCAACTTTATGCCATCTATCTTGAAAGTCGTTGAAGATATCTATTCCCCATGTTCTGTTTGCAAGAGCTCCCATAGCAAGTAACTCTTTATAGCAAAGAAAATCTTCTGTTATGACCCAAATGAAGTATAAAACCTGTGCCAAGTCAGTAGTATCAGTTGATTCATCAAAAGTGATTGAATAATATATATTTTCCTTTTGAAGTATTGCATGAAGTTATTATGTTAAGTTAAAGGCTAATTCATACTGCCAATCAGTTATGGTTCTCCTTGAAAGAGGCAGTTGTTTGTACTTTGAAACATTATCAGGGTCTCAGCATCCTACAACTTCGACAATGCATTCTTTCACAATTTCTACATCACTGAATAGCTTCCCTTTTTTCCAGAGTATATAAGCTACTTTATAAGTTCCTTTGGTGGCATTATTTCCAGATCTTATTGCAGCTTGAAAAAATTGTCTTTACTTTTGCTTTGCATCTTTTAATTTCTGCAGGACAACCATTCATACCTCTTCCTCTAATTTAAAATATTTGTGGTCCTTGTGAGTGTTATAATGCTGACGAACAGTGAATTTCTTTAATGTTGATATTGCAGTATCACAAAGCAAGCAAATCAGCTTATCTTTAGCAGAAGCAAGACAATATCGCAATTCCCAATCCTCATTAAAAAATCTGTTTTCTTCCTTGAGCATTCTCTTGGTCTTTTTTGACACGATGGGCTGTTAAGCAGACAGAATTAAAAATTACTGTTGAACTGCGTGAGTATTCACAAATTCCACTTCAAATAGAAACACAGTGCACCTTTGTCAAAAGCTGATAACAGACTGGTGTACTCAACCCCCATAAACTCTCACCAACCAGCCTCATGAGGTCGTGGCTCCAGTCAGGCGGGGGAAGTTAGAACTAAATCATGAGCGTAGCAGCCATCAAATTTAGCCCTTATGGCTGACTAATGTTCTAATTGTGCCAGTCAATCTGGGAGGATTATTTCATTGAAACTTATTTTATTCTTTGGCATTTTAAATACATTCATTTTAAAAATAAAATAAAAATATAAAAGACTGACAAAAATGTATGAATAAAAATGAAAGGATTTGTTCTGTAAAATTTGGACTCAGTCAAAAGGCCGCACTTAAGGACCTAGAAGGTCCCATGTGGCCTTAAGGCCATAGGTTCCCCACCCCTGGCTTTTCCTAAGTAAAAATGTAAAGACAGGGAGATTTTTCTTTGGACTCGTCTCATCTTATTTTTTCTGATCTTTCTTTCAACTGTCTCCTGTGATACCCATGTCCCCCCACACCACTACCCTACCAGCTGCATCTTGGTAGCCAGAGCACACTTGCACTGTGGAGCAGTTCAGTTTGGGCAGAGCTTCCTCAGGCAGTGTCCTACCCACAGGCAGGTCATGGCAAAAGCAAGGTTAAAATCAACCCATGGGTCTAGAAACAAAATCCTGATGAATTACACTAGCATGGCCTCAACAAACCTCTTCTATGCTGTCAGAAGTCAAAATAGTGTTTGCCCTTGGTTGGGGGTTAGTGATTGGAGGGAAGCATGGTGGGCTTCTAGGTACTGGTCATTTTATGTTTTTTGATCCAGTGCAGGTCCCATCAGCTTGTTCAGTTTGTGAAAACTCATTTAGCTGTACACGTACAGTATGTACATTTTATTGTATGTGTAATACATCAAGAAAATATTATAACAGTCTTGGAATGGCACAACACAAGTTTGAAGAAGTTCAAAATATAATCAACATTACCTGGATGTTTTTTTAAGCTGAATAACATCCAACAATACTATCAATACAAATCCCTTGCAAATATTTTTACCCAGTCCATCCTCACTGGGAAGCATTTTTTTTTTAAAGATTTTTACCAGCCCTAAGCTAGCATCCGATGTCTTAAGTCTGCAAGGTGTCTGTAGGAAAAGAGAGAATGTCTCCAGCACTGTCCTGAGAAAAGGGCAAGCATTGTTGAAACAGGCCATCAAAGGTAGAGACCAGGGTGTCATAGCACGTGTCTGTAGTCCCAGCTGCTTGGGAGGCTGAGGCAGGAGGATCATTTGAGCTCAGGAGTTTGAGGCTGTAGTGAGCTATGATTGCACCTGTGAATAGCCATTGCACTCTAGCCTGGGCAACAGAGCAAGACCCTGTCTATTAAAAAAATTAATAAAGGTAGTTAAGTATAATCTCTATCCCTCACTCAGAGACCCTGTTGCAGTGGTCCTACACACACACACACACACACACACACACACACGCACACGCTAGAGGTCACTAGTTGATTGGATTATCCAGCCAATTCTCCTTGCTTAGAGTCTCCTACTTAGCAAGCCATCCATAGGGGAAGAATGGAGATTATGTTTATTGCTCCAAATTAATAATGTTCTAATTTTACATAAGTCTCTGTGGAGTCCCAACCTTTTTTCAGCAGGAGGACTCTTTTTTAAACTAAAAGAGTTTATCAAACTATTGCATAACAGTGACTATCAACAACTATGTTTATTTAGCAACAACATTTTCAGTAACAATGTTTGCAGTCAGCTGAGACACAAAACTAATCCCCCCTCAAAAGCAACACTTGGAAAGCACAGTCAGGCACTGGGACAGGCTCCCCCATGGGAATGTGTGTCTGCTTCCCTGGGCCAATCCAATCAGACTCTGGGGGAAATTACCTGCTTTACCCACGAATAAGAATGTGTGTGACTTCTGCTGTGTATCAGCTATAACAAATGAAGTTATATTGAGGCAATGGAAAAAATGTTTTGATATTTCTACCAGATTGATCCTGTGCATTCTCAGAGAAGTCTTAGAAATTTGTTACAAACCACTCTGGCAGTAGTACACAGGGAAAAAGAAAAGCTCATGAATTTGAGCAGGTGTTTGTGTTAGTCTTATACCCATGACACTGAACATGCTTCCTAATATCTGTTGATTTAGTGGGATTTGATCATACCTAGAAAGAATCGCAAATCACTAAAGGAGAGGTGCACCTGCCCACAACTGTGAAGGGACAAACATTTAAAGGCAATTTTAAATATTTGTAAATACATAAGGTTTTAAAATTTGCCATTAATCTGTATGTTTTCTAAAATTAAAATCCATTTTTTCTAGCAACTAAAAATTCTTCATAGTTATTTTATTTAACTCATTTTTCTTTGCTGTAATCTGTCAGGTAGCCTTCTGCTGCAAAATAAAAATACTGTAGCTTCTATATTTCATGCAGACATTTCAAATATGAATTTTCTGTTCAGAGAAAATCTTGTCCCTTCCCTTTTGGGAGAATATGTCAGCTTCTAGTTCATGCCATTATTTGAAATATATCTAAAGCATTCTATATTGTTAACCATCAGTTTCTGAGCAATCATGAAGAAAACATTCATGGAAACTTCACATCTGGTGTTTAGATGTACCTAAGTTCCTGTTTTCTCATACTTTATTCCTCTACACCCAACAAGGAGAAAAACATCAACTGTTCTCCCACAGTGATCTTGGAAAAATATATAAGATCAACATCAGTTTTAGATCAATTGTTAAATGGTGCCTAGACATAAGGTGAAGTCATCCACATCTGGATGTGAGCAAAAAGCAAGCAATAAAAGTGTCTTATTTTAATTTTTTTTAGCCTGTTTTTTTCTTTTTACTTCAGTTACAGTTAACTGAACTAAGTTTGTTAAAAATCATGAGTACCCAATATTCTCATTCAGAATATTATTAATATTTGCTTGGGTCACATGATGCACCAAAGCCAGGTCAGAGGAAAAGCTAAAATCTGCAATCTCACATGCATAAACAATGGAGAAAGAGAAAGAGAGGAAAAAGAAGACCCTGGCAAACTTACACGACACGTGGGGAAAAAGCAAATGCAGCACTCTGTTTACATGTAGAGTTATTAATATTGAATGCCTAGTAGTCTCCACCCCAAGCACAGAATTCTTTTGTACCTAACTTTTGTAGCAACCATTCTTCTAAAACTATAATTGTGAATGATTCTCCATATTATCAAAAGATTTTTTTTCCTCCTTTCTGCTAAATTGTATCAGCTAATTTAAATTATGAAGACAAAATTACACTTTTCCCTTTTGTCCACATACACAGTGGTTCTCAACCAGGGATCATTTTGACCACAAGGGGACATTTGGCAATATCTGGAAACATTTTTGGATGTCACAACTTGGGGAGACGGAACTGCTAATGACATCTAGTGAGTAGAGGCCAGGGATGCTGTTAAATTTCCTACAAGGCATAGAACATCCTCCTCTGCCTCCCTAACCCCTCCTCCAAAAGAATTATTGGCCATTATTCAAGTCCACATATCTACCTAGAGAAAGCATGAGATACTTACACCATGCCTGGAGACCCATATTAACTTGGCATAGACATAGAGATGTGATACACAGATCCACCTTCAAGGAATGAACTGCTGTTCCAGCTGCTGGGAATATTGTCAGCAAATGGCCTCCAGTTTCCAGAAACCCTTCTTCAAGGGTTTCTTCAGCTGCAGAGACCCTCTTAGCCAAGGCCATGCTCTTCCAGGGGCAGACCACAACCAGTGACTGATTACAGCAAGGACATAAAGACCTGGTCATTGCAGCCCACCATGGGACAACTTTAGTGGAATAAATACATGCCAGTGCTCCCACGGGATATGTGGCCAGCATTGCAATTCAACTTCTCTCTCTGCCCATGCCTGCTTCCTTCCACAGGTGTTGACCCATAATAAACATCCTTCTCACCAATCCCTGATTCAGCATCTGCTTCTGGAGAACCCACCCTGGGACAAGACTCCCTTGGAAAGGAAGCTTCTAAAAAGAATCTGGGGAGGCCTAATACGCCATATAGGAAACAACCAGAAGAGGTTTATGAAGTCTACAGAACCATGTAAGAACAGTGCTTGGCCAACAAACACATGAAAAAATGCTCAACATCTCTAATCATCAGGGAAATGCAATTCAAAACCACAATGAGATATCACTTAACTCCAGTGAGAATGGCTTTAATCAAAAGTCCCAAAACAACAAATGTTGGCATGGATGCAGAGAGGGAGGAACACTGGTACACTACTGGTGGGATGGCAAACTCGTACAACCTCTATGGAAAGGAGTATGGAGATACCTCAAAAAACTAAAAGTGGAACTACCATTTGATCCAGCAATCCCACTGCTGGGTATTTACTCAAAGGGAAAAAAAGACATTCTATAAAAAAGACATATGCACTTGAATTTTTATAGCAGCATAATTCACAATTGCAAAGATGTGAAAACAACCCAGGTGCCCATCAATCCATGAGTGGATTAATAAAATGTGGCATATGTATACCGTGGAATACTACTCAGCCATAAAAAGTGGTGAACTACCTCTTGTATTAACCTGGATGGAGCTGGAGCCCATTCTTCTAAGTGAAGTATCACAAGAATGGGAAAACAAGCTCCACTTGTACTCACCATTAGATTGATACTAATCAATCAAAACTTATGCGCAACTATGGAAGTAACATTCATCAGGTGTCGGGGAGGGGAGAGGAAGGGATGGGTATATTCACACCTAATGGTTGCCATGTGCACTGTCCACAGGATGGGCACACATGTAGCTCCTACTTGGGTGGTACAAAAGCAATTTATGTAACCAAAGCATTTGTACTCCCATAATATTCTGAAATAAAAATGAAAAAAAAAATTAAAATTTAAAAAATTTAAAAATTAAAGAAAGGTGCTGGGAGAGAAAGTCAGTGAACGTGTGCTTGATCTCAAAGCATGGAGCACCGTGCTACGATAGCAGGTTAGAAATACTCCCGAGGAGACACTGAAAATGGCTTGTCCGATGAGAGAAGCTGTATGATTTTTAAAACTCAAAAAACCGTCTAAATACTGGCAAAAAAAATTGCTCTGAAGTGTATTTTGAGATTTAAAACAAAACCCAAACCAACAAAGGTGCAGTATTATGTCAGTGACAGAGAACACACAGGAGTTGAACTGTTCCAGGGAGCTGAGATCCCAGCACCCTGAGGCTTGGAGTTGCCTCTCTCCAACTAGTCTGAGTCACCTCTGACCACAGATCCATATCTTCTTAAGAGGAGAGTACAACCTGAGATTTCTGCTTTGATTGGTTGTAGGCTCAGAAACTCTGGCGTTGACTCAAGTCAGCTAGGATCACAACCTTGGAACGCACCCTTCAGCACCTTACAAGAGGGTGAGACCATGAACCCGTGAGGTCATGAATCATGGCTGTTTTTAGCAGTGAGTCATCCCAGCACAACTAAACCATAAGACTTTGAATTTCACAAGTGATTTCCATGTGTGAGAAATAAAAATTTGAATACACTTATTGTCAGGAGGAGGTGGGACACAGAAAACTATTTAAAAGTTATTTGAAACTGAAAAAAGAGTTTGCATATGATGGTGTACAAAGAACTGTATTTTATGGGTCATTATAACTTGAGTATTTATAGAAATTCACTTTTCAAACACTGTATTTTTCTGTATCTTTGGTTTAGCATATAGGCATTTATTTTTGACAGATGATTCCAGCTTTTACAATGCAAAACACTCCTGGAAATTGTATCTTAAATGAATTTTCATAAAAATAAGCATAAGCTTTTGCATTCGTTGGTTAGAAAATACTTAAGGCTGGTGACATACTCAATAAATGAGCAGGTAAAATTGAGAAGAAATACATATGAATGTTTATTAAGCAGTAGCAAACAAGCAAAGCGGAGAAAAATGGAGACCTTCTAAAGTGCTATTTCTTATACCCCGCTTCAAAGAAAATCTAGTAAATAAACATCAATCTAGAATGCAAATGTCCTAAGCAGTTTATAGTCAACACAGTCATAGTTGCACCCATAGGCCTAGCATTGTGGGGCTTAAGATCCAATGTGGATGATATTTTTTTGCACACGCCTCAGCTTATAGTTTCACAGGCACTCAAAGGCAGCCCTGTAGAGACATGGGCTTCCCCAGCCCAGGGCAGTGAGTATGAGAGCCCAGTTAGAAAGAAGAGATGCATGAAAAAGATGGACTTCCATCACAGGATCTAGATCTCTCTAGAAAAGGAACAAACAGAAGAATGGAGATGGAAACAAAGAAACCATCTACTGGGGACAGAGGGGAACCAGGCAGCCATCCTAGAAAGGATCTTGGACATAAAAGACAGGAAGGTCTCATTGAAGGAGTGAGACCACCAAACATGAGAGCCTCTGAAAAGAGAAAGCCGCTAAGAAATTTCCTATCAGGGAGTCTGAAATTTATGGTATGTCACATGAAATTAAGTCCCTGCTATGTATAATTGTGTGCCACGTAACGATGATTCAGTTAACAATGGAGCACAGGTACACTGGTGGTCCCATAAGATTATGATGGAGCTGAAAAATTTCTATCACCTGGTGACATCGTAGCTGTCATAATTTCTGTCATAGTGCAACATGTTACTCGCCTCTTTGTAGCGATGCTGGTGTGAACAAACTTACTGTGCTGCCAGTAAGTTTGATAAGAAACCACTATATTACTGATTTATATATTTACTATATGATCCTTTTTATCAACATTTTTAGAGTGTACTTCTTCTGTTTATAAAAATAAAAAACTTTATTGCAAAACAGCCTCAGGCAGGTCCTGCAGGATGTATTCCAGAAGAAGGCATTGTTATCATAGGAAATGACAGCTCCGTGCATGTTATTGGCCCTGCAGACCTTCCAGTGTGAAAAGATGTGGAGGTGGAAGACAGTGATAGTGGTGATCCTGACCTGATAGAGGCCTACGCTAACGTGTATGTTTGTGTCTTAGATTTTAACAAAAAAGCCTTAAAAGTTAACAGTATTTTAAAAATAGAAAAAGTCATATAGAATAAGGATATAAAGAAAGAAAATATTTTGCACAGCAGTGCAATGTGTTTGTGCTTTAAGCTAAGTGTTATTACAAAAGAGTCAAGTTAAAAAAATTAGAAAGTTTATAAAAAGTTACAATAAGCCAAGGTTAATTTATTAACAAAAGAAAGATGTTTTTATAAATTTAATATAGCCTAAGTGTACAGTGTTTTCAAACTCCTAGGCCTTCACATTCACTCACCATTCACTGACTCACCCAGAGCAACTTCCAATCCTGCAAGCTCATTCATGGCAAGTGCCCCACAGAGGTGTACCATTTTTATCTTTTAGACCATATTTTTACTGTACCTTCTCCATGTTTAGATACACAAATACCATTGTGTTATAATTGCCTACAGTCCTCGGTACAGTAACATGCTGTACAGGTTTGTAGCCTAGGAGCAACAGGCTATACCACAGAGCATACGTGTGTAGTAGGCTATGCCATCTAGGTTTGTGTAAGTGCACTCTGTGATGTTTGCACAGCAACAAAATCACTAATGATGCATTTCTCAGACGTATCCCTCTTCTTAAGTGATGCATGACTATGTATATTTGTATATCTGTATATCTGTACCTCTCTCTATATATGCATATATATATGTATGTGTATGTAGACACATTCATACTCATATACACTTACATACATAAGCACATACATATTTACACAAGCATACATGTGTACAGAAAGACACACATCGAAACGCTTATGTGTTAGTCCATTTTGCTGCTATAACAGAACACCACAGACTGGGTAATTTACAAAGAACAGAGATGTTTATTTGGGTCACAGTTCTGGAGGCTGTGAAGTCCAAGATCAAGGGGCCACATCTGGTGAGGACAAAAGTCATCCCATGGTGAGAGAAGATGAGGCATGTGAGATAGAAAAAGGGGCTGGAACTCATTCTTTTCAACAGGAACCCACTCACATCATAACTAACCCACTCCATAAACAATGGCATTAATCCATTCATGAGGGCAGAGCCCTCATTACCTAATCACCTCTTATAGGCCCTACCTCCCAACACTTTACAATGGCAATTAAATTTCAGCATGAGTTTTGGAGGGGACATTCAAACCATAGGACCTTGGAACTCAGGTTCATACACAAGCTCTTTGAGAATTAAGCCCGAAAGTCATGATCTCATTGACAACTGTCCCTTTAATCATATTCTCAGCAAAGAACGATTTGATTATGAGTTAAGGACTCTGCCTTGTGACCGTGTGTTTGCTACCTGAAATCTTGCTAAGTTTTCCAAGGTTTCTAAACATGCTTGGTGTTCTTTGGGTAAATGACAAAACAAGCAGAGACTGGCCTATCATTATGTATTTTTACTTTTCTATATTCTGTTCTTGGTGGTAAAAGTAGAAAAGGATTTAGGAGATGCCATGTTAACATTTGCATTAATTCACACTTTCTTTGGAAGTTTAATCCTATCAGTCAGGAAATGTAAAATTTAAGGTTCTTCCATTTATGTAAATTTGGATGCCTTTAATTGGCTGCATTTTTAATTAGTAAGGAGCAACTATTATTTTATTATCCCATTTTTACAAAATAGCAAATTAAGTTTCCATTGCCACCTAATTGTCATGTCATCATCAATTTTCAGCTTAAACTGGTTATGTTACCATTGCTCAATGCAGAATATTGTTTAAAAGAGTTTACATTTTGCACCTCCAAAATGACACGAATGCAGAATGATTTCACAACTTACAATGCTAAATGAAGTCAAAGAGCAATTGGAGAAAGCAGATTGGTAAGCCAAAAACCTAAAGCTTTTATAAATGCATGAATGTAGCCTCCAAGTTATCCACATCCCTGGCTTCTCCATCTCCCACAGTCTCCCTCTCCTTTGGGAATCTCAATGATCATTATCACCTTCACCAGAGAATAAAGTAAGTGAGAAAGAAAAGGCATGAAATTCAAATCAGCTTGTTGCTTTTTTGTAGACCCTTCAAGAGGATTGTTGGAGAAAAAGTCAAAATTAATGGCTAAAATGGGGTTTGAAGAATTTTTTAGATTTCATTTATTCATGCTCTTCTGCACTTGTCCACCCCGTTAGCACTAATAATTGAAAGTTTGCTTCATTTATCATAGCTCACTAGGCAGATGCTGTAATTTTAAATCAAGACCACAAAAAGAAAGCAAGATTTTAAATTGCTGCAAGAGGGACTATTATAGAAGTAAACTAAATGACTTCAAGGAAGACAAAAGAACTAGTTACTAAAAGAAGCTATAGAATCTTCCCCTCTGAAAATTTTTATGAATCATGTACACAACTCCTTCAATGAAGACCTCTTTGGATACAGAGAAATCAACCTGTACTTTCTTAAGGTCCTGTGCTTTCTAGTTTTCTATTAACTTACTTTTTAAATGTGCAAACTGTGAATTATTTTAAAAACAAGGGAAATTTGGTATGGCTTAATTAACAATATACAACCCAAAAGTCCCCAGTCCTCCCCAAAGTGGGGAAAACCAAACAAAATGTGGTTACATTCAATAAAATCCACTGTATAATGACCCCAATCACCACATTCCTAGAATAGTAATAATGTCCCCTTCCCCAAACACACAAATTATGAAAGATTCCCAGGTTGGTTGGTTCTGGTTTGTGAATCGGACACATCCTGTGTAGATCTCCACAACTGGTTAATTTCCGGGAGGCTGACCTATTGATCTTGGTTCACCTGGATTCCTTTATCAGTAACTACCAGAACTTGAATATTGGACAGAAATGACCCTGTCCCCAGGGCTGTGCTCCCTGTTTGCACAGCTACTAAGGAAGTATTCTGTTAATTAACCTAGAGTTTAGTGGTTTCTTAAGAAATAAAGAGAGACATCCCCACCCCCAAAGACAAACTAAATCAAAACAGGACTGCTTGGGCTCCAAGCATTAGTTGATTTTGTAACTCTTAGTGATTTGACTCTTTGAATCCATATCCATTGTATTTATAGACAGAAAATTGTTATTCTTATCCCAGGAAAACTATGCATTACATCAAGTTGCATAAGAAAATTTGGGTTATACATATTGGGGTGGGAATATTTAGCTTCAGTACTCATTGGCTCCCCTCAAGGTATTACATGTAGTTTGAGCACATGATAAGCCACTATCGTGAATAGAAAACTTCTGCATTTCCTGAGGGAAATTATAGTAGCTCAACACAATATTCCTAACTAAACATTAATTGAACACCTATTGCTAGTACGCATTGCATGTGAACATACGAAGGCACCTGCTGTGCTTTGCTAGAGGAAATACAAGACACTGTGGAAACACATGGAGATACCTGATCCAGTCTTGGGGGATCAGGAAGTTTTCCTAGAGGAAGGAAGATCAGGAAGATATCAGGTAGGAAAAGGAAATGGGTGTATTTCAGGGAAAGAAAATAGTTTGTGCAAAAGATTGCACATGGGGAAGGACATGTTGTGATTCAGGAACTTCACATGATTCAGTTTGGCAGGGCCAGGTAGCAGTGAGACACTACTAGAGAGGTCCACAGGATCTTGAATACCATGCTAAAGAACTGGAACTTTATCTTAAGGGCTACAGAAAGTCATTAACTGCGTTTAAACAGAGGACTTTTAAGGACAAGTTTGTGATTTAGAAAGATAGTACTGAAAACTGGTCGTAGAAGAGTGAGACTGGAGCCCTTTGGTAAAAGTACAACATACTGTTGGTTTGTAAAAAATAGAATAATTCCTTAAAGGAGATAAAATTTGAGCTGGGCCCTGGAACTGGAAAAAGGCTGTTCAAGACTAATGGAACAGCATGAATAAGATTAGGAGACAAGAAAATGCAAGGACCAAATGTGTAAGGAGCAGAAAGTAGATAACTAGGCCAAAGTGTGGGCCTTGAGAAGGAATTTGATGTACAGTGAAGCTACATGAGTAACAGGGATGAAATCAGATAACAATCTCAAATTGCACACTGACTAGTTTTATTCTGATGGCAATGTGGACTCTTTGAAAGGCCTTGACATGATCCAGCTTTAGAAAGATAGTATAAGGAGTGAAGAAATGTTCTTTTGCATGTCTGTCTTGAGCTGTGGAATTTTCAATAGCAGAGATCATCTCTCATTCCTATTTGAATGTTCAGGACCTTATACTGCATAAGTTTGGTAGATTCTCAATAAATATTGTTTAGATAGAAGATGGTTGGATGGATGAGTGGGTGGAAGGATGAAAGGATAGAAGGATGAATAAATAGATGAGTCATTGCACCACAAGGATAAATGAGCTTTGAGTGAAATAATTTATCTGAACAAGTAAAAACCTAAGAAACCCATCAAATATGCAATGGGACCTTCATCATGTCCTATGAGAGCTTTATCATCTCTAATGCAGTCTTCATCTTGGTTCCTGATGACCCTTTTAAGAGTGTTTCCCCAATATATGCCATGTGAATTGTCCATTGAGACATTGCTTCCTTCAAGACTATCTTCAAAACCTTGAACTTTAATAGCTATGAGTTCCCATTTGCCATGAGGAATGAGACAAAGAGCTCCATTCCTCAGGGTCATATATTGAACCTTGGATACAGAAATGAACGTACAGTCCATTTTATAGGACAATCATGTTATTTTTTTCCCCAGAAATCCACATCCCTTCTTACACCTAAAATAAAACTCTTAGAACCAGCTCCTTAATTAGAAAGAATAAGTTGTTTCTTTGATTAATTGCACATTGCAGAAAAAAAGACTACAAAGGAGGTAATAATTTATGGTAGCAATTTGAGGTTGATTTTGTCCTAAATGTTCCATGGTTTCATATTGTAGATTTTGGAAAACATAATACTTTGTCAAAAAGGGAAGGAGGTGGAGGAAGTAAAATAAATATTTAAGCCCAGAGAGATCATTCCAACAAATGTTCATTCTTAGATCATCTGTTCTTCATTTCATGATATATGTTATAAACAACAGCCTCACTCCCGCTCTCACATTGCTGCACACTTTAAAATTCAACAAATATGTTACTGCACATATATAATGTATTGTTGTAGTTTGCATTCACAGATAACACTACTAATGGAGTTGTTTGCCATGTATATGGTTAAGGTTAAAAATCTCAGAGGGAGACTAACAGTTTTTCCACATGGGCAGATGCATGGGAGGACTGTCTTATTTTTGTAGCTCTAGAGACCATTTTAGAACAAGTCATTTCTTATGACTGTTTCTTTGCTCAATGGGTTACTGATGTCTTTGCTCTAAAAGAGCTACATGGATTTACTCACTGCCAAGTGGGTCTTTTGGCTGCTGCTATACCCAGAATATTTTAACAATATAGCAACGCTTTAAACTGTGTTTCAGGATGTCAAGTTAACATTTCTTCTTCTGGAACCTGCAGTTATCTCCTGTTTCAGTTTTCCACAAAGCTGCTAAAGTTTTTCTATCTTTTGGTAGAGAAACAACATTAGTATTAGACAGAGTTAGCAAATACTGGTCCATAGGTAAGTTTTACAGTTTTCAGAATAGTAAACAAATAAGCCAAAAATGCAAACACACAATATTGTAAGTTTTTCAAAAAGAGAAATTTATTTCATATAAGTGACTGAACAATTTTTATTGTGTTAGGATCATGATATCTACTCTATTAATTTTTTGAGTTTACAAGACAGTATTCTCAACTGTAGACATAATGTTATACAGAAGATCTCTAGAACTTATTCATCTTTTATAACCGAAACTTTATACATGTTGAATAGCAACTCCCGATTTCTTCCTCCACCCAGCCCCTGCTAACCACCATTCTACTCTCTGCTTCTATGAGTTCAACTTTTTAAGATTCCACATATAGATAAGATTATGCAGTATTTGTCTTTCTGTGCCTGGTGTATTTCATTTAGCATAATGTCTTCCAGATTCATCCATGTTGTTGTAAATGACAAGATTTCCTTCTTTTTTAAGTTTGAATAATATTCCACTGTAGGTCTATACCACATTTTCCTTATCTACTCACCCACCAACAGACATTTAGGTTGTTTTCTCATCTTGGCTACTGTGAATACTACTGCAGTGAACATGGGAGTGTGAATATCTCTCCAAGACCCTAATTACAATTATTTTAATAAGTATCCAGAAGTCAGATGGCTGAAACATGTGGTAGTTCTATTGGTTTTTTTTTTTTTTTTTTTTTTTGAGGACCCTCCATACTGTTTTCCATAGCAGTTGCAAGACTTTATATCCCCTCCAACAATGTACAAGAGCCTAATTTCTCCACATCCTCACCAACACTTATCTTTTTTTAATAATAGCCAAGTGTGAGGTGAGAGCTGATATCTCACTACGGTTTTGATTCGCATTTCTCTGATAATTAATGATGTTGAGCATCTTTTCATACACCTGTTGGCCATTGTATGTATTCTATCCAATTCTGCCCATTTTTTAACTGGGTTATTTAGATTTTTTTACTATTAAGTTATAGGAATTTCTTATATATTTTGGATAATAACCCCTTATCAGATATATGGCTTGCCATTATTTTCTCCCATTCTGTAGGTTGACTTTTCACTCTGTTGATAGTCTCCTTTGCTGTGCAGAAGTTTTTTAGTTTGATGTAGTCACACCTGTCTATTTTTTATTTTGTTGCCAATGCTTTCAGCATCATAGTTAAGAGATCATTTTCAAGACAAATGTCATGAAGACTTTGTCCTTTGTGTTTTTCTAGGGGTTTTACAGTTTCAAGTCTTATGTTTAAATCTTTAATCCATTTTAGGTGATTTTTGTGAGTGGTGTGAGATAAGGGTCCAATTTCACTTATCTGCATGTAGACATCCTGATTTTCTAATACCATTTGTTAAGGAGACTATCCTTTCCCCCATTGTGTATTCTTGGTACTTTTGTCAAAGATCAGTTGACTGTATGTGCAAGGGTTTATTTCTGGGCTTTTTACTATTAATAATTGTTATGTTTGTCTTTATGCCAGTACCATACTGGTTTTTTTTTCATATTTTTTTCTTCTTTTTTTTATTTCAGTATATTGTGGGGGTACAAATGTTTAGGTTATGTATATTGCCCTTGCCCCACCTGAGTCAGAGCTTCAAGCGTGTCCATCCCCCAGAGGGTGCACACCGCACATATTATGTCTGTATATACCCATCCCCTGCTCCCCCCTCCCATCTGCCCAACACCCAATGAATGTTATTACTATACCTGCACTTAAGTGTTGATCAGTTAAAACCAACTTGATGGTAAGTACATGTGGTGCCTATTTCTCCATTCTTGGGATAGTTCACTTAGTAGAATGGGTTCCAGCTCTATCCAGGATAATACAAGAGATACTATATCACCATTGTTTTTTTGTGGCTAAATAGAACTCCATAGTATACATATACCACATTTTATTAATCCACTAATGTATTGTTGGGCACTTGGGTTGTTTCCACATCTTTGCAATTGTGAATTGTGCTGCTATAAAAATTCTAGTGCAGATGTTTTTTTTATAGAATATCTTTTGTTCCTTTGGGTAGATGCCCAGTAATGGGATTGTGGGATCAAATGGTAGATCTACTTGTATCTCTTTGAGGTATCTCCATATTGCTTTCCACAGAGGTTGTACTAGTTTGCAGTCCCACCAGCAGTGTACGAGTGTTGCTATCTCTCCACAACCATGCCAATATTTATTGTTTTGGAACTTTTTGATAAAGGCCATTCTCACTGGAGTTAAGTGATATCTTATTGTGGTTTTGATTTGCATTTCCCTATTAATTAGAGATGTTGAGCATTTTTTCATATGTTTGTTGGCCATTAGTCTATCTTCTTCTGAAAAATTTCTGTTCATGTCTTTTGTCCACTTTTTGATAGGGTTGTTTGATTTTTTTCTTGCTGATTTTCCTGAGTTTGATATAGATTCTAGTTATTAGCCCTTTATCAGATGTGTAACATGTGAATATTTTCTCCCATTCTGTAGGTTGTCTGTTTGCTCTCATGATAGTTTCCTTGGCTGTGCAGAAGCTTTTTAATTTGATCGGGTCCCATTTATTTATTTTTGTTGTTGCTGTGATTGCCTTTGGGGTCTTCTTCATAAATTCTTTGCCTAGGCCAATGTCTATAAGAGTTTTTCCAACATTTTCTTCTAGAATTCATTTTTTTCTTTCTTGCCTTATTTTTGGTTAGCCAAGTACTTTTTAAATTCTATTTTACCTACTTCACTAGCATTTTAGTTATATTTTTTCTTCCATTGGTTATTGTAGATTCTTAATTTATAGTTGAAATTATATTAATACTTTAGCATATCTCAAATAATGCAGGAACACTGAAGAAATATAACATATAATATATCCCCTCCCATCCTTTGTTCTGTGGTTGTGATTTATTTTATTTCTAAAAGTGCTATGAACCTCACAAGATACTATTATAATTTTTGTTTTAAACCATAATATTCATTCATATTGATCTACACATTTACCTTTCCAATGCCCTTCATTCTGCCTTGCATTTCTTTACTTCCCTCTGGCATACTTTTATTCAATTTGATTGAATTTATTTACTACTTTTTAATGTAGCTGGCAACAAATTTGCTCAGCTTTTATTTGTCTGAAACCCTTTTAATTTTACCTTTATTTTTGAAGCATGTTTTAACTAAATATAGACTTTTCAGTGGGAAGTTCTTTTTTTCTTAACATTTTAAAAAATGTCATTTTATTGTTTTGTGTTTTCTATGTTTTCTGTTTGAAAATTATCCCTCCTTTATTTTTATTTTTCCTCCTTTAAAAGCAATTTTGCCCTTTTTAGCTGATTGTAAGACTGTGTTCTCCCATTATCTTTGTTTTTTAGCAGTTTAAATATGATGTCCCCAGTTGTGATTTTCTTTGTATTTATTCTGCTTAGAATTTACTGAGCTCTTTAATCTGTGGGTCAATGTTTTTAATCAATTTTGAAAAATTCTTCCCCATTAGGTCTCCAAAATTGCTTCTTTGCCATACTCTTTCTTCACTCCCTCTGAGACTATGATTATATGAATATTTGACCATTTGAATGTATCCCATGTATCTCTTACACTGATCTGTTTCTTTCCATTTATTATTTCTCTACAGTTTATTTTGTCCTGTCTCTAATTTACTGTGTTCAGCTGTGGTTAATACAATCAAATGAGTCTTTAATTTTAGATATTATATTTTTCAGTTCTAGAATATCTACTTAGTTTTTTTTTTTTTTTACATCTCCAATACTCTGTTGAAATTTTTACCTTTTTATCCTTGTTTCTATATTCTTTAACATACTCAAAATAGTTTTTTTAAGTCCCTATCTTCTGACTCCAGTATCTCAATCATTCATGGGTTGACTTCTATTTACTGGTTCCTCTCTTAGTTATAGGTTTCATTTTCCTCCCTCTTTGCATGTCTAGATTTTATGTTGGGTATTTTATTGTTTTATTATTTACTTTTAACTCTTTAATCCATTTGTGATTTAGTTTTATATAAGTGGAAAACAGGAATCCAGTCCATTTTTTCTCCCAGATAATAGCCATTGTCCTTCATTACGTAATCCATCTATTTCCCACCACTTTGAGCTATTACTTTTGCTATATATTAAATCCTCATGTATAACATAAAATATCTGGATTCTGTCTTCTGTTCTTCTGATGTCTATGTCTATTAATATACCAACACAGTATTTATTGGATTAGAGTGCCTTTATAGTATGTATGTTCTTGTGTCTGATAAGTCAAATCCTCTATCACTAATTTTCTGATTTGAATATTTCCAGACAACTCCTAGATATTTATTTTTCCATAAAATTTTAAGTTCTTTTAATCTAATCACTAACCTTACTTGATCGCTTGGTTTATAGTATATTTCTTGAAAACAGCGTGCTATGAATAAATTCAGTTTGTTCATACTAAGTATAATATTTTTATTTATTTTACTATTTATTTTCTATTTTTGTTTATTACTTTTCACTTTTATCTACTTCCTACTGTTTCCATTTTTCATCCTTGTTAACTTCAAAATTTTGCCAGAATATTCTAACCTATTAATGATGAACTTTCCTGGTGCTCATTATCAGATCTATATATCTTTAATATTAGAAAATAAGATAATAACCATTTCTCATCAAATATTTCTCCTGTATTTCTTCTCCATGCTGTTAAGCTAAGATTCCTTCCTCAATTTCCAGTTTTGCTGAGATTAAATTGCATATTTTTAGTTCTACATTATTACTTAAATTTTCTTGCAGAGTGCCAACTAGTAAATCATTATCTACTTAGATATATATGTGTATATATAATAAGGTTAAATGCTTACTACTATTTTCTTTCTCCATCGTCTTCCCCTAATTCAATGACTCTCTTCAGATTTTGCTGTTTTCTTGGAGTCCTTATACAGGGTATATATGTATCTTACTCTGTCTGTGTTGCTATAGAGGAATACCTGACGCTGAGTAATTTATAAAGAAGAGAAGTTTATTTGGCTCCTCATTTTACAGGCTGTACAAGCAGTATGGTGCCAGCATCTACTTCTGTTGAGGGCCCTCAAACTGCTTCCACTCATGGTGGAAGGTGAAGGAGAGGTGCTAAGTGCAGAAATCACATGGCAAGAGAGGAAGAGAGAGAGAGAGAGAGAGAGAGGAGGGAGGTGTCAGGCTCCTTTTAACAACCAGCTGTCACCAGAACTAACAGAGAAAGAACTCACTCATTACCACAAGGACAGCATCAGGCCATTCATGAGGGGTCCACCCCCATACCCTAAACACCTCCCATTGGGCCCCACCTCTAATATTGGGGATAAAGTTTTATAACTTCTTGGACATGTTCAAATATTTTTCTTCCTCCCTAACAAGCATTTTATCTAGGTTGGATGGCAAACTCTTAGGTTACAACTCTTTTTCTATAACTGATAGATATTATTCCACTGTCTTCGGTGTTCTAGTATTGCACATCAATGATTGATGATATTCTAATTCATTTTCTTTCTTTGTGTTTTTTAAAGATTGAATTGGCTTTTATTAGTGACTCATGAATGAGTAAAATTTCATCCAAAGATTGTACATGGCAGAGGAGGTGATTTCTATAATATATAACAAAGGCAGGAAAAGACTGAAGAAAACAGAAATAAGAAACAAAATGAAAATTAGTGCTTTCAAGATTACTTTTCTCGTAGGGGTAAAACAGAGGGGTCTTCCTTATCATGCTAGCTCAGGCAAACTGAGCGCCTTCTGATTCTTCGCTGTGAATCTCCTGCTTTTGGAAACTGGCTTGATTTAAAGTTCAGTTAGTATCACAAGAATGGAAAAACAAACCCCACACGTACTCACCATTAAATTGGCACTAATTCATCAACACTTATGTGCACATATGGAAATAATATTTATTGGGGATAGGGTGGGTGGAGGGGGGAGAGGGGATGGGTAAATTCACACCTAATGGGTGTGGTACACTATCTGGGGGATGGGCTTGCTTGTGGCTTTGACTCAGGCAGTGCAAAGACAATTTATGTAATCATTTTCTTTTGTATAAAATGTATTCCTTTGCTTGAAAATTTGTAACATATCTTTATACTTGGATTTCAAGAATTTTATGAGGATATGCCTGTGTGTCTTTTCCCTTCACTACTGTGTAGAATACTGCATTCAAATCTTTCTTCAACTTAGGAAAAAACTTTTGTATTACTCGTTTAATAATTACTTGTTACTCTGTTACATACCTTTCTGAAATGCCTAGTTTTACATTAGAGGTTCTGAAGCTATTATACAAATCTTCTATCCTTTCCCTCATAATTTTCGACTCTCCCTATTTTTGCTCTGTGCTTTGAAAAATTTGATCCACTTAGTCTTCCAAGCCATTAATTTGCATCTGAACAGTTACCAGCCTCTCCGCCATATTATTAATATTTACTCACTTATAGATACTCTTTATCTATTTGAGGAAGTTCTCTTCTATTTACTGAGAGTGTTATCATGAATGGATGTTAAATGTTGTTATTTTTTTTCATCTATTGATATGATCATATTGGGTTTTCTTTTTTAGTCTTTTAATATTGGAAAATACATTAATTTTCAAATGTTAAAACAATTTGTATTCCAGATAATAAACACACAATAATAATATGTTATCCTTTTTCTAGGTTGCTGAATTTATTTGTACATGTATATATGTGTGTATGTATATATTATAATATACATATATTAGAAGCAGGGTCTTGCTCTGTCACCAAAGATGGAGTGCAGTGGCAGAACCATAGCTCACTGCAGCTTCAGACTCCTGGACTCAAGTGATCCTCTTGCATCAGCCTCCCAAGTAGCTGGGACCACAGATGCAAGCCACTATGTCTGGCTAATTTTTAAAAATTTTTTGTAGAGATGGGCATCTTGCTATGTTGCCCAGTCTGGTCTTGAACTCCTGGGCTCAAGCTATCCTCCTGCTTCATCCTCCCAAAGTGCTGGGATTACAGGCATTAGCCATCACCTTGGTCTGCTAATGTACTTTAATGGATTTTTGAATCTTTATTGATGAAGATATTGGTCTGTAGTTTTCTTTTCTTATAAAACCTCATCTAATTTTGGTATCAGGATAATGCTGGCCTCTTATAAGTTGAGAAGTATTCCCTCCTCTGTGTTTTATTAATATGAAAGAGTTCATATGTCATTGGTGTTATTTCATCCTGAAGTATTTTATCAAATTATCCAGTGAAACCACCTGTAGCTGGATTTTGCAGGGAGGAGAAAGAGATAGAAAATTCAGTTATAGAATGAATTCAATTTCTTTAATAGATGTAAAGATATCTGAGTTTTCCATTTTGTTGACTAAAGGTGGCCTAACTTCATTATAATAATGCCTAATTATCCTTTTATCCTTTTAATGTCTGTAGCATCTGTAGTAATTTCCCCTCTTTCATTCCAGATACCGGTAATTTGTGTCTTTTTCTTATCTCATCTGTCTGGCTAGAGTTTATCAATTTTACTGATCTTCTCAAAGACCTAATTATTGGTTTCATTTATTTTCTTTATTGTCGTCCATTCTGTTCATTTTTTTTCCAATCTCTTTTCTCTCACTGCTCTAGTTTAAATCATTTCTATTGCCATATCTTCCAGTTCATCGAGTTTTTTCTATAGAATTTGCTCTGCTATTAATTCCTTGCAGTCAATTTTGTGTTTCAATCATTGCATTTTTCGCTTCTAGAAGTGTGTCATTTTTATATCTTCTATTTCTGTCCTCATTATATTCATGGTCCTCTTTAGATGCTATAGCTTTTTTGACGTCTTTGTTATTTCCATCATCTGCCATTTTTAAGCCTGTCTCTATTGATTGATTTTTCTCCTTACTATCAACGTATTTTTCTTGCCTTGTCATATCTAGTAATTTTACTGGGTCTGGATATTGTGCAATTTACATTGGTAAATACTGGGTTATGTTTTCTTCCCTTAAAGAGTAGCAACTTTGTTGAGACATGCTCTTAAATTAATAAATTATTAGAATACTTAATCCTTCAAAGGATTGTTTTAAAACTTTCTTAGGGTGAATTTAGAATAGTCTTTATGCCGGATCTAGATTTGTACTAATACTAAGTGATGACTCCTCTGGGAGTTTTACTGAATGCCCTGGATTTTCAACAAGGACACTCTGGACTGGGTAGTCAGAACTCAAATGTCTTCCCAATCCATGTAAGTTCTCGGAATAGTCATGGACTTTCACCTCAGTGATGCAACAGATTCAAGGGAACTCCTGTGAAAATATCTGAAGCTCTTCCCTTCATAGTTAGTTCTTTCTTGTCTGGTACTCAGCCCCAAATTGTTAGCTGCATTGAACTCCCTACATTCAGATCTCTGTCCCCTCAATTCAGTAAAATTACTGTATTCTGTTTGGGAAGGTCATACATGCACTGTGATCCAGAAGATGCCTGCAGGCAACAAACCAATTATAGATTGTAGAGCTTACTTATTTTGTTTGCCTTTTCCCCAGAATCAATATCCTATGCTGCCTGTTTCCCATGATCAGAAAACTATTGTTCCATTACATTTGTTCAGTTTTTTGGTTGTTTTCTGTGGGAGGGTAAGGTGGTACCAGTTACTAGATTGTCATCGGCCGTACATGTTCTATCTACTGATTTATTTAGTTATAAATGTATGTTTTGGGCTTATGTACTGCATTTAGACCTCATTTGGGTCTGTGGCTCAATTTTAATCTCTTCAAGTGTGATTATTATTTTTCTGTTCATGTTGTCATTTGGCTATTTCAGTAGTTCTAATTTACTAGGCATGTGGTCTATTTCTTACATAACTTTTCTCAGGCTTTTGAACCCTCTAAGATGATGATGATGATTTTGTATGCTTTGAGCTTTGCTTTTGTTTTTGACTGCTCACTGGGGCTCATGGTTGTTGGATTACTCTCAGAGGCAGCATGCCCCCAAATGGCTGAGTGTTAAATGATACCCCTTACAATGGCTTCTAGTCCTCTGATGAGAAACCTGGAGGAAGCCTCCCCTCTTCCTCATAGCCTTCCAAGCTCAGAAGTGGAATGACTCAGCCACTTCTTCTCCTTTGGAGGCCAGGGAGACCAACGTTATTCTTGACATACAGCCAATATTACCTTCTTCCTATAACCTCCATCTGTAATGCTTGTAGATCAAGCTGTTTTAGAGATGCTTACTTCACAGTCCTTATCCCAATGTTCCCATGCAGATCTCTAAGTACTCACTGAGCTCAGTGGGGGAAAAGCCCCTCACTAGCGTTCTCTGCTAGTGCTCTCACACAACCAAAGACCTCACTGAACCTGGAAGTCCATAGACCTCAGTAGACGTTTAACCGAGAAGATACAGCCAAGTTAAAATTGGATAAGGAAGGAAAGATTACAATATGCCTATTGCCATTAGGCAACATTAATTTTAACTCTGAAGACATTTCTTTTCGACCCTCCCACGTGTCACTCCCTTGGTACTCTTGTCTAGGAGATAAAAGCTATGTTCTTTAAATAATCCATGTTGTCAGTTAATAATTTATTCCTCCAATGAAAGATATTTGCATTTCAACCACAACCTTTTTATAAACAATAACTTAATCTAAAGGCATGTACCTGTTTGTAAGACTTTAAATACCAGGATAAGCTAGAGAGGAAGACATTTTCAGTGTGAATACAATTATAATCATCGTAGATATGAAATTGCTGCATCGTAAGATATGAACACATTCAGCTTTACAAAATAGTACCAGTAATTTCACCACAGCAATGCATAAAACTGTTGTTACTCCTCACTCTCTCCAATGCTTATTAGTATAAGATATTTAAAATTGTAGAAGTCTGATACTTGTCAAATGATATTAATGCATTGTGACTTTAATTTTCATTATTATTTACTATTTTGTATAACCTCTTCAGTGAATTGATTGTTCACATTTTTATATCATATTAGATTTTTTCCTTACCTACTGGTAGGTGGCCTTTGAATAGTCTGGGTTTGAATCTTGTGCTAAACTTTTGCAAACATCTTCTCCCAAATCTGTGACTTGCCTTTTAGATTACAATTTTTAATGTTAGAATTGTCAAATTTCAGTATTTCCCTTATAGGTAGTGCATTTGTTCTTGTATTCTTATTTAAAAAGTCTTTTCCTACCCTGAAATCATGAAGTTATTATCCTATGTTTTCTTGTAAAATGTTTTTAATCTTGGTCTTCATATTTAAGCAATTTCCATCTGGAATTTATTTTTGTATGGTGTGAGATATGGATATAACCAAGGGATATAATTATATTTTTCCTTAAAACAAGCCAATTTTTACAGCCCCGTTTATTAAATCTTTTCCCCGCTGACCAGTAATGTCACCACTATTTTATACCAAATTCCTCAATATGAGTCCATTTCTGGACTCTCTCATCTTTTCGTCCAGCCCTGAGTCAGCCCCAGAGATTAACATATTGTTATTAGGGAGCACTGGAATTTTTGAGAAGCTCACTGGTGACTATCTTCTACCATAAAACTGAGCTCCAAATTGGAAGAAGCTTGTTGGAAACACCTAACCATCAGAGGCAAGGTGGATGTAATTATTAGTAATATCATGATATCAATACCAGGGAAGTGTTTAGTGTGTTTGACACACAGGGATCTCCAGTGATGGCAAATAGATCATAATGTCTGCAGAGCTGATATATAAGAACAGTTAAGGTGTTTGATTTGTGTAACAAATAAGGAAATAAATTAATTAATTAATTAATTAAGACCCATTGAGCAGAAGGCTGGTGTCAGGTACTATTAATATACATGGAAAATCACCATTTTCACCCAGTTTCCAGATCTACATCTATCGACATTGTTTGAAGAAGAGATTAGATCTCTTTGAAGAATGACACTGCAATGCCACCAGAAATGTATATAATCAATATTATTTCTTTATTTTTCCAAAGAAACCCTAAGCCATTTGCCAAGGTAGGGACCACTGGGGAACGAGTAATACCCAGACTTTCCGAGGCAATGCAAAATCCAATCTCAGTCCTCCAATTTGAATGAGGGCTTACGGAAGTCAGGTAATCAATACAGTTACAGCTGAGGATCATCTGATAGTGGGTCCACAGGTCCTTGAGCCCACTCTGTGGTTATTTTCTCAGGTTATAAATGTATAATTGATGCAGATATAGGTAGTAGTTCACACAGGTTGAAATGAGAGATAGTATGAAACTTGCATCCCCCGACCAAGGTGAATAATCAGAAATAATCAAAGTAAATGAGAAGAAATGCCATATCTTACAAAGGATTGAAGGATACAGTGTTAGTGCATCCTATCTCTATCAATTCATCCAGACCTTGACAAACACAGGATGAACTATGGCAGATGAGGGTGAATTACTACAAATGTAGTAAGGTAGTAGCTCCAATCACAGTAACGGTGCCAAATACAATGTCTTTACTGGAACAGATCGATGCAGCTTCTGGAATTTAGTAAGCATTTCCTTATTTAACAAAATTGTCTTCTCAGTCCCCTAAGTACGGAGGATCAAAAGTAGTAGTACTTTTTTCTTTGCAAAAAAGCAGTTTACTTTCATTGTCCTGCCTTGGAGCTATTTGACTCTCTTACCCTCTATTGTATTTCATCAGTTAGTTGGGCACTGGATAATAGAAATATTTGTGCACATGTATATTAATATGTATATGTGTATAGTTTTCTCTTTGAAATTGCTAAAGGCAAAATGTATTTGATAATGATGATTTTCCATTTCATTTCCTATGTTTCCATGTTTTTATACATGGATAAACTAATCATATCTAGAGCTTTTTAATATATTGGTCAAATCTTTAATTTTTTTCTTATTCAGCAGATGTTAAACACATGGAGCTCAGATGTGAATTTTCCTTTGACAGATAATAATATTTAGACATTTTTAATGGAACACAAACTTTTCTGTTTCTGTTTCATAAGGTAAGAATATTCTAAAACTCTTCAGCCATTTGAAGCTCTTCTGTACAATGAAATGCATGAAATGCTGTAAGTTCAGAGATTGCTAGTTGATTTCAGCATACAATTGAAGCTATCATGACTACTTTATTCCAACTTTGATATTTCTGCTACTACATTTTATATTCTTTTCAAATCGCAGTGCTGAAAAATAATGAAAACTTTTAACAAAGCGTCCTTAAACTTGTCCATGCCTAATTTCATAATAATGATCAGTTTGGTTCTACAGAACTCAGGCTTCCTTTATAGTCCTAATACACAATTTTCATTTCCTGCACTGATTTTGTTAACCTGTCAGGAGTTATGAAACAGATAACATAGAATAGTTGAGCATTAATAATCCATTTTTACAGATGTGCTTCTCTCTACCTCATTAGCAGACCTGACTCCATACAGCTGTCTGAGTTGTCCAGAAAATATCTCACCTCAATGAATTAGACATTTATACTAACATTGTCTTAGAAAAAATGTGCATATTTTCTCCAAAAGGTATTCATCTAGTTATTTCCCATTTTCACATTTACAAAGGCTAATTTATCTGACTAGGTGACACCTTCAGATCTGAGAAAATTAGAGAGGTAAATAGTAGAAATAAATCTTCAAAGACACTGCACCAAGACATGTCAGCTAGATATGTAAAAGGATTGTTTAAGATGATGGCTAAGAAGATAACCAAGAGCAGATTTTATATAACTGATAATTTTTCTTAGGACCAGTGGCACTTATTAATAACTATTAATATTAGTATGGCAATAAGTCCCTCAGAGAAGATGGAAATATTTTACCCAGGAAATCAGAGTGATGTAATGAAATAAGCAGAAATTCTTTGTTAGCTTTGTCTTTAGACATCACTTAATTATTTATTAGCGGTGTGACCTACGGCAAGTTATTGAGCCTCAGTTTTACCCTCTATAAACTCTGAGTAGCAATGCATACCTCAGATGATTGTTGTGAAAATTAAGGAATGAAATACATCTAGCATAAGATCTAGCACATCCTAAGGGCTAACTGAATGTTAGCTTTAAAAAAAAAAACTATTTGATAGGAAAAATAATCCCCCAAATTAGAATGTTAGACAAGATGATTTCTTAAGCTTCCTTCAGTTCTGTGTTTCTGACTGTATGATTCCAAATGAAGGCAGAAGAATCAGGGAAACAATTCATACTTGGCTCTCATGTAGAAGCTCAAATGCCACCAAGTATCCCATCTGCAGCACGGTGCTCTCACATACTGTGGGTTTCAGCTTACACAAAGCAATTTGACCATGCAGAGTATTCACTATACCACTGGGACAAGAACAAGTATTCCAGTTAAGAAGACAAACTTTCCTGAGTTGAAATTACAGTCCCTAAATTCAAACTTAACTCCCAGGATATATCCCTTTCCAACATGCCTGAGAACACAGACTAATCAAGTCCATATATCTCCTACCTTAAGGGAGCCTGTGCTAACCACTTTGTAAATAGTACTTTTTACAAATCTTAAAAGTCAAGATTAAGAGTAAAATTAAATGCATACCTATGGGAGATGCTGATGGTAAAAATGATGATGAGATTGCCTCTAGGCCTCCTCCTAATGGAAAGTTTTTAATGGTTCTCTTTGGATTTACAATTGTTTTGTGAAATCCTATTCTGTTTTTCTTGTATTGTTTTTGTGTTTGTGTTTTTGAAGGTGGGGAATGAAGAAAATAAGGACTGTATAGCAATTATGCAGTTCATGAGATTACTTGAAGTTTTGTTGGGTGTCATGTTAGTAATAATACTAGGATGTATATGTGAAGAAATAAAATTATCTCTATTTGTGGGTGATATAATCCTATATATAATAAAACCACCAGAGTTCCACAAAAAAAGCCTATTAGAGAAGGCATGGGTGGTATAGTGGTGAGCATAGATGCCTTCCACAAAAGCCTATTAGAACTAATAAATAAATTCAGTAAAGTTTTAGGATACAAAATCAACATACAAAAATCAGTAGCATTTTGATACATAAATAACAACCTAACTGGAAGAAAACAATCAAGAGAACCATCTAATTTATGATAGCATCAAAAAAATAAAATACCTAGGAATAAATTTAACCAAGGAGGTAAAAGATCTATGCACTGAAAACTATAAAACATTGATGAAGGAAATTCAAGATTACACAAATAAATGGAAAGATATTCTATGCTAATTGATCAGAAGAATTAATATTGTTAAAATATCCATACTACTCAAAGCTATATACATATTCAACACAATCTCTATCAAAATCCCAGTGGCATTCTTCATAGAAATAGAAAAAAATAATCCTAAACTTCTTATGGAACCAAGAAAACCCTGAATAGCCAAAGCAATTCTGAGAATGAAAAACAAAGTTGGAGGCATTACACTTCCTGACTTACAATTATTTTACAAAGCTACAGTATTCAAAACAGTATGTTACTGGTGTAAAAACAGGCATAGACAAGTAGAACAGAATAGAGAGCCTAGAAATATATGCAAACATATACATTCAACTAATTTTTGACAAAGATACCAAGAAAACACAGTGGGGAAATTATAATATCTTCAATAAATGATGCTGGGAAAATTAGATATTCACATGCAAAGAATGTGGAAATTGGACTCTTATCTTACACTTACACAAAAATCAACTCCAAATGGATAAAAGATGTAAATGTAAAACCAGAAACTATACTCCTAGAAGAGAACATAGGGGCAAATCTCCTGAAATTGGCGTTGGCAATGATTTTTTGCATATCACACCAAAACCTCAGGCCACAAAAACAAAAATAAATAAATGGGAGCATGTCAAACTAAAAAACTCCCGTACACAATAAACAAAATAAAACAGCAGCCTACAGACTGGGAAAATATATTTGCAAGCTGTATATCTAATAAGGTGTTAATATCCAGAATTTATAAAGAACTCAAACAACTCAATAGTGGAAAAACAAACAGCCCTATTAAAATGGGCAAAAAGCCTGAACAGATATTCCTCCAAAGAAGACATAAACATTGCCAACATGTGTATGAAAAATGATCAATATCATAAATCATCAGGGAAGTATGACCCAGCAATCCCTCTTTTGGGCATATACCCAAAGGAAATAAATTCACCTCCTTGTAAAGATACCTGAACTCCATGTTCATTATAGCACTATCCACAATAGCCTAGATATGGAAAAAATCTAAGTGTCCATTGATGGACAAATGAATAAAGAAACTGTGGTGTATATACACAATGGAATATTATTCAGTAAAAAAGAATGAGATCTTGCCATCTGCCACAACATAGATGAGCCTGGAGGACATTATGCGAAGTGAAGTAAGCCAGACACAGAAAGAAAAATAATGCATAATCTCATGTGTAGAATCTTAAAAGAAATTTCAAATATACAGAACAAAACAGTAGTTACCAGGGCAGAGCAGGGGTGAGTGGAAATGGGGAGATGTAGATCAAAGGATATGAAGTAGCAGATATGTAGAATCAACAAGTCTAGAGAGCTAATGTATAACATGAGGACTATAGATAATAAAGTTGTACTGTATACCAGATTTGTGCTAACTGAGTAGCTGCTTTTGTCACAAAGACAAAAACTGCCTGTATCCACTTTTGCCACAAAAAATGGGTAACTGTGGGCCGGGCACAGTGGCTCACACCTGTAATCCTAACACTCTGGGAGGCTGAGGTGGATGGATCGTTCTGAACTCAGGAGTTCGAGACCAGCCTGAGCAAGAGCAAGACCTCATCTCTGAAGAAGAAAAAAAATGGGTAACTATGTGATGGATATGTTACTATGATGGATATGTTAATTTGCTTAACTATAGTAACCTTTTTTCTATCTAATGTGCCCCATAACACTGTGTTGTATACCTTAAATATACACAATAAAATTTATTTTTAAAAAAAAGATAAATAATAAAAGGGCATTCCTTCTAGTGCCTTATTAACCCTGTTTAAATTCTAATCCCACCACTCCCAGCTTTGTGACCTTCCACGAATGCTCACCTTGTCTGACCCTCAGTGTCCTGATGTGCATAAAGGTGGAATCACATGAAATTAATTCAGAAAAAATAAATGAAACTAGTATAGTAGGGTGTAAAACTTCAGTTCTTGCTTCCCATTGCTATATTTCCTCTGTATTACTTCATCATGAGAATCCAACAATGTTTAATAAAGAATATTCTCTCACCGCCACCTTGTTTGTATTTTTTACAGTTTTCTCCTTACCTCCATTCCTGATACAACCAAAAAAAGTGATGTTAATGAAAGGCAAATAAAGACCAAGGAACTGTTACAGATTAAAGGAGACCAATGAGGCAAAACAACTAAATGCAATATGTGATTCTGGATTGCATTCTGAAATAGACTGGCCTTTAGAGAAATAATTGGTGAAATGTAAATAAAATCTGTAGCTGCAGTAATAGTATTTTATCAAGGTTAATTTATTTGTTGTAGTCATTGTAATGTGGTTATGTAACATAATGTCCTTGTATTTATTAAATACACATTAAAGTATTTAGGACTAAAGAAGTATCATGTGCGAAACTTACTCTCAAATGGCTCAGAAATATGTGTGTCTGCCTATATCTATATATGAATGTGTGTTTCTGAATGTATATGTAAACACATATGCATGTGTACATATATGTATGTGTAAAGTCCATCTTCATTATTCATGGATTCCATGTTTGGAAGTTCACTAACTCACTAAAATTGATTTGTAACCACAAAATCAATCCATGTGGTGTTTTTGGAGTCATTTGTGGACATGTGCTGAGTGATGAAAATTTGAGTTGCCAAACGTGTACATTCCCAGATGAGGTCAAACAAGCTACCCTCTGCCTTCCTGTTTCACCTTTCATACTGTAAACAAGTGTCCTTTTCACAGTCTATTTAGTGCCACATTTTTCATGTTTGTACTTTCTATTGATCATTTTGCTGTTTGAAATGTCCCCCAAACACGTGCTGTCTAGTGTTCCTAAGTGAAGGAAGGCTATCATGCACCTTATGGAGAAAATACACGTGTTAGAGAACCTTTGTTCAGGCATGAGTCATAGTGCTATTGGCCACGAGCTCACTGTCAATGAATCAACAATAGATTCTAAATAAGATATCTTTAAATAGAAACACGCATCAAACAAAATCATTTATGTTTTGCCCAGTTGTGGAAATTATTGTGACCAGAGGCTCATGGGAACGCAATCCTGTATTTCCTGTAGGAACAATGACTCAGTATTCGCTAATTCAGTGTTCTCAGTGACTTTATAAAACAAAACCAGCACAAACAAGAACACACACAGAGAGAGAAAAAAAGACAGTGAAAGAAGGAATGATAAAGCAAATATGGTAAAATGATCATGTAGGCAATCTGGAAGAAAAATATACAGGAATTCTTTCTACTATTTTTGTAGATTTTCTCTAAGACTGGATTTTAAAATGAAGTTCAGAGATTAAGAAACAAAACAAATGTCATACCCTTGGTTCAGAAAATCTTTCAGGACTGAAACCAATCTAGAGGCACTAGACAAAGGCAAGCAAGGGGGGACTGCACCAAGATGTGGGATTCTGAGAGGCAGATATCTGTTTCCCTGGGGTGTTCCTGGGCAGGTAATGAGGAAAGTGTGAATCATGGTTAAGAAGAGAAGTCAAGGGTGCAAGAGGTGTGAAGAGCTGTGGATGTGAGAGGAATCACAGAGTCAGAAGCCACTCAGATTTGCAGGAAACTGGAAATTGAACTATAACATCAATTGGAACAAGCTCTCAGGCCCAAAACCTCTGACAACAGGAGCAGATTGGAAATTCTGCTGTATGGGCACTGTTTACACAGCTCTGGGTCAGCCTGATAACTTTACAAGGAGCAGGCAGGACCACACACATCCTTCCTCTGCATTAATATCCATCTTTTCTCAACACTGAAATTATTCCAGAGCCATTTGTCAAAATGTTTTTGAGAAGGAGGAGGAGGAGGAGGAGGAGGAGGAGGAGGAGGAGGAGGAAGAAGTAGGAGGAAGAGGAGGAGAAAAAAATGATGAATAACAGCAAAAACCTGCTCCACCTGGGAAAAAAATGTTTTATTTGTTTACTGACATTGATATATGTGTTTCTTTGGTTGTGTGGGTTTTGAAGTAGCTGTTTGTTTGTTTGTTTGTTTGTTTAAAAAGTAAACACATTTAACAATATATCCTGAATGAATTTTAAGTGAATTTATTATTATAGTGTGTCTTAGTCTGCTTTGTGTTGCTATAACAGAATACCACAGATTGGGCAATTTATAGGGAAGTGAAATTTACTTATTGGAGTTTTGAAGGCTGGGAGATCTAAAGTTAAGGGCCTCACACATGGCGAGGTCTCCTTGCTACTTCATCCCATGGCAGAAGGCAGAAGCACAAAAGAGCAAGAAAGCAAGAGGAGCTGAACTCACTTTTATAACAAGCCCACTTTAGTAAGAATAAGAATTACAAACTCAACAAATACAGTATGTTTAAATTCGTGATTTCATAATTATATTCTATTTTTCTTATTGAATTATCTAGGACTTCCAGTATGATGTTGAAAAGGAGTGGTAAGAGAGAATATCCTTGCCTTATTTCTGCTCTTGCAGGAAAGCTTCTAGTTTCTCACCATTATGTATGATATGAGCTGTGGGATATTTTAGATGTTCTTTATCAAGTTGGGGAAATTCCACTCTATTGCTAGTTTGCTGAGAGTTTTCATCATGAATGGGTATTGGATTTTGTCAAACGTTTTTTCTACAGCTATTGATATGATATGATCATGTGTTTTTTCTTCTTTAGCCTGTTGTTGTGATGGATTACATTAATTGATTTTCAAATATTGACTCAGACTTGCATACCTGGGATAAATCCCACTTAGTTGTGCCATATAATTATTTTTACACATTGTGGGATTTTATTTGCTAATATTTTCTTGATGACTTTTGCATCTATGTTCATGAGAGATACTGGTTTGTGGTTTTCTTTTCTTGTCATATCTTTGTATGATTTTGATATTAGGGTAATGCTGGCTGGTGGAATCAGAAAGTATTCTATCTTCTGGAAGAGACTGTAGAGAATTAGTATAATTTCTTCCTTAGCGTTTGATAGAATTCACCAGTGAACCCATCTGGGCCTGATGCGTTCTGCTTTGGATGGTTATTAATTATCAATCAGAATTATATATACATATATATACATATATACACACACATATATATATATATATATATTTTAAATGAACTGGTTGCCTCCTGAGGATGATTAGAAACCAATTCATTATCTTGAAAACTAGGCAAATGAAAGCATTTATCCTGACTTTCTATATAAATTGTACCCATGGGTAATTAGGTAGTATATGTGAAAGTTGTCTCTTCATGAAAAAATATAAAATTAAATAAATAAAATAATAAATGAAAATGAAAGAATGAGACTATCACCCTTTTAGAGACAAATGCTTTGGACCAGGGCAAACTAAGTTCCTAACAGACCAGAAAGCAATTGTACACTCTGGATGTCACACCAAAAGCAGCCACTTGACAGTACTGCTTCGTGGAGAGAGGCTGGCGGATTCTGGCAGGGAATCCACACCAGGAGAGGAGGGATATGCACTGTGTTCCTGCCTTCATGAATTTACCCAGAGTCCAAACACATTCAGCACAGTTCTATTCATAAGAGCCAAAAAGTGGAAACAACCCGAATGTCCATCAACTGGTGAATGAATTAACAAATTGTTGTAAATCTATACAATAGAATACTACTCACTAATACAAAAGGAACAAACTACTGATTGATTCACGCAGAAACAGAAGTGAATCTCAAAAGCATTCTGCAACTTGGAAGAAGCCAGACACAAAAGACAGTACGCCATATGAATCCATTTATTTGAAATTCTGGAAAAGGCAAAACTACAGTGATAGAAAGGAAATAGGTGGTTTTCAAGAGAGAGAGTGAGGGGGCCTTTAGAGGAGTTTGACAGCAAAGAGGCAAACAAGAACTTTGGAGGGTAATGGCAATGTTCTGTATCATCACTGTGAAAGTTTCTTGACGGCATATATTTACCAAAACTCATCCAATATTTTATTGTATATAAATTACACCTCAATAAAACTGACTGTAAGACAGTGCCAAATCCAGACATTATGTGCCTCTTGCTGATGAAACTCAAAGCCACCTATACTCTTGCCAAAGTTATTGCATGTGAGTCTGATCAAGGCTTTGGATCCAGCTGCCAATTTGAAGGAAAGAAGGAGAGAAAATGACCAGTAAACTGCTCCAGGAGTGTGAAATCCATGAGACCCAGATTATGGCCTGGCCTGCAGGTCAAATGGCCAGAATCCTTCAATGGACATTTTAACAATTGAAGGGAAAAACCAGGCAAGTTACTCTGTGGTGTCTAAGGATTCCCACTTGAGTGACGAAAGCACAAAACAATGCAAGGAAGTGATCAGAAAATTCAGGATAGTGGTTACTTTGGAAGGGAAAGATGGACCCTTATTGGAATTGGCCACATGGGGGGGGTCTTCTAGAATGACAGCAACATCCTATTTCTTCGCTCACATTGTGGTTATGAGCCTGTTCATCTTATAAATAATTCATTAAGCTAGAGGTTCTCCAAGCATGGTTCAAGTATGAAGCTTCAGTGTCACCCAGGTACCTGTTAGAAATGCAAATTTTCAGACCCCAGCCTAGGCCTAGTGAATCAGAAACTTGGGCCCAGAAATCTGTGTTCTGAAAATCCCTCCAGGCTGTTTACATGCACATGAAAGTTTGAGAACTATTGCCCTAAGCCTTCCATTTGTGTGCTTTACTGGTTATGTGTTTTATTTTACAACAAAAAGGTTAAAAAATAAATACTTTTAAAGTTGCAGAGTAATATGTTTTTTAAAATGGCAATGAGGAACTTCTATTATCTATATGTAATATACACATTATGTATGTGAATAATATACATGTATAATATATATATTTTGTATGTTTATATAAAAAAGCATAAAATGACATACATCAAACCTTTAGCATGATTAACTCAAGAGGTGGAATTAAAAGCGAGAATTTAGCTTCATTAAAGATCTTTGTATTGCTGACATTAATTTGAATTGAATATTTCTCTTATAATTTAAAAGAATTATAAAGTTTAAAAAATGGAGAACACAAAAACTAAGACATTTTTTACTCCAGCATTTTTTAAGTTTCCTGGAACACTGATATTCCACAAAATGTTAAGAGGTGTTCCAATTAAAATGTTTAGTAGGCAAATAAATGTATAACATCATAAAATTTCAAAATGCAAAATAGCATTGTAAATGTTGTTAGAATCCCCATGTTTAACTTCACCAAGTATTTCCCAACTTTTTTTAAACTATGAGACCTTTCTTCCCCAAATTCCTAGTAACACTTAGCATCCATGGTGTGCTGGAGACAGCTCATACAGCTTGCAAGATTCAAGTGTGCACATTTCTTTCCAACTTTGCATTCAGTGACATCAGTTTGGTAGCTTAGAATCAGTCATGGTGGGAAGATTTACACCATGGGAATCAGCAATCACTATAAATCAAGACTCCACCTCCCTCCCAGAGTCAGTTGTTAAATATTTTATAGCACACTACAGTTTAGCAGACTTAACATTTAAAGGACACAGGGAAATTCTGCTTTATATTACTTTCTTTAAACCGGAATCTGGTAGTCCTTACCAATTTTAAATTTATTATATTCCTAATTTATAAATCAAAATTTTATTACTCCTGGCATACTAAAATGTATTCATAAAAATTTTTTACAACACTAAAAAGAAGGTTGAAAAGAGTAGAAGTTGAGATAGTAAAAGAAATTCAAAGGTACCTTCTGCTAGTGTTGCTGTACAAGTATAGAAAGGCCAGAACAAAACATTTATAGCACAATCAATGCAGCAGGAAGAGACAATTGTAGTAATTTTCCATTGATGTGATGCTGCTTTTCTTAGGTAGTGTAAAGTTCTAATTATTTTTTTCTCCTGCCACAACTATCCCTAATCCATCATGTAGAAACAGTTTCAATTTCCCACAGGATAGTGAAAGTCGTTCTAGATTTGTGTATTTTTGGCTGAGATGACCAATGTCCTAAAGAACCTTGTCACATCCACGTGGAACCAGTGAGCAACCTCACCTGTCTGACGAGTTTGAAATACGTTTCCAGTAAGTGCCATCCTTGTTGGCACATACGTCATTCCTTTATCCTCTCTCAGCTACTTTTACGCAGACTCCTCAGAGATTAAAACCTAGTACACCAGGAGAAGAGTGGGCCAGGGGCCAGTGGCTGAAGATTTTTGAACAGGTGATGGCAAGCAAGACTGTGACGATGGCATCAGTAAAGCTCAACTTTACAATGGAAGATTCATTACAACAAAACCCAAAAGAGGCACATGTTATATAACCAAAGTCTCACCTTGGCAAGCCTAGGTTGTTGGCAGTAGCCCTGCTTAAACAGAATTAGAACACACCACACAGATAAACTATGTAGCGTGCGTCTATGAAAGCGAAGTGGGAATCCCAGCAACAGGAAAACAAACCCCGTTGCTCAGTAACACCGTGGCCATGTGCCGTACAGTAACGCTGAGCCCAGCCCTTGAAGCAAGACTCCAATTCCTCATCCATGGAGTCATGCATACCAGAATTACAGGCTTGCATGCCACAGGCTTCGGAGTGAAAGAGGAAACTCCGACGGTGAATCGTACCGTGGGCTTTCCTCACACACAGTGGTAGAAACAGCGTGAGCTCAACTAAAATTCTCACTGCAGTCCGACCGTTCAAGGCAGGATGCAGGGCCTTTTGCCATTTACTAATTCATGGTAAGTCACAGTGAAAATAGATACAAAGTATGTTAGCGTGTTGATAATAGCATTCATATGATCATATTTATATAATTTTAATTTATAATTATATAACACATTTAATTCTAGGGAAAATTGAATAAGCAGTTGAGTTTTTATAATTCAACTTCCTCCTAACACACACACACATACACACACACACTATGAAAATGAGCACGTGTTACAAAAAGTCAAGCCTGCTTCTAGCCATATCCTCCACGGTCAAAACATCTCGCACTTGTAAAAGCACCATTTGCTTTCAGTAATTATTCTGGATGTCTTCATGTTGACAGGTGAGCTTCAAACATCTTTTTAGGCTTATGTGAGAAGCATACCTTGTTCTTATCTCAAAATGAGGTCCATGGGAGTTGGAGATTCTCTAAGGAGTTGTTAGGACTTAATTTATGTTCTTGATCACTACCAGTTGCTTCCAAAGTTTAACACTTTATCTGACTGTTAAAAACCTAGCTATCCACATCCAAATCCCAAATGAAAGGGAATATTCTAATCTTAGTTCTATTTTGCCTTCATCGTAATAGCTACTACTCATTGTGCACTTTTTTCGGTTACTTTATTTACTTTTGTTTATGTATTTCTTACAACAATCCTATGGAATATACAATTTACAGGTAGAGATTCTTAAGGGACGCATTGCAAGAGATGGAGCTAAGATTTTAACTATCTTCCTGAAAAGCTGTTGAGTGTTCCCACTTCAATATTCTCCTTCCACCTGGCACCAAATAAATATTCACTCTTCCTCTTAATGTCTTGCTTCTTTGATTTCTTGAGTTAGCAAGACACAGGCACTATATTCCAAAACATCCTTGTGAAAATCAAGCACAGGGAAATGAGTATCCCGGTTTGTTTCCTACTGGGTGTTCCCGTTGAGAGTGAGCCCAGTGAAAAATCTCTGAATTGCCTCTTAGATTCCCTTCCGAGAGTGTAGTTCCGAGGAAGAAGGCCATTGCCGTGTTGTAATTGAGATGAGCTGACTTTTGTTCTATCTCTGTGAGATCTGCCCCTGGTACTCACATTTCCTGGCCCTTCCCTTGAAGAATGTTGGCACAGCACAGTGGCTCTTGCGTGCAGGAGCCTTAATGAATGATCACATTCTGATTGACTTCTAACCCGGACAAAATACTGAATAGACTCAGTTTCAGTGCCCAGTGGCTCCTGCATTAATGCCCAGGTGAGTTGTAGAATAAAGTCCCTGATAAATTTAATGTTAGAATCAGTCATAAAACTACACATCATCCCATGTGACTTGCAGCAGGTGGAAAGACATCAAGGTGATAGAGGGAAATCTGTAATCACAGGTTTGCATTTGTAATTCTATGTGCCTGAAAACTGGTAGCTCCGTGAAAACAAAATGACTGTGGATTTTTCTTGGTAACCATAACTTTGTTTCATTAATTTAGCTTTTCGTAATGTAGTGCTGCTAGGAATAAAATGTTTCTCCATCTATCTTAAGTGGTGTTGACACAATGGCAATGCCGTGTGATACCAGGATCCTAATAAAAACTCAAAGGGAAGTGGTACCAAGAGCACCAGAGTGTACTTTTCAATGTCAGTGTGCATAAACAGTGCAGGTGGAGTTCTGGAAAGAGCTCAGGCTTTTATCTGTGTGTCCTTAGATGAGTAACTTTTATCTCTTGGAGTCTTAGTTTCTCCATATGCAAATTAAGGATAATGTCATCATCTCCAGGGAATTGTTGTGAAAGTTAAATGAGGTAATGACTGAAAATATATCCTAATCTACAGAATTGTATACAAATACTATTTATTAATATGATAGAGAAACTTGCGATTATTTGGCTAATGTTGCAATTTTTCAGTCATATTCAGTGTTTGGGGGAGAAGGCAATAGAGTAATATATTTGTTTATAGATATTATTTCTTTCATAGCAAAAAATAAAAGAACATTTCAGAAAAGGTATTTTTCAAACCGTTCTATTCTGCATGTTTATTTGGCAGTTCTCTCCTTGCTCTTTATTTTCCAAATGATTGGTTTTCATTATGAGTAATACATCCTTAATGAAAAAATTAGAAAATACACAAAAAAGGGCATGAAAAATTATCTGTACCACCACCTAGAGATAAACACTGTTAACATTTAGCCATATTTATTTTTAAACATTTTCTATATACTTCTATTTTTTATGAAAAGTTGGACTATGCTATTTGTTGAATCACTTCCTTTATAATAATAATAAATATTGTTATTTTTCCTTTTCCTCATATCATTAAAGATTCTTCAAAAAATTGTTATGGATATTCTCAAATATACTATTTTAATGTATGGCAAAAATAACTAATCATTTTATTTACATTGCTTTTCTAGTCAAATAATTATGCAATCAATGTGCACAATTATAAATCTTTGCTCAATCTGTCTGCAAGGGGCAAAAATACCCTAACAAAGAATTTGAGCTTTACTAAGATTCTTGAAAGATATAACCAAGTTGTTTTTCTCATAAATTGTATTGATTTACACAACTATGAGTCATGAGAGGGTCCATCTCAACACACACTTGTTAACATTGGCTATTACATATTCAAAAATCTTTTGCTCACTCGATTGATAGAAAAGGGTATCTTAATTCAATTTTATTTCTAATGATGTTGAAATCAACTATGTTATTAATAATTTATGTCTAATTGAGCTATTATAGTAGTTAAAATCTCTCACAGTAACTAAATTTTTCTAAAACTTTGAATTTGCAAATGCTTTCACCTTCTCTATTAATGATATATTATTTTGTATATGAGGATTTTTTCATGTTTTTATCTTCATTACTGATTTTTCCATCTTTTGATTAAAATGACCCATTAATAGCATTTAATATTTTTGCCTTAAATTCTGTCATCCAATACTAATATTACTTTTTAAAATCTGTACTTTCCTTGAATTTTTTTGCCAGTATTTCCAAATATATAATATGTGTTTCAGGTGTGTAAATTATAAGCAGCATATCACTGGATTTGTCCTTTCACTGAAGTATTTAGATAACATTTGTTGGTATAACTAATATTTGGTCACACTTCTATCATTCTTCTGTATGTATTTTCTTTTTGTCCTTTTTTTCCAAAAAAAAATCTCTGCAATTATTAGTTTATTAGTATCATCCAAAACTCAGATATTCAGTATTCCTCCTGAAATTACATAAACAAATGCAAATGGAAAGAATCCAAGTCAAAATTATATAATAAAACAGCACTCCATCACAAAAGCATGTAAAATTACAAGAACGCTATTTTAAAATACTGGCACTTTTAAGAGAAGAATAATCTCAAAAAGCCACAAAATTGCCAAATTGTTCCCTAACCTGTTAAGCAGATAAACATAACTTTAATGAATCAGTTTGGGTTTTGTAAAGAAAAATTAAATTCAAATAAATTGAATAATTTGTATTGAGATGCAAAGTTTAAGTTTCACCTTTCCTCATCAATTTGATTCATAGAGGGGCAAACCACAATACAGGAAAATATAACTTATTTTAAAAATGTGGTATCATTTTAAAGGCTGGTCCAATTAATTAAAGATACTCTTAATGGGGAACCTCAAGTTTCCTGAGCAGTCCATATTTTTAGATAAATGGGAAAAGACATTCATGGCCAGCACTTACCTAGTCTTTGCTGGGACTAACATCAACAAAAAATGTAATATGGCAGTCTTGTATTTTAAGCTCACGCGTTTGGGGATACATTCTCAGGTCTTCTTTAATGTGGAAACTGCAAAATATAACTGCCATCACATGGTAATGGGAGTTAAAGAATAGAGTCCTCCTGTAAAGATTAGAACATACTTTTCTGTTAGTTCTTCAAGGACAGACTCTCAAAATGTTTTGATTCTAATAATGCCATGCTGTGAGTAGACTGGTTACTCTTCACTTTGTAAATATAAGTGTGCTATGTGAAATTTATCAACTTTGGAGTTTCAGTTATAGATGAAAACTGTCTCAATTTAACTTTTATTACCCCCATGATGATATGCAGGGTGTGTAGACAAAAGCTTTTTATCAGCTAACTATATGAAAAGATAAACACCGTAATAACTCATGTGATCCATAATGGGCAAAAGCAAAAGACTAGCTTCCCCTCAAGAAGAAAAACTTCAGACTTATGAAAAGGACAACAATGCTAATAAAAAAATTGTATTAGAAGCATTCAAAATGTCAACAAAACAGCTGCAACTTTTTTTTTTTGCAATTACAGAGTGGTATTCAGTTAACAGAACAACAATTATTTCGTATAGGCTGCATCAGAGATAGCTGAAGATGAAAAACCTACAATCCCCATATATAACTAATTTGTGCTGTGCACCAAAAAGAACCTGCTTTAAATTTCCATGCCAATTTACAACCTCTATACTGTACCAGGCAAGGTTAGTGGCTATCGAAAATACCACTAGGACAGGGCTAGCTAAAAACACATTCGGTAGTGTGTTAACTATACAAAAAAAGACACTGTACAGTTTAAAAACAAATCTTACGCAGCCTTACATTTCAATTTTTTTCTTTAAAAGGAGTGAGTTGTGTACAGGGGGGTTAAATGCTTTATAGACAAGAAAAAAAAAACTGCACTAGAACCAACTTATCATCATCATCATCTTCTTCATCTTCTTCATCTTTCTCCTCCTCTTCATCCTCTTCATCTTCCTCATCTTCCTCCTCTTCCTTCTTTTTCTTGCTTTTTTCAGCCTTGACAACTCCCTTTTTTGCTGCATCAGGCTTTCCTTTAGCCCAGTATGCAGCAATATCCTTTTCGTAGTTTTCCTTCAGCTTTGCAGCCTTCTTTTCCTAAGGCTGCTTGTCATCTGCAGCAGTGTTATTCCACATCTCTCCCAATTTCTTTGCAACATCACCAATGGATAGGCCAGGATGTTCTCCTTTGATTTTAGGATGATACTCAGAACAGAACAAGAAAAAGGCCAAAGGAGGCCTCTTGGGTGCGTTGGGATCCTTGAACTTCTTTTTTGTTTCCCCTTTAGGAGGGATATAGGTTTTCACTTCTCTTTCATTAACGGGCCTTGTCCGCCTTTGCCATAGCTTCAAACTTTCCTTTCTCTTTAGCAGACATGGTCTTCCACCTCTCTGGGAACTTCTTAGAAAATTCTGAGACGTTGACTGAAGCATCGAGGTGCTGCTTCTTGTGCTCCTCCCGGCAAGTTTGCACAAAGAATGCGTATGATGACATTTTGCCTCTCGGCTTCTTAGGATCTCCTTTGCCCATGTTTAGTTATTTTTCCTCAGCGAGGCACAGAGTCGCCCAGTGCCAGTCCGGCTCTCACTTTCCCCGGCGCTGTCTCTATGGAGCTCAATGTACTGCAATGGCTGTCTCTTTTAGTCCTTTTTAAATATTTGCTTGCTGGCTTTTTCCTATGTCTTTTTCCTAGGTAGAGGTTTGGTTTTTTGGTTTTGGGTTGTTTTTGTTTGTTGCTTAGTTGGTTTTATTTTGTTTTGTTGCTATTGTTTTTTAGCTTTAGTTTAGAAAGAAGAAATCCCATATTTATTCCTTAAGTAAGTACTGTAAAGTTTTCCAAAAAGAGTCTTAAAAGTATCTTAAACAAACCAGAAGAGTTAATGGGAAAGTAATTATTTGTTAGCTACCATTGATGGAAAATAAAATGCTTGTGGTTTTGCTTTTGAATACTACACAATTTCTACATTTTAATTTAATTTAGGGTACTAATGCTGTATTTTTCCTTTTTAATACTTCATATAATAAAAATCATTCATTTTAAAGGGAAACCTATTTTGTAACCCATGTGGTACTTTACAAATTATATAGACTAATAATTTAATCTAATAATTTTTACTAATAATTTAGACTAGTGACCCTTCACAGACACTATTTTCTTTGTCAAGAATTCTGGTCTTTGATGCAACTTGTGTTATTATAATTCAGGTTTTTAAATTTTTATTCAAGTTGCCTGGATAGCATATCTTGAACTCACATGTATCAATACTTTTCTATAGCCTTTGCACATTGATAACTTAGCTGGGTATAAAATTATTCCAAAGTTTTGTAATAAAAACAACAACAATGAGAAGAAGAACAAGAGGAAGAGGAGGAGCACCAGGAAGAGGAGCATTAGGCACAGAAGCAAAGGAAGAGGAGGAGAAGGTGAGGAAGCAGAAGAAAAAGAACTTATATTTTACTTACTGTGTTTAAGATATTTTTCTAAGTACTTTAAATATATTTAATAATTCATTTAATTCTAACAATAACCATATAAAAGTACATTTATTATCCACATTGTATTGTTGATGAAAATGAAGCACAAAGAGGGTAAGGACTTTGCCCAGGCTTAAATAAGTAATATTCAACAGAGCTAGGTTTTGAAACCAGGCGACCTGGCTCTAGCCTCCCCATGATTTTGAGCATTAACCTTTTCCTTTATATTCTAACATTTAATAGAAAATAAATTAAAAGGCAATCAATGTCCTTTGTTGGGAACTTGGGAAATTTATGTTAACTTTTTTTAGGGGGGGGGGACTCTTTGTTTTACTTGATGTTTAGGTGATGCTGAATTTTTAAGGATCACATAAGAATATGTCCAAGTGTGGCTCCATTTTTATAAAGTTGACCTGTACTTCAGTGTGCATTCTAGCTTTTGGGACTGAGATCATCCTTTTCTCCAGGTGGTATTTTCCTTTTCCCTTGACCATTGCTCTTGATTCATCCTTTCTATTTTCTATAGAATCCTATTTCATATAGGATACTCTCTTGGATGGGTCACCTGTGTCTCTCAGATTTTTCTCCTCTTAATCTTTGAATTCTGCATATATTTAATTTATCTTTTACTGCATCAATTTTCACCACATTTTCTTCTACAATTTAACCCCCAATTTACCTATTAATTAAACAATTAAGTTTTCCATGTGCATGTAATACCTCCACATTATGAATTGTTAGATTATTTTCCTTTTACATAGTGGTTTCCCACACACATACACATACTTCTTTATCTTTCTCTCTGGACTTGAATGTTTTTTGTTTTTTGTTTTTTTTATTTTTGCTAAGTAAGATTATTTTCCTATTTAGTTGTCCTACAGTGAAAAGTGTATGCTTGTTTAGTGCTAGTTTATAGTCAAATAGAAGACTGATAGAATTTATATTGGTCCCTGATTAAAGCTTTCACATTTTCAAAGACTATAGTTTAAGTCAGAGAAATAAGGAATGAGGGAGAAATTGTATTCACAGTAAATTTGCAACATAGGTTCTGAGATTCATAAATCTAGAGGAATTGTGGAGAGACTTGGAGCTGTAGACAATTATAGCAGACAACTTCATTTCAGTATTTGTATGGAAGCCATGCTGGAAAATCAGGCCTTGGCATTACTCAGATCTCTCTAAGGTTGCAGCTCCTGGCATCTGAAACATGTCCCATCTCAGCCACATCCAACAACTCACTGCTTGTTCTACTTGCCACCTTACTCAGCAGCCAGTCATGCAATGTCTTCTTGCAGTGTGCTAAGCAAGGAGCTAATTACTGCAAACATAAGGGGGAACAGACTTTTCCTGCTTTCAAGGGTCTAATGGGGGACACAAACACAAAAACAGTGTGTTCCAACATAATATAGCAATGGGGATGTGATATGTAGATACTGAATACTATGACGGTTTAGAAAATGGACATGTATTATCAGGTTGTAATGCAACACATGCAAATGAAACTATTTCTGTAGTGCTACCAGTTGAACCCCCTTTGATTGAACTGATCTTTGATTTGTTGGGAAAAATTTATTTGTTGGTCTGACTTAGTTTGGTTTGGTTTGATTTTTTTTAACCTCATTAAGGAAAAGTCAGTTTATTTTGTTCTTAATAGAATTTAGCTGTTTCTCCAAAGTCATCTTAAGCCAAAATCAAACTAACAAACTGTTCTTTCTTCCTCACATCTTTATATATCTGTGTGTCTCAAGAGCTCACTCAAAAAGTTGCATCTAGTGAAGTCAGAAGTCTAGACACAATATAATCAACTTGTTCTACTCATGCATCAGTAAATCAATTTGCACAGTAAAACAACCATGATCACCAAACTTTATCCATAACCCTCTCCTTACAGTTTGCATAGACTATTATAATTCATCTTGAGAAAATTATTTAATAAGTTAAACATGAACTAAAAAGAAAGACTATCTCTTTTTATACATGTATACATAAAATATAGAAATAAAGATATATTCCATATACAATATAAATACTTTTATATATAGGTTATATATACTTTTACATATAAGCTGTATCTATAACTACAGATACATACACAAACATATATGTCAGTGTCAGTTTGAAATTTGACAATTTCTTGGTGTGAATAAGTATATAAGCATTTGCACAGGTGATTCATTCATTATGAAAACCATTATCCCTACGTGACAGTAAGCCAAACACCAGAAGAACAAATCAGAAAGGAAGAGTGAAGATGAAAACTCAAAGCCTTGACAAGTCACTGCAACAAGAGATTCTTTTCTCAATTTGCTGATGGTCCGTTTCTCCAGATTAATAGTAATCCGATACCATATGTTTGGTTCAACCCCTACAGTTTTTAGTGCTTGCCTCTTTTGGACTCAGCCTGCTAGGTCAGCGGCTTCAGCTGCTTTTGGCAGTGTTTTGATTTTTCACAAGAATTGTTACTATAACTCTGAATCTGAGTTTCTTAGATAAACTTTTAAGCTAAAAGCTTTTATCTCTTTACTAGGATATCAGACTGCCAAAGAAGCCAACAATGTTCATGCACATTTATAGATATTTGAGCCTAATCACATATTTATAAATACTCTCTGACAGTTTATAGAAAGTCTTGAAAAATTGACAATCTAGTGTGATACTTACATTTCCAAGTTAAATTTTTTTAGCATTTTTATTAACATTATTTGGATGTTTGGCTAGTATTTCAGTAAAAGTGGGATTCAGAATGCTTAGAAAAATATTAATTATTCCCTGTACATTTTATCATAATTTTATCACAAATTAAAGCCTTTTCATAGAAATATTATTTACCTTTTGGGAGACTAAAATGTCACACACAGGCCTGGTGAAGTGGCTCATGCCTGTAATCTCAGCACTTTGAGAGGCTGAGGCAGGAGGATTGATTGAGCCCAGCAGTTTGAGACCAGCCTTGGCAACATAGCGAGACCCTGTCTCTATAAAAAAATTTAAAAATTAGCCAGGTATGGTGGTACGTGCCTGTAGTACCAGCTACTCAGGAGGCTAAAGCAGGAGGATCGCTTAAGCTCAGAAGTTGGAGGCTGCAGCAAGCTATGATGATGCCACTGCACTCCAGCCTGGGCTACACAGTGAGACCCTGTCTCTAAAATTTAAAAAAAAGAAAAAAATCACAAAATAAGTGAAAAAAACCAAATGCCCTAATTTATAACAAATGTACCCAACTCGTTTTTAATAAAAGAGTCAATAAAATGAGCAAGTGGATAATCTAGATAAGGCACTGTTTAGAGTTCCCTGGAAGATCTCAGATACTCTGAATTTACAAGGAAAAATTATTTCTAAATCTATTTAGATTTTTCTAATCATTGATTTTTTTGCCTGATAAGGAAATATCACTCTATATCACTCTCTGAAAGGCACTGAACTTTGTCATTTGAATCTTAGGAAAAGGAAGGGAACAACAGGTGTAGGCAATGACTTCAGTGTTTTCAGGGAATATTTAGCTCAACCTTAATGTGAGTGGACTGACTTGGAAAGACATATTCTCTGGGACAGTTTTTGCCAACTCCTGGGGTTTAAAAATACTGCTTGGAGAAGTCTATTCCTTATATTATCTCTAATAATTCATTTAGAGAAAATGACCTTGTTGTGCAACTCTGTTTGGAACTGTTAATTAAAATTAACGAGGATCTTGCTGTTTTGCACTGGCTTGTTTCTTAGATCAAGCTAGTTTAATCTGGACTGGTCTGACGTCCTGCTTGGACAGGTTTGACAATCTGCCAAGAAGCTGGCGATAGGGTGTGGAAGGTTAAAAATCTGAGCTGCCAAGTAGCAGAGTTCTGAAAGTGGAATTTGGGACGTGAACAACAGAAAGGAGAAGTGAAACTCAAAAGTAAAGGTGGCAAAATACTAAGTTACCAATGTTGAAGAAAGCCACTCCCTCTGTGTCAGAAAGATTTCCTATGCTGTTTTCAGTTATCAGTTAAGAAGTGTGCATAGAAATTCAGAAATTGTCAGTAAATAGCTAGAATTGGCACTAAAAAATATGCAGACTCAAGAAATACTGAAATATTCTATGTCAGACACCTGCATTAAATCTGTTTGCCTATTCTGTATCTTAATAATAATAATAAAGTTAGATTTGTTTCATATAAGAGCCCGAAGTTTTGCTTTCAAGATCAGCGAATATATCACTTTTAAAACATATTTTAAGAAGAGATGAGTTTTTAACAATTTACTGGATTCCCTAAAGACCTGCAAATGATATGTAACTTATATGTGGCAGATATAGATGTTTCAATCACACAAGAGGGAAAACTAGCAAATTTAGAGGGGACTATAACAAGCCTCGAATATCACTGTTCTCTCCAAATCAACACACTGTATTTCCTTCCCCAAGCCAAGTACACAAGGTAGTATTATTTTGTTGATATTTATATTATAAGAAAATTTAGAAAACAGAAGTATTCACAATTTCCTGACTACTTAGCAATCACATTTTAATAAAGGTCTTCCTTTGATTATATTGCCTATGTTTGCTCCCTTTATGTGATTACTAATTAGTAATAAAATAAGAGGATGTTGTTAAGATGTCAGTTTTCCTTGAAAATGGTAAGTAGATGGAACAGAATTCCAACCCATATCCAGCAGGATTATTTTTTGGAAATCATCAAGCTGGCTCTAAAATGTATATGAAAAGGCAAAGCTATTAAAATAGCAAAACTAATTTTGAAAAAAGAAGAACAAAGTCTGCCTTATTTTCAGACTTTCTATAAAACTACAGTAGTCAAGCCAGTATGGTATTGGAGAAATGAGACATACAGATCAATGGAATAGAATAAAGAGTCCGGAAATAGACCCACACATATATGGCCAATTGATTTTCAATGAAGATGCAAAAGCAATTCAATGGCAAAAGGATAGTCTTTTCAATACATGGTGCTGGAATAATTAGCCACCTGTATGAAAAGAGTATCTTGATCCATATCTTGTACCCCACACAAAAAGTAACTCAAAATGGATTATATAACTACATGTAAAACTATAAAACTTTTAGAACATCTTTGTGAACTTGAATTAGCTAAAGATGTCTTAGGCATGACAACAATAGCACAAACCATAAAAGAAAAAAGAGAGGCAAATTAGACTCCATAAAAACTAAGAGCTTCTCTTAAAAGATACTAGTAAGAGAATAAAAAGACTAGCTCCAGACTGGGAGAAAATATTGCTGTACACATATCTGATGGAAAAAAAATGTGTAAATACATAATATAAATATATCTCTCAAAATTCAATAGTAATAAAGCAAAGAATTCAATAATACAAGTGGGCAGCTACTTCACCAAGGAAGGTACACAGATTTCAAGTAAATACATGAAAAGATGCTCACGATCATTTGCATTAGGAAAACACATTAAAACCACAAGATAACATTTATTAGAATGACTAAATTTTTTAAGTCCTAGTAAGAACCTGGAACAATTGAACTCTTAGACATTAATGGTTAGAATGCAAAATGGTAGAGTAAGTTTCAAAAACAGTTGGCAATTTCTTAAAAAGATAAACATACATGTACAATAAGAGTAAGCAATCTGACTCCTCAGTATTTACCCAAGTGAATTGAAAACTTACATTCACATAAAACCTCTGTGCAAATGCTTACAGAAGCTTTCTTTGTAATTACCCAAAACTGGAAATAACCCAAATGTCCCTCTACTAAGGAATGGGTAAACAAACTGGTGCAGCCATACAATGGAATATTACTCAGTAAAGGAAAAGAACAAGCTATTGATACTCACAACAACAACTTGGGTGATTTTCAAATGCATTCTGTTAAGAAAAGAAGCCAGACTCAAAAGGCTATAATTTTATTTATATGACATTTTTGCAAAAGCAAAACTATAGGAAAACAAAACAAATCTAGTGGTTGCAAGAGGCTAGGAATGAGGAGAGAGGTTTGCTGCAGGGGATTCTAAGGAAGTTTTGAGGTGTCAGAACTGTTCTATAGAGTGTGGTGGTGGCAGTGGTTACACAGCTGTATGTATATGTTTGCCAACACTTGCAGAATGCTGCACTACAAAGAATAAATGGGAGGGGGGGATTGTGTTGGGAGATAAAGAGATAGAAAGCAGACAGAGGGCAAAGTTCAGAACCATTGAGGAAGAGTGAAGTGTAGATGAGCTAGGGACATGGGCAGCACAGACCAGGGTGAGAATCCCATGTCAGCCATGTGTGATCTTAGGCATTTGATATATTTGGGTCCTTGGCTCAGTGTTATTCAACCTCTGTGTCTCCATATCTTCTATGAAATGCCGATACATAACACCCATTTGGCTGTGTGCTGTGGCTAAATGAGAAGACATACATGCTTTAAGGCATATATGCTTTAAGACATATGTAATTACCCAAAACTAGAAATAACCCAAATGTCCCTCTACTAGGGAATGTGTAAACAAACTATGGTGCAGCCATACAATGGAATATTACTCAGTAAATGAAAAGAACAAGCTATTGATACTCACAACTTGGGTAATTCTCAGATGCATTCTGTTATGAAAAGAAGCCAGACTCAAAAGGCTACAATTTTATTTATATGACATTCTTGCAAAGGCAAAACTATAGGAAAACACTGGACACAGAATGAGCATGCTTATTAAGTGGGGACTGCAGCAGATGCCTCTGGTACCCTGGTGCACAGCCCCTTGGCCCACCTCTGGTTTCAGACAAAGACAGGGCACATCAGATGTGTGTGTGTCTCAGACTCAGGCTCATTGGCAGCATCCCATCTCAAGCTTGTGCCTCTGATCTCTGCATTCTGCCCCAAGTCCAGGGAGCACCACAGTGCCAGCTGCAAGTGCAGCCTAGAAATGTCGGGGAGGTAAGACCCCGAGACAACCGTCAGCAAATGGTGCACAGCAACCAGCGTCTTGTCCTTTGGGAGAATTGTGGAGGTTCTAACCAAACAGAGACCCCTTGCTCACAGCAGCAACCATGACAGTGTACCCTCGTATTGGCTCCCTCTTCCCCAATATCATACTCCTTACTCCTTCTCTTCGGCTTCCTGAGATCACTCCTCAAACTAACTGCCTCTCCCAATGACCCATTCCAGGTTTTGTTTTCAAGAGAACTCAAGCAGACACAATAACTATTACCAGAAAGCTGCATTTTTAAATCAAATGCAGGAATTTAATGCAATGTCCATTCCTCATACCCCCACGCCATGCATCTCCTTTTTGGTCAGTGCTGTTTATGTTGTGATTTGCAGCTTGCTAAGTACCTGTATCTACATTATCCTATTACTCTGGAATTCCATGCAGCCATGGGGTGCAGAATTTACAAAGGCAGACACCACTTTGCTGCCTATAGCTTTTTAGCACAACCATGTTCTACTCTAACAGAAAATCTCTGCTTTAAAATGGGTGACACCCGTGTTCTTATATCTCCTATCCCTGCTTTTTCCATTGCATGCCTAGTTTCTCCCTGTCCATGATACCATTGCATCGCTACATACCATTACGGTGAGCTACTCTGGAAACTGTGTTGGGGTGACCCTCTGGGCCCCCTGGCACAGACTCACCTTCAGCTCACAGGGAGCTTTCATTATACAAAATAAGAACACAGGCAGAGCTCAAGCAGAAAGGGCTGAAAGGAGAAACACAGATATAGCAACACCTTGCCCCATCCCATGAGATTGATGCTTTAAGGTTCTCCAAACATCTCCTTTTTCTTTTTCCTCTGCCCCTCACTTCCATTCATAGTTGTTTGGAAAACAGCTTGTAGCTATTTGCAAAAACTACTTATACTATCAAAGAAATCTTAACCCTCGACTGTGTAGCAAACAAGGCCTATCGTAACAAGATTTAACAAACACAAAAGCAGTCTTGAAATATTGTTGTATCCTTTAAAATGAAATTATTATCTATATATGGCACTCCACATCTGGTTATGGCACCAGGCTGTGCTTTCGATGGTTTTATAGCTTATACTAGTGGTGTCTAATAGAACTTTCTGTGGTGATGGAAAGGCTCTATATCTGTGCTGGCCATTGAGCACTTGAAATGTGGCTAATGCCACTGAGGAACTGAAATTTTAACTTGATATTTCCTTTTAAAAATGTACAAAAAGTTTAAAGAAACAAAAAAATAAGAGGCCTGTTAAAGGCCTCTTAAGGTTTTCCTTAAAAACTGAATATATAGTTTGATACTGGCCTTTATATACTCTCAGACTCCCTTAGAAAGGACAGTTTTAAGCAGATTATCCAATTAATCTTGGCTCCTTACATTATTTTGTTTCTCTAATTGGGAACAGAAAGAATCCCCAATAGTGCCAGACTCGGCCTCTTCATCTATTGCCTATACCATTGTTGAAAGCCTGAAGACAAAAATGACCTCTTTCATAGACAATCTAACCTACTTAGAAACTATCAAGATGTAGGCAACTGACAACATCTAGTAACTTATTGGAATCAATAAAAATATGCAGTCCCTAAAATAAGGTCTTCCCAACCCTTTGCCAATTTTGATGTTGTTCAAAGGATACAAAATTTCAGTTAGGAAGATTAAGTTCAAGAGATCTATTGTACAACATGGTAAACATAGTTAATAACATATGGTATGCTTGAAAATGGCTGGGAGTAGATTGTAAATGTTCTCACCACAAAAAAAGGTACGTGAGGTCATGCATATGTTGATTAGCTTGATTTAGCCATTCCATAATGTATGCATATTTCAAAACAACATGTTGTACACCATAAATATACATAATTTTTATTTTTCAATTTAAATAAATAAAGTAATAATAAAACTAACAAATAAAATTAGGTCTTAATCGCCCTGGTCCACCAAAGCTATAATCTCAAATGTCAAGTGACTTTGTAGTTGGTTATAATGTAATTCAACCATCTTTACTCAGCCCCCTTGGGTTTTGCATTCTCGGCAACATCAGATATCACTGAAGACAGCTTCCTTCTTGACTGTCTCTGCTCCCCTGTTGTCCAGAGCCTATATTATCTTTGTTTCATCCTCCTTCCCTGACCATTCTTTGTCCCATCCCTTCTTTGGTTCTTCTTCTGCCTCCACCATTGCTCAGGCGCTCTCCTTAGCCTTCTGCATTTCTCACACTACACCTCTTGAAAACAGAATTTGTCCATTTCTGCAATTTAGCTCTCAGCTCTAGATAATGACTCCAAAAACCCAGCCCTTTCCATAAACTTTAGATCATGTTCCAGAACCCTCTATGCATGAACATCTCACTTCTATCTCCATTTAATGTCTCTGAAACCTGACTCTATCACCCTGCCTCCCACCTGCCTCCCAGTCTTCATCCTGCTGGTCATCTAGACCAAGAAGATCAGAATCATCTTTGAAGAAACCAAACCCTCTAATAGCAAATAATGTAACCAAATCCTTTCTTTTCTTCTTATCACCACCACTGTATCTCAGTTCCTAGACAAATGCAGAGTCTCCTAGTTAGTCTCTCCCACTCTACTTTTCCTCCCTTCAATCCAACTTGCACTATTACTGTCTCAATCTTCCAAAATGATTACTTTCAAATCACTCTCCTTATTGAAAATCTTCAATGGATCTCCATGACTTATCCAGTATTAAATCTAAACCCTTTAGCTTTTCACACAAGGGCCTTATTCTTAACATTAACCCCACCTTCTCTACCATTACTTCCTTCCTAATGCAAATTCTGTTCCTCCATCCAGACTTTTTTGCTCACAGAGCTTCTCCCAACTCCCTGCCCATGAAATGTCCTCTTCTCCTCATGCTATCAATCCATCCAACCCTTTCCTGTTTCAGGTCCGGGCTCAGTTCAAACTTCTCCATGTGGCCCTGTAAGTGTTAAGCCCCTTCTGATCTTTAAATACAAATACTGTCAATATCACTTATTTGTCATTTATTGTTAGTTGACTGTGTGTGAGTATCTGTAGGTGAGACAGAATTAGCACATGTAAATACATGTGAAGCCTTTGAACAGTGCCTAGCACAGGATGAGTGCTCAATAATTATTAGCTATTATTAGTATGACTATTCTTATTATTGCTAAGACCAGTAGTATACTAATATCCTAGCATAGTGTGGTGAAATTAGTACGTTCTCAACAAACACAAACCCTATAAAATAATGTGCATGCATGGATGCTTTGTAAAGCAATTTGCAGAAGCACAGAGAGAAGTGAGCAATGGAGGGGGAGGCTTAACTAATTATTATGAGTTTGGAAAATAGATTTTGCATTAAAAATTCTTTTATGAAGAGCTTTATCCAGTTTGTGTATACATCCAAATTATAATATATTTAGTCTCTTCTCAGGGATAACAGCCCTCCTCCTACCCATCTGTCATGTCAGGTTGCACTGAGCAAATGCTAATCTACCTTTTTGATATACCAGTTGACAATTTCTGGTTTCAGATATCACACGCAAGGTTGCACATCAGTGAATTAAATTTGAATCCATATTGTCAAGTGCATATTTAGAATAAAATTATGTTGCATCTTTTATATAAACTTAAAAAGTAAAGTTGTATATCAAGCAAGTGTCTGCATGTAACTTGAATGCAGAAGATGAAAGCAAGGCAAAGGAAGACATCTTATCGACTATGAAATCACTGAATCACTCAGTTGATTTATGGAAGAAGGTCTAAGCAGCTCTGTTGAACTTTTACAGTGCAACTTCTGGACGCCTCTTCCATTAATTCATTAAATAAAAAAGCATTCTTTCTGTTCTAATTATCTTAGTTATACATGTTAAATATGCTAAAAGCTAAACACAAGCAATGATATTCCTGTCATTTTATTTCATCTGCCAACTCCTCAGAAATAATTAACCTATATTGAGAGAAGTAATTCTTCACTCAAAATGATTTTTACCAATGCAAGGGAAGCAGCACGCAATAAAAATTCATATAACCTAGTATTCAATACAAATATAGAACTGAAAAAGTACTAACAGCAATTTAGTTAAATACAAAGGAGAAAATTGCTGGTGTTTACTTTAATTTCATAGGATAAATTTACATTTCAGATTTGCCAGATTTTCAAAAGGTTTTTTTTTTTTTTTAATTTTTGGAGACTAATTTTGTCATAATCGGGAGTATCTGGATATTTTTCAATATGTGAATAAAGAATATCAATTTTTAATATATATGAATCCAAAAAGTATCAATGTGATTTCTGACCTCTAAAGTCAACAATAGAGGCAAACGGTCACCTACATGAGGAACATCTTCAGTCCCTCCTTGCTAACTAGGTAGATAGATAATGATAGAAATAGAGATAGACACAAAGTTGTGATTTATATGATTCTCTACAATGTGGCAGTTCATACACAAAATTCACCTTGGTTCATACACCCATTTTCCTGACACCTTAATGTTTTGCACCACCAAGTAAAAGCAGCTGACCACAATACAATATCCCAGCTCCCTGCAGCAGGCTGCAAGCAGTCACAGTACTAAACTCAGTGGAATAAGCACTGTCTTGGAAGTGCTTGGTGAGAAGTTTGCCTCCTTTTGTGCATTTTGTACAAAGTCTGAAACTGCTCCTTCACCCGCAACTTGTCTCTCTTCACTTACCTTCTTATTTCAGGAGCTTCAACCTTTTCCTACATTCACTGCCATCCAGCTACACTTATTCACCTTTTCTTTCTCCCCAAGGGTGAAATCCAAAATTTACTGTAGCTTTTTTTTTTTTAAAAATACTGCATGTCTTTTAAAACTGTATTAGTGTTCATAATTAGAATTGTTATTTTTTTGTTATGCACTGGTTATAAAGTTGTACAGGTTTGAGTGGCCTGCCCCAATTTTATCTTTCCATTGTATTATTTTTTAGACATGATTTTGCAGAACATGAGGTTTTTCAGAAGAGCATACATCATACTATAGCAGAAGAAATGTTTGTATTCTACTTTAGAATTTCTCAATAAAATATTTTATTCTTACCCTAAAATTGTATTACTTATGTTTAAGCTTTAATACATCATACATATTTGTTTCTAAGACCCCTTCGAGGCATTTACAAATTTCCCCTCTTTTTCCTACGACCTGATCTAGCCCTGGGCTGTGGGAAAACCTTCAATATATATAGCTATGTAATTCACAAATCTACATTGCTGCTGTGGAGCACTCACAGAAAGGGTGCTCATCAAAAATTATATTTTTCAAAAATAGTATTTGATACTAATTGGTTAAGTCATTAATGTTTCTTATTCTACCAATAATCTGTGATTTACAATGTTCTACCTATCTAATTACAGCACTGTGACTCATCTCTTCTATTTCATTGCACAAGACTTCTTGTAAAAGATAAAAGGTTTTTGTTCACCTGTCATCTCTCTTTTCTTTGCCTTCTCTTCATTTCCCATGTTGGTCTTTGTCATGTGGACTTTGGGATGCTAGTCACCTGCCTGCTATCTTGCTGACATATTTTTGCAAGTATTTTTAGCATATCACTGTACACCAAGCTTGCCCTTTCTCTCACATAAGCTATATACTTTAGCACTTTCCCCCCTCAACTGAACTCTTCCATCTGTCTAATAAGCAATTAATTCCCGTGACAAAAAAAATAGGCACCAGTGGTAGTTTTTACTACATCAAGAGAATGTTTTGGTCCAATTTGAGTGGTGTTCCTTCAGCTGTTTTTTGTTTTTTTTTGTTCAGATCAGTAGACTCCCTTTCCAAATTAGAGGAACAGAGCATATAAGTCAAGAACGTGAACTCTAGAGCCAAGCTTTCAAGTTCACATCCTCTTCTACCACTTACTCACTGTGTGGTCAAGTTATTTAACCTCTCTGGGCCTCAACCTAGATTTGTGGGTATATTTAAATGAATAAATATATGTGAAGTGTTAATAACATTGCCTGGAACAGGGTAAGAATAAATAAGTGTATGATGCTATTACTACTACTATTATCTCCCGTGCCACTGCTTTTTGTCACATGTCATTCCTTGATGTTCTTATATGCGTGTGTGTGGGTATAAGTCATGAAGTAACTTTGGAGATTCACAGAACCAAGATGTGGGAAATCAAAGTTAACATCTTCAAACACACACACACACACACACACACACACACACGCATGTCAGCCAGGAATGTTTTAAAATCTTGTCAGCTACTCTACGACACTGAAACGTTGACTGGGAACCCAGCGGAGTAGACTGGTAGAGTGGAATCTCACATCACTGGTTGACTCTTCCAAAACAACCATCTAATAATCTGTAATGTGTAAAAGTATGAATTTGGATTATACTCTTTGGTTGATAAGTGGGAATAAGACATTTCATTAAGTAATTCACTGAGAAATATTACTAAATAGTTCTCATCCTGTGCCAAGCACAGTGTAAGGAGCTAGGGTACAAAGGCAGACAAAAATGACAGGGTCCTTACTGTCTCCGAGTTCATAATCTGGTAAAGAAAACATACAAAGAAAACACTGTAGTGTAAGAGCTAAAATATAAATAATGCAAAGTTTAATGAGAGTACATAGGAAGGGCGCAGCTGTTTAACCTGGGAGGTCAAGGCAGATTTCAAGAGGAAGAGCTGTCTAAATGGAGAGCTAAAGGTTGAAGAGGAATTAGTAAAAGTCTGGGTGAGAAGTTTCCAAGCAAAAGGAACAGCATATGTGAAAGCCATTGTATCTACATGGCCAATCACAAGGACGTAATTGTTTTCATTGTATTCATCTATCCCTCTACTAGAATAAGAGCAGAATATTTCTCTGGTTAATGCACTGCTATAAATTTTTCTCCTATAAAAATGCATATACAGTGGTATACAGTATAACTCTATAAATACCTGTATATCTGTGGAATGAATGAATAAATGTCAACAGCTCTGTTATTTTCCACTTACAGCTTCCAACCAGGAACTCTGGTTAGTTTAATCCAATGATTAAACTTGAGGGTTTGCAGCAGTACTATTTATGCATGTCAAGGATCTACTGTACAATTAATAGTACATGTCATCCTTGTGCTCATATCAAAAGCTATAGCTTACTGTTCAGTGCTATTAAGGGGCAAAGAGACAATAAATATTATGTTAAGAAAAAATGATATAAATATTTCTCATCTTTCCATGAGTTTTATGAACTGCCATTAAGATTCAGCTACACATACGTATGTGGGCATGGGAGTGGGTATATTCAAGTGCTTGTACACCAGTATTTAGTGCAGCTTCTCAATGGTCTTCCCATCCCAATCATAAAAAAAGTAAAGAAAGAATCCTCCTTCTCAAAGTCCTAAATAGTGGTCCCAAAAATTTGCATTCAATATTAGGTTAAGAACATGATAATTTGAGATCTAGGTTCAAGACAAAAATTTTGCCATGGTTCCTAAAGTCTTTATGGGGAGCCACAGTAAAATATTGAGTGGAAGCAAACCTAACAGATGTGAAAGGTAGATGAGCTCAGTTCTAGGAATCAGTAATTGTGGTGTAAGCACAGGGATAAATTGTGAACCAGTAAGTTTATTTCTGGCATCTTTCTACTTCCCCATTCAGAAATTTTTCCTTCTTCCTGGCCAAAGCACCACCACCCCAATCTAGTCCCAATTTAAGGGTTATCCTTTCAGGGAATACCCCAAGCTTTCAATTTTTCGTTATCCTCTTATCTTTCAAAAGCCCAGCTTCTTTGGAGACTTCATGCCTACGTATTTGAGGTCTTCATGAAAGGCAGTTGGGCCCAGTAAATAGCACAGAGTTGAAAGCTCAGTTCAACCAGCCACATGCTGTGCAGCCCTTGGGAAGTTACATGAGCTCTCTGAAGCTCTGATTCTCATCAGTTATGGCAGGGTTTTCTTTTTTTTTCCCAGGGGAAAAAAGTCTCAGTTGCTATCACATTGGGAAAATATGATCAATGAATCCATATTGCCAAGTTTATGATTAAAATATGCAATGCATCCATCCAGAAATACCTACATTTTCAAAGGACAAGAGCCCAAAAGAAGAAACCACAGGAGATTTTCTGGCATCATCAGTAAAACAATACTGAGGTTAAAGAGTTTCTGAGAGAACTTTAACCCTAATGTCATGGGCAGCTACCTACTACAATTGGTATAACGTGGTACATACAGAAGGTGATTAACAAATAGAAACTGCTAAATAATCAAATAGTTCCAAATCAATTATTGGACTAGGATTTTGCCTTAGCCTAGAACTAAGCATACATTAAGTGCTTTAATTTTTGACTAAATGAAATTAAGAACTGTCTTATTAGTTTAGTGTGCAGTTGCCTTCTGAGTGTATTTGATATACTCCAGTAGTGCCAATACTTTTTTATTAATGCTAAAATATACATTTTCCCTCACGTTTATATCTCTGAAATCAGGATACATCTCACCACTTACTGCAATTAATGAGCCTCTTTCCTCTTTCTGCGTGGTACCTAATCGATGTAATCTCAATTAAAATGTAACATATAGAATTCCAGAGAATGAATATTTGGTAAGTCCTGATGGTAAGTCAGACAGCAAATATAGTCATGCTTTGTTATCTGTGGGGGACTGGTTCCAGGACCCCGGCAGACACCAAAACCCTCGGGTGCTCAAGTTCCTTATATAAAATGGCGTAGCATTAGCATATAACCTAGATACATCCTCCCTTATACTTTAAATCAGTGGTCCCCAACCTTTTTGGCACCAGGGACTGGGAAGGGGAGGCAGAGCTCAGGCAGTGATGCAGGAGCAGCTATAAATACAGATGAACCTTCACTCCCTCACCCACCACCATTTACCTCCTGCTGTGTGACACCCACCTCTCTTTCCTAAGTTTCATGGAAGACAATTTTTCCACAGATGGTGGCAGGGGGTCAGTGGGGAGTGGTGGATATCTGTGGCCTGGTCCCTAACATGTTGTGGACCGGTACCAGTCTGTAGCCCAGGGGTTGGGGAACACAGCTTTAAATCATTTCTAGATTACTTATAATACCTAATGCAATGTAAATGTTATGTAAATAGTTGTTATACTGCATTGATTTTTTATTATTTATTTTATTTTATTTATATTTTTATTATTTATGGTTATCATTTATTATTTTTTATTGTTATATTGGTTTTTTTCCTGAATATTTTTGATTCCCAGTAGCTTGAATCCATAGATGGTTGAATTTGTGGACACAGACCCACAAATATGAGGGGCCAACTGTATATGGTTTAGTGAACTACAGGGACATATTTTGCTCCTTGGATGTTTACTCCTTGTGCGTCAACATTAAGAATACTTAAAAAGACAGATATGAACAAGGTATATATGTAAAAAGCAGTGTGCTTCAAGCTGCTTAAAGCACAACTTCTAAAGCTATTAATATGTCAATAGATGAAGACATCATTCAACTTTTGAAAGAGTTGACATCCTAGCAGTTTTTGTTTCACTTTTTGATATTTTTAAACAACGTTTAAGGCATGTGCTTTTAAAATTAAAGTGAATACATATTCATCTTATTTTGAGATTTGTTCACACTCCCTGAAATAATTATATATTCCCTGGTTTATCACAAAACCTGACTTTGAAAATCACTATCTTGTACTCATCAATATTTGTGCAAGAATGCCCAAAGTATTGTGTCTCCTTTAAGCAATATCTAAACCATTTGTTCTACCCAACCGCATTCTACCCAAGTGATTTTGGGGAAATCATTTTAAAAAAAGAAAGAAAGAAATCATGCATCAATAACAGAAACACAGTAAGTTTATATTTAATTTTACAAATCTTCCAATATTTAAGGTTGATGTAAACATAGCCCTGTGACTCATCACAGCATAATTAATGTTTCTGAATAGCACAATGATCAGTGTTGACTTTCATATATTCATCTTCTCTAACAGATTGATTATTTGTTTTCAAAATGACATTTCACCGTGAAGACTCAAATATCCTTATTGCTTTCCTATGTTTGGGTTTTATATTTTTTATTTGCTACCCTGATGCAGTCATCTACAGACCAGATCAGAATATATTACATGAAAACAAAATATAACATAAAAACCCTATCCTCCCACCATGACTTCACACATCTGTGCCAGTCAAAAGGTATAACCAGTTCCAGATGCTCAAGTCTGTAATATTCCCTGTAGTCATAGAAAGTATCACATTGGATAGACCTGTTGCACCACAGATTCTCAAATTTAAAGTTTCTGAGACATCTCATAGTGGTACAACCTGGCATTCTGCAGCTGCTTATCACAGTATTCAATATAACTCTTGCATTGGCTTAAATAATTCCCCTGTGAGGAAAAAAGATTAAAAACAGGGATAGATCAAGGGATCCATGGGCATTTCAAAAGCAAAACAAAATCTTACAACTACTAAAAGAAGGAGAATATTTTCTCTCCTTTTCCCTTAGAGCAGACCATAGATGACAAACACAAAATTGAAAAACAAAAATCGATTTTAGAATGTTAATCTCACAAAAAGCAGTAGAAACAACTCAAATGTCTATCAACTGATGAATGGATAAATAAAAGGTGGTAGAACCATACAATGGAATATTATACAGTAATAAAAAGGAAAGAAGTACTAATATATGCTTCAACACGGATGAACCTTGAAAACATTGTGCTAAGGGAAAGAAGCAAGACACAAAAGATCACACATTATAAGATCCCGTTTACATGAAACAACTAGAATAGATGAATCCATCAAGACAGAAAGTAGGTTAGTGATTGCCTAGAGCCAGGGAGAGGTGGCGGATGGGGAGTGACTGCTAACAGATACGGGATTTCTTTTGGGGGTAATGAAAATGTGCTAAAATTAGGTCATGGTGACAGTTGCCCAACTCCAAATATACTAAAAGCCATTAAATTGTATACTTTAAATGGATGAATTGTATGGTATGTGAATTATATGTAAATAATACCATTTCAAAAAATAAAAAAGACAGTAATTTAAAGGCAAAACTTTTTCCTCCTAGAATGGCAAAAAACTTTCTCCATGGCAGAGATAGAAATGCTCTGCCACATAGGTTCTAAAAAACTATGTGTTGTCTGTCTGAAGTTAAAATTTATTTGGATATCCTGCACGTTCTGTTATGCTTGTTAAATCTGGCAACCTAGGCCTGTGATTATTTATTTTTTAGAGATGTGTAGCGCTTTCTTACAAAGATCTCAGAGCAGGGTAGGCTGAGCCGAGAAGGGGGGAAATTTGTTCCATGCCCTAAATCACCCACTCATTCACTCAGTTGTTTATATGCCCAGCATCATGCAAGACGCTGGGAAGACTAGAGTAGGAAAGATAGACTCCCAACTTCGAGTCTGGTAAAGAAGATCAGTGAAAATGCAGTAAGAGGAAAGTGTGGTAAATGGCAAAGGAAGAGAAGGTAGCAAGTGAAGAGGAAAAGTCAGAGAACCCCATGTAGAGGGAAAGACTGGCAAAGATTCAGAGATAAACAAGAACATGGCTAGTTCAAAGAGAGAAAGAAATTCCATATGAAAGAATACAGAAAGTGCAGAATGGAGAAGAGATTGTTTTAAAGAAGTATAGAGAAACCAGATCATGGAGGGTTTTTATTTTAAAATAGACTTCAATTTTTAGAGTAGTGTTTTAAGTGCACAGCAAAATTAAGCAGAAAGTACAGAAAGTTCCCATATAGACTCTGTTCCCAACACACACAGCCTCTCCCATAAGCAACATCTCACGCCAGAGTGTAACATTTATTACAATTGATGAACCTACATTGACACATCATTTCACTCCATGTCCACAATTCACATCATGGTTCACTCTTGATGTTGTACATTCTATGGGTCTGGATAAATTTATAATGCCATGTATCTACCCTGATAGCATACAAAGGAGTTCATTGCTCTAAAAATCTTCCATGCTCTGCTTGTTCATCCCTCCTTCCCCCACTAAACCCTGGAAACCACTGATCTGTTCACTGTCTGCATAGTTTTGTCCTTTCTAAAATGTTACATAGTTGGAATCATACAGCATGTAGCTTCTTTAGATTGGCTTCTTTCACTCAGTAATGTACTAAAAATTTAGGATTCCTTCACGTCTTTGCATGGATTGATATCTCATTTCTTTTTAGTGCTGAATAATAGCCCATTGTCTGGATGTCCCCATGGAGGCTTTTCCTTGATTTTGCAAGAGCCTCAAGCATTTACTTAGTCTACCTGCTAGATAATCTTGTTCTGCCAACAGAGTGTGTTTAGCAATATTGAATGCTCAAGAAGACAATAAAATTAAAACTTCAACATGCCCACTGGATTTAAGAGACAAAGATAATGATAAACTTGGCAAATTTGTGTAGAGAGATTGGTCAGAATAAAGATTGAAATTAGTTGTAGACTAAATAGAAAATAAGTCAGAGGCCAGGGAATGGAGACAATGAATATACACAACCCTTTCAAGGAATTTGGCTCTGGAGCAAAGGAGAGAGTTAGTGCAAAGGCTGGACTGGAATGTGACTTCAACGTTTTTTTCTCTTGTCTCGTTTTTTATGCTTTCGGCTCTTACAGCCTATAGCTCTTTTTTCCAGCTTTATGAGGTATAATTGACAAATAAAAATAATATGTATTTAACATGTACAACATGATGTTTTGATATGCATATACATCGTGAAATGATTAACACAATCAAGCTAATTAATATATCCACCACCTCACATGGCTACTGTTTTTGTGTGTGTGTTGAGAATGCTTAAGATCTACAGTCTTATCAACTTTCAAGTATACAAAACAGTATTATTAACAATGGTCCCCATGGATCTCCAGAATTTATTCATCCTGCATAACTGAAATTTTGTACCCTTTGACTAACATCTCCCACTTTTTCCCACCTCACCCCACCTCCAGCCTTTGGCAACCACCACTCTACTTTCTGCTTCTATGAGTTCCACTTTTTTAGATTCCACATATAAGTGAGATCATGCAGTATTTGTCTTCCTGTGCCTGGCTTATTTCACTTAGCATAATGTCCTCCAGCTTCATCCATGTTGTCACAAATGACAGAATTTCCTTCTTTTTTAAGTTTGAATAATACTCCATTGTATGTATGTACCACATTTTTCTTGATTCATTCATTCTGGTTGGACACTTAGGATGAGTCTATACCTTGGCTATTGTTAATAATGATGCAATGAACATGGGAGTACAAATATCTCTTTTGTTGTTTGATAATAGCCATACTAACAGGTGTGAGATGTTATTTCATTGTGGTATTGAGTTGCATTTTCCTGATGATTAATGATGTTGAGCCTTTCTTTCATATGTCTGTTGGCCATTTGTATGTCTTCTTTTGAGAAATGTCTATTCAGGTTCTTTCTCCATTTTTTAATCAAATTGTTTGTTTGTTGCTATTGAATTGTTTGAGTTCTTAAAAGTTTTTAATGGAACAGTCTTGAATGTGTTTAAATGCTGATGGGGAGGTACTGAGGTCTGTAGAAAGTGGAAGAAGATGCTCCACAGAAAGGCATCAGGTCAGCCCTTAGGGAAGATGGACTCCTGCTTTGTGAGAGGAATAAGGCAGACAAGAAAAGGTGTCATTGCTGACAGACTTGTCAATTTCATGGCAGAAAGTTGAAAGCATTTGGTCTAATGGATTCACTTTCTTGTGAAATAGAAAGAAAAATAGTTTCCCAAGCATAAAGGGGCAAATGGAACAGCCAGAAGTTCAAGGTGAATGGTGAAGAAATAGGCTGCTGGACAGAATAGGGAAGTTGACTAGGAATCCACCATGGCTGGAAAAAAAGATGATAGGACAAAATGTTAACAATATAGCTCTTATTTTCACTGCGTACATATTCTTAAAGTAATAGGAGACTATGAGGCCATATTAATATATCCATACATATACACACACACCAATGATAGAAATATATTCTTAACATCACTTTTGATATATTATAAAGATGCAAACAAAGAGAACCCCACCTATAAAAGAAAAATCCCTTCTTCAAAGAAGAATATGCCAAAATAAGAGTCTAGGAAAATCAATTGCTACCACCCAACTGCTTATAAATTCAGAGAATCAGGTTCAATTTACTAATCATCTACAATTCCATTATCCACAGCTGATGCTAGAAGCATTGATCTGAATAATCTAAAACAGCAGATATTCCAAAATGATTTCAATTAGGTTTTGAAAAACATAATTATTTACATTAAATTTACATTTTTAATTTGCCTTGCTTAGGCAAATATTAAGACTAGTTTAAATTCTCTGAGAAAATACTCAGTGATATCAGGGATTAGAAGATGATTAGAGTTTAGAGAGAATCCAGAGATTAACTATTAGCAACAAATGATAAAGAAAATAAATCCCCTAAATCGTATTGAGACAAACTTCTACCAGAGCTTTTTTTTTTTCTAGTTATGGAATAATTGATAAGTAAATGATCCCTAAATTTTCAGAAGCAGAGCTGTTTCTCTTGTCAACCTGATCTTACTCTTACCCTTAGCTGAATCTTGACTTAAACTTCAAGTGCATCCTTTCCAACCCCCAGGCTTAGCTAAATTATTTCTCAGTAATAAATAGTTCCACCATGTGTGTGCATTGGATGGAGATGTAGCCAGGACACTTGGCCAACTCTAACATAGTTACACTCTCCTCCCATCCTTCACCTACTCATTGATTCATTCAATCTCAGTCATCATTCAAATACTGAGAGCTTATTATGTGTCAGGGACTGAGTGAACTTCTACCATCACACAGATCAATGACAGAGATGACCTAAGTCAATCACAAATTAAAAGCTACGTAATATGATTTATGATAGGTATGTACTACAAGGGAAAGCAGTGGACTTCCCAGCTAAGTCTGGTGTTACTTTATGAATACTTCCCAATAAGATGGCCTTTGAGTTAATTTTTAAAAATGAGTAAGAGTTAACCAGGTGGAGAAGGAGAGGGATCAGGAAGGATAGTAAGGACAAGGGATCCGTTTGGACAAAGAGGAGAGAGATGTCATGATGCATTCAAGAAAGTAGTTTCCGCTAGCTGGAACACAGGGGTTGTGCTATGGAGAGATGATACGCCAAGATAAGGATGTGGATCATATCCTAAAGGTTTTAAAGATTCACTGATGGAAGCTTTGGAATGACATGATGAGATTCATGTTTCAGAACAACCGCTCTAGATGGGTTGGAGGGGTTTGGGGAAAACAAAGCAGATAGTTGAGCTAAGGAGTCTGATTAAGACAGAAGCAGTGGAACTAGAGGAGCTGAAATCAAGAAATATTAAAGGGACAAAAATCACAGACTTAGTTACTGGTGGAAGGGGGGCAATGATGGGAGACAAAGAAGAACCTAAGTTAACACTAAAGTTTCAAGTTTGAACATGTAATGAATGTTGGCATCACCACTCACCAAGTTAGAGATTGTAGCAGGCTTGAGCAGAAGTCAATGAGTTCATATTTGGACGTGGTGAGGGATACCCTAGTAGAGATAATAACTAAGTGAATTAATTAAATAGATCTGTCACTCAGGAGACAGGTCAAAGATGGAGATATACACTGGGAATCACCATAATATAGGTGGGTGTGGATGCAAGCATAGCTCACAGCAAGTGGAACAAAGAGGAACAAGCAGAGAACAGCGTTGGGGGGCGGGGGGTACAAAACATACAAACGAAAAACAAAGGCCTGTCCACATTATACCAACTAAAATATAGTAAGTGTCCCATTTAGTGGGGCTGAAAGGGCTGTGGCTGAGACAGAGTTCAGCCTTTCTTTACCCCAATCAACTCACTCTGATAATTCCATTCAAAATAATTTTTAGATTTTTTATTATTTTTTTCTTAATGAAGTACATTTCTTGATCTTTAATTGAATGTAAATATTACATTTCAATAACTTCTAGGTTAAGAGAATTAGGTTGATAATACATGCTTGCTTTTCTTATATACTCCAAGAACCTAAATCAATCTATAGATCACTTAATATTCACATGATGCTATGTTCAGTGACGCTCATTGACACGGGAGAGTGAAGCATAATATTGAAGAACACCCTATGATATATTGCAAATATGCATACAAATTCCTCCTATTTCTGTAAGCACACCCCTATGCAATGTGGTTTTTCTTTTCCTCCCAAAAGCCAGAGAATCTTTTTCCCACTTCATGAATCTTAGGGTTGTTTTGTTTGGTTTTTTACTTGGTTTGGTCAAAGGGCCATTAGCAAACATGATGCAGGCAGAAACTTGACAAGGGATCGTACATGGGAGCTTGCCCTCTCTCGCTCCTGGCAAACCACCATGTGAGCAAGCCCAGGTGAGCCTCCTGGTGAATAAGAGACCATGAGGGACAAACATTAGCCCCTTAGCTAAGGGGCCCTTGATCTAACCAAACTTCTATGCAACAGACATGCCAATAAAACCATCCTAGACCATCCAGCCTCAGTTTATGCTGCCAGCTGACTATGAAGGTGAACAAAACTACTTCACAATAGAAGAGCCAGCCAGCTGACCTAGGAAATTGTGACCAAATTAAACTATTATTATTTTAAGTCATAACATTTTGGGATCATTTGTATGCAACAATGAACTCCACCTTCTAGAGTTGAATAAGAAGTCATTTAATTTGTTTTAAATAGCTTCCAAATTATAATCTTTGATATGTGAAGAAAACCTTATAGCCTGCAAACTTTACCTCTTCTGTGACTTCAACCAGAGAAACATTCAACGCTTAAGCATGTTTTAGAGTGCACAGACATATCTTAAATCATGACAATTAAGGATTTTGAATTCTAATCATAGTTAACAGCCTGGCTTAAGACTGAATAGAGACAAGCAGCTCTAACATGTTTTCACCCTGTAGCTACACATTTTTAAACTTTTATAATTGTAATGAAGGCACATAATCAGGTTTTTTTATCCAAATAACACACTGATCCTTATTACTGACCTTTTATTTTATTTTTGCTTAAAATCCAATAGATGTTCTGAAAACTATTTTGAGAAGGATGCCACAGAAGTTTTTCAAGAAACCTAGGGCAAAAATATTTCATAATTGACATTAATACTGCCACAAAAATTCAACAGGATTCTTTTAGGATACCAACCTGACAAGTTAAAACTAGTTTTCATGGGATAATTATGGACAAAGTTTATAAATTATTCATCTTTATATTGCCCATAATACCTCCAGTGTGGGAGGCTCTCAATAGGTATTTGTTGAATGGGCGAATGATTAATGGGCCACTCGCATTGTTTCGGGCTTTACTATGTGTGGTTTTTGTACTTCAGGAGATGTGATTTGACCCATGATATAACTGCCTTGATATAATTAATGCGTCATTTCATAACAAGGTCGACCGGTATTATACTTATAAATGAAACCATGCTAATGACTCAGAAAGAATCATCTTAACTAAGAGATTCTCTGTGCAGGTTAAATTTATCAGTTTCTACCCAGTATCTATTGTATTCTTATTTCAAAAAACAAAATCAGCCAATCTAACTTTCATCTAATTTATAAGTTGTGTATATAGTTATAGACATAGATGTATAAAATATATATTTATCTTTATATGTAGAGATAACACTACCGGTGGCGATTATTATCTCAGTGAACAGGTGTGGCTGCAAAACCTTTGCCTGACCAACTGTTCTTTCCACACTGTACACACATAAAACACTATTCTATGGTTGGCAGCTGTAACCCTATTTGCAGAGCCTACTGCTATTTGTGACTGCACCATTTAAAATCATACTCTACCCATTACCATTATTCATAAATAGCTACACTTCTTCTAACTGGTGCAAGTAAACTGTCCTACCTATTGTCACTTGGAATTCCAGAATTACACTAAATCATATGAAGTTTTACTTTGTAGGGTCTTTATAGTTTTTCTTCTGCTCACGGTTTTGGCTTGCCATCCTTTAGCTTAGCAAACAGAGTCTCTGAATCTCACATTGCCATACCTTCTTCACGCCTGTCCAGTCTTAAAGCTTGCTGCTTCAGTAAGAACGTATGTACACTAGCTAATTTAGGTCCTCACTGTCTGACCTGCCTATCTAAAGTTAAAGATCACTCACGAGGGGAACTGATGGAACTACTCAAGAAATAATTTGTTCATTTACTTACTGCTTATGTATTGAAGCACTAGGCACTGTTCTGGGTGCTGGGAATATAGCAATAAACAGAGTTGTTGCCACAGCGGAGCTTTTGTTGTAGCAATGCATGTTTCTCTTTTCACTTCAGAACAGAGATAGCATCTCTTCTTTAATATCACTTAGACCACTGTTTTGCACCTAGTAAGTGCTTAATAAATGTTAATATACAGGTCAGCATTCTGAAAACCCTCAGTTTATGCTGGGCTTATGATTGATTCCATGTCTGCTCCTGCTTGCTGGGTCTCCCAGAGCTCCGCATTGCTTGTATAACACAAATCATGGTTGCTTTAGCTCTCTATTGCCAATCAAAATAACCGGCAGCATCATTTTCTTTCTGCAAACTGTGATATGATTTTGTTCTTCCTAGACTTACTACAGGCCTATGGTCCTACATGAATCCTTCCAAGCTTTTTCATATGCTTTACTAGCATTTTTCCTGAGTGTCCCAGATGTAATTCTAGGAGTGAATGTAGGGGGTCATGGCATGGATTTCAGGAGGCTTGTCTGTGGCTTCACACACTGTGGCTTCACACACTTCACACACACCAGCCTCTCTCCATGTATGTTTTGCAAACACCAATATTCATCAGCAAACCCACATCAGCTGGAGGCAAGACCAAAAAAAAGGTGAGTAGTAAACACAGACACAAGCTTATCATTCATTTACTTTTCTGTGCCCTATGGGCTCAAGCGTCTTAGAGGTTTGTTGGTTAGTTGGTTATTCCCAAGACTATATTTTAGGAATCCCAAAGAGAGCTACTGATATATTCCTACTACAAAAGTTCTTTAACAGAAAACTATATATTTCTTACTCAGTGTAAATTCTCCCCAAAAAGGTTTTATTGGTTATATTCCTAGATTTAGATTCAAAAAGGTTAAATATTATATTACCCAAGCTTCATTTCTCCTCAGATTTTTATAAATAACATGTAATTTCTAGTCTGTATTATCTAAGACAAAGTTGGAAGGGAGGAGGAAGAAAACTCTAAAATGTATTAATACATGATAAGTATAATCCTAGAGAACTAGGAGTTGAGACTGTGTAAATTGCTTTGTATCATGGTCTGGACAGCAGATTGCACATATACATATTTGTTAAAAATTACTTGAGTATGATCTCTGTCTCTCAGGGCTCAAACCACAGAACAATCAAAAGGCAAGTATTTATTTTGTCCTTCCTATGTTCATAGCAATATGCTAATTCCTATGAAAAGAAAAAGATTATCATGCCCCTCACCAAGGATCCCTAAAATTTTAATGAAACAGTAAGATCAAATAATGAAATGAAAATGTAAAATGGCCAACAACAAAATCATATTTCATACTATTTTAACAAAATCACAAATATCATTAAAAAGGAAAAATCCATGGCTCATTGAATGGCACCACTAATTATCACTAAAGGAACTATGAGACAAGAGTATTCTGAGTAGTCTGTGTGCTCTACTCAAGAGCAAGTACTCTCAGAAAAGGGACCAAATTTATACAGTTGGACCCAGGCTTGGGGCCCTGTGGTTGGAGGTGATGCTATAAGGCATTGAGGCAGGAATTAGCAAGAAAGTGGCAGCGTATAGGGGATGGATAGATATTTGTTGCCCTTCTTTGGCTGTCCAGGAGCTTTTGAAGACCATTCCTATATTGGAGAATTTGTGCATCCCCAAAGTAGAAGCTAGAAAATTGTTTCATAGTTTCCCTTGAAGCTAGGGGATGGCCTCTTCACCTGGGCCTCTCCAATGCACTAATGGAAGACATGACTTTGGAAGAAGATGAAGTGAATGAGGAAGTACAGTGTTGAATTGATACCAGCAACGGCAGCAAGATAGTCAGCCTTTAGAGGTTTCTGTGACAACAGTCCTAGTTCTAGTGTCCCCTGAAAACTTCAGAGCCTATACTCGGCAGCAAGTTGTATAGTGAAGTAGTGAACACTGGAATTTGGAGACTATTCCTGACTGTAAGACAGCCAACCTTGATCCTCTGGTCATTGCAGCAACTTTATGACATACCCACTATCTAATAAATTTCTTACTCTGCTTAAAATAGTAGAGGTAGGTTCTGTTGATTGCAGTGAAAAATCTTAACAAAGACCAGGCTGACTAGAGCAGAATGTGCATCTTGAATCAATATTTGTCTAGGAAGAAAGAAATGCAACACATATTAGTAAAAATACTAAAGTCAGAGCAAGTTCTGGAAAATTTGGGGGAGGGGAAAACAAGTGGCAAAAGGATATAGAGAGAACATGATAACTTTAATAGGATGATATAACATGCAAAACAGCTGAGTATTTGATAGGGGAGTGCAGCTCCCTGCCTCTGGCTGTACTCTTCCTCTTCCTCTCCACTCTGTGCCCTGGGAAGCTGAATTCTGCCCTCTGCATCACTGGGCTCACCTGCTGTCTGTATTTCAGCAGTTTCTGCCAATGAGGAGTCTTAGGAGGAAGGAGTGTGAGATCAGAGAGTCCATTCTCTTGAACTCCTCCCTGCAAGGTGTCATTGGCCAAAGCCTACCCTGACCAAGGGTCCCAGCTCCTGTCAGGCAGCTTATTCTACCAGTCTCTCTTTGAGGACATTTTCGTACTCTTGAGGGATGGTAATGGAATTCCAAAGCTACCAGTTCTGGCTACTATTTTATCCTCTGGTGTTTCCATACTGTATTTGCCACATCTCTGCAAATACTATCTTTATAAACTCTCTTCCATTTACCCAATTGAGTATGCCATCACTGTGCTGTTGGGGCCCTGACTAATAAAGTACTACATATGATTTGGGAGTACATATCCTATAAAACTCTAAAAACCTTCAAGGAAAAGATGAACACAACATTCAGAGGTGTGGTTAGCCTTAGGAGACAGGGAGGGGAGGAGAGTAATTAGATTGGAGAATGGTAAACAGGAGATGTAATATATGTCATGTAAAGGTTTATTTGTAAGCTGGGTCATGGAAACATATATGTTTTCTGTATCATTCTTTATGATTTTTATGTTATAGTCCATAGCTTAACCAGAATTTTTTACTCTCTTAAGGATACCTTTTAGTGAATAAAATTCTTAATATTAATGTAGTCCAATTTATCAAACTTTACTTTTATCATTAGAATTTTTTAAGAAATTTTTGCCCATTTAGGAATATCTTAGTCATTACAATATTCTCCATGTTAGTTTTCTAGAAGGTTTATCAGGATGCCTTTCTCATTTAGGACTACAATTTATTTTGATTTTATTTTTTGTATGGTAATAAGGTTTGTATGGTTAACATTGTGAAATTCTCATGGCTAATATTGTATTAGGATTTTTGCCTTTATGTTGATGAGTTGATTTTTTTTTTGTAAGGGTTGGTAATTGGTCATTGGTAATATTTCTTCCTTAAATATGTGGAGCATACACTGGGCCTGGATATTTCTTTCTGAGAAGGTTTTAAATTAGAGATTCAATTTCTTTAATAAAACTATTCAGACTTCATTTTCTTTCATCAGTTTTCATAAGTTGTGGTGTTAAAGTACATGTTTATTTCATCTGAATCTTCAAATTTATTGTCATAAAATTTTATCTTTAGTATCCACATAGATACAACAGAATATTTTTATCTTCTAAAACAGAACAGTTGGCATCTCTGTGATAGATAACTTCACTATCATACAGAAACACCCCAAGATTAAATATCAGCATTATATTTGTATAACTTAAGAAAGCAAAGATCTGTTCCAAGAGAATGTCTGCCTTCACAGATAAAAGCTACTAGTAAATTTTAATAAAATTCACTCATTGGAAACACAGCTTCACCTAGCACTAGTACCTCACCTATCACTAATTACAAAAGTTCATATAAACATACAGGAAGCAAGTGAAAACTCAAGTGCAACTCTGATATCAAATCAGAGCAAGGGATTTAGATTTTTAGTTACCAGATTGCAAATAGTAGATAAAGCCATAAGAAAGAGCTCACATTCCAGAAAAAAAAATGTGAAGAGTGAAAAGTGTTGAGTTCAAAGAGAGAGGAAAATGGAAAGAAACGTACAACAAAAATAAAATAGAAAAGGTGAAAAGTAGGGGACAAAGTGATGGTGTCAGGCATGTCAAAACAGGAGAGTTTTAAGAGGGAAGAGTCAGACAGCCAAGTCCCATTTGAATAGTGGTTTTGGAGAATGAGGACTGATGATAATCTTTCACTTTGGAGTAACAGTTAAGGGAGTGGTTTCAGTAAAGTAGGAGGAAATAAGTAGTTAGAAAATGTAGGTAATGGATTATTTCTCCTGATTTCAAAGGAATGCCCATACTGAATAGTTATGGTACCAAGTATTCAAGAGATTTTGAAATGTCTGTATGTGAAAAGAAGGAAAGTTCTATACTGTAGCCTCACCAATGAAGTTGTGAAAAGGATAAGCAATTTAAGCAGTTACAGATAAGCCAGGTCTACAAGGATATTACAATCGAAGCAATAACCACTTCTTCCTGAAACCTGATATTTAAAGTCCCGTAGATTTTATATAATAAAAAAAAAGACACTGCTTTTCTTCTGGCCCCTTGTGTCACTTAAAGTGTTTTACCAATCTCTATTATAATAAAAGAAAAAAATATAGCAATTCTAGGAGAAGTCATTATACTCTATCATTTAGCTATGTTTACATGAAACAAAGAAGTAATGTGCACCCTGGGAAACCAAGCAGAATGAACTCCTGTTACCCTCTCTCTGTCTTTAAGGACAGTCCAGACTTAAGTCATTTCTGGAAATGTTCAAGATGTAGGACCCTCCCGATTCTAGAATCTCATGTAGCACTGTGATAAGTCTAAAGGGTCTGAGAGTGAAATTATTGTCCAAGCCTGCACCAAAAAGAAAGGTTTAAAAAAAAAAAAAAACTCCTTAATATCAGGGAAAAGTTCTGTCTTGGAAACTTGCAGTATCTTAAAAGACCGTCTTTTTTGTTTGTTTGTTTGTTTGTTTGTTTTGGTATAAGTAAGGAGCTTGGCACATGAAAATCAGGTCAAGCCATCTCTTCGAGGAAGGTATTTCTCAGGTTATTACAGACTAACCTCGGTGCTTCAAAGGACTCATCAAACCACTTCAATTCAGAGAGGCTAATTATTTATAACAAGTCTTTGTTGAACATTTAATTGCAGAAATACATGAATTTTAACTGGTCCAATGTCTCAGGATATTTTTTAGCTTCCCCCCACCTTCCTTCTCTAGAAGAGTCTTGCCTTTGTCTTCTGCCGCAGAGACCAGGATGATGCCTTGGAGGAAAGGGGTGGCCTCACGGCTCTTCCCTGGGCAGATTTTGTCATTCTAGGCAAGCCTCCTCCATTTAACCTGGAATAGTGGAAAGTTTTAAATGGTAGAAACTTTTTTTTTCCCCCTCACCTTTCAGTCTTGTTGAAAACAGTTTCTTATAACTAAATGTATGAATTAAAATGAAATAATGTATAAGTGACTTTTTCCTAATACAGTCATGCATTGCTTAATGATGGGGATATGATCTGAGAAATGCGTCATTAGGCGATTTTGTCGTTGTGCAAACATCACAGAGTGCACTTATGCAAAACTAGATAGCACAGCCTACTGCATACCTAGGTTACAAACCTGTTCAACATGTTACTGCACTGAATACTGTAGGCAACTGTAGCACAATGGCAAGTATTTGAGTATCTAAACATATCTAAACATAGAAAAGGTCCAAAAATATGATATAAAATTAAAAAATGGCACACCTGTGTAGGGCACTTGCCATGAATGGAGCTTGTAGGACTGGAAGTAGCTCTGAGTGAGTCAGGGAGTGAGTGAATGGAAGGCCTAGGGCATTACTGTATGATACCATAGACTTCATAAACACTATACACTTAAGCTACATTAAATTTATTTTTAAAAATTTCTTTCTTCAGTAATAAGCTAATCTTAGCTTAGTGTAACTCTTTCACTTTATAAACTTTTAAATTTTTTTTAACTTTCTGACTCTTTCTTAATAACACTTAGCTTAAAACACAAACACATTGCACAGCGGTACAAAAATATCTTTTTCTTTTTATCCTGATTCTATAAGCTTTTTCTATTTAAAAAATTTTTTAATTTTCTTTAAACATTTCTTTAAACATTTTTGTGACCAACGAAGACACAAACACACACACTAGCCCAGGCCTCAACAGGGTCAGGATCATCCATATCACTGTCTTCCGCCTCCACATCTTGTCCCATTGGAAGGTCTTCAGGGGCAGTAACAGGCATGGAGCTGTCATCCCTATGACAATAATGCCTTCTGCTGTAATACCTCCTGCAGGATCTGCTTGAGGCTGTTCTGTTACAGTTCACTTTAAAAAAAACATAAGTAGGAGGAGTATTCTCTAAAATAACAATAAAGTCCAACCATGGTGGCTCATGCCTGTAATCCCAGCACTTTGGGAGGCTGAGGCAGGAGGATCACTTCAGCCCAAGAATTCGACACCAGCATGGGCAACAGAGAGACCCCATCCCTACAAAAAATAACAAAAAAAGTAGCCGGGCATGGTGGTGTATTCCTATAGTCTGAGCTACTGGGGAGGCTGAGGCAGGAGGATTGCTTGAGCCTGGGAGTTCAAGGTTCTGGTAAACTGTGATCACAACACTGTACCCCAGCCTGGGGGACAGAGCAAGACCCTGCCTCACAAAATAATAATAATAAAGATATACAACTATCATGTACCGATAATAATTAAGAATAAAAAATTAAAAATAATAATAATAAAGTATAGGATAGTAAATAGTTAACCTAGTAATATAGTCACTTATATCATTATCAAATATGATATACTATACATAATTGTATGTGCTATACTTTTATCCAACTGGCAGTGCAGGTTTTTCTAAACCAGCATCAGCACAAACACGAGAGTAACACATTGAGATATGACATTTTGACAGCTATGACATCACTAGGTGATGGGAATTTTTCAGCTCCATTGTAAACCTATGGGATCACTGTCTCGTATATGTGGCCCATATGTGGTCTGTAGTTGTCCAAGATGCAGCACATGACTACTATGCTTTACTGTTTTCTGAATAACACAAACCCACAGTCCTGGGCCATGTGAGTTACACTGTCAGTGTTGTAACACTGTAGACTTGGAAGGGACTTTTAAAATGTTCTCATCCAAACCTCTCATTGTTCTAACAAGAAAATGACCTGGTGTGTACTTACTTACCCAAGGTCAGACAGTTATTGGAAGATTAAGGAGTAAATCTCCAGTTATGTTTTATCACTCCAAAGTTTTCTTGCAACTCTAAACAACTAATTTCTTTTCCTCTTTCTTTCTTTTCTTCCCTTCTTTCTTTTCTTTCTCTTTCTTTCCTCCTTTCTTTTCTTTTTGTTTCTTTTCCTTTCTCTTTTCTTTTCTTCTTTTCTTTTCGTTTTGTTTCTTTTCTCTTTTCTCTTTTCTCTTTTCTTGTCTTGTCTTCTCTTCTCTTCTCTTTTCTCTTCTCTTTTCTTCTTTTCTTTTCAAACCAAACACTGAAAGTGTTACCAACTTTAACCCACCACACTGTCTACCCCTCCAGGTACCATTAAGTAAGAATCCTTCACAAGTTTCTTTGAACTGAAACTTGTCATACAGATTCTCAGCCTAGGCATAACCTCATTAATTGTGTTGGGTTTTTTTAATTTGAAAATAATTCCTTATGTAGTTTACTATTTTTTTATTTTGCTTAACTCAGTTTATCTCTGTATTATCTATTTTAACGCTGGTCTCCTATAAAGTCGTTTAAAATGTATCCATTGAAACAGTAAAATTGTACAATACAGCTCAACAAAATTCATCATGGGTTTTATGCATCCAAAATTATCTTAGCATGTTAGATACACTTTTAACTTGGCCTTTGCACTAATAGAGTTCTACAGTTGAAAAACATAAACTTGAACACTAATCTAGTTTTACGAGTAACTGTGCTCCAGAGGAGCTGAGTGGCATGCCGAGGTCACAGAGTTAATTAACAATAGAAACAGCACTAGAACTCAAGACTACTGGATGGAATTCCAATGTAGTTGTTTATTCCACCACATCTTAGTGACACGCCCCCCCAAGCAAAGTTTACAGGTGAACACAGAGCTATTAATATTTGCGTCTTTCCAGTCCCAGAGTTTCTAAAATAAACTTTTATCTGTGAGTTTTGCTTTAATAATCACTCTTCTTATTTGAGGATGGGAAGGGCAGAGGATGTTTTGGTTCTGTCTTCCTTTCTTGGGTTCCACCTTTCTTTCATCTTTGGCCCTTTACTGCGGTTGCCCTGCTGAAATGGTAAACAAACCTCCAGGTTCTTGTCTTATATCATCAAAGAAAAAATTAAAAAGCAGTTCCTTGCATGCGTGAAGCAGGTTTCCTTCCTGGCTAGCACAAGCCATCAATTCCTATGAAAATAACTGTATCAAGAAGTCAGCTGCACAATTCCTTAAGGATCTGGGCTTAATAGGAGAGGGCAGAATCAAACTGAGTTTTCATGTTACAATTTTTGTAGAGACTATATGACTTTACTCTTTGGAGGAAGAGCATCACTTTGCATTTTCACCTACAACATAATCCTCTCAGCCAGCTCTGAAGCCCACCCAAATATCATCCTGCCTGTATGATTTCCTCACTTCAATCTTTCCAAAATGCCTTTATCTTACTTGATGAAGTCCATACGGCAGAAAATCTTGAACCACTGTTAATCATTCCCTCATTGACATCCTCAATCTCTTTGATTTCCAAACCAACTCCTCTCCTGGGTCCCGCCCCCCTTTGCCTAATCCCTATTCTTCTTTCGCAGACTTCTCTTCCTCTGCCAATCCCTTAAATATGGTACCTTCCTCTCCTCTCAATATACAAGCTCTTCTGGCCAATGCATCCATAAAATCAGCACTTAACTGATTCCTCACAAAACTACATCTCCAGTCCAGATCTCTCTCACATACTTAGCAGATGAACATCTAGAGCTGCACCGTCCAATACAAAAGTCACTAGACACATTGGCTATTCACATTTAAATTTAAGTTAATTAAAATTTCATGTAATTTAAAATTCAGTTTTAAGTGCTCTCACTAACCACATGTGGCTACTGGTTACCATATTGCACAGTGCAAATACAGAACATTTCCATCAATGCAGAAAGTTCTATTAGACAGTGTTGCTCTAGAACCTTCTACAGATGGCATCAAAATAACTCACCTCTACCTTAAAATGTCTAAAATTTCTCTTATGTGAATGTCTAAACCTGCTCTTCAGTATGAACTATCTTTCCTGTCTCCACTCTAACCCAGTTATTACTGCTTTAGTTCCCACGAACTTTGCAACAGTATCATTCTAGCCTGAATTCCCCCACACTGCCTACAAACTCACTTTTCACAATGCAGCCATGGATCTCTTTGCAGAATGTAAATTCGGTTGTGCTAATCTCTTGCTAAGAACCCTTCAGTGGTTTGCTAGTGGCTATATAAGGTGACCAAATAATTTATCATCTGAATCCAGGCAATTTTAATAATTTGGTACTAGTAATAGTTACACTGCTATAATAAAATTAAATTGGAATTCTTACAGGCAAACTAGTATGTATGGGAACTCTGCATAGAGTCTAAATTTCTTAGCATAGTTTGTAAGTTCTTATTTGTCTGGCCCTGTCTCTGTCGTCAGCACTGTGGAACTACTTGCCATTCACCAATGGGATGTCCTATCTCACAGGTCTGTAAATTTGCTTGTTCTGATCCCAATGCCTGAATCACCTGTACCCCCCTTGTCATGCCTGCAAAAGTAAAGAATTCTAAATGATGTGTATAAGCACGTATTCTAAATCTATATACATTATTTTATTTTAAAATATATATGCTTCCTACTTGTGAAATAGTATATAATTCTTAGAGAAAAAATTGGAAAATGTAGAAAAGTTTTAAAGAGAACAAAATCATCCACATGTCTACCACTCAGCAACAACTACAGTTAATATTTCATTGTGTGTTTTTCTCTACTCATGTGTACATATATGGTTTCCTTCCCAAAATTTAATTTTTCCTGTTTTGCAACAAGCTTTTATCATGGAATATATTGCTTGTATCTTCTCTGTCGTTAGCCTTTCATAATATGAGTTTTGATGACTGAGTATTAATTCATTGTATGAAGATACAATGGCATAATTAACTAATCTTGTGTTGGATATTTAGATTGCTTGAAATTTATAAAATTTATAAAATAATTAAATATGTTTTCTCATAACAAAAGCAATTCATATTCACTGCAGACTTTTGGAAGAGAGATGCACAAAGAAAAAAGGAGATTTGTCACATTCTGAAAATGACTTTTATGATGTTTGAAAGATAAGGCTGTATGAAAACATATTTCTTTTTTTGTTTTTTTTTTTTGTTTTTTTGAGACAGAGTCTCACTCTGTCACCCTGGCTGGAGTACAGTGGCGTCATCATAGCTCACTGCAACCTCAAACTCCTGGGTCCAAGCGATCCTCCTGCCTCAGCCTCCCAATTTGCTGGGACTACAAGTACCCACCACTGCACCTGGCTAATTTTTCTTTTTTTGTTGTTGTTTTGTTTTGTTTTTAGTAGAGACAGGGTCTCACTCTTGCTCAGGTTGGTGTCCGAACTCCTGAGCTCACGGGATCCTCCCCGCTCGGCTTCCCAGAGTGCTAGGATTACAGGCGTGAGCCACTGCGCCCAGCCAAAAGCATATTTCTGAAGTTGTTATTAAGTCAGTCAGAAAATATTGCACTCCTAGAAATACAGACATGTAAAGTTTATACAATGCACATATTGTATAAAAGTAGATTTTTTTCATAGCTCTGAATATTTTTTCTCTTAATATTTGATACTGCCACCCAGCTAAATTCTTCTAAATGTATACATGTTAAACATGTTTATAAAAAATACTTTTTAAGATATTTAGCAGATTCCAGAAATTCTGCCCATGAACATTAAGATGGAATCCAACCTTTCTGAAAATTTGCACTGCATTTTAATCACATACAAAACAGAGAGAGCTTCATTTTTCAAATGTTATGTAAAATTTCTGACCAGGACATTTTTAAAAATATAAATTATTTATACCAAAGATGTAAGACTTAACCAAGTGTAATTGACCTAAACGTGTGGTTCTAGGAAACATGAAATGATTAATATATCACAGATAGAATCACCATTTGCCTTTTCAGTAAGTGAAAGGTAGACTTACGAATATATGAATACCAGAATATGTGCCAAAACACTACCATAATTTTATTACTTGGTGCTGTTCTGCTAATTTTGAATTGACTTCATTCAATCTCAATTAAACTTTTAATATTCCACATCTTGGCAGGAAAATGTCACAAATTTATTCCAGTGGTCTCTGCACACTTATCTATGACAGAAATGTTTTAACTACCTCCTTTCAAAACAGAAATATCAAAATATTGGGAGCAGAGACATAGTGACTAAGTAATATTAGTATGCCACTGGATTTGGGAAGAGGTGGTTCAGACAATACCAATAGTTTTTCTCTACTCTAAACCCTAAACATACACATAGCATATGACCCAGAAATCATGGTTGAGAAACCACCTCCAGAGATTGGGCAGAATTTCAGCAAACTCACACCACCAGCACGTAAACATAGCACCAACCCGCTGCCATGAAGACACTAAGAGGCACGGTGGCACTTGGCCATTCTGAGTTGGACTCTGAAAACAAGCATGTAGCTTACCTTCATAGGTGATATGTGGGTGGATTTGGAAAACATCAGGTATGAGAATGTAGCCCGCAGGCTGTGGACACTTTTGCAGGCTGATTATGGAAATGTAGAAATGTCAGCAAACATACCTCAGTCTCTCTGGCTGAAGAAGGGGGCGGGGAAGCTAAGGTGAACAGCTCTAGACAAAACTGAAGACATCTAACGTGTGCTGGTTATTTCAAGAGATATAGCTTGCTTAGGTTTACTAGTGAATCAAGTGTGGCATGCACTAACACAGGCATGAAAATAGGTACTAATCCTGATGTCTAAGGGGCGAGCCAAAATCAGTTCAGATAAATTACTCAGTGTTTGATTTAACTGGAGTCATTTCAGATCCCCAATGTATTGATAGGAGAAGATTCAAAGTACGTTTGCTATAGGTCCATGCTGAGATTCTCTATGGCTTTCATAGAACACAGCAGAGGGAGGAACAATGACCAGTGACAGCAAAGCTGTTACCAGTTAGATGAGCTACTGAGATTAAACACACAGCTGTCCTGGCACCAGTAGACAGGGATCTCCTGCAACTCGTATTTTTCACCCTGAAATATGTAATTACCCCCTTGACTAGGGCATAATGCTAACATTTTATTTTACTTAACTTATAAACATTCTATTACTACTATGGATAATTATTCACCCAAATATATTTTTTTGCTCCTTTAGCTGTAAATGTTACAGATAAAACAGATATTTTTATAGATAAAATCACAATTTCCTTTGGCTTCCAATATAATATTGTAGAAGAGATCCTTAAGGCACATAAGCTAAGTTGATGACCACTACAGGCAGGTAAAAGAAGGTGTCATATCTAGCAATAATATTTTATGTTGAAGAGGGCTTCACAGGTTTTAAATCACTTTTTAATTACTTTATTTCATGATTACAATAACCTAGTAAGCAGGACAGGAGTTATTACCATTATTGTACCAATGAGTAAACTATTCTGGGTTTAGAGATGTTTCAGGTGTTGTTCAAGGACCTATGACTAGTAAGGGTCCAAGTTTTCTAACCTGAAGTTCAGCACTCTTCCTCTACAGTGTAAATGAGATTCCTGCCATATTTTTCCAAAATTTCAAGATATAGATTGATGTTTCTAGATAGGTTTCTACATGTAGAAATCTAGATAAGTTTATGTATATATACATGTTTTATATTTTTTTTTTCTAGAAAGGAGATATACCTATCTGCCTAAATTCTGAAATTCCACCCCTATCCCAACACTAGGAGACAGGAATATAATATTTCCCTTGGAGTCAGAGCAGTGAGAGGATGACCCCTCTGCTCTGCCTCCATGGGAAGCAACTCAGAAGGAAACAGCACTCCATCCTGGAAATACACAAGACGGGAGTCATCTATTTTGGTGTCAGAGCAATGGTCTCCACCATCTTAGGTCACTGCGTGGAGAAAGCTGGCAGAATAATTTCAACCTACAAGTCAGAAACTTGGGCTACTGAAAGTTTTATGCGAATGACCCTTCCCTGGAATGTGAGGATTCCTTCCACTCCTACAGACCCTAGGCTATAAGTAAAACACAGTAAAGAGAGGAATAAAAATGTCCACAAGCATTGAGTAAATAATAGGAAAGTTAATGAGACCACAACAGGTGATATCTGAAAGATGGTTAAATATAAAATGTGAAAATGTCGAGCGAAATGAAGGCAAAATTTGTCTCAAGTGATTTGAATTTCTAAACCTCTTAGGAATAATTTTGATAAGCTTCTAAATCTTAAGAAATAGGGAATTGTATCTGTCAATGCAACATCAATTGAGGCTTCTATCTTGTATTTGGCACTTCAGTAAGGCACTTTTGCACAATTATGTCAACACATTGAGTTAGCCTTCGTCAAGAAAGTCAAGCACTTCAACACTTGTCAGCCAGTCATTTCATTTTTAAAAAAGGATCTAAGAGTCAAGAACAATAAGCAACTATTCTTGGCTCCATTGGTGCTTTTATTTTGATTTCGTTTTGACACATTTTCTTAGGCACATCTGGGCAAGTCTGGTTACGCTAAGCCCAGTTTAAAGGAAACTGAAAATTCACTTCACTGTGGAGATTTTTCACTCTCAAGAAGAGTGGAAATTGAATATGATTATCTTTCACTTGGAGATTCATTTGTAATCGGAACAGATACATCAAAGCTAGGCTGGGATTAGTAATGAATAGGAAGAAACTGTGGTGACTGTTGGGTTCAAGATGCCACCAAAATTAACATGAGTAAGGAAGAGAGGCTGACAGAGAAATGAGATCGAGGGTAGATTAAATACCACAAATCTCATTTGTTGGTACCTAGGACAATAAATAGTAGACTCTATTGAATTACATTTTAAAATGAAAGAAAGCATATATTGGGGAGGGACTATAATGTTAAGTATTAATTGGATACATAAATATTTTTAATTCGTTTGCATTTCTCAAGTAAATACTCAGAGATAATGTTTAATTCTCTCCTAATACCAATGTTAAAAATATTAATCATAAAAAGTTAATTCCTAGAAGTAGTGGACCTATGCTTCTCATGCTATCAGTATTTTAAGTGGCTTCATGCAAAGATGGAAATGTTAATTATTTTTTATTCTCAATGTAATTAAGTATTTTACAGTAGTCAGAAATCCTGACTCTCAGGGAGGGGAGTTAGGGAGACGACCTATGGTGAGTCTTCAGAAGTAGCTTTCAGTGTATACATCTTCCTGGGGAGAATGACTACCTCTGTGTTTTGAAGAAGAATTGAAAGAATGTTTCTATAAGAAATATCTTCGCAACCCTTAGAGACAAAATGCAAGCATAAAAATAGCCACATTCTATTCTTATTTTTCATGATTATTATTTTTTTTTATTATTTTTTTTCTTAAAGTAAGCATTTGAGGACTGGAAGAAGCACATAACAATAACAGGCATTTGGGTTTTTCTGCTGACTAGTATAGTAAACTACCAAACTCCCCCACAAGACAGTCCCACTCCATGAGACTAGGGGCCCCATGTTGGTTTTGTTCATCATTATAGACTCAGCTTTTATGACAATGCCTGGAACACAATAAAATCTCAATAAGTATTTGTGGCATAAATAAGTGAATTGCACTGTGTGTTTGCACTGACTTCTTGAATGTTAAACATCTCTACACCCCTTCAGAAATTCCATGGTGAAGGAAGGAGCACAGGCTTTGGAGTTAGGGTTGGGTCCAAATCTAGGCTGATCACAATGAACTGAGACTCAGTTCCCCCTTATGTAAGATGAGACTTGTAATACTCACTTGGCCTGGCTGTGCAGTCATCCCCACTTAACAAAGCAGGATATGTTCCAACAACCCCAGTGGATGCCTGACACCTTGGATAGTACCAAACCCTATATATGCTGGTTTTTTTCCTACATAGTAGCAGGCAGGTTATGTACACAATGCAGATATGCTGGAGAAAGGGATGATTCCCGTTCCAGGCAGGAAGGAGCATTGTATAGGATTTCATCACACTACACAGAATGGTGAGCCATTTAAAACTCATAAATTGTTTATTTCTGGAATTTTCCATTTAATATTTTAGGACTATGGTTGACCACAGGTAACTGAAACCTTGGAAAGCAAAACCACAGATGAGGAGGGACTACCATAGAGTAGACTGGAGATAATGCATGTGTGTACACACACACACAAAGTCCAACAGAGTATTTGATAAATATTATGTATCCAGTAAATTGATATTATCTTTTTTACCATTTGTTACCTAGATCATTCTAGTAAAGTTAATTTAAAATAAAGTGTTGGCCAGGCACGATGGCTCATGTCTGCAATCCTAGCACCTGGGAGGCCGAGGTGGGAGGATTGCTGGAGCTCAGGAGTTCAAGCTTTAGCAAGAGCAAGACCCCATCTCTACTTAAAAAAATAGAAGAAGTAGCTGGGCATCATGGGATGTGCCTGTAGTCCCAGCTACTTGGGAGGCTGAGGCAGGAGAATAACTTGAGCCCAGGAGTCTGAGGTTGCAGTGAGCTATGATGATGCCACAGCACTCTAGCTGGGGTGACAGAGTGAGACTTTGTCCCAAAAAAATAAATAAAATAAAATAAAAGTGTTAAACCTAAGGTTAGCACAACCTCTGGTAAATGAGAACAATTAGCCTAGAAAGAACAAGTGGTTTGGTGAAGGATCAAAGAGCAATGCTCTCTGTGACAGTGGGGGTCTGTACCATTGCTGATGAAGAATTTGAGGGCATATTTCACAGGGTTAGTCCTAATTTTTAATTGCACATTCATTTTGGTATAATTCAACATGTGTTTTCTTAGGCCCCCACAAAGCTAATGTAATCTCTTTTAAATATTAATCTTAAATTCTTATTTATTTTCAGCTTCTCTGTCCTCAAAACAAGGTAAATAAACTTGCAAACCCTGCATGATGAATCAGTTCTCCAAATGATTTTGGTAGATACTATTTAGATTGTCACAAGTATTAGTTGAACTAGATCAATTAAAAAAAAATTTTTTATGTTTCACTTCAACTTTTTAGAGTTTAATTAAGAGCTCAACAGTGCTTGGTAAAATACTCCTTCACCTTATCAAAACACTAGAGAAACTTTATCTGTGCCTAAGGCAAGGGGTGGTACTGTTAGGTGGCATCTTGCCACTTTACAGAGGCCTCAGATCACACTATTATTTTTAGCAAATTAAAATTATCCTGGATGGCTTGAAAACATCTGGAGGAACCTTCTTAGCTCCCAGCACTACAGTTGCTTCCTATGTCTGCTCCCACAACATCTCTTACCCACCTTCCCCACCATCATTTCATGCCTTATTCCTGCTTCTCTATTCACTTACATCCTGGCCCAATGCATAGGGTTAGGGCCTGAAACATCAGCATAGTCATCTATGGTCAACCTCAAGATCCAGCAGTGAGACACCCAGAGCAGGAAAAACACAAGAATTGGAGACAGGAGATTTCTGTTTGGGTCCTGTCACGCATAGCCAATAGGCCTTGGCCAGACTGAACCTTAACCGAAGCTGCCTTGTCTATAGATTGAGGGTGGTGAAAACACTGGCCGTGGCGATTTCTCAAGGTTATTCAGAGGTTCCACGTCTGTGAAAACACTTTGAAACTAACAGTGTTCTCCAAATATTGGTTGCAAGGAGTATGATAAAAAGATCTCCTTTCCCTTAAGCTCACTTGCTATGATACAGTTGCAAAGGAGTTGATAACCACTAAAGATGAGAATTACAACAACCTTAGCAGACTCAAGTACATCGAAGTAAGGGGTTAAAATATTTTGAAATATCAGAGACACCTCAATAGATGAACAATGCACTGACCTGGAAGTTAGGTATAGATGTATCTGTATCTCCTTCTATAAATGGAGAAAGTCACTTGGTAAATTTGCAATTAATTATGTGCCGAGTATTGTGCTAGGTATATAATTCATGTGCTTTATTGCTAATCTTCACATATTATAGCAAGGTAGGTATAATTATCCCTATTTTGCAGATGAGGACATGGCAACTTAGCCGCATGCCTGAGATTACAGACGTACTAAATGGCGGTCCCAAGATTCAGACCTAGTTCTCTTTCCAAAGTCCTTCCCTTCCCTATTCTGTTATGTTGCTGCTTTCTCCCTTAGTTGTCTCATCTGTGAATTGAAGGGCCACTCCAGAGGTTTTCTTAGGTCCTCTTCAACTCTAAAATGTGGTGAATGACTATAAGTGATGAGTACTTGGCCAGTTAATGGACTGCTCAGATGAGCTCTTAAAGTAGCTTGAAATGAATCGACCTATGTGCCTATCAATAGATGAAAAGGGTACCAAGATGTTGATGCTCTGAGCCCTCAGGCTCCAGGGGACAAACAGGGGAAGCTGGACCCCCTGTCCCTATCACCATGGGCACCCTCTACCACTTACTCCAGTTTGCTATGCAAATAACACAATTATCTGTGTGTTATGACCATAAATGTTTTGGAAGTTCTGCAGTAAATGAACCACGTGGTTATATTAACATATATAACAGAGAAAGTGCTTTGCAGCTTATAACAATTGAATCTATATCCTTCAGGACATGTGACTCTGGGAATGACTTGGTTTCTCCAGCAAAAAAAAAACAAAAAAAAAAGTATAGTATAATTTATACATTCTCCAGCTTGTCCAGTTGTAGCAGCAAATAAATTGTACTATAGAAGCAGATAGACTGATTAAGCCAAGAAAACTAAACTCCAATCTTTGGAACATTCCTAGGTAACTGTATTTACATGAAAGTTTATTTAAACAAATAGTCTTGCTACACTTGAAGAATTTATTTGGTAAACCAGGATATATGTGCCAGGTGGACCTCACCCTGCTGACCAAGCTCAGTTGTGAATTCTGAGGTGCAATATCAAATTCTACTTAAATGATACTAATCTTCTCTTTCCATTGATTTGGTAATTTTTAAAGTACATTGCATTGTAGAAACATGCAAAGTATAATAGTTAGCACAGAATATATCATTGACCTAGTTGATGTTTAAAAGGTTATCAAGCATGTACATCTTTGAAATATTAAGATTAGAGTTCCCTGGACAAATTATAAAGCTGGTACTTCCTCTTGGTTTAGAGGTCAGCTTCTACATTTTATAGCTAGAAACTGACCTTGATCTCTTCGTGAAACAGAACTATGGAAGTACAGGCTGCCGTGGTTGCTACAGTACCCTTCTTTCCAGGGAGAGTCTTCTGGGGATGAGAAAGAGACAAAGGAGAATGAGTCAAAAACACAGTATCCTGTGGGCAAAACCTCACCCATGCAATTAACTGAACCTGCAACTCCTTAAAGGGACATGCACCCTGCAAACCTGCTCTTCCAAGGAGCAGCCAAATATTGCAAAGTGACTGCAACTGCACCACACTGCTTCATCTAGGACAGTAGATGTTCTCACATTGCATGCAGAACAAAAGTCTCCATTGCTTCTCTCTTCAGCCTCTTGCCAATGTATACATGCTTTGGGGACATCTCAGCATCCCTCAGAAATTGCAGAGTTATTCAGACTTGTACACATAGGAAGTTAAGATAAAGGTGGACTTTCTCTAATAGAGAATAATAAAATTATTGGTTTCAACTATGAGTCACAGATCACATTCTCTATTAAATACAATTCATTATTTATGTACTAATTATGTACTAATATTATTAAAGAGTTTAAAGCAGAATACTACTATCTCTGTTGAATTTAGAAAAGAAAACCAGTAATTCGTACCTACAACAATAATAAGATTTCCTTTCTTCCTCAGAAGTCAAATTAGCATCTCATTTTGCTTGCTGTCTTAAAAATGGCAAAGTTGATCAGGGGGTATTATTCTTTAGAGCTTGTGCAAATGACAGAATGAAAATAAATTAGTTTTATAGTAATATAAAAAAGTATCTCTAATTCAGTTTATTTTTAAGTATAAATATTGATTTTTTTAAATGTAAAATGTAATAGGCCTTTGAAGAAGACTACCAGATTTCTAAAAACCTTAACTGGGATTTTCCAGGATAGAACAGAAAAGTGATGCCCACCAACAGTCCCTACAAACTAGAATGTCTGGTAAGGCCTCTTAGAAAGATAATCCTAGGTCAAATAGCCAGTAGGGTTCAGTAAAAAACAAGCACCACATTAGTGGGGTGTTTGTTTTTGCTTTCTCCTTTTAGAGGAAAAGAGAGATTCACTGGGGATCTGGGAGTCTCTGAGCCCCTGTTTGCAGGAGCCCCTGTGTGTGTCATGCAGCGTCATGCCCACCTCCTTTTCAATGTCTGTCCCCTCTGTTCTAAGTGCACAGCCCCTTCTCCCAAGAGCAAATTTAGAGTCATCATTTAAAGTCCTATTTCAAGGTGACCCCCTCTAGGAAGCTACCTTGGATACTGGTTAGCTTGATCCATGACATTGGCATGGTGATAGCTCTAGTCTAGCCCTGCTCACATCATTCGGTTAAGATAGTCCCCGTTGCTACACTTTTCCCTTTGAGCAGAATCCAAGTTAGACTTTGCTTTGTTTTTGCCCCAAGTTGTTGTTAGGATTCAACATAATGAATTAAACCACCTAGCACAAGATTATATGTTTTGTCTATACTAAACAAACGCTTTCTGATGTTATTGTTGTGATTATGATTAGGTTGCACAACCCACAGAGAGCACAGCTAAAATTCAGCCAACACAGACACACTGGACTTGTATAGCGGCACTGGAAGGTCACTTCTATGGACCCAGGCACCCGAGTTCCTCACTCTTCCCCCTGTGCTCTGACTGTACCTTAACACAGGGTGGATACTTTGTGATGTGTGTCAGAGAGGTGGAGTGACAGATTAATGAACAGAACTTGTCTGTGCATTTAGTCATACAGACATAGAACCATGCACTTTTGTTTAACTCTCACTGACTTCTGGTAGAAAACCATGTTTATCTGGTATGTAAAACTAGTAGTTTTCTTTTTGTTTTAACTACTGATATATGATAAATTACAAATCAACTGTCACAGTACCAGGTGGATATGTTTAGGAAATTTCAACAGTATTAGTCTTTGCTATCATTGTTCTTAAACAAGGAGGAAGTTTTTGGTATCAAATATTTCTACAAAAAGCAAACCAAATATAAAGTGACCAATTGGGACAATTGATTTTTTTGTTCTTCACAATATTTAACACCATAGATATTTGGAAATATCTAGCTATTTGGAAATACCTAGATTTTTGTCAGTACATTAACACAGATACAAACTAAAATCTACATACATATTTTCATTCATATATAGTGTGTGATTGTAAAGTGATAAAATTGATTTCTCATGCTGTATGCAAAATTTAGTCTTTATATTACGGTCAAATTAGTTGTGTGCTTTTCTTTTTCTCAGAGTTACAATGCATTAAACCAATCATAAATGCCAACGATGTGCGAAACAGAGTGTTTGATGATCTCAAGGATACAATGATATAACCCCGATTTCTAGGAACTTATAGTTTAGTAACATGTATTCCTTGTCTTTATATTTTCCTGTTTTTTTCTCTTTTTTTGACACATATGAAATTTAGCAATTTTAGAGGCCTATAAAATCTGAAGCAGATTGACTCTCAATCTTTAAAGATTTCAAGCAGAATTGTAATGGCAGCATACAGGAAAATATAGGAATAAGAAAACAATTTTTATAATTAAACATATCATCTCCCTGGTTAACTATACATGTATGCAGCAATCTCATATTATCAAAGGTTAATGTGATTCTTGCATTACCATGGTACCTGGGAAAAGTACTTACTGCTTTAACTTATGGCAGTAGAGACCCTCACCCTGTATATATACCTACACCCCTATTATTAGTAGCCACTGTTTGAACAGCATTGGTTTTCTGTGTGTTTGGTCACTGGTATCCAGGAAGTTCTGTAGCCCTTTGAAATACTCTTCATAAAGTGAATCATTTTACCTAGTAGAGTATAAATAAATTCTATACAGCAAGAGAATTTTTACTAGAGTATAATATTGTGAGTTTTCTGAGAATAAAGACCTGTACATGAAAGTCATAAATACTATGTATTAGTGTGCTAGGGCTGCCATAACAAAATACCACAGACTGGGTGGCTTAATCAACAGGAATTTATTTTCCCACAGTTCTAGAGGCTGGAAGTCCAAGATCAACATGTCAGCAGGTTTGGTTTCTCCTGAGGCCTCTCTCCTTGCAAACAGCTATCTTCTCACTGTGTCCTCATGTGGCCTTTCTCTGCGCAAGTGAATATCTGGTGTCTCTTCCTCGTCTTATAATGACATCGTATTGGATTAGAGCCCTACCCTTATGACCTCCTTTAACCTTAATTACTTCTTTAAAGGCCCTATCTCCAAATATAGTCACGTTCAGGGTTTCTACATAAGAATTTGGGCAGAAGAGCTGGGCTAGGGTGCAAAATTCAGTTCATAACATGGAAACAAGAAACATTCAAAATCATGAATATCAGTAATCCCATTGCAAGAAAGTCCCCTTAATATTTCTGAAAATTCTTTCACAACCTCTGAGAAAGTAAATTAGGCAAAGAATGCAGTTATCGTGAATTGTGCTTTACATGTCATGTTTAAGAAATGCCACATTTGTTATTTTTCCAAATGTTATTTAATCTGACCAATAGGGTGTGGAAAAATCAATTGGGGTTATTAGTGGGCCTCCATCACCCCAATTTCTCCAGGCCCAATGTGGAGCCTGAAACTCATAGCTGGCTGAGAACATCTGGGAAAACCCCGGGGTTCAGCCCTCGCTGATAATCACCGTCACCAGTAGGCTGCTCCTAGTCCAAACCGCACGATGGCTCCAGAGCTGAGGTGTGGGTTGGGGTTCTGCTGAGACTGAGGGCCCAGCACCTTGGGTCCTACCTCCCTGGGGACATGAGAAGGAAGGAACAGAGGAGAGATTTCCATTACTCTTGGAGCCTCCAAACAACCCCCTTCTCATATTTAGAGAAGAGCTCCACACCCTCCTCCAGCCACCCGCCTCTAGTTCCTCAAACCACTCAGCCCTCTACCTGAGACTTCCCCCTCAGTGAGGTTTAGAAATGCAGTTTTCTCCTTATATCCTCACATCAGTCATTTTTTTCTTGCTATTAACAAAAATAAAAATAACAAAAGACCTGAAGTGAGCTGTCTTGTAGGCTGACTTATTCAGTCGAAATGACAGCTGAAGTCTATACAATCCATGAAAATGAAAAGTTCCACATCTGGCTCATCACAGCAACCAGGAGGAAAACAAGATCCCTTCTAAGAGACAATGAGAGACGTCATAAACTAAAGAGATAAAGAAATCGAATGAATTTCATTACAGGCTCTTTAAATGCCTTTTAAGTTGTCTATGTTTTATTTTCCTCTCTGCCCTGCATTCTACTTTTCTTAGGAGTGTCACAAGGAACCTCAGTCTCATTCATGGCAGGAGGAAGACTGACATAAAGAGAGAATTGGTGGAGAGTAATGTGACTTCTGCCACCAACATAGTCTTCCCATTTCATATGACACTATTGTTCTAATCTTATCCAAAGCTCTACAAAACTACTCACCTGGACAAATCTCAATAATCCAATGACCATTCTGAAGTCAAAAAAAATTTTGCAAATGTGCTGCTAAGAAATTGAACGGGCAGAATATAAATACATGAATTAGGTAAGCAGAGTAGAAAACGTTTTTTAGCTAAGACACCCAGTCAATATTTGTACTAGTTGGATATTGTACTTATTCCTGCTAACTAGCTCCCAATATTTGAACAAGATGGACAAGATTAATTTCTGTCTACTCTGATATTACTCAGGATTTCAACATTCAGGATTCTTATGATAAAGAGATACTTTGCATGACTATGTTTTGTAAAATTAAATAAAATATAAATCAAATGTCATAATTTTTTGAAATTGTCATGTTAAAAGTATTATCACTAAATTTCCCTAAATTAAGCTCCGTTTGTCAAAGACCTTTGACATATTTTCTAAAGAAGTATAAGGATGAAATAATATGAGTTCTGGGATTTGCTTCACAATAATCCAGGGCTGGCGAGGGGGGGCAGGAATGACATGGAAGATAAAATAAGATTGCCCGTGGGATGTTAATTTTAAAAACTTTGTGATAAATACATGGAGGTTCATTATATTATTCTCTCTACTTTTGTATATATTTCGATTGTTCTACAATAAAAAGTTAAAAATAAGAGGTAAAACTTTAAAATCGAATTCAGGACTCCTCCCAAAACAATGAAGATCAATCTGATAGAAAGGTAAACTTACGGCCGGGCGCGGTGGCTCACGCCTGTAATCCTAGCACTCTGGGAGGCCGAGGCAGGTGGATTGTTTGATCTCAGGAGTTCGAGAACAGCCTGAGCAACAGCGAGACCCCCGTCTCTACTAAAAATAGAAAGAAATTATATGGACAGCTAAAAATATATATAGAAAAATTAACCAGGCATGGTGGCGCATGCCTGTAGTCCCAGCTACTTGGGAGGCTGAGGCAAGAGGATCGCTTGAGCTCAGAAGTTTGAGGTTGCTGTGAGCTAGGCTGACACCACGGCACTCACTCTAGCCTGGGCAACAGAGTGACACTCTGTCTCAAAAAAAAAAAGAAAAGAAAGAAAGAAAGAAAAGAAAAAAGGTAAACTTACAACTTTACTTGACAACACTGGACAAGTGTCAGGGTGGTTCAGAAAATTTCAACTACTTCCCCAGCTAAAGTGTTCAATACCCCAGGGAAGCAAGCTCTTTTGTCTTCTCCTGTCAGGACTGTGAAAGCTGATGGGTGTGTCAGGCACCCCTGGGAGCGGTGCTTTGGGGAATAACCTCCCCGTGTCAGCTAGCGCCAACTGGTGCGCATGCTGTTTCAGTATTCTCCAAGGTCCTGTCAATCAGCAGCTGCACTTCTGAAAAGAATATAAAACCAAACCCAGTGGCAACTTGCCTTGCCCTAATAATCTAATGGTGGGGTAGAGAAACAGTGAGAGGCAAAGAGGCTGGCTGTTTCCCTCCTTTGACCATAACCTTCTGGGTCCAGGGCTGGCTCTTCCCCAATTTTTACCTTAATCTCCTGGGTTCCTCTGTTGAACCAAATATACTCATTCCAGAATTATCTACTAAATGATGCAGGAAACCTTGCCAAGGGTTATGAGTGTTGCACAGAAGCGACAGCCATTCTCTTTCCCTCAAAGGTCTGGCAACCAAGACAGAGTTAGGACATATCAAAGTGAAATAAGTTTAAAATGTAAGGCAGTGTAGGGTATATGCCCACTGAATAATACAGATTTCAAATACTATAGTTCAGGGAAGGGAAGGGGTCATAGTTGAGGGAGTAATTTGGGACAGCTTCACTCAGAGGGTGGAAGTTAAGCGGAGGCTTTATCCCTACCCAAATGCAAGGACTGACTAGAGGTGCATTAGTGAAGTAGAAAGAACTGAGTCAGACACATCTGCCCTCCAATTCCAGCTGTTATGGAGTCTTCATTCTCTCATGTGTAAATTGTGCAAGGATTTAAAATATTGACATTTGGGGAAATGCCTGTAACTGAATGAGCCCCCAATAATTGTTTGCTTTTTTATTCTTGGTATAGGAAGTCACAGGATAAAAATTTGTAAACAAAAATTACATCCAGATTGTGGCAACCTTGAGTATCAGACAAAGGGATTAAGATTTTAGTCTATAGGTGTCCAATGGCTTTAAGCCAAGAAGGTTATGGTGAAAACAGTATTTGGGAAAGATTACTGCAGTGGTTATGCAATCTGGTTGATAGGATAGACCTGAGCCAGAGAAATTCATTAGGAGGTTAATGCAATGGTCTGAGCACAAGGTATTAAGGGCTAAAACTAGAATTGTGGCCAAAGTTGAATTTACCATGAGCTAATGAAATTTGCATTGACCCCTTCCAAGGCCTCAGACAGGACTCTAGAAATAACCCGCACATATACATCTGGTTTTTTCAAATTTGCAAAAATAAGATTGGTTGGTTAAGACCCCTGTCTCTTTCCATGCCTACTTTCCTTTACTATCACTTTCCTCGTGCTCTGGAGTGACAGTGGGCATTTTGGAAATCAGACTAGGGGCATTTGAGTTGGAGAGAGATCTAGTTTGGGCCTAGTGAGGTATGTTGATGTGGTTTTCAGTCACTTCCCTGTATAGTTATTACTATCTTTACCTATACAGAAGTAGCTTCAGAAATACTCCTATGCCCCAGTGCCAACTCACATGAAGGCACAGGGCCACAGGTTGTATTGGAACATAACACGTCCTAAGGCCCCTAGACCCAAAGGTGATGGGTGGAAGAGAAGAAACACATTTTGAAACGTATGGAGCCAGAAGCAAGTATGTGGAAAATTCTTCCAACCATCAGATGTATACAATTGGAAGTGGATGATTTGGTTCTCATTGATTGCTGATCAAAATAGATGTTCTCTCCTATCAGGAATATAGCCAACAATGCAACATATACATTATATTAATAACTATATAACTGTGTTATAATGATAAACATTTCATACTTCGTTTCTTTTTATAATGGAATTATAAAAAAAGAGTTTTATCAGAATTTACAGGTTTATAAAACACAAACCTTTAGTCCTGTCTCATGGTAAGTCTGAAGCAGCTTATTTATGAAAAAAGTAATAGTTTTTTTTTCATAGATTTGAGAACAATTTACATGACATTACCAATAATGAACTGTGATGCTGAAAGAAGCTTTCTAAACTATTAATATTTCTTTTTCATTTCAATTCATCAAGCTGGAGAAAAAAAACTGAGTTGTCTTTCTACTCTCTCTACAGAAAATATAGTACAGTCTTTAGCTTATAAAAAGGTGATCAACCAATATATGGCCAGAATATTTTTTAAAAATCAGCAAAAAAATGGTGTTGCGGTATATTGGGCAGTGCATTAATAAAAGTGTTGTGTTATGTTTATGGATGTTTGTAGTGTTTGTGATATTCGTCGACTATGATTCTTTTTCCCAGTCTAAATAAAAGTGAACTTCTATGCCTAATTTTGTATTTATAATTTTTTTTTGTAATTCATAATTTTGATCCCTAATCCTGGACCTACCCCCTGATTGTGATCATGAAAATAATACAAAAAGGACAGATGAAAACCTTAAGGAGTCTTCTCAAAACATCTCAGTGAATCACATTTGTTATGTTGGAATCACAGAGAGGGATGAGGTCTGACCTGGGTAACTGGAAGAACAAAAGCATCACTTGAATTCGGCTTTGAGATATGTTGGGCTGACTTGACGGAGTGAAAAGGAAATGTCATATAAGACACTGCAGCTTGAGAAAGAGAGTTCAAACTACAGACTGTTTAAGATAACCTTCTCCCTGGAATGGTTTATGAAGTATGGTTGCAAAGAGTAAACTAGCCCCAATAACCTTTTCTTTTCTCTCCATTGTCCCTATGTGGTATTTCCAAACTGCAAAGACATAATTCTGTGGGTGGTTCATCGCTATTACACGAAAGAAGATCTAACGTGACAAGTGTATGTGAGAAGCTCTGGGTCAAAGAAAACTGAAACCTGTTTCTTTACCACACAATTTCTCAGATCCTTTGGCGTGCTAATTTGCATTATTGATCTCCTAGAGAAGGCTATTTTGTTGGCCACAAAAACATTTCCCACGCCTTTTGGGGTGCCAGACTTTTTGGGAAAATGTTCTAATGACACAAGTTAGGAACACTCAAGTCTAGTGGAAAATAAGCAGAAATGAACACCACGTGCCCTCAACGTCCCGCTGCCACTACCCACCCCGGGTCTGTCTCACCTGCAGCAAGCTCCCTACTTCCTTCCTCTCTTCGACCGTATCACCACCACCGCTTCACCAGAAACCATTCTCCAAACTCTGGACAAAGTCATCTCTCTAACATGCAAATCGGGTCATATTGGCCTCCGACTAAAACTCTGTTACCTTTAGGATTAAGTCCCACTCCTTAGCACAGAGATATGGACGTTGGAGGATCCCTTCCCAAGCTGCTACCCCCGTCTGTCTATTAATATATGGCTTCTGTGAGAGCTGCATTATTACTGTAGTCACACTTGGTAAGTCTCTTCTCCTGGATTTTAGAACTTAAGACTAAGGGAGTCAGTGGCCATGTTTCCTGTTATGTGACCCTTAGAAGCAGAAGTGTCTGCAGAGGGAAATAAGACAGATGCATCAAGGGTAAACCAAGTCGAGAGAGTGCTGGTGGAGTTCAAGTTCAGATGTCTCTGTGAACTTCGCCCCACCCCTGTCCTTGGGCTCTAAAGATGATACTGCATATTTATGGTAAAAAAATCACTCCCTCATTTTAGTTGGTTCCAGTGTGCTTCTGGCCCTTACAACCCAGAGTCTCCATGAATGCAAATCTTTAACAAGGCCTTTCATAATCTGGACCCTATGCGATTGTCTCTGGCTACTTCCCGCCTCACCTTCCACGTTCATCCCATACCACAAGCACGGTAGGCCCCTCTCGCCTTCAGATCCTTCTTTGCACAGGCTCTTCCCTTTCTCTAGTCATCCTGTAGGTCTTTATTAAGATGTGTTTTCCTTATGAAAACCTTTCCTGACTTCCAGGTCTGGGTCGTGTGCCCCTCACAACTGCTGTCCCCTGTGAGAGGACTTACCTCAGTTTTTGTCATTCTCTGGTTGTTGTCCCCACTGTGTATTTCTTCACCACAGATCCCTTCTGCAAAAGAAGGAACCATGACTTTTAACACATGTTGGGCTCCTACTAGGCTCTCAATATATATTTGTTGGATGAATAAGTAAATTAACCATTCAGTCAACGTGTACAAAATAGCAGTAAATGAATAGAGTGTGGGATGAACACCCATGAACATATTCCCATTTTAAAAGTACAGCACTAACGCGCACTACCTGGGGAACAGACACACCTGGAGCTCTGATTTGGGGGGAAAGGCAGTACATGGGCAACGTATGTAACCTGCAATTCTGTATCCCCCATAACAATAAGATGAAAAAAAAAAAAAAAGTACAGCACTGTTGGAACCTAGAATGTCCCTGTGTGTTCTGCTCTGTTCCTTCATCTTGCCACCCAGAACCCCCAGAGGTCAGTCCATCCCAAATTTTGGGTTTATTCCCATTGGCTTATTTTTCCTTTAGAGTCATACCACGTAGGTATGTATACCTAAACAATAAAAATGTGCTGCTTATTTTTTAAAACTATTTTGAAGTTTATAAAAATGGTAGCATGATAAAACTTGCAGTTTTAACAATTTGCACCTTTAACAACACACGATATTTCTAAACTTCATCGATGTTAATGTATATGGCGGTAATTCACTTAGTTTCACTGCTGTATGGGATTGCTTGAATAAACTTACCACAGTTGATTTACCCATTTTGTTCCCATTCTCCTAGCCACCCAACTCTCTAGATTTCTTCCATACTCTGTGACAAATTTTATTTTCTAAAGATGGCACAATACTATTTCACACGCCGCATGTTCTTCTGTGTGATTTTGCCACTATCCTATCAGGAAGTGGAGTTTAGTTCCCCTCTCCTTGAATCTGGATGGGCTTGTGACTGTTTCAACCAATAGAGCTTGGCAGAAGTGGCACTGTGTGACTTCTGAGTCTGGGCCATAAGTCTTACGATGATGCAGTTTCCATGTTGTTTATTTAAGTTTGGAGCTCTGAGCCACCATGTAAAAAGCCCAACCACCCTGAGACCACCATATTTCAAGGAAGCCATGCTACACGGAAAGGCCATGCATGGGCACTCCAGTTGGCAGTCCTACTCTTCAAATCAGTGCAGCCCATGTGTTAGGCACATGAGTGAAGGAGCCTGCTAATGACTCCAGAGCCCATCCATTGAGTTACTCCTAGCCTTTGAGGCTTCTCAGTTGAGGTCCCAGAAATCCTAGAGACGAGACCAGCTAACCCCATGCACCCAATACAAGTTCCTAATTCATGGGCACAATAAAATGGGTGTTGTTGTCAACAAATAGGTTTTGGGATAGTCTGTTGTACATCTATAGTAACTAGAACAATCTCTTTAGCAATTGTCCCTTTTCTGCCTGGGATAAATCCTTCCCTTGCCTTCAAGGCTCTTCTAACTCTGATCAATCAATATCATTTTTCTGATACCCACCATAGCTCCTTCCAACCGGATCAACTCATAATTCTTCATTAAAATATTATAACAGCCCTTTATTAAAATCCCTTCTCTGCCCTCACCAATCTCACAAGACTCCAGGCCCCCTGCTCAAGCAGAACCACCTGTAAACCATTTGTTCCTCATTACAACATTCGGCTTCTCTATTGACTTCTTTACCTTTGAGTAAATTTGTCTACACAATGATTCTCGGTATGGTCCGTAAACCACCCGCATCAGAAGCAAGCACCTGGTCCTTATTTAAAATACAGATTCTGGGCAGCACCTCAAACGTGTTGGATCAGGATCTCTACATTTGTAGCAAGCACCCCAGGTATGTCTTTAGAGTTTGACAATCCTGAGTCTCCTGGGAACGATTTGACTGGGGGGTGGGGTCAGGGCATGCAGCATTTGGTGTAAACTTGAGAAAAGAGGCCTGGGAGAACTCACTGAAATCCTTTTCTTTTTGCCAACTAAAGCAATTAAAACTCCAGTGTTCTATACCTCTAGCTCCGTTTCTTTTTTCAGGCATCCCGGTTTTATATTGTGACCCCCAAAGTTATACAGCAGATGCATAGCAAAACTTGAACTTAAGACGATTCTAATAAATACATAAATGAAGGCATGTAGAACTTATTGTCTACAAATATTACAAAAGATGTTCTGGTTTTCAGATCATGATGTGGGTTAGTGTTGAGGCTGGGAAATATATTTATAATTTTCAATGATATTCAAAACACGTAATAGTTGTATATACAAAGACGCATGCCTAAATATCAAGTGACTTACCCCAGGAATGGGTATTTCACTAATTAATGCTAAACAATTCTGTGAAATTGCTCTTTATAAGCATTCTTTCAATACTGTTTTTCTGTTTCCAAAGTTTGTTATTTATATGTTTGTATATGCTCTGCCTCACTTCACAGGATTTTGAATATTTATTCCATATGTGTACAGAAACAATACAAATAAGTAGCAAGAATGTTTCCTTACTCAACTGTTCCCCAACATTAGAGGAACAAAAACAAAAAGCCATCCTGTCCCCACCCCTGTTTACCTGAGAAAATTATAAAATTTGCCTGCTGCACAACTTGTCATGAAACTATCTAATAGGGTTTGAATTTAATATTAAAAAATGTGTTCTTAGCTTTATTCATGTGACTGTTTTAAGTTCCTGTTTCTCACTCACTCTTTATTGTTTCTGTTTTGTAAGCCATTACAAAATTTGCATGCCAAAGGCAGGAAAAGCAAGAAAGAAAGGAAAGAGAAAGAGATAAGGAGAGGAAAACCTGATGTAAAAAAGAAACATTCCTAAATAGAGAAATCTGTCTCTTGTGTCATAAGAATCATTGAATTCTTGAATTTCACAGATGATTCGCTGGACCGCGGCATCCACTTGACACTTGCCTCGTGTTATTTTCTCTGACATTCTGCTCTGTTTATACCGACATCTTCCAGTAAAATTTATAAGTTCTTTGAAGGGACAGATAAAGTGGATTTTCAGGAGTGAGCCTTAAGATTATGGCAGTTGCTACATGTCCTTTAAGTTCTCTATTAAAGAATTTCTCTCTTTTAATGAGACATAAAATAGTTCACTGTGCAACAATGAGCTATAAAAATAGAAACTATGAAAGCAGTGAAAACGAATCCAATGCTTAAAAATATACAGATCACATATATTGTTTTATTTGATCCTCACTGCAATCATATAATGTAGGTGAAAAAAGAAATTATTATTTTTTTCAGGCATTTTATATGTGCTCTCTTTTTCCTGAAACATACTTTCCTCTGATATCTACATAGCTTTCTCCCTCACTTCTTCCAAGTTTTCCTTCAAATGTTACCTATTCAGAATTTTCCTTGACCACCAGTTACAACAGTGCCCCACTCCACCCCAACCCCACCACTATCCCTCTTACTCTGCTTGAATTTTCTCCATGGTCCTTTTGCCATCTGACAACATGTAGTTTTTGTTTGCTTTCTCTTCTTGAATGTAAGCTCCATGCAGGTGGGAATTTATTTTGTTTGTTATTATTTCCCCAATCCCAAAAGAGTACTTGGCACATAGTAACTGCTCAATAAATAAACAGGTGAATGCATTGTTCCCATTTCATAAAAAACCAAGTCAGGAACAGAAGACTTAAACAGAGATTTAACCAACATGGCACATCTAATGAGTGGCAGATTGGGTTTTGCATCACAGATGTCAATTCTGAGTTTCCCTATATTTTCAGGACCACCACAAAAAAATTGTGCTAACTTGATGTGCACTATTGACTTCACTGGCATTGATTTCTAAAAAAATGTGAGATCTGAAACCTTCTTCCACCATTTTATGAGTGTTATCTGGAGCAAAAAAAAATTAAAATGGGCTACATTTACTGATCCTGGATAGGATGGTTGGAAAACATCTGAACTGTGAAATAGGCAGAGCAATAAGCACCACACCGAGAACTGACGCCATTTCTTTGGATGGCAATCTTACTTTCACAGTCCCTAAACAAGACCTTTGCAAACCATTCCAAAGCACTCTTGACAATAAGCAAATGGTTATTTCTGCTACAATAATAGCATCTTGAGGGATGATGCTGTTAAGGCACAAAAGCCATTGGCTACTCCCAGGGGGAGACCATTTAGCAGTCCGACAGGTATGTGATTGATACCACATGAGCACTGGAGAAGGGGACAGCCTTTGCCAATGGGCCCAATAATTGTTGTACTTCAGTCTGATTGTAAGTATAGCAATAAGGAAGACCTCACATAATTTTAGATAGCACTTTCCCTTGGCTTTTAGGGATGATTAGCACACTTCTAGTACTAAACACAATTTAATTTAACCTGACTCAGAAATAGTAAACTCTCCATTGTGCCAGTCTGTTAACCTATTTGCCAGTCTATCCTCTATTGACCAGCGCTTTCAAACAAATCCTAGAAGTGAGTGTTAAAATTGCAAGAGGCCTAAGAGATCATCCATTAAAAGCCCATGATTTTAAGGTGAAGAAACTTAGGCTAAAGTGACTTCTCAGTTATACCCAGCCCAGAAGCAGTGCAGAGTCAGCCCAGCACCCCAATGTGCATCTTGCTGCACACAGTAGGACTGTATTTTGCCCAGGGTCTGCCATTTCCAGCAAACTGTTAACTGGATGGATTGGAAATGAATGACCTTGAAGTCTGGCAACATCATGAAGGAATTCTGAATGATTTATAAATCATTGTGAGGAACACACATTAAATGATCTTTATTACACTATTAGTGTTCTTTAGGTAGTGGTTGCTCTCTGACAATTTATAACGTCCGTGAGGGTTATCTATCATAAATGTTATTATTGAAAATATTTGGTTAAGCAGTGCAATCTATTTCCTGACCAAACTTAAAGGTATAATGTTTATTTCTCTTGAAATTACAATGTTGGAAGCCAATAAGGAATTAGAAAGGCTGGCACACTGATACAGAATTCTCTCAGCTAATGCCTATTCTATAATAATTTATTCATTCACTTCACAAACATATATGCTAACCATCTTCCATGTGCCAGCGTGCAAGACATTCACTAGCTCTTCACCAAACCATTTCCCTTTTCCTCCTGGGCGCAGGTAGCCTAGTGTTTCCAGCCTCTCTTGCAGTTAGCTGCAGCCATGTGACTGCGTTCTGGCCACTGGGTTGTGAGCAGCAGGGAAGTACGCCACAAGACCCTCCCACGTGTGAGCCTCCACTTACCTCCCTCATCGTCCAACCAGTTGCAGAAAATCTAATGAAACAGTCTGAGCTGCGGGAGACAGCAGAGACACAGGATAGAAGGAGCCTGGGTCCCTGAGTCATGTTTGGAGGAGAGAAATTTAAGTGCCACGAGAACACAGCAAACACCTTAGGAAAGGCTTTCCAGAAGTTGTGGTGTCAGAGACGGACATTGATTTAAGATTTAAATTGGAAGAAAAGAAAGCAGAGTCACCTTAGGCCAAAGAGAAAGCATACATAAAATTTTAGATGTGAAAATCTTAAATTTCAGAAACAAGTTGTCTACCATAGCTGCGGTACACAGTAAAACACAGGCAAAGCTTTGAGTCTTAAGAAAAAAATTGAGGTGTGGTCAAATTATGAGAAGCCTGTGTGCTAAGGTAAAGAATTTAGACTTTACCCTAAAGCCAGTAGAATCCAGGTAGGAGACTGCTGGAAAAGTCCAGGCGAGAGACAATACAGGACTGATCCAGGCTGCATCAAAAGACATTGATACAAAAAACAGATATAAAAGACTAATCAGAGACAATAATGTTCAAGTCGCTATTAGGTGTAAGAGGTAAAAAGTTAAGATCAATTAATCTAGGGAACACAGAGAAGATACAGATTAGAAGGGAAAAGATGACAAATTTGCTTTTAAATATGTTGAATTTGAGGTCCAAGTTGGAGATGCTATCCAGTGGGCAGTTTGCATTACATATGTAGAACTTAGAAAAAAATTCAAAATTGGAATTATAAATATGGGAGTTGGCAACATAGGGATGGTGTTTCAGCCAGTGGAGTAGACGAGATCTGCCAAGAAAAGAATGTAGAATGAAAAAGGCAGAAAGAGAAGATTTCACAGGATATTGGAAAGAGTAGTTAGAGGAGTATAAAAAGTATCATGACAGGAGAGTGTCATGAAAACCAAAGGAGGAGAGACTTTAAGACCCCTCACCTTGCAGAGGAGGTCAGACCAGCCCCAGTGGGAACACCAGCTATGCAAACTAGCCATACAGTAGGGTTACAGAGCCTACAACAGTGTCAGACAGTGGGCACATGTCAAAGATTTGCCAGAAAATACAAATCTGTCATCAGATGCAAGCAATCTATTCTGGCTGGAAGGCAGAGATGGAGCAAAAGCTCAAACATCAAGTAAATGCAGACCCTGGGAAGTGGACTATCAAGACTGGACAAAGGAAAAAGTCCAGAATTTTTTCAGAGCTCCTGTTTATCAAATTCTGGTCAGAGCGTAGTCAGAAAAAACCCAAGACGTGGTCGATTGTTTCCAGGAATGGAAGGCCTGAAGGGTGACTAGAGAATAGCAGTTGGGTGTTCAAGCAAGTTTGTTAGTTTTGGAGGCAGATGCCACCTTGCTCTGGAGGAAGGAGAGGTCAGTCAGTGAAAGCAGTGACTGAAGACGTCTTCCTCAAGACCGTTAATGGACTTTTGTGTGAAAGTTCTAGTAGCAGGCAGGGTGAACAGGAAACTTCTGAAGGATATTGTTAGGTTAAAGGTAAAAATCTATTAGAGAAATAGAAGTGGAAGATCAAAAGAGCATGTAGCATAAGGAGTTAAGGTAGAAAGCAGAGGAGATGGGACCAGAAGTACCTATGGAGAAGCTAGCGGTGGAAACAATGTCTTATCTTGCATTATTGTCTTTGTTCATGCTGCTAGAACAAAATACCTGAGACTGGGTAATTTATAAATACTAGAAATTTATTTCTCATAGTTCTGAACTATGGACTTGGCTGGAAAGTCCAAGATTGAGGTACCAGCAGATTTGGTGTCTGGTGAGGGCTGCTCTCTGCTTCCAAGGTGGTATTTTCTTGCTGTGTCCTCACGTGGCACTAATTGAGGGCAAAAAGTGTCCTAGCTAGATCCCTGCAGCCCTTTATAAGGTCGTTAATCCTATTCGTGAGGCTTCTGCCACATTGACTTAATCACCTCCTAAAGTTCCCACCTCTTGATACTATATATCACATTGGCGATATGAATTTTGGATGATATATTCAGACCATAGCATTTATCTTGTCCACCTCCCCCCCTTTTTGGTGGTGGCGGGGGAAACAGACGAAAAATAAGGATGAACAATGAGGGATATTGAGGACATTCATAACTGAAGGTCTTTATTCATTTAGTGAAGCCAGGCTGGGTGATCCACCAGGGAGCTGGAATGTGGAGGGTGCACAGGTTTGAAAAGAGAGTAAAGTTGTAGAATGGGGGCTGCAGAGAAAGAGGACTGTCCCGCATATATGAGTAATTAGATTTTCCCTTAAGGCCCTGCTCAGGGAGCCATACGGAGCTAGGATGTTCTTAGAGGTGATTAGAGCCAAAAGGTCTAAGAACAGGGAAATAAGTAAGTAAATCAGATATTTTGCCTGATGGGAACAGAGGAAAGAAAAGGGGTTGAGGAATCCAAAAGTGTCAATGAGGGAATGATGGGAAGGACTGACTGACGAGTCTACTCTAAGCTGCTCTGGGCTAAGGTCATAGCCTATCACGGTTCCCACCACAGGGCCTGGCCCATGAAAGGCAGTCAAGACATGTAGAATAAATGAATGAACAAGTGAATGAATGAATGGACAAGCACATGCTTGAAATTCAGCCTGGTGATGGGAGAAATGAAGTGGGAGGGCGTTAATAGACTGAAACACTGGGAAGGATTCAAGAAGCAGGAGAGTGTGATGAGGCAGAAGAACAGGTTTTGTGGAAGTGAAAAAGTTTGGGAAGAGAAAAAATACAGAGAGTCATTTCAAAATTCACATTTTTAGAGGAGCAGTTCAAAGGGATCTGAACATCCAAAACATGCCCCTGTAAATAGAATTGGTAAAATAGAATGGGCCGGATGCGGTGGCTGTAATCCCACCACTTTGGGAGGCTGAGGCAGAAGGACAACTTGAGGCTAGGAATTTGAGACCGGCCTGGGAAACATAGCAAGACCCCATCTCCACAAAATATTTTAAAAATTATCCTGGCATGGTGGCACATGCCTATATTCCCAGCTACTCGGGAGGCTGAGGCAGGAAGATCACTTGAGTCCAGGAGTTTTAGGCTGCAGTGAGCTATGATGGTGCCACTGCACTCTAGACTGGGCAACAGAGCAAGATCCTGTATCTAAAAAAATAAAACATGAATTGAGGTAAATGTCATTGTGAGTGCAATTAGGTGGCTCATCAGTAAATATCATGATGTCACTTAAGATGGCAGTAGATGCTGGAGAGAGACTATGAGCCAAGTTCCAAAGTCCTTGAGGATTAAGAAGAAATGACCCAGAGGCAACAGTAACAAGAACTTGAATATATCATTGAGATAATAATATGCGTCCTCCCTACCACGCAGAAATCTTGTAAGGATCAAATGAAAGAATAATTGTATTAATGTCTTTGTCCGGAATTAAGAGATACAAGTGTCCTTCAAAGGGGAAGAGATTGTTAAGAGAAAGCAACATAAAATTGTCAGGAAGAAGTTGAGGGGAACTAGGATAATGTACAGTCTTCTTCAAGAAGCCAAAACACAAGAGCAACCCTCAGAGTATTGTGGGGAAGCAGTGCCACTTAGAGTAAGGCTGGGTTTCAAAACAAGGAAACAGGCAAAGAAAATCATTTTAGCTACTACTTAAGTACCAAATTCCAGAAGCTTTATCTATTAATACATCACATTGAATTCTCACAGCAACCATGCAAAGTAGGCACCATTATCTTCAAATTACAAATGAGGAAACAGGCACTCTGGCCAAGTAACCTCCCTAAGTTGCACAAATATAAAAGAGCGGTCAGAATTTGAACCCAGCTCAGGCAGATCACTATAGGACACTATGTTAAACCTTGATGCATTTAGCACTGTATAGGGGAAATGAGGATATAAAGCATTAGAATGATACACAAATGACTAGTAGAAGGCAGAGGCAGAAGAGAAAAGATGAGCTGGAGGAGGCTAGAGAGTGGGTGAGGATAGCTCACAAGTGAGATCTGCCTTTACTGATGGATGGGGTTGGGGATGCACGGAGTGGGGAGGTGGCAGGAAGAGAGAAAATGAAACTAGCTAGCCTTGAATTTTCACTTGGATGTTGATACTCAGTGATTGTGGTGTCTGTATAAAGTCTATTGCCATCAGTATATAGGTTAACTGGCTGCTTTTTTAAATGTTAGATTTTTTTTATGTTATTTTTTTTAATTATTATTTACATGGACAGTCAAGCAACCATCTTGTCACTTTAACAAGCACCCTTGAGGAATCGATTAAAAATTCCCATCTGAGAGGACTTACATATGTACAGTAACAGCTCGGGTAAATTTACTAATTCACCTAATCAGCCTGTCATATTATTAGCCAATTTCCCTAAATCTTGTTATAATTTACACATTAAAAAGGAAATGTCTTCCAATTATCTTTCTGCAAGATTAGAGGAAACATATAACACATCCTTTCAGATGATCAGTCATGACTCTAATGTATTTTATAGAGGACAGTAGATAAAATCACGTTCCTAAAGCATTTAGGTTGTTTCAAAACTGCTCTTTCAAGCATTTTGAGTGTCATTTTAATGATCTTATTTGTGCCATTTATTTTTTAGACAAATGCTTTCTTTATGTATAGCACAGAGACATACAACAATCAGGTTCCAAATGGCTCATCAAAAATTCTGAGTTAGAGAATTTAGAATAAAGTGAGCTGTTATTTAGGATAAATGCTGTAAAGCAGGGATAGCTTTACCAGCTGGAGGTTATGAGACGTGCAAGGAACCTCATGTAACCCAAATATGATTATTTTGGGCTACTGTGGGCAGCTTCTCTTCTTCTCACTGCTGTCCCATGTTGGAAACCCTAAATGCATTTAGTTGTACCCCTCAATGTGTTCCCTGCTCCTTACCAACCTCTCCCAATATTCTAACTCCAAAACTATTGTTTCTTCACACAGCATACAAAGCAAAATTCCCCCCATTAGACTTCTGTGTCTAGTGACATCTCCCCTCTTCTCTTTCCCCACTTGATCTCTGAAAACCCTCTCTAATTCAGCTCTTTTTCACCATCCTTTAGAACGCAGAGACGAATTAGGTTTTCTATCTGCCCTCTAATACAACGGAGTCATTTATACCCAAACACTCATTTTGCTGATCAAAAAACTATTTACTAAAGAAGGTTTGGTGTGGCACAGCTAGGAAGAGAATAGGGTTCTTTATGTACGGTTGCTTGTTTCACCACCACATTCAGTAACCTCTGAAGATCCTTCCAACTCTAACATTCTACCATTTGCCTGCTCTGTGGTTCACGATGAATCTGGGCATTGGTGTATATGGTCTACATAAAGTTGGTAGTGATTTGGGATGGGGGGACTCCATGTCTCTAATTTTTTGGTGTTTTTTTAATTGACAAATAAAAATCGTGTGTGTGTGTATGGTGTGCAACATGATGTTTTGAAATACATATATGTTGTGAAATGGCTAAATTTACTGTACATTGTTCTTAACTATAGTCACCATGTTGTACAATAGACCTCTTGGGTCTATTTCACCTAACTGAAATTTTGTATCCTTTAACCAACATCTCCCCAACTTTCCCTCCCCTCCAGCCCTTAGCAATCAGCATTCTGCTCTTCACTTCTGAGTTCCACTTTTAGATTTCACATAGAAATGAGATCCTATTTGTGAAATGTTTCTCTGTCTGTGCCTGGCTTATTTCACTTAGCATAATGTCTCCAGGTTCATCCATGTCATTGCAAATGACAGGATTTTCTTCTTTTTTTTTAAATTTGAACAATATTTCAATGTGTGTGTGTGTGTGTGTGTGTATGTACATGTATATATATGTATATAATATATAACATTTTTTATCATTCATCATTGATGGGCACTTAGGCCGACTCTGTATCTTGGTTGTTGTGAATAATGCTGCAATGCACATGGGAGTGCAGATATCTCTTCAACATAATGATTTCATTTCCATTGGGTATGTACCCAGCAGTGGTATTGCTGGATCATATGGTATGTCTATTTTTAATCTTTTAAGGAACTTCCTTACTGTTTTCCATAGTGGCTGTACTAATTTTCATTTTCATCAAATGTGTGCAAGGGTTCCCTCTTCTCCACCTCCTTGTCAACACTTGTTATCTTTTGACTTTTGATAATAGCTATTCTAACAGACATGAAGTGACACCATATTGTAGATTTAATTTGTATTTCCCTGATGATTAGTGATGTTAAGCATTTTTTCATATACTTATTGGCAATTTGTATATCTTCTTTTGAAGGTCCTATGCCCATTTTTAAATTGGGTTATTCATTTTTTTTTTTTTTTGCCATTGAGTTGTTTGAGTTCTTACATATTTTGGATATTAACTCCAAATATATAAGCCTAGCTTGCAAGTATTTTCTTCCATTCCATAAGTTGTCTCTTCACTCTGTTGATTGTTTCCTTTGTAATGCAGAAGTTTTTAGGTTGCTGTGATTCTATTTGTCTATTTTTACTTTTTGTTGCTTGTGTCAGACCAATATAATGGAACTCTTCCCCTATGTTTAATTTACTGTTTCAGGTCTTATGTTTAAGTTTTTAATTCATTTTGAGTTGATTTTATATGGTATGAAATAAGTTTCTAATTTCATTATTCTGCATGTGGATATCTGGTTTCCCCAACACTATTTATTAAAGAGACTACCCCTTCCCCATTGTGTGCTCTTGACATCTTTGTCAAAGATCAATTGATTGTAAATGTATGGATTTATTTCTGGTTTCTCTATTCTGTTCCATGAGTCTATATGGCTGCTTTTGTGCCAGTACCATGAAGTTTTGATTACTATAGCTATGTAATATATTTCAAAATCTGGCATGTTCCTGATTTCCTCCAGCTTTGTTATTTTTGCTAAAGATTGCTTTTGCTATTCAGGGTCTTTTGTGATTCCATGCAAATGTTAGGATTGTTTTTCTGTTTCAGTGAAAATTGTCATTTTTGATAATTTGATAGGGATTGCATTGAATCTCCATTTTGCCTTGGATAGTAGGGACATTTTAACAATATTAATTCTTCCAATCCATGAAGGCAGAACATCTTTCTGTTTATGTGTGTCTTCTTCAATTTCTTTCAGCAGTGTTTTATGGTTTGCAGTATACTGATCTTTTACCTGCCTGATTAAATTTATTCCTAAGTATTGTTTATGGCTATTGTAAATAAGATTATTTCCTTGATATCTTTTTGGAATAGTTCATTATTAGTGTATAAAAATGCTACTGATGTTTATAAATTGATTTTATATCCTACAACTTTACTAAATCCATTTATTAGTTCTAACAATTTTTTGGTGAAGTCTTTAGGGTTTTCTCTATATAATATCGTGGGTGCAAACAAAGACAATTTAACTTCTTCCTTTTGGATTTAGATGCCTTTCATTTATTTTGCTTGCCTAATTGCTGTGGTTAGACCTTTCAGTACTATGGTGAATAGAAGTGGTGAAAGTAGGCATCCTTGTCTTATTCCTGATCTTAGAGGAAAAGCTATCAACTTTTCACTGTGGAGTATAACGTTAGCTGTGGCTTATCATACCATGGCCTTTATTGTGTTCAGATACATTCCTTCTATACTTAATTTGTTGAAAGTTTTTATCCTGAAAGAGTGTTGAATTTTGTCAAATCTTTTTTCTGCATCTATTGAGATGATCATATGATTTTTGTCCTTCATTCTGTGAATTTGATGTATCACATATGTTGATTTGTACATGTTAAACTGTCGTTACATCCCAAGAATAATTCTTACTTTGGTATTAGGTTTTGTATCCGAGTAATGTTGGCCCTATAAAATGAGTTTGGAAATATTACCTCCTCTTCAGTTTTTTGAAGAGTTTGAGAAAGATTGGTATTCTTTCTTTAAGTATTTGGTAGAATTCAGCAGTGAAGCCATCAGGTCCTGGGCTTTCTTTGATGAGAGACTTTTTGCTACTGATTCCATCTACTTACTTCTTATTGGTCAAGTCTCTACTTTGATAGAATGATCCTTGACTAATCTGAAATGCCCAGATGCAAAGGAGAATTGATGACCATTCCTAATAACGTGTACACATACATAACTAATTACACAAAAACCTAGTTTTTAGTGAATATGTGAAGCTTGTTAGGCTAATCTCTTTTTTATTTTCCACTCTACATTGTTTAATATATGAAACATTGCAATAAATCAAGCATAAACATATTTTTGTATAGTTCTACACAGAAATGTAAATGTGTTTTATGTGGTAAATAATTTTTAAAAATGTTACTGAAAGGCAGTGACTATAAATTTGATTCATGCACAGCCTCGTAATGTGCTCAACAGATAGTTTAGAGATGATCATCCTTATAGAGATGGGGCTTAATGTGTTTATGTCTTCAGGTCTAGAATTTCTTTCTTTTTTTATAGATGCAAAATGTAAGCATGCCTTCTCAAACACTGTTTTCTTTCACTGAGTGCAACAGTTTGACAAAGTAACATGCTTGTAAGCAAACATTGCAAATATGTTATTAGAACATTTTTCTTTCTCTGTTGGTTCACATTATGCAGGTTTACAAATGCAGCTGTAAAAGGCAAATGTAAGCATGCTTTTTTTATTGTTGTTGGAAAGAAATGAGTTAGTTTTATTTATTTTGATAGATTTAGGGGGTAAAAGTGTTTTTTGTTATACGGATGAATTGTATACTGGTAAAGTCAGGGCTTTTTGATGTACTCCTCACCCGAATAGCATATATTGTTCCAGATAGGTAATTTTTTATCTCTCACCTCTCTCCCACCCTCCCCCCTTCTTAGTTTACAGTGTTCACTATACCACTTTATATGACTATGTATTCCCATGGTTTAGCCTCTACTTATAAATGAGAACATGCAGTATGTGTTTTTCTGTTTGTGAGATACTTCCCTTAAAATAGTGGTCTCAGTTCCATCTAGGTTGCTGCAAAGACACTATTTTGTTACTTTTTATGGCTAAGTAGTATTCTGTGGTATTTCTTTATGCACTCACCAGTTGATGGGCAGTTAGCCTGATTCCACGTCTTTGCAATTGTGAATTGTGCTGTGATAAACATTTGGGTGTAGGAGTCTTTTTGATATAATGACTTCTGTACTTTTGGATAGATACCCAGTAGTGGGATTGCTGGATTGAATGGTAGGTCTACTTTTTGTTTTTTGAGGTTGTTTTCCACAGAGGTTGTACTAATTTACATTCCTACCAACAATGTATAAGCATTCCCTTTTCACTACATCCGTGCCAACATCTATTATTTTTTGACTTTTTAATACTAGCCATTCTGACAGAGATAAGGTGGTATCCCTCTGTGGTTTTAATTTGCATTTCCCTGATGGTTAGTAATGTTGAACATTTTTTCATATGTTTGTTGGCCACTTCTATCTCTTCTTTTGAAAAATGTCTGTTCATGTCTTTTGCCCACTTTTTAACGGGATTATTTGTTTTTTACTTTCTGATTTGTTTGAGGTCCTTGTAGATTCTGGATATTTGTCCTTTGTTTGATATATAGTTTATGAATATTTTCTCCCATTCTGTAGTTTGCCTATTTATTCTGTCAATTATTTCCTTTGCTATGCAGAACCTTTTTATTCTAATTAAGTCCTATTTGTTTATTTTTGTTGTTGTATTTGCCTTTGGGGTCTTAATCATAAATTCTTTGCCTAGTCCAATGTTCAGAAGAGTTTGTTCTAAGTTTTCTTCTAGAATTTTTATGGTTTCAAGTCTTACATTTAAGTCCTTAATCCATCCTGAGTTAATTTTTCTATATGGTGAGAGATAGGGATCCAGTTTCATTTTTCTGCATACGGCTATCCAATTTCCCCAGCACCACTTATTGAATTGGATGTCCTTTCCCCAGTGCGTATTTTTGTCTGCTTTGTTGGAAATCAGCTGGTTATAGGTATATGATTTTATTTATGGCTTCTCTATTCTGTTCTATTGATCTATGTGACTACTGTCATACCAGTACCATGCTATTTGGGTTACTAAGCCTTGTAGTATAATTTGAAGTTGGGTACTAATGATACCTCCAGATTTGTTCTTTGTGCTTTGGATTGCTTTGGCTATTTGGGCTCTTTTTGGTTTCATATGAAATTTAAGATTGCTTTTTCTAATTCAGTGAAAAATGAAGTTGTTATTTTGATAGGAATTGCATTGAATCCATAAATCACTTTGGGCAGTATGGGCATTTTAACAATATTGATTCTTCCAATCCATGAACATGGCATATTTTTCCATTTATGTCACCCATGATTTCATTCTTCAGTGTTTGGTAGTTCTCCTTGTAGAGATCTTTCACCTCCTTGGTTAAATATATTCCTAGATATTTTTTTTTACAGCTATCATAAATGGTATTGAGTTCTTGATTTGACCTTCAGCTGCTACTAGCATATAGAAATACTACTGATTTGTATAAATTAATTTTGTAACCTGACACTTTACTGAATTTACTTATCAATTATAGTACTCTTTTGGAGGAGTCTTTAAGGTCTTGAATTTCTTGATTCATGTATCAGGTGCCACAGTACTAAATGAGGACAATGGAGTATTACCAAATGACAATATATTTGTATCAGTTAGCTATTTATTTAGCTCATGGCAATTTAGGCTGAGCTCAGCTAGCTGATTGTTCTGATCTGAGCTGGGCTCCTGCATGTGTCTGTGGTCAACTGTAAATCAGCTTTAGGTCAAATCTGTTGATCTTGGCTGGGCTCTCTTCTGTATTTGGGCCCTCTGTTAGGATAGCTGGCCTGACTTAGTTCTGGTCCCTGTGGACTCATCCCTTAGCTACATAACCAGGGCTAGTTTATGTGTTAGAGGAAGGGGTCACAAGAGAGAAAAGCCTGCAAAGTTTCTTATGTGCTAGGCTGGGTACTAGCACACCATCTTTTCAGCCACATTCTATTGATCAAAACAAATTACAAAGTGATCCCCAGTTAAAAGAGTGAGGAGATGGACTCCAACTCTTGAAGAGATCTGCAAAATTGCATTGCTAACAGCATGGGTATGGAGGTGTGACAATCATGGCTATAGATGTGCCTAGCACAGTGCTTGGCTTCACTGAAAAAGTGTTTCACTAGTTAATTAATTCAATAAATATAAATGACCCTACTACCATAGAGTTATCATAATTAACCAGGCAAACCAGACTAATTGAATTCTTCACTCCTATTAAATTCTATTGTACAAACACAATCCAGAGTTGAAATCTTAGAGAAAATGTAACTGGTCCTTTCAATTCCCATTCCTTATACTTTGGGCAATTGGGAATTTCACAGTAACCTGTGGGGTGGCTTTGTGCTTTCCTGAAGGCAATGCAGAGAAAGTAGCAGCAGTGTTTGATATGATACGAATTTGGCTCTAGAAAGCTCTACTTGCACAGCCTCACAGGAACTTGCTTAGTCTCCTTCTGGAGGGTGGTCCAATCATCTTTATAAACTAGAGGTTGAAAGATTTAAAGTACCTTCAAAAATACTTCAATGTAACAGATAATAGAATCATTGGTTACATATTCTGTAGTTTATGTCCTAGATACTGCTTAAAACCAGTATTTCATTAAGTGCTCCATGATAAGTAGTTTGTTCAGATTAAGCATTTGAATTATTTCCATTCACATTTATATGATCAGCAAGATAAAACTTGAACTCAATTTTTAAGAATCTATTTCTGTACCATATAGTTTTATTCATCCTATTTATGCCTTACAGCAATGTTGAACTGGTAATGCAACATTTTAAAGAATAAAATTCTATTTATGACAAATAACTATTTACCTGCTATTTGAAAAGGCTGCACTGCTTTTATTTTTTGCATAAAAATGTGAAATGTGCTTTTCTAAGTAGCTTGTTGTATATCTTTTTCACTTTGGAAATCTTACTCTATGGAGTTTTTTAGTTTATTTGTTTGTTTGTTTTATATTCTTTTTTAAATTCAGATTTCAATCTAATGATGTTGCTTGCACAGACAGATTTCTTTCCTAAATGCTCAGCTGTGAGGTGATATGGTGAACTTTATTTGACTCTTTTGATGGAAGCTGAATTATAAATCAAGTATGAAGAATACCTGTTTGTTGGGGCCTTAATTAACATCTCACTCATTTGTCTAGTTGTCTTAATAATTAAATGCCATTTAGTTTAATATAAGAAGTTTGCCAACCTGGCAACTGATTTATGAAGTTATGAATATATTAAACTCTTTTACCTTTAATAAAGGGAGAAATACACTGTATTTATTACATAGCTAGACTTTGATTACTTTTGTTTTATTTGAAAATAGCTGTGTGCTGTCAGATATGTAATATTACACAAGAAAGAAACAATAAAAAATCAAGTAGAAAACAAAACCCAGACTCAGGATCTGAATATTTATGTATGTAGGTAACTACAATTCAGCTTTCAAAAGACAGTTTAATTTTTTTTATCTCCTTATATACAGTATGTTTTAGTGAAAGGCAAGAAATTGAATTCAAAGTAATATTTTTTTCAATTAAATGTAGCACTTGAAATTAATTTTTAATATAAAAAATATTAGTTTTCATTATTATAAATTATTTTAGAAGAGTCTCAGAATCAAAATTAGAACTTTCCAAGAATTGTTATCAATCTCAAACTGACGTGATATGGGGAACTCTTGAGCTCAACATAACCACTTTCTCTTATTTTCGAATTGGAAAACTGGGTCTACTTCCATCAAAAACTTTTGGAAGTTGCGGGCAGGGAGGTGTGAAGGCATGGGAGGGATATGAAGAAAGGAGGTGTTAGAAATGGTAATTTAATGTAAACACAGATAATTCAAAAAACCTAATTACTTCACTTTACAAATAATAGGGTTCACACTTTGAATTCTGTGGAGGGTTTTTTATTCTGCCTTCAGGGCAATAGGAATGATTAACTATAGAGATAAAAATAATGTCTCACTCCAAATCTCAGTAGCCATCCTTCATACTTTAATTAAAACCTCTTATTGACAAGATACCATTACTTGATATGTAACTTTAAAGTCATTAATATATTTATGACATTGTAAATTTTACTCATTAAAATTATCTTTTTTTTGTTTTTATGGTATGACAATCTCTTAAAGAACACAAAAACTTCAAGTCAACATAAAATATGCAGATTTTTATATGTAAGCGAAAAGCCAACTAAACAATCACAGTGACTTTGAACTCTTCATCCCAAAGATGCACTGGGTGCATTTTTTATAAACTGAAATAATAAATAATAGATTGGATCTAAAAGTCATTTGTGTTTTTGCTGAGCCATCTACTCCCAAAATATCCGGATTCTGAGTCTCTAATACATTGTACTATGAATTTTATTCTGATGTCAAACTCTTCTGTGTGTAGGCAAAGGCAAGACCTTGGCAGTTTTGTGTTCCTTTTAAAGTTTTTGTCTTTTCTTCTTGTGAATTAAACTAGTTCTCTCTTCATTTAGTATACACGAAGAGTAGGAGATTAGAGATGATGTAACATTCTGCTCCATCCATTCCAGGTGGTCAAACACTCTAATTTATTAAAATATGAAGTTTGCATTCAAAAGAAGTAATTCTTTAATTCTTATCTAAATTCTGTAAGGAAAAAAAAACATTTTAGAAAGGCACAGGCAGCCCTCTGCCTTCCGATCCTATTCCCAGTGGGCCATGTTCTCAGCCAGCAAGCGGTGCTATAATTTGCTACAGTGAAAAGGCAGGCAGGCCGCAGGGCATTCTTTGGACTTTGCCTGATTAGGAAACTGGCAAATTTCCTTTTGCTTTCTGATGCTATGATGGAAATATACAGAGATGTTGATCATCCTACTAGTGCTTAAGATTTGGGTGCTTATACATCACACTTCAAGAGATTCAGAACAGTATGAAAGAATGAGTGTTCTGTGACTCAATGAATCATTGATTCTGGGATCCAATTGAAGTTACCAACTCCGGCCTTCACTTACTGTGTGATCTTAGACAACCTCAGGTTCTGTGTATACCTGTTCATGTAGCACTGATTACATACTAACTTTTAATTTTTTGTTTTTTATACGTCTGCATATTATCTTTGCAAACATATTGTCAGCCTTAGGTAATTAAGGACCCCATATGCAATTCCTATATATTTGTGTTTCCTATTCTGTATGTCTTATAATATGTGTTGATTTTTGAAGCCAGTTGAATAGTTTTTTACAAGTCAATCCTACCGAAATTTTATCCTGGTAGAAAGGCTGTTAGTTCTTGGACCCATTGTAAATAAGTCCCAGTTCCACTCTCTTCACTTCCAAGTGGACCCACTGGATGTGTTTAATTTGCAATGGAAAGTGGAAGATTGCTTAGGGCACAGTTTCCAAAAATGTGTTTCTCTGTCAGATGTTAATAGATGTTATTTTTAGGGTTCCATAGTCGAATGAGTTTGTGAAATGGAAGATTAAAATTAATTAAAACAGGTTTTCTAATGAAAGACTGCTCAGGAAATTTAATATGCTAATGAGCAATTATAAATCCCTGAGAGAGTGATAAAGTATGTGGTTTCCTACCTAGTTGATCATAAAAACCATGATGTTGGAGAGCAGTTCATGTGACTAGTTTTCTACAGAATACTCTTTGCAAAATCCTGATCTGGAAAGTGACAGAAAGAATGTTAAGTAAATACATGTGGCAAGAAGAGAGATCAGAGTTGGTAAAAGTGATATTTGGAATCAAAAGGTAGCATCAGCATGAACACCTAGGTTATGCTGCAGTGACAAATAACCCCAATGTGTTAGTGATTTGCAAAATAAAATATCTACTTTTTGTTCATGCCTCATGCTGCTCACATGGCTGAGTGCACTGACCCACATTATCTTCCTTGAGAAATGCAGCTGGAAGAGTTTCTGCCATCTAGAATGTCACAGACCACCGTGGGAAGGAAATTTGGATAATTACATTTGGACCATTAAGCTCATCTACCCAGATGTGACCCATACTATTTCTGCTCACATTCCATTGGCCAAAGCAAGTTCCATGGCCATATCTAACTTAAAAGATATGGGAACGTATAATGCTACCATATGCCTAGGAGAATAATAGAATATTGGTGTAAATGTTCCCAATGACTACACAGAGGCTCAGGAAAGCTGCTTGGCCAAGGTCATGCATCTTCCCATTATCCAGTGACTTATGATTGCAGGGGTATAAAGGTCGGGGCCCTCACAGGACAGTTCTGCGGGGCAACCTCAGTTTCAGAGGCCTTCAGAGGGGTTGACTGAGGTCTTGTTAAGACTGTATCATGGTCTAAACTCTCCCTCTGCCCAGTCCTCCTTCCTTCCCTTTCCTTCCACAGGATGTTGTTCCCAGAAGAACCTCCTACTTGGTCATCTCTATCTCAGAACCTGCTTTTTGGGGAACCTAATCTGCTATACTACACATCACATGTCTTTGTATGATACAAAATGTTGTTTGGTGTGTTTTTAAACTTTATATAAATGGTATCATGCTGTATACACTCTACAATTTGTTTTTTTCCCTTCAAATTATACTTTTGAGGTATATTCCTATTGATTCACATAGCTCTAATGAGTATATTTGAACTGATTTTTAGAAAATACCACAAGTTACTTATTTATTCCCCTGTTAACAAGAATTTGGATTTTTCCCAATGTTTTGCAATTACAATTTTGCTAAAATACTTTGTACATATCTACTTGTTCACATATAAAAAGAAGAACTCTAACATAGATACACACCTAAAAGAACTGCAATAAAATAGGGGATGTGCATTCTCAATTTTATTCGATGTTATAGTTCCCTGAATGCTAGTAGAGCAGATCATGAATGGCCATTTATTTTTCTTTTTCTGTGAATTGCCTATTCACATCCATGCCCATTTTTTCTATTGAATTCTTATCTTTTTCTTATTGAGCTTAAAAAATGTATATTCCTGATACCATTCTTTGTCAGATATATGGTTTGAACTATCTTCTCTGAGTCTGTGACTTGCCTTTTGACTTTCTTTATGATGTCTGCTTTTAAAAAATAAGCTTCAAATTTTAATGCAGTCAAATTTATTCATCTTTTTTATGATTTATGCATTTTCTGTGTTGTTTAGAAAATTTTTCCCTATCCCAAGCCTTGATAATATTCTATATTTTCCTTTAAGGTAGTTTTTGCTTTTTACATTTGAATTATTAATCCTCCTAGAATTTATTTTTTATATATATAGTTTAGTGGATATACTTTTTTCATATAGTCAGCCAATTGTTCCAGCACCATTTTTCCCAAACTAATATCCCACATTAATTTGTACTGTCACTTCTGTAGATATATAAATGTATATTGGAATTTCTATTCCGTTTAGTCTATTTATTTGTCTACTCCTACACTAACATCAGTCTCAATTAATATGGCTTTACAATAAATCTTTATATCTGCAAAGCCAAGTCCCTTTTTTTTTTATTCTTTAAAATTACCTTAGCTATTTTCAACTTTTTGTTCCAAGTGAATTTTAGAATCAGCCTGTTAACTTCCACTAAATAAAATTCTCTATTGGGATTTTGATTGAAATTGCAACGGATTTTTATATATGAATTTGAGGATAAGTGATATCTTTATGATACTGAATACTTCCATTTATAAAAATGGTATGTCTCTAGAGAGATTCTATTTTGCCATATACTTGCCCAAGTCCCACTTTTTCAATGTTGTGATACACCCAAGGGAGTGTGAAAGTGGAGGAGCAGATCATGCATACACATTGCTCCCATGTTTTCCCTTTCAGTATAAATAGATTAAATTTGGCGTAGACATGATCTGAAATAAGTGCAGTGCTTTCAGAATGACTGATGCCACACTGAAGGAGCTAAGTAGTAGCATTTGAAATTATCTGAAAGGCTCAGAAACTCAACAAAGGAAGTACAGTTATCAGATTCAAGGAAGTTGTAAAAAGGTCTGCAACATTATGTGGGAAAGACAAAGAAAAAAGACTGTTCTTCACTACTGGGAGTCATAAAGTTTGGCAGATCAACATTCATTCATTCATTTAATAAATATTCGTTGAGTACTCACTATTTTCCAGGCAGTATTTTGGCATTGAGGGAAGAGTACGAAACAAAACAAAGCTCCTGCCCTTTGTGAATTGAATTAGGGAAGGAATTTATCAACCACTTAGTAAGTACTGAGCACCCACTATATAAAAACTACAAATCACTATTTCAGTCCTCAAGCTGCTTCTGAGAAGATTAACCATCATAAATGCTTCAAGAGGATAATAATAAATGTCATGTGGCATAGTACAAACTATAAATGCAACAAAAGTTCCGAGAAGAAAGATTAATTGGAGGTTGATGGAGGGTGAGAATAGATTTCCTAGAGGAACTCTGTCTTGTGCTGGAATTTGAGAACAAGCAGGATTTGGTAGGTAGAGAGGAGAGTGGAGAGTGTTTTAAGTGAGAACAGTGACATCCAAAAAGACACTAAGATGATACTCTCCATGATGTGTGAGTAGTTAGAGAGGAACTCCTGGAAAAGAGAACCATGCTGGATAAAAGGAGATGAGTTTAGATATACTGAAAGATGCCAGATGATGGAGGAGTTTGGCCACCAGCAGAGGAGTTCAACACTGCAGGAGAGAGCAATAATAGGGCCCTCCTCTCCCACTCTCCTCCTCCTTCTCCTTTTCCTTCTTGTTCTGTAGAGCCGGGAACTGACCTGATAAAAGCAAAGATGTAAGAGTTATTAGCCCAACATTGATATAGAGACAGCATTGGAAAATAAAGAGACAAGAGCTAGAAACAGTTCCTTGGAGCTTCACACAATGTGAGAGTCTCTGAGGCAGAAGAGACGACGTGGTCTCTGCTTCACGGAACTTATCAACAACATGGGAAGGCAAGACTAATGTGTCCAATACTAAACTAATAAGCATATGTAACCCAGATGTTTATTGAGTCCTCCTGCTCCTTGTTTTGAACCCCAAATCCAGATCTGGTTAAGTCTCAAAACTTCCCTCATACTTTCTGCAAATTCCCACGGGTTCAGATGGCTCATGGCCACTCTTTGTGGCTACTACAGGGCCTGCGTCCATATGTGCTGCCTCTGTTTGCCCGCTTGACAAGCTACGCTCAAAACTCTAACACTTTGTCAATTTCCATGAAATATACATGCTCTCCAAACATTTTATGAGTTTGTTTTAATTTCCTGAGTAATTGGAAACATGGGGAAGGATCACATTGGGCTATGAACAAACTCCCCTGTTTCCTCCCAACCTTCCATCTCTGCTCCTCTTTTCTCCTTTTCTGGATGGTTTGCAAAAGCCTCAAATCCTGCTCCCTTTTTTATGCAGGCCAGTTCAATTCTCCTCCACTCCCCGCCCCCCATACCTAAACAAATCAAAGTGCTAACGAACAAAAGGGAAGATATAATTTTTTAAAGGCAGTTCAGTTTGTAAGCAAATAAACCAAAAAATTCTCTTTCACACATAACACATAAGAAAATGAAACAAAGCAGAAGGATAAATATGTTTCAGAGAATGTGGAAAAACTAGGAATATAAGGGCTACAGTAGTTCAGAGACGGAAAAGATCAATCAAGGAGGGTTTCAATAGAGAAGATCATGTTGAACTAGACCCTGCAGAAAGGCTAGAATTAGTTTTACGGAGAGAGGAGGCAAGAGGTCATTCAAGGTAAGGAAATAACTTTAGGAAAACCACAGAGGAAAAAATGAGCCTGGCATCTGGGAGAAGGCAACTCTCAACTGAGAATTTAGAAGCAAGATAAGGCTGACTGGGTGCTGGAAATGCCAGATTGCCAGACTCAAGTGTTTGGACTTCATCCAATACGAACCAAAGGAAGCTCTAACAAATATGCTTTGGAAATCAGGGCAGGAGGGCAACGGTGGGAGTGGTCTCAGAAACAAGAATTGGGGATCCAAATACCATTATAATTCTCTCTCTGTTTCTGATCTCTGCTTCTTTGTGTAGGTTAGCTTCAATTTCTTCTAAAAATTTGCTTTCTCTGCCCAAGGACTGGAGTGATTCAGCAAATTTCTGGCTCACTGTCCATAGGGAAAAAGCTCTTACCTCTTGCTTCAGCTTTAAAAATCCAAGAGAAGGGTTCTATTTGGCTGGCTTGACTCAAGTGCCCATGCCTAGAACCATCACTGTGATCAGAAAAGTAAGGTCATGGAAGAAGATGGCAGCTCCTAATGGACCACATAACAAAGCATGACCAGAGGCTGGGCGCAGTGGCTCACGCCTGTAATCCTAGCACTCTGGGAGGCCGAGGCGGGTGGATCGCTCGAGGTCAGGAGTTCGAGACCAGCCTGAGCAAGAGTGAGACCCCGTCTCTACTAAAAATAGAAAGAAATTATATGGACAATTAAAATATATATATACAAAAAATTAGCCAGGCATGGTGGCACATGTCTGTAGTCCCAGCCACTTGGGAGGCTGAGGCAGTAGGATCACTTAAGCCCAGGAGTTTGAGGGTGCTGTGAGCTAGGCTGACGCCACGGCACTCACTCTAGCCCGGGCAACAGAGTGAGACTCTGTCTCAAAAAAAAAAAAAAAAAAAAAAAAAAACAAAGCATGACCAGATTTGGGAAAGAGAGAAAGTAGGAATAAAGAAGGGGGATGAGGGCCGGGCGCGGTGGCTCACACCTGTAATCCTAGCACTCTGGGAGGCCGAGGTGGGCGGATCGTTTGAGCTCAGGAGTTCGAGACCAGCCTGAGCAAGAGCGAGACCCCATCTCTACTAAAAATAGAAAGAAATTATATAGACAGCTAAATACATATATAGAAAAAATTAGCCGGGCATGGTGGCGCATGACTGTAGTCCCAGCTACTCGGGAGGCTGAGGCAGGAGGATTGCTTGAGCCCAGGAGTTTGAGGTTGCTGTGAGCTAGGCTGACACCACGGCACTCACGCTAGCCTGGGCAACAGAGTGAGACTCTGTCTCAAAAAAAAAAAAAAAAGAAGGGGGATGAGACTCCCTATTTCTCTCTTCTCCAAATCCAGACATCACCATTGAGGGAAGAGTTGTAAGAAAGCAGCCACAGTTTGTGTCTAAGTTTGGACCCACTGACATATTTTATGTAATGAAATTTTATTTATTCTTCAGCAAGCATTTATTGACAACCTACTATTCTTAAGTTTCTATTATATCTTCCTGATTTTTTTTCCCTCACTTTCTTCTGATTTAAGTCATTAGTCAATATTTCGTGGTGTTCTTTTAAGCTACTTTAAATTCTTTTGGGGAACAATAGAAAAGATTGAAATCAGCTGCTTAACAGCTCTTATGAACCAATTATTATGTTAAGACATAGTTCTTGTTTTTAAGCAGTTCTGAGTCTAGGAGTAAAGATACTACGTGCACAATTATCTACTACAATGGAGAGAAAATGATGAATGCCATTAAGGATACAGGTATAGATAAAATTCTGTGAGTTCAGAGTTTATCTTGCTACAGGAAATAGTATCACTGAACCAATATTTTAAAGTACAATTGAATAGAATAGATGAAATTAAGGCCTGAAGATATAGCAATGAAAGGCTTTCTATACAGGGGAGCAGCTTGAGGCCATACCATGGAAGTAACAGTTTATATCTGACAGGATGAACCTGGGACTCAAAGGGGAGTGGGCCCAGAGAAATGGAACCCTTCCACATCTACACCAGGGTAGTGAGATAGCCTTGGGAAGGTGACGAAGAGATACTTCTAAAATTTTTATACAAAAATTTATGGGACATTGTGACAGGGTAATAGAGCAGCAACTAAGATGGAGAAATACAAAAGACCGCAAGATTTTGGGGGTGAAGGACCAGGGGAGTTAGTGGTGCCCTGGGGTAGATTTATATTACATAGGAAAGACCATCTTCACAATAAGAAGTGATCACTGCCCATTTCTGGAGGCTTCAAATTCCAATCCTAATCCCATGAGAGATGTGGGAGAGGAGAGCATCTTCCTTTCCTCCCACTCTAACCCTTGCCGGGGTTGGTGGTGACTCTGTGTGGTCTGTAGAACCCACAAGTCATGAAGTGTCATAAAACCACTCATGCATGGTGCCACTGAGAGGCCCTTACCCCTCAAAGATCCAGATAAGAGTATTGAACCCATAATCCACTTATCATGGAAAGTCAAAGATTTTTGTGCAATCCATGGTGGTTGGGGTTGGTTCCAAGATGCCATTTTTTTCTGAATTAAGTAAACTTTCCATGCAGGTCCCTGTTCCACACCACATCAGCCCAGGTGGGGGACTCATTCCCCTTCCTGGATGGCCAAAGGTTGACTGTTCACGTGTGGTGTTGGTGCTTGCAGCAGACTTTCCTGGGGGTTTGAGAAGTGGAAGGGGGTTTATATATCAGAAAACAGCTTCAAATGGGATTTTAGACATATCTTTTTAAAAAGCCTCAACCATTCCATAACTAAAGACTTTTTCAGAGGCCACTTCACCTGACGTAGGGCCCAGCCTTGCTCCAACTCCCATTCCATATTTCCTTTTCACTTCTTCCATTCAGAACTTCCCCCAAAACTTTCAAACTCTTCACACTCTGTTATAAACAGCAGTGTTTTTCAATCAAGGGTGATTTTGTTCCTTGCTTCCCTTGCTCAAAGAGGTGATGTGACAATGTCTGGGGACATTTTTAGTTGTCATAACTTTGGAGGGATTACCACAGGCATCCAGTGAGTTGAAGCTTGGGATGCCACTAAACATCCTACAATGACAGGACAGCCCCCCACAACAAAGAACTATCTGATCCAAATGTCAAGAGAGCCAAGGCTGAGAAACCATGATAGAGGACAAGTCAGCTCTCTCCATACTCCGTACTCCCAGACATGCAAAGTCTCCCTCCTCTTTGTATGTTTTCAACCTCCGAGGCATTCACTCCATTAAACCAAAGAGGTTTCTGTCACGGCACACAAGAGCAGCTGAGACCCCCCAGATGTCCTTTAACACAAGCTACCCTTCTTAGAAAAAGTTGTGGTTTTAAATAGCATATTTCCTCAATACATATAGAATAAAGTTCTCATCCACACTCAATTATACTTACTCTGCCAGGAAGAGAAAGAGAGAAAGAGAAGAATGTAAATAGTGTGGGTGATTCTGTCCCACGTTCCACTAAAGCATATGCCCCAGAGGAGCGCAAGAAGGGAGATGTGAATCTGATGTTCCTTCAGTTGGTCTCAGTTCCTGAATTGCTCTCATAGTATGAGCATTGCACCATGCCGAGTGTGATTCAAGTGTTTAAAGATACATTTTTTTTTTCTTGTACAACATGGCCCCTAAATGCAAGCCAACTACTTCATCAGGTGTTTAGCTGAGAAAACAGCAATCTGTTCCAATGCTGGAGGAAAAACTGGCTGAGTTGGATGGTATAGCAGCCTCAAATGTGATGCATAAAAACGGTCATGTATATTACACTTTAAGGGTGAATGAAGGGATGTTTTTTTCTAGTGTATTTCTGACTTTGTATGATTTTTCATCTTGCTCAATGATTTTAGAACCAAACTCTACATAAAGTGCAACTCCACATTAGGAGGAGGAAGGGCTGGGGGAGTGGGGGAGAACTAGAGGTATTAGGATAAAACCTTGAGAGATATTACAGGTTGGAGTGATGAGAAGAAAGAGAAAAGAAAATAAGGAATGGTGAGCAATCATCAGAAAGGCAAAGAGGCCTGAGGGCACACTGCTACTCTTCAATTTTCAGGCACATCTATTTGATAATTGAAAGGAAAAAAGTTTATTAATTTTATAAAAGGTAAGCTGTGCCACAGAGAGCATAGTTGGTTGCAATATTAATCTTTCAAAACTATGACTGTGAAATGTAGGATCAAGGTCTGTAAACTTACAAAGTAGTATCTGTTGAATTGTCAACTCTTTTCTTGCGTGCCTGGTGTAAAATTTTGGCAGCTAACTATATTTGCCTGTTATTTTAATAAGTAAAATGTTAGCTTTTTTTTCTCATTTAAAAAGCCATCAAGTATATGCCATAAATTCTAAACAATTTCTTTAAATATTAAACAGCAAGTGACAATGGCAGATTTTGCAGGTGTGCCTTTGAAGTCTGTGTTTATATTGTGTCTGCAAGTGGCTTTGTGTATGCGTGTGTACACAGGAGAGTTTGAAAAATGAGTGGTCTCTAGGTGTCTCTAACTTTGTTAGGACCCATTCTGACAGTGGCCCACCCTAAATAACTTAAACTGGAGGCTCTTGTTAATGTTAAAGTAGTATTATAGGTTGGGATTCTTCTCTTTCTCTTCCTGGCAGAGTAAGTACAATCGAGTATAGATGAGAACTTTATTCTATATGTATTGAAGAAATGTGCTATTTAAAACCACAAATTTTTCTAAAAAGAGTAGCTTGTGTTAAAGGAAATTTGGGGGTCTCAGCTGCTCTTGTGTGCCATAAGATAGGGAAAAGGAAAATTAACTCATAAATGTTTCATAGGTCAAAAATTTTATGTGAGGTTTTGAAAGATAAATGCTAGAGTAATCATTTTAGAAATTCCCATTTTAATTAAATACAATATTTTCAAAATTGTGCTATGTTGAATAGCATAGGCTTTTTAACTTGGGAACTTTCTGAATAATGCACTAAATAAAGGGGAAATTGTTCTCTACTAAGTACTATATTCAACACATAAAATTTTATAATGATTTTCTTTCATTTGGGCACAAATTAAGGATATGTATACTTTTGGGGACCAAACTGCTACCCTTTGTTGTTAAGACTTTAGTTCCATGCTCTTAGGAAACCAAATTTATGAAAAGTAGTTGAGAATGTAGAATCACAGAAAGGGTATGGGGATGGAAGAGTTTACCTAGTGGGTTTTAGTTGACTTATTCAATAATGCTATTAGAAAGAAAGTATTATGTGGATTCTAGAGACAGAATATATTAAAGTATATATTCTTATAAAACTTATAAATGTTCAGAACAGAATTTGAATCTGGTTCTGTGGGATTCTATAGGTGATATCCTTTTTTCTACAACATGCTGCTCAGCTACTTAAAACTCCACAATGAGTTCAGTAATACTGTTTCCTAGTATAAATACATTCAAACTTCACTATAATACTTTTCACTATAGACTTATATTCTGTCCAAATATTCTTATTCTGGACCATCTAAATCAATCATGGCAATGAGGTAGCTTATAACCCCCAAAATCTCATCTGGTACACAATGAAGATTTCTTTCTCACTCACATGTCTATCCAATGCAATTCAGGCAACTCTCCTTGTTAGCTTTCCTCTAAGAGGTAACTCAGGAATCTAATCCCCATCCAGACTATGATGTTACCATCTTAAACTTGAGGCCTCCCAGACATTCATGACAAGGGAAAAGAGAGCTTGGATAATCACTCAGGTTTTATGACCCATCCAGGAAGTGGAATATATCACTTCTACCAATACACCAGGATCCAGACGTAGTCATGTGGACCTAACCTAAATGCAAGGGAAGGCGAGATAATGTAGCCATCTCTGTGTGCCCATAAAGAGGAAAATGAAATAAATCTGGTGAACCCATAGCATTGTCTATTCCTTACTATCTAAGATAATTTACTAATTCAAATAGCAAAATAGTGCTATAAATATTATCTAAAGGTTGAGGTCAAGTTCCTGCCATGGAACACTGGATTATAACATGGGTGAATGGAATTGTACCATGAAAGGGGCATGTTTTGCAGTGGGTGACTTGCAATATCAGAAGAGTATATGCCTGAATGTTAGTGGGAGGAAGCCGGGTAGACAGCCCTGAATATCAAATAACCTAGTGAGGGAAATACAAAAAAAGGAGAAGTTATCAATAAGGTTAGATGCCAAGTGAATAGAGAGCAGGAAAGAATATGGGTAGAGGAATGGGTAGGAGCAAATGGCTTGGGATTAAGGGTATATAAAAATATCATGGCTAACATTTGTTGTTAACTATAAACAAGCCATTATATAGGTTGCTAATCTCTATAATAACCTTAAGAGGTAAATTGTATTATTTCATTTTACAGATGAAGAAACTGAGGAACAGAATTTAAGTAATTTGTCCGTAGTCACATAGCTACCCAGTGGCAGAACTGGGAACCAAACCCAGGACAAGTTTGGCTCCAAAGTCTATGCTTTTAACCTTTATACTTTACTGCCACTATAAAAGACAAACACTGCTGAATTTCTTCTTTTATATGTTACCTGGTATATGACATAGAGGCAACTTTTGAAAAAACATGGAAGGCTAAATGTCAAAGTTCCAATGTACTTTATTTCCCACTGATGTATCAGGCTATATTGGTCTTTTCTATCTTCCTGATCTCATTTCCTCTGTGCAAAGTAATTATTTAAAAGGCTAAACCAAACTGATAGATACCTTACTCCATCACCCTGCTTGCAGACCCCTGCCCTTGCCACTCCAGGCAAAGGAAATTCTACTTCTACATTCCTCCAGAGTAGTTTGTAACTTCCTTGGCAATCTATCTCAACACTTAGCAATTTGAAAGTAATGTCGATGTGTTGCATCTGGAATGCATGGGAAATCTGGAATTCTTCATCAAAATTCCAGGAAGGCCAGTAAATCCTGGATAGCATATGAACCAAAGACTGGTAAAATGTAAGCTTCCTGCAGACCCTCCACCACTTATCTCCAAGTGTGGACACTTTGGACAAATAAACCTGAGTGTTGTCTCTTTCTCCTTTTGATCTATCCCAAAGGTAGAATTTTTGCAGACCGAAGAAGAAACTACTAGTTTTTCCTTAGGAAACCTTCTTCCTTGGCCTTTTGGGGTCTGAATATCTTTCAAGAACATTCTGAATGGCCCCCTGAAAGCAGAGGTAATGTTGATAATGTTTAATGACCTGTGTGGTGGCTCTGACCAATCAGGCGTGGGTGTCAGGCAATTGGAATGGACGCTGGCTGTAAGCAAAAAGTACAGCTGTCGGGCTACCCACCTACGTATCAGTGCACCACTAACCTTGTGCTATGGTGTTACAGCAGGCACACTAAAGGACTGGGATCTACACATTCTCCCCTGTGCTAACATGCACACAGAGGCCCACATACTAGCTCTCTCCCCGTGACAGGCATAGATTAAGATCTGTGCTTTTTTGGTTTTCTGTGGAACAATATTATTTGCATTTCGAACCCTGCTGATTAATCTCACATAGCTGAAATTCTTGTTATATTTCAATGATTATTTTTTGAGATTGGTTTGTATTAGATATGTTTCTTCTCATTTTAAAAAATCATTAATTGAATCTAGCCTGTTCTGCAAACTTGCCACGTGGCTCAGTGGAGAGATTAGCTCATCTTCCCTAGAATATTTAGGTACCTGATTCCAGTATCTCTGTTTCTTGCAAAAGACAGCCTCCTGGATTTTAAGAGGGTAAATCTACATCCCAGTGTCTGCAATCCGGTCACTGAATGCATCCTGCTTTCCACTCATCATTTCTCATACTTCTCCTTAGCTATCACCTTAGATCTTTGTTCCACAGTACAAGCCCATTTGCTCAGTGGAGCTGGTCAGCACTTATGGCAAAGACCACTAATTGTCACCCTGTACATATTTTTCTCTTCTTCCTTTTAGTAGAACTCTAGTTTTATCAGGGCACATGGCCATGCAACCTGTATTGAAGTTTGCTCTGGCTAAAGCAATGTAAGTAAAAGTGATATGTGCGAATTACCTGGTCACAGTTTTTGTTTTTTAATAGAAAATCATGGCCATTGTGCTGGTGATACAGCCTCCACCATACAGATAAAGACAACACTCTATGTTATGGCAGAACAACAAGGAACCTAGGTTCCTAAAGACCTCATGCAGAGAACCACCTGCCCACTCTAGACCACATTTATCTTTTTCAACTTTATGTGACATGGAATTAAACTTCTTTTCTATTTGAGCCTCTGTATTTTGAAAGCATCTCTTTGTACAGGTCTTCATCCATACCTGACCAATACATCAGTATATATGAAATATTTCAAGAGTATTTCTAGGTTAAAGGTCAAAGTATGGCCAAATAAAGTGAGTAGTTAAACTCAATGAATTCCTAAGCCCTGTCCAATTTGGACTGAACACTTTTTTCTAGGATGAGAGTCAAAATACTTAGCAATTCATACAACTTAGGCTTACCAACCAGAATAGTTCTGGTAATAATTTAAGATCGGCATGCAATGATCTGTATCATCTCTGCATTTGGTTGAGTAAAAGATGATTAGAATTAATTAGGCTAAGAAAGAAGATTGGAAAGTGACCCAATAGGGAGTGCCATTGGAATGATCTGAATTCAACTCACTGTTCCAAGGACCTGTAGTCCCTTAGGTAGGTAGTTCTCATTGTCCTCCAGTCATCTTCATTCCTGGTTTCATAGAGAACAGTTGATTTTTAAATTCTTGCCTTCAACTGAAATCATGAGCTGGATTACCTACCCAGCAGTTCCTCTCTGAGTGTTGTTTGCACCTGGATGCCTGGAGGCCACCCCAAGTTTTGGACATGTCAAGAACTGATTCCCTTTTCTCCAGATTTGGGGCAGAGAGTGACTGCAATACTCAGGGCTTATAACAATGGGTGTAAACTCCCAGATGATGAAAGCTCTGTCTCCCATGGTTTTTTGCTCTCTTCCTCTCCATCAGTAAGCCCTACCAAGAAATGGGAACATATCACACTCATGGGTGTCTTCATACTTCTGTAGCTAGTATGACAAAATGTTCACACCTAGTAATATGAGGGTGGTGACTACTTTGGAGCCTGTGGGTTTTTAAAATTTTTCTGGTATGCTTGAGATATTTTATGAAACATTTATAAACTTATGAAATATTTTATGCTTAATAATATCTGTAATTAAATATTCCTATAACAATATTTAAAAGAAGCAGTCAAAAACTCTAAGCAATTTTCACAATTGCAAAAAATACAATGAAATCAATGGGCTACTCGATTTGTTATGATTAGTTTTTTTTATGATGTCCCTACTTATTTTACGATCTACCAGGTTAGGGAAATCTGATTTTCTCATTTAAGTCTTCCTTTCAAAAACTGTTAATGATGTTTGTCTTTCCTTCTGAACTGTTTCCACACTCTTTGGATTATCTATGGATACTGCTCCAACCAGAGTCTAATGCTAAGTATAACACCAAGTTCCTCCCAAGTGAAGTATTCTACACTCCCCTTTTTAGTTTGCTTACTCCAGGTCAAGTTTGATGCTAAGTAACACTAGGAATGTAGCTTTATTTTATTCTGTCGAATTCCCTGAATTCATCAGGTCCATCACTACAAAAACAGTAATTTCATCTATCTTGATTGAATTTCATTTTTTACCTTCTTTATTCTTTTTCTTTTTTTTTTTTTCTTTTCTTTTCTTTGTTTTCTTTCTTTCTTTCTTTCTTTTTTTTTTTTTTTTTTGAGACAAGTTCTCACTCTGTCGCCTGGGCTGGAGTAAAGTTCCATCATCATAGCTCACTGTGACCTCACACTCCTGGGCTCAAACAATCCTCCTGCCTCAGCCTACCAAGTGGCAGGGACCACAGTTGCACACCACCTCACTCAGCTAATTTTTCTGTTATTCTGTAGAGATGAGTTCTCTCTTTTGCTCAGGCTGGTCTCCAACTCCGAGCCTCAAGCAACCCTCCCACCTCAGCCTCTCAAAGTGCTAGAATTTCAGGCATGAGCCACCATACCCAGCCACATTTTTCACCTTCTTAAAGAAGTAAGCGCCTACAATCTCAACATTGTTTCCTAAAAAGGGGATAAAATTGTGACAGAAATAAACACAGCTTTGAGTACCTGAGGAAAATATTGGAAATCCTCTCACACAATAATTAGTAAAAAAACTAGTAATGTTCAGTTTTGCAAGATGAAAAGAGTTCTAGAGATGAATGGTGATGATGGTTGCACAGCAATATGAATATACTTAATACCATGGTGCTGTACACTTAAAAAAGTTTGTAAATTTTATGTTATGTGTATTTTACCACAATAAAAAAAAAGTGTTACTAAATTTTAATAAAATAAACTAGGAATGGCCACTATGGCTTTGTCAAAATATCATCACCTAAATAATTGATCTAAGCTTCCCTTTTGATAGCACGAAAGCTGAAAAAGAAGCATTATTGAAAATCTGCCTCAAGAGTAATAAGCCCATCTGTATGACACACTCAGGATAGAGGGAGAAAAGTGATCTGAACTTGACCACAGTCAACTGCCTGCCAAGGTAATTGAGAGAATGAGATTTATCAGTTCTCAACTCCTCCAAATAAATTAAAGTTAGTGCCTTACGACAATACAATAATAAATTGGTAGGTACTTTAGGAGGCTGAAAATGGTAAAGTACTTCCCAAATACCAATTCAGGAGAAGAATCAAGCAATCAAAAAAAATCGACATATAGTCTGAGGGCTGTGTATTGAAAGAGAGAAGGAAGTCCTCAACATCAGCCAGCCAGTCTCCTTATTCCAATGATAATGTGACTGTGAAGGACCCCCTGTTGTCACTACAAGACTCTTCCTTTCTTCCATTCACTACTTCCTGCTTCCCTCAGGCCCCCACCCTCAGCAGTTAGCTGCCAGTAATAACTGAAACTCTGCAAGTGAGCAGCCTGGGGGCGATTATTTTATTTGCTATACTCTAGGTCAGTGGTTCTCAAACTGTAGTCTCTAGATTAGCCCCATCCACATCAACCTGGGAACTCATTAGGAATGCAAATTCTTAGGCCCCACCCCAGATCTACAGAATGGGAAACTCTGGGGGTGGAGTCTAGCAGGCTCTTTTACCGTGCTCTCTAGGTGATTCTGAGGCAAGCTAAAATTGGGAATCTACTGTTCTTGGGAAGAGAATTCTTAGATCTGTGTAGTGCTTGAAGACCTAAGCAGAAGCTTTGGTTCTCCAGGGAACTCAAAAACCCTTTGACTTGGCCATGTGATCTTCAATCTTCCAAGGGAGTATTTTCCAGAGAAATAACAATCTTGATTTTCTGTGACAAACTTTCAGGGGCAGATAGATACAATTTTTTTGAGTGCAATTACTAGACCCAGGTACTGTGATAAGTGCATATCCCATTGTGGTACCAATAATTTTTTTTCACAAATGAGGAAACTTCAATTTACAAAGATTGAATTATTTGCCCTGGGGCATAAGATCAGTAGGTGTTGGAGCCCGGATTCAAAGCCATGCACACTGACTCTGCTGTACTGCTTCATTTGCTTGTCCTGTGAAAAGGTCCTGTGTAAAATACAGCTCTAAGCTGAAAGTTTCTGCTTAGATTTTTCATTAAGGAGACTGAGGCTTGGGACTCCTTCTTGGGCTTTTTGAATTATCTGCAAAAGTTAGTGTTCGCTTGAGCTTCACAAGTGCACTTGCTGTGATTAATTGTCTTGATTGAGCTCCTGGGTCCATAGTTTGTTCATTTGTTAATGTACAACTAATTGTGTTCTAGTGTTATAATCTCATGGCACAATCAAAATAATATATAATATATAAAAAGATATGTCTATATATTGCATTTTGTCTTTTGGCAGTTGTTATTGAATTATAGCAATAATTTTTTTTACAAGTAAAGGTAATTTAAAAACTGTTAAATATATTTTCAAACAAAACATCAGTACAGTGATAATAAAATTGGAAATAAAAACAACATAATTTATAAATGAAAAGGTAAGAGTATACAGTATGTTGAAATGATAAGAGTTATGAATATAATTTTCCTGGGTTTTTTTCTTCTTTGAGATATGTAATTGTAAAAATATGGGTTTTATATTAAAAACAACAAAGGAAAGTTACATTTATACATGTCTTAGAAAAATCCTGAGATTTTAGGGTCTTATTTGGTCCTTTACACAAGCAAGCAATCACTACCATCATTGTACTTCGTGTATTTGCTTCATGTTCATGGTGAAGACCATTCAAGAGATTTTTTTTTTAAGTAATAAACTAGGTATATTACTAAATGTGGCTACTTGTTTTGATAAAATATTAAGGTCTAGCTATAATTAGCACTATTGATTATGGTTTAAATATTAATAATTGACATGTTATATATCTTTCACATAGAAAGTATTCATACATGCTTTACTTTTTAAACATGGATAGCTAATGTCAAAAATGTATACATTAATAAAACCATATAATAATCTGTGACAAACTATCAACACTGAAAGATTTGCACCTGCCAGGGGGTTTGTGGTAGAAAAAGAGGAAATGATAGCTAACCTCAATTTTTACTAAAAGTGCACATCTTTTCAAAAAAGTCCTACCATGCAATTAAAAATGCTTCTTATTGAAAGAGCTAATAGATGCGTAACCCCCAAAGGATTAGACAACACAAATGCAATACAATAAAAATATCATTTGATGTAAGAATGCATAAATTCCTCACTGTGCCAGCTAGATAAAGTGGGAAATACTCAGCTGCCTTACTTGGGACAAACTCAAAACTTGGATTAGGTCCTTGAAATGAGCAGATGACCTCTGAATAAGATGATTCAGTAGCCTTCTTTAATATGACACCATTACCCCCACTTCCCTTGGAGCAAAAATCACTCAATTTGGGGAAACTACAGGTGAAAGGGAAATTTGACACTTGCAGAGATTTAGTTTTAGTTTGCTTTGTAAAGCATTACCCATAGCAAATTTACCTCTATCTTTAGGAGTAAAGATGACATCTGTCATGAAGCTTCTTCCATTTTTTGTCTGCTGTTTCCAGTGTCATATATCTGACATGTGATAACCTCCCTTTATAAACTGTAATGTTAGGGAAAAGATTTTATTCACTTTGGCTGCCCACATGGCTATTCTTGACCTACTTGCAAATATATCACAGGATGCACTGTGCATACTTTTATACTGATGTTTCTGTCCCCACATTGGACATACCTTTTAAGAATAAAATTATCTTTATTATGTGTACATACACATCAGAAAATTAAAATTTAAAAATCAGAGCTGCCTCATCTTATGTGGATATCTTATTGCCTGTCCCTGATGCATTAATAATATTGTATATCACAAGTTTTTTTATGGCTAAACATTTAAATTCTGAAGCTTTTTTTTTTTTTGCAATCGTCTTTGCTAGAATCAAAAAAAAATAGTGTTGATCAAGATGTTGTCTTAGTTGTTACTGACAGCTGTTAAAATGCTGCTAAAAATATAGTGCCAACTACTGAAAAGCTAACTGCTCCTGTGAAGTCCTAATGAGAAATTCTAAATGAGTTTTTCATCAAGTTCAACAGAGATGTAGGTTCCCCACACCTGAACCACTGGATTGTTTCACTTTTTTGTGGTTGTTTCTGCACATAATATCAGAGAAACAGTCTTGATGCATAATCCTAATGAGCACACAAATCATGCAGTTATTTATGTAAGATTAGCATAGTTATTTAAAGGTGATGAATCTCCTATACTAAACCAAGAATACATGAAAAAAAGATGAGAAATTGAAAATGTCTTTATTTTTATTAAAATATACTGCTCTAAGTTCCTCCCCTTTTTCCAACTACTGTACATTATTTCTAAATTTAGAACATCAGTGTAGGCACAGTGAAATCTGATTTGCTTCTAATAATAAGGCATACTAATTGTGATGCATGTGCTATTTGGTGCTCTGTCATCTCAAAATCTGGCCATAAAAATGTATTAAGTTTGCGTATTTTCTATTTAAAATGACTACAAATGGAATTAAGATAGACAGATGAATAAATAGTTAGGTAAACAAATACAGAAATTAATGAATCACCAAAGCTAATAAAAATATTCCAAGTAGTGTAGAAAATTGAGTTTGGGCTATTTTGGATATTAACAAAAACCCTGATATGTCTCGTATTTATCTTCTGGTCCACATTTTCTTATTTGCTTTCAGTGTTTATAAACTGTAACATGTGTGTTTTGCAATAAACAAAGAAGTTCTATCTTATATTATTCCCCTATTCATCTTTTCTCTCCAACACCCCCCTCCTTTCTTTCTCTGACTCTCCCTATCTTTCTCAACTCTTTTCAACAGCTGGTAAGAAACAGAAAAAAAAAAAAATAATAATAATCCCAGCTTTTTAAGAAAAAAAAAAAAAATGCCAGCATGGCTAGGCTTATTAATGAACTTAACTAGGACCAAATGCTTAGCCTTCAACTTTTAAAAATTATTGAATGCAATGAAATTATATGATACCTAATGGTCTTTGCCTTCCTGTCAGAAAGCAAAAATATAAAAGAGAGGTACATGATACATTTCAAAATATGTTCAATTTCTTTTTTTTTTTTTTGGCTTAGGATTTTACAGCTTAAACAATTCCATGTCTTTTTTTTCTCCGAGTGTCAGCTGTTGAAGAAATGGAATTAGGAGCAGGGAACTAAGGGGTGGCTCTGCTGAAGCTGAAATAGAGAGCTAGGCAGGATTTTTTCCAACACAAACTTAGATGATATTAGGCTTTGTATCTGAAGTTACATAATGGAGGATGTGATGTCACACATGTAAATTGCAAACGCTGAGTCGTGCACTTTACTGTGGCAAACCTCGGGGAGTTTGACACTAATGGGATGGGGGAGGGAGGCGTCCCAAGGTTCTGCGACTGTGAACGGAGGGTGAATAATTGTCAAAGGGGAGATGTCTGATGCTGCTTCAAGCTTGAAGCTATTTGACAGCTATACAGGAGATGAAGTTTAGGTCCTTTTCTGTGCTTCTCTTTTCTTAATTTTTAATTTTCTTGACAAATGTTCATCCTTTTGCAAAGAAAAAATACACTTGTCTAAAAGGATGAAAAGAACAAACTTTGTTAAGAGACAGCTTAAAAAACAATCAAGTATCGATATCGCTAAGGACAACAGAGCTGTTTGTGAAAGGGTATTGAAGTTAAGAGTATTCCTAACAACCTAAAAACCCTGCATGCTCTTCTTTGACGGGGTCTATCTGAGGCATCGCCTGTGAGGTGATTCCAGGCAAAACCAGTGAGTGTCAGCTTCTCTTTACATGAGGGAGACCCTGCTCTTACCCTGGAGTTGGTCCCCTTTCAGAGTGCACAAGATCACCTTTTGTCTTACAGCCAGCAGAGGAAAATAAAGAGAAGGGGGTTTATCTGAGGGAAATGTAAACATTCAGACATTTGGCCACCTTTCTAAATGCTCATATATCAAAAAAACAAATAAAACTTTGCTTATTAACAATTGCAAAATCCCCTAACACCTCTCCCAATGGAATAAAAGAAGCTGATACTGTGTTTAAGGGCATATGGACCCCTGCCCAAATTATTTTGATGTGAAAAAGTTTCAAAAGAATATCTATATTTGCTTCAAAATCCAATCTTAGCCTTGTAATACCAAATTGTTTTAAAAGCAGGGAAGATGAAAATTTGAAAATAGGGGTGCGTGTGCGTGTGTGTCTCAAATAGACAAGAAAAAACACAGGAAAAAATCTTCTAAATTTCTAAAATGTTGCAGTTATAATAACCACTGTACACTATAGTTGATCAAGTTGTCTATAATTAAAATTATTAGTTAAAATAGTGGTGGGAGTACCTAGGTAAAGAATTCTTATGGTAAATTTTGTAAAGGAGGAAGAAATAATAAATGCCTAATTTATCAATTTTGTAACATTACATAGGTCACCTTAAATGGGCTTTTTATCCAACATTTTATTATGAAAACTTTTCAAATATCCAAGAAAGTTGAAGGAATTTTACAGGGAACACCTGTATACCCACCACCTAGATTCTACCATTACTATTGTATGATATCCATGCGTTGTCACATATCTACCCATCCTTCTTTCCATTTTATCAATCCATCCATGTCAATCTATCTTATTTTTCATGCGTTTCCAAATTCAGCTTGCAGACATCAGTACACTTCTTAATGTTTCTTTTCAAAGCTCACTGAATATATATTAATTTTGAAAATATATCATTTAAATATTTTCTTGATCTCGCCTAGTATGTACCTTAAGAACTTCACATATATTAATCTAGAAGCCACTCCTACAAATAAGAAACAGACAAAAGGTGGTTTCGCTAGAGCCCCAAATGCTATCCTGAGCCACCTAAGAACTGAGTAGTGCCAACACTGCGTGAGTGATGGAGGCAATGCGAAGCTTGATATTCGGACAGTGAGAATGTGGCTGGAAAAAGGCAGTGATTGTTTTAACAGGGCAGCTCCGCGTATAACACAGTTCTGTGTGGGAAGGGATCAGCAACTTTCACAGCTATTTAGGAACAAAACGGGAAAGAACCCAGAGATGGGGTGGAGGGGGGGCAAAAGCGTCTGTAGAAAAAGGAGTGTTAAGCCAGAAAAGGGGTGTGTGTGGTCAGTTCAGTGGGTTTAATTGAGTTATAAAGAAAATCAAGCAGGGAGGTAAGTGGAGGTGACACTCACAATTCTTCCCCCCGCCCCGCAATCTTCCACCTAAGGGTGTGCATAACCGTGCGGTGAAATAGTCTGGGGCAGAAACGCATCTCGCATATCCTTGAATGCGCGTGGACACGCGCGCGCGCACACACACACGCACACATATCCCCTAATGGGAGTGACCTGTGCGGCTGGGGTGGGGGCGTGGGACTTCGGCGACGCTCCGGAGTGAGGAGGCGACGGGCGGCTCCGTAGAGCAGCGGGCGCGGGAGAATCCCAGGATCTCCGTCCACTAGTCCATCTTTCGCCCCCCGCCGCGTGCTCGCGCGCCCGCGCGCCGCCGACCGCCCGCCGGGCCGGTCGCCCCCCTTTCACTTTCGCGTCTGCGTAGGTGTCTGTCCGGGCGGGCGCGAGGGCGCGGGGGCGCGCGAAGCGACGCGGGGACGCGCGGCGCGGGGCGCGCGACGGGGGAGGGGGCCTGGCGCGCAGCCCCTTCTCCGGCTCGCCGCTCCGAGCCACCGCCGCCACCGGCGTCTGAGCCGCCGTCAGAGCAAGGGGACCGGTCGCGGCCGCCGCTCCTCACCACTCTCCCTACACGCCCCCGCGCGCAGACACCCGGTCCTTCCCCGCGCTCCCCCACGGTGGGGGTGGGGCAGAGGCGCGGCGAGCCCGAGAGAGGCGGGGAGAGGCGCAGCCTCACGGGGTGGGCAGCCGGGGAGCAGGAAAAGAAACTTTTCCCTCCCGCCCCCCGCGCGTGGTCCCCAGCCCTCTCCTCCCCCTGCGGGTGGGAGCTGCACCTGGGGCCAGGCGCGGGTCAGGGCCGGACTTTGGGGGGCTGCGGGCGGGGTGGAGGAGGTGCGTGCATTTGGGTGCCGTTTTCCTAGGGCTGTCTTGCTGTCAGTGGCCAGGGTGGGAGGGCGGCCACAGGCGCCCCCAGCCCTGTTTCCCACTAGCGGGTGCCTAGACGCCGTGCTGCCTCCTTCTGCCAGAGAGGGTGTGACCCGGGGAGGGGGCCGCGGCGCCGCGGGCTCCCCTTGTGGCCGCCCCCTCATACACACGCTCAGCCGCGGGAGCTGTCACCGGCCACCCCGCCGGGGGAGGGGGCGCGGAGAGCTGCGCTGCGGGGCGACCGGCGCGGGATCATCCCGCCGGACTTTCCTGCTCCCAGGGCCGCCGTCGTCAACGCCGGGCGGACCAGTAGCCCCGGGAGAGGGGCCCGCCTGAGCCCAGGCCGCCGCTACTGGGGGCGGGCGGGTGCCTGCGGCCCCCTCAGTGTGATTTGGCGCTGCTGCCTCGCCGCCTCCTGCGGGGTAACACTATTGCTCTACCCACCGTCAGCAGGGCGACTGCCGGGATTATCATCTCCATCCTCACCGCCGATCAGCTAATATTGGACTTGCTGGTGGCGGCGGCGGCGGTGGTGGCGGCGGCGGGAGTCTCGCTGCCCCCTCCCCCCCCGCCTTAGCCTCCCCACCATGTCCTAGAAAAGGTGAGTGCAGCGACAGTCACTTTGCGCTAACAGCGGTGAGAGGGGGCCCGGGGAGTGCAGGGGCGACCCTGGGGAAGGCAGGTTTCGCGCAGAGGGAGAGGGCGCGGGTTGGCGAACGGAGGTGGGCTTCGGGCAGGAGGCGAGGTGCCCGCCGGGCTGCCGCGGGGCAGGGGTGCTGGGTGGCGGGCGAGCGACCGCGGCGGCTGCCCCTGCACCGTTCTAACCTAGATTTTGCAAGAAGCTAAGATTCAGGGCAAGACTGGCCCTCCCCAAAGGAGGTAAAAACTTAGTAAAAGAGACACGTCCATTCCTTTAATAATGAATAATTCGGCAACGCTGGCTGAGCCTCCGCTGCCTCGCGTGCCCGGACGCTGGGTACGGGACTCCCCCTGCTCCCGCCCGCCGCCCGCGCTCGGCCGGGGTGCGATCGATGCCTGACTGCTAGCCGGCCCAGGAGAGTGCGCGTGACGGCGGGCCCCGCGGGAAAGTTGGGGCACTCGGTGGGGACTCCTGGCTGCGGGGACGCCGGGGGCCGCTCCGCGCCCGGGACTGGAGGGCACCGCAGTCGGTGGTCACAACCAGCTCGTCCGCGCCGCCGCTGTCGCCCCTATCTTCAGGGAGTTTCCGACTGGAGCGGCTGAGAGTTCAAATCTCCCTGGATTTGGGGTCCGGAATCCCGAAGCTTAACTAACTGCAAGGAGAGGAGGGACCTTTGGGCACAGGGCGTCCCTCCCCCCCGCCACCCTGGGGCTTGGGCGGACGCCGAGCAAGGGTGAGAGGAGAGGCTGCACAGCTGCCGCCGCCCGGCTGCGGGTCGCCGAGGGCTGGGGGACCAGATTTAGGTGTGTACGTCACTGCTGCTGACTCCAGCCCAGCCGGGAGCCAGAAACGGAGGCTCACACACGGAGCCTAAAAGTCCTTAGACATCAAAGTTAAGAAACCCATCCTTTTGCTTAGTAACTGCAGCATTTGGGTGGGCGGGAGGAGAATCGAGGTGGGGGCGGTTGGAGGGAAACCGAAATTTCTTCGTGCAGACACGCGATCCTTGGAAAACAGTTTGGTTCCTTCCCCGCTCTCCCAATTATGCCCCCCTCATTATAAAGTGAATATCCTTAATGGTAAGCCCTCTTTGCAATTGAACTAGTGGAAAAATCCAATACTAAAGTAGTAAGTACAGTAACAAAATTATAGGGAAGGAGAGCAGCAGCTCTTGATCCTGGCACTTTTTTTTTTTTTTTTTTGGTGCTGGGGGGTTAGGGGGCGGGAGGAAGGCTGTGTTTAAAGGGCTTTTCCTGCACGGTTAAAACAAGGAAATTCAAATCGAGTGGGAACGTGATCCTCTAGCTAGCTGGCAGCGGAGGCTGCGGCTGCTCTGCTGAGAGGTAACTCCGGAGACGGAGGAAAGGGGCGGAGAGAGGAGCCTCGGAGGTCGGGTGAAGCCCACCCAGAGTCTTCCCGGCGCGCGGACGCTGTGGGCGGTGCTGGGGTCTGGGCTGCCGCTCACCTGGAGCTGCAGGTGGAGAGCGTGAGGGGACAACACCTTGATTGCTCGCGGAAAAACCGACTTCTTCCGCGTCACCACACTTTCCGCCTCTCCAGATATCCTGGGGTCGGCCAGGAGGAGAGCAGGGTGGACATGAGGAAGTTTGGGGCGATCGAGCGAGGAGGGGGCGGGGGCAGCGTGCGGAAGGCACCTGGTGTCGTAGCCACCGCCCGGCGCCCCAAGCGCCCACCGCTGCTGCGGCTTTAAGGAAGCTGCCGAGTGCAGGCTGTGTCGCAGCAACTTTGTATCAGTCATGTCGCCCGCCTGGTGACTGACAGCTTGTATTGTCCAATAAGAAGCCCGCCTGACCCGTGCGGCGTGGAGCCTTGCTTCCCTCCGGGCCAATGGGAAGGGCTCAGGGCAACCTGAACTTTATCTGGACATGTGACCCGCTTTTAAAAGGGCCGGCCCTCCAACTGGCCCACTCCCCCTCCCTTTTTTGCTTGCTCTGGCCCTGCCCCTACCCCCTCCCCTCAGCCCCTCCGCGCCCGGGGTGTCATTGGGCCGGGGAGACGCAAGCCAACTTCAGGCTGCTCAGAGGAAGTCCGTGCAGTCACCTGGGTGCAAGAGCGTTGCTGCCTCGGGCTCTCCCGCTGCAGGGAGAGCGGCACTTGCTGGCCTGGATGTGGTTGGATTTAGGGGGGCTCCGCAGCAGGGGTGTCGTGGCGGTGGCAAGCGCTGCAACAGGTAGACGGCGAGAGACGGACCCCGGCCGCGGCAGGTGTGTAGGGGTGCGCAGCGGGGCACCGCTTGCCCTGCTCGGCGTGCGGCCGACGCGCGGGAGCGTGCACTTTGCAGGGAGAAGTGGCTGCGTAATCCGGAGGCACAGTCAGTATGGTGCTGTGTGCTTGTTGTTTTGTTTTGGTTTTCCACTTTCCTCCCCCCCCCTTTGGCCGCCAGAGGACTATTTTGGGAAAGTTTGGCCACTTTGGATAAATGCCCTCCGAAGAGCAGCTTTTAACCGCCTTTGGCAATGGGAGGTCTGCCACCCTTCCCTTTCCCTAAAGATGAATTTCGGATCGTTTTCCTTGTACAATTTTAAAAGGACGTTTGTATATTATTTCTTTCCTCTGTCAATTGCGGAAGCTCCCAAATCTCAGCTGGAGGTGTAGCGGAAAAGGGCAGTTGAAGGAGATACAGATCCTAATAGATCCCGTATGAAAGGGGCTCTGGAAATTCGTGCGTTTAACGTTCCCTAGGATTCACGAAACTCTGGAGAGACGCTACGCTTCCTATGGCATCAGTTAACAATTCTAAGGGCAGGAGAGAAGGGATGAAGCTGCTTTTGGTGGCATCCTTACCCTACTACTGAATTTTTGGTGCGTGGCTTTGCCTACAGAATTTTAAAAGACCAGGTTTAAAGCATAATGGATTATGGCACCGTCATTTTTAATTATTTATCATAACATAGGAGTTTGGAAAACTTTTGTTAGCAGACAAGCTTTCGAAACCGCCGAATTTTAAATGCACCAAATTGCTGATTAACATTTCGTATCGCCATTGCTCTAGATGCTGTTATTGATGACATTTACATAGCATTTTCTATCTATAAAGTCCTGCTGTGAAGTTTTAATTTTATATTTGACATCCTGGCACCCTATCTTGGAAATGCTTGAGGAAAGAAGTTTTAAAAAATAATCTAAAGTGGAGCTTTTTCCTTTAAGGGAGACATAGTTTTGTTTGGGGATTTTGGAAAGATCAGGTGGCCAGTAAATTAGGTGAGTGAATAGAAATCAGGTGTGCGAATAGAAATCAGGTGTGCTCAGTTCTAACTGGTTCTCCTGCGCTCTTAGGTGACCTTGGGCAGATTTCTATCATTTACCTCAAATATAACAGAGGAAAACATACTAGCTCTGTAGTGGGAATGACAAAAAATCATCACATACAGTGAACTTTTACAACTATGTAGCCTAATGATGATTGTGAAATCCTTTAGCCTTAGTCTTTAAAGTCCCTTTTTATAGTGAAATAACTATAGAAAATGATGCCTTTAAAATGAAACTATGTTTTTTTGGGGGGGGGGTATTAAAAGTGAAAGTATTTTCAGATAAAAGACAAATTTGCAAGGAACTTTGTTAATTTTCTTTTTTTTAAAAAAGCTACTTCCTTATGGGAAAGGGCAATTTAGCACAGTTTGTAAAACACAAAATTTTAAAGTCAGATTTTCCTTTGTAAAATAGTGTTTGAGAGGGCATATATGGCTTAAAGTAGCACCTCCACAAGTACTTTTCTGTCCTCTTGTGAATTTCCTTTATATTTTCGGGGGAGGCCATTTACATGAAAATGACAAGTTCATATGGTTTTTGCCTTTGTCCCAAGAGAATCTCTGGTATAGTTTCCATTGTGAGGCAGACAAGCCTGATTTTACATTAGCTAGATTTGCATACCACTACCTGCTTCACTTTATACTTTAGTAACAAAACTTTCCCTTTACCCTCTGGATATTAAGTTCTGTGAGGATCATATTCATCAACTAGTCATTCTAGTATTTACTGGTAAATTCAGGTTGACCGAAATTCTGCTTAAGCTGGGGTCATTGTGCCGATTCTCAAAAGACAACCTCCGTGCCCCGGACAACATAGGAAATAAATCCCTAACCTGATCCATTTGTTTACAGAAAAGACTAATTAAAATAATAGGGAGAATGCAACGTAAAATATTTCAGTTATATTATTTTTAAAAAATCGGATCTAAAAAAGATGTTTGCAATGGAAGCCATGCAGATGCTAAATATTTGTCCTCTATTTTTTTGTGTTTGACTGTTGCCAGCCTTTATTTCCTTTGTGGAGAGGTGTGTTGGGTTGGTAGATGAGAATACCTTGAACAAAGCTAATTTATATTTCAGCAAAGCCTTTTGCAGATTCTTTAATGGTAGCCTGTCAATAATGTGGTGAGATGCAGGCTGTTTTATGTTAAGAGAGTTGAAGTCTAGTCAAATAGGACTAGGAAAATTGTGATCAGCTGTATGTTGTTAGATGATACAGGTGTTTCCTTGGAGAGTGCTTTAAGACTGTCTTTGGTGCCCACCATCTCCCATACGGGCTCTCTTCAAGTCTTCATATAGCCTCATGAATCTGGGTTATGGCTCATGCTTTAGGGCACAGTGCTGAAAAGAGTCCCTCAGAATCTTAGTAGATGTTCTGTGAAAGAAGGGTGCCATGGTCAAATTATTTAGGGAATGCTGGATTAAAAGTAAACCGGCTTCTGCTCTGTAGAATCTTCTAGGTGGTTTTAGCATGTAAATTTTGACTGTGAAATTTCACAAAAGCAATGAGTGACCACTGTTCCCAAAAGATAATTTGGAGGATGGATTTTTGGAGAGGGATCTGAGCAGGGACCCCCTTCGGACTCAGGGTAGAGAGCTCTGTTGCCTGGGACAAGGAGAGAAAGTGAGGCTGTAACTGTGTGAGTGAAGAGGAGTGTACCGATGGAGGCCTTTTGGTAAGGGCATCGAGGCAAGAGTAACTTTCAGGCATTTGGGTGGATGTTGGTGCAGTCCGTCAAGAGAGGGAATGTGAGTTAGCGGGTATGTGGGGTGAGATACACAGGTGTTCTATTTTAAAAATGAGCAGACCTGTTTCTTGTGGTGTTTAATGAATTTGGACCTGAACCATCTATACCTGAGCTATATATTCATTCATCTTTGATATGGGAAGGACAGAATATTCTTAGGTAGAAGCAGAAGCAGCACATAGTATTTACTGACATTTTTTCAATCCATAGCTATGAGTTATATGGCTTTTTAATAAAATAGAAGAGGCCAGTATTAGCAATTTGGGTCCCAATTCACTGTGTATGGGGTTTTTTGTTTTTTTTTTTTCTTCTTTCTTTCAACTTTTACTTGGCTTTCATCCACACCGAATTTTTTGGCTGGAATTAACAGATAAGCACCTCAACCTTTGTATTCTGATTTATTTTCTCCTGTTTTGTGATTGATTTTTGATTAGGAATTTCTAGGATAATGTTCTTTACGTAAAAGCAGGCTACATAATGGGTAGATTTTAACGTTTACAAGTCGAGTATTGATTACGTTATACTAGTTTACATTTTAATTTGTGATGTGCTGTCCACATGGGATACAGTGGTGAAATTAATAGTTTCTACCTTCTCAGAACTTAAAATCTAGTGTAAAACACAGAAAAGTAAAAGGTAATTATAATACTTTGACAATTAGGGCATTAACTTCTGTTATAGAGCCTTGTGCTATATGGTGCCAATTTATTTAGTAGAACCATTATTTTATTTTTCAATGTTATTTAATATAGGTTCTGTAGCAAAAGGACTTCCTAATCTCTCTCTCTTTAATGAGGGGAAGGTGGGGAGAACGGAGGTAGTGAGTGGTAGGGGAGGGAAAGATGAGAGGCCTGAGGTTGTGCTTGTGTGCAGAATGGCAGAAATGGCCATTTGTTGGATCTTGTTTACTGACTTGAAAAGATTAGAAAAATGCATTTTTACAGATTTCAGGAGTTTTAAAATGCTAAAATGTACAAATAAAATTTTACTGAAAATGAGTTAATTTTATTTAAGATATGTTTCTTTAGCATGGTGGCTCTCAACCAGGGGCGATTTTGCCCCCCAGGGGCATTAGATAATGTCTGGAGACATTTTTCTTTGTCACAACTGGGGAAGGGGAATGCTACTGGCATGTGGTGGGCAGCGCTGAGGGATGCTGCTAAACATTGTACAGTGCATAGGGCAGACCTCCTCAACTAACGATTATCGGGACCAAAGTGTCAGGAGGGCCAAAGTGGAGAAACGCTGGTATAGAGAGAGATCTTGGACCAAAGTCCAGCTCTTACACTTAGCTGTGTGGCCAGTGCCTCAGTTTTCCACTTGTATTACTTAGATAATACTTTTATCAATCGTATAGAGTTGTTTGTAAGGATAGCTGAGTTGATATATGTAAAAGGCTTGTAATAGTGCACTGAATTATCTAATATGTAAGCATTATATAAATATAGCCTATTATAATCTGTCCATGAAATAAATTTATCTATAGAGCTAATGGATACGGTTATATATGGAAAACAATCCTGTGGAATCCTTGAGGATGGGGACTGTGCCTGTTCTGTTTATCCCTACAGATTCAGTGACTGGTCTTAGGCCCAGGATATTAGCAAGCACTTGGGGTAAATATTATTGAGTGAATGAAGGATCAGATTCTCAGGACCCCTCTCAAACTTCATTTACTGTTGGGGGTAAAAATTGTCTAATTGTTGGGAGTCCTTGGCAGAGATGCCACTAGCTCAGGGTGCATGTCAAAGTCCTTGCCAGGATTGCACTGCAGGACAGAGTTCTCGCATTCCTGAGTAGTCACACAGCCTCTCTGAGCTGTGGACCACCTGCATCAGGATATATAAATCTTTTCAGAGTTGACATTAAATTATCTTCTTCACTAATCTAGCTGAAGAAAGTCTTATTTTAAAAATAACTCAGACATTATTTTTCCTGTGATAATTCACTTGGTAAGTTTATACTTGGAAAGGGTAACTTTAATTGCATTTCCATATTGTTTCTAACAAGGCCATGTATTAGATATGGAAGGCAGCTTCCACATGATGGAAAGACTCCAGTGGCGTTGGAGTCAGAAGATTTAATTTTAAAACCCACTCTGTTGCTTACTGTGTCTTTGACTTTGGGCAAATCACCCACCTCCCTAAGTCCTCGGTTTCCTCTTTTGCCTATCTCATCAATTCCCAGGATTACTTTGAATATTAAATAAGTTAGCATTTGTAATTATTCTTTCCAAATTCTAAAGGTTGTGTTATAGCAAGCATATTAGTTTTATTTAGCTACAAAACAGTTTTATATGATTGCTTCTCTTATTCTGGCATCTGGATAAGTTATAGTCAATACTCTGTTATGTCAGTACCCAAGAAGGTAACAGTTTTAATTTAACTAGAAATATTGCTTATAATAAGTAAAATGTTTTGCAGCTTAGTAAATGCAATTTTAGAATGTCTTTTGGAGTAATATTGCTATAACTGACTCTAATTTTTTAATATAAATTTATTTGTTAGCTATGGAGACCAAAGGCTACCACAGTCTCCCTGAAGGTCTAGATATGGAGAGACGGTGGGGTCAAGCTTCTCAGACCGTGGAGCGTTCTTCCCTGGATCCTACAGAGAAGACCGATGAGAATAACTACATGGAGATTGTCAACCTAAGCTGTGTTTCCGGTGCTATTCCAAACAACAGTACTCAAGGAAGCAGCAAAGAAAAACACGAACTACTCCCTTGCCTTCAGCAAGACAGCAATCGGTCTGGGATTTTAACATCTGACATTAAATCAGAGCTGGAATCTAAGGAACTTTCAGCAACTGTAGCTGAGTCCATGGGTTTATACATGGATTCTGTAAGAGATGCTGACTATACCTACGATCAGCAGAACCAACAAGGAAGCATGAGTCCAGCTAAGATTTATCAAAATGTTGAACAGCTGATGAAATTTTACAAAGAAAATGGTCATCGTCCTTCCACTCTAAGTAGTGTGAGCAGGCCCTTGAGATCATTCATGTCTGACTCTGGGAGCTCCGTGAATGGTGGGGTGATGCGCGCCATGGTTAAAAGCCCTATCATGGGTCATGAGAAAAGCCCATCTGTTTGCAGCCCTCTGAACATGACCTCCTCGGTTTGCAGCCCTGCTGGAATCAACTCTGTGTCCTCCACCACAGCCAGCTTTGGCAGTTTTCCAGTGCACAGCCCTATCACCCAGGGAACTCCTCTGACGTGCTCCCCTAACGTTGAAAATCGAGGCTCCAGGTCACACAGCCCTGCACATGCTAGCAACGTGGGCTCTCCCCTCTCAAGTCCATTAAGTAGCATGAAATCCCCAATTTCCAGCCCTCCGAGTCACTGCAGTGTAAAATCGCCAGTCTCCAGTCCTAATAACGTCACTCTGAGATCCTCTGTGTCTAGCCCTGCAAATATCAACAACTCAAGGTGCTCTGTTTCCAGCCCTTCCAACACAAACAACAGATCCACGCTTTCCAGTCCGACAGCCAGTACTGTGGGATCTATCTGTAGCCCTGTAAACAATGCCTTCAGCTATCCTGCTTCTAGCACCTCTGCTGGGTCCAGTGCAACCCGGGATGTGGTTCCTAGTCCGGACACACACGAGAAAGGTGCTCAAGAGGTCTCTTTTCCTAAGACTGAGGAAGTAGAGAGTGCCATCTCAAATGGTGTGACTGGCCAGCTTAACATTGTCCAGTATATAAAACCAGAACCAGATGGAGCTTTTAGCAGCTCATGTCTAGGAGGAAATAGCAAAATAAATTCTGATTCTCCATTCTCGGTCCCAATAAAACAAGAATCAACCAAGCATTCATGTTCAGGCGCCTCCTTTAAAGGGAATCCAACAGTAAACCCGTTTCCATTTATGGATAGCTCATATTTTTCCTTTATGGATGATAAAGATTATTATTCTCTATCAGGAATTTTAGGACCACCAGTGCCCGGGTTTGATGGTAGCTGTGAAGGCAGTGGATTCCCCATGGGGATTAAACAGGAACCCGATGATGGGAGCTATTACCCAGAGGCCAGCATCCCTTCCTCTGCCATTGTCGGTGTGAATTCAGGTGGACAGTCCTTTCACTACAGGATTGGTGCTCAAGGTACAATATCTCTGTCACGATCTGCTAGAGACCAATCTTTCCAACACCTGAGTTCCTTTCCTCCTGTCAATACTTTAGTGGAGTCATGGAAATCACATGGTGACCTGTCATCTAGAAGAGGTGATGGATATCCGGTCCTAGAATACATTCCAGAAAACGTATCAAGGTAAGTTGGTTTCTCCTCTTCTTTTGGAAAATCGTGGCTCTATGAAATGTTGCAGGTTAGCATTATCTTTGCAGTTGATAAACACGTTTCAGCAAACTGTTTTATTTTTGCTTTAAGGATGGCCATTTAATACTCCTCCCTTTGCTTGATATATGGTTACATCTTTTTTTGAAGTATAAGAACAAAAAATTCTTAAAATCTCATAGAAAATAACCGTGTTGACTTTGAAGGGGCGTATATAGGTGTCTCCCTGCAACCCTCTGTTGCCTGTTTTAGGTGTTTGGAAAATGTTTATTTTATCCTGCCAGTTACTATATTTACTTTAGCAGACTAGTGCTGGATTTTTTTTTTTTCCCTTAGCTGTTTTCTGGTTCACTAAAATTGCTTTAAATTAGTTTCTTTGTGGTCTTAGTCTTTTTTTCTTAGCTTTATTAATCACTTCATCGGTTGTGAAAAATAAAATTGAATTCCAAATCTGTTACCCACAAGCTTCCCCCCCACCTGCCCTTTTCTAGGTAGGTTAATTATATGGAAGTTGTAGTTTTCAATGCAAATAAATCATTTCCTTAACTGTTGAGGGCTTTCAAAGATTCAGCACATCTAAAATTACTAAGTGGGCAGTCTTGCTTTCTTATTCTTATTGGAAGTGAAATACGTCACAGCAGTTTTGATTTCGAATATTTATAGCATTTCAGATCTGCAAGAAGACATACTTTATTTACTGTAAAATATCTCTGGCTTTCCTTGTTGCAGATAGCATGTTGTATATATTTAGAAAAAACAAGGAAGAGATTTTAGATATGACGTTAAAGGGTGGTTCTAAGTTATACAATGAGTCCTTGCATTGGACTTTGCTTCAGTGCTGTTTTTATTACATGGTTGTGATAAATGATCCCTTTATGGAATATAGAATAGATTTTTTAGATACAGTTTATTCCTTTAGCATCTAGCAATATGTGAATACTTTCCTTTATTTGCTTGAAAATTTCTTTTATGGTAAACATGGCCATCCCATTGACAGGATATAGGGTTTACATGTGCTCCCATATCTTTCTCCTATACTGGTTTTTTCCAAACCAAAAGTAAAAACTTTAATTTGTGCATTCTTTTCATTTTCATTGGCTCAAACCTTGCTTTCCTTGCTTTTATGGGAGCAAACATCTCGTAGAGGATATATTCTTAGAGTCTTCCATAGTGTGAGCTCTTCAATCATATTCTAATGCTGTCTCTTAAATTCTGAACTCCAACAGAGGTCATGAGATAGCATGGCTGCCGTTGGAACCAAAGTCAGCATGTGTTTTACTGCAAGTCCTTTGCTTTACTTTTAGGGAAGGAAATTTTTGTGTGTAGGTGGATATTTTTGTAACTGATGATTTTAGTGAGTTAGCCTATATACCCCGGTAGTTAAGAGCCTGACTGGTTGAAATCCCAGGTCTGCTAGGTAATTGCTTTGTGTCCCTGTGTTCATCTCTTTACCTCTCTGGGCTTTTGTTTTCTTATCTGTATAAAGAGATTAAATAGTACCCGTCTCAAAGGTAGTTAAGATAATTTAAGTGAATTAGTTTATGAGAAGTACTTTGAATATCTTCTGGTATATTAGTATGCATTATATACATTTTAGCTTTTACGTGGTTTCATAATCTTTAGTTTCCTTTTTTTTCTTTTTTCTTCATTATATGAAATTCCACAAAATCTTTTAAAGAAATATTAAAATATTTGATAATTTCTTTTGATTGAACTGATTTTTTTTAATGGTTAGGCACTATACCTCTGCCACTGCAATTCTATTTATGGTCTTTTTGTTTTGAAAACTATTGCTTTGGGTCATGATGTTTCTGGTGGAAATATTAGAGTTGCTAAAATCATCAATTGTCTCTTATATTTGTTATATATCTTATTTCTACTACTTTCATTGTAGTTCTCATGCTCAACTCACAAAGCCCTGCCTGATGGCCCAATGACCCTTATATAGCCTTAAGCGTGTTCACGTGAATCAGTGACTTTGAGCCTATGGTGCATTTGTGGGCACTGGAGGTGTTGTTTGGTGTCTCCTCTTGAGTATTCCATAATTCCTTATATATTTGTTAATACAGTCAAAGGGGATTCATTCTGTTAACATACTTACTAGTTTTGTGCCAGTTAAATTTTCCAAAAACTTTCATCTCAGAGCTTTAAAGTTCTATGAAATCTCTTATAGATAAATGATTCTTTACAACCTTTCCTTGTAATTATTTTCTAAACCTATTTGTTTTGATCATTTTCAGAATAAAGGCTCAAGGATCAGAGGATTTTTAGACCACCTTCTAGATTTCAGTCTACATGTTATAATATTTCATTTAACCTCATCCAGGCTTGATCATTGGTCTCTTATCTTGTGTCTTTTGGACCAAAATCCAACCTAGTTGCTTATTTCTTAATTTATGATGATCATACCTCATTTCAGAGAATGTTGAATAAATAAAACATCATGAAAGATCAAAGCAGTGTGTACTGATTCTGGGTTTAGTAGTATCCTTTATCTTTAGGTTGAACTCTGAACTATACATCTCTTCTATTAGATCTCAAAGTGTGGTTTTGGGGGTTCCTGAGATCTTCTCAAGGAAGTTTATTAAGTCAGAAACCAAGTAAAATACCCACTCAAAATGGAAAGTAGGCCAATGGATTTTAATAGAATAGTGTCTGAAAAGTTCATTGATATTGTTTCAGATTCCACATTGCAACTAACCTTTAAAAAAACTACTCACTGTTAATTTTCCACGTAGTATCAAAGAATCATATCTACAGTTATCTGAAAAGACCATTAAAATATTCCTCCTCTTTTCCAACAGCATATCTATATGATGACAGGTTTTCTTCATGTATTTGAAGCAAAACATAGCACCACACATTGAATACAGAAGTAGATATGAAAATCTGGCTGTCTTCTATTAAGTGAGACAATAGTCTTGTAAAAAATGTAATAGTGTGTCAGTCTTCTCACTAAAGTTTTTTGTTTGAGGAAATATATTTTTTCATAACCATGTGTTTAAAAGGTAATGACTTATTTTCAAATGATTTAAATATTTTAATTTATAATTTAATTTAAACTAATTTAATATTAGTTTTAATGTTTTTATTATGGCAATTATCAATAGCTATAACTCACATAAACAAAAGCTTTTGGGGATCCTGAACACTTTTTAAGAGTGAAAACTACTGGTCTATTCGATACACCTTTTGGAGGTTAATGAAGAAAGAGGATATTACGTTATTTGTATTAGCCTTACTGAATATTATTCTGAGGAAGGAGTATCCTCTTCAAAAAAAAAAATGATTCTTACCTAGATTAATTTTTCAAACTGACAAATGAGTAATGGCTGTGAGGTGTGTGTCGTCTTTATTTCGGTCTACGGGCGTTCTGTGAGAGTGGTGATGAAAGTCATCTGTTAATAATTTCTAGTGAATGAATTGTCTGAGTGCCAGACTGTAAAGTAAATTATGACAAAGCTAAATGTAAAGCCCTTGGAATGGACGCTGGACCTAATTGTGTCATGTAGATTGGCGTTCCCTTGTCAGCTTGGACGCAAACAAAACTGTGACCTTGGGTGAGTCACAACTTCTCTCTGCCTCAGTTTCTTCCTTTTAAAGTGAATAAGTTGAACTACATGCTCTCTGAGGTCTGCCAGTGAAGACTACCCAGTGGTTGTACAGTTTCCTTTTAGGAATCAAAACAGAGTGTCCCTTAACATATTTGCAAGTCTGGTTTCAAGTATTCTTTAGTCACAAGTCTAGCTTCATAGTTTTCAGGTAGTCTGGGTAGAAAAAGGTCATTTCCATTTACCATTTTCAAGTAAAAGTGAAGAAGGGTGATCTATCAATTTACTTGAAAAGCTGAGTTTTTGTGTGTGTTTTTATCAGGTCTGTCTTTTTATGAAATCTAATACTTACTATGAATTCCTAGTTCTTTTTTATTTACTCTCTTCCTCATGGAAACAGGATATTTGTGTTGACATAACATTGGCTGTTTATGGTGATAGTCATAGTCACTTTGATAACATTGTAACACGTTCATAACTTTGACTTAGACTTTTGAATCTAAAGTTCACTATTTCAAAGGGCATATTCTAGATTTCCAGACAAGTAATTAGATATTTATCTTAATATATGCTGAATTTTTTTCATGATAGAATGAAACAGTTTAGTAAATAACCTAGTTTTTTAAAAAAATTTTCCATTGTTCCTGAAGTTTTTTGAAATTCACCTTGTATGATAAACCAAAAGCTTCATAAGTCAGGGAATTTGTGACAAAGTTTTCCCTTTTAGTAAACTTTCAGAATAAACTGTTGAGATGTAAATATCTGTATGTAGTGCAAAGTGTGGAAGCATGGTGGGGGGGGTGTGTGTGAGTATTCATGTTTACTATGTATGATCAGTCATTACAGCATTGCCTAGGTTGCTTGGGAACGAAAACAAGTAACTTTCTTTTTCTTACTACTTTTCTCATATTTTGATTTTGAAATTGCAAATATACCTAGAATTTTTCTAGGTAAATACTTTAGATAATATTTTTAGAAATTAGTTAAAAATGAGACTTGCTTCTCCTGATGATTCATTCATTTACTTTCATTCACTTATGACATTTCTGGGAAGAGTGGGGATAATTTTATTGAAAAAAACTTAGTGCTTTATAACTGCGGTCCCCAACCCCCCAGACTGTGGACCTGTACCAGTCTGTGGCCTGTTAGGAACCGGGCCACATAGCAGGAAGTGAGCAGCAGAGGAGCAAGGGAACCTTCATTTGTATTTACAGCTGCTCCCCATCGCTTGCATCACCACCTGAGCTCCACCTCCTGGCAGATCAGCGGGGGCATTAGATTCTCATAGGAGTGTGAACCCTACTGTAAACTGTGCATGCGAGGGATCTAGGTCACGCTCTCCCTATGAGGATCTCGAGCCCACCCTGGTCCATGGAAAAATTGCCTTCCATGAAACTGGTCCCTGGTGCCAAAAAGGTTGGGGACCACTGCTTTATAATGCAAGAATCACTACAGTGTACTTTTTAAAAAATAAGTTTTGCTTTTAAATATCACAAATATCTTAAGTTTATATGTGAGTATGTCTGTCTTTTGTCATCTAAAATATTTAGAGCTGTTTATTTCACACTTAAAAAATAAAGTTGAGATAAAAGGTATGGTTCTAGTTAGAGAACCTGAAATTATTCGACTTAATAGTTTTCATACCACTGACATGCTGAAACTAAACGATACCTGGAGATTTATTTATAGATTTGATACCTTTTGTGATATTGAAATTCTGGGTGTGTCTGACCTTGTCTATCCTTGTGATGTCAGAGTAATAGCAGATGTTATATTGATCACCAGTAATTGAGGAGCAACACTTTGCCTCCCTCAATGCAGGGGTCCCCAACCTATGATGGGTTGTATAACTATTTCATTATATATTACAATGTAATAATAATAGAAATAAAGTGAACAATAAATGTAATGGGCTTGAATCATCCTGAAACCATCTCCCTCCTCAGTCCATGGAAAAATTGTCTTCCATGAAAGTAGTCCCTGGTGCCAAAAAGGTTGGGGACTGCTGCTAATGCATTGAGGTCATTTTTTTCCTCTAAAATAATAATTTTGTCCTTTCAGCTGTTGCTTTAATTTCATACTACTCATTTGCTGATAAAATTTCAGCCCTAATGCTAAATAATTTATCATTTTATTTACTAAATTCAAATTGAGAGAAAAAATATTGGCTTCTTGATTACATTTAAATATAGCCATTAACTTGGATATCTTTGGGGATGGTATTTCAAAATTATTAGAGAAGTTGAAAATATAAGCATGTTAATGGATAGTCTTCATTTTAAATTTTAGGATCTCTGTTTAAAACTTTAGGTTTTAAACTTGTGAAGTATAGGCTTTGTTTTCAGTTTTAAGAGTTTTATTTTATTCTTTATACAGTAAGGTAATGATGAAATGAAAATGTAATTACATATAAACTCTTGTTACTTAACTGATGTTCTAGAAACCTCTGCATTTATGATTGTTAGTGGTATGGCCAAGGCCAAAATTTCTATGTAGAAAAGTGGTAGAGATTGCTTGTATTTCATGCTACTAATAGAAAACTGTTAGTCTAAGGAAGGAAACGGGACAAACAAAAAGCAATTTGAATACTTAAAAAGTTAATACCAAGGGGAATGAGTGTGAGATAATAATTGGCCATCTGGATTCATAACGGTGACTATGACAATTTTATTTTTAATGAATACTTCATTGGTATGTAACCTCATCTTATATTAATATATTAGGAGTTGAGACAAATATACAAAAATGGCAATGTGAAACAATGAAATTTGGATTGTAAGGGGCCAAATTGACTTAGGTATTCCGATAAGGAGAGATTGTAAGGGCAAGTCTTGGAAACTGAGGTATGTGGGGTGGTCAGAGTTGGTTTCTATACCTAGTCTTGAAATACTTGCAGGGGGTGAGGAGTGGATACTTCCGAGTGGAGGGAGCTCTGTGAGCACAACCCTGGGGATGGGGAGAAAACAATGAGTGTGGCTGAGCCATGTGGTGAGGTCAAGAATAGGCTTGGAGAAGTGGCATTACCTTGGTTACATGAGTTTTAAGTACCAGAACTACTTTTTTGTTTTTAAATTTCAGCTCATTATGGGGGTACAAAAGTTCAGCTTATATATATTGCCCATGCCCCCTCATCCCCCCGAGTCTGAGCTTCCAGCGTGTCCATTCCCTAGACAGTGCACGTCGCACTCATCAAGTAGGTATACACCCATCCCTTCCCCCCAGCCCCGACCTTTGGTTCTCCTGGAAAGAGTTGGAACCCATTCTATTAAGTGAAGTATCCCAAGAATGGAAAAATAAACACCATATGTACTCACCAGCAAACTGGTTTCCCTGATCATCAGCTAAGTGCACATTTGGGAATAACACCAAATTGGGTATCGGACAGAACTACTTTTGATTGGAGACATTCTCCGCATAGGTGGCAGTGATGGTCTGGGAGTGTGGGAGACCTCTCCATAGAAGTGGCAACTGAGGGGGTCAGCGTGGACACTGTTGTCCAGGGAGGGAATGGATATAGTGACTTAAGTCCAGTTTAAAGTGCTGTTTGCTAGGAACTTGGAGGAATAGCACCCTCATTAAGAAGATGAGCAGCACATCCTAATAAAGGAGACAGAGAATTGTGTAGAGAACCAAGGCAGTGCTGAGTCATGGATGCCAAAGGGAAGAAGCCTGTAATCTTAGAATTTCCAAATTAGAAGAGCTCTTTGGCTGTCTATAAATCCAGCCCACTACGGGCATGGCTACTGAAACTAAGGCCCAGAGAAGTTACATGGCTTTTTTAGTATCATATAAAGTAGTTAGTAACAGAGCTGGGAGTAGAATCCTGCCCTTTTGTATTTCTGTTCCATTTTCCTTCCCTTCCAAGTGGGAGATGACGGGATAAAACCTGAAGATGGGGTTGGGAAGATCAGGCATAATGAGACCTAATGGTGACAGATGGGTGCTAGTGACTTTAAATGAGCAGTGAGGAGGAGAAACTTGGGGAGTGTGGGCATAGTGCTTACTCTTGGGAGGCATCTGTGTTGGTGACAAAGAGGGAGGGGTAGAGGGAAGAGATGGAAACTCAAAGAAACAGCAGAATTTTTGTTTGACTGGTGAACTAGGAAGAGGGCAATGGACTTGTGCTGAGATTGAACATGTAAGAGGAAGACAAGAGAATTGATGGGGGACAGTGTCCTGGGAAGGTGAGAGTAGAAATGGCACTGATATCAGGCTCAGAGTCAAATATTTAACTGCCAGATTGATGCAATATGTTTTGGCAGTGGTTGGCAGCTGGTGTCACCATTTTACAGATGTGGAAACTGAGGCTGAGACGGTGTATGTGATTGGCCTAAGACCACACAGCTAAGGCAAATGAAGAAACAAATACTTGACATGGAGAAGAAGAAAGTTGAATATCTTAGGAAAAAAAGGGCAGCCAGATGAACTTTTAACAACAAATCATATTATATGTCTGATATTTTAAAGCTCTCTGGTGGCTTCCCATTGTAAGCAGCTTAAAGCAAAATAATTAGAGGTCTGTAAAGCCCTCATTTGTCAGGACCCTGACTACCATGTTTAGTATCTGTTTCCTCCTGGTTCATTCCCCACACTGACCTTTCTGTGGCTCCTATGAACCAAGCCCCCTACCTTTTGGGGGCTTCTGTACTTACTGGTCCCTCTGCCACGAAGGCTCTGCCTCTGGATTTTTGTTTCCTGCATCTAGTCTTGTCATTCAGGATTGCTCCATTGTCCCCCTCTCAGGCCTTCTCTGACTGTCATATTTAAAGTGGCTACCCCTGTCATCTAACACTGTGGTTCCCAACCCCCAGGCCGAGGACCGGTACTGGTCTGTGGCCTGTTGGGAACTGGGCTGCACAGCAGGAGGTGAGCAGCAGATGAGTGTGATGAGTGAACCTTCATCTGTATTTACAGCTGCTCCTCATGGCTTGCATAACCTCCTGAGCTCTACCCCCCATCTATGGAAAATTTGTCTTCCATGAAACTGGTCGCTGGTGCCAAAAAAGTTGGGGACCGCTGTTAGCACCTTCTTTTGTTGTATTCATAGCACATACCTGTCAGAATGATCTGTCTTTACATCATTTCCTGTAATTAGAATGTAGACCTCCTGAGAACAAGGACCTCGTTTGGCCTCTTACCGTTACATTTGCCATCCCTGAGACAGTGCCAGGTACACTGTTGATGTTCAGTAAATACTGAGTGAATGTGTGAATGAATTGGTTAGCAAGAGGAACTGGGGGTGGGTATGTTTCTGGCATGGCTAGATAAATATTGGTGATTATGTAATATCAATAAAATTATTGTTAAGTAACAGTCGAGTTCTGCCTTGTTTAACAAAAAAATTATTGTGACCTCTAGCAGCATATTTTTAGGGTTTTCACAAAATAATAATCAACAAAGGCTGTTCTTGCTTTTTCTCATCTCAACATAATACTTGGTCCTGATGTATTCCAAGCTAATTGGTGACTTATATTCTGAGTCTTTATTATGAGGCTACTTATTTATTTTTAATTTACAAACAGTAAAATTCACTCTTTTGTGTGTGCAGTTCTACATGTTTTGCCAAATGTGTAGTAATATAACCACCACCCATTCAAAATGCAGAATAGTTTATCATCCACCAAAATTCCCTGTGCGGACCTTCTTGGTCAACCCCTCCTTTTACTCCCAAACTCTAGTGACCACTATATGTGCCCTATGCCTGTAATTTTGTGTTTTCTAGATTGCCATGTGAATGGAATAGTACTTTATGTAGCCTTTTGATTCTGACTTCTTTAATTTAGCATAATGCACTTGAGATTTATCCATACCATTGCATATATCAGTAGTTAGTTTCTTTTTATTGCAGAGTAGTATTCCATTTATGACTATACCACGTTTTTGTTTTTGTTTTTGTTTTTTTTTTTTTTTTTTTTGAGACAGAGTCTCACTCTGTTGCCCAGGCTAGAGTGAGTGCCGTGGCATCAGCCTAGCTCACAGCAATCTCAAACTCCTGAGCTCAAGCGATCCTCCTGTCTCAGCCTCCCAAGTAGCTGGGACTACAGGCATGCACCACCATGCCCGGCTAATTTTTTCTATATATATTTTTAGCTGTCCATATAATTTCTTTCTATTTTTAGTAGAGATGGGGTCTCGCTCTTGCTCAGGCTGGTCTCGAACTCCTGAGCTCAAACGATCCGCCCACCTCGGCCTCCCAGAGTGCTAGGATTACAGGCGTGAGCCACCGCGCCCGGCCTATACCACGTTTTTGTTCATCCCTTTATCTGTTGATGGACATTTGGGTTGTTTCCAGTTTTGACTACAAATAAAGCCACTGTAAGTATTTATGTACAAATTTCTGCATGGACATATGCTTTATTTTTTTCTTCAGTAAAAACCTATGAGTGGTATGGTTAGATCATATAATAGGGGTAGGTTTAATTTTTAAGAAACTGTCAAATTGTTTTCCAAAGTGGTTGTACCATTTTACATTCTCATCAGCAGCATGTGAGTATTCCGGTACATTACATCCTTGACAACACTTGATAGTTAATCTTTTTAATTTTAGATTTTATGATAGGTGTGTAATGATACCTCATTGTGATTTAAATTGGCATTTCCTAATGCCTAAATGATGCTAAACATCTTATATGCATATTTGCCATTCGTATGCTGCCTTCTCATGCCCGTTAACTCTTCTCATTTTTATCGGGGTGTTTATGTTCTTCTTTTTGTGTTCTGATATCAGTGTATTTTAATGTAAGCTCTTTGATGGAAGACCTAGAACTAAGAGAGAAATAGCTATTTAGAATTCTGTATTGAAAGAAGAAAAAAATAATAGGCAGTTTTCAAATTATTTAGTAACCACCATGTTCTTAATTTGGGTGAACAAACCAAATGAACATGAAACTGACCAACTGTCCCTACTGTGTTCCCATCTACTTGGGGAAGATGACTGGCATCAGTGTATACAGCCATTTTTGTTCTCTAATTGTGTGTTTGGTGGTTTGATACAGATAAGAATTGTTAGCAAAGATTAGAAAAGGAAGAGTTCTATGTGAGCTAGAATAGTCAGGGAGAGCTTTGTATAGGAGGTGAAGATTTTGGTAGACAGGAAGACTGGTGGTATTTGGGAGGGTATAGGGAGAAGGGTACTAAAGGAATAAGTAATAGCATAAGTCAAAGTGTGTAGACAGGACAAACAAAACCTGCTTGGAGGAGTATAATGGTAGTTGAGGAAAACTAGATGATAGGAATTTGTGAATGTTGAAATGAAATGTTGGGCACTTTTAGCATAGCCCTATTAAACATTTTTTTTTTTTTTTTTAACCCGGTAGTGACATAAAAGGGTAGAAAGGTAAGTCTGGTAAGGGAGATAGGAAATAGCAGCTGAGACAAAAACATAGTTGCGATGTTGTCATATTGGTATTGAATAATTCAGGCAGGATAGGGCCTGGTGGGCAAGGGTTAGATATTAGAGACAATTTTTAGGAAGAAATAATGAGATGTCAGGCTATCTGACCCAAAATCTGTTCCTTTTCCACTGTACCGCTAAGCCATGTGTGTTAACAGCAGGAGTATAGCAAAGAAAAACACGGAGGCTTATAGGAGCAAGGAGAAACTTGAAGCAGGATTATAACTCTATTATAAGGGAAAAGGAGCTAATAGTTTTGTTTGGATGAAGGTAAAACCTGATAATTTCAATACCAAAATAGAATGCTTTTTATTAGGCTACAGAAAAAAATACCCCCAGGAAATGGAAACAGGAAGAGCCAACTACTGGTTTGGCAGAGTTGGAAAGCGAACTGGTGAAAGATTATGTAAATGATTAGAAATAGTGACATATGGAATTCTGGTATGCATACAAGATCTCGGCTTATTTGGAATTCTATTAATTGTGTCCTCAAGTAACTGATGTTTGAATTCACAGTACTTTTTCCAAAAGTGGAAATGAGCTTATTTTCCTCCATCACATGGTAGAGTTTGTATTTACTTAATGTTTTCTTTTCTGATGTATTTGAGATTCTGGGCACAAAGGTTGGGAGTGTAGAGGTGGAATAGGAGCAGACATTCTTCAGTTTATGCCAGTTTGAATTCTCACTATTTTTTTTTGAAAAGGAAACTATATTCTGAGAGGCTTTTGTTCTTGGAAACTTTGAAGTATGACTGAAGAATTTATTGTCGTATGATACAAAATATTTCTTTCTCCATTTCTCTGTCATTTTCATACCTAATCTAGGTAAGTATATAGTTATTCCTTTGAGACTTCTGGAAGCATTTTGGGCTTTCTATATGTGGTAGAAATATGATAATTTCATTGACATATACCCCATATTTTGGACTTGGTTGCTATGATTCAGGTGAAAATAGCACTTTTTTCCCCACTCCTAAGTACTATTTTTTAGGGAACTGAAGAAATTGACAGGTGCCTAAAGTAGGGAAGGAGGAGTTACAAACAGCAACCTTTAATTGTGAAAATCTAAAGCTGATAGCCCCTATATTTATATGACTTAAGAAACATTCAGTTCCATGGGTGGTTCTTAGATGTCTATTAGCAGGTATCCCCTATTTTCAAGCTTATGTTCATTTAAAAAGCAAAAGATTTTTAGGAAAGAGTATACTTTTGTGAACTGTGCATTTTTTGAAGGTAGAATTTGTTGCCACTACCTGAGAATGGAAGAAGTAAAGAATACAAATCTAACTGCGAACATGGCCTTGCCTCTGTGATTTCATAACACTGATGAAACATGCTTTTTAAAAAAATTAAATTCTTGCCAGTTTTACTCTAGCAGGAATAAGCAAATCTAGTATTCTGAGGGTTTTAAGGAAAGTAGACATAAAACAAGTTTTTTTAAAAAATGGGAAAATGACTAGATTTCCATGGCCGTCAGAGTCAGTACACAGTCTCTTCCAGATACAACTGACGTGAAGTGTGCTAACCCTGAGCTATTTCAAGACTGTGTAGTGTATCAAGGGAGAATGATAACATATTCTCATCCTATTCTTAGTGTTTTGTGATGCTTCTGAAGTTCCAGTTGCTGGGCTTCAAAAGGGGGTGCCCTTCCCTGGGCTTTGTCCAAGAGACGAAAGAAAGACTATTTTAAGAAAGAAAATGTAGAGATTTTTAAAAAAGAAATATACTGCTACCTATAAATAACTATTATATATGAAATGCCAATTCTATTTACTAAACTCCCTGCAACTGATAACAAACAACAATGCACATTAAAAGCGCTTAATCCAAAAAGAGTTCTGGAGGTGGATCGTGGTGATGGTTTCACAACAGTGTGAATGTACTTAATGCCACTTAAAAATGGTTAAAGTGATAAACCTTATGTATGTTATACCACAATGAAAAGATAATTTAATCCTAAAAACACAGGTGCCTTACATTGATGAAATTTGGCCCACAATAAAAGACTCCAGGGTGTACTGAAAGCCTGGCGTGTAAGCCCTCTAAGCCAGGACTAAGCTGGGACTTAGCTTTGACTTTCCTGCGCTGACTAATAAGTACAGTGTCATATACATGCTCTGTCCATTACTGATTTTCATTCAACAAGCATTTAGTAAGCACTTGATTCTGTCAAAGCATAGTCTTGGGTGTGTGGTCAGAGAGAAGAATGAGAAATTCCTTATCCTTCAGGAACACCCAATCTAGACATATTCGAGATCCTATTACAGAGTAGATTGTAGTAGGTGTTATTCTGAAGATACCAAATAATGTTTTGAGAACAGGAGGAAATGCTTAGAAATTAAATATTAATTTCATTAATCAAATTATGTGGTGGTTCTAAGTGAATTTAATGTGATTAGTCAGGACTCTTGTTTTGCAAACAGCACAGGAACCCATCTCATACCAGCTTAAACAAAATGGAATCTCTTGGGTAACAAAATGGGAGAAGTTCAAGGGGGTAAACCTCAGACTTGGCTAGATCCCAGGTTTCAAATGGTGTTGTCATAAATTTCTTTGTGTCTCCATCTACTGGAGCTTTCTTCTTTTCATTCAGCTTTATTGTCAGGGGCCAGCATCACTAGGAGCTTATATTTTCGTTAGTTATTGATCTTGGTAAGAGGAATAGCTTCTCTCAATAGATTCTGATTGACCTGGCTTGGCTCACATGTCCAGCCCTGAGTTAGAGGCAGTGCTGTGTGCACACATGTGTATACACGTGTTTGTGCATGTGAGCGGTGAGTGCTTGGCCTCACACAGACCATGGACTAAGAATACAGGAAGATGCTTCTCCAAAGAGTCTGGGCAAACAAAAACTGTACTCTGTGTCAGTAGTTTCAAAAACTGATCAGACTGTCAGTTATTAATTACTCTTTATTTAAATAGAAAGGTTAACCACATTGCTTTATTCTGTGAGCATTATCATTATTAAAACTTAACTGTTATCGAAGTGAACTATCTAGTAGTATCGCATTCTTCTAGAGAACAGGAAATTAGTGATTGGAAAGGGCAAAAGCAACATGTGTTTTAGAGTGAGAGAAGATCTGGTAGTTTCTTTTGTGAGTACATTTACAAATGCTTTAATAGTGAGAAAATTAAGTAATAACCAGAATGTTTTTCTAAGAGCAGTGTAATGCAGATTTGCCCTAAATCTCTGATACATAAAGAATGTTGACATTGATATAATTCTAAAAGGCTCAGTAAATTGGCCCTGTGAATAAATGTGGCTCTAAACCATCCGGTTCATTATTGTTGTCTACCTGGGAGCACCTGAGTGTCATATCATCTTTGGCCTCTCATTGAAGGCCTGTGCTATTCTTGATACAAATAATCTTTTTGCGTTTGAGAGGATTACTAACAAAATGAATTTATACCTGCTCGCTGGTACAATGTACATACTTACAGGTGTAACTTTACAGATAGCTTCAAAAGATTTGTGGACCACGTCTTCCACCAACCATTTCATGAACCCATGGACTCCAGATTAAGAGAACTGTGCCTCTTGGTCGTTGTTCAAATATAACTCCATAGTAGGAAGAGAACCGTAGTGATTGACTACCAATAGAACATTTACAGTTGAAAATACAATTTGAATTGTTTGTTCATTAGCAGTGCTAAGTTATACATTTGTTCACATCATCTTATAACAGGTGGTAAATATTTATGTAAGATGGTTAGCTGGGCAAAAGAATCCCATGAAATAGGGAATGCTAAGTGACCCATATAAACAAGCTAGAGATATATTTGAAAAAGATGAGGGTTAACAAGCTTGCAGATATTGACAAGTAAAGAGATAGCATCATCTAGAGAGGATATGATCAGGGGTCCGAATAATCTTGGTGAATTGGAGAAAATATAAGAAATGAATATATAGGAGAATGGCAGGCCAACTTTGGGGTCATACTTCCACTTGCTTATTGCATGACCTTGGGCATACGACCTCTCTAACAATGGGTTTCCACATCTGTAAAATAGTGACAATAATAGTCCTTACCTCCTATGACCATTGGGAAATTTATCTGAGCTAATCCGTTAAAGTGCTGGCATATACAGTATACAGTAAAATATTTTAGTTGTTACTATTACTGATTCTTATTAGTTCCAATTGGAATTGAAATAGAGGAATAGGAACAAACAGGAACTGCAGTGAGTGAATAATTACAAATATGAGAGTATGAGCTAAGAGATTCCATCTTGAAAAGAACTAACAATTTAATAAATTCAACCACAAAACTAACATTATTTTAGAGAGAAGAAATCCTTTCAGTTCTTTCTACCCTTATGAGATCCTTGAGAACTCCATTCTTTTCTGAATTCCAAAAATAGATATTATTATGAAAATAGCTTAGATTAGTGATTTCTCAACTCTTTTAGATCAATACAAATGAAGATTAATATTCATGTATATCACATACTCCCCGGCAGATTGGATTTAAAAGTGATGTGTCAGAATGCATGTGTAGGCAGTAAAGCAAATAGCACCATAAGCTTTTTGTTTTTGTGATATTCATAAAAATCAATACTCAGCATAAAAATATGACTCAGTAAGAATTGCTTATTATGGGTGCTAATGTAGATGGGATAGGCTGCACGGTGATGTATAGTGATGGTTTTAATCTCTACCTCTTCTCACGCTTGTGAAAACCATCAAAATGCAAACGAGAGAGTGGCTTTACTATAGGAGGAATCACGAACCCATTCTGTTTCTACTTGAAAAGTAAATAACCCACAAACATCAATATTATTGTTATTACTAATAAACAGTTCACAACTGATCATGCCTTATTGTATAATACTCTGATTATAAGGACCTTTGGTTTAGAGGAAAGCCCGAGAAGTTGGTAAAAATGTAAAAAAAAAAAAAAAAAGAAAGAAAAATCCCTGCCTCTTCCCCATAGTTAGAAATCGCTAAATATAAATATATAATGCTATTCAAATATAAGCACTGTTAAGCAAATGGCAGCAAAATACATAAGTGGTATCTTCTCTAGACAACAGAAGAAAACACAAAAAGAAACCCTCTTAGGGATTTAGATTAGGCTATGAAAAAATCTGCTGACTTTATGTTATTGTTAATATTGGGCTAGAATTGTTTATAGAAGGCCGATGAAAGCTTTTTCTCTGTGAGTTTTTAAAGGTAAGAATAAATTTCATGTTTGAGATGCTTTTGATGTGCCTATAACCAGAATAGAAATGTTTTAGATTATAACTTTATCTCAGATTGAGTAATTCTGTTGTAATAAGTCAGCATATGTTGCCGTCTAGTCTAAAAACTGCATGAAGATAAAAACATATTATGTAAAACCATCTATAGTATCAAGTCTTTACAATTCCACTATGCTTAAGATATAATGCCAACACCATATACTAGATAATTTCCGGATGGTTTAAAGAGAAGAACACTTACTTGAACACATATCTGACTCCTGGACAGTATAAGAATAGAGCAGTGGAAGAAAACACACACATTAAACATTTCGATTATATAAAAATTTAAAATGCTTGTATGCCAAAGGAAGTTAAGACAAAAGATGGGAATGGTGCATAGGTTAATATCTGCTAAGAGCTAATACAAGTTGATAAGAAGACCATGAAGACTATTGAGAGAGGAGGAAAAAAACAAGCCAAGGACACAAACAAGATAGCTCATAGAACAGCAAATACATACGGAGGGTCTGAACTTCTGAACTGTTTAGTCATGCTAGTAAATAGAGAAATAGAAATGAAAACAATTATACACCATTTTTAATCGATCAGATTTTCAGGAAGAGCAATGGCCGGTAGGGAGCATTGAGATCACCACTCTTGGATGTCAGTGCGGAATAGAAAGAGATACAAGTAATTTGGCAGTAGGCACCATCAGAAGTAGTGCGATATGGTGATTCCAGAGCATGGACTCTCCTGTCAGATGGCCTGGTTTCAATCTCAGCTTTACCACTTACTAGCTGTGTGATCTTGGGCAAGTTACTTAACTTTACCGTGCCTCAGTTTTCTCATCTGTAAAATGGGGATAATGATAGACTGCACCAAACAGAATTGTTCTAAGGGCTTATTGAGTTAGTATATGCAAAGTGCTTGCCACATAGTAAGCCTTACATAAGTATGTTTGCTTTATTATTATTAATTATTATTGTCTTTATGTATCTCAAAAGGTCTAGTTTCTAGGACTGTGTCATCAGGAAATTATGCATGTGAAAAAGATTTATGTATAATGGTGTTCATTTTAGCATAATTAATACAATTTTAAATAAATTTTTCCCCAACAAGTTGGGGATTAGCCAAATTTTGGTAAATGTATTTTTATTATTATCATATAATAGAAGCAGCTATTGCTGTGAGGAAAATTTATGGGAAATCATTAAAATTTATTTTTTTCTACTTAACATTACAATACGCAACTAACTTCATGTACAGAATTTGTGCAGTTATGTATGTGTATATTTCATTTTCAGTGGTAAGAAACGTGTATATTATATTCTTAGTGGAAGGAAATGCCTCAAAATCAGTGGTGTTTATCTTGGAGTAATAGGATTAATGCTTTGGTTTTTTTTTTTTCTTGTATTTACCAAATTTTCTACAATGAAAATGTATTTCTAGAGCAAAAAAATTATTAAAAGAGTAGAGATTTGAGAGTATAATAAATCTTTCACATATAAGAACAAGATCATCTTTGCCTCCAGATGGCACTACCATTTTCACAGCAACGTAAAGAATTGTGGGCTGAGGAGCATTTTGTTCATTTGTGATCTAGGCTTGATGGATATGTTTGTCTTGCTTTCCAGACAAGTACTAGACAACCTGGTGGGGTTGGGGGTGTCTCTTTACATGCGCCTCAGAATGCTGCTCTTTTTCTTACAGGTTTTTGCCTGCTTCTAGATACTTTAAAAAGACTGTAGAACCATTTGTTGTAACATCTATTAAAACTACTCACGAGTAAATTAAATTCTTATGTTTATAATTATCTGAATAAGCATGCATGATGAATAAAACAGGTTTTTCATAGTACAGTTTATTTCCTGAGCTAATAGAGTAACTTTAAGAGCTATTAGGGTAGAATGAAAATATTGCATAAAAAAATCTATTATCCTCACAATGATTTCTCCTCCACATTAATGATTTTTCCTCTTGCTCCATTGTTTTATCAGGGCTAAAATTTGACCCCTTCAGGTCTTGTGATCCTGTCAGAATGGTTCTTGCAGGTACTTAAATTATATAAGCAATCCTTTGCTTTTTTTTTCTTTTTTGTTACTTTTCTTTAAGTTGCACTGTTCTCCCAAAGTGATCCTTTAGCTTAATGATATGAAGAAAAATTAACTGTGGGTAAATAGGAAGGGTTTTATTTATTGGTATTAGGTGCATCAATGGAAATTTTGTGATCCCACTGGATTTTCTTGGTAGGTTAATCAGTTGCAAAATATTTTAAAGATGTGCATGAATGCATATCACAAAGTATTTGTTTTAAAACAATTTCGTGAATAACCCTAATATTGTTAATGACATCATGGTTTGCAGTTGGCCTGCTGACTGAATATTATATTCATCAAGACTCTGGAAATAGTGACTTATCTAGATTTACACTTATAATTTAGATGTTATTGCTAAGGAGTATTTTTATAATAAAAAGTAAATATTTCATTAGGCAAAATAAAGAAAAAATAATTTATACATTTCTTTTCAGAAGCTCTCATGTTTAACATTGGTATATATAACAAATTATTTTCTGAAAGACCTTAATGCGTTTAAATTTGACCTATTGGTAATAATTTTTGAGTGTATTTTTCAAAAGTGACATACAGTTCAGAATGGAATTATTTGAGATAAGTAACAAGCAAGGTAGGTTAGTTATCAACTGGGAAGCTGAATTAGACGAACTAAACAGAGGCCGAATCATCTAGACAGGGGTTAGGAATTTTCACATGATGACTTATTTGTCTCTTTCTTTATTTTTAAATTAAATTATTTTATTTATTTATTTATTTATTTTTATTTATTTAAGTGTGAACATGTGGACTTCATTAGGAAAAAGCTATATTATTTTTAATAGATTTTAAATACACTGATCTAAGTATAATTGCACATGTGTGCATATGCACGTGCCTTTAAGTGGAGGAGTTTGTAAAGTGTTTCTCAATATTCAAAATTGCAGTCTAGCCAATGTAAGACCCTCAATAAAAGAATAACTGAAAGACATGATTCATCATAAATTAGAGTGACTTTTTTGAGTATTGGAGTTAGATTAACTAAATTTCTTCCTACATGTTGTAAGATCTAATTTACTAAATTACATTAACATAAAATTTATTCAACTTTTACAATATGAATTTCCCATAATGTAAAGTTTAGCTTAATTAATGTTTCCCAAGTATAATTATAATGTAAAGTCCAGAGGTTCAAGATAAATTATTGACGGCAATAGTACCATCCATATTTTCCCACCCAGAGTTAACAAATGTGAATTTGTCATTTGGTTCGGGTCATTCCTTAAATGAAAGACAGAATATTACAGGTGAAATTCAAGTCCTGTTTGGATCCCTTCCCCACCCGTTTCACTTCCACTCCATCTTTGCAGAGGCAGTCTAAGTCAAGAATGTCGTATGTATTCTCTGCCTGTTTTTATCCTACATATATAGGTACGTGCATACATTAAAAAATTTAACAGAAATGGAACCTTACCCTTGCAAAACATCTAACAATTTTTGAGCTCTGTGTGTCATGATACTTTCAGATCTAGTTCATTCTACCTCAATTGCTTGATAGTATTTTATCGCTTATCTAGTTCTCTATTTATAGACATTTAGGTTGTTTCCAGTTTTATCGCTAATAAAAATAGTACCGCAAAGACCAATTTTGTGAATGCCTCCTCATACAACAGAGCAAAGGTTTCTCTAGGATATATAATTAGAAGCTGAATATCTGGGTGATGAAGAAATGTATATATCTTGAATTTTACAAATTTTGCATAATGCCCGCCGGTGTGCTTGTGTTGGTTTCCATTTTCAACAGCATGTGTGAGGTTCTGATTTTCCACACCCGTGCTGACACTTTGAATTGTGAGTGGGAAATGGTGTATCATTTGTAGTTTACATCTGAATTTCCTCATTACTAGTGAGGTTGGGCATATTTTCATAGGTTTATCAGACTGAGTTTCCTCTTCTGTAAATTGCCACTCACATCCTGGATACCCATATTTCTTGTAACTCGTCTTCTGTTTATTGACTTGTAAAAGTTAGTAATCTGTGCATTAAACCTTTGGTTATGTGAGTTGAAAAATATGCTCTCCCAGTCTATGGCTTGTCCTTTAACCTTATTATGGTGTTCTTTTTCATACAGATCCTTTAAATTTTGATACAGTCATAATTTCAGTTTTTCTTAAGGTCTGTGCTTCATATGCTTTGCTCAAGAAATCTTTTCCTATGTTAAGTTGATAAAGATATTTTTCAATAGATTCTTCCCGTAGTATTTCCATTTTTCTTTAACTCTCAAAGTTTTTCATGTAGTAGTTGATAAAAGAATTTATTTTTCAGAAATGTGCTTCCTTTAGGAAATGATGCATTGCTACCACCACCATCCTCTAAAATCATCTTCACAAAGATAGGAATGATTTCCTATGATATTTTAGAGGCTAAGAACAGAAAACATTTGCACACTATGACTTACCAAGAGTGATTACTACATAGCTATTTAGAAGCTTTCAATAAACACTAAATAAAATACAGAAGTTGGATTATGTTTATTTGGTTTTGAGGTTCAAATATTTGTGAAAATATTACGCCGGTGTGGGAAAGTAAAATAGAGGAAACTTCTAGTTTTGGTGATCACAGTTATTCAGTGTAGATTTAGATTATCATCTTAAATTCTTTTTGGAAACATAAGGCCACGCAGACTGGAAAAGTTCAAATATTAATAATATATATTTCTGCTCTGTACTCTCAACACAGTTTATCACCTGAAATGTGATAAGAGCACTCAGTAGTCCTTTTGGGATGATCCTTAAATAAGGTGCATATATATATACATGCACATATATACATGCAAAGACAAAAATTATATACTTTTAGAAAATATAAGTTAAAGAATGTTCGTAAGCCTAGGAGGTGCTGGCAATTGAGTTTTTGAGGATACAGTTGGTGTTGGCATTATAAGCCTCTCAGATGAACCTATTTTTTGGTCCTAATAAAGGAAGGAACTTTTTTTAGTGTTTCTGTCTACTTCTCTCACTTCTGCCTCTCTTTTCAGCTTAAATTACCGATAGACACTGCCTGCATTTTATTACTGAAAGGCTAAATCTGAATCCCCAAACTGTGAATACTTAGCCAAAAATCTAGTTAGAATTCCAGCTTGATCTTTTTTTACTTCACTTATGTATTCTAACACAATTTCAGTCTTCTGAAATTTAACTAATTTGAACTACACTTTCAGGAATAAGTCAAGTCCCTGGGAAATAGGTGATTAAATATGAGGGATTCATTGCTTTCCTAACAGTAAGAATGGCCCAGCTCCACCCAGCCCTCCCTGCAAAGAGGAGCGGAAGTCGGCCATTGGTGTCTGCGGGGGAGGGTGTGTGTGGCCAAGGTCAGCACCACCTTGGGTTCTCACCAGGCAGCAGCCTCAGTCCTGACTTGCTTTCCAGGCGTTCGTCTCTGTGGTGACCCTAGGAGGCAGGAGCATTAGCTCTGCTTTGCTGATGAGGAAACTGATGCCTTCCAGAGGCTCAGTAGCGTGTTCAGGATCACAGGGTCAGGCCCAGCTCTGACCGACTCTAAAACCCCTTTTCTTATCGATACTGTCTTCCTAGTTAAAATGAGCAGCGGTCAGCTTTATAACGTTATGACTTTGTGCCTTGGTGTCAGTGGATTTTGTTCTTCTTTCCTTGGGAAGAGGTGGGGTGAGAGAGGAAGAAGAGCCATGGGGTGCCTTTGTCTTGATATGTGCCTGCAGAGGAAGCAAGGTGAAGGAACAGTGAATATTTACTCCAGCAAAGACTAAAGTTTGCTTGCTTAGTAGTTAATCTTAGAACTTGCTCTGGATGTATATGCAGATGGTACCTTACGTAAGTTCTTGGGATGTGACACTGTCTGAAGACGATGTGAGTAGGATGACACTGTCCAGAAGGTTTGAGGATAGATCTCAACAGCGTTGTGTTGAGTTAAAAAGAAAGAAAGAAAGCAGGTTGTAGAGCAATATATACTATGTGATGCCATTTATATAAAATTTTAAAACATAAAATATGTCCATTTATTGTTTATATGTATAGTATATAATGGAAGTATAAAAATACAGAGCAAAGATATCAACCAAAATTTAATGAGTGCTGCCCCTGGGGAAAGAGGGACAGGAGGGACAAAGGAGACAGTTACTCTTGTCTGTAATATTTTAATTTTATATTTGAAAAAGATATGAAATGGATTTGGATTCCATAAAATGTTAATGTCTTTTAAATCTAGGTAGAAAGTATATGGGTGTTTTATTAGATGTTATATTCTTGCTTCTACTTTAATGTATTTGAATTTTTTCCTCCGAATAACAGCAACAACAAAATGTGGTTGTAGCCAGGAGGATTTGCTACTGATTGCTGTGCCCTGAAACAAAAATATTTTGGAATCTAGAACTCAGTAGTTTTTTCGATTCTTTGTTTGGGCTATTGAAAAAAAGAAGCTACTGGATGCAGCCAGCTAAAACGACAGGCATAAAAGCTCTTCTTGCGACAGCTAAAAATGTATAGTTGGGACATAGTAAGAAACTGCAATTTAGGTCTCCCAAATTGTATAAGACGACACTGAGTTGAGAGTTAGAATACTAAAGATTATCTGAGGTTTCCCATCTGATTTGATTGGGTTTATTGCTTTGGGGGCTGTATGTGTTCTGTGTATCTGTGAACTCTGGCAGTGGTCCGCGAAGCACACCTTTGTCACTACCCCTGGCTATATGATGTGTGACACTGTTGTGCTCTGTGGGCACACAAATTATAATGGTTCAGTTAGTTTAGGTAAGAAAGAAATCTGAATGGCCAGTCTCCAAGTATTCACTGGTTGGAGTGACCTTTTCTCCGCTCACAGTCTAAGATGTTTAAGTTAACTCACAGATAGGTAAGAAAAATAAATTCTTTGAGAGACTCGGCTTCTTTGAGTTATAGTGAAAGGTCCCCAGCCATGTACGTAGGTCACAAGATGCTAGCTTGTATTTTATTTCTGTATCTTAAACTTTGATTTAAGCTTCTGCAATTAAGCTAGGATGTAGTGTTAACAGTTCCCTGAATTACGTCTCTATAAATTTGAAGCCCATAAACTGCTGTTACTGCTCAATTAAAGGGGAATATGCTATGAACTAAGAATTCGGGAGAATCTGGATTTGTCTTTTGGAGGATGATTTGGAGGCTTCTCTGTCCATTGCCTCATTTTAAGAAATGCACTTGTGTTCAAAACTTTATTGTTAAATAACTTGTCTTAGGCACTGTTTCATTTATTAAAAGCAACCTGACTTGATGTGGTATGGTATGGCTAAGAAGTAGCCAGCTGGTTTGAGATGAGGTTAGTTCAGAGAGCATTTGATTATAACTTACATTTCATAACAATGACAAATTTACATATATATAAGGTCATAGCATATTTTCTAAAACTTTTGACATGGTTTTTGGATTTGACAATTCAAAAATTGGAAAATAAACACATGTTGTTCTTTAAAGGGTTTCCTTTTATGTTAAAATGAGGTAGCTCTTTAAAGATACCCGATTTTTTATGTGACTTATATTTAATGGTCTTTATAGAAAACATGTATAGTGGTAATCACTGGAATTTGTGTCGTTTAAAAAAATAGTTTAAAGGACTTAGACATGATGTCATTTAGACTCATAACATCCTCATGTGATTATGGGGAAGTTTTCAAACTCTATTATGTGTAGGGGTATTTTTAATACGGAGAAATAAAATATATTTCCTTAAAGTCCTAAGAAAAATTACCAGTTGAAAACAGGATTTAGGATTAAGTTAGTGAATTACCTTTCTTGGGACATTTTACTATGAGCTTATTTAAGATTTGATGGTTAAAAGGGCCTTAATATTTTCACATGATGTTTCGATATAAATATATTTCAGTTTTAACAATATATTTTCAATTGTTACCATTTTATTACATAATATACTCAATTTCCAAATTCTAACCTAACCTAGAAATTGATTTCTTATAATTAGGGGTAACTTTTTAGTTAACTAATTCTTTGGAACATAAAAATAACATTTATGATATACTTACTATCACCTGAGAACAGGTCCATCGGAAATGATGAAGTTCAACTTTAAAAGTTTTGGCAAAGACAAAATTGTGGCAAGACAGATAACCTAAGTCTAGTGAACGAAGACTTGGGAACATGTGGCCATCCCTGAAGATTGCATCTCATGGGTTCTGAATGGTTCATGGCTCAATTTGATAAGGAGAGACACTAAGAATTTTTCTGGGGAAAGAAGAGAAAATATAAGTGGCTAATAAACATATAAGATTTTATATCGCTTAACATCAAAGAAATATAAATTAAGACAAAAATCTATTCCTTTTCATATTGACCACATTTTAAAAATATACAGTTTTGTTTTTTTTAAATGAGAATGCACATATGCTTCTAATGACAGTATTAACTGGGATATCCTTTCTGGAAAACAGTTTGACAGTATGTTAAGAGCCTTGTTTCTTTACCCTTTGACCCAGTATCCCCATTCTAGGAAACTATCCTAAGGGGATAATGAAAAATGTAAACAAACATTTCCAAAGATTCATTGCAGTAGTAGAAAGACCTAGAAAATGACAACTAATAGAATTATATAATTCTATTTTATTCTTTGTTAAATAATTATTCAACAAAGATTGGTATATTGCTATTATTTATGACTGTATAGCTCTTTTAAATATTTTCTAATAACCTTAAAGACACAGAAAAATGCTGTTTCTTATAATGCTGAGTGAAAAGAGCAGGGCATAAACCAATATATACAGTATAATCTCAATACTTTTCATATATACATATATGCAACAATATACATTCTAAGATGTATTTATAAATGAATTATATGAAATACACTAAATATTAATTTATTTCTCTAGATGGTGATATTGTGACTGATTTCATTTTTCTCACTTATTTGCTGTGTCTTCTACAGTCAAATATATTGTTTTTATAAATAAAGTAGTGGCCTGTTGATAAGCACAGATGCCTACTGATAAACAAAAAATGCTATTTAGCATTTTTTTGAAAGAACATATTCTTCTTTGAATTGTAAAGTTTTTATGGATGACTTGATTATTTCAATGAGGTTAAATGATTGAGTTTGATGCTGTGAAGCATAAAGAAACATAGCATGATCTCTGCCTTCCAGGAGTATAAAACTTGGTGGGCGAGGCAAGAAGAAACTCTGCTGAAAATCCTACAAATAAGATCTCTGCATTTTTAGAACCTACCTCTATGGTTACAGTAAAAGAGAGACTGGAAATCTAGGTTATGTTCTGCTATTTGTTTTTTATCAGTTATCTCATAAATTGGCACTGATTAATAGAAGTAGTCATTTTGATCCTTTAATTCATTGAAGCCTGGTTTTTGCCCATCTGTGACATGTGACACCCTCTTCCTTATCTTTTCCTATGTTTAAAGTAAAACTTGAAACGCATTTACTTAGAGGTAGTGAGTCCCTGCTGGTTCAAATGTGACAGCTAATAAAGAACCTTTTGATTTTTTAGCTAAAGATATTAATTTGGCCACATGTTGGGTTGCCTCCTGTTTCAGCACAATAGCAGGAGGGAGGCCGGTGGGAGAGGGGGACTCTTCTAAGGGTGTGTGTGGTTTTTTGTTTGTTTTTGACGTGCTCTGCAAATCTAATCTAAACACTGTTGCTTTTTAACTTCCAGGAGGGTTTTACTTGAGGGCATGTCAACAGGTTATTGGGATTCTCTTTACATTAACTTGCTGATACATATTATTGGAAGAAAATACTCTTATAGGGTTAAAATTCAAGATTGAGCACCATTCCAGTAGTAAATAGTATTGGCACAGGATATTGATCTTTTATGGAAAGAAGTGTGGCATTTTATAGTACTACAGTATGACTAAAATAGTTAAAAGAGCTAACTAATGTAAAAATGGGATGGTGAACTAATTTCTTTAGAAGGATGAATTCCTAATGAAGTGGGACCTCTGATAGATTTGAGTGATTTACATTCATTTAGATTCATTATGTGCATATGCTTGCAAATCATATTCTAGAACTATGAAAAAAGCTATTTGGCATACTTGGAAGTCTAGTGAAATCCTGTCAGTAGTAATTTATGCAGACTTTAACACTGTTTTATTTGAAGAATAAGCTGTTTAATGAATGGATCAATAAAATTTCACAAAAGTAAACTGTTCAATCAAAACTAATTATATGTTTGAGAGACATGATAAAATCATTTTAATATGGGAAACGACATGAAAATGGATACGTTTTTATGACCTTTAAGCCTTATGGCCATAGACTCTGATTTTAAGACCTTCTCTAGTTGAATAAAAAAATAATCAAGCGAACTCTACATGTCACAGGGTTTTTCGTTGTTACTGGACCATATCTGTCCTATATTATAGATGCCATCTTCCTAACAAACATCTGTGACTTTGAGTACTGTATAGTGGCTGGAATTGAAATTGCACTGCTTGGATTTGAATCTGGCTGTGGACAATCGTTAATATTGTGACTCTGGAAAATTTTGAAATTTCTATAAGCCTCAGTTTCTCCATTTGTAATCATCTACTTAATTTATTGGGTAGTTGTGAAGATTAAATGAATAATACCTACAGAGTCCTTAGCACAATGCCTGGCACTTATGTAAATATTAACTCTTTATAAACGGTTGTCATTATTTAAGATTTTTATTTTTAATTACTTGCGATTACATTTTCTTAGACTAAACCATGTAAGTCCCATAATTATGCAACTTAAATTCACGTCTCCCTGAAACTGTCAACTGTCAGATTTCAACTCTGAGATCTGTACCTATTTTCTGTTTTCCAGACTATGCATTCTGATGGTCAAGAAACTGAAAAAGTTATTTTGTATAGCAATGTATTGTTTTATTTAAACATTCTTAGGAGTTTAGTATTTGAAAAATTCTAAGTGTAAATGTTTAGGGTCCTATAAATCATGATCCTTAGTTAAACCTTTTGATGGCTTCCCATTGCTGTTAGGATAAAAAGTCCGGACTCTCTAATGTAGCCTGCAAGACCCTCATCTGGCCCTGAGTAGCTCTCTTATCTTTCATAACTCAGCTCTAACTGTGCTGAATTTCTCCAAGTTTTCCCACAGTATATACTCTCATCCCAGGCAATTGTCTTTCCGTACCTCCTGACCACGACAATGCCTGTGTCCACGTCTGTGTCCTGTTAGTACTCCAGGGCCCAGCTTAAACATTACTCCATCAAGAGGGCATTCTGAACTCTGGGACTTTAAATTCCCTTTTTGTATATTCTTACCACTCTTCATACTTCTCTGTCAAAATAGGTGGATTATTAGTATCAGGATTACTATCACTATTTTACTATTTTTTTTATTACTTAACTGTCCTCTCTTCTAGAATGCGTGCCCCGTGTGGACAGTGCTGCGTCTCTTGTTCACTCTTATCTTCTTAGTGAGGTTAGCATTCCATTCAAAACTTGGGAAGCTTCTGAGTTGGAGAATAGTGGTGAGGCCAGCAAGAGCCGCTGTAGGGGACTCAGAGCCTGTTTGACACACAGGTGCCCTGTGCCTGCCCTTTGCATATGAAGCAGGTACTTCCCTTCAGAGACCTTCTCTAACTTCCCATGAGACCTTGCATCTGTAAAGTGCTTTGAAATTCCAAAGGTGTCTCAAATTTTTATCAGTACAAAGCATTCAAACATGGCTGGAAATAGGCCAGTTCCTCTTAGTGTAGGTAAAACTACACTACAGAACTATAGAACTAGTCAGTATTTTGTTGCAGTGGAATTTTGTTGAACTTGGTAACTTTCAAAGGTGAAATCTTTTACTGGGGAGAAGTGAAGTCTTTGTGCCTTTGCTGCCAGCATGTATGTAACTGAGGTTATGTGGTTCTGGTGGTGGACAGGTACATCTTGAACCTACTCTCCCTTTCCTAGACCCAGCTTGGGAATATGTGAGAAAGGAATGTGTGTATGTGTTGCATGTGTGTATAATTGCAGAGAGGTTGCAAGATATTTTCACCCTTGAGAGTTGGAGAGGGAAGGGTAATGGCTGTATCTGATGTTCTTTGTATAGCATATGGTGAGAATGGTGTATCTTTCTGTACAAAGACATATAACATGTCAAATGTTGTGATCTGTTATTTCCATCTACTGGGTTTTCCTTAAGCAAAATAAGTCTATTTTGGATTTTTTTGGATGTTATATGAGCAGGAGACAATTTTGAAAACCCTACTATCTTATTAGAAATTAATCCTCAGTGATATAAAATATTTGAAACTTAACAGTTCAATAACTTTGTATGCTGACATAATTTGCTAAACACTCAATACATGAGTTTGAAACCATCTGATTCCCCACATGCATTTAAGTTTATAAGCTTAGAAGATTCTGCTAAATATATGCTTTTATTTCTGGTTATTTTAAGTCAGTTAAATTTGATTATAATTTTTTCCTTCAGGTAACATTCTCAGAAACAAATATTACAAATAAATTGTGAATGTAAATGAAAAACATTACATAGACTTTCATTATTGCTGAAAGTATGCCCCTAAGTACATTTCCTCCTTTTTTATTATGTTTTCTTGTGCTTTGATATTATATTCTAAAATCATTTTATCATTTTCCTTCCAAAAAATTCATCAAGTTCCATGTATATTAGTTTGAATTTGAATTTCTAGATGAGATGGTAGATCATAAGTGTTAGAAAAATGACTGCTTGAAATTAACAGAGCATTACACTAGCATTATACTTACGTTTATGGCAGGAGACCTGAAAATATTTTGTTTGCATTTTTTGTACATGATACTTGTCCCCCTTCTATCCTCCCTCCAGATTAAACAAACAATACAACAACAAAGGTTCTAGGAACCCTATTAGAATAGTCTTTGGCCAATAAAAAAATTTTTTGACTATTAAATGTTATTGTATCTCATTTAATTAATATGTTCTTATTCCTCTTTTGTAAACTTAAATTCCATGCGTCATAGTTAAAGTTGATTCAGAAGAACCTTACTTTTAAATGAATCCTATTAAACAAAAATATTATCTCGTAAATAATGAGTTAATAATTTCAGTTTTGAAATATACATTTTTATAAACTAGACTTTTCAATTATTTTATGCATCGGTCCCAGGCATGGGACCTGATCTGTGAAATGAAATGAAGACCAATTGGACATATATTTTTAAAATAATTCCAAATAAAAAGGATCAGACGTGGATTTTTGAAATCAGATATATCTGAGTTCAAAATCTGACTCAGTTCTCTATGCCTGGGTAAAATGTGTAACTTCTCTCTCTTTGGATTCCCCATTCAAGAAATGGGATAATACCTATCAAAAGGGGTAGACAAATAAATATGAAAAGTTTGTAGTGGAGTGTGAAACTTTATATGTTTAACAAATTATTACCCCCTTCTCTAGGTAAACAATTCCTCTGGTAGGTTTAGAATAGAAATTACATAAATGAAGATCTAAAATGTTCGGTATTACTTCAGAGAACATATTTTCACTTAAAACATAAAGATAAGCTAATTAGCAGAGGAAGTAGAAAAAAGTATTCATAATTTTTAGAATCTTAAATGTCTACACTGGTATTTATTTTCCTCTCTATATTATTTAGAACATTTAAATTTGCAAATTACTGTGATTAAATCTAGCACAGTAAAAAGTTTGTCTTAATTTTAAGGCCTCATTTTTCTTTTTTTCTTATAACTTTGGGTACCAGTGGCCTCATTTTTCAATCAACATCTGGCTCTGTATAAAAATGTATTATCTGAAGCAGGAGAGCATTTAGAAAGAAGAGTTAGAAATAAAGTTCAGTAATATGTAGAAAAGGCAGGCATTTGAAATCTGCTAGAAGTCATTAGAAAATAGACCATCTCCCTAAACTTCTGTTTTTCCATGGGCGTGATCACCTTCCTTTCAACACTTGACTACTTTCTAATAGAAGATTTCCTTTAGAAGCCAGGAGGGATTTAGTCTGTAATAAAGATATTATTACCTAGTAAATGGAAAGCAGACCATAACAAAGTATAAAAAATTTAGGGCTGGTAAAGTGGAGAGAACTTTTTCCTTTTCAGCATCCAATATGAGTTTGGCTCTCAAATAGTAATTTATTGAAACACATAATGGAAGCTTTATAGTAATACGAGAGGGGATTGTAAGGATTTTGTACTGTAGACTGTTTTTGTAATTTTAGTTTTTTGAGTTAAATTATTTGGGTAATACTCTTACCAGGTAATTTAAAAAATCATTTAAAGTGCTTTGTTATAGATGTTTGTTTAAAAATATGTGTGGATATTTATATGTATACTTACATACCCATGCAAATATATATATGTATATATGAAATAACACAGAATTTTGTATAAAGTAAAAAGTTGCCGATTGCTCCCTACTACCAAAAAGACACTCTCAGAATCAGGGGAACCACTATTTGGTATATATCTTTTCAGAGATTTTTTTTCTATACATTTATATGTTGTTTATAACTTGCCATTTTTAGTTTAATAATATATTTTGGACTTCTTTTAATTTCAGGCAGTATTGCCTTTTAAGCCTGTTCTCCATTGTATGTATATGTTTAAAACTTTTTTAAACAAATAAACTTGAGGTATTTCTTCCTCCATCTAAGAAATATTTATTGACTGCCTATCATTTGCCACGTAGGTACTAGGGATATTGAAATGAAGATACAGCTTGCTGACCTGAAGGTCTTAAATAGTGATTTTTGTGTTCATATACAAAAATAAGATAAATATTGAAGACATGTTCTAACTGAAAATTTAGCAATTCTTACTAAAGAAGAGCCCAGTGATGACAGGTCTCTACATCAGTCTCTGAGGTGCTGCCCTCCCAGATACTTGGTATGAATTTATGTCTTACAACAAACCTGAAACTCAGTAAATAGCAGTTTATTGATTTGAATATGACAAGACATATTCTGGCCAGATATTTCATTCATCTCTCATCTGCTACAGCACAGATGCAGTTGCTGATGATATTTCCCCTGTCAAATATTGGGTGTCTTTGTTATTAAGTGCTTCACCTTGATTAGCTGCTCCTCCTTCCCACACCTCCAGTTTTTCCTGGTTCAGAATAATTACTGAAATGTAATTTAGTCTGGCAGTTTATTGTTAAGAATTCAAAGCCCAGAAGGTAATTGTCATGTCTGCCTACTGTCCACGAGGCTTATTACTGTAATAGAACACTGATCACTCCACCGGGCTACGATTAAAAGCCTGTACGTAGCCTGACATTGGTGCCCCATTTTGGAAACTGCAGCCTGGGCACTTCCATACTTAGGATCATGCACCACAGTTCTGCTTGATTTAGTTCTTTAAAGTATTTGTGGTGGCCCCATTTAGGACCTGCCTTAGACCAGGAGTAACAAAGACTTTAAAGAGAGTAGCATAATCATGATTTAGTATTTTTTGGATTGGGTGCAACAAGAAGCTTGTGGAACGCTGGTTGCTGGCATTGGTTTAAAAGCTCAGCAGGACTGACAGGTCTTTGTGATCCTCTCGGCCTTTTCCTCTTGGTCACAAACATTTACTGAATGCTGCATATGTAAGTGACATAGATCTATAAACATAACAGATCATCCCTGCCATCATGGAGCTTACATCTTAACGTTTTAGCGTGGAGGAAAGGATGGTGTCTGTTTTAAGAAATAGAACCTTACCAGAAGTCCTTAGTAGGCTTCTACTTACATCATATAGGGCAAAACTGTCACATGACCACCTCTAGCATCAAGGGAAGCTGGGAAATGTGGTGCTTTAGCACATTGCCACTCTGAGCAAAATGGAGCTTCTGCTAGTTGGGAAGACAGGAGAATGGATATTCTCCCAGCAGTCTCTGCTGTACTTCCCCATCTGTCAGTAAGCTCCATGTAAGAGTGATTTCTTATAGTAGTTCCATGAAGGACAGATAAATATCTTTTCACCTGGTTGGTTCACATAGGGGTATCTCATTAGTCTCACTAGCATATTGCTACCATGATGATTATAATGCCTGCTTTGTGAAGTTGTGAGAATTAAATGAAGTAATGTATAAAGCATCTGGCCAGCACCCAGCACATAGTAAATACTCACGGTGTTAGATGTTGTTATTAGTAGCTCAGCAAATAATTGTTGGTAAATAATAATGTGAATGTGTAGTATCACATTTTATGAAATATATAAAATATAATCATGTATGTTTAAGGTATGCAACATGATGTTACAGGATATTTAGAGAGTCTGCAAATCAGAGTTAAAGGAACCAAAAATTATTCTCTGCAATTGCTACAGAAAAGTTATCTTGTATTTCTATACGAAAGCAGTCTTGAAAAATAAATAATAATGCTAAAATATCTCCATTCATGTGTAATATAGGATCTCTTGCTCTCTTATGGATTGGGAATAATTTTAGCAAAAAATGAAGACTGGTTTTCTGAATTGGTTAAGTTTTAAATATAGCACATGTCTACTTCCCAAGACACAAGTATTAGGATATGTTACTGAAAGGGAAAGACAGTCTAGAAAATGGCCTAATTGCTCTCCCAGCCCAGCTCCCCACTTCACACATGTTGACTGCTAGCCCAGCCCTTGAAGGCATCTATGAGTTTTTGATATTTGCCTTAAGAATGTGAAAAAAGTAGACTTGGACTTTTAATCAAATCCCAGATTACTAGGGTATGAAAAATTCATGGAAGCTTAAAAAAAGGATCAATTTCTGATAAATGCCAGTATGGTTTTCCTCTACACAGAGAGGCATAAAACATTTTATGTAGTATGGCTTCAAATGCAAATAGTTTCTTAAAAAATTAAGATTAACGGGAAGAAGCTACGTACTAAATCACTGTTAAATCATTGTTCATCAATGTGTTTGGAAGACATTAAAGTAGAAAGGTTTATAATGTGTGTCTGTATCCAAACAGCCATGCAGAGAGCTGTGCCTTATTTATAGTTCTTAACTGCTAAGTGTTGGCTCTCACACGTGGGTTGATTGTCCATGGGCTTGGATAAAGTAAACTTTTTAGGGTTATTAATCAGGAATAAAAAGCCAAGGAAGAATGTCTAAAAATTATTAATATATCTGATATGATCTATAATTGAGTTTGTATATATTTGTATTTTGAAACTGTCAATGATGGGGGCTATTGTTCATGAATTTTTTTATAAACAACAAATTTTAAATATTAACCTTGATTATTATGATTTTCAAAGCTAATGTTAAAGTTATTTTGTTTTCTCTCAGTATGTTGTTTTGAAAATTTGATATGGATAACCCCTCCAGGAATTAAAAGCTTGCCAAAATGAAGATATTTGTTTTACCATTATCTAATGTTTGAAAAATTATGTTCTTGTTAATTATATATAATATGTATTACATATTATATATAATATGTAATATATAATTAATGCATAATACAATATTTTATGTATTTTGAAAAACAATGTTAAGTATTAAAAAGTAAGTGAATAATAATATGACATAGTATTCAGTGGCATATCATGTCGCCATTTTAATGTAATCATGAAGCTCATAAAATATGGCGAATGTTTACTACGCATAAAAGTGGAATAATCTTCCCTGTATTTTGAGTGCAGGCAGGCGTACTGAGACAGTTACACCGCGGCTAGAGGCAAGAGTGGGCAGGCTGTTTTAAGGGACTGAAATAGGTACTGAACGGATGGCTGAGGCATAGTGTTAGAGCTGGAGAGAGTGGCAAGAAATGACCCCAGAGAGAGAACCAGGACATGGTTTATAAAGAGTCTCGTCTGTGCCATCCTAAATATACACTTGCTCTCTTTTCCTAGTATGTTCTTCCCTTGTCTCGTGTGACTGCTTTGCTCTTTTTCAGGCAGTGGCTCAACAGTTACCCCACCCCTTCATAAAAGGCCTTCCCCAGACATGCTCTGTGAACTCCTCACTCTCATCCATGCACACACACACGCACAGTTACTCTGTTCCACCACCCTATGTTTTTTTCTTAGCGCATCACCATTGGTGATTATTGGCAATTTCTTAACTTCTTGTTTCCCTACTAGAATGTAAGATGTAAGATCCATGAGGGCAGGGATGATCTGTTGTGTTTATAGATTTATGTTGCTTGCATACGGAGCATTCAGTAAATATTTTCAAATGAGTGAGTCGGGAATTTGAACTCTCTTCCTAGCACCATTCTTTGCTAACTCTGTGGCCTTGGGCAAGTTATTTACCTTTCTGAGTCTATTTTTCTTATTTGTGAATTTGGGATACTTATACCTTAGGTTCCTGTCTCAGATTATATAACGTGAGTGAAGGTGATATTACATAAGTTCATGATCATTGTACAAAAATACATATAAGACAAAATCACTCCCTAGTGGTTTCAGAGAAGTGGTATTTTATGTATCTACTTGGATGCATTAAGGATACACTAATCAAAAGAGTGTACTGCCATTGGTTTTTAATACTCATTTGATTTGGAAAACTGACCTAGGGTAAAAAACATTCTAGGTTAGCTTGTATTTTAGAGAATTAATTTTGCAGCTTTTGTGATCAATAGCTATTGTGGGTTGAATAGTATCTCCTATAAAGATATGTCCACGTCCTAATCCCTGGTATCTGTGAGTGAGCTCATTTGGAAATAGGGTCTTTATACATGTAATTAAATTAAGGGTCTCAGGTTGAGATTAGCCTGGATTTAAGGTGGGCTCTAAATCCAACAGCTGGTGTCCTTATATGATAAAAGAAGGAAAAAGGGAGATTGATACAGAGAGACACAGGGTAAAGCTATGTGACAATGGAGACAGAGATTGAAGTTATGCTGCCACAAGCCAAGGGACACTTGGAGCCACCAGAAGCCAGGAAGAGGCAAGGAAGGGTTCTCCCCCAGAGCCATCAGGGGGAGTGTGGCTCTGCTGACACCTTGATTTTGAACCTTGGGCCTCCAGAACTGTGAGAGAATGGATTTCTGTTGTTTTAAGCCACTAAATTTATGTTATGTCAGCCCTGGGAAACTAATACAGTATCCCAGATATATTGAGTTTAGTGAAAAATGAAAGTCTGGGCAATGGTTTCCATTTTGGAGCCTCAGCTATCTGTTTGATGGACCCACTCACGCTCAATTTAGAGCAAAAGGAGATATTCACACTTACACGAATTCCTTCAATAAAAAAGTAAAATAAGATACTTAGGGGATTTGGAAGGGGAAAGGAATTTTTTGCATTAAAATTGTCAATGAATTATGACAATGCTATAAAGTAAAATGAAGAATAACATGTAAATAGGAAAGACAGAGTTTTTTTTTTTTTAATTGCTTTTTGCTAAAGGTATAACACTACATCTTAGTGTGATTCCCACCTAAGGGATTGGTGGCTCTATGTATCCCTATCCCCTATCCACTCTACAGAGAGTATCTCAGTGGCCCAAGGCCACATAGTTCTTAGGTGGTGGAGTCAGGATTAGAACTCAGGACTGGCTGCAAAAGCTTCCCTGTTTTCACTGCACAGGGCTGCCTGAAGTATAATCATGATGAAAGCTCATGGCTCACCAAGGATTGTACACCAGGCACTGAGGCCTTGGTGTCAGGAATGAGGCCACCCTGCCCCTCAGGGATACCTGGTGGTCAAGACATCAGGTCACAGGTGAGGGAAAGCGTGAGGGTTGGTCCTTACTGCCCACATTTCCCGTCATGGGGCCCAGGAGGGATGTTAAGTGAAAGCAGCTGTTTTATAACATGGTATGTAATCCATGATGTAACGCTTCAGTAGCTGTTCAAACTTTAAATTTCAACAGGGTTCATGTGGCACATTTTGACATTGGAACTTCCAGAGAATATTTTATATTTAATACTTAGTCTTGGAATCCATCAAGACGAAGGGTTCTCATATTTTTAAATGGGAAGAAATGAGCAAAATGTGAGCTTCTATAAATTGAATCATCCTTTATATGTAGAAGGGATTGGAGAGAACCTAGTTCCCTTTTGTAATGTGCTTACTATGTAAGGAAAAGTTTAGAAAGTTAATGAAAAGATTCAAAATTGCTTTGGAATTATTCAAAGTTTATTAGAGTATATTAAGTTTTCAGCTAATCAAGAATAAATTTTACTTTATGGAATACATTAAAATAGGCTGTTGTGTGATTTCTAAATGAAGTAAAAATATCTTTTAGTGCCTACAATGTTTTCTAAGGAGGTAGCTTGATAGGAACCTGTTTCCAGGGACTCATACATTTTTGTCCCTATATTATCATTTTGGGTAAAAAACATCAAGTCATGGTACGAAAGTTGTACTTGTTTTTTCACAGTTTAATGAAACTGTTTTCCTCAACTTATTTAGTTGACTATGGAAGGAAAATACATCTTTTTTTTTGTTTTGCGATTTAAAAAATTTAAGTTAAGCTTCAATTACTTTTCTAAAGTCCTTGTTAGTGAGAGGTGCTTAGTTATACAATGTTGAGGGTAATTTAAATGTATACAGAATGGTTGGATATAAATTTTTCTCAAATTGCCTTGAACTTTTAATGGATAAAATGGAGAAACTTTGCCCGAGGGAAAACATAACCATTTCAAGTTTTATTACTCATAAGTACTAACATATGAATTTTTAGTCTCTGTTTACATATGTAATTTTTTTATGTGCTGCTTTATATTTACATGATGTATCGTGAAATATTGCATATGATATGTTCAGTACAACTTTGGCGTTGGGATTGTTCCAGAGAGCTGAGAAGTTGCTTAAAATGCAAGACTGTTTTGTTTTAGACATTTGGAATAGAAATTTGTGTAAAATAAATTGCCTGTTCTTCTGTCTTCTTGAATAGATTGTACTGACCAAACCTTTCCTTGATGAATGATCAAAATATGGTTTATTTTAAGCACCCTAGGAACTTAGTTGCTTTTGTAAGTATAGTAGAGTGCCTTGTCCCTGGTATAACTACCACCTTTATCTACTTGTAAGTACACTGAGGGCAGGATTAACATTTTTTAATTCCTGGCACATCTAGCACAACACATGGTCAATCATTTTACTTGAATGAATGAAACTATTATGACAAAATACGGCACCCTTAGGATCAACTGATACACACTTAGTGTACTTTACCATTGTAATAAATAACCTCAGAGTGCTGTTGCTGCTTCCTGCTTTGGGGCTATTATCTTGTCTGGCTTGCATAGCTCAACCTAAATACCTTCTTCCTCTGTCATGAATTTCGACTATTTAATTGAGTATGGTTCGGTCTTACGTACAGTGAAAGCAAATAAGCTGTAATCAAGAGCCTGACTCTATCTGTGCATGAGCACTTTTAGCATAAATTTGGTATTGTCTGTTTTAATCATGGTGGTCTGTTTTTTTCTTAATTCTTCTGCGATTTGCTTCAGTCCTTTTCTTTTGAGAAGTGGATCTGTGAAGGTTTGGATAATCTTTGTGGCCCAGTTGTACTCCATGACGCCTTGTTGCCATGTCCCCCGCCTTGTTGGTACCTTTAACTGATGCCGAGTTTCTAAAACTTACAGGGTGAGGATTCATCTGGGTGGCTTATCTCATTGCTGCTCCAAATAAATGCAACTCCCAGAGGATTTAGGGGTATAGCCCCAAACCACCAGCCACAGGAGTAAAGTTCTTTGAAGTCACTCACTTTATCTTAAAAATTAATGCTAATTTAGAATCTATACATAGTATATTCGTATTTACTTTAATGTAAAACAATATTTGAGGTAACTAGTAGAAAAACATTCTCTCTACACACGTACACACGCATGTGTACCTAAGTACGTATTCTGTTTTTTCTGTAGTGTTCCTCCTGCCCGCCCCCCCACGCTGGTTACTTATCACTTTCAAAGCTTTGAGGATGAGAGAATTATTTCCAACCCACCGAATCCTGCACTCTCTATTTTCCTCCTACATTCTGCTTGCAAACTGAACAATTCCTTCCTTAGCTCATTTTCTCCCCCACCCCACCAAGCCTTTATCGTAGGCAGAAACCAAATGATATTTTCAGCATTCTGCCTAGAAATCTTCTTAGCCAGATCTATAAGTTCATTAGGTACATTTTCTATCTTCCAAGTTCTCCCAGGCAAAAATGTTTTCGGTTATTTCACCACCACAAGTACTGTTTCCCCCTTCTTTAATCATCTCTTTATTACTTTCCCCATTTCTGTGCACCACCCAGTCCCAAAACTGATGCCATGTGGATGAGTTTTTATTATGGTAGCAGTCTGCTTTCCGGTACCAATTTCTGTATTGATTTTCTATTTCTGCTTAATGAACCTCTCCCAACTTAGTGGCTAAGGCAGCAGCTATTTATTTGCTCATGATCCTGCACTTTTGGGTGGGCTTAACTGAGCCCACTCAGGCAGCTCTAGTCACCCAGTGGCTTAACTGGGGCTGGAGAGTTTAAGATGGCCTCACTCATGTGCTGGGGTTCCTGGTGCTGGGTTCTGGCTAGGCAGGTCCTCCTCTCTCTCTGGTCTTTTGTTGTTTAGTAACCTAGCTCCGGCTTGTGCATGGTGGCAGGAGCAGTGTTCAAAGAGGGGAAAGGTGAAAGCTGGATGGCCCCTGGAGGCAGGTCTCTGGACTCACACAGCACCACTTCCGCTGTGTTCTGGTGGCCAGAAGTCACAAGGCCAGCCTAGACTCACGGGGTGGGGAACTAGACTCCACCTCTTTATGGAAAGAGCTGAAAAATACTACGGCCAAATTTCTTCTACCTACCATTCCACTATTCCATACTGTCAGAGTGTTCCAATTGAGAAGTCAAATTATTCAATATTGTTGATTTTTCTAAAGTAGAGATTCCAAACCTACTGCCGGGGCCTCAGTGTGATCATTGGTGTGTTTTAAAAAAAATTAACCCAACATTTCAAAATCAAGAGGTTTTACATTAAACTGAATTCTGATTTCTGTCTTTCCTTTAACAAAATGGAAGCCCTGGTAATACCAGGCTTGCATCCCCGTGTCCCCAAGGAGCTAGAGCCAAGTTGACTGCCTGGTGGGGCGTGTCTTCTCCAGGTTGTCACTGTCCCCACCACTGTACGTTCACTCCTGCAAATTGCCCACCTGGTTCCGGAGGCGTCTGAGCCTGTGATAGCTCCTCTTGAGCCAAGGCCATGCATGAGAATCACCAGGGAAGCCTTTAAAACCGCACATTTCAGGGCTCTACCCACGACCTTTTGAGTTGGGTTTGCTGGCAAGCGGAGCCTGCCTGGGTGTATGAGCTTCACAGATGCTTCTGAGGTACGCTCATCATTAAGAACCACTGATTTAGATAATGTTCCCACAGGTTAGTATGAATAATAGAGAAATCACTGCACTTTGAATTTACTTTTTTTCTACTAAAAAATGTCACGTGCTTTCACATTTATTTCATCCCACTTCCTAATTTCTCTGTGAGTAAAATACGTGATGAAACTAAGATAGGGAAATTAATTTGTGAATTGCCGGGAAATCTACTTTTGTCTCCTGAAACTCTACCTTCTCCCTATTTCAAAAAAAACAAAAACAAAACTTCAGCATTTATTACAGCTTGAGGGATCTTCCGCTTATAGGAAACTCTCATAGAAACAATAAATTTTAGTAATGATCCTTTTACTGGCACCTGAATCTCTACCTGTTGAGAGATGTATTTGCAAAGATGGGAGAGAATTGTGAACATTAGCAGCTGCTGACTACTTACAGAAGGTACTATGGAGATGGTACCATTTACCTTGAAATTGAGGGATAGTGTTAAATTGCTTTAAAGGGACCGGGGAAACACTGAATGTATCTTCACAGAATGTACGTGTCTTAGAAAGCAGCTTCTATTACAATATTTTATTTTAGTAAAATATTTTATTTACAGTGATTCAAATTATATATTTTTTAAATATGGTCAACCCTAATTTGAGATTCTTTCCAAAGAACCAGCCTTTGTTTTCCTTGACCTGCCTTCCCAAGTTGGGTAGGCCAGTCTGCTCTATCTGTGCAGTGCATGTTCACGGGGCAGTAGGCAAGTGCCGGGCTTGGTCCTGGGGACACCAGCAGGACACGCCCACCCACATTGAGCGCAGTAGGAGGAAGGTATGGTGGGAAGAGTTGCAGTGCACTGCAGATGCCCTGAGAGTTGCTCTGGAAGGCAGTGGGGAAAGACAATTTAAATCTTGCTTATAGCAAACAATTCAGTGAATTCTGAACCTTAAAAGGCAGGTAGGCACATTATTATGTTTCCTGTTTCATATTTTAAGGTATTGATAGAGTATCTGAATTCATATAGGACCTGAAAAGAATCATGAAATAGTTTCTTTAAAATTTCTACCCAAGGTCTGTCTCTTCTAATAAAAATTTCTCTGTAAATATTTGGTAAATGTATCTTACTTGTCAGATTTCTTTTTTTCTTTCTTTCTTTCTTTTTTTTTTTTTTTTTTTTGTGACAGGGTCTTGCTCTGCCAACCCAGCTAGAGTGCAGTGGCAGTATCATAGCTCACTGTAACCTCAAACTCCTGGGCTTAAGTGATCCTCCTGCCTTAGCCTCCCAAGTACCTGGGCCTACAAACGTGTGCCACCACACTCGGATGATTTTTCTAGTTTTTGTAGAGACGGGGTCTCACTCTTGCTCAAGTTGGTCTTAAACTCCTGGCCTCAAGCAATCCTCCCTCCTAGGCCTCTCAAAGTGCTGAGATTACAGGCGTGAGCCACTGTGTCCGGCCTAGATCTTAAGTATATTTTGGAAACTGTATACATTCAGTATATTTGGCTGACCACATTCTTTTTAGGCCTTTGAAATATTGCCCCAAATTCCAGATGTAGTACTCCTTGTTTAAACCAAGCAACTGGTAAGTTACTAATTTTGTATTTGGAAAATTATTCACCATTTTGAAGTAGTAAATTTATCTTCCCAAAGGCTTTTTTTAATTATTCAATTTATTGTAATGGTTTATTATATAGAAAAATTCTCACAAAGTCTCTAGTGAAGGACAGTTGACCTTTTATTTAAGTACTATGTATATTACTTATTAGTATGTGGTTTGTCAGCATCCTGCTGAATTTGGATCAGGGCCATGGAATTCTCTCATTTCTTTGGGGAGGAGAAGTCTCTGCTTTACTTGCACGAACTATTCAGTAGATGGACAAGGTTAAACAAAATACTATCAAGGCCAAAGACAGTATTTGTAGGAATTATACAACATGCTATTAAAAGATTTTCCAAAATTAAGAAAACTTTGATTTTTTTCTTACATATTATTGTAGCTCACTTTAAATATGTAACACCAATTGTGAATCAAAGTAAGAAATAGAAAACCATTTGCATTATTTCATGCATTGTTACATGTTGTGGTTTTGTGAAATAGATTTTATAAGCCTTGGGATCTAATAAGAGGCTGAGACCTTGTTTGGTTTATAAATATGCGTGGGATATTATTTAGGTCTTCCGAAATAAAAGCAGAGAATCATTTCCTTATGTTATCAATTCTTCTATGGGAAAGCATATTAAAATGTAGAAAATATAATAGTATATAATTTAGCAACATATTATACAATGTGGGTTGAGAGACAATTACAGTGTTTTATTTCCCTGTATTTTCCATTTTAACTGAATGCATTTTAGCAACAATTGGTTTCTGGCTGTAACATTATTTTAGCTGTTTCATAAAGCTTTATAGCAAATTACTGTGGTGTACCAGATAAAATAAATTCCCGACTTCACTCTTAAAAAGTCATATTATGAGCAGGCATAATTTTTTTGCTTTTATAGGTAAGGGTGTATTTTACAACAGTTTTTTTTTGTGCTGTCAAAATCTCAGTTCAGGATTGCTGTCCCTAACATTATGTTGGTGGTTTCCTCTTTATTTAAGATTAAGTGTTCATTTTATGCAGCAAATCAACCATCTTATGCCTATTTGGTTCATGGTAAGCTGATATATACAGTGCTGAATTCTGGGGTCACACATCACCAAGTAAACAGCAGCTACTTAAGTGGGACCTTGTTGTGTTTTCCACTGACACAGTGCCCGTAGTGTACTGCCTCCCTAGGCAATCCTACCTTGTCCTCTTTCCAGGTGATTCTGGTGCTACTCTTTGGCCTTTGTGAAGATCCTTCCTGCTGTCACTCTCCCAAAACATTTGAATTCTTCCTACAGTCTGACACTTCTTACCTAGCCCTAAATCCCATTTGGACATACTTTCACCTGAGAACATTATAATTCCACCCCAAGATATTCTTTCGTACAGAAATGACTGGAAAATAATAAACATTCATGCATTCATCTTTCAGATTTAATTGTCAACAGTTTGCATATTTACTGCAGACTCTTTTTTTTAAGGAATATATTATATACGTGCAGTGCTCCTGGTCACATTGCTTCCCCTCCTTGTCCAGATGTCACCACTCTCCTGGTGTGTCCCTTTCCGGTCCATGCTTTATCCTTTTACAATGTTCCTGTTTATCCACAAACAGTATGGACTATTACATCTTCTTAAATTTGCATATATAAAAGGTAATGATTTTAAAAATTAAGGCACAGTGTTACAGGTAAAATTTTTCCAATAATCTGATGTTTTTTACTATTTAAATTTCATAATTCATGTTTCCCTTTCTTCCTTTAGTATTTTTGTCCTTAATGCTTCTGTTATAGTAACCAAAAGAATGCGTTTTGCAAATTTAAATGTAATAATGTACATGTAAGACTTGATGATCTCAGTGTAATCAATCACCTGTGGAATGCATGGAAGACACGAGATATATTTCTATCAGTCCAAAAATAACTTTTTCAGTACTGTTTAGTTTTTTTAATTCTCTTCTATACAGATTTTGTTATTAAAACTAAACTGGCACCTTCTCTAAATGAGGGCTTTTCCCTGTAAATAGGAAAAGAAGAAAGCACCATTGCACTCCAGAAAAGTAATACTAGAAGATAAATGAGGAAAGAAAAGAGCAAAGAATAAGATGACTTTTAAAACTACAAAACTTAGTATATTTAAAGTACTATATACTGAAAAGGGGAGAGATAGGTAAATTTATCAAATTCCTATCCTGAAAATAGTGCATTTACTTTTTGAACTCTTATCTAGAGAATTCTGCAGCTGAACACCTTTTATCTGTGTCCTATAGAATCATGGCAAAGCGCCTGCCCTCTTTTTCTGCAAGGTCTGACCAGGGACCTCACTGCTTACTTGCAAGTTGGATTGTTTCAAAAAACCTGGGAGTGTGGCTGAGAGAGGCTTTCCTTTACTCTTAGGAAGAACCATGTGTAAATGAAAGTGGAAATCTGAAATGAAGGATAACCCTCTAAATTGGACCTTGAGTCAATTGACTTATAACGTATGTCTTTAAAAGCTGACTTGTAGCACAATTCAGTTATGATCTGTTAGCCAGACAAAGCTTCCTATTGTAAGACAGCATGCTGTACGGTGTCCTGCAAAAGCAGTGTGTACGAATGTATGTGTTTCTTTCCAACTGTGGGTATATGCCACCCATGTCCCCTGTGTGAGGTTGGCTGATTGGCTAAGGAGCCAGGGCAACTACACTTTCTCATCTGGGGCTTCTGTAAGCCCTGTGACTAAAGAGTACTTTTCTGTTGTCAGCCACCCCTACTGGTTCTTCTCACTTATTACCCTTTTTATTAGCATTTGGGCAAGATAGTGACTAAATGATAAGGAATTTTAAGAAATAGGTTGGTTAATAGACTCCCCAAGTTCTACCTGGGCATTTCTTAAAAAATTTTCTGTCTGATTTTATATGTTTGAATTGGTGTTAATGGTTGATACAGTTTTATATGACATTGTGATATAAATACACTTTTTGAAGAGTAAAATGTGTGTCATTTAAAATTTAGAAGAGCGACTAAAGCTGATGGATTCTCTTATACAGGTTGAACATCCCGAATCTGAAAATCTGAGATCTGAGATGCTTCAAAATCCAGAACTTTTGAGTGCTGATATGATGTTCAAAGGAAATGTTCCTTGGAGCATTTTTTAAATTTCAGAATATTATGGCGGTACAAACATTTTGGTTACATATAATGCCTTTGCCTCACCCACGCCAGGACTAGAAGCATGCCCCTCCCCCATACAGTGTACTTGGTCTCCATTAGTTGTGAGTTTACCCCCCCCAACCTGACCAGCACCCAATGAATATTACTACCATGTGAGCACCTTAGTGTCGATCAGTTAGTACCAATTGGATGGTGATTACATGTGGTGCTTGTTTTTTCATTCTTGTGATACCTCACTTCGAAGGATGGGCTCAAGATCTATCCAGGATAATACAAGAGGTGCTATATCACCATTGTTTTTTGTAGTTGAGTGGTACTCCATATATACATATACCACATTTTAATAATCCTCTCATGTATTGGTGGGCAGTTGGGTTGTTTCCACATCTTTGCAATTATGAATTGTGCTGCTATAAACATTCGCGTGCAGATGTCTTTATTATATAATGTCTTTTTTTCCTTTGAGTAGATGCCTAGTAGTGGGATTGTGGGATCAAATGGTATTTCTATTTTTAGCTCTTTAAGGTATCTCCAAATTACTTTCCACAGGGGTTGTACTAATTTGCAGTCCTACCAGCAGTGTAAGAATGTTCCTATCTCTCCGCATCCACGCCAGCATTTGTTGTTTTGGCACTTTATGATAAAGGCCATTCTCACTGGAGTTAGGTGATATCTCATTGTGGTTTTGATTGGCATTTCCTTAATGATTAAAGATGTTGAGCACTTTTTTATCTGTTTGCTATCTATTATTCTGTCTTCTTTTGAAAAGTGTCTGTTTATGTCCTTTGCCCATTTATTGATGGGGTTGTTTTATTTTTTCTTATTGATTTTCTTAAGTTCTACACAGATTCTTGTTATCAGTCCTTTATTAGATGTGTAAGAAGCAAATATTTTCTCCCATTCTGTAGGTTGTCTATTCACTCTAATGATAGTTTTCTTGGCTGTGCAAAAGCTTTTTAATTTGACCATTTATTTATTTTTGTTGCTGCTGTGATTGCTTTGGGGGTCTTCTTCGTAAATTCTTCGCCTAGGCCAATGTCTATAAGAGTTTTTTCCTTGGAGCATTTTGGATTTTGGAGTTTTCAGGTTTTGGATGTTCAACCGGTAAATACAATGCGAATATTCCAAAATCAAAAAAAAAATCTGAAATCCAAAACACTTCTGGTCCCAGGCAGGCAGTAAGGAGGAGGGATGCTCTGCCTGCACTTTAGTTTTTCCTAACATACTGGGTTTTTATTTACTTGCCTAATATTCAGAGAAAAAAATAAAATTACCATAGCATATAAATTATTTTGTGAAGCTGTTTTCTCATTTTAACTTATTCGAATTTCCACATAAGACCAGAATAAAAAGAAATGTTTCTGGCAGAGATAGCAGTTCAGAATTCTTGGGTAGTCTCAGGATTGACTCTGGACATAGAAAATGACATATCAGAAATGCAGTGTAGGTGGCAGGATTTTCAGTGATGTGTTTATATTCTGCCTACATTTCTGGCCACAAAACATTTGATGGTCAATGGGCAGCAGGTTGTCTTGATGTTCTTCCTACCACCTGTAAAATACTGCCTGTTCTGAATTTTGGAATTAAAACATTGAGAATCACCTGTTTATAGTAAGAACAACATGCCCCCTTCATATGGGGGTGGTGTTGTCACTCTTAAATTCTTAGGGATTACCACAGTACTGACACAATAAATCTCATCTTTTCTCAAGATACCATTATTTTTAGCACTTTATGCATTGCTGATTGTTTTTACAGTGGGACGTATTGTCCCCTACAGAGGCCAACTCCCCTCCCCCAGCATTTCTGTCACGTTCCTTTAAATAAGTTAGCATCCATCAGCAGTTGTTCTAAACATGTAACTGTACAAGATTTGAAGTACACAATTGAGATTTCCTTTTTCTTGTTGATGGTGACGCTTGTTGACATCTTATATAGCAGTCGGAAATACTTCCAGCTGTATATAACAGAAAGCTCAAGCTACAGTGGCTTAATCAAAGAGGGGTCTCTTTTTCTCTATTTTAGAGGAAGCAGCCCAGGGCAGGTAGGTAACTTCAGAACCTGGTCGGGTCTGAGGTTCTTTCTGGCTTTCTGTTCCGCCTTCCTTTGGTTGTACAGCTTTCATCCTCATGCTTGCTGCCTCATGGGGGCAAGGTGGCTGCTGCACCTCCAGGATACTTGAAGAAAGTGAAAGACTCTCGCAGTGAAGAGCAAAAAGCCCAAACCAGTCAAAACCTGCTTTAAAGAACTTCCCCAGGGGGGTGCCTGGGTCCCTGATAACTTCTGGGGGAAGTCGCCTTGCATACTCGTCATTTTATACGAAAGAACAAAATTGTACCCCAAGTGCTCACACTGGCATTATCCAGGTCCCTAACTTACCAGCACAGGGATATGAAGTGACATCTCGTCCTTCAATTTGCATTTCTCTGATGCCTGACAGAGGCTTTCTTTTATCCCAGGGTCACAGAAATATTTCCTGTATGTTTTTTCTACTAACCCATTTTTTTACTGTGCATATTTAGGTTTTTAGTTCATTTGGAGGGTTCTGTTGTTTGCATTGTTGGGTAGGGGTCTGCTTCTGTTCTTCTCCATTTGATGAGCTCATTTTCTCAACACTTTCCGCTGAACAACCCACCCTCTGCTGTGGATTGTGGAGCCACTTGCATCATCTATTAAAGTACCTTCTGTACAGAAGTCTGACAAAAATAAAATAAAAATTAAAAAAATAAAACCTGCTTTAAGCTTTCTGCAGGAAGGAAAAGTCAAATCTGCTTAAAAAGCTTTCCCGGAAGCTCCAACTAGGGACTTCTGTTTATATCTCGTTGGCCGGAACTAGGTTTCTTTGCCATCCATAGCTGGAATGAGGTTGGGATATGTAGCTTCTTAGCTGAGAAGTGCTGCTCTGCACAACACAGGGCTTGTGTCGCCAGTTAAAAAGGAGAGTAGACTAGGCTAGGCAGGCGGAAGGATCCGCCACGCAGCGCTGTGTACCAGAGACTGCGTGGCAGAGAGGCCCAGAGGAAGCCCAGGAAAAGGACGTGTATGAGAGAACTGCATTTTTTAAATCATTGATTTAGAAGCAAGACAAAACTCTATTAGGAACAATAGGGTAAAAAGAAGTTAACATTCTGTAGTCCCTTCTTTTGAAATTGACCACAGGGAGTTCTTGAATTACAGCAATTTGTAGCGTAATAGAAATTCTGCAGACCCGGAGTTAGGCGACTGCTGGGTCTGGCCCTGGGTCTGCTGGAATCTGAATTTGTTATGCTCAGCGCATGGCTTCATTCTTCTTGGCGTAAGGGCTTCCTCCCTTCGTCTCTGAAATGAAGGAGTTGAACTAATCACTGTGATCCTTCCAGGGTAAAAGACTTTTTGATTATCTGAGTTTGTCGTTTGCAATTTACTTAGTTTGACTCCAAATCTAGCTCTCTTTAGACATCACCACATGTGAAGTCAGTTAAGCATAGTATTTGCGGTCATTTTTATGAAAAACTACCATCAGGTTACTTGTTTGCCTTAGTTGTTTGTATGGAAAGCTAAGGTATGCTCTTTTTCAGGAATGTTACCCCTTTGAAACTCGCCTGTGGCTCAGACCTGTGACCACACAAGGGAGTGGCTGTTAGTTTTGGTGTTAAAGTCGGATTTTCTGTTTTGGACTCTAATGTTCAGGGCTGTGGAGAGGGAAAGGAAGGCCTCAATTGCATGTGAGTGAGGGGAGCTTATTCCCAGGTGTTCAACTGGCAGAGTTTTGAAGTAGCTCCTCTCCTGGGGGTTAGGGAGGACGAGGGATTTAGAGCGGTTTCAGGCTTGCAAACACCAATAGCCTTGCACTGTTTGTGTTTGCATTCCATTATAGGACTTCCCCCAGCCCCGGGGCTCCTCATAGCCTCGTCTGCCTCTCCAGCAGAGAGCACCTTTGGCACACCCACGTATTTGAAAGAGGCAGATGATTAAACCAATGACTATAGCTCTGTCTTTAAGGGCAAAATGGGCCAGAAAGTAACTCAAGGAAGTAGTGGTGGCATCACTCGTGATCCTGAGTAATGATGGGAAGGAATTTGGGGGTTTTGGAAAGTTGCCCTAGCAGTGCTTCAGTCAGCCTTTAAGGTTGCAGAGGGTCCTAAAAGCTGAGAGCAGCACAGGGTGTTTGAGGATGCAGGAGGCATGGGAGGAGGACTGCAGTGGAGGTGCAGAGTCTTCTCAGAGGTGTACGTGATTTAGGATGGTGAAATAGTGTGTCCGTCTTTTTCTCTCTCTCCCTCTCTTCTCTCCCTTCCTCTTTCCAGCTTTAATTTAGTATTTTATTCTAAGTAAATATATCTTTGTGTTCAGTGGAAGATGGTGGATAGAAATTTTGGTCTCTTAAGGCATTTGCCCTTGAATAAGAAAAAAAGATTTCGGATAGAAATCTGAGCAACCTGAGGTTTCTGCATGGAATAGAAGAAGAGTCGCAATGAATAATTAAACAAGTTATAGCTAATAAAATATACAGCGCATTGCTTCAAACTAAAACATTCTAACTCTGCCTCAGGAATGAATGCTTTTCATTATTTTTTAATTGTTGCCAGGGTTGACCTTGAAGGTCTTTTCTGGCAGATAATTTGTCATGGTAGGAATGAGATCCCTATGCATTTTAGCACAAGCTACGTGATGCATGGTTTCCTCCTATTATATAATGGTGACGTGGTAAGTCTGCTTTCCTGGGAGTTTGTTCATTCATCGGGGTGGTGTCTTGTTTCTCCGATCCTGTCTCCAGCCATCCCATTGTTGCTGTCCTACAGGACGATCTCCACAGCTCTGGTGCAAATTTCTCAACTCATGTCATAAGCATACTTAAGTGACTGCTGACTCCTGATGGCCTGGGCACACCACAGGCGCGATTGTCCATTTGGACAAAACAGACAGGGCAGGATGTAGGACCTGCTTTCGGGAAAATGGCATTCTGGAAGATCTTCCCTGCGTAGAATTGTACAGATTTTGTGTTGATGGCCTAGTTTATGCAGCCTTTGTTACTATTCAGTTTTCCTTTGTACTTATTATAGAACCTATAATTGCAGAGTGGTTACCAATATGCCTACTTACTGATACTTTGATTTTGAAGGGAAACACAGTGAAATGTAATTAAATGTTTTATTAACTTAATTCACATTTTTCCATTTATATTGCATCTTATGAAGGACAGATAATAGAACATTTTGGCTACAGAATGATAAAAGTATAGGAAAAATCTGTAGTTTTCACTACATAGAACAAGAAAAACTTGTATTCAATTGGGGAATTCAAGTTAGCAAATATAGTTTCTTGTTTGTTTGGAATGTATACTGAATCATAGACTTGAGTGTGGAGTTCAAAACCACATGATGTCAATATGCATAATATTAGTGGGTTTTATGTATACAATTTGAGACAAAAACAATTCTTATTCACTTGATTGTATCATATGGTATGTCTTTATTTCTCTCTCAGTAACATCTAGAAAAAAATAAATAATACAATTCTCATGATACTTTCTTCCTGATAAAATCCAGTGTGCTTTTTAAAGATTTTTACTAATATGAGACATAATAAGTAAAATTACTAGCAAGTATTCACATCGTGATGTGAAAATTTTTAGTTGTTGTTACTGTATGGAAGTACTGTATTATATTTTTGGGGATAGAAAATATGAATTATTATAAATGATAATTTGAATTCTATTTTGACTATGTAAAAAGTAGATGCCAAGTATAGTCTACATAAAATTTATCGTTTTTCCTTCCCAGAAGTTGCCAGTGAATCTTGGTTCTTAAAAACCAACAAAAACCTGATCATTTTGCTAAGTATGTGTAGTTCCTTATTGCTGTCATTCAGTTTTAAAAGGTGCTTATTTATAGACCCTGTGAAGTCAAACTGTGTCCTTGGATTACAGTGTTAAAGTTGTAAACTTAGACCCTTTGCACTGGTAATGTTAGTTTACATTTTGGCTTGGTAAATCCCTAGTCAAACAGCTGTTGTTTAACATGTATAAAACTTCATAAAATTGCAGCAAAGCTGTCATGTTTGATTTCAGATACAGTACATTCAAAATATAGAAAACCCATAATTGTTAACCAAAGGCGAAAGTATGAAATTGTTCTAAAAGAAACAAAGATCTACTGTATTTCTAGGAAACTACAAACTGGAGCATAAGAAAAATATGACTAAGTTGTCTTGATTTACATAAAGATAAAATACCTTTTAATACAGGAGATTATCTCTTCCTTAATGCTTAATGCTTGGCTTTGCCAGCTCAGAAAGGAAAATGCTAGAAAATCATTCAAAATTGCTGCTTTAATTCCTATTACAGCCACTTTTTATACAATATAATGAAACATGCAGTGTGATGACATTTCATGCTACCCTACATGTTATCATATATTAAAATATCAAGTTGTGAATACTTGATTTTTTGTCAAGTTAATTTTGAGATTCTTTTTTTTCTTTTCTTTTTTTTTTTTTTGAGACAGAGTCTCGCTTTGTTGCCCAGGCTAGAGTGAGTGCCGTGGCGTCAGCCTAGCTCACAGCAACCTCAAACTCCTGGGCTTAAGCGATCCTCCTGCCTTAGCCTCCCGAGTTGCTGGGACTACAGGCATGCGCCACCATGCTCGGCTAATTGTTTTTTTTTTTTTCTATATAGATTTTTAGCTGTCCAAATCATTTCTTTCCATTTTTAGTAGAGACAGGGGTCTCGCTCTTGCTCAGGCTGGTCTCGAACTCCTGAGCTTGAGTGATCCACCTGCCTCGGCCTCCCAGAGTGCTAGGATTACAGGCGTGAGCCACCTCGCCCAGCCTAATTTTGAGATTCTTTTGAGTGTTTTTACTTACTGTCCAATTTATGGGTTTTCTTATATATACTGTGAATAAATTATTATTTGTAGTTACAAACTGGATTTGAAAATATTTTCTTCAATGAAATTGAGGCTTTAGCTATTTGCATTTCTTGAGGATATGGGGAGCAGTGCAGATCTTTTTTTCTTGAAGAAAAGGGGTAGTACCATTAACTGTCTTATGTGCAATCCTACTTTATTAAATCCTATATCCTTCTTTTAATAATAGAGTGACTTTTACTTTACTTTTTTCTCCAAAAGCAGATCTCTTGGTTGACAGTAGGAAGTTGGTAACTTACAAATAATTAATAGTTTATGTTGTAAAAACTCAGTGTTCAATTGATTACTGCTATTCATAGCATTTTTAAAAAATAAGAATTATAATACCCAGACTAGCTCATTTAATGTATGTCATGGAAATTATAGACATTAATTTTATGTTCTGTAAATGTATAATTATTGCATCTAAATGCTGTATATTTAATACCTTTCATATGCTCCTCACTGATCGAGCTACTTGAGGCCTTGTGGTTAGGTGGCTTTGGAGTTGGACAGATCTGGGTTTCGATTTAGGCTTGCCTGCTGGTTGGTTTTGTGAGCTTGGACATGCCACTTAACTTCTGAGTGTTGTCTGTATGCAGTAGGCACAGTGTTAGGGTCTTGCTGTGAAGATTAAAAATAATGATGTGGGTGTGGAGCAGCTGTTTCATAGTAAGGGCTTGATTAATATTACATATTTATTAAGTACATGGATTATCTTCTTATTTTTATCCTTGGCACCTAGGTCATGGTATGGCACCAAAGACAATATGGAATAAATGTTGAATGAATGACTAAATAATAAAACTCATTTAGAGATCCTAGAAAGGGCGGCAACTGCTTTTCTGCCGTCTAATCTGGAGATTGTTCTCTTTGACTTGACTCCTACCTCCATAAAGGCTTCTGTGGAAGGGATGTGGCCTTCTACGCAGTCGACTGGAAGCCTGGGGGTCATGCTTGGTTCTTCAGGATCCAAGCTTCTTTTCCCTACCTGTGAATTTAATTGCCCACACTGTCATATGTGGTAGCTGCTAGGTGGAGGGAATGGCCAGGGACAGGTTTATGTAGAATCTGGAATTTGTATTGGGTCTAGGTAGATGGTAGCGGTGAGGGAAAAGACAGCGTAGGCAGGGAGACTTGCAGGAACAGATGTACGGAGGCTGGAAGTGCAATGTATACTGGGGCGCTAGTGGTTAGACCAGAACATCTAAAACACACATGCACAAGTGTTAACAGAGCTTACCAAATGGGTTTGGTACTTTCAGCAGAAAAATTATGGTATTACTTACTGAATGGTAAAGTGAACATACCCTGAGTGAGTTATAGAATGATCGAAGTCTGAATGAGCTAAATGTTGCTAAAAGCAGTACTTTGAACTTTTGATTCCCTATGTTTTAAAAAATAGAAACGTTTTGATTGAATTTTCCATGTTTTAAACATGATTCTTTATACTAACTTTGATTTATAGAGGTCTTATATGTCATGAGTGTGGGCAGTAATGTATTTTGTCATATGGGTTAGTATATTTTCTGGCACTTAATAATGAAATGTTTCTGAATATAATTTAATGTTTTATTTTGGTCTGGTAAGTATAGAAAGGTCACAGAAGTAAGTTTTGAGACAATTTAGAAAGTTTAATGAGTAATGAAACTTTTAGGGATTATTTAGAATCAGTACATTTTTCTAGAGAAATAATAAATGGCATTTGAACAACTGGGCTAGCTCACTTACCACCGTTTGCTGCTTTGCTGTAAGATACTGAACTGCTTTTTCCAAGTTTTATTCTTATCCTAATGTTCTTTTGATTAACCATTTTTGGTAAAGCAGGACAAAGTGTGTATATTATAAATATATAAATGTATAAAATTTTATATTAGTGTATATAATTTTTAAAGATATATTTTTTATTCTGATTTATTCACAAAATACTGTGTGTAAGTCTGTTAGTGAGGTTTAAATATGTAATAAATTATATAAGAATTTTAAAAATTCATTATTGGTATAGCACTTATTAGATCAATCTAAACTGTATAGAAAACCTATTATTCTGGCCGGGCGCGGTGGCTCACGCCTGTAATCCTAGCACTCTGGGAGGCCGAGGCGGGTGGATCGCTCGAGGTCAGGAGTTCGAGACCAAACTTAGCAAGAGCGAGACCCCGTCTCTACCAAAAAATAGTAAGAAATTATCTGGCCAACTAAAAATATATATAGAAAAAATTAGCTGGGCATGGTGGCGCATGCCTGTAGTCCCAGCTACTCGGGAGGCTGAGGCAGTAGGATTGCTTGAGCCCAGGAGTTTGAGGTTGCTGTGAGCTAGGCTGACGCCACGGCACTCACTCTAGCCCGGGCAACAGAGCGAGACTCTGTCTCAAAAAAAAAAAAAAAGGAAAACCTATTATTCTAAAAGTCTGTGTTGAAAAGATGCTCAGCATCATTGGTCATTAGGTAAATGCAAATCAAGATTGCAGTGAGATACCACTTCATGCGCACTAAAGTGGCTGTAATCAAACAGACAATAACAAGTGTTGGTGAGGATGTGGTGAAATCAGAACTTTCAGACATTGCTGGTGGGAATATAAAATGGGCAGCCACTTTGGATAACAGTCTGGCAGTCCCTCAAAAGCTTAAATATAGAATTACTGATGACACAGCAATTCCAAGAGAAGTGAAAATGTGTTCACATGAAAACTTGAATGTTCATAGAAGCATTATTCATAATAGCCAAAAGATGGAAACAACCTAAATGTCTATCAACTCACAACTATAAAAGCAAAATGTGGTATATCTATACAGTGGAATATTGTTGAGCCATAAAAATGAACATACTAACACATGCTACAACAGGGATGAACCTTGAGAACGTTATGCCATGTAAAAGCCACCAGACACAAAAGGCCACATACTGTCTGATTCCATTTATATGAAATATTGCACAACTTTGTATAAAATGGTTGCACAACTTTGTGAATATAGTAAAAACCAATCAGTTGCACACTTTAAAAGCATAAATTGTATGGTATCTGAATTATATATCGATAAAAAACAAAAGAAAAATGTCTGTGTGCATTTATAATACCACTGCCACTGTATTTACCCAAATTGCTACATTTTAAAGATTCCTAACTTTCCTTTATGCCTTTTTGAATAACATAAGAATCATTTAAATCTATTTTTATGAACTTTTTAATACAATCCTTAATTTTAGTTTTCCGAATTAGGCGAGAATAGAGGATTAGTTGGTATTAAAGTGTATTTGTGCTGAAATATGGACTTAATAAGTGAGCATCTGTGAGGAGGAACAAGTGCAGAGGCCAGGTTTAATGCTATCCTGCTTCTTGTTATCGGTAAGCGTTGAAAATATATTTCTTCATTATGGTTTGAACCTTTTATTGCATCTCTTCTTTCTCTTTATCACTGGCATCATTAGAAAATTGAAGTTGCTTATTTAGTAGATAATATGGGAGAATACAGTACAATTTTGTTTTTTATTTCAAAATTGGCCTGTTATTTCTTACCAACTTTTGCTTCTGCATAGATGCTTACTTGTTACAAAGGGATGGTTTCTTAGACCCCTTTGAAAATTCAGCATAGAAGATCTCCCGCAGCCTGGCTGGTGCTTCTCCACGACCTTGGTTCTCCCTGCCAAGGTGGCCCGGCTCACCGACAGTGGGGCTCTGGGTGGGGAGGGTGAGCATACTGTGCACATCACCCTTGCGCTGTGCAGTTCTGCTCTGCCCATGTGCACACCATGCTCTGAATCCTCTCCTCTCTTCTTGGTTGGGATGGGGAAAGAATTACATCCCTGTCTAGATTCATTGATGAATTCCTAATCAACTTGAGCATTTGTGGCATTAAAAAAATACTTAACATCCCTAAATTGAATTGTTAAAGAAAAATTGTTTTAAAATAATACGCATACTCTCAAAGAGATATCTAGGTTTTCTAGAGGGTTAAATTTAGATACATAATTAAATCATGAGATAAATTTTAATTTCCAGTCCTTTTTCATTAGTTATTTAATCTCTAGTATTGTTTTTCAGCAGTTAATCTTCATGCAATATATCATATTTTGTGTACTCTTTTGTAACTTGCTTTGTTTGCTCATCTTTTTTTTTGTTTTTGTTTTTGTTTTTTTTTTTTGAGTTTTTGTGGGTACAGGTTGATTTAGTGAATTTATTTTCATTGCTGTGTAAGATTTTATTATATGAGCACAATTTGTTCCTTTTGATGAAAATTTTTTGTAATCTTTCTTTATTCCAAATCATAGTGCAATGAATACTTGTGTGTGTTTTCTTATACAAAGATAAAACAATGTCTCTGGGATATATTCCTGTAAATGAAATTGACAGAGCCTAGGGTATGTGTATCTTCATTGTTCTAGTTGTTGCCAAGTTCTTCCATAATACAGTTTAAATCCTACCAGCAGTGTAGGAGTCCTCCTTGCTTCACATGCTTGCCAAAGCCATTATTAATGAGTTTAATTTTTTTGCTAGTGTGATGGGTGTGAATGTTTTCTTATTGTTAACTTTGAATTACTCTTTTCTTTCTGAAGAGCCCCTAGGCAACTAGCTTATAGGGAAATTGAATCTTCCCAGTTCATACTCATTATTATTCCTCTAACCACCTCTGTGGCCCATGTGAAGGATCCAGCAATTATGTACAGAGTGGAACATTGGAGAAGGTCCCTCTAGCTGTCAGTCTGCACTTTATATCTGGCATGTCTATCACCCAAGTCTGGGTTAGCCCTTGAAGTGGCACTAAGACTTCCATGCCATGCCTGCATGGTCTTTATTTGCGCCACACACCCACCCTTTCCTATCTCAGGTCCTGCCGTCTCCTGGGCACTGGGAAGCCCTGCTGCCTGTATCCCAGAAAAGTTCCCTCCTCCATCAGCCACCGTGAGGCAAGAAACAAAACGGTAGACCAGAACAAAAATAAAGTCTCAATAAACTAACCTGCTGTAGAAGAGTCTGACATTGCCTTGGTGATTCCCCTCCTTAGCTGCTCAGATTCTCATGGGATGCCTCTTCCAGGCTGTACGAGTATAAACTCTTTACAAAGGTCTCTTGTGCAGCTGTGATAATGATCATTATTACAATTTAGGACATTGCCTCAAAACCTTTCCTTTTTGCACCATTTCCCAGCTGCCTGTTGCTTTGCTGCTTCTCCCTCATTTGCCTGCTTTTCTCTTACCTTTTCTCTTTTATGTTCTTGCCAGCTGCTGGGGCCACCCTTCTGTCACTGAGGCAGTTTATGGATAGCATCTATGTTTAAAAAAAATTCTCTGCTGTCCCCACCTTGGGGAAGAGCTTCACAATAGTTGGGAATACTTACTCCGCAGGAAACCCTACCTGTTGCTGGTCAGAACAGCTAAAGTGCTGTTCTCCATGTACCACAGGCCAGTGCCCTTAGACCATGGAGCTGTGGACGCCAGATTCACCTCCCTAGGAGACCTTCCCTGACTCCTATCCAAAATTTTATATTCTTCTTCCCGCCTCAAGTCACAACCCCCAATTCCTTCTTTATTTTTTCTCTTTAGCTGTGACCACTATCGAATATGTATTGTGCTTTCTTTTGTCTTCCTTCCTCACTAGAACAAAATGTCAATGAGAATATAAAAAGTTAAATCAAGGATGTGTTGTTTTTTTACATTGTTAGTTTAAAAAGTTTGATCCAAGAGAATATGTAACCCCTGATATATGTAAAGAAATTAGAAATATCACTTATACTTAATTTTAATTTCCATTTGATTTGGGCATAGTTTCAAAAGAAGGATAACTTTGAGGGAAAAGAGTTTTTGTCGTTGATTTTAATATGTCGCTCCTGAAACTATAGCTTTAAATTTTTAGTTCTGGAAATAAACTGGGAAAATACTATATTAAAATAGTCATTGAGTCTCTAATATAATTTTGCTAATATTATTCTGCCTATTTTTAATAATAGAGTGTAAGAAAATATTTTAAAATCTCACCAAGAAAAGTGTCGTTAGGGGTTTTGTTTCAGGTTGCGCTGTTCATGAAAGGCTGAATTACCTATTAGAATATATTGCTAAACATCGTGTTTAAGCTTTTGAAATGCTAAAGTTAAAACTAAATTAGTAGATAGGTTGCATTTTTGTAAGTAAAATAAATGGTTATTTAAAGTTTAAGCTAAAACTCTCAGAGCAGTAAGCTCTCTCTTGCCCTTTTAGAGACTCATTTGGCCATATTTTGAAAGTCATTGAGGAGAGCGAGCTGTAAAAAGGAACGGGTCTGTTGCATGTGGGGCTACATTCCTTCTTTCAACAATATTTGAAACACACAAAACCAGCAGCACCACAGTGAGCCCTTTGTTCTTCCTGTTGGGCAAAACACTAGATACTTACTGTAAATATGGCCGCCTGCCAAGCTGTGGCGCAGATTCTTTTTTTTAAATACTGTAAACTGGCACAGGCTCAAGAATTACAGTTCTTCCTTTTATTTACTTTCTCCTTCTACACTGAAGAGTTTCATCTATCGTAAGAGAGAAAAACAGTTGTGGGAAGGGGGGAAAAATAATGACCAAACAGTCCTTTTTTTAAAATTTTTCCCCCTTGTAACTTTAAGTAGATTTCTGATGAGATAAGCAGAATAACTTTATTTCTCTTAGATTTTAAAAGAATAATGCCCTTTCATGACAAACGAAAAGGACTTATGTAGAAAACGGTGAACTGAGTTGAATTTAGAATACTCGGTAATACCATACTGCTTTGAAAATTGTTTCTGTATTGGTGTTTGTCTACTTCTTTCGTTAATTTCAGAGATGTTATCATGGTTTCACTTGTTGTCCTACAATATTTTTGGTTTTAGATTCCATTTTTAATGTGCCTGCTCTATTTCTGACCTTACTAAATCGCTTCCCCTTGTGTCTTGTGTTGGAATTTGTATGGCTGCAACTGAATTGAAAAGAGGTACAGGGAAGGGTGTGGAGTTTTGCCTTTCAACTACAGGGCGTGTCCCCTTTGCAACTTTTTAATTTAAGATAAAGCTTGGAAATTTTGTATTTTGAAAGGATTATTTGCTGTGTTATTAATATAGAGATGCCAGACATCAGTAGATACTTTTTTTGGTATATAAGTACCGTCTTGTCAAAGTTTTTATATTTTGCAGTTTTATTGATTAATTTTGTACAGAGAATCTTCTTCTAGGCCTAAGTAGAAATTAAATGTATATTGTGATTATTTTTCAAAAAATCAAGCTAAGGCTATATGTATTATCTTTGCCTACTTCATTGACTAAAATTAATTCATACAATAGACACATGTCAATATATTTACTTTTTCATTTTGTTCATCAGTCTGTTTTCTTATAAAAAGGAAATTTCACTAAGATGTAAATAAAAGGATATTCATCTTGTTTTCAGCTACAGATAAAAGTAGAGGGAATTGCTTATAATCAGATTTTATGTCAGTCTTTTAGGATCTGTAAAGGGATCTAAGAAAGCATGACAATTAACAGGAGTTAGGGAGCTTGCTTCTACAAAGATGCTCTGCTAGTTACTGTGATGGATTTTTTTATAGCCTAATATATTTTTAATTTTAGTGGTGATTTTCATTTGACTGATTGAAAATAATTTTAAAATTTGAGCAAAATATATTAGCATCTAAGGATCAATGAGGTTCTTTTGGGCATTGACATATATAGTTGACAATTCTTATTTTCAGTGTTCTTCTAGAAATTTTGTATGTAATTCCACCAGTATACTGGGTAAATTAATTTGGCTGGGAGTTAGGAGGCTAGCTTCCTAGACTGGCCTTGATTTAATAACAGTATGACCTTTGGGTATATTGAGTGGCTCTGGGCCCAGTTTCCTCATCTGTGAAATAATGAGTGGAACTAGATGTTCTTAGAAGTTCTTTCCAACATGAAGGGTCTAGACAAAATTCTGTGATTATTTTGCCCTTTTTTAGACTGGAATTTATGAATAATGAGAACATGATATTCTAATGTAGTGAATATTTAATTTATATTCAAAGAATGTAGGTGTAGAATTTTGTAATGTTACGTAACTTGAAATTTTTCTTGTATCCTTAGTTCTCACTGATCTTAGAATCCTTTTATGATAGGCTGTTGTCATGTGATGTTATTCATAGAGAGAATGTGAGTAAAAATGGCTTACAGGTTAGGGTATTTGATAATTTTGAAGATGTCCCAGTGCAGATAAAATTTTCCAGGTAAGAGAAACCATTTCCTATGTTGAGCGGCAGCTTCAGAGCACCGTACAAGACATGGGGCCCAGACTCTGTATTTGAATCCTGGTTCTGTTGCTCAAGAGTTCTGATCTCTAGAATAATTCATTAAAATTGTTCTGATTCTAAGTTTCCTTGCCCCTTCAATGAGGATAATTATGTCTGTTTCACAGCTATATCATTGAGTATGAGCTGAGTTTAAATTAGATTGTGTGACCAAACTTAACTTCAATTTTAACATAAAATCATCTTTTAGTTCATGTCAACAAACCTTGTTGGGTATCTAAGGTAGTGTGCTTAGTGGAGACACATGCATATCTGGATAACCAGACCATAAGATGTGAGATGGAATAGTTAGTTGTACACCAGGTGAACGAGAATGTTATGTAGATGGAACGATGGATTTCAAGGGGTGAGATTGTGCAAGAGTGCATAAGAAGGTGGATTGGAGCAGGGCTTGAAGAATGGGTAGGATTTTACCAGTGGGAGGAAGAAGGAGAGGGAGCCAAGAGCTCCTTCCAAGCAGGAGGAAGAGCACCATCAGCGTTGGATGCTTTAATGTGTCCATGGAACTTGGCTTCCCTTAGAAAGAAAGACAAACAAATAGAAGTTATTTCAGGAGGAAATCAAACTATAGCATTGCTTTAAGAAGTGCTGTTTAATCCCATTAGAAATTGGTTTTATTTATATGTTAGTTTAATCTAATTTCTTGTCAAAGATGGCTGCCGCCTTGGGACACTTTCCAAATCATAAACACAGTCAGGTATTGCTGAAAAAAGTCTTTGAATTTCAGAGAATATATAATTCTTCTAGTAGTAAGAGAGTGTTGCACTCCTGTTTTTTTAACTAATTAAGTTAGTTAAAGTTAGGAAAAGTTCTTTGAAGGGGTTAAACTATCTGAAGCATAGTCAGAAATTAGGGGGAGAACTGGCATATTTAATCTTGGTTATTATCCCTTAAAAACATGCTATAACGTAATAACTTTTCTATGAAATTGATCCAGTGAATATCTGAGTTTAAGCGTCAGTGACTTTGAAGAATAAAGAAGTTATCAGATTTTTCCTTTTATTTGCCTTCCATTTGGTAACAAGCCATTTTTAACAATATTTCATAATACGTTTTTAAAAATAAGTTGCTATGAATTACATTGCTTCCAGGCACATTGTATTTCTGACTGCCAATAGGAATTTTTTTTTTTCTCACAACTTGAGTCAAATATTTTTTTATATACTAAGAAAGCTTCTTTAGTGTTTGGCTTCATCCAAACATCATTCATTTTAGGGATGTTGAGATCACTGGTCACACAGCCTTTAAGGATCTGTGAGAAGCAGTGGTCGATACCAGGGCTTTTGTTTGAAGAAAATTAACTGGGCATATAAGTGAGGGAGAATGTAACATATTTTCAAAACAGGAGATCAGAGTACAGTGTGTAGAATTCTATTTCTGTCATTGTCATTAAGTTACTGGGAGGTTTTCAGAAAGTCAGACCTTTTTGCCTTTGTTTATCCTTGGAACATTTTTAAGGAAGAGACAGAAGATGGTATTTGATGCTATTATATTTGGACATAGAATAGATACTAATTTAAATACACTATGGTTGAAAGACATGTCTTTATTTGCTAAAAACATCATGCAGTTGTATTTCACTTTTAGTTTTAGATATATTCTAAAATTGTGACCACAAGCTTTTTATACATGAATATTATTCATCCTTTGCTATTTTTTTTCTGACTAGGAGGCAAACTGTAGTTGGTATATGATTTTATAGTAACAGATGTTTGTGGAATGAGTAAATGAAAAAAATCAAGGGCATAGAAATAATCATTTTCATGGGAAAAATTTGAGAAGTTGTATTTCTCCCCCTTCTTTTAATCTTGTACTATTTGGGCTCTGTCACTCACTAGTGTATGGCTTAAGCAATGACTTTATTTAATGTATCTAATTTTTAGTTTCTCCAACTGTAAAATCTCATAGTACCCATCTCTCAAGTTAGTCAGGAGGACTAAGTTAGATAATACTTTTATTTTAACAAAATTTTAAGGAAAATGTGCAATGTAAATTTGTTTGATACCTATTCTTGGTGTTTTTGAATATCTTTTCCTCCATTTTTTCCTCCTCTGGTGAATTAAACACTGCATTTAAAGGGATTGCTTACACACAAAGTTATTAGGTATAAGATTTTTTACTCCCTGTAAGAAGGGATATGCTTGTTTGATTCTGTGGCGTACTAGTGTGCCTGGAAGCTCTGTCTGTCTGTGTTTACAGAATTGTAGAATCATAAAGTCATCAAACCAACGGGTCCTTGAGCATTTATCTAGTACTCTCTGCAGATAGGTCCAGAGAAATTTTTACCAACTCTCCTTTCTATCATATGATTATAAAAATTAAAAATAGTGAAAGGAGCTTCATATTTTTAATTCCCTAAATACTTACTAAGATTGATTCTTCGTTATTTTAAAGTAAACCAGACTAGGGGAGTGTCTTCAATTTTTTCCAGATATCTAAATTTCAGCACGCCCTCCCATTCATCCATTTTAATTTCTTATGAACTGCATCGTTGGAGAAACTCCTACCAAAACCCCTTGATTTTGACAGCATTCCATATAATTTTGCCCAAAACAATTACATCTGTTTCTTGCACATGTAGACATACTGATACACACACATACAGTATTTGAAGAAAAGTGATGTAGGAAGGCTAATTATATGTTTCTTCTAACCATACCAGGTCCATGATTACACCCACAGAAAAACTTTGGCAAAATAAAATTGAATAGCAACCTTTTCATTGCTAAGGATTTTTTTTTGTTTTCACTGTTGAATTATTTTCATTGGTTTGCAGTGAGGTTGCTTCAGATACTGATCTCAAGGAAAATAAGCATTCAGTAGACAGAGAAATTGCCTTCTGAACTCTTGCGTTTGGTTTTGTACCTTCCTTAGCCTGTCTGACCAGGTCATCGATGGGGCTCATGGGGCCCAAGGTGCAGGTTTCTCCCTGTAGGAGCAGGAGCTCTGCTTTGTTCTGTGGTCAGATTGCATGGCTGGGTCTGGCCAGTTGTCTTGCACCTGTCACTGGCCCTCTGTCCCCACGGGACAAATCTTACCATCCGTCACCACCGTTAGAAAAACACTTCAAAGTGCATGCCTTCCTGTGAATGGGCTGGCTGCATCATTTCGGAATACAAGAAAGTGGGCGGCCTGATTTAGAATGTCTAAATCATTTTAAAGCAATGATTTAGAAGGTCATTGCTTCTGAAAAGGTGGTGCTTGGTTCCAACCCCTCACCCCCATCAGTGTGCCCAATTCTGCTTGGTATAGAGAGAGACTGTGACAGCCAGCATAGCTGCTCATGGGCACAGTGGCAAGTCTTGTGTCAGTCTCTGTTCACTTCCACTGCCTTTCCTTCTGTAAACTATTGTGTGTGTTTTGTCTTGTTCTCCTCATTAAGATCCTGCCAAGGGGTTGGGGTGCATAGATGTCTCTGGATAAAGATTGATTTAGTGACTTCGGAGTGTAAGCCAGGTGTGGAGGGCTCACATCTGTAATCCTAGAACTTTGGGAGGCTGAGGTGGGAGGATCACTTGAGGCCAGGAGTTTGAGACCAGCCAGCCTGGGCAACATAGTGAGACCCCATCTCTACAAAAAGAGCAGAGCATGGTGGCTTATCCCTGAAATCCCAGATACTCAGGAGGCTGAGGCAGGAGGATCTCTTGAGCTCAGGAGTTTGAGGTTGCAGTGAGCTATAATTATGCTTTAAAATGAAGAGAAACCATGAAGGATTTAAGAGAAATGGCAAGCTTAATGTTTATACTAAAGTGCTGAAGAAGTATTTAAATTTCAGTTTTCAGATCTCTCATCAGTTAAGTTTTGTCAGTTGATTTTTTTAAGTCCAACTCTTATTTTTCTTGTTTCAAAATGAAGTGTATGTTTCTGATAATGCTACCATTTGGGACATTTATTTCTATGGACAAATGCTGTTGTCATAAAATGTGTAGGGGAAGTATAAATTAAACACATTGGAAGGTGGTTTATATATGTCAGTGTGAAATTGTGTTCTAATTTATTTTTCGTTCATGTTATAGATACTTTAAGAAACAAATCTTCTAAAGTCCTCTTCATTTTTTCAATTTATAGCAAACATCTTAAAGCCATATAAAATCATGAATGTGATGCCATGTATGGAATCATGATTCAGATACTTGCCCTTGTAATGCAACATGGATTATTTTTGCATAAAGTAGATTAAGGGAAATAATTTTTTCCTCTGCTGACAGGTAATTGCCAAGCGTGACCAGCCCCATGACTTCCCAAGAATTCTAAAGTGCAGACTATATTTTTACAAAATGTAGTTAATGGCAACAAAAGGGTAGAAGAGGTAGTTGGAAAGGAATTGAAGCTATCAAGCTCAGCAAAGGCCAAGAAGGAAAGCTAGTGAGGACCAGGGAAAATATCCCCAGTGCAGCATAGGTAAGTTCTGTCTCCACATGGCTGTGTCTGTTGGGAAGTCATGCTAGACAGAGCAGGAGATTGAGATTGAGATGGATTGAGATACTCCTTTGTAGGGGGTCTCCGTGGATATCTTCTAAATATTTATTTATGTCTTTTATATTGTCCTACATTTTCTTGTACTCTCCAGTGCCAATTTACATACCAGTGCAGTGGTCAGATACTGCTTCCTTTCTTACCCATGTTTGGGATTCGGCAAGCCATTATATACTGATACAATGTGCAGGACTCTTCTTGTGTGTGGTGTAATGTGGGCCAGGGAAGGACTAAATATACAATTGTGTATATGAAAGCACCATGTTAATTTTGTTAATAAGGAAAATATATCACTATCAGTTATTTAGTATTGCTAATAATAATGATCCTGTATTAATAATAACAATAGCAGAGACAGGGTGGGGAAGCTAAAAATTGGCCCTGACATTCAAAGCAGTGCTGCACAGCTCAGGATTCTATTTCCTTCCCTTGATTCTCTTCTTTGAAGAGGTAGTAATTTAGTCGGACACACTTGCTTAATAGTAAAGCACGTTCCAACCCAAGAACTGAGTAACTGCTGTTGTTACGTGTCTTCCCCCCACAGTAAGGGACTTGAAGCTGAAACCAGAGTGTGCAAATGCTCAGAGGTGAGAGACCCAGCAAAGGTCTCCGCTGGGGTTTGTGGGGCTGTGGGGTCTCAGGGAGGGTGGAGGAGAGGGGGCAGGAGCGGTGACTGTCACTGTGCAGAGAGAGGTTGGTCCATAACCCTGGCAAGGGCATCAAGAGAAGTGATGGATCTGAGAGGCGCTTAGGAGGACTCAGGGAGACTTGGCCATTGATGGATGTTGGGGCTTGAAGGAGGGAAAGTATTTAAGATGATTTCTGGGGACCAGGTTTGGGCATCTGGGTAGATGGTGTAGGAAATACAGCAGGCGGGCAGGTTTGTGGAGGAAGACTGTGGCTTTGGTGCATCTCTGGGTGGAAGGATTCTGGGCAATTTGCAGAATTTCCTTTTTTTATTTTTTTAGAGACACAGTCTCTCTGTGTCCCCCAGGCTAGAGTGCAGTAGCACGATCACAGCCCACTGGAGCCTCAGACTCCTGGAACTATAAGGGCACGTACCACCGGGCCTGGTTGTTTTTTTTTTTTTTTTTTTTAGGAAGAATGCGTTTCTTTTTCAAGATGTTTGCATTGAACCTAAGAAAAATCCAGGTTTTCGATGTTTTTTTAAAAAGCGAACTTCTTTCTCAAAGACTGTTCGAGTTCTCCCTTCACTGTCACTAAAGTAATGCCGAACATAAATCCTTTCTGAATAATGAAAAATTTGTGTAGTTCTCTAAACTTAGGAGGTATATTACATTTGCCTTTGTAACTTTATGGATATTAGGTTGGGATTGTGGTTAAGCTAATGAACTGAAGAACTCAAGCTGATGGTCTCATCATTCAATCCAGCAGCCTGTCTTAAGTTTCAGGCTAATATCTGTGTTCATACATGATTGCTTAGCTAGAATTCTTTTGGTATGATAACATTTTTCATACTAAACCCAAGCTGAATTTTAATACAGAAGCTTTTTTAAAGTTTAAGAGTGCCATTAAACTTTTTAATATTATAACTGTATTCATGTGACATGACCTAGACCAATAATTATACTGAAAGTATATGTATAATGTTCGGGTTGCTGTATTAACTCAAGTAGTTGCATTCACTGAAATCACTTCTTAATTATTGGGCACCTTTTGAAATGTAGTAAAACACACAATGTCTTGACAAATCCATTTTATTATATATTTCAATTATTTTTTGGACAGTGACTCGAGTGTAGTGGTACTTTTTGCATTTTTCAGGAAGTGACAAAATGCAATTTGGAGTTTATAGAGTGTAACATATCTCTTTCTGCCTGTATAAGGATGTTTTTTACTTTTTAAAATATTGTGTGTTAGCATATCCAATAGAAAATAAGTAAATCATGCATAAATCATAAAAACGAAGTAGTTTTTTTTTTTAGCTTGGCATTATTGAAATCACATTGCTGGATGTAATTATACATTTTGTTATTGTTTAACAAAATCCAAATATAACTAATAGGATGTCATTTTACTGTATGATATGATAGTCTAGAAAATTCTATTATGGCTCTGGCAGAGTTTTTTGGGTAATTTTAGCTTTTGATATTTAGGGTGGAGTGTAGTCACTCTGGACTTACGTAAGTGGGGAAAGAGGAAGTAAAGAAGATTTTTTGGATGACTTTATAGTTCTTATTTTTGCTTCATGTATGAGGAGGCTTGTGAACTGATGAAAAGGAATGGAGACATTTGGTTTGAATTTATCAGTTGAGGCTTTATTGAATTAGTAATTATATCTTGAAATTTGTAACTGAATTCTAGAGTCAATGGTTGTATTTTCCCTTCTAGTGTATATTCTGGAATATCTTACCGTTCTTAAAAAAATAAGGCATTTCTATTAACCATATCCTTATGAGATCTATATTTCTTTCAAGGCTGTTCCTGTGGACTAAACTGTATGCCCATCAAAAATAAATAAATAAAAAGAAAAGAAAAAAAAGAAACGAAGTGTAGCTGAAATTACCTCAGAAATTGCTAAACATTTCAGTCACGTAATAGGCAAAGAGTTATGGTGTCTCCCTTAGTGCACAGTGTGTAGAGGCGGCTTGTAGACCAGCTGCAGTACAGGAAGGTCAGCCTTATATCTAGAAGAATAAAGAACTCGCCTATGTGTGCATTAAATTGTCCCTTATGTATTTTCTGGGAGCCTTCTGAGACCAAGTATTTTATGTCGTTGTCATCACAAGTATACCCCTACTTGTCAAACCATGTCTCCTTATTTTGGGTTCAGAGACTGTGGTCTCTGTATCTCCAAGGAATGAATTTGTGGTTGCTTTGAGGTCTCCCGACAAGAGGTACCGTGGTGTGCTAGGTAGCGTTGTGCAGGATTATCCTGAAGCCAGGAAGCCAGCAGTGAGTGCACAGAATTCGTGGAGGGAAGGGCACAGGAGGGGACGTGGTAAAAGGCATGGACACAAATACATCCTCCTTCATAATTTTTAATATCCTTGCATGTGGGTATACCTGCTATGTTATCTTCTTTGATTTGGAAACCAGAATGAATTTATCCAACATTATTTATTTTCAACAGACCAGGTGTTTAATATTGCATATTTCCTAAATCTTCTTAGAGATTTATATAAAGATTTGGAATAAGATTGGTGGAGGTTCAGAAATAAAAGCTTTGAATTTTTGAAATGTAGAATTTTCTGTTTTGTTTTTGTTTTTGTTTTTTTGGTTTGAGTTTTAGATTTTGATACTGATACTAAGGATAACTTTTGTTATACATTGAAATACTTTAAAACTTCCTGTGGCAATCTTATAAATTGGTGAACTTTGTTGGGAGAATTGGCAAGCGTCCTGATGGAGTCAGAATTCCCTGGAATTTTCAGGAGTTTGTGAGCTTGGATGGGGAAAAAAATTACACTTTTATTTTCACGAATATCTACCTGAAATTTATCATTTCCCTTAATTATGAATGTAGGCAATATACCATGGCAGTATCAATAGAACGTGTGATTTTGCCACTGATAGAAATCACAGATATTTTCATATCACATTACAGTTGTTGGAGAGATATCAAAATATTTAAGCTCATCCCTACTTTAAAATTACGGTATTTATTAATTACAGCTAGATCTTGTTATTTCACACACTAATAAAGCAGTGCACTACTGTATCACATTTTAAAATATTTTGATAACTGTCAATCTAATTGATTTCTATGTAGCCTAGTTATGACACTTAAAAAGTCATTCTGAGAAAGGATCCGTAGACTTCACCAGACTGCCAAAAGGATCCATGGCCCAAAAAAGGTTAAGAAGTCCTGGGTAGGGGAACTGAGGAGATGAGTATGCTAGAGCTGGTTGTGCCAGTACAGGTTGAGCATCCCTTACCTGAAAATCCAATAACCACAGTGCTCCAAGATGTGAAATTTCTTGAGCACTGATGTGATGCCACAAGTGGAAAATTCCACACCTGATCTCGTGTGATAGGTCACAGTCAAAGCGCAGGCACCTAACACACTTCATTCAGCGTTCCCAAGGGAAAAAAGGCCCTCCCAACCCCCTTCTGCTATGATGTATTTTTTCTACATATGCCAGATATATATGTCATAGTTTTTACTGTTAAGCACTTATGTGTGAATAAGTATAAGAAAATGACTGCTTATTGGTAGCATATAGATTCAGAGCCAGGAATGATGGTGGTGCCAAACAACCACAGATTGTCCGTATGGGTGGCTGAGAAAGTGACACCTTCGCTTTTGGATGGTTCAGTGCACACAAACTTTGCTTCATGCACAAAATTATCAAAAACATGGTGTGTAATTACCTTCAGGCTGTGTGTATAAGATGTATATGAAACACAAATGTCATGCTTGTACTTGGGTCCCCTCCCCAAGATATCTCATGTATATGCAAATATTCTAAAATCTGAAAAAATCCCAAACACTTCTGATCCTATGCATTTCAGATGAAGGATGCACAACCTGTACCTTACTGTGCGACCGTGGGTAGTTAGGCCATATGGTACATTGTGCCATATGATGACACCATCATCAACTTACGAAATTATTATAAAGATAAAACAATGGAAATAGCATTGAAAATTTTTAGTATTATGCATGCAGAAAATGTTATTAAGTCGAATTGATTTTTTGCCTTTGTAAGGACATGATACATATTAAGGATTGTTAAGACTATAAATGAGGCATCTAATGTGAATTCTGCTTTCACTGTACAGTTTCAGTGTGGCTCAGTATCATCACTCTTTATAGGGAACTGCTTCGGGAACCTGGCAATTCCAATATAGTTACAAAAACATTACCATTCATGGAACCAAAGAGGATTACTTTTCCCTAAATATTTCTTTTAAAATTGAGTCCTATAATCTCCAATTCTCTAATCCAAACTGATGGGCTTCAGTGCTCCCTAAAGCAATGTGTCAGTCAGGCAAAGCATGGGAGAAAGTGCATGTTTCATTTCCAGTAAACTTTAGTAGTGTGGTGAAACTGCTTTATTAAATATTATTAATCAAGAAATTTAAGAAATGGGAGGAGAGAAGAACACATTGAGGATTGTGTTTGGTGTTTTGCCAAAATTTAGTTTTAACGACAACCTTAAGTAGTTCATAAATATTGTACCACCGAACAGATGAGTAAACTGAAATCAGCAGCCAGTTTACTAAATGGTCACCTTACTCTCAGGAGCTGTAAGACTTACTAGATTCAAATTCAAGACTAATTGACAGGACTTGTGATTACTGAATGAAATTAATTATGCATTAATTTTGAAATGTGAGATCTTTAGAATTTTCTATCTCTAATGCACAATTCATTTTTTCATTGAGACTGAATACAGAATAGGCAGAAGAGTGTTTTTACCCTTTGACATTGTAGATGACATTATACACTAGACTTCAGTGATGATGAGTAGTACCATATTTTCATTTTTAAGATCGTATCCCCTGATGCCTGTGACTTCGATACGTAAACATGATTTGAAAGTCTGTTAAGTGAATGAGTGAAAAAAGGTGTGTGTAATGGGTCAAAATTCTGACTAGAAGGAAAATAGGACTTTGACATGGGATTGGCATCTCTGATCTCACATACTGTCCTCCCTCACGGGAACTCTTGAGGTGGTGGATTAAGGAAATCAATGTCCTTCCCAATTGAAGGATCAAGCACAGGAAGATGAAGCAACATGGTCACGTTCACAGGTGACACTCAAACACTAGGTCTTCTGATTCACAATCTGGGGCAGCCTTTCAACCATATCCCACTGTTACCGTGTGGTGGTGGGGTGGAGAGAAATAAATCCGGGAGAAAGTGAAAAGCTGCAGACTGGAATGTAGAAGGATGTCATGAACGGAACACCATGATCTCCTTGGAGCAGGGGCTAAGCTGCCGTTCCTTCAGTCCTCTGGTTAAGTGAGACCCTTCCCCAATGTCCCTCATTCCTTAACCCACTCGTCTGCCGAGTCAGGTTCTCCTGCGATAGACACTCTCTCACATTCTCCACAACAGTTATTACAGCTTGTTAACTATTTATTTGGATAATTTTTTGGCCAAATGGCTTTTTTTCTTTGAGTCTAGATTGTAAATTCCATAGCATTGGGAACTGTGCCCATTTTCCTCACTGCTGTAGTCTCAGGGCACAATGCCTGTTAGTGTGTAACTTTTGAGCAGATGTAAGCAGGAGCGAACACATACAATTCTACAAATGGATGGAAATAATCGAACAGCCAATTGGAGGTAAAGGCTCAGACTTTAATAAAAAGAAATGGTGCACCAGCCTACAATCTTGGGATATGCCACGTGTCCTGAATTTTCTAGAAAATCTGTATATTAATTTTAGGCTAGTTGTCTGGTTGTGTCCTTTTTGGTTCAGAAAATATGGTTAGCTATACCACAGTAATGGTTAAAAATAAGGTGAACCTTGCAAAAATAGAAGGAGAAAGAAAGGCCCTGATGGTAGTGAATGTTCACGCTACCTCTACAATAGTCAGTAGAGTGGTATTAACTTCAATTTAACAGTTGAGGAGATGGTGGGCCAGAAAGATTTAACTTGTCCAAGATTCAGATGATAAGGTGTCAGGGCTGAGATTAAAACCAGAGCCCATGATTTTCCATTAATTACATAGTGTTTGAGGAGAATGGAAAAGGACAAACTCAGAGGCCCCTAAGGGCATCAGCCTGCAGAGCTACTACTGGGCAGGGTTCAGCCAGGCTCTCTCATTCTTTGAGTTTTGCCATCTACAGTTACAGCTACCTCCAAAGTCCTGTGTAATGATGCTGTTCACAATAATTACCGAGACATTGACAGAATGTTGAATTATATTTACGGAAAAAAAGAATATCATGGCCTAGAGATTTTTATTCAAAGTGATGAAAGGTTTAGCACTGTAATTCTGATATTGAGGAGTCTCATGTCTAAATAGATTCTGGGGTAACTGATGTGGGCTATCAATTTAGAGATTCTTTATTTTCATTTAAAATTTATTCTGGATGTGTATTATCTTTGCATTTGTTTAAATCCCCAACTTGGAGGGTCATCTGTAAACAAACACTTCATTGTTTTTATTCAGCAGAGAGGTATTATCAGGTGCTAGAATACACCACAATTAATATGTGGTTTATGTCTTCCAGGGGCTTCCAGTCTAGTGGAGGAGGAAAGACAAAGACAATTACAGTCCAGGGTGTTAATGCCACAAAGGGGGTTGGGGAGTATCCTGAAGTTGCGGTCTGTGATGGTCACAGCTGTGGCTAGGGACATAACACTCCATTGTCACAGAACCCCAGATTTCATGGGTCGAAAATATAACTCACCATTATTATTTCTTGTCAATTCATATTTAATAGGGTGTTATAAGTGATGTTAGCATTATATGATTAAGATGAAAGCTCCCATTAAAATAGCTGGCACATAGCACTTACAGAGCTTCTTAAAATTCTTTTTTTATAAACCCACTTAATTATCCTTGGAATTGGAAGATTTCAGAATCTAAGAAATTATGTGTCAAACAGTGCTTCAAAAGCATGATTCTGTGTATAACCCCAGTACATCCTACATCCAAATAGGGATGATTAAATCTTTAGTTAATATGTCAGATGCCTATACATTTTTTAAAAGGGTTCTTCAGGGGAAAATGGGTTTGTTACTGAAGAATATATAATTCCAATACAGTTTTTGCGATGCTTTTGGCTGAGTTGTTTGTTTTTCCTGTGAGCGCCTTAGCTTTACAGTAAGAGTCTTTAATACCCAGGGCACTCATAGGGTGGGGAATTAATGAGCCTGCTCACTTTAGTTACACAATATAGAGATCTTGGACTATGTTACTATGATCCAGGTTCAGTTGAAGCTTATTTTCAGTTTTGTTTAAAGAAGGAAGCACACCCTGTTATGTAGGACAAAGAACACGTATACAGTATACTTTTGTGTATATTTGTGTATATAGATTAATAGTGTTAATTACATAATTAGTCTCATTTTTCCAGAGTATCTCTACAGTGCTTGGTGTTAAATAAGCAAAATGATAATGAAATGTAAAGTAGGGGGAGATGAAAAATGATTTTGACTTGCCAAGATTTTACTAAATGGCTTAGGATATCTCGTCTGTATTTTTGTGCTTGAACTGACTTGCCTTAGAAAATTCCAATTCTTCCCAGCTACTACCACTGGGAAAATTTTTTCCCTTTATCGTGCGACCTTTTCTTCCTACTTATGAGCAATGCAAACCCCAGGGGCTCGCCCACACCACTGTGCACCAGTTCCTCATCCATCCTAAACATCCGTCTTTGGATGTAGGATGTATTTGGGTTATAAACAGAATCAGCGTTATATTTTCAACTTGAATGCTCACCTTCCTCTGGCCCCTAAAATTAATTAATTACATAGGATAATCCAATGTAAAGATTTAGTTCCCCTATACATGATATTTCCATTCTTAAAGTTTATAAATTCTTAATTTGGGGGTTTTTCTGAGCCTCTTGAAATTGTAACACTCTGTGTATATGTACACTGCATGGGAGGGGTGGGGACACAGCTTACATGTTTCTCAGAGGGGTCTGGGACACCAAAAAACATGGAAAAAAAGTGGAAATGGACTCTTAGATTTCTACCAATACCACCATAACCTCTTTTTTTAAAAAAATAAAACTCTCTATCTTTTTTTTTTTAACAAATTCAAAAGAGAAAAACAAACTCTTTAAATTCTGATCCTTGAACAGCAGTGAAAGATGTAGTGATGACTAATTTATTTTTGCACATATAAAATTTATTGGTACTCATTTGTTTATCCCAGAGATATATAAAATATATAGAGATATATCTGCCAGTTTTGAGTGGTAAAATCAAAGTTCACTAGAATCCTTTTGTTTTGGTGGAGGTCCAGATCCTGTGTGTAATACTAGCAGATGTATGTCAACTATAAGTGATAAAAATCTTAACTTCTGTCAGGGACATGTAAGAACTATAGTCTGTTACTTTGTAAAAAATTTTATCCAGGTTATTGAAACATTGAAATTATTAGCTTTCTTCCCCCCCTCCCCCCACTTTAAATACCAGTGGTGAGGGCAGGGTGGCAAACCTAAGCACATTTGGTCAAATTTGGGCGTAGTTGTTCTAAGAAACATGGCTTATGCTCTTCTCAGATGATATCCAAGTTGAATAGTTCAGAAAAGAAAATAAAGAGAGGGAACTACGTAAGGAAGTTGGCCCAAAATTACAGATGAGCAGAAATGTTTCATTTATCAGTTCATTCCAGCATGAGTTCTTCCTTTTTATAGCTTTCTTCTGGTAAAATAATCCAAAGGAATGATGCTTGAAAAGTGGGTACCTTCTATGACCTAACAAGTGAATCACATACATAACATTTCAGAAATTTTTTTCTTTTGCAATCTGTTTGCCGTTTTTGTGTGTGTGAGAATTGTGGTTAAGCTTATTTTGTATTATCTACTTCATGTTTTTATGGATGTTTTCCTTTTTCAGAAGCAAACTTGGCTTATGGAAATACTCTTATCAGTATGCTGTTATTGTGTTTTAAGGAAATTGCTAATTAAATATTAACTTATTAGCCAGGTACTCTAATGGATTCGTTACAAACACAGCTATAAGTGTCTGGAAAATGGAAATTTTTTCTTGAGAACCCAGGACCTACTACTTTTAGAACCTCAGTGATTAAGCAGTTTCGTATAATTTAAATTTAGCAAATAAACAACTGACGCATGGCATTTTAATAAGGGGTTTACCTCGTACTGGGAACACATAGTTGAATAAATGTAGTCCTTCGAAAAGGGACACTTTCAGTGCATTTTCATAATTGAAAGATACTTGTTTTCTCTTAACAATACTCTCTCTAAATTGAGAGGTGAAAACTTCAGTTCTCAATATGTTTATCCCTTATTTGACCCTCCTTCTCATCAAGCCTTTGTCTTGTTTTTAATTTTGACATGCCAGGAACTAAAGTGGCTCACACCTCTATTGTATTTTCTTTTAAAATAATTGAACAGGAAAAGATTTAATGGGGATTGATAAGCAGAGAAAAATCAATATAATAAATATGCTATAATTTAGCAGAAGTAATTAATGTTAAAGAAAAAAAAACCTATGGAGACTTTCTTGTATTTGACATAAAAGCTTGTCATGTTGGTATTTTCCTAGATTCTTCTGGGAAGAAGTTTAAAATTTTTAGATATCGCAAAAATTGTTTTATATTTGGAGGAATATGTGAATGTATTATATCTGCTTAACTCTGGTACAGTTATGACTTGGGGGAGACTTTCATGTTATATCTAACATATTAGAAGATACTTACGGTCTAGGCATTTAATAGTATGCTGAGTTTATATTGAGAAATATACTTTATGTAAAGGAATTTGACACTAACAAAGAGGAAGATGATTATGATATTAAAAAGCATAGGTACTTTTTTCAGTAGAATAAATGAGCTTGTCTTGGGTTATACTAACACTTTCAATACAAAAGTGAATGGATCCTCCTTTTAAAGCTTTACAAATGAAGATTTAACAACCATTTTTGCAAGCTCATTTTAAAATAAAAGTTTTTTTTTTATTTAGAAGTGTTTTCTAAGGATTTATCTCCACATATACCAGATCAGCCTTCGAGCACACACCACACACACACACACACACACACACACACATGCACATCTCCATTATCTAGTATAGGATTATAGGTTTTGAGGATATTTATGAATATATAAAATATTTTGATTCAGAATATTTAAATTGTCATTTAAGATTTTCAGTCCCCCATAATAATTTTTCATATGAAGACCCTGCCGTACTGTGCCTTCTAGATCACAAATAAAACCACACCTGTCCCAACAGACACACACAGTCTTACTGTGTGCTTTTGTTCTTTGACAATATAAGCATATATGAGAAAGGCTTCTCAACCACTGACAGTTTGATTCACTAGGTCATTTTCTCCCTAGACATGCTAATAACCAGGGTTTCTTGCATTAGAGAGTTATGGGAAAGTGAAATTTTTATTTTGGTTACAAGACTATCTTTACATACACACACATAGGATAGGCTACTGGGACAACATTTCTATAAATTAGTCCTTGGGATATGTGCCATATACATAAGGCTACTTTAAGAAGCAGTCTTGTTGATTGTGAAATAATTTCATAGTTATTTATGGATCCTAAGTATTCCTTTAGCAAATTCCAGTTTTTGTTGCATAGTTTTGTATTAAGTTCCTGATATATTATGTGTAGAAAATTGTGGCTTAATAAGCAACAGCATAGATATGCCACCTTTATGGATGGAATACTGAAAAATATTCATCCCCCCCCACAAAATGTCTATTTCACAGGTGTCTGTCTTCAAATGAGAAGTTGTTGCTTATACATTCATATAATTTTCTTTAAAATTGTATAATGTGCACATATATAAAGGTACACACAGTTTAATGGAATTAATGGATTGGCAAAATCATTTGTACATTTACAACAGATTTTAGTTTTCATCAGTATTTTAAGTCCATCAAGTTACTTTTCAGTCTTCTTGAATAAAACTTTCTCAAATATACAGAGATGATACTTTATTACAATAGTGGCTTCCTTTGAGAAATGTAATGTATAAAATGTTTTCTGATTTGTCTTTTTTGTACTCTTAACTTGTATGATGAGAGTTTTATTCTATATATCTGAAGTTTCTGTGTGACAATTATTTGATTTTCACCTTCAGGATCTTGACTGATAGTGGCACTCAGTAAACACCAGCTTCTTGTCGGGTCCTAGGCTGAGAATGTTGTGCACGTGATTTATTTCATACTCAGTAACCCAATGTGGTGGATGCTAGCCCTGTTCCCATTTTAAAAACAAGGAAATAACAGGCTCAGAAAGGTTAAGTCATTTGGCCAGGGTCAGGTAGCAGGGCCAGGATGTGATCTCCAAAACTGAAACTTTGTTTTTCCTCTTTAGATTTCTGACAAAAAACCTCCTTATGCAAAGTGTTATTCTGAACGTTGTTTTCGAGCTTTGCTAGTAGATAGCTTGCCAGTATCCTCCCGGTGATCGCGGCGGTGGACCTCCCAGCTGTAGATGTTTCTGTGACATTTGTTGTTTGCCGTTGATGTGCGAGTGATAGGCCACTGACGACGGGGCTGCCCTGCACTTCCTGTGGGGGGCGGTGCTTCAGAGGCTGCAGCGTGCAGTGCTGCTGGTCTGTGCCGTTTTTTTCCCCGGTGCCCAGGAGCGCAGAGGCGGCGCTGCCTGGGAAATTCAGGAAGGCTTTCTTCTGGATACTGTACCAGCGTTGAAGTTCAGCAGTGATCTGGAGAAGAATCAGAGTTGAAGCGGGCTAGGGTCATCTAGGCAAAAGAGAGAGAGTGAGCAAAGACAGAAACATTGTGATAAATGCAGGTCCAGCAAGCATATTGGTGCTTTCCTGTCAGATTTTCACTGAAGCTTCTATTCCACAAAGTAAACTTAAGGTTTGTGCCATAGTTTTCCTTGGGACTTCTGCTCTCTGGCATACCTCACTTTCCCCAGGAGATATGTGGACCTCACCTTGAGAAGTCTAGCATAGGTATCCTTCTGATAAATAGGGGAGAGGGTGTGGGAGCAGGGAGAAGAATCCTTGCTATAGAACATTTACACTTAGCCCATTTCTGACAATAAGAACAGCTCATTTTAAACTTTTGAATGTTACATATACAAGTGGTAATTTGCTAAATTCCATTAAAAACTTGTTTTATTGCCCCCCCTTTGTTGAAATAATTTAATGATAATTTTGTGATGGAGGTATTTATTTTTTTTAATTGCATAAACTTGGCATAAAATCATCAAATCACGTCTTAATTTCTATTGCTAATTTGGAGTGTAATGTTTTTGTTATTTCATATTTCTCTTAGCTACAAGATATCTGTTTAATTTTATACCTTTAAAATGAAAATATCCTTGACCAAAATGATTCTATATCATTCACGATTGGATGTGGATCAACTTTATGATATTTTTCATACAAATTTCATGAAATTTGCTTCATTTAGAGATACTTTGTGTATCAATAGCATTGAAAAAAATCTTTATTATAATTATTATAATTATTAATCTTCCATCATTGTCTTATATCAGGATCTTGTTATTTTAGAATACCCAGCACAGGCCTGGGAAAAAAATGCCTTGACACCTTTTTATCCTACAGAATAATGTAATTCATTTTGTAATACAACGCTTCAGAATTTTTTTTTTCTTCATTGGGTGAGTAGCTGTTTGCAAGGTTGTGTAGGTTCATGATACAGTTGACCCTTGGACAACATGGGGGTTAGGGGTGCCAATAACCTTACACAATCAAATCTGAATGTAACTTTCGACTCCTCCAAAAGTTAACTATTAATAGCCCACTGTTAACCAGAAGGGTTACCGATAACAAGCCGTGGGTTAACACATATTTTATATCTTGTATGTATTATATACTGTATTCTTACATGCAGTAAGCTAGAGAAAAGGAAATGTTATTAAGAAAAGCATAAGGAGGAGAAAATCTATTATTCATTAAGTGCAAGTGGATCACCATAAAGGTCTTCTTCATTGTCTTCATGTTGAGTAGGCTGAGGAAGAGGGGTCAGTCTTGCTGTCAGGGGTAGCAGAGGTGGATTTCCACATATGAGTGGACCCATGCAGTTCACACCCATTGTTCAAAGGTCAACAGTAATTTTTTCTATGTCTAGATGTATAGTTATCTTAGGACATGCAATTTTTAAGATAATTTTTCAAGCTCTGTAATACTATTTTTAAGGAATAGCAAAAGAAGCATTCGTCCCTACAAGAACGACACCTTTAAGTTGACCCTGTTTGACATGCAGTGAAACATCACTAGGATATAGTTCCTTATTTACATGGGTTGGCCTAGGGTGAAACTGTCCTATAAAACAATAAAATCTTAATGAGGCATGTTAAGTCAGTAAGAAGAATGATATCAGATCCTCGAACATGACTCATCTACAGGGAATTTATTGTTTTGAGTAGCAGTAATGGTCTTTCCATACAGAAATATAATTATAGGAAAAATTAGCAATTTGTCTTAAAAGTATAGCTTTCCACTTTGTCAAAGTAAAACACATGTATTATAGAAAACTTGAAATTCCAACCTTTACTTCCATTCCTCTGTGCCTGTCTATACATATTTTTAAAAGTAAAAATGTTATAATTTTGTACAAACTGTCTGTTTGTAACCGCTTGAATTTACTATATCATGAACGTTTTCCAGTGTTACATATCCTAGAAAATACACATATATGTGTACATATGTATATATGGAAGATGTATGTATAATTATCTTACGTTGATGTATTTAAACAGGCTGTTATTAGACAAGTTGTTGCTTATGGTGGTTTTGACAAGCTAGAAATTCACCATAGAGTCTTTTAGATTTCCATAATTTAAAATTTAAAAATTAAAATGAACTTGTATAATGAAAATATATTGGTGTTTCAGTTGTATATTTTATCAGGATTTTCAAATTAATTTAACTGTAGGGTTTTTATTATAAACCTCCTTGCATTTTTTAGAATAAAGCAACCTATAAATTAACATTAAAATACTACATTATTTGGAGTAGTCATATGTTGGGAGTATTTTGAGATTGAGTCTACTTATTTAGGCAGAAAAATAAAATTCTTCTAATCTTGCCAAGACTGATACACTGCCCTAAGTGAGTATTTGATTTTTTTTGCTATCTGTAATCTATACAAACAACGTTTCAGGAGTTTTTTTAAATGTCAAGATCTGCTTTGTCACCTCTAGTATTCTCTTAATGTTTGTTCATTCATTATTTGACTTCTTATTTTATGTTAGCTATTTTACATTTTATCACATTATATAATAATTTTTACTTTTTAGGGGTTTGCTTTGTGAGTTTAGTGTTCAGAGTGTTTACATCTCTGTAATTTAAAAAAACAAATCAAAAGAACCTAGTTGTTATTTCCAAAACATTTATCAAAATGTATTAAAATTATGAAAAATTTATAGTTTGCTCTCAACTGGGTTTCATTGTAGAGGGAGCTCATTGTTGTTTAGTCTTGAACATGATTAATTTTACGAATAAGATAAATAAAGATCAGTGACCAAATGTACACAGTTTCTCATCTTTTTTCAATGGCATGCTGATGCCACTAGGGGAAAATGCACAGTGTGGTATTGAGATGGGGCCTTTCAGTTCCATGTGAGTGGCAGCCTGCATGAGTCACTGTGTAGTTTGCAACCCCTAGGTGAATAGAATCCCAGAGATGCCAAGCATCATTTTGGCTAGATGAACAAGGATATATATTGTCATAGTTCTATGTAGAGTTCAGATTTATTATTTTAACTAACACAGAAGAGAGAAAAAAAGTACTCTGAGTAACCTCAAAAATAAAGTATAAAATATCACCCCATAAGCTTTACCCTACAAATCACCTTTTCTCAAGATGGTTTCCAAAAACTGAGAAGTCCAGAAAAATATTTGCAAATGTTTCGTTGCTGGAGAGTGGGTAGGACACTATTCTCTGAGGACCAGGACTAATATTGCAGAAATACATCCTAGTCGTTTAAGGATGTCTGCAAAGAAACAAATCTCATTTCTCTCTCAGTTCTCCTGCCTCTAGCAAGTCAGAAAGTCAAAACCTATGTTTCCACTGGTTATTTAAGAATAGTATTCCAAAATTTCTTTACTTTTCAACCACACATTCATTTACTCTTTCAATATCCGGAGTTGAGGATACTGAGGAAACACATCTTATGGGGCTTGACCAGCCAAGGCTTAAGAAGAGAACAGAGACTGAATTTTGAGAGGCTTCCTATGAGGCAGTAATATCAGCTACAATATCTAATGTCACCTTTTAGGTAGGCGTTTTATCACCCTTTCATGAGCGAGGAAACCTAGAGCTCTTTCACTCACTCATTTATTCAACAGTTGTTCACTGATCACTTGCCAACTGTCCTGGGAAGATGCTTGTGATACACACTGAGCAAGATGCTGCCCTTGCCCTGTTCTCAGGTGGCTCCCAGCCTTGCCCAGGCTGTTGCTAAGCTGTGGTGCCCGAGATCGGTGTAGGGCTCTTCCCGCTAAGCCACCACTGACAGTGTAGAGGGTAGGACATCCACTGAAACGTGAAGTAATAGCTGTTCTTGACCACAAAGAAGAAAGAAATTGATGTTAAAATAGAAGATGATTGGCTTGCATATGCAACACTTTTTACATGTTAAAAAATTGAAACACAGACATATGAGGCCGGTTAAGGATTTTATGTTATATCAATTATATTTTATTTAATGCATATTATAGTATGTTAGATACTTAGGCATTCAGAGATGTATACAATATAATTTCTTTCTCTCAAGATGGACTAAAAGGAATAAAATATGAAAAGGAACAACAGAAGGATATTTTGTGCCAGGCTTAAGGCTATTAATTTAATGCATCTCAGTAAACATTTGTTGAAGTAGTAAAACTTGCTTCTTGCCCTTGAGCTCACAGCCATTTAAACCACCTGTGACAGGTGCCAGCCACCGAGGGCTGTTTGCTATGCCAACAAGACTGGGGTATGTTCTGAAGGTGATGGGAAGGATTGAAGTCTTCTCAAAGTAAAGCAGGAGTACATTTAAATGTGTACTTTGGGGACTTTGAAAAAAAAAAAAAAAGATTTGAGAGGCTTGGTTAGGTGAGTAGTCTAGTACTCTATCAGAGAAAATATCATAGCCTGAACTGGGGTGTAATTTGGAAATTGAGTTTAAAAATTTTTTTAAAAAGGCTTTTAGAGATCTTTCAAAACCTTTGAACTTTTTCTATTAATGTATTAGTACCAGTTGTTTGAAAAATTAAGTAAAGGGTGTGTAGTTGGTCTTTTCTATCCAAATACATAACAATAAAGTCTTATTCATATTTTTTAATGTTCCGATTAGTTCCAATCTCATGACCTGAAATTTCTTGGAAATTCCCACATTCAGCAACAGAGGTCAGTATACAGAGGATTTCAAAAGGGTCAGCATGCTAGGGTACTCACTTTGGGGCCAGACCTCCTTCCATACTTTGTGGACCTTGGCTTGGGCAATTTAATCTTTCTCAATCTCAATATTCTCATCTATAAAATGGGGAGAACGCCTGATTCCCTGGCCTAGAGAGCCTAAATGAGATAATGAACATAAAGCATCTAGCACAATGCTAGCTCACATTCTAAGCAATAAGTAAACATTGCTTGTTTTTATTTATAATGTACTTGTCTTTCAGGGAAGAAAACGGTATTGTAATTTGGGGCTGCTTAGTTTATTTTGCCACTTGTATAATAGGATCCTTGTTTGCATATTTCCTGAATTTTATGTCTTATTTCTCTTTTCTTCTTCTTCCAAGTGTTTTCCCTCAGCCTCATAATATTACCTTGGGAGCAATATACTGTAGTGTTATTTGATACCAACAATATAGACCATAAACATTTCTTTTACACTTTTCTGGGAATGCAAAGAAATTTAGCAAATAATGAAAAGTTCCCTAATGGGAAATGGAAGTAATGAAATTAACTAGGATATTGCTTATCATCCATTAACATCAAGAACAAAGAATCTAATATGTTATAAACACTGAGGAAAGCAGTCATTACGAACTCGTTTTCCCAAGTAGCCAACTGAGCCTTTGTAGAAAGGTGAGAATTCTTATTAAAAAGGTTTGCTCAGCTCTCAGGCCAGGAAGCATCTTTGTAGGTATTTGTGATCCCTTTTTGTAGGAGCCCTACCTAAAGAAGATAGTAGACATTTGTCACATGTCCTTCTTTCTGAATACAGTTTTTTTCTCTTTTAGGCTTGTATCCTAGGTGACCTTGACAGCATTTTTATTTATTTATTTATTTTTTTGTTTTGTTTTGTTTTTTTGAGACTGAGTCTTGCTTTGTTGCCCGGGCTAGAGTGAGTGCCATGGCATCAGCCTAGCTCACAACAACCTCAAACTCCTGGGCTTAAGCGATCCTACTGCCTCAGCCTCCCACGTAGCTGGGACTACAAGCATGCGCCACCATGCCCGGCTAATTTTTTCTATATATATTTTAGTTGGCCAGATAATTTCTTTCTATTTTTGGTAGAGACGGAGTCTTGCTCTTGCTCAGGCTGGTCTCGAACTCCTGACCTCGAGCGATCCACCCGCCTCGGCCTCCCAGAGTGCTAGGATTACAGGTGTGAGCCACCACACCTGGCCAAGCATTTTTAACATGCAAAATTATGAGTTATCCCTGGAAAAGTTCATCATAGACTCAGGTTATAGTACAAGAGAGATGTAATGAAACCAGAAAAAAGGTAGAGATAGCCAAATAAAAAGATTGTGAACAAGGAAGGACTCTTACAAGAGGGAATGCTTTTAATACCAGGAATACAAAGGCTTATTTTGCATAGCATGTAATGGAAGTTTCAACCCCAGGAGTGGCATAGTCTGAAACCAGTATTTTTTTCCATGGTAGGTTCTGGGTTAATGATAATGAAAAGGTCCCCTCCAGACCTTTGGAGGTTGTTGCTGCTTCTATGAAACAAATGAGTAAATTAACTTAGTACATGTTCAGCTATTTCATTTTGTTTCTAGAATTATTTTCCTTGTGCTTGGTGATACTACTTTGCAGCAAAAATAGAGTAACGCTTAAGTTAACCTAAGACTTTAAAATGATTGAAAAATCAGAAGGAAGAAGGGAGGAAAGTCATTCAAGTAGTAAGAATGGATATAGCCAACTCTCTGCAGTAAAACCCGTTCCCTTTTGATAAGCCACTAAACAAGTAACAGGATTCGTGGATTATTGTATATTAGAAGCAGCAAATTAGGAGATGTGAACAAACATACCAGAAGTGGTAGGATAGGTTATTTTAAAACCCTTACAAGTAAGACACAAGCACTTAGCACAGCAATTAGGGTGCTATTTGTTACCCAGGCAGAGGACCCTGTAAACCTCATTAGCTCTCCGGTGGCATCTCTGCATTTACAACCAAGTACAAAAATTAGTGATTACCCTGGGAAGGTATAATTACATTTATTTATGTCAAGCTATACAAGAAAGCAGAGAAGAAAAAGAGATTTGGTAAAAATACAGATTTGGGCATGTATCTGAATAAATGTCCAGAATTTAGAAAACTAATATTTTCTGAGCACCTCCCTGTGTTCCAGCTATTTTTCGGTTCTGGGGATATGAAAAGAGATACAGCGCTTGCCTTCATGGAGTGTACAGTAGGTGAAGCAGACATAGATCACATGGTGTAAGTTACCACCATGGTAGATGCTGCTTTGGGAGGACAGGGCATATTGTAACATGAGGTTGGTGGCTGCTAGTGCTGGCTGGAGAATGCAGCTTAGATCCCCACACAGAGTGTGGCTTGAGGACTGGCAGTTCGAGATGAGCTTTGTGTGTGTGCTCCGTTCTCTCTGAAATTCTCTGCAGTGAAGCAGAGAGAGACACCAATCAAGAGTGTCCACTCCTCTTCTCTTCAGAACACCATGGTCAGGAAATAAGGTAAAGGAGAACCACCACTTCTGTGGTGCTAGTTGGTTGGTTGTTGTTGTTGTTGTTATTATTATTGTTATGAAGCTGTGGCATTTATTTTTGTGCCCCTAGGTTTTAAGCTCAGTAAGGGGAGGAACTTTGGTTTGTTCACTGCTGTCTCCATTGGGGCACACAGTGAGCTCTCCGTGAGCATTTGTTGAATAGATGCTTTGGGAAAGTTAGTAGGGAAACAATGTGCAGATGTTTATTCACGATGGGTGTATTTAGTGAGGCCACTGTGTCTTGGGAAAACACTGATTTTATTGAGGATGGAATGAAGAATTGCGGTGAAATTAACAATAGATGCATATAATTTTAGAATTAGAAGAATTGTAGAGATCATCTAAATCATTGATTTTATAGAGGTAAGTAATATGACCCCAAAGAAGCAATAGGAATCACAGAGTGAAAGGAGATGTGGCTTGAAAATAATAGAGTATGTCCTTTTTCTATTCTTTGATTGGTTTTCAGTCATGATGTCTATTAGGGGTTTCAGATAATCCTGGAGGGGTATTTCAGGGGTGATAGTGAGAAGCATGGGTTAATAGAAAAGACTTTGATTTAAGATAATATGCCAGTTGGAAGGCAATGCAATAAGAATTTGGAAATTTGTAGTAAAAATACACAAAAGCAGGAAAATTAAATTATAGTAATAAAATTATAGTTTTTCACAAATTACTATTTTGCAAGCCATTTTACTCTTCTTACCTGTGTTCTAGCTCAAATATGCATTGCAATCCTTTTCTTCCTTGGCCTCCTAGCAGAATTTGACCCTCTTGTCCACTTGTTGGCTGTTGAAAGCCTGTTGTTTTCTTGTCTTCTGTTGTATCACGTTGTCCGGCTCTATCAGCTTCTTCCATGTTTTCAGCTTCTCGTGTCCCACCCACCCCGCGTGCCGAGCCTCACAGCTCCGTCAGAGACCAGACTCTCCTAAGTGCTCATCTTACTCTCCCAAACTTTAATTACTGTCTATAACAGCGCTGCTCATAGAAGTATAATGTGAGTCACAATGTGAACCTGACATGTAAGTTTTAAATTTTCCTGGTCGCCATATTACGAAAGTAAAAAGAAACAGAAGAAATCAATTTTGTAATACATTTTGTTTAGCCTGATAGATCAAAAATATCATTTCAACATATTATCAGTATAAATAATATTGAAATCTTATATTTCCTTTTTCATACCATCTTCAAAATCTAGTGTGTGTCTTATATATAGGTCATCTCAATTTTTCCTAGCCATATTGAGGTGCTACGTAGACACATGTGGCTAGTGGCTACCATATTGGACCCTGTGGATCTGTATGCTCACAAATACCAGATCCTTGTCTTTAGCCCATAACTTTCACAGGACTTTAGACCCATTATCCAGTCACCTAGGAAGCACTTTGGACTCAGCCTGTCTACAGCTAGCAATATCGTTTTCCCTTCCCTCTCCCAACCTGCTCTGCCTCCAGTGTTCCCATCCCATGATGACGCCTTCATCTACCAACTTGCCCATGCCAGTATCCTGGGCATTTTCTTGGGCATTGATCTCTCTCTCACCCACACATCCAGTCCTATCATGTGTAACCCCACTCATCTTTGGATCTGTTCACTGTCTACCTTCATTGCCGATTCCTTGGGCTGTGTCACCGTCATTTCTTATCTGGGCTGTGGTGATAGCCTCCTATCTAGTCTTCCTGCCTTCGTTCTTGCCATAACGCAATATTGCCCACAACTCCTGTGTGATTCTAATAGCCGCGCCCTCCCCGCCCCCCTCCCCCACCAGTTTAAGATCTTTCAATAGTTTCCATTGCTTCAAGTTTAAAATCCAGACATGCCTTATGGTATCCATCAAGGTCACATCTCTGCCTTCCTTTCTGGGCTTCACTGTCTTCTCTCTCCATTTCAGCCATCCTGGCTGGCTTTCTCTTCTCACTCATACTCCTGCCTGGAGCATTCTACCCTCTCCTCGTGTGTAGCTAAGTTCATTTTGTCCGTCTGATGGTTTCCGTGGAGAAATTTCTCATTGCCCTCAGCCTAGGTTTCTCTCCTGTCCCCCATAGCTCTCATCATGTTTGTAAGTCCCTGTACTTCGTCCTCCTTACTGGACTGTAAGCTCTGGGAAGGCAGGGACTGAATCTCTCCTTTGCTCTGCCGTGTACGTAGTGTGTAGTGAGGTACCTGGCCTTTAGTCAGCATCTCGTGAATATTTGGAAGAATGAACAAATCCAAGAACAACAGTGTTGAAGTCCTCACATTTAGTTAACCTTTACTCAGTACACAAATTACCTTTAGAATATTCCAGCCTCTGTTTGAATACCTAGTGGTGGAAGGGTTACTAACTAGATGAACATTTCTTCTTTTTAACAAATCTTTATTAAAAAGCAGTTTCCTTATATATAGAAATTATGTCTTCTGTAAGAAAATGGTTTGTAAACTTTAAAGCATTAGCTCCCCCCACAAAATAAATCCGATAAGATAAAGTTTGTATTATTCTAAGTATTCTTTTAACTTAATTGTCATTGTTGAATTTGGTTAATAGTTATATCATGAATTTCATTTTCTATTGAAAAATAGAACAGTTATATCTCTTGGCAATTGTCTACAATAGAGAAATAAAACGTGTCAGTTCATTTTTCATTTTCTATCTTGTTTATGTGGGTCTGTGTGTATGGATTCATATGCATGTGTTTGTATGTATTGTCTGTTTCTCTCTGCAATAAAAAACTGATCTTTCTAACTGAAATATCCAGTGTTTTCCATTAGACTTCATTGTTACACGTTTTTCCTTTTAAATTACTTCTGAGCCACAGAATCTGGCAGGCCTCGTTGGAAGGCATTTGAGGATAACTACTCTATCTGGAAACTAGCCATTTACAGTATTGAAAACAAAGAACAAAGCAAAGCAAATTGAGATTATTTTGTTGAATGTTTAAAAGTTTGGGGAAGAACAATTAAAATTAAAAAGAAATCCTTCATTAGTGCATGCTTTGAAAACACCGAGTTTTCTCAGCCTTTATGTTTGTGCATCTGAAAACCAGCTTGAATTTGCTTGTCTTTAATCCTCTGATAGTCAGTGGAAAGTAAACAGGCAGGATTGCTAATCCCATATGGCCTTGGAATAACGTTAAAAGGAACAGGATAGTTTCATGGGCTAATCACTCTTCTGTACAGTATTAGAGTTAGGTTCAAATCCAGCCGAGAAGCAAATCTTGATCATGTGCGTTATTCCAGTTTTTTCTCAGGAGAATTCATGTGTAATCATCTAGTTGTTAGAATTTCCAAAACCTCTTAATAATGTGAAGCACGTTCAGCAATAGTAGTAATGTTGACCTCACGCTAATAATGGCAGTGCGGTGGAGGTAAACAGATGTGGGCTCAAGTCCTGGCTGGCCGCTGGCGGTACTCCAGCTCCTGCTAATAGCAGCTAACATTTATTGAGTGCTGACTAGGTGCTGAGCACTGCACTGGGTGATTTAGGTATGCTATCTCATTTAGCATTGAGGATGATAGTGGTATCTCCATTGTTTTAAATTACAGAGGTTGAGTAATTTGCCAAATTTACGTAGTTCCCGGTAGAGTTTGAACTCAATCCTGGTGTCTGGCTTGAAAGCCCGTGCTTTTGCCAGCCATCCTGTCTCTCTGATGTTGAAATTTCTTGAGTTATTAGCTTTGTCGTTACTTATAATTACAATATTTCACTATGTTAGATATAATTCTCATAATACTTTATTGACCTGAATATGAAGAATACATCTGAGTATGTTCAGGAAGTTTAAAAAAAAAACTCTAGCTATTAATATTTCTGAAAATATAAACCTGCAAATGGCCATTTGTGTTACTTTAAGAGAGAAAGTGGGTGGAAGTCTCTTTTCCTTGTTGGAGTGAAGTCAATCCTAGAAAAAAAGAATAAGGACTTTAGAACTATTCTTTGTGAAGTTTTGAATAAAACATGGGTCTATCGTCCTTTCCCTAGATATAGCTTATGCCTTAGTTGGCATTCAACAATTAATTTAAGGCTATATCAGGAATTGTCACCAACTTCAGTCCTGCTTATTATCCTTGAGGCTCAGCAAACAGTAATGCAGATGGCCTCAGAATTTTTTTAGCTGAACCAGGTGCCACTCTGCAAACCTGTCTTTCTATGGAGAAGTTGTCACTTAACCCCAAAATTCTGAATTTCCAGACTTCAAAAGGAGAGAAGTATAGTATTTATTACACTTTTCTTTTTCCTTTATGATTTTTTCTTTAGTGTGTGTTGGTGTTGTGTAGGTTTATGTCACTTAGTGACTTTTGCTCCCTAATCTGACTTTAACTTTTTTCACATATCTTTGAATGATTCTCAGGGGGGAATTTTATTTTTCCCCTATGGGAAGTTTTAGTCCTAGTTTGCAGAAGCTTAGGTTGGAATTGTCTACAAATTATAATGAGAAATCTGGACTTGATATCATCCAACCCCACCTCAAACACTGAGGATTAAAAGGAATGAACCTAATAAAATCCTGGGGACCAAGAGCTTGCCAGTCAGGGTGGGTGTCTTGAGGAACAGGGCCACCAGTATTCTAACCTCTTTCCCCAAATAAGGATTTTCTCCCTACTTACTGCCTTGCCACTTGCTTGAGTCCAAAGTGAGATGCAGAGATCCTGAGTTTGGGCTGGAATAAAGGGTTAACCTCTTTTTTATTCTCTTGTAATAGCACAGAAAGTGAGGAACGTGAAATAACTGTACTTGAGATAAAATAACAAAGAATGAGGCAACCATAGGGGTGTGGGAGGGGAATAAGTTATATGTGACGGTAAGGCCATCAGTTTCTGCCTGAGTCCTGTAGGAAATGGAGGAATGAGTATTTGTCTTTGCTTTGTAGTTTTCAGAATATATGCTGCTTAATAATCTTTCCTGAGTTTGATTAGGGAAAAGATGCCACAATATTTGATTTAATAATTACCATGGAGTCAGATGAATTCCGTTCTATACCCAGCTACCATATTAATCTCCAAAATGGGTTATATTTTTCTTTCCTGGAATGAGTTGAAAATCTGCCCTTGCCTTTAATGAACTAAAGAAAGATTACTTTATATCTGGAGTAGTTGCATTAGTAATGGATTCATTCCAGGTACTTTGAAGTTTCTCATAACTCTGTAAGAGATGTCAATTAACCTTATAGCTAAAGCAATTTACAGTGAAACTACAGACAAAATGCCTGAAATAGTATTTCTGTGAAAATCTTACTGTTAACTCTTACAAAAATGAGATTTAGAAATAAGAAAGTTTTTCACAGTTTTTTAATGCTACTGCACGATAATTGTATGTGTTAATAATAAAGGCATAGCAGGGGATTAGAAGTTTTAGTCACTGCTAATAGCAGTTTAAAAAAATCCCCACAGCAGGTTCAGATATGTGGGAAAGGATTATAGTGAAAGCTTGGCTTAGCTCATAAGGGGCTTATTATGCATCAGCAACCCAGGGCCTCATCAGCTACGAAATACAGGTGTATTCTCAGACTTGTTTGACTTTGTGCCACTTGGTACCTATCACAGTACAGGTATGGAGCACCTAAGACAGCAACAGCTCTTAATTCTTATCAAATATTTATAATGGCTCAGAGCCTTGCATATGATTTATTTCCTATAAATTTTTATTGAATCAAACAAATTTCTTTCTGAAATGTCATGCTAACCATCATGTAGCTTTGCCCTGAGAACCTAGGGCCATGATTGCATGTGTGTGTCGTGTATTATTTATGGTGCTAGTTTGAAGTATATTGCTATATAGAAAAGCCACCAGGGCCCTTTGGTGAAGTACCTTGCAATCCACTGAGCCCTGTGGGGTCAGATTGGGCAATGTGACCCTTCGTCAAAGGTCTCAGGCTCTGACGTTGGACTCCTTGTAGCTGTCACTCTGACCTGTCATCTTTTTTTTTTTTTTTATGATCCAGTCTGTTGTTATCAGTGGGACTGTCTTCAGCAACCCACTCTTCCCCCCAGGCTGATTGCAAAACATGTAAAACCAGAGTAAGACAAGTTAGAAGAGGTCAGCAGAGGCTTTCTTGTAGATACAGTGTGTGACCCCTGTGTTTTCTGCTCAGAAGCCATTTTGCTTGTCAGTTGGCTTTGCGAATAGGCAAGATTTGGGGTATATCTCAATTACAGACATGTGTTTTCTAGTTTTCAGGTACTTTTTCTTAACTTAGAGAATAAGTGGATATATGAACATGGTTGTGTTCATATTTAATGCAAGGAAGTGGGTTTTTTGGTGGCCATTGTTTACATTTATTTGTTTTGTTTTTTATTGACACATGATAGTTGTGCGTATTTTGGGGGGTACATGTGGTATTTTGATACATGCATCCAGTGTGTAATGATCTAACCAGGGTAAGTGGGACTTTTATTACCCCAAACATTCAACCCTTCTTTATGTTGGGAACATTTCAATTCCTCTCTGGCAATTTTGAACTATACAACAAAGTATTGTTAATTATAATTGCCCTATTGTGCTTTCAAACCCAAACATCCTTCTATCTAACTGTATATTTGTGGCCATTAACCAACTTACCTTCTTCCTTCCTTCCCTTTTACCTTTCCCAGCCTCTGGTAACCACCAGTCAACTCTCTACTTCCATGAGCTCCACGTTCTTAGCTGTGAGATATGAGTGAGAACATGCGAGATTTGTCTTTCTGCGCCTTGCTTATTTCACTTAACATGATAATCTACAGTTCCATACATGTTACTGCAAATGACAGGATTTCATTCTTTTTTATGGCTACATAAAAAGAATGTGTATATGTACCATATTTTTTAATCCATTCATCCATTTTGGGGCACTTAGATGGATTCCATATCTTGGCTATTGTGAATAGTGCTCCAGTAAACATGGGAGTGCAGATATCTCTTTGATTTCCTTTCGATTGCTGGATCATATGGTATTTCTAACTTTAGTTTTTTGAGGAACCTCTATTCTGTTCTCAATAGTGGCTGTACTAATTTACATTTCTACCAATAGCGTACGAGGTTTCCGTTTCTCATCATCCTCACCAGCATCTGTTATTTTTTGTCTTTTTTGATAGAAGCCATTTCAACTGGGCCGAGATGATATCTCATTATGGTTTTGATTTGCATTTCCCTGATGATTAGTGATAGTGAATGGTTTTTTTCATATGCCTGTTGGCCATTTGTGTATCTTCTTTTGAGAAATGTCTGTTCAAATCTTTAGGCCATTTTTTTAATTTGGATTATTTATTGCTATTGAGTTACTTGTATTAATATATTCTTGTTATTAATCCCTTGTTGGATAGATAGTTTACATATATTTTCTTCCATTCTGTAGATTGTCTCTTCACTTTGTTCATTGTTTCCTTTGCTGTACAGAAGCTTTTTAGCTTGATGTGATCCCGTTTGTCTATTTTTACTTTGTTGCCTGTGTTTTTAAGGTTCTACCTAAAAAATCTTTGCCCAGACCAATGTCCTAGAACATTTCCTTGGTGTTTTCTTCTAGCAGTTTCATAGTTTCAGGCCTTAGATTTAACTCTTTAATCCATTTTGAGTTGAATTTTGTGTATGGTAAGAGATAGGGGTCTAGCTTCATTCTTCTACACATACCCAATTTTCCCAGTGCCGTTTATTAAAGAGACTGTCATTTTCCCAATGTATGTTCCTGATACCTTTGTTGAAAATGAGTTGGCTATAAATGCCTGGATTTATTTCTGAATTCTATATTCTGTTTCAATTGGTCTCTGTGTGTTTTTATGCCAGTGTTATGCTGTTTTGGTTACTATGGCTTTATGGTATATTTTGAAATCAAAATGCCTCCACCTTTGTTCTTTTTGTTCAGGATTGCTTTGGCTATTTGGGGTCTTGTGGTTCCATATAAATTTTAGGATTGTTTTTTCTATTTCTGTGAAGAATTTTATTGCTATTTTGATAAGGGTTGCATTGAAACTGTAGATTGCTTGGGGTATTAAGGACATTTTAACAATATTAATTCTTCCAATCCATGAGCATGGGATATTTTTCCATTTTTTTGTGTATCCTCTTCAATTTCTTTCATTAATGTTTTGTAGTTTTCCTTGTAAAAATCTTCCACTTCTTTGGTTAAATTGATTCCTAGGTATTTTATTTTATTTTTATAACTATCATAAATGGGATTGCTTTCTTGATTTCTTTTTCAGATTATTTGCTGTTGGCTTATATAAATGCTACTAATTTCTATATGTTGATTTTGTATCCTGCAACTTTACTGAATTTGTTCATCTGTTCTAATAATTGTTTGGTGGAGTCTTTAGATTTTTCTAAATATAATATCATGGTATCTGTGAACAAGGATAGTTTGACTTCTTTCTTTCCAAATTGGATGCCATTTATTTCTTTCTTTTGCCTAATTGCCCTGGCTAGGACATAATAATGCCCCTACATTTTTATCATTAATGAAATCAGTCTGTAATTCTTAAAATAGAGGTATTTCTGGTTCTTGGGGGGCAGGGGGAGCATGTCAGACTATCCTGTTTAGCATTACTGGATTTGAATTACTGCTTGTCCAGAACAGATACCCTCTTTCAGTGGGGCCCATGTCTCCAAGTCATTGCATTTGCCACCATTCGCTGTTGCTCCTTTATGCTAAGACCAAGGGTTGGTTGCCATCGGACAATGGGCTTACCCTGTCCCACCCTGACAGCTTTCCTCCTGTATTTTACCTGACTAACCCCTATAACTATTTGAGTTTTGACCCAATTTTTATATGAATAAACTAATCCTAGATTGGTTTAGATAAAATCATGACAAAGCTTTTATACCACTAGCAAAGTGCATAGTAAGATTTCATCATCTCTACTATTTAAAAATAAAAACATTATATCATTTTTCTCTTTTGAAAATAACACTTTTAAAAATCATATCATATTTAGCTCTATGTTTATTAGTCTATAAATACATTGTTTGAATTTAATGCTTATACCAGATGCCTTAATTTACGGACCACCAGGTCTGCTTAGTTTTGTCATTTAACATTTCTTTCTTAATTAGTTGAATATTAAATAATGTAGTCTAATAAAGACGAAAAAGTTTATACTTGAGTGTATTTTCTTCTAAGGTAGTTATTAACACTATAGGAACAACTGGAATTTCTAAAGGGAAAATGAGTTTTGTGAGTTACGTTATAGTTTTGCTATTCCCTGTAATGAAGGGAAGCTTTCCTTTTTTGAGAACAAATCCTATTCCTAATAATAACAATAATAGAAGAGTCATATATTGTTCCAACTCCCTGCCTATATACTTTATGTATAGCATTTAATTCTCATAGTACATTAATGAGGCCAGTTCTCACATAATCCCAATGCTACAGATGGAGAAAAAAAGAGGTATGTAAAGTTTAGAAAACTTACCAAGAAAGAAATCCAGGTTTTCTGTTTTTATAAGCATTTATCTACCATCAATGCCAGTTTTCCAAAATTAAAGGAGAAATACCCTTTCTTCCACTCTTTCCTTAAAAAACAAAAAAACAGAAAATGAATCCCAATTTTGTATGCTGAAATATTTTTTATTTTTGCATTAGAAGTATGCTAGTGAGAATACTGATTTGATTTGCCTGAAATGTTAATTTTGGAAATGTACCATGTATTTCTGCTCATCCAAAGGAACATTTTTAACACTTATTTTCTTTTCAGTTGTTAGAAGTTATTCAAACTTAAATATTTACCCAATACTGAAACCAAAGCTTTTCAGACCAAATTAAATCCTTTAACAAAAGATAAATGATATTTAAACTTATTAGCAGTTAAATATATTTGAGACCTAAAATGAGCCTTATTAATAAAAAGACCTTTTCTTCCTAATGTTTCTACTTTGAATACCTGCTTAAAATTCGATAAACCAACCACTGAACTATAATTTGTGTATCAGAGGAGATAGTGTGAAAGTCAGGAATCATAAAAAATAATCAGCAGGTGGTCATGTGAACCCAAAATCAACTTGACTTAGGTTTGAAAGGAAAGAATATTCTAATCGCGTGTTCATTTTTAATTGTTTTTCCACTTTAAAAGTAATATAACCATGTTGTAGAAAAAAGAACCAATGTCTCTTCTTCCCATGCCATTGAAAGAGAGGAAACTGCAGCTACTGGCATTTTGATATGTTTCCTCATAGCCTTTTTCCTGTGTACTTTAAAACAGCCATAATATGTATGTGTCATCATAATTTCATATATTTTTATATTCTGCCCTTTTCCCATAATGTTCATATATTATTAAAAACTGCCTGGCATAATTATAATGTTTTTGTACCCATTTTAATGGTTAGGTAATACATACGATTCTACATCTACAAACCAGGCTATGTGAGAGACTCATACTTTATTTCTTCTAAAATCTAAGAGACCCTGACCTGTCAGGTTAGGAGAGGGACATTCAGTTTATCAATGATAGCTTCCTCCTCCCAGGGCCTTGCGGAGATTCCATGGTGTGTGTGTGTGGGCAGGGTGGGGTCTTACATGACGCTGTGGAGGTCCCCCAGTTCTAGGGCCTTGTGCTGTCAGTAGTATGCCCGTATGCAAGCTACCACGATCCATCTGAGTTTGATGGCTCCACGTCTCAGTGCCCTACTGGGCATGAGAATCCTGTCAGGTGTATGACCTCTGAAGCTTGGGGCTCTGCCTGCATGGACCTATGATCCAGGCGTTTCTCCTGGCATGCCAGCCACGCTCAGAGCCCCGCCCTGTTCTTGGCTTGGACAGATCTCTTTAATGCTGCCATCATCCTGCAGCTCTCATAGGCATGCTCCTTTCTTCCCCTCCCACCCCCAGGAACACTTGGTCTAATCCCCTCTGGGAGCACAGGCATCCAGAAGATGCCAGGAAGTCAGGTTGTCTGTAGGGGACATCTCCCTCTGGCTCGCTGAGACATTATCCCCTGAGGCAAGAGAGGGAAATACCATGGTTGGCTGCTGGGGGAGAGAAGGAATTAGGGGAAGGCTCACAAAACCAAACTCAGTAACCTCTTACGTTATTTAGTCACAGTTGCATAGTGCATACCTTGGATATATTATAGTTTTTTTTTTTAACAATTCCCCTTTCTCAGACAACATTGTTTATTATGTTTTCAGTGTTATAAATAACACTGCAGTGAACATTTTTGTGCAGAAACGGTTTTTCTGTATTTATGATTTCCTTAGGGTAAATTCTCAGAAGTAGCATTACAGGTTATGAAGTTTTTTTCTTTAATTGTTGTTGTTGTTTATGACTTTTTAGACACATAGCCAAAATGTTTCTAACCTTGAATTTGAAAACTGACTAGAACATTCTGGGAGGGGTGGTATACAACTGTGTAGTAAGTAGGGCAGGCTTTCAAAGTCATTCCCCTTTTCAATTTTTTATAAAATGAGTATTCAAGCAATTCTAATGCTTGCTTTTAATAAATTGTCCCAATTTAACCAAACACACTGAGCACACTGAGATACTTGAGAGGAAACGATGGTCTCGGTGGATGATTAAGTGGCTGCTGTTGTGTTCAGGATGAATAGCAGTTCCGTGGGCATCCACTCCTGTGGTTTTGCCTGTTTGGGATGTGGCCCCATCTGTGTACGTGTCTACAGGTTTTTCTCTAGTCATTACCATGAAAAGCCTCTATTTAGTTAAACATTAGTTTTATTAGTTATTTATTTCAGTTATTTTGTGATCAAATACTGTGTAGATTAACATGTCTCATAGACATGTGTAAATACAAAAAAAAAAAAAGATCAATATTAAATGGTAGCATTGTTAACATCTACTTGATTTACCCAGCTGTAATGGGAAGGAATCAGAATCACTTGGTCTATTACCAGTTCTTACAGGTTGAATTACACCACTGTCCCCTCGCCCCCCAGTTCATGTCTTGAAGTCCTCACCCCTGGTACTTCAGAATGAGACCTTATTTGCAAATAAGGTCATTGCAGATGTAATGAGTTAAAGTGAAGTGATACTGGAATAGAGCGGGCCCCTAATCCAGCACCACTGGTATAAAAAGGGGCAATTGGGGCCCAAACACATAGGTACAACACAATGTGAAGAGGAAGGCAGAGACCAGGGTGATGCTGCAGAAGCCAAGGAGATTGCCAGCAAACTGCCAGAAGCTAGGAGAGAAGTATGGAACAGATTCTCTCTCCCAGCCCTCAGCAGGAAACAGCCCTACTAATATCTACCAGGATACTGGGAAATGTAGTCCTTTGGGTGGGCAGCATATGCCCAATGTAATATCGGAGTTCCTTTGCTAAGAATGGAAGACTAGATATCGGATATCCATTGATGATAGAAAAATTCCAGCTTTTCTGGTAGTTCACAATATATAAAATACACACACCACAAAACTACCTTTTGGAAAACAATTAAAACTTTCTCCAAAACTGAATAAAATTGTTATTCCATAAAGACTTACTGCTTGTCTCCCATGGCTATCTCTAGCATGCCGTTGTACTGCATTTCCTTTGGGGCACTAGTATCCCAGTGTGAGACACAAGGGTCTTAGGTCACATGGCATCATTACCTAGGGTAATGTGTGATGTTTTGACTCAGATGTTTTGCCACAGACATTAGCATACCAAGGACAGTCGGATAGCCATTTTGGTATAAAGCATTTTGACACAAATCAAAAAGCAAACAAACCTCTCAGAGGTGACTACTACTGCTAACAAATGCTTGTGTATATTCTTCCAAACTTGATAAATCAGGGTATGTATTAAATATATTCAAATAGATGTCACCTAAATATTAAGAAAAAACATTCCCAGTGGAATTCTGCATTAAAGGTTATAATGGTTTAAATTTTAAAACATTTTAAAAATATGGCCTCCTAAAAGATTGAATCTATTTACTTTATCAGTGGCAGTAATCATTATAAGTATTATAACCTTGGGCAAAAAAGTCAGGTTATTTTTATTTGTAGTTTTTTGTTGCCATGATTATATACTTGGACAGATTTATTGAACACTTTTCTTTTTCTGAGTCTTATTTAGATACAATTCACATGCCATGCAATTCACCCACTCACAGTGTACAATTCAATGATTTTTAATATGTTCATCATCATAGCATTTATTTCTTATAGTTTTATAAAGATATCTTGTATTTATGCTATTTTCAAGTTTGTAAATTGTCTTAATATTTTTGAAGTGCTTTTTTTCTAAAGTAGTAATAGCTATCAACGTTTATCTCTAGTGTTTCTGTTTTTAGAACATTTTTTCCAACCCAAAGTTGATAGAACGATTCTAAGTCATCTTCTGATACTCTTCTAAACCATCAAACTTTTAGAATTTTTTAAAACAAATAATTTGCAAAGACAGTCTTCCAGCACCTCTCCTACCCCCTGAGAAGAGCTGTGAGGGGGAATGGATGAGCTCCTAGGTGAGAGTGGACAGGTGCACCTATCACTCAGTAATAAGAGATGGTACTTGGCGTGTGACAAGGACGGATGTCCTCTGTAAGATGTTATGTTTCATCTTCTTACATCCTTTGTTCACCTGGATGTGGAGTATCCGAATCTATAGATATTGTCATCTCCCTGCACGGTGACACTAGTCCTCTTTTACTAGGAAGCTGTTTATCTTCTTTCCATATCCAAAATGAAAGTCTATGCATATATATTTATGGAAATGACAATATTTCATAGGATTCATAGAATTTTTACATAAAGATAGAAGAAAAACTTAGGTTTAAACTATTACTTTGAAACCTTATGGTTAAATCATTTATGTAACTTTCATCCTGGAAAGAAACTATACTATCTCTGAGACTTAAGCTTTCTAATTGCTATGTCTTTATGTTGTGAATGAGAAGAATTACCTTGGTCCTTTTATATTAATATATGTAATATTTTCACTTGAAAGACACTGTCACCTCTTTATACTGCTCCATTATGTTGATGGGTATAGTCCTATGAGGGGATTTTCCTAAACTCTTGTTCTTCTGATTCTTTTTATGTTTGGGACAATCTTTTTTCATATTCATTTTAGTTTTTCTTTTATCTCACCTGCTCCTTTGTTCTCGTAAGAAGAAAATTCCAAAGGTATGACTTTTGCTACTAGCACAATGACTTTTTTTCCCCTCTTGCACTTGTCAAGAAACTTTATAAATGCCAAAGATTAGGACTAGATCTATTTCTATGGACTGATTTTGAAGGATATATGTATCTTACTTATATGCTGTGAGTGTGAACCTTTGAATAAAAAGTCAAATAGAATAACAATGTTAGACTATTTCATGTGACTATGTAACATAGACCTACAGGTGAAAGTTAAAAAGAAAAAGCGTGTGGATAATTCTTCAATCTTTATTTGCTAAAATCAGAGAAAGAGAAATAGTATTAACAAGGTATAAAAAGACTATATTTTGGTATCTAAATTGGATTGCCCCTGCTTGTTACATGAAGAGGGTGGTTTTTCTGGGATGCTGTGAATTTGGTGGGTGAGGGGTGAGCCTCATGAAACCTCTGTGAAACACTGGGCTATAAATTGATAAAATAGAGCTGGTTATTTCACCAGGACTTTCATCCAAGACTGTAATTCATAATGTGTGTGGGCCAAAGGCCTCATAAATTATGAAACCACAACTTGTCTAGTTTATGAATGCCTATTGAGAGTGAATCTGACCTTATATATATTGTGTGACTTTCATTAGGATTAATTAGCTAATATTTGCTGAGTTTTATGAAGACAAAAAGCATGTATAGATGTTAAGAGGCATATTAATTTATTTCCACTTACATTAACAGCAAAATATTTTCTAGATAATGAGAGATTAATACTTACCTGGCAGGGGAGATACCATGATCACGAGAGATTAACCCTACAAACTCACAGTTGAATTTTCAACTCAATCATCCATTTTTAAAAAACTTATCCCCAAATTAGTATTGCAGAAATGTTTACATTGTTGGAGCAGCAGCCTCCCTTGCAAGTCAGAAATAGATAAGCGGAGATCATTGGCCAAGCCTATAAATTCAGCACATGATCAGAGTGAACAACCATTAGGCACCACTTAATTTCAAGTTAAACTAACATGTCAAATAAAACTTCTTCCAGTTGGGAGATTAAAATTCATAGAAGAATCATTTAGTATTTTTAATTGGGTGAACTGTTGCCTTTAGAATTGGTCAGAATTCAAATCCAGCCTCCACCACCACCAAAGTTACTGAAACTTTCTCAAACTCAGTTTCCTTACTTGTAAAATGTAGAAGGTCCTGAAAACTTACATACTTGTCACAGGAGTTGCGTGAGGCTGTTATATGTAAATCTACCACCGTGTTACATGGTGGGTGTTGAGCAAATGGCAGTTATCTTCTTTCTTTCCTCTTTTTAAAATTACTTAAAAGAATTATCTAACAGAAAATTCTCTTGTAATGAAAACTTGGTGCTGTGGAGAAAAGGAATGTGAAGTTTTAGAAGGAACCAAAAAGTATAGATTCTGTAAGCAGTGTGAATGGAAGAAATCCTAATTGTTTTTCGAATGACTTGAACAGTAAAGATGTTCCATTTTAGATGATTCATATAAATTAGGAGTTAGGGACTTAAGCACATTGAAAAAAAATAAAAGAGCTGTTATATAACACATGTATGTATGTGTATGTATATATGTACATACATATATGCGTGTGTGTGTATATCATATGTCATTTCTGGTAGTGCATTCTAAGACTGAATCATACTACATCAGTGGCAGAGGCAGAACAGGAAAAGAAGTGTAAAAAAAGAAAAAGGGATAAATACACACCACTTAATGGTTCTTGAAGTGGAAAGATTCTGTAGACCCTGTGCCCGTGGATGCTGAGGGGACAGGGCTGGAACTCCTTCCTCCATTCACCATGGGCCCTACCCGCCCTAGAGTCTCACCCCCAGACCCACTTTCTTCATTTATGTGACCAATTACCAGGCACCTGAAGGTGTTTGCACTTTTGACCTCTGATTGACCTTCATCGCACCATCTTATTTTCTAGTCTGTCATAAATGTAGAGGTTTTAGATTTCTACAGATGTAGAGAATTTGAAAGGGGAGAAGAAATAACACATTTTATCATCAAGACACCTGGCAGAAGCGTGGCTGGAGACTGAGTGAACCTGCATGCTAAAGTAAGGTTTTGAAATAACTGAGAATTCATTTGGGAAGCCCTGAGTTAGAGTTTGTACTCCACCATTTATTGGCTCTGAGGCCTTCGATAAATTCTTTAAGCCAGCAGAGCACCTGGCTCACTGGTGGTAGTTAACCTATTGTTAATTTCTTGACCCTTTGGTAATTGAAACTTGAATATAGTTCTATATTAATGATGCCCTCTTTACTACTCAGACTAAAGGATACCAATTCAAGAATCTGGATTGGCTGGGTGGATACCTGCTGAATACTGAGAACAAGTAGCTTGGTTGCTATTACTCAAGAGAAGTCTTTTTTATTGGGTGGGTGGGGTCCTACTCTCATTCCCTTTTACACTGTGCAGAGTTGGTCACCATTTCTGTTTCTTTGGCAGAGGAAGACAAAGAAGATGCTAGGATCTACTTCAAAGTAAGGGCTTTGGCTTTGTATCTTTACTCACTTTGGGACATACTGGGTCCACCTTGCAAGAAAGAGAATTCGTAAAGTGTTCATATGGCGGGCAGGTCTGCTTTGAGTCACACAAATGCTCATCTTTCCCTTACACAAACCTGCTTTCCCATGCTGGTTCCTCCGCCTTTACCTTCTCTCCTCCTCTACCTTCTCTCCTCCTCCTACAGTGGGAAATAGAATCTTCCATCTGTAGCTGCTTCATGCCCCTGTACTATACATTGTGGGTTTGTGTTGCTGCAGGCAAAGAGGGGAGTGGATCAATCCATTCCCCCCGCAGCAGCTGCCACCTCTTTCTTTGTTACTCCAGTCATTTGTACGGCAAAGGCTGCGAGGGGCAGAGCCCTGGCATGACGCCAGTGTTGAAATAAACCCAGAGCTGCCAGGCCCCACTGTTGCCTCTGGAAATGGACAAGCTGGGGCATAGTATTAAGGCAAGAGAGTATGACTGCAAAGACCAAAATCCCCCCACAAGAAGGAAGAGGCTTTAGGGGATAGGGATGGGAAAACTCGTTGTGGGAAAACTCGTTGTCATTAACGTGCAGGTACACGTGCTGCCATCTGGCTAAGCTGTATAACGCTGCGTGTACATCAGAGTGGTGTACGCGAGAGGAGAGATAGGAAGGAACCAGAGAGAATAAAGTGAAGGCTGGCTGGTTAAGTCTGTGCTAAGAGGTGAGACCAAACAATTTCATCCCAGTTTCATAATAGTACTACCATGTCAAATACTAGCAGGAGCAGTTTGTATATGACTTCTGTGACAGTTAGTGCACACCCACTCTGCCCCTTGTTTGAGCGTATCAGCTCCTGTCCCGTCACCCCTTCTACCCCCAGAAGATGGTTGCAGAGGGACTCTGGGAGCCCCAGTGCACCAATGTTATCAGCCATTGCTGACTATGGGGAAGAACAGGCGTTCCAGAAACCATCACTGCAGTAGCGTTGGAGGTGCTCCAGACCGTAGACACATTGTTGCACAATAATTGTCACCAGCATCCCATAGTACTCTTGGGGACCCCTGTGGTGAGTTTGGAGAGTATAGGAATGTCCACTATCTGGGTGTGGTTTTTTTTTTTCTTTTTTAGATTGAGGCTGTTTAAGGTTGAACTTAACATTTCAAGATTCACATATCTTTAATGAAACTAGCTACATAGCCTTAATTTTAAAGGTACCTTTTCTCCCCTCGACTTTTTGAAGTTCCAGAAATTGAGATTTTTTTATTCAGTCATTAAGAACATAATACAGGTTTCTTTTTCTAGATAAATCAGTGCTACGTTGCACCATTAATCACAACTTAGAATTGAGGAAATAAGGTATTTTTATTTATATTCCTCTTGAGCTGCGCTGATTGTTGAAGATTAATGCCCTGACCCCCCTCCCACCTTTTTCCAATTTCATTTTAATTTCTTCCCATTATGTAACTTCTACTTATGTAGACCTGAAAATCTAGAACTGAATAATCAAACAAAAATAATTCTTGTTCAATCATGGACTTGTCTTAGATGGTATATCTGTAAAGAAGTATCTAAACTAGTATTTTAGATCCATTTAAGCTATGTTTTATAAATATAATGTATTTTAGTGGTATTTGTATTACTGAGCTTTTATTTCTTCTAATCATTCTTGCTTTTCTATTACAAAGATTTTTTTTTTAGAAAAAAATTTTTATATCTAGTCATAAACATTAGACAATGGAATTCCTCAGCACTGTGGCCCAAGCTTCCTTTGTGAAAGGTAGACATTGTTAGTAGTGGTGAAGCTTTATCCCACCACAAAGGTTAACGCTGTCAGTCCTTGTCCTTAATGTATTATTTAAATCTGTATGTTACCTAAACAGTGGGTGTCAAAATCCTTCAAGCCCTAAAGGAAAAAAAAAAAAAAAAGTTCAGTAACTCAAGTCTTTTAAAGGTTGACAGCTTGCATAACTAAAACAATAAAATAATAATAAAACACTTGCCTGGGTTACCTCTAGCTGTGTGTAACCCCTTCTTTCCTCTAAAGAATACTGTCATCTTGGAATACTGACATTGGCAACTTGAAATTTTTACATAAAGCTTATAAAGATGCTTTAAAAAATATTTTAAAATGAAACATCTGTAGTTTTTACCCGATCTTGGGCACATGATCTTGCTGGTTGAAGTTCGTGTCAAAATTGAATTGTAAATTAGCAATTAAGTATATTTTTGAGGATATCAAACTGATTTGTCCACGAACTTGTTAACAGTATGATTCAGTGAACAAAATAAAACTAAAACTTGTAGAACCTTGATAAGTGCAGCCAAGCTAGCACACGTGTGTTTATCTCCTACTTAACAGACAAAATGAAACAAGATCTTAGATAACATTTACTATAAGGATTCATCTCTGAACATATTAAGGATAATTGTTAGATCACATAGGTAAGGGGAGGTATGTGGTTTCGTTGGTAAAGTCATTGGGAAAAATTTACGACTTGCTACTAGCTTGCTTAAGTTAACAGTACTAGTAAGTAAAAGTCTGGATTTTCTATCCCTGGTGAATAAATTATAATGTTTTAGATCTCTTTTGATCTTACCCTTTTTATGCAGTAGCACATTTGATGGATGGCAGTCACATGTGTGAAATACCCACCCTGTTATTGTGAAAGAGAATACTCAGATTTCATGCAGAGTTACCACACGTTAATGTAATGTCTTGACTTCATGCTAGCCTTAAGCCCAACCATTCCTTTTCAAAGATGCCCGACTTACCTATGTGTTAAGGGAACAACAGGGACAAAGTACTAAAACTTAAAAAGAGAGAGAGAAGTTGAAACACACAGGTACACAGAGGCTGTGTTGCAACTTTACTCAGTCTGCTTATTTTTCTCTGTAAATTTGGTGAATTGTAGTGTGTAATACAGGAAGGACATCATTTTACAGATGAGGATACCAAGGCCCAGGGTATCTTGCTCAAGATTACAAAGCAATCGTAGCAGAGCTGAGTGATCTTTGTGTATGAAAATGTACATCATGGTACCTGCCCCACCGTGTATGCGCACACACTCCTACTATACTCCTTGCTTAGTTACTGTAGCGGATCTCATGATGCTTGTATTAGAGAATTACTGTGGTAAATTTATGTTCAGACAAATGATCCAGGGATTTGAATCTTCTGCAATAGGATTTTAGTTTTCTCTCTAGGTACAAAGCAACATGATTTACTTATATTTAGATGAGGTACTGCAGTTATGAAGAAAACAAGTAAGATGGTATTGTCTTAAGTTTTATAACTGAAAAATTTAAAAGTAGCCTTTTTCTACCTAAATAACTTCTTTTATGAGAATCTTTCTAATATGTCCACTAAATTTCTAGTGTCTTAGGTCAGTAAATCCCTAAGCATTAATAAGACAATAATTTTCCTTTAAATGTCCTCCATCAGCATTTTTAATTTTTAAGTGGAATGTTGCAACCCAAAATTCATGTTTTCCTAAAATAATGAGAAGCATAAATATATAGTATCAAATTGGAATCACATCCATAGATTAAAAATCTGTATAACTGTAAGCATAATTTTGGCTAATCGTAAGAATTTCCTTCTTAAAACAAATTGAAAAGAGAGCATTTCACAAATGTCTATACTCAAAATTCTAAGTGGCACCTTGCGTGTTAAATTATACCAATTTTTTCATCTCATTTCTTTTGTAAAAATGCATAAGATAGTATTTTCCTCCAAATTCTGTAAGAATCGTTACTTTTATTAAGTTAGTGCCTTACAGAAATTTGTGTATAGCAAATTAAAGCTACCTTTACATGAATTTTGGCTTACCAGAAAGTAAATAATCTAATTTTCCCCTTAATACATAGGGAATAAAAATAATACATGCTTAGTATAAATATGTAAATATATACCTTATTTTTATTATACATAATGAATAACTACATAGCATACATAAAACTAAGCATAGGCAAACTAAAATTATTCAACCATACCAAGAAAACCACTATGAATGTTTTATGTATTTCTTTCCAATCTTGTGTGTGTATACTAACATTTGTTGGATATAAATGTTTTACGATTATTTTCTGCTTTTTTCACTTAGGATATCATAAGCATTTTCAATATGGAAGATATTTTTAGTGCTTGAAAAAACTTATATCCTGTATCATGTTTTATAATGTGTTTGAGTTTTCTCTTTTTGACCATTCAAGTCAGTGTTGTTAGTTTTTTCTCATATAAACTCCTATAATGTGGGTGTTTGTCCATAAATCTTTGTCTGAATTCTGCCTCTTTAAGGTGATTCTAAAAAAGGGGGAATTGTAAGGCAAAGAGTAAGGAATTTTTGAAAGAATATATCATAAAACTCTTCTCATAAATGCAGTACAACTTACTATCAGCATTGTAGAAATTGTACTTTATCATTTTCTCACAAATTTTAGGTATTGTGATAGAACATAGATCAAATATATATGATAACATTATGAAACATTAAGATTTATTATAATAATTTATATTCCTAATGGTGGATTCTGAAATTCTTCTTTGGTTAAAGACTTTCTGGTAAGTTAGTTTTATAATAGGATACTGAAGTCCTTATATTTGAGTATATAATACCAGTTAAGCTAAACAATATTTTATTCTGTTCATAAATAAAACAGTTTCTTTAGAATGTTATCAAATAAAATGTTTTGGTTAATCAAAGAGTTTTAAAAAACTCATTTGCAGAGTCATATGAATAGAAAATACTCGTATAAGCTACATCAAGAAAACTATTCAGAAGGTATTGTAGAATCTTGCCCCCTGAGCACATCTTTGTGAAGAAACACTGCTTATTGGTTAGATAAAAAGTAAGGAGTTCAGAATTTTCTAGAAGCTTATTTTTATATCGGTCAAATTTTTTTAGGAGTTGGATAGTCAGGAATACTAAGACAACTTAACATGGTAGCTTGGAGGTGACGCCACAGATCATTTTGCATGACAGGTGGACACAGGCACAGTGCCAGCTTCAAACCACGAAGAGTGGCTGTGGCTTACCATGGAATGAATGTCTGAGTAACTGAGAGCTGGGTATGATCAACCCTGGGAAGACCCTATTGGAGCTTATGAGTAACTGGCAGATCAAAGTGACTGAACAGTGAGCCTTCGATGTAGGAGGAGAATGGGGTGCTGGCCCAAACTATTCTGGTCCCATGACATACTGCAAAAGCTGTTTTTTAAAAATAAATTCTCATAGCAACTTTGATACTGTCAAAACACTGGTTATTTAAAACTTCTATTTGCCTGAATTATAGATAATCAAGAGTGTTTGACATTAAAAGTACATAATTGTCATTTATTATGTAATGTTTGCAGAACATGTTTTCAGTGTTAGGATTTTACATTATAGAGATTTTACATCATTTTCATGGTATAAAATTCTTAAAGTGTTTACCGTGTTAAAGATGGTTGTGTAATTATTGGATGGATGTTAGTTAGGAGAATATTATTGAAGTTGATTTTCATATGACAAATAGGCCCAGAATTTGCCATTGTTGTGATAAATTAGTTGTAATGGAAGGCTTTAGATTTTCATTTGCCTTTTAAAATCTGGACTATTGGAAAGTCAGACACTTAGTTTTTACTTAAGAACCAATGTAGACATTAGATACTTCAAATGGAGTTATCCTTTCTAGGAAATTACAAAACTGTGTGATAACATCAGGATCATATTTAAAATATGGACATGCATGTAGTTTTAGTCAAATAACATATTAAACGAAGGGTGTGTCAAATAACATATAAAACGAATTTTCATTACTGTGTAAATTGTAAAATATAAATGCAAAATATTTTACATCAAATAGGCCATTTAATGGTAAAACACCTATAAAACTGTGCATAGTAAATGCACAACACTTTTCTATGACAGATACTAAATAAAGCTCTGAAATGCAAAGAGGTCTGATATTTTATGCATGGTTATGTATCTGAAGGAATGATCATATTTTTCACAGAACTAAAAAATAGCCAAGTTTAATACTGTGCTAAAATTAGTGTACCTGCATCAGTTACTGTTGATTTCTGGTGAAGTGTGGAAAGGTAGATGCTTCATCTCCTGCTTGTCACGCTTGCTCTTCTCTTTCATTGCCACCTCAAACTATGTGAACATATTACTTTTGAGGCTCTTTTCCTCATATAGTCCTTTTGTGGTTTCTTTTACCTAAATCCATTCTTACCTGCTCTCAGTAGAGTTTGTGATTCCTTAGTCACGTTTGGGATTGCAGTACCATGTCCTTGTGCTAATAACGAAATGCACCTTCTCTTTCAAATAGAAGGTGGAATATTTGTAGCTTCTATAAACGAGACCCTTCTATCACCCATGTTCCTCCTAGAACAGCTGTAACATACAGGTTATATTAGCCCCTTTTATGAAACTCACGAGTTTGTGCTAGCAAGAAAGGTTTGCCATAGGATTTAGGGGGTCTTAGTTTTTACTGTTGAGCTTAGCAAGAGAATTGCTTTGCCTCGGGATGTGTTTACCATCCTTGTGATACGAAATACATATAGGAAGGTGAAAGCCAAGCTGTAGGAGGTAAGGTTAAAGAAAACTTCTAAGTATATAAAATTTAAAAAATGATATCTGGGCTGGGTGTGGTGGCTCACACCTATAATCCTAGCACTCTGGGAGGCAGAGCTAGGAGGTTTGCTTGATGTCAGGAGTTAGAGATCAGCCTCAGCTAGAGTGAGACCCTGTATCTACAAAAAAATAAAAAATAGAAAAATTAGCTGGGCATGGTGGTTTGTGCCTGTAGTCCCAGCTACTCGGGAGGCTGGGACAGGAGGATCGCTTGAGCCGAGGAGTTTGAGGTTGCAGTCAGCTATGATGATGCCACTGCACTCTAGCTGGGGCAGCAGGGTGAGACTGTCTCAAAAAAAAAAAAAAAAAAAAAAAAAATCTGAAGAATATTTGAGAGCTCAGCACAGTATAATGGAATAATAGCTCAGAGTCAAAACTTGGGACCCATTTTCCCACCTTATTAATTGTGTGGTCTGGGGTGAACCACTGAAGTTTAGTTTTCTTTCATTTTTAAAAGTGGGGCCAATAATAGCTACCTGCATAGGTTTGTCCTCAGATTTTAAAAGGATTCTAGCATTTTGCTAAATTTCCAAAAATTTCCAAGTGTTTTTAGTGTATAAAATGTTGATCGAAAGAGGATTTTTCAATCAATGGAAGGTCTATTAGGGACTGTACCAAAGCCCAGAGCATGTTGTTGTCATCTATCATGAAATTTTCTTACAAATATTACACATTGGATAGTTCGAAAATCTTTTTATACATAAAAACTTGTGCTGAGTGAAATGGACTTAAAATTTGAAGTTTTTTAAGACGATGTTTAAAGTGATCATACTTTGTGTTTTTTAATGGATTGCAGTAAATCTGCTTAATATAAGAAAAATGTTGTTGGACTGCAGCCCAAGGACTTTCTAAATACTGAATATTTCCTTTCTCTGGTAAATTATCCGTTCTGTTTTATCTCATTTTAGTATGGCTTATTCCCTGCAGTGGGTAATAAAAAAAAGTCCTGGGTCATTTAAACAAGTAATTAAGAGGACCATTTACTATTTCTTGCCTTTGAAAAGTGTTAATTTTATTTGTTGTGGGTTAATGATGCATTTATTGTCTGTGCTTAACAGTTTCCAGTGGTTCAAAGGTGAATCATTCTAAAAGTAATTTTTTTTTTCCTTTGGTAATATTCAGTTGGGCTGCTGATCTTTAACTAAAGACATATGCTTTTCAATAAAAAAAGCCTTTTTATAAATTTACTGAAATGCAAAATTAAACATAACTCTGAAGCAAGAATGTATCAACCTAGAAAGTCTGGTTATTTGTTTGGAAAAATGCCAGCTGTAGCTAAGTTGAATCATCATTTTATGAGACATTTATTTGAATTAATGTGATATTATTTAATAGGCAGCCTGTCATATAAAACTGTATCTGACTTGTCAAATGAGAATACATTCTAGTTTTGTAGTTTCTTTCTTCTCATTATTCTTTTGCAAATGGAGCTCAGAGAAATTCATTCTTTCATTCCTCCAATTTTTTAATGTCTACTCTATGCCAGGTACTGTACTAGATGCTGGGATATAGCAGAGTCGAGTCGGACAATCGGTGCTGTGCTGGTAATGGTAAATGTTTAACAGCTGTTTCTCTTGAGGGAAAGAAAAGCCCTGATTTTTAACATTTGTTGATTTCGGTGGTGTAAATGAATACTCTGACCACAACTTATTTCAAGCTAGCAATGTGATGTTAGCTAAATGCAAAGTTGGAAAGAGAGGTATATAGCATTTCCACCCTACTGATGAAATATATGTAAATAACCTAAAGAACATGAAGTGAGATAAAGTAAAATACTTAGGAAATGATGAGTTTTGAGCATTTGTTACCTTTGCTTTTTGTATAATTGTCAGTTTATAGACTACAATTTTTAATAATAGCTACAGTTTAACGACCAGTTTGCAAAATTCCTGAAAAGTTAAGAATTAGCTTCATGAGCCAATACCAGCTGTCTCCAGTACATCACTACACAACAAATAAAGTGAAAGTAAAACATGATATGTTAGATAGCGATGAGTGCTACCAAAAAATAAAGCAGAAATAAGAAGTGAGCATTGCTGTGTGTGTGTGTACATGCATGCCTGTGCACGTGTGCTGCGTTGAGAAGTTGACATTTGAGCAACCTTCTAAAGGGGACAAAGGAAGTAGTTACACAACATCAGAGGAAAGAGCATTCCAGGCAGAGTGAACAGCAGGTGCAAATGTCGTAAGTAGGAGTGTCTTGGTACATTCCAGAATCCTCAAGGAAGGCAGAGTGGCTGGTGGAGGCCAAGCAAGGGGATAGTGTAATGGGCTGTGGGATGATTAATAGGGCCATATCTTGTAGGCCATTATTAGGACTTGGGTTGTTATTTAGGCTATTAGAAACTTTTGAACAAACAAATGCCATCTGACTCATGCATCACAAGATTACTCTGGCTGCTGTGTGATTCTAAGGGACAAGGGTCGAGGTATGGAAACCTGTTAGGACACTACTACAGTCGTTCATTTCATGATCACTTGGCCCATGGTGGTGGTGATGGAGGGTGGTTGAAGTGGCCAAAATAAGGATATATTTTGGTGGTAGATTTGATTGGATTTGCTAACATGGGATGTGAGAGAGAAAAAGATAACTCCAAGGCTTGTGCTTGGGAAGCTGGAAGAATGGAGTTGTCATTTACCAAGTTGGAGAAGATAGCTGCAGCTTTAGGGGGGAGAAATATGGGGGCTTTTTGGCTATGTGAAGTTTGAGGTGCCACATAGATATTGAAGTGGATATGTTGAGTGGGCAGTGGGATTTCAGACTCTGGGGAGAGATTCGCTTTGGAGATATAAATTTTAGAGTCTTAAGAATAGAGCTGGATGAGGTTACGAAGAGAATGGAGAAGAGGAAAGATCTAAGAGTAGTTCAACATGGTAGAAAGATAAGGATGAGCTTGCAAAAGAGATTGAGAAGTATAGCCTAGATGATATTAATAGAAAGGAAACAAAAAGTGCATAGTGGCTGAGTGCAGTGGCTCCACCTGAAATCCTAGCACTTTGGGAGGCCGAGGCAGGAGGATCTCTTGACCTCAGGAGTTCGAGACCAGCCTGAGCAAGAGCAAGACCCGGTCTCTACAAAAAATAGAAAAATTAGCTGGGCATGGTGGCACATGCCTGTAGTCCCAGGTACTCAGGAGACTGAGGCAGACTTGAGCCCAGGACTTTGAGGTTCCAGTGAGCTATGATGATGCCACTGTACTCTAGCCCAGGTGACAGAGTGAGACCTTGTCTCCAGAAAAAAAAGAAGAAATGTATAGTGTCTAGAAAGCAAATAAAGACCATGTTTCAAGGAGAACGGGATCACAATATGTCCGATTCTGTAGGTTACAGGTCAGATAAAGTGAGACCTGAGAATTGTCCACTGGATTTAGACTGAAGGTCATTGGCGACCATGGTAAGCAGTTTTGCGTGACATGTGCACACACCCTCACCACATGCAGAGAATGGGATCATGAGAGTATGGGAGGAGAGGAATTGGAGACAGGGAGTGAAGAGAATTCTGTCATTTTGCTGCAAAAAAACCCAAAAAACAAATTGGTGGTAGCTGGCTGGGGAAATGGGGCCAAAGTGTTTTTCTTTCTTTCAAAACTAAATTATTTTAAAGAAATAATAGCATGCTTATCTGCTAATGGAAACAGACAAAACCAAAAGGAACAAATTGAAGTGGAGCACCATTTCTGAGCAGTCATGAGAAGGTGGGGATCTGATATACAAAGTGAGTAGTCGGCATTGGTTAGGAGCATCCTTGGGTCGTCTGTAGAAACTTGAGGGAATGCAGAGCATAGAGGCTCAGGTGCTGGTGGGCAGTTGTGCTGTTAGATACTTAGGAGGGGTCTCTTCAAATCACCTTTGCTGTCATGGTTAAAGAGGAAGATGTAAATAGTTTTCTAGGTCCATGTGAGAGTAAATAGACTAGGGAAATGCACTGTGATGCGTGAGAGATTTCTGGGCAGAACTAAAGGTTCACTTGCATTTCCTGATCTCGTACTTAAAATGAGACCCATCATTTTAGTTGAATTTTTCCTAGCCATGTTCAGCTGCATGGATGTAGGTGTGGAGTGGGTAGAGTCTTGGATTTAGGCAGAGTTGGAGTTTTGCTGGGCAAGTATGATGAAATGAGCACTAGGTAATGGAGAATTGAAGATATATTCAAGAGGAGTGATTAAAATATTTGGGAATGAAATCACCTAAATTCTAGCATAAGTCTATGTATTTTTAGGAAGAAGTATCTCAAAAGTTTTCTGTTAAATTTTCATTGTAAAATAGTTTTAGTTATTAACTAGGAAATAGTTGTATCATATTCGTTATTATTAGTAGTTCTTAACAGCAAAGATAGTATTTTTTTAAGCCCTGTGGTTCCTTTTTTTGTTCTTCCACCCCATCCTTTGGAAAATCTTTGTTTTTGTTTGCTCATTTATGACTTATTTACAATATATTTACTAAATGCCTATGATGTGTCAGATATTATCATGTAATTGTTCACTAAATACATTCCTTAAGTTTATACTTACTATGATAAGATAAATAAGATGTCAAATGATTTAAGTCTAGTACCACAAGGATATGCCCAATTTCCATAATCTCCCAAGATCTGTCAAATGAGAGAGATGATTTCTGAAGTCTATTTCTATTCATAAAAACACTATATCTTTTAACTGTATGTTTATCTCTTCTTACTAGATTGTGGGTCCCTTAAGGGCAAAATTGTGTTTTGTTCATAGCTATAGACTACATAGTCAATAATAAGTGCTTATTAATTAAATACCTTTAGTCTTAAACATAGTTTTAAGAGGTGGACATCATTTTTGTTTTCTGTTTTATGTATTATTTCTCTAGCATATAGTAGTTTTAAATGGTGGTGTCCTTCCCCTTTTCTGATGGCAAGTTTGTAATAAGTCAGTACTCATTGTGTAGTTGTTTAGAGCAAATATATCACCTTTGTGTGCCGCTGGATATCAAGTAGAAAATGGACTGATTCAGATCTTTGAGATTCACATGTGCAACAAATTTGCCTGCTATAGTTCTAGCATTCAAAATATTTGGGAGTTTATTATTCTTTAGAAATTTCCCCACTAATATAGATATTGCTGATGTGTTTGTACATGTTTATGTTTGTAGCTTTCTAGAAAAACATAAGCTGCCCTCTTGTCTCCATACTTCATCAAGGGCTTTCCTCAAACATGAGAGACAGCTGGACGTGGAACTTAGTGTGTCTTTGGGGAGATAAAGGAAGGACATTGTATCCCTAAAACCTCATAGGCGAGACTTAGAAATCCACCCTTAGAGAGTTCCCTTTTCCAGATCTGTGGCCCTGCCGCCTTGTGTTTTTCTCTGCACCTTGGGGGTCTCGTCCTCTTTAGTTCTTCTATGTGTCAATCCTAAAATGTCTTTTTCCTTTCAGAGTATCTTCAAATGCCTGTTTCTTCTATGATACAGAGCTTAGCTTAATACTAGCTCTTCCGCCATACACAAACTTATTTAAAACAATTTCCTTCATTAAGTAGGACCCATCATCCTTAGCAAAGATGTTCATTGTCATATTTTGTGACTTTACTCTTCCTTTTGGGGAAGAAGCTTGTTATAAGTATTTCCCGACTACCCCAAAGTAGTGCTTGTACCATCTTTCGATTATGTATGTTAAACAAATATGAATATGAAGTCTTGAAGACCCAGTCGTGCTTGGCTTTGTGTTTTGTGTATAAAGGTATTCATAAGGTACGATACTTTGTTATTTAGATGCAAAAGATATTTTAGTAGTTGCTTGCTCTGTGTTGTGCACACCTCTCTCGTGTTCTCTGGTTCTCTTCATTTGTTGATTGTAGCCTGCCAGTCTCATTCGATCCTCATGTGAACCTGAGAGTTAATGCTTTGGGCCATTATGTTGAAAATTGTATAATAGAAGTATAATGTGGAATAACTGATTGATTTCTTTAGCTCACCATTTCATTTTCACCTTGTAGTACACAGCACATTTTAATTGCCATCGTAAGTTAGATCCGAAGTCATCAAAAATGACTGATCCAAGAGAGAATTCAATAGAGAAAGAAAATCATCTTAAGTAGAAAACTTTTTTCAAAGATAGTTGTCATTTCTCTTTGCCAATCTTTATCTTTTTGTATTCTTTACCTAATATAATATAATAGCTAACTCTCGTAGCATTTGAATATAACTTGGTTTCTTATTAGTGAGGTAGAAATAGAAAAAAATGGAAATTTAAAAATTCTCCACTGTCACAAAAATATTCATGTTAAAGGGAAAGCCTTTCCTCTTATACTATATTAAGATATTAAGATGTAAATTAAGGAAATCTTTGTGTTATTTATAAAGCTGTTATACTTAATCCATTAATTCTCAAGAGACACATAGTTGTAAACAAGTATTATCTCTTAACTGAGTTTATTCACTATAAAATCCCTTTTATCATTTCATTTGCCCTATAAGATATATGTGCTATAATCTATTTTTAATGTTTTGCAGCATATTTATAAGGTGAAATTATGCATTTAACTCCATGGTGTATGTTTGGAAACCATCTGTTAGAACTTACTGGAAAATAGAAACTTCAAATAGAAACTTCCTTCATTAATATGTGTATTCTTATTTTGGGGACTTAAACATTTAATATTATCTTTCCTAATCCACAAGTGAGAGATGAAAAACAATGTTGCAAATGAGTTCTGTTGTGTTCCCACAGGGGGATTCAAACTTTACTGTTTTGTAGTCTGATGTATTTCAGAATTCTTGTGTTATAAACTTTTATGACCTACTAAGACAGGAAAAAAACTTGTCTAGTTTATGGTAGTTTAGTATTTTAAACTTTAGGAAATTTTAGAAGAACAGACTTGATAGAGTTATCGTCAGATACAGGAGTGATAAATTTTCAAGTGATTCATTTGAAAATTCATTCAGTTGAAGCAGGTGTAAAAGGGTGTGGATTTGAAAATGAATATGACAGAGAGTCCCTGGTTTCCAGGAAGCTTAATAGAACCATGTAATATGCATAATAATTCATAACCAAGGGATATGATGAGTCTCAAAAAAGGGGTACGTCTAAGCCCCTATTCTACTCCCTGCCTCCTTGGGCATTAACTTGATTTGCTTCCATTTCTTTTTTGAAAGTGTAGGTAAGATTGCCTAGACCAGTGCCTGATACACTGCAGAAATATAATTCAGTTTGTGAACAGTGTAAAGTGTAACTGTAAAGTGCTATGCAGACAAATGTATGGCACACATTGTTGGCCAGATGGCTGTCACAGACCATTTCATTTTAGAATAGAATCCGCTTTTGTCCTTCTCATGAGTCTATCCTCAGAATCCTTCCCATGGCCCTCTAGCTCCTGCAGGCCTCTCTTCTGAGAACTCTGGGAGCAGCTGCTTACTTTTGACATATCCAGTGGAAGCAGCTGGAACGGCCAGGGCACATACTGAATCCATAACTTCTATGAGCTTTTATAAAACATTCATATTCCTGAGAGAATGTTCACCTGTTCAAATAGGAGCGACGTTTGTTCAGTTTTGCATTCCCAAACTGAGTTAACACCTGCAAGTCTCAACTTTTCCCAACTCTGTCATTCAGTTTCAAGCATGCACAGTGTGCTGTTTTGCTCGGAGGGGAACTTTTATGTGCACGATGACAGAAGTTTGTCCTAAAGTTATCCAAAAACTTAGCCTTTTCTTAGTTTTTAGGTCTTCGGGGGAGTTTCACAAGTTGTGATTTTTTTTTTTTTTAAAGAAAGGAAGATATATTTGGGAAATGATCCAGTGGTCTCTTAATTCTGCAGCATAGCGCTGCGTCCCTTGCTGCACCTTTGTGTACAGGCCTAGAAATACTCTAGGTCTGCCGGAAAGAGCTGCTCCCTCAGCCTGTGAAAGGCTCTTTTTACTGTTCCTGCTCCCTTTTTTCACTGGCTTCAATGAAGACTAAGGGAAATGAAGGAGGAAAAGTTTTCTATTCTTCCTGGACCCAACGGATATTTGATCTAGAGCGAAAACTGAGGAAAAAGCAAAGCAAGAATGTGAATTAATTAGATGGAGAGTGAATGATTTCATATTTCCTTTTCAGTGTGTAGGTCCCAGAATTTTTCATTATTCCAATGATACCAAAAATGCTCTGCAGTTTTGTTCCCCGTTATTTTATAAATGAGGAATTTTTCATTATGTCATTTCATGGACCACTCAAGATCTGCAAGAACATAGAAAACTGTGTACAGATTGCTTATTCATTACGTATAAAATTATGTATGAAAGCCTTATGTTACGTAAGACAGAGCATATTTGCAATAGCATTTGTCATTTCTCTGCAGCAGGACAACTAGGATTCTTGTGTCTCTTGAACCCTGATCAGCCTGGGTGCTGATTAACAGTGGATGATGAGAGACTACTAAGGAGCAGTAGGTTCTGCAGAAACCACTCTTTGATGATTACTTTGCTGTGTGTTCTAAGAGATCCACGTAAATCATTTGATCATTTTGCCATATTTCAGTGTCTCAATTTGCCATTATTGATTTGTAAATTAGCTGTGCCTTTACTGATAAAGAGGAAACTCAATTAACAATTAATTTGTTCTTGGCCGGGCGCGGTGGCTCACGCCTGTAATCCTAGCACTCTGGGAGGCCGAGGCGGGTGGATTGCTCAAGGTCAGGAGTTCGAGACCAGCCTGAGCGAGACCCCGTCTCTACTAAAAATAGAAAGACATTATATGGACACCTAAAAATCTATATAGAAAAAATTAGCCGGGCATAGTGGCGCATGCCTGTAGTCCCAGCTACTCGGGAGGCTGAGGCAGTAGGATCGCTTAAGCCCAGGAGTTTGAGGTTGCTGTGAGCTAAGCTGACGCCACGGCACTCACTCTAGCCTGGGCAACAAAGTGAGACTCTGTCTCAACAAAAAAAAAAAAAAAAAAAAAACAATTAATTTGTTCTTATGGGACATTTCTTTTTTTTTTTTTTTTTTTGAGACAGAGTGTCGCTTTGTTGCCCTGGCTAGAGTGAGTGCCATGGCGTCAGCCTAGCTCACAGCAACCTCAAACTCCTGGGCTCAAGCAATCCTACTGCCTCAGCCTCCCGAGTAGCTGGGACTACAGGCATGCGCCACCATACCCGGCTAATTTTTTCTATATATATATTTTAGTTGTCCATATAATTTCTTTCTATTTTTAGTAGAGACGGGGTCTTGCTCTTGCTCAGGCTGGTCTCGAACTCCTGACCTTGAGCGATCCACCCGCCTCGGCCTCCCAGAGTGCTAGGATTACAGGCGTGAGCCACCATGCCCGGCCGGGACATTTCTTTATTTTGGTTGAAAACCCAAATCTATATATTCTAAAACTGGGAGTCAAGGCATAACACATTCCCATCACCCCAGTCATTCCCCTCCTATCCTCTTCCAGAGGCTATCACTGTTCTGGGTTTTGTTTTGCTTTGTTTAACTATAGGTTAGTTTTGTGTGTTCTAGAACTTCATATAAATGGAATCATGCAGTATGTTCTTCTTCTTCTTACCATATGTGTTTGAGATTTATTTATGTCATGTATAAAATTGGTTTTTTTATTGCCGCGTAGTACTCTCTTGTCTGAATATGCCACAGTTTTTTATTGTGGATAGGCAGTTGCTTTCAATGTTCTTCTACAAGTCTTTATGTGGACATGTTTTCATTTTATTGGGCAAATACCTAGGAGGGCAGGCATGTGTTTAGTCTTAGAAGAAACTGCTAGATATTTTTCTAAAATACTGATAGCATTCTACACTCCCACCAACAATGCCTAAACATTCCTTTTTCTTCACTTTCTCACCAGCATTTTGTGTTGTCCATCTTTTTCATTTTAGCCATTCTGGTAGATGTATATTATGTGACTTTTTAATATATAGGTGTATTTTAAAAGAATTCTAAGGTCAATCTGAATGCTATGAATTATTCTAAGTCATACCTAGGTATTTTGGTATTTTTTAAATTAGAAAATGTGGGCTCTTTTCAGACTTATACAAATATTTTTGTCATTGGTTTGAGTGGAGAAATTTAACAATCAAAGACCATAATGATTAAGGATAAATGATAATGAAAGATAATTAGGCAATTAAGAGGCTTCCTCACAGTTAATGTAGAAGTTTAAGTTTTTAATAGGTTTGTTGATTCATTAGCTAGGTCATTTCTTCATTGATTCATTCATTTATTAGTATAAACAATTGTTTGCTGTCATAGTATAACAGCACTATCCAAAAGAACATTTGTATTGATGGACATGCTCATTCTGTGCTGTTCAACGTGTTCGCCGCTAGCAACAAGTGGCTGTTGAGATCTGGCTAGTGGAATGGAGCAACTGATTTTATATTTTATTTTTTAAGTTATGGCTATTGTGTTGGATAGTGCATGTCAAAATAAATACATTTAGGTGTTATCTAGTCTTCTATTACAGTGTAAAACATTGAAAATGTCTTATTTATATACTAGAAAGTGCAAGCTGGCTACAATCATTGCCTTTAATATCACTTAAATTTTTGATGTTTGGAATTTTAATCACAAAATTCTCAGTATTGTGAACTTACAACTTTTGGTCTAAGACTTAGATCATTTAAAATAATAGCCACATATAAAAATATTCATTGGCCGGGCGTGGTGGCTCACGCCTGTAATCCTAGCACTCTGGGAGGCCAAGATGGGCGAATCATTTGAGCTCAGGAGTTCGAGACCAGCCTGAGCAAGAGCGAGACCCCATCTCTACTAAAAATAGAAAGAAATTATATGGACAGCTAAAAATATATGTAGAAAAAATTAGCCGGGCATGGTGGTGCATGCCTATAGTCCCAGCTACTCGGGAGGCTGAGACAGGAGGATCGCTTGAGCTCAGGAGTTTGAGGTTGCTGTGAGCTAGGCTGACGCCACGGCACTCTAGCCTGGGCAACAGAGTGAGACTCTGTCTCAAAAAAAAAAAAAAAAAAAAACATTCATTCTGCTGGGCAATTGTTTCTATGCATGAAATGAAATGGGCAGCTGATTCAGCGTCCCTTTGATTTTTGCCATTGCGAAGCTTTCTTGTATGTTCCATTTATGTTACAGGCACATGTGTTTCTTTAATTGGTCAGATCATTACTGAGCAGATTGAAGTCATAAAGACAGTGAATCATTAAAAACAATCCAGTTTTCTTAAGAATGAAGTCATTTGGTTTCAATGATGATGTGTTTATGAAAGGTATAATGTGTCACTGTGAAGAAAGAAAACAAATAAAAAATTCTAATTAGACAGTGTTCTTTAACTGTTCAATATAATGGGACAAAATGAAATATTACTTGTTTCTGTGTTTTTCAATGTAGAATCTTTTATAGATCTTCAGGAATAAGGTACCAGAAATGTGATACCATCCTTAAGTGATGCTAGCGCATAGAAAAATAACCTGACACTAAAAAGTATTACTTCCATTCTTCAAAATAATCTTTTAAAACAATAGATGTTAGATAAATACATGTTTTGATCATTAATTTAAGGAGGATGTGAGTACAGTAAGATGTTTTGTGGTCTTCCTAAGCTCATCCTAGGTCTGCCCAGCCCTATCTTGGTGATCCAGCTCTACTCTTTTTCTTTTTCCTTTTTTCTTTTTTTTTTTTTTTTTCCTTGCTTTCTTTATAGAGCTGGAGTCTCACTCTGTTGCCCAGGCTGGAGTGTTGTGGTCTGATCATAGCTCACCGCAGCCTCAATGTCCCGGCTCACGTGATCCTCCCACCTTAGCCTCCCGAGTAGCTGGGACTACAGGCACACACTGCCATGTCTGGCTAAGTTTTAAAAATTTATTGTGGAGATGGGGTCTCACTGTGTTTCCCAGGCTCCCTCAATCTCCTGGCCTCACGCAGTCCGCCCTCCTTGGCCTCCCAGAATGCCGGGATTACAGGTGTTAGCCACTGTGCTTGGCCTCTTACTTTTGCTTTTGGCCTTAGCTCCTATTAAGGCTCTGTCTGCTTTAAGCAAAGTATTAATATTAACTTGAATAAAATTGTCTTCTGTGTTCTATTTTTGCTATATTTCTTAATGAAATGGGTTGATTCTGTAATAAAAACACAATTGTTAGTGCTCCTGTTGGGCTGCCGTCTACACGTGTTCCGAGTGGCGTGGAGAAGGGAAGCTGGCGTGGGTTGGCAGGACTGCTGCAGCTGCCACTGTTGAGTCCCCTCAGGATGCATCAGTTGCTGCTTCGTGCAAGCGCCTCTGCGGGGGGACCTGGGGACGTGAAGATGACTTAGTCGGTATGGACTGATTCCTGTCCTTATTGAGCTTAGGTTCTAATGGGGGGAGTAGACTTGTGTTAGATGAATTCAGAGTAATGCCAGTGATGAGGGCAACGGGGAGAGAGAGCATCATCTTGGAAAAGCAGGGACGATCCTTTGGAGGTGCTTGCAGTGAGGCATGGCCTTACAGGCCGGGCAGGGTTTTGGGCGGGCAGAGATGGCAGGAGAAGGCATTCTAGATGGAGGAGACAGCATAGATACCAGCAAAGAGGCCAGAAATATCAGAAATGTCTGTGCATTCAGAGAGTTAGGGTGCCCACAGGGAATTAGCACGGGGATGGGGCGAGTTAGGTCCTGCAGTCAGAGCCCGATTCTGAGGGTTCTCAAACCAGGGCTGGCTGTGGCTTTTGGACTTTATTCAGGACAGTGATTATTTTCATACTTGAATGTACATCTCAATTCATTCTGTTTTTTTAGTTTTTCTACAGTTTTGTCTTCTTATATCAGCATGTCTTAAACAGTGAATTCCAGAAAAGATGATCCGACAATATATCTTACTTCAAAGAAAAAACTTTTCATTTTGTAGAATATCTAATATCAGGTAAAATTTAATGACCTTCCCCGTCTGTTTTATTTTTTGTAGTTTTCATTTCTTTGTGGGTATGTTTAAACTGATTTTTAAATATTTCATATTTTTTCTAATATTTAAAAATAATATGAGAATGTTTATTTTATCATTTGATTTAATGGTGTTAGAAAGCAACATATCTTTTATATCCATGAGGAACTCTAAAAGGAGTTTTTGAGCTCAAATGAAGGTCCAGGTACTATAATATTAGATTAAAATTTAGATTATCCATACTTGAGGTAGTTGCATTGAATTATAGTAGAAAACAGGGAAAAGATTGTTTTGTGAGGGAGTGGGTAATGATATGGCTAAGATGTTTCCAGATAATTTAACTACTATACTGTTAAAAGCAGCAACACATAGGTTTTCTATATATAGAAAAAACATATAATAATGTGTAAATGTAATGTATAATACAGATGAAACCACCTGGAAATTATTAAAAATAAAGGATGAAACTACCATGTACTTATCCAAATTTATGACACTTGGGATTAGTATTGAGCACTGACCCTGTTCCTAGTACCGTGCTAAGCACTTGTCTTAGCTAATGCTCAAAGCAGCCGTGAAGCAAGCACTATCCCCATTTTGCAGATGAGGAAACTGTGACTCTGAGGCAGTACATCTTCAATTCAAGATCACATTGCTAAGTGGGTAACTGCAATTTGAACCTAACTCTGTTTTGCCCATAGAGCTTGTGCTTGGGAACCACCAGTAATTTCACAGGATCGGTTTTTGAATGAGTGTGCAGGTACCTAGGAGTTACCCAATAGGGCCAAATCCCTTATCTGGGGCAAGGGTATGTTGAGAAGAGGGCCTTTGAGTACCAAAGACAGCTTTCATGACTTTGCATGGAAGATGAGCCCTGTTCCCATGGAGAGAATTTTGCTCTTACGCAGAGAGCAGGTCAGCAGCACTCAGTGAGCCAGGGTCATGTATAAATAGGTCGCTGGTGGGTGGCAAATTTTATTTCCGGGAAGACTTTTGTAACCATCACTTCTGGAAATCTGAAATGATGATACCTAACACGTAGCTCACCAAACTGACCTCTTACACTGTTAGAGGCAGTGAGCAAGTCCAGCGTGAAGTACTTGGCTCTCCGTCTTCTCCTCTACCTTTGAGACTCACTATATTTGTAGACCAGACCCTGAATGGTTTATGGCAAACACAGAAAGCACTCACATAGAATGGAGCTGTTTCATAGTGAGGAGCAAGACTAGTTGCAATTGTAGGAAAATAACTTACAATGTCAGTATTGTAGGTGAGTATCTGTTGTTGTTAAGGCATTTCCGGTTAGTCCTGGACTGGAAGAGGGAGCCATGTACCCACACCTTAGCATTGATAAACCTATCTGTAGGATGGTGGAGTCACTATCTGGGACTTCCAAAACGTTCACAGAACAACCTGATTAAATACCCTTTTATCTGGTTGATTCAGATGCTGAGTTTGACCTGAGGGCTACCATAACAAAATCATTTCCCTGCACACACCCAAGTGACGGATTTCATTTTCAGAATGAATGGTTATAAAATGACTTAGCATTTTTCGAGAACTGTTTATATCTAGTTTGATTTTGCCTATGGTTCATGTTCTGATATTATTATAGGTCGATATGTATTATGTTGTAGGTGTTGGAAAGGGGTATAAAACTTTCCTCATTATAATTTTAAGTTAAGTAAAAAAAGAGAGAGAGAGAAATGCTTGCTATGAGTTCAGATGTTCTTTGAGGTTTTTCAAGGTCTTCTAACCAGGAAGTTAATTGTTAACCTTGTTTCATATCACACATTCTTTCAAAAGCTCTAAATCAATACATATTTTAGTTTTCTGTACAGCTGTTACTCAATGTCATCTCTGTATCCCCTTTTCCTATCGTAGCCCCTGTTTCTGGAAAGCAGAGAGTACACTTTACTTGTTTAACAAAGTATGCAAAATAGATACATTCTAAAAGTTTATCTGTCAAATCCAGTTTTTCTGTAGACTTTAACCTGTCACATCAGAATTATGACGGGTTCTGTTGCCCAGTTTCTGGTAATAGCCTTGTGTAATCTAAAGACCTTTGACAGCTGTAGTTGGGAGGTAGTCAAGAACTCAGATGTTTCACTTTTTAAAAGAACTTATTAAAATTTTCAATATTCTGGTCCCTCACCCGCCCTCAAACCACAATCTGAGAGAAATCTCATACCCTGGCCACCACCCTGGAACGGGTTGTTTTTGACTATGATGATTGTCATACAGGGACTAAGAGGAACTAGTATGGTTTTATATGTAAGTCTTTACATTCCAAGTTTATCCATCATTATAGCAAAATGTTGTATATAATATTAGAATTTTCTCTTTAAGATCTCTTCTTCTGATATGTGTTGTCTATTATAATAAAGGTTTTAGCAATATTAACAACATTTATGTTTTTCTTCTCAACATATAATTATATAAAGCAACAAATATTTAGTGGGCATTAATACATGCCAGACAGCATTTCAAGTAAGAAACCTTAGGAGGTAAGACCAGGCATGGTGGCTCACACCTGTAATCCTAGCACCTTGGGAGGCCGAGGTGGGAGGATTGCTTGAGGGCAGGAGTTTGAGACCAGCCTGGGCAACATAGTGAGCCCATCTCTACAAATAAAAAGTAAAAAAATTAGCCAGGTATGGTGGCGTGCAGTGTGTACCTGCAGTCCTAGTTCCTCAGGAGGCTGAGTGAGAGGATCCACCTGAGTCTAAGAGTCAAGGCTTCAGTGAGCTATGATCACCCTACTGCACCCTAGCCCGGACAACAGAACAAGACCCTGTCTTAAAAAAAAAAAAAAAAGAACCTTAAGAGTAAATCTAGAACCAAAATGTCAATTTCTTACAGAAAATGTTCTGATGACAGCTGATTCTATGTTTATAAAGTGGTTTATCCTTTCTATGCTATAAATTATTAATATATCCAGAGACAGTGGTAATCAAATGTAATTAAGACCAAAAGAGAAAAATTTGGCAAACTAAAAATATAAGACATAATAGGAAAGCATACTGAAGAAAATTAAGGCAACTCCAAATTAAAAAAAGAAATATAATCCCCGATTTATGATGGTTCAATGTAAGATTTTTCAACTTTACAGTTGGTGTGACAGTGATACACATTCAGAAGAAACTGTACTTTCAGTACCCATACACCATTATGTTTTTCACTTTCAGTACAGTATTCAATAAATTACATATGATATTCAACCTTTCCTAATAATAATAGGCTTTGTGTTAGATGATTTTGCCCAACTGTAGGCTACTGTAAATGTTCTGAGCATGTTTAAAGGTAGGGTAGGCTAAGCTACGTGTTTGGTAGGTTAGGTATATTAAATTCATTTTCAACTTGTAATATTTTCAACTTACTATAGGTTTATTGGAACATAACCCCATTGTATTATAAATTGAGGAGCATCTACACATTAATAATAAACAAAAGTAAAGTTGACAGTGATAATGCTTCTGTAGTGTTTGCTCAGTGGGAAACCCAATGTTTTGAAAGATGTTAAGAAATTAAAGTAACTACGTATCACTTACAGAGTAGTGAAAAGGTAAAAAAAAAAAGCCATGCAGGATCTCTTTATGTAAATACTGGTGGGGACAGAAGGAAAGATAATGCTAGAAGGCAAGAATTGGATTTCATTGACTTATGTTCAGTACATACAAAAATATTGATAGTAACAGGAAAAGATATAAATGTTTTGTCAAATTCCAAATTAAGATCAATAAAAATAATACATTTTAAAAATAGCATACAAAGCAATTCTCTAAGATGGATTTTTATCTCCCAACACATAAGCACAGAGACCTTTTTGGAAAGTTGTGTATGAAAAGGCTAAATTTGAGATGTTGTCCATAATTTTTTCCTTAAGTAGCAAACTAGAAATCCTTGCCATAAAGGTTTAAAGTGGTAAAGGCCTTTTGGGAATGGTTAGGAAAAAAAAAATTCTGTTATAGTCTAATTCCAGGTTTGTAATTAGTAAGGGGGACATGAAATAAAAATGGAAAACATATTTTTTGGCCTTTAAATAATGTGGATTGTTCATTTTAAGTAACAAATGGAATAAAGAGTAGATATCAGTCTAGAGAGCTAATGTGTGTAGTGTCTTGCAATAAAATGCTGATTTACTTGATACGGTTTATAAGAGGACAAGTGCTGAAGGCAGGTTCATATATAAAGGTGAATGGAAGGAAGTAGATGATATAGTGATAAATCATTGGATTGCTCATTCTAATGGGTGATTATAAACCTCAAAATGAAAATATTTTGGAAATATAGACCAGAAGACTATCTTTTCTCCAAACTGACGAACCTCTAAGTTTTCAAAATATTACATTTTGATGCAAGTACGAGAAGTAATACCAGAAGTAATGATAAACTAGCACCTATTAAAGGAGTATTTGAAACCCGGAATTGGTGTTTATGAGATGGGTATGTTCCAGGTTCATGCATGACAGTTGTTATGCCATTATTTGCGTTCAAAGGCCAGTGACCATTTCAGGCATACATACCTTCAAAACCAGGAAGATATGGAATAAAAGTTTGGGTTTATGATGTTTAAATTTATATAAAAAGTTTTAATAAAATTTTTTACTGGGCCCAGATGGTGAATGGCAGTAACTATTTTACCTGGTATAATAGTTATCTGTTGTTGCATAATAAATTACCCTAAAACTTAGTAATTTGAAACATTTATTATCTCATATTTTCTGCAGATCAGGAATCTAAGAGCAACTTAGCTAGGTTAGGGCCTGTCACGGGCTGAATTGTGTCCCTCCCTCTTTACCCTATCCCTTCTCCCCCCACTCATATGTTGATATCCTTACTCTCCTTAATGTAAGTATTTGGAGATAAGGTCTTTAAAGAGGCAATTCAGTTAAAATGAAGCTGTTAGGGTGAGCCCTAATGCAGTATGGCTGGTGTCCTTAAAATAGAGGAAATTTGGGCACAGACATGTGCATCCTCTGTGTACAGAGGGAGGAAGACTGTGTGAGGGCACAGAGAGGAAGCAGCCATCCTCAAGAAGACAGAGAGGCCCCAGAAGAAACCAGCCCTGCTGACGCCTAGACCTTGGATTTCCAGCCTTCAGAACTGTGAAAAATAAATTTCTGTTGTTTAAGCCACCCAGTCTGTGGTACTTTGTTATGGCAGCCCTAGCAAATTAACATTAGGGTCTCTCACAAGCTGCAGTCATCTCAGGGGTTGACTGCAGAAGGATCTATTTCCATGTATGCTCATGGGGTTGTTGGCGACCTTCAGTCCCTCGCGGGATGTTGAACTGAGGGCTTCAGTTCATGATGAACTGTTGTTGTTTGCCACTTGAGCCAGGCCGTAGGGCAGCGTGCAGCTCCCTTTAGCAGAGCACGCAAGCAAGAGGGGAAGACAGGGAGGGAGTCAGGAAGTTGCCGTCTTTTCTGATCCCGTATCCAGAGTGACGTCTCATAACGTTTGCGGTGTTCTTTTTTGTTAGAAGTAAGTCTAGAAGGTCTAGAAGGTCCAGCCCAGCACTCAATTCTGTTGTTTGTGAGTTACCCAGTCTGAGGTATTTTGTTATAGTGGCCTGAATGGACTAAGACGTCTTGTATGTTCTTTATGATCGTTAGTGTGTCATTTTGATTTTTTTTTTTCTTTTAAGAGATGGAGTCTCATTCAGTCACCCAGGCTGGAGTACAGTGGTGCAATCATAGCTCACAGCAGCCTCAAACTTCTGGGCTCAAATGATCCTACTGCCTCAGTCTCCCCAGTAGCTGGGACCACAGGTGCCTGCCACCGCGCCTGGCTAATTTTTAAATTTTTTGTAGAAACAAGGTCTCACTATGTTGCCCAGGCTGATCTCAAACTCCTGGCCTCAAGCAGTCCTCCCACCTTGGCTTCCTGAAGTGCTGGGATTACAGGAATAAGCCTCATTTTGATATTTTTTAAAATGCTATAATTGGTTATATAATTTTTAAGTACAAATATAACAACTTGTGTATAGTTTTAACTTGTGTAGTTGAAGTCTTAAGGCATGTAACAGCTTGTGATTACCCATAGGTATTGAGCATACCATAATTTTTAAAACTTTTTGTTATGAAAAACATCAAATGTACAGAAAGTCAAGAGAGATATATAATGCATACACATCACTAAGATTTATTAATAATTATTGATTGTCATTTTGTATCATGGGCTTTTTTGGCTGTAAATATTAAAATTACATCATGACTTTTTTACTCCTAAATCTAAATATTTCAATAGTCATCTCTTAAAAAGCATTTTTTGCCACATAAAATACTATCATAGTGATTGATACCTAATAAAATTAACAATTATTGCAAGTCTAGTTCATATTTAAATATTCCTTAGGTGTCTCAAAAATGCCTTTTTATAGCTGACTTGTTCAAACCAGGGTCTAACCAAGACCCACATTTATGCCGTTTGGTTTTTATGTCTCATAAGTTTCTTTTAATATGCTAGATCCCCCTACCCCACCCTCATTTCTTTTTTCCCTGTATCAGCCTGTTAAAGAATGGGACATATTTTAAATTAGTGCACTTTTTTCCCTCCAACCATTCTTTTAGCACTGATACTATTCACACTGGAATCTTGCACCGGAAGGCTAGTATATTAGGTAGAAGGCACAAAACTGATCAAATAGAGGCGGCTGCTCTGGTTTAGGCACGACTGCATGACCTGTTTTCCCAAGCCACTGCCATCTCTATTCTTGGCCACCTTCCTGGTGAACTCCTATGTCTGGAATAATTGAAATGTATCATTTTAAATCATAGATGGTTGAGACCGGAAGACAGGGTAGAAACAAAAGAAAGGAGTGGATAGAGTCAATAAGAGACAAAATAAAACAGCTGAGCAGGACTCAAGTCTTACCTTTCATAGATTCCAGAGCCGTTGGCTGGCGGCTGGCGCCTTACCCTGCGCTCAGTGGTGGGGCGAGGGCGAGTTGACTCAGGGGCCACTCGTTGTCATTTATGTCACCGGCCAGTCTCTTCCTAGTCATGGCTGCTAGAAGGGACAGCTCCATGAGGGCAGAGGCTGTCCAGGTTACCCACCCCGGTGCCTGCAACAGTGCCTGGCGGACACTTAGGCGTGCGGAATTAATATTGGCTGAATGAATTTAGAAATGAATGAATTATGAGTGAACTACCATTTACGGAACACCTATTTTATGTCAAGGATGCTTGGTGCTGCTCACATAATTAAGATATTCATGTATTACTAGATCCTTATGAGGTAGGTATTATTGTCACAGTCTTAGAAGAGAGAAACTGAGCTACAGAACAGTTTGAATTTGCCTAAAATTATTCAAAATAAGGTCTGGCAAACTCTAAAATTTATATCACTTGTATAGGGATGTTAATGGAACTAGAAATAGAAATAATGAAAGCTAGGTTTTAATTTCAGCTTTTCTGTGCGCTATTTACAGACTGTTTTTTATGGAAATGATTTTATGGAAATCTTTTTGGTTTTCTGTTCTTCACTCCCTTTATGAAAAATGTAGTTAATTAAATGTTTTCATGGATCGTTATAAAGGTAAATTTGATATAATGTAAACAAAAGTGTTTTAGAAGAAAAACAAAACAACTCAAGCTCTATCCCAAGGTATTATCTACCCTCTATGATGTTTAGCATGCATTTGGCATTTTTAAATTTTTTATCAGACACTAAGAACTTCTGAATGCTATGGTTTTGTAGGGCTGTGTAACTAAAAACCATTATAGGTTTTTCCAGGAGTAACTGTATAATATTTACAATACATACCCAAGGAACTGTGTAAAATACATCTAACTGGAACTTGGTTAAATATAACAGTGAACTAAGATGAAAATAATATGGTACCTGATTATTTTATCACATGGTTTTCTTTTAATGGTATTCGCCTTAATAGAATTTGAATTTTTTAAGTATAGTAATTTTATAGGAAAACTTTGACAGTTTAAGTTGGCAATTCCAAATTAGCCCACTCATTGTGTTCACTAAAGTGTTCTTCCAAAAATAAATGAGTAGGCTGGCATTGTGTTTTAAACATCAAGCTAATTTTGGCTAATTATATAAATCTAAAAGCCATGGGCAAGGCAGCAATTCAGTCTTACTAGATGATGATCAGTGAAATTGTAAGACAGCTTGCTGAGTGATGCACATCACACTAATAACCTGAGTGCATTGTGTCCAAAAGGACAGTGTCTGGCAGAGCACCAGATAGGAAGCCTTCCCAGGCTTTAATAAGGGGCTTGTGAAAGCTTGCAAAAGAGGGTACAAAGTTAGAAACTGTAGTAAGGGCTCTGATCGGAATTCAGAAACATTCGAGGAAAAAAATGGTTAACATTAGAGGGAAAAAAAGAATGGCCACCATGCAGAGCTAATAATTCTCTGTTAAATAGCGCAAAGCTGGGCTTGAGCAGTCTTGTGGGCCACCCCTTACTTGCTCCTTATCTCTAGTTTTTGTTTAAATAAAATGAGAGGGCCACATTCTGTGGGGCTTTCATTTGAATTCGTTGAAATTAGTATTCTGCCACTAGCGAACAGGAAATACAGATGCAGAATAAGAATGCAGTGCAGCGGGAGAGTTTAGAGCACTTGACTCTCTAACAACTTTCCCATTCAGAAAAGCGTTGTGCCTCCCTTTGTACATGATTGTAAGGTAATAATGGGCAGAAATTATGTTCTGAGATTTTTTGCTGTTACCGAGTTCAATTGGTGTATTTATGTTGATGTCTATAAAATAAGAGGTTGAATTTATTAAAATGCTTCTGTGATTAGACTTAGATTTCTTTAACCCTATATTTCATCCTGTGCCTAAAAACAGCTGTGTGTGACTTTTTAGAAAATATTTCTGTACTTCACATTTGCGTGATTTCCTTATCTCTGTTGAACTGCTCTGTGACCATCTCTTGAATTGATTTGGGAATGAGGTACATATCTCTGTCCAAATTCCATTGGATGAACCAAGAATGAAATGACTGTTGAGGTTGCTTCACTTAATGAAATAACAGATCTGAATGAATTTTCTTTTTTTCCGTGACCATACGGTTATTGTGAAGATCCTTGCAGTAATGTGTAGAAGTGAATCACAGGGAATTTCTGTTGCTGTAGACTCTAAACAATTGATTCAGATAATTTTCCTCAGCTCTGTACACCCTGATTTTTACTAACCTGTACAGTCAGGGGCAGGGACGTGAAAGTACTTCAAAAGACAACAGATGCAGACGTAAAAACCAGTAACTCTAGTTGGGTTTTTACAGTGTTTCCTTTGGTTTGCCCTGTTACTGTTATCAACTGGCTTTAAAATTTTATAATATCTTAACAGTTGAGCATGTCTCAAGAAAATTATATTTCTGTTCCTTGTAGCCTTTTATAGAGTTGGAACTACTGGAGAAATTTAAATAACATAATTATTTGTGCCACACACGTAGGCTTGTCCTGCAGTGTTGCTCTAGATAAAGCAAACATTTTCCAATTATTTCTGTTTAATATATTGCTTCCAAACTCTCCGAGTCCTATGTTAATTATAGAACAAACGATGTATAAAATTTCATTTGTTTTTAATTGTCTTTTTGAAGAGATAGTGTAAAATCATTCTTTGAATAAAAGTAACATGTTAAGATTTGCCCTCTAAAATAAGTTCTACCAAAGATATATGTATTTTATAACATACCACATGTATGCAATAAAACATTGACAGAAATTATACAAGGAAGCATCAAGCTTTTTAAGGTACCAGTAGCTTTGACTGTCACTGAAGTTACTTTGCCACATCTCCACGTGGAAGGGACAGTGAAGCAGCTGCAGGGTGTGCCGATGGAGAAAGTGTTTTAATTTCAAAACATGACATGTGTTCTCTGGCCCTTTCTCTGTAACCCGGATTTGTTGCTTCTCTTGTTGATGCCAGTAGCATTTATACAACTCCAGCATCATTGTTTGAGAAAACTCCATTTTTTTTCTTCTACAGTTCATGTTACTGATTAGAAATCTCTCGAGTATTTTTTAGTGGATTCATTTTCATGATAAAGGGGAAAATAACTTTCATCTTGTGGCAGAAAACATTCCGGGCCCTGGTCTCTTCTGAGCTTCTCGAGTCACTGTTTCAGTGTGGTCTCAACCCCGGGCAGTTCTAGAGAAGGACCCCCAGAGCGCTACAGCTCTCCCCAAGAGACCTGGGCTCTGGAAATGAGCCATGTGCTGCTGTGGTGCAGAGAGACGGAGAGAGAATTGGCTTCTGAGTCTGACAAACCTGAGTTCAAGTCTGCCCCTGCCTGTACCTGCCCTGTAGCTGGAGAGTAGTCATATTTTGCTTTTTCTAGACCCGGGTTTCTCATCTATCAGATGGGTACAATGATCGACAGTGGGAAGACTTATTTATAGGATTAAATAACACAGTACAGGTAAAGACCCTAGTCCTTCAGTGCTCTCAGGGTCAGCACATACCAGTTTCCTTCCTCCTCTCCTTGAAGGTCAGAAAATTTGGGTGGAGGCCAAGGATTACCCGGTGCTGTGGGCCAGTGTGCCATCTGATGGCAGAAAGCACTGATTGGATCTCTGCGTGTCTGTGTAACACGTAAGCTTGGCTCACAAAATAGGAAATCATGGATCCTTTTACCTTCCTTGCTGGTGAGAAGGCCATACCTGTGAGAGTCTTGCCAGCAAGATGGACTGTCAGGAATCCTTATAGTAAATAACCTGAATATATTTATTCACTCACCTGATTTGTTGGGGGAAAAAAAAAACCAAATCATGGTTCTTCTAAAGAGATCACTGGTGTTACTGAACATAGAATGATTACCTAGACTTGATTCTGCCGTGAGCTATCTATGAACACTCAGACATGTTCTTTCATCCTTTGGCTCGCACCCTCTTGCACTTAATGTCAGCACACATGTATTGAGTATCAGTATAGGTCAGATCTTTTGCTGGGGACTCAAAGATTAGAAGGCCAACCGTAGGCTTATGGTGGCTGCGTATGTACAGAAGGTGACCCAGAGGAATAAATGCTGCTAGAGGCATATCCCGACCAAGACACCCCCGTGCTCCTGGAGTACCCCACCCCTTTGCCATTGCCCTGTCCCTTTCTTCTTTATGGCTTTGTCTCTCCCATGGGACAAGGCATGGCAGAACATCAAGAAAATATTTCCTGAGTGAATTGGATTAGAATGGGAGCACTTGGAAAGCAGTAATTACTCACGGGGCGAAGGGCTGGTGATCCCCCTCGGCCTCAGTTGTCCCACATGTGACACGAAGGGGTTCACGTCCTTTTCAATTTCTATCATAACTACTGTTAAACACTGAATAATGATTTGCCAGAAGTTTGATGGAATCAAATATAAATTAATGAACTAAGTTATATGTTGCACTAAGCAGCACTTAATGAATTAACCAAGACTTGAGTTATAAGGCATTTTTCGTTATGTAAGTTGCATAATTTGTAGCACATTTCTTACTATATTCTGAAACCCAAGAGAAATTATAAATGCCTTTTGCCAATTTAGTTAGGAAAAAAGGTAGATAAGGCACTAAATGTATGCCTATAACTTGCAGTTCAACTAAAAAGCAACGATCATCTGAACCTGAGTTTTTTAACACTTTTTCAACTCCTTGAATCTGTCAGGATCTTCAACACGTGTTAGTGATCACAGTGGGAAAACAGAGAGTCGTTGAGGTCACTGTCACTCTTGTGTTACCCTTCTCAATAGATGGTTTATGAAAATATCCGTCTGCATGAGAACACTATAGATCCAGAAGATTATAACCTGATATCAATTATTTAAAAGTTTAGTAATCCTTTGAAAAACCTCATCAATTTCATAATATTGTAACTCCTAAGACTGGTGATTGCTGCTTTTTTTTTTTTTTTTTAATCCATTCAGCTCTATGTAATGGCTAAACTTGGCTTCTGTGACCCTGCTCTTAAGCAAGGCTATTTTAATTTTGCTTTACTTTTCTGAAAGATACCTTTTTTCAGTTGCTGCCACTTATTAGTCTGATTGTTTAGTTCTTTAGAGTGCTGTATGTTTGTCCTTGTAGCACATAGACTACTTTAAGTAACTTTTCCTCCTGGTTTGCTTCTTACAGCTTTTTCCCCTCGGTTCTGTTTCGTTCGTTTTCCTGCTAGCCTCATCTCTCATTCCGTTGTTGTTTTCTGTTCCTCACATTCCCTACACAGTCCTTCAACTCTCCTTCTGGCCATATCCTTCGTTTCTCTTCAGTCTTGTAAGTGCTGCTCTTTTGTTAATGATGTTTCACTATGTCCCTCTTCCTTGCTGCTCTGTCTGTTCACCCAACCCTGTGTGTTTTCTTGACTTTTATTTTCCTTCCCTCATCACCACCCTTGGAATTCTTGACTGCTCTCGCCAAATGCATTTTAGGCGATATCCTAATATTTCTGTGCTTGCGGATATCACCCGCCGTACACACACTCTGCTTACTTGGGACTTTTCCTCCTAACGTCTTTGCTCCTTTCCAAGCAGGGACCTTGTCACCATCCTCTGTGCATTCTGGTAACACAACCTGCTCAGTGAATGTCGGTTGAAGGAATAAACTGTTTGACTTTTCTCCTTTTATCCCTACTGCGCATAATCTGCTGCCGTGAGAGATGTTAGACTTGCCTGTAGTATTTATCTTGAAGAAATTTCCTATTAATGTTCCTGTTACAGAAGATGGTTCTATTTCTAATTGTTGCCTAAGCCTGCCGTGTAGGAAATGAATAATCCACAAGAGATATTCAAAACAACTAATGAAAACTTTTAGATGTTAAAATCTTACCTATACTTCAAGGCCCACTTCAAGTGTCACTGCTTCTAAAATGAATTAATCTCTTCCCATTTTGTTTCCATGACAACATTTCCATGTATTTTCTAACATCCATAAATATCTTTGTGTTTCCTTAGTTCTTTGAAAGCGCAGGAATCATCTTCCCATCTCCCAAAGCATTTAGCATTGATGCCCCACGTGGCAAAGAGACTTGTTGACAGAGCACGGCATGGATGTTTGTTAGACTGAATTGAGAAGTGTAGTGAGTGTAGAAAAGGAAAATTCAGAGAATGTTGATACTGAGCTAGATCTCTTCATAAGGTATAAAGAAGCAGTATATAGCCCAGGGCAAAGATTGGACCTTAAATTGAAAAAGCACAAAGTACAGGACATATCCTAGAAAACACTGATTTTTGAAGCCTTTAATAATGAGCATTTCAGTGTTTTACAATTGAATTTTCTTAATTCGTGAAGGAGAATAGATAAATAAAAATATTGGGTAATGACTAAAAGTATGTAAATATACATAAAGAGCTCATTTTGCTTTTTATTAGGAAAGGACACAGTTACTGTAATAATATAAAGAACCATAGAATGTGCTCAATGATGTTCAAATGAATTGAACCTTCTTTTTCAATGAAATATAGTTAACTAGTGTTCAAATGATCATCCCTGCATTTGCATACAACTGCAGATTTTGTGGAGGGAAAAAAAAATGCTTTCTGTCACCTTTCAACCACTTTTTCCCACCATAGTCTGTCTCTCCTCTTGGGGTTGTAACTGGAATAAAGGAATAAAGAAAAAGCAGAAAAGGTGGTCAAATCTATGACACCTTGAACTTAGAGAATTGGGGAACAAGAAAAAATGAAGTGTTAGGCGGAGATGAAGGGTGTGGCAGACACTGAGTGGACGTCTCAAGGAAACGGCTCCAGCGGGCGCCTACAGCTGTGGCCCAAAGCGCAGAGACAGCCTGGGACTTGGTTTCTCATTCTGCTCCTTTCCTTCCCCAGCTGACTTCCACGTCTTCTCTCAAACACAGTTTAACACTCAAAACTTAGAATAAAAGAGGAATTAGTACACGTTAATCTATTGCTCTTACCTTTGTAGGAATGTACAAGAAGAAGTATCACGTGTGTGTATACGTGCTCTAAAACAGAATTGATTTTATTATGTACTTGATATATGAAAACCCTGTCCCATTCTTCTTATTTCAAGGGACACTGGATTTTTCCTTGCTATAATTGACTTTTTTTTTTTTTTTTTTTTTTTTTGGTATTGCTCATAACTTACTTTCCACGTTTGCCTGTCTACGCGAATAGGTAACTATTTATAAACTGAAAAATTTCAGAACAAGTCATTTTTATTTCTCCAGAGAAATGGGATCACATTAACTCTGAGCGTAGTTAGCAAAAAGTGCACTTCAGAGAAATTGTCAGAATACATTATGCTTTAAAATTTCTTTGAACAGTTGTTGAAAACTGGATTTATTCTCCCATAGGAACTCGTTGAAATTCTGTTAAAGGCTAAGTTTATCTGCTGTTATTAAGTTTACATTTTCCTGATGCAAACAGATTATTTTCAGGTAAAAATAAGATTTTTTTTTTTTGTCAGGAGCCAACTGAAATTGCTACTTTACGAAGTTTGGTAAGGAATGCGTGCAATGCTTGACTTGATTAAAGTTAAATTCTTAGTTCATCCTACATCAAGCATAATAGGTGCAATTTATGTTTATATAGAAATTTGTCAGTATATACATTGCTTTTTTGAAAAGACTCTGAACCCTTCTGGTTGATACTGCGAAATGGAAGACCTAAGGCTTGGCTTTGCTCTTATTTTATTTTCAAATTGTTAGTCATGAATTTTTAGAGTGTCTTGTTTCCTCTTTCCATAAGCCTGGCATAAAATGCATATTCTTGATAGTCATAGCTCTTCCAATAACAGGAAGAATAGCAATTAGAGATTGTGCTCATTTAGTGTTCTGCTCTCCACCAACTTTTGATCTAATTTACACTTATTATTTTGCCTTAGAAATAACAGTTTCTGAAATTTTTCCACCAAAATGTTAGGGTGAAATTTACCTATTTCACAAGCCAAGAAATCAGTCTTAATTTTTTTTCTTCAACGCTACTAGTGTTCACATTTCAGGATTAGTTTCAAAGCAGAATGTTAGGAAAAAAAAGGAGGAGATGAGTGGTGGTGTGTTTGTGGCGGTATTGGTGGTGAATAGCTCACATTTTAAAGAATACATACTTTGTCTCTTTACTTAATAGTGTGAAATATAGTAGTCTCTGTATATTATGTTTGTGGGTATATGTATGTTTTAAATTTAAATTTTATTTAAATGAAATTAAATTTAAGTTTAAATTTAAATATCCAGTATATTTCTCCTAGGCGGTCTCTAAGAGGCATTTCCTAGCAAAGTCCAAAAGAAAGGCTGAGCTTTCTTGAGGGCTAAAGGGTTTGGAGTGTGATAGGGGAGAAAAACCAGGCATTCTCTGAGACTTTAAAAAATATATTGTTACATTTATGGTCATACATTTCCTATTTAGTCTTCCCAAGTTCCCGTTTGTAATTAGACCAGGGTCCTCTGAAAGTTTTTTTACACATCATTTGGCAAATCTGAATGCAAGCCATCTTCAATTCACAAACAGATTATATTTCAAAACTTGATTCTGCAAGTCCTTTGAAATGTTTCCTTAAAACTATTTCCTTAATGAAATAATGTTATGAATAGAATAGAGTTCCATCTCAGGGTGCTATGAATATATTTTCATTTCCTCTTGGAGAATACACATTGGCCCCCAGGAGTAATTCGTTCAGGGACTGACATTTTGGGTGTTCCTTTCATGAGGCCCGATAGGTGGAGAGCTGTCTCCCGCCTTTTGGCCTTTGGGGTTGGCTTTGGGTGCTGACACTGCCACAAAGCTAGCAGGGTGTCTGACATGAGTGCAGGGGTGCGGTGGGGTCATGGGAGCAGCCTTCCTGAGGTGTGGATTATTTAAAATTTGGGCACCATTTTTAGAACTTTTATTTCCTGTTACTAACTTGGACTTTACGATGCAAATAAAAGAACACACAATTTTGATGTAGATTAATTTGTCAGATTTGGATAGTCTAGTATACGATTTAAAATCATGTAATACTTCATATACCAATGAGCATGACCCACATCTATGAGGATTCAAGAGTGCATTCTTTTCTGTACAATGATGTTCATATTGTTTTAATAGTGTTTAAATGTCCTCTTTTGCTGTTATCTTAATATTACAAAGTAACCATCTTGAACTCTTTTAGAGTTGAATTTTAAGCTTTTATTTATGAGCATTATTAATCTAGTTTGTAGAATTTTTTTCTAACATTTACCAAAAAAATAAGATGATATTGATCTTTAGGTTGCTACTATATATCTGGTTCCCCTCAAATGTTTTATTTTTAATAAAAAATTAATAAAGCATAGTCCAGATGATTTTATTTATAAATATTTTGATTTCTTTTGTTGATTGACACTTTGCTTCTAAAGATCAAGTGAAGTAAATGCTATTAAATGTTAAGTCACTGAACACACAGTAAATTATGTTCACTTTTTCCTTGAAATAATGTACAAATAAGTGTAATGAGATATTTTAACTAGTGAAAAACAGCTGTCGATATTCTTGAAACTTTATAAAGGAAATTTATGACTGGGTTATGGTATTAATGTTATAAATTAGCAGTGAATTATTTCATATTGTAAAAGAAAAATAACAAAACTATTGCCTTCCCTTATACCTCTGTGAAGTGTTACCCTACTTTTCTCTTGAACAAACAATAGGAAATTGTAGTATACTTCTTAATGATTGACATTTCCCAGAAACAGCCTAATTGTGGGAAAAGGAGGTTGCCCATACTCATCTATTTTCTTCCAGTTCCACTGCCGAACAAGCACCATTATGTAACGGTTGTTATCAGACAATAGTCCTTTATCTGGATTTTGGGTAAAACTTGCTGAGACTGTACCTATCATTAGAAAGAGGAAATCTCTGTCCCTATATTACTGTAATATTATTATTTGTTTCGTTTTTATACTAGGTCTTTTAACTTTGTGGAACTCTCTGAGTAACAAGGGTAAACTCTCCTGTCTTTGGTCTTTGATATACTAATGAAAGAGTGGATTTCAAGATCTGTAAAATGCAAATCATAAGACCTACTACATCAGTGGGTATTTAGATAACATTGAGAAAAAAACCACACAGGCAAATACATCCAAATTAATCAGAACTTGGAATTACTAATTTATATGCAGAATTCCAGTGTTTAATAGGAAATCAACAAAATAGCACCTCACTCCTCTGTTTGTGTCCCCCTGCACGTGCATCCCCTCCCCCATTCCAGGAAGTGTTCTGGGGTCACAGGTATGGAGAGGCTGTCATTAAATGTCCACAGTAAGGATTCTAAGATTCTGAGGGGAAAATCTTACATTGGGTTCACTAAGCTCTGTACATTTTAGGATGATTTTAACACAGCCTTTAAGAAAAAAATGGGCTTATGAAAAATATTCAAGTAGTACTGTGAAATTTCTTAAGCCAGATTGTCCCATTTTTATTACAGTGGCATTTGATGTTAATCATACAAAATATGTTTATTTAAATAAACCTATGTTGAAATATTTTTCCCTATTTCAGCAATTGTAAACAGAATTAGAAGTTTGTTCAGAATTGCTTGATGTCTGTTGACTCTTGGAAATTTCACATTTTTTTTCCTGATAATTGAATGAATACTATTTTCATTATGGTTCACATTTTCATATGGTTTATAATATAAGATTGGCTTTATCTACTTTATAGTAATAAATTGAATTGCTCATTGAAAATTGAAAAGCAAACTCTCCTTTGCTTTTATAATTTATATTTTGGAAATAAAAGTAAAACTTTTTTAGCCTAATTTTAGACTTCAACAAATTATTTTCTTACCCTACAAACATACAGTAGAAAGTTTTCTTCCATTCTAACAAATCCATTTTCCTACCTTTAATTTCTTATTTATACTTATTAGAAAAATTCATTGACTTACATGTGTCTTTTAAGGTCATGAGCAAAGTTCTAATGATCTTTCCATTTATTATAGCTATAATTATTTCATTAATAAATAGTTGTCTATACTTAGAAGATAAACAGTGAACTTAGATGCGTACTTGAGAATTATTTGCCCTGTATCTCAAACGTATTTGTGCCACTATTTTCCTTGAAAATACATGCCATTTTTAGGTAATTGTTATGACAAAACCTGTATATATCTTCCTAAGACTCCAGTAAATTATTTGCCGTTTGTCTGTTTGAATACCGTCTGTTCTTTACAGCAGTGTCCATAAAACATTTACCCTCTTCAGAAAGTTTATGCTGCTTCTGTCTACCTGCTTCCTTTGAAGATGTATCTTTCTCTCTTTCCTTTCTCACCTGCATTGCTTATCCTTTTCCCCATGAACCTGTTGAGTCCACGGGCTTCTCTTTTGCCAAGTGTGGCGTGGCCAGGGCTGGGCTCCGGCGCTCCCAGCGTGAAACTAGCTTCCGTAGATCGCACAGTTTATCTGCCCTTGACATTGTTATCTACATCTGTCCCCCAACTCCACCCTGGGCTGCACCAGCTGCCTGGTCTCTTGCTGTGGAGCGCAACCCCACCCGTACCCGCTGCAGAATCTCTGTGATTCTGTCGCCTGGTTTCTGACGGCCCTTGTGACTTGGAACTTTTCCTTGATCATAACTTTGTGCATCTCTGCACGCACTGGCTCTCACTGGCTGCCGAGCCTTGGCCCCACGTGCCTTCTCTGCCTCTCATTCTTTTTCTGTTTCCTAAATACCTTGTGGTCCCAACCCTGTGTTCCTTCTCAACTGCCTATGTTGGCTCTTCTAAGTTGCCTCCTTTCCCTATGATGTCCTCCGCTGAGAACACAGCCCAGCATCCCTGGGGTTGATTCCGTTTTCTTTTATGGCTCTTTGGAAATTATATTTCTTTTCTTTTTTTTTTTTTTTGTTGAGACAGAGTCTCACTTTGTTGCCCAGGCTAGAGTGAGTGCCGTGGCGTCAGCTTAGCTCACAGCAACCTCAGACTCCTCGGCTTAAGCGATCCTACTGCCTCAGCCTCCCGAGTAGCTGGGACTACAGGCATGCGCCACTATGCCCGGCTAATTTTTTCTATATAGATTTTTAGTTGTCCATATAATGTCGTTCTATTTTTAGTAGAGACGGGATCTCGCTCAGGCTGGTCTCGAACTCCTGACCTTGAGCAATCCACCCGCCTCGGCCTCCCAGAGTGCTAGGATTACAGGCGTGAGCCACCGCGCCCGGCCTGGAAATTATATTTCAATTTGGATGACTTTTACTAAATTAAGGGGGGCAGGAAAGGACCAAGATGCCATCCTAATTCCTAGACCTTATTTTTCTGTATAAAAACAGTATATTGGTAACCATATTCTTTCAAGCATGGCAAATTTTGCATAAAGATACACATGTATGTGTGCACATTTGTATTTTGCCCCTTATTTCAAAATATTTTATATGAACCTCCCTCTACTAAAAAGTAAATATATTGTACACCTTGTTTCCAACACTAGGAAGAGAATATTGCTGTACATTTCAAAATTTTCATTGCAAATAGATGTGAATGGTACAATTTCCATAGAGAAACATATACAGTGCCCTTGAAATCAAATCAGAACATCTAGCCAAATTTATGTTGTTGAAATGAAGCATAGGAGGTTTCATAAATCTTACTTTAGGTATTTCCATTTAATAAAATGAAAGGAGAAGGGCCAGGTTGACTCATACCTTTAGTGGTGGGTTGTCAGGGTGGTAGCAGGTGGCTGTGCTGTTTCTCATCTGGCAGCAGTACAGGGCAGGAAGACACTTTTGTAGCGAGATAGATCTAAGTGACTTCACTGCTTCTTGCCTTGTTAACTTCTTTACCATCTTTCATCACTATTTATAGGGATACTGAGATCTTTCTTAACTTCTTTACCATCTTTCATCACTATTTATAGGGATACTGAGATCTTTCTCTTTTTTCACAAACTCCCCTGGAACTACTACTTACTTGTGACCGCTAAACAATGCCATGTTCGCTTTGATAGCCATGCCATTTGCCTTATTTTAAAAGCCTTTTTAATCTTTTCTAAGATCTGTTCCAAAGACAGAAGCCTAACTTTAATTTTAAAAACTTTTGAAAAAAGCTTCCGTAATTGCTTTTAAGAATGTTAGGGAAAACATAAAAGTTATTTTGGCGTAACTTAACAATTGCTTTTTTTTTTAAGTGCGAATTTTCATAACCTTGGAAAATAATTTAATTGAGGATTAAAGTCAGTGGTAAAAATATTAATGTCTTTTTATTTGAAGGACTGCCGTATCTCACTGAAAGCAAGAAAAGACTACAATATTTGCTTAAATAAATTCAAAGGATATTTTCACACATATACACACACACCCACCCAGGCTTAAGCAATAAAAGTATGTAAGTATTTAAATCCTGACTCAATACTCTTGAGAGCGCTTTCTTGAATATCTATGATTTTCATCTCATTTATAAGAAATAGATGTTACATTACATTAACTGAATTTAGAACTTACATTTTGGTTTTTCTTGCTCTGAGAAAAGGCTATTTTAAGCAGACTTGGTATATTTTTGTAAGAGTGAGGAAAGTAATATGAAATTGTTACAGAAGTTAATGTATATATTAATATTCCTTTACTTTCCAGTAGGGATTTGTCTGTACCCCCTTCCCCCACCGAGTCCCTGGCACTAGAATCTGAGTTCTAAATGTCAGGATTTTAGTATATTTCATTAGCTGATCTGTATCAGAAACCTAGAACAGTGCCTAGTATATGTTAGGTGCTCAGTAACTGTGTTGACTAAACAGAGGGAAGAGACAGTTGTTTCAGCGCCTGCTTATTGAGCATAACAGTCTGCAGGCTTAGCGGGAATATTTGGAGGTAACTATCCCTGTTCCTTAATTCCAGGGCAGCAACAGAGATGAGGTAAGGGAGGAGGTACTAGTTAGCTAGTGAACTAGCTAGAGAAAAGGTGGACCCTGATTAGTTCTTCCTTCTTCCACTCCATCTGCTGGCAAATATCTAAATAGTCCTTTTAATTTAAACTAAATGTTGAAATAATTTTAATATCTGCTCTGGTAGGGGCCAAATATACCCATACCTCTTGTTATAGTGATAGATTTTTTTTCTCAGAGTCAAAATATGTATGAAAGGAGGGGAGGGATGGGAGGAAAGGGGTCAGAGATGGGAAGAGGCAGTGTATTCAGTAGATTTTTTTTTGCTTTATTTTCCTTAAAAGTAGGTAAAGTGCAAGATACTTAGAAAAGATGGTAGCTAAGGAAATAAATGCTCTATTTTTATGTACCTTCGTGTTGACCACATGGAACAGCACTGGTTCAGGGGTCGTGTGTTAGCACACACGTGTCCCAAAAATCTTAGCAGCCAAGGAAGAGCCTTTCTGAAACCTTGGGCTTCAAATACTATTGGGGGGAGGAAATCAAAGAAACAGCCCCAAACTCCAAACCCTAAGAAAAACAAAGACCCAAAGAGAGTACTTAGGATTCCTTCATTGTTCTGTTCATGCCAAGTCGGGAAATGAGCATAAAGTCATTGTTTTAAACAAATATTTATTTTTTACTTAAAAGTAGAAACAGTGAAGCTGATCAGAAAAAAATAATAATTTATTAACAAATAATAAAAATAACAATAAGAATTTTAATAATGGCCAATACTGGTGGAGAATGTGGTACTGGAGGGAAACTCTGCCATCTGGGAGGGAGGAACAGTATCTAACTTCACCTCAATACTTCAGCATGTTCCCCGTGAAGGCCTGTGACCACCGTAGCCAGCAGAGTACTTGCTGTTGCCCATATAATAGCAAAGAATCGTTTTATTAAATTGGAAATGCTGTCCTATGGCAAACCCTGGTTTTATCATTAAAGCTAGAAATGTGTTAAATTGAACCATAAGAAATTTCTGATTTTGCAATCAGGAATTTGAAAACAGAAAAACAGCTACTTCATATGGCTTCATCCTACAAATTGTGCTTGAGAAGGGAGGATTTTCAAAGGGGGCTCTGTAGGACACTTGAAGGTGAGCACAGGAAGCTGTCGTTGGAACAGGACAGCATTGATTCATCAATCCTGAAGGGTGTTGGGGGTGGGGTAGAGAAGTTGGCTCTGAATGTCTTTGCAGACTCAGTCATTGAAATCTACTGACTAGTGCCCTATGGTGGCTCTTACATAAAGCCTCTGCCATTTTCTACTGGGGAATTCTTAATGAAAAATACCTGAAGAACAGCAAATCATGACATTGCAGAGGATTTTTGTATGAGTGTATGTATGTCTCACTGTGTGTGTGTGTGTGTGTGTGTGTGTGTGTGTTTTATCTTCATAGATTCCCAGTGAGCTGGTCTGTCCCCTGAGAGGCATTTTGCAGCTCTTGACAAAGATACTCTTTTTGGCAATGCCTGCCCGTGGGAGCCAGGTACAAGTCATCTTGCCTCTAAGCAGAATGGGGACAGTGTTGCTCTTTTGTGGGTGTGATTATACCGTAGTCACTAGGAAAACTTTTGGTGATTAGAAAAATTCATTGTAGTGCTTTGAAAAGGGACGTATTTTTTACCTGTTACAAGCTAATGCATGAAAGGGAAGAAATTTTTTTTTCTGATAGATTACTTATACCTTTACTGGAAGATGACTTCAGAGTGTTAGGTTGAACTGAAGGCACATATGTAATTTCATAATTGTAGAATGAACTCTAAGAAAATAAGTTTATTGCCTGGGAGTTTTTACTCATTTTTTTTCCCCTAACTCTCAAGTGATACGCCATTGATTATTCAGAAACTAAAGTGTTAAAAAATGAATTTATTTGAGCCCGTGAATATAGGCATTCCTTAGGATTTTTGACACCCTATTAAGATGCCACATTTAATATTTTGAGGGGTGGTAATTCTGCCAAAAGTCAGGTATTGAGTAGGTATGAAGTAAATACAGCACAGAGTCATGTTAGCAGAAGTACCGTGACATTGTCATTAATTATCATTAATGACTGTGAAATATTTATAGATTTTGGAATGAGCTTATCTAAACCCTATCACATGTAAATTCCTAGAATAGTAAAGGATATCCTTTGATCCTGTGTGAAAAAATTTAGTAGGAGGGAGGTAAAAGAGAGGGTGCAAGTCGCCAGGAAAGCTTCTATGATCTTGTGTGGGAGTAACAGCAGCAGTGATAGCTGAATTGAGTTGGTGAATCAGAGGGCAATACCAGAGGCAATGAAAATGATTATTTCCAGAACGCAAGAAAAACCACTTAGGGAAAAAGTTGTTTGAAGCTTTGACTCATTAATGAAATTTATAGGAAGAAGCCATGTTCAATTACTCAGAAAGGGCCATGATGAAGCATGTTTTACATCAACTTTTTGAAAATGCAGTAAACATAAAACACACTGAAATCAATAACTTCTAAATAGCTCAGGTTCAAGGTCCACAGCTAGGTCCAATACCCATCAGTCCTTAGAGTCTCATGCCATCTGTATCAGCATCTAAGTCTGCATCTTAACATAAAAGTTGTACCAGGGGAAGAAGTTAAATTATGTTATACATACACACACGTGGTATTTTTAAAAGCAGAGTCACTGTATTTAAAAACATGCAAGCATTTAGTAGTAATCTCCTTAAAACATACTTTGGCAATAAGTTAATGGTTCTTTCCCAGGGGATTCTAAATAACTTACAATGTTCACAAATGTACTCACACATGCCAATGATTGCAGAGGCAAATAAAATGGGGCAGGTTTTTTTGTATGTAGATTTGCTCATTGTATTAGCAACTGCTAATTGGCATATACCTGCTCAGTGAATGTTTCTGGAGATGATTTGATGTTAGATCTTTTTAGAGACTCTGTATATGCTCAAGTGTATACTACTACTGGGTATGGTTGTATGACAAAACAACTTCCTGAGTATGGAAACTCCTTAATAGAAAAGATGTGGAGTACTTCTCACTTCAATATAGTTTATATATGCTCTTTTTTTTTTTTGAGCAGGGTCTTGCTTGCCACCCAGGCTGGAGTGCGGTGGTGCAATCATAGCTCATTGCAACCTCGATCTCCCAGGCTTAAACAATCCTCCTACTCTGCCTCCTGAATAGTTGGGACTGCAAATGCACACAACTATGAGGAGCTAATTTTTTGTATTTTTTGTAGAGACAGGGTTTTGCTATGTTGGCCAGACTGGTCTCGAACTTCAAGGCTCAAGCTGTCCCCCTGCCTCGGCCTCCCAGAGTACTGGGATTGCAGGTGTGAGCCACTCTGCCCTGCCAAATTTGTATATGCATCTTATACATGCTCATACATGCTTAAAAACTACCATCACTAAGATCAACAGTATCAGTGATTACCACTTCCCAGCTATCAGCCTTAAGTCTTGTCATCTTAGTGCCATTTGACACAGTTAAACAAACACACAGTCTATGGTCGATGCTCCCTTCCCTTTGATTCCAAGACTCTACATTATCTTGCCTTCCCACTTCGTGGGTTTTTGTTCTTCAAGTTTGTTAGCAAGTTCTTTCCCTGCCTAACCAGAAATGTTGGTTTTCTGTAGCTGCCTATCCAGGATCCTTTCTTCCTTATTTCAGTTTTCCCTGGGTAGGCTCATTTGTTCTCTGTTCTTTGAATAACATCTGGAGTCCTTGCTCCCTGAGGATAACTTATCTTTTACGTTCCAACCTTTCTCTTGTTGAACAGACTTATCAAGCTAGACCTGTCCAATGGTCCCTAGTTTTTTTTTCAGTTCATCAGGCCTTTTTTTTCATTGTCTGTATCTTATATACTAAAAGTTGTAACCAGTCACTTAATTGTGTCCTTTAGCATGGTAGATTTTTGCACCTATCTCTTCATTTTCCATGCCACATTTTCAGTTGCCTACCAGATGTTTCAACTCTTTGTTCTAGAATCATTTCTAACTGCTTAACCTCGTGTTTGAGACTCTTCGTGATTTGGGCCATCTTCCGTGCTCGTCTCTAGAGTGCAGTTGGTTGAGTTTTGGAGCCCAGTGTGCTTTGCTGTCATCTGGATTTCTGTCATTTTTCTTGGCCCAGCTCCATTTTCACCTTGCCCCCGACCCCAAGCAAACAAGTAAATTGTAGAAGACAAGTTAATTATGACTGTGCTTTTAAATTTTATTTTCCAACATATTTATGTCCTTGAATTTTCTCAGTGTCAGGTAACTTTAGCTGTAATTTTATTCATACAGCTCAGATTGTAAGATGTGCATTGATTCTTTAATTCCTGTCTGTAGTGAATTAGGAACCATGGCTTAAGAGGATGAACCTTATTAATTATGACTTTTCCCCCAAAACATATGTGATTCATTTATTACCATAGACAATATCATAAAAGAAAATACATCACCAATAAACACTCCCAAATAATCCCCCTAAATAATGGGAAAATTTGCATGAGCTCCTTCAGGTTAAATATTATGACTCAAAATATAAGCTTTTCAAAACAAAAGGAACTAGCAAAGTTTTTTAAAGCATATTTTATGTGTGGGTGAAAATAAGGATTTTAGTAAACCAGTTGTTAAAGGTTGATTTATGTTTGTGAAATGTATTTTTTTATATGAAGTGTTCTCCAAATCCTTATGTTTCTTAGATGTAGTGTTCTTAATATAAAAGAGTATATTTTTCAATTTCAGTTGTTTATCCTAATGATCTAATGTGGTTGTTCTCAACCTACACACTACAGACACCAGGGGAACCAGAATTCTTACAAGAAATCCTGAAATCCATATGTACACAAAACACTGCCTAAACAGTAAACAAATAATATGGCTATTGTAGTACTACTATTTTAAAATACATTTTTAAAAACTCTTTCTTCTGCTATTTACCAATGTTATACATGCTTATACAAATTAAAAGCTATATAGAAAAATATAGAATGGTAGAATTACCTGTAGTTCCACTGTTATGGCAGCCACCATTAAGAATTACAGATCCAGCTGAGTGCGATGGCGTGCACTGTAGTCCCAGCTACTCGGGAGGCTGAGGTGGGAGGATTGCTTGAGGTCAGGAGTTCGAGTCCAACCTGGGCAACATAGTGAGACCACACCTCTACAAAAAAATAAACAAAAATAAACTGGAAAAAAACAAAAACAAAAAGAATTATAGATCCAACAGTAATACTAATTATTATTAGCCAGAATTTAAATACCACTATTTGTCAGACACTGTTTAAGTGTTCTTAAATATATTGAGTAATTTAATCTACAGCACCCCAAAACAGTGGGACTTTGGTTATCGCTACTTTACAGATGAGGACACTGTGGCTCAGAATGGTTAAATAAGCCTGGTATATACTGCCCCCAGTTTTTCCTTTGGGTAGATTATCATTTACTGTTATTAATTATATTATTTACAAAAATAGGAACCTATCAACCTATATATACTGTTTTTTCGCATTTGTTATGCTTGATCCAGATTGACCAATGTTTATTTTCTGTGTATCATAATGCATTGTTTTTGAGCTCAAAACTCAGTATGAATTAAAATTGATCATGACAGGCTGTTCCATTTATCTTTTGTACCGATCTGAATCTTAAAAGGATATCTTGAAAAGGATCTTAGGGATCATCTATTCAACCTCTTGGTGAGAATTACGGCCCAAAGTGGAAAGGTGGTTTTACTAAGGTTCCACCAGTTAATGGCTGAGTTAAAGCTAGAGCCCGGGCATCCTCACTGAGCTTGTGTCCCTGTCTTGGACTCCTGCATGTTTGGCCTTTGGTTTGGGCCTTACATTCTATGTGTAGATGTTTAGTAAACACGTTATACCCTACAGCTGAATTCTGACATTCAAATCACTAAACAGTTCATGCTTTGTATTTATTTTGGTAACACTCAGTAGTGTCCAAGAAAGGATTGAGTTCAGAGTCTGCTGACCTCTCTTCCCTCTCTTCTTCCCTCCTTTCTTTTCCTCTAAAATGTATAAATATATTTCTCAAAACTGGTTGCCTATAACCTTCCAACTATGTGCCATCTTTCAAAGATAACCACATGATAGAGTGTCAATAGAGACAAGAGTTTTCCAAGCCCATCCACACCTTGTGGCCTGTCTCTTATGTTAATAGTGCATATGTTTGTGAGACAGCTGGCTGAGCTTTGAGAATAGTCCCTGTTCCTGGTCTCCCCCCCCCCCCCGCCCCCCCGTGCAAAGCTAAATGAACTGTATGGGAATTGAACTGATAACCTTGACCTCATTAATTTACCTTCTGTAAAATTGCCTTTTGTAGATTTATGCTCTATTGTAATGAGATTAGGAGTGTAATTTCATTCACTCAATAAATAGTACCAACGCTAGACTAATGGCAGTGAGAGCACGGAGACGCATACAGTAAAGCTTTTGCCCTCAAGGGATTAGGATGAGTACACAGGTCACTAATGCAAGGGCAAAAGTGATGAGTGCTGAAGGAGAGGGGTTAGCAGAACACAAAGGTGGGTTAGGAGAAGGGACAGTGGGAGTTCCTGCTGGGAGAACATCAGGGCTCTCTCAGGTTGGATAGAGTCTCCACGAGAGGAGATGCTGGGTTATGTAAATGGTGCTTGGCCAGAATACTGCAACAGGGGTGTTGCAGGGGGCTGAGCATAAGATTAGACATTATGAGGAGACCCTGCAGGAGAAGGTTGGTAGTAAGGAGAAGGATTGAAGTGTCCCCTCCTAAGGTTTTTATTTATGGTGACATTCTGTAGGGGTGATTGAAGATTTCCAAGTATGGAAGTAATACAGTCAGAACTCTCTGTCATCACATTCATTTGTCCATCACTGTAGAATGAATTGGAAGGAGAGGCCAGAATCAGGGAAGAACTCTTAGTAAGTAACAAGGGCTTGAACCAAAGTTACCAGCAGTGGGGTGCACAGAAGTGATGTGAGAAGTTTGCAAAGCTGGACCAAGAAGGACTTGGTAACCGATTAGACTGGATAGGTGAGGGAGGAGTACAGGGTTTGAACCTGGGTAACTAGCAGATGGCAGTGTGCTTATAGAACACCAAAATCTGGAAAAAAGAAGGTAAATATGGTTTTGAACACAGTATGTTAAGAAGCTAATAGAATGCAGAGGCAGGAGGGTACGTAGAACACTGGGGAAAGGTCGGACCTGGCCGTAAAGATTTGGAAAGTCATTCACCAGGAGAGCTGTTAGAAGCTGGGATAGTAGAGGAGATCATTAAGGGAGTAGAGTGTAGAAATAAGAAAAAAGATCGGCAAAGGTAGAATTCTGAAGTTAGTGATTAAGAAGATGAGAAAGTGCCTGAAACATAGAAGGAGGCATTGTTGGGACAAGAAGGAGCTCAATTCAGTGTTAGAGAAAGAGAAGAGGCAGAGAGCCATTGAAGGCACTGTGGAGGCAGATTTGCTAATTTGTCACTGAGGGATGTTAGTGAACAGAAGGAAAAGAATTCATGTTTTCCTTAATTTTGTAATTAAATTTATTTTAATACAGATTTCACAATGCATTTTTTAACGCTGGTCTTTCTCTTCAACTTCTCTTAGTTTGGTCCAACTACATACTTTCACTCTCAAAACAACTAAGAACAAGTCACATTCCCTTATATAATGACTGCAGTAGGACATCAGAATTGATGGCATGGTGGGTTTTATGGTGACAAGTGTTGATTGGTGCTACTGTGAGCCAGGTGCTGTGCCATGTTCTGCGGACACGGCAGCGAATAACACAGATGAAAATCGTGGCCCATGTTGAGTTTATGGATACTTGCTTGTGTGGATGAGACAAACAATAAACAGAAGAAAACGGCATGTTCCATGGTAACGTGGGCTATAAAGAAAAATGAAGCAGAAAAGAGAGGAGGGAGTTCTGGGGGGTGGAGAGGGGTGGTCAGGGAAGGCCTGATTGAGGAAGTGATGTTTGAATAAAGACCCGAGGGAGGGGGCTACGTAGATAGCTAGGTGACAAGGGGGACAGCAAGTGCAAAGGCCCCTAGGTGGGTGCACGCCTGGTGTATTTGAGCGCCAGTCAGTCTAGCAATATTGTGGAAGTGGAGTAGGCAAGGGACAGCGGTTAGAGAGGTCTCGGGGGCCAGTTCGTGGCCCTGTGGTCATATGGATGACTCTGACTTTGGCTCTGAGCGTGAGGAAAAACCCCTGCATGACTTTCAGCAAAAGGATGACTGAATAAGGGTTATTCTGGCTATGGGGGAAGGAAGGGAGCAAGGAGAAACAGGAAGATCAGCTGGGAAGCTTTTACGGAATCCAGGTAAGGGGTGTTGATAGCTTGACCTAGAAGGTGCCAGAGGAGGATGTGGGGGGAGTGATCAGAATCTGAAGGTGAAGTGAGTAGCATTTAACAGAGTGGGGGCTACTATTTGAAAGAGAGAGAGGAGTCAGAGATGAGTCCATGATTTTTCATCTGAGCAACCAGTAGGAAAGAATTGCTGGGTCAGTCTGCTAGGCTGCCTCAACACGGTACCACAAACCAAGTGGCTTAAACTACGGAAATTTATTGTCTCACAGTTTTGGAGGCCAGAAGTCCGAGATTAAGGTGTTAGCTGGGTTGGTTCCTTCTGAGGACTGTGATAAACAATCTCTTCCCTATCTCTCTCCCGGCTTCTGGTGGTTTGCTGGCAATTCTTGGCTCATACAGGCATCCCCTGATCTCTGCCTGCATCTAGAACATAGCGTTCTCCTTGTGTAGGTGTCTGTGCCCCAATTTCCCCTTTTTATAAGGACACCAGTGATAGTGGATTAGGGGCCCACCCTATTCCAGGATGACCTCATCTTAATTAATTACACCTGCAGGAACCCTAGTCCCAAATAAGGTCACATTCTGAGGAATAGGGGGTTGAGACCTCAACATAGGAATTTGTGGAGGAAACAATCTGGCCCATAATAGTTGCCATTAACTGAGATGAGGAAGTCTGAAATGAGCTGGTTTGGGGGCAGGGAAAAAAATGGGCAAAGTTTTGGACACGTTAAGTTTGAGATGTATATTAGACACCCAGGTGGAGATGTCAAGCAGGCAGTTGAATAAATAGATCTGAAATTCTGGGCTGCAGATAAACATTTGGAAATCCTCAGCATGTTGATGATATTTAAAGCCAAGAGACTAGATGAGGTAACTTTGAAAGTAAGTTTGGACAGAACAAGAGAGGAGTTCCAAAGACTGAAGCTAAGAGGCCGTAAAGTATTAGGACCAAGACCAAAGCCCACAAACATGTCGGATAAAAATCCTATGTATGCTTGTAGTTGTGAAAAAGCAATTACATTTTAATGATGATTTTAAGTTATCATCTAAATATTTACAAATTTGTGGCATTTCCCTGTGAAGTGTACGATGAGTCAGACAGTACGAATTGAGTTTTATGGGCGAATACGTTGAAGAAGTTACTGGTGCTGAAATGGAATGTTTTCAATGCCATAAAGAAGTCAAAGGATGCTAATAAAAATAATAAAGAGCACTTTTCTCAGAAGGAGAAACAATTTGGAGAACATTGTTTCAGTCCTTGATTTAAGAAGTCGTTTTCTAGAAAGTCAGTTGTGCTACACTTCTCTGAGCAACGGAAGAGTTTGTTTCTTCATCTGTTTTTGGTGAGAGTAGAGTTCAAACGTTTAAAATCGTTTAGAAAAATATTAACACAGTATTATCACAGTTTAGGTAACTTGAAAAACAGAGAAATCGTCGCTGTAACATAATCATTTTAGCATTTGGGGGGTATTTTCTCTGTCTTTTTCCCATCTGCCTGCTGCTTCACGTGCAGGGGGAAGCTTTGACAGCAAGGTGATGGAGGTGACTGGAGAACCCTCCTCAGAGTTCTCCGAACGTGTCCAGCTCACATTCGTCCAAGCCATTGCACATTCTTCCTCCTTTGACCCCTTTCTTAGCCTGGCAATCACCTGGTCATGCCTCAAAACTCAGTTCAACTTTCACGTGTGGGGAAGTGTTTTCTGACTTCTTTACTTGCACCCTTCCCGGTATGGAGGGCTGAACCCAGGGTGTGCCACCGCTGTACCCTGCACCATAGCGCCTACCATAATAGTTCATGTCCCTGCTAAGTTTGAGGGCAGAGAGTGGGTTTTTTTATGTTTGTTTCCCCAGTACCTTGCACAGGACCTGTAGATAAATATTCAATAAATGCACATGGACTATGTATGAAAAAAATGAACTCCTTTGCCTGCTCGATATACATCTAAACTATCACTGAACTATTCCTTGTTACATTTGAAAACATTTCATTCAGCACATATTAACTAACACAGTACTGTATAATATACTTGAGAAGGTTCCCCTTAAAAGATACTGAGATTGCTGCTTAAAGGATTACATTTGTCCCTAAACACTGTTGCTCAGAGCCCTTCAGTTTCTTATCATGAAAGATACCTGAGATATTTACTGTGTATGACTTTTTGTTTTAGTATTGACTGAGTCCCTTCAGATTTGTAAGCAAAATGAAGTCGTTTGAACATACCTATATAACATAACATGAAAAAATGCAGTCACTTAGAGGGATAAAACTGTTGGCAGTTGAGGCAAGAAAAAAAAATTTCTTAACTAGTGGATTATTTTAGAAAGGGAAGTTCTGTTTTTTTTAGTAATCCAGCATAATTGAGATATATTATCTGAGTCTGAGTGAAGAGTGTTGAATAGCTCTTTGATGCAAAAATAAAAGGACAGAAAATACTTCTATGATGACTTGGTTCAAGATTGTTCTCACTGCCCACCTACAGTGCAAATAATGTATTTTTGTTTTTGTAAAATTTCTCAAAAAGAGGAAAAGAAGGAAAAAAGTTTATGAGTGATTATTTCTCAGTACCAAGAAGAAGCTCTACTATATAACATTCTCGATAGTGTTACTCCACTGATAGGATTTTGCTAAGTCACATAGTATATGACCACTACATACTGAATTCATTTATGGAACCGTGATTATTGAGAAATTTTGAGCTAAGCTGTACAGCATATTAAATGTGCCATTACAGTGTAGTTATTTAAATCTTGATTTCTTTCCCCAGCTCTACTTTACGAAGTGTCTCTACTGGATCCTCAAGACCTTCCAAAATATGTTTGGTGTGTGGGGATGAGGCTTCAGGATGTCATTATGGGGTAGTAACCTGTGGCAGCTGCAAAGTTTTCTTCAAAAGAGCAGTGGAAGGTAAATGTTCATGTGGGTGTTCCTTTTGCACATTTTTTTCTAGCATGTAGTTTACTTGCACAGTTAACACTATAGCATGATTGGGAATTCTTCAAAAATATTTTTGATGTAATCTGTTAGTGATAAGTAGTAATAGTGCCTTATCTAAAAACCATCTGGAGATTTTCTACCAAGCAGTATTTAAGGAGCAAAATTGGAGATCGTGAGCAAGGATCAACCAGTTAAAAAGTCTTTTTTGTTATTATTTGTTTGTTACAGTTTGGTTTTTAGTGAGACTTAGAAAAACAATTCTGTGCCATTGTAAATTTAGTTTGTGTAATCTGGAATAGCATTTTTACTAGGCACACACAGAATGCATCCTCTCTTCCTTTTCTGCATGTCTGTATAATATGTGTTTGTGGGAAATGAAAACATTTATATCAGGATCAAGTCTGTGATGTAAGTTGGGTTCCATACAGAATAATTTTATTTACCATCTACCTCATTTGAGTCCTACCTTTATTTCCTACTGAAGGTTTACAAACGTACATTAAATGAAAATTTTGCCTGAGCTTCACCATGTGTATTTAGGCTAGCTTGTGCTTCTGTGCAAGTAATTGTGCTTCTTAAGGGGAAATAGTCTTCAGTTTGTTTTTGCCTTTCCCCACTGTCACTTATAAGCAGCTAATTAACATCAGACTTAGGCCAGATGGTTTTATGGATGTTGAAAACTATGTCTGGTGAAAGTGTGGAATTTTTGGTATTAGTAAAAGTATTATTGTGTAATTGGCACTTATATTCACTGAGGTGCTCCCTAAGGTTTATTTCTTAGGGACATTTACTGAGAGGTGAATTTCTGCTTCAGAAACTTAAACATAAGTGACTTTCCCCTTTGTTTTGCCAGAGACCACAGGTAATTATCTTTAGTTGTGGGATGAAAAAGCTAACCAAGTAATTATTTCTTTGCTTCTGGGATGGATTTTGCATTATTTAACTGACATTACATGATTTTACATTATTTACGCTGTTAATTGTTTGGTAGTCCTTAAACCCAGCGTTGAATTTGTCATAGTAGCTCAGTAATTCTTTCTCAGGATATAGGCTCTGGGTTCCAAGTTACGGAAAATTCAACAAATTGGCTTAAGCACCAGTGGAAATTCTTTGACCCACATACTGTAAAGTCCTAGAATAGACTTGACTTCAGGCAAGCCATAGTCTTAAGCCAGATCATTAGAACCCAGTCCCCCTCTGTCCATTGCTTGGTTTTGTTCTGACTCTGTTCTCATGCATGTTCCCTCATGGTGCTGAGACAGCGACCAGGCCTCCATTAAACAGAGGTTTTCTATGCCTAGCAGTTCCTGTAAAGCTCCCTGTGGAATCTCCACAGATTGAATTTGGCTCACATTGCCCCCCTCTGCTCCAGTCACTGTGGCTGGGGAACACAGTGGTCGGATAGGCGGGTTCTGGCTGGAGTCAGACAGCAGAACCGTCTAGACCAAAGATGGGGAAGGGCATTTTCCTTAGGAAAACGTCGGTTCTGTTACCAGAAGACTGATTTTCAGAAAGTGGGAAGAGTAAATTTGTGCACTACTGAAGTCAGTTTATTTTTTTAAGGTTTTTCTTCTCATCCCTCCCTCCCCGCTTCTCTCTTTCCTTAATTGTGTGATTGGCTCAGTAGGAGATAAATCGGTGAAATTTACTTCTGGCACCTTCCTAACTAAAACTCCCCTTCCCGAGTTCACTAATGAGTGAATAAACTAAGTGCTGTGTAAAAATCGAGGTAGGGAAGGACATTTTGGAGTGGACAACGGAAGCCTCTAGTGGGCCCTGCCATGGGTCAGCCTTCCCGTCAGAACCCACAGGTTAGCAATTTGCAGAATCTGCCCTTCCCTACTTCTGCAGCAAAAACTTTTCTAGAAGTTCTCACTTAGTTTTTTGTTGTTGTTTGTTTTATGTAGTTTCTGTGGAAGTACCTGAGGAATTGTTTTTGGAATTCAGGTATAAATACGTACGGAAAAGCCTAAATGTTTCTTGGAAAACTGATCAGTCAGTGGATAATGAAACTTGATGAATACCTTTTGAGACTTTAGTAATATAGTTTATTCTCTATTTATTTGAGAATTAGAGTTTTATCATTCACCTCCATGAAACAGGCTATAAATTTAAACTTTGTGAGAATAGAGACGTATTTGTCTTTATGTTTTCGTATTTGTTTACTCTTTTATCCCGTGTGTACGTGAGAGAGTATGTGTATAAATATATGAGAAATATGGCTGTCTTTGTATCAGAGCTTTTTGAATAAGGGATTATTTTTAATAATACTTTTTAGAGTTTGAAACACTCATTTCACAAAATAATGGCATATGGGTGTTATTTTTATTCCTCTTTTCCAGATGAAGACATTTAGGATCAGACCTAGTCAACCAATCTATTCCAAATCATAAGGCCAGAATTAGACCCATACTAAAGTCTCATGACTCCAAATCTAGACCCATCCTAAAGTCTTAGCTCTAAGTCTCATAATATATTCTTTCCATTTTACTGTATTTGTTCTTGAGTTCATAAAAAATTCTGCCTTATATGATAATCTTTTCATGCCTAATAGATCCTAGTAAAGGAAGTAACCTAAACACTGAGAAGACTCTGTTTGGTACTTAGTCTGTGTGTATATGGGACTGTGTATGTATGTACATACATAGGGATGTATAATATGTCTGTGTATTTAAATGATTACTAAGTTTGTTTTCTGATTTTCCTTGATATCCCTAAGCTGCTCCTTAGAGTGCAAGAGCAAAGAATTCCAAGCACAGTGGGTAGAAGGAGCTGGGATGAAGGGAACTGGTAACTGCAAGGAAATCACAGCACCAAGGACAGAACATGGAGATGCTCCCTAGAGAGCAGAGGGGAGGACAAAGGGCAGCCCGAGCTCTGAGTTTACGGCCTCAAGGCTTCCCCTCTAGAGTACATCACTCCAAAGCTTGCCATAATGGCAGAGTGGTAACTGTACCTGAAGGCTGGAAATTATTTTTTAAGTTATAAATTATGTTATTTGTGTTCTATTTAATGGGATGTATTTGTGTGCTTATTTTTTTCTTCTGAAACATTTAATATAACAGCACTTAGAACTCTCTCCCCACATACCTTTTATTTACCAGTAATGTCGGTTAACAGCCATATCATCATACCCTACGAATGAAAAGTTTATAATTTTATTTTTCAGTTTGAATCAGTTATTTGCCTTGGAGGTTTTCAGGACCTTTCGGTCTTAAAAAGAAAAATAATTTTAAAAATAGGATTCTAATTTGTGGTGGAAATCATACTGGAGAGTCAGAACCCTCATCTTTAATTTCTGAGCCTGCTCACCAGGCGTGAGGTTGAGGCGAGGTATTTAACTTCCGTGGGCCTCAGTTTCTTTGTCTATAAGTGGAGAAAGGAGTACTGCCCTGCCTGAACATTGCTATTGAAGGTTACATGAAAACACAATGTTCATGCAGATTTATAGACTATAGAGTGACATCAAAATATTAGATCATTCTTTCTGTCTAGGAACATGTGCTAAAGTTCGGGTAATGTCTGTGCAGGGAAGTGATGTAAATAACACCATCCCATTACTTTGATAGTGCTTCCTTTTTCAGCCCTTCATTTTTTTTTTTTCATTAGATCTTCATTTTCTTGTAATATGTTATTTTGTCCCTAGAGCTGCTCTTTGAGGGGGTAAGATCCTTCTAGACTAGTAATTCTCAAAGGGTGTCTGTGGGGAATTGGGTGGGGGAAGATGGAGGTCAATGACGATTTCCTGGAGGGGCTTTTCCAGTGTAGACAAAACTGTTGACATTGAGTCACGTGATGAGGTCTGTGGCTGCCTCGGGCAGCCCACCTTTGGGAGTCACACAGCTGAGAGAATGTTGAGAGCCATCACCTAGGCTTTTGGCTCCTCTGTTAGAAGTCCTTAGGGCAGGACAGACTCTCATCTCCAGAACCTAGCAAGCCTGTGGATGTTTAGTGGCCATGAAATAAAATTTGAACATGCACACAAACGTATCTATGTGGCTTAAGAGCAGTCGAGATTAAATAACTTCCGCATGTAACCAGTAAATTATCATCAACAGAACTTGCCCGAGAATCTGTGATTTCTAATTCCAGTCAGAGTTTTTACTATCTCAGTCTCTTTCCAACTGTAAAATGCTGTTAGTTTCATCTCATCTGTGTTTTTTACTTTGTGCTCCCTCAGTGAACAGAGTTGAGTAGATTCAGCACACTATTTTATAACCTAATTTCCTTTTCAGACGTTCAATACATATGCAGTGTCTGGAAGACACGGCTACCACAAATCACTAAATAGTTAAAAGGCTATAAAAGAGGAAGGGAAGAGAGTTCATTATTACGTGAAGTCAACTGGGTTTATATTTTTGTAAGCAGACCTGTTAGGCTGAAGAGTCCCTATCTTGGTAAGATCAGGCGAATTGTATGATACCAGTTTCCACACTCAGACATTTCCCTTGAGAGAAGAGACATGTCTATTTCTTGAAATGAGAAATGGCTTTAAAAAGACTTAATTGCAGGTTAATCTTAAGGTTTTTCAAATATGTGGTATTTTAAGACAACCAAGCCTATGAACGAGTACCTTGTTGCTTTTATGTGTATTTCACAGCATACATTTCAAAAATCTGTAAATTTATTGATTGGTTATCTTATGGGAGAAAATGTTTTTAAGGAAATGTAATGGTTGATGCATAGTTAATTTCTTTGCTTCTCTGAACTTAATCAGTAGACTCAATAGGTCCAGAAGGAGGGAGTGTGTCACTGTGTCATAACCCAGTCATCCCTGGCAGTGCTCTGTGTGTGTGTGCTCACGGGTGAGAGGGAAGAGCAACCGAAGGTGTGAGCAAGTGGGAGATGCGTGTTGGGGGTGGGGGGTGTGTGGACAATTGTGCCACAAAATGGAGAACTTGAATTTAGTGGACACAGCTAAATCGGGATGGTATTATATAATCATTCTAATACACCTATCCCCTTATAGCTGGCAATGTACAATTCAGGAAATGATAAATCAAGGAAATAATCTAATCTATATTTATTAGATGTCTTCAGATAATGTTCTAAGATAAGCCCTAGTGTTCCCATGAACCATGTGCAGGAAGCTAAGGGGCATCCAAGTCCCTTATCACTACTGTAATACTTGCGACATCAGAGGTAGGAAACCAAGAACTGCTCTGGCTCAGTTTTCTCAAGAAACACTTTAAAGATTAAGTTGAGGTGTTTTTTTTTTTTCCTCCCCCTTTACCAGAAATTAGGAACCAGGTAACCTGACTCTGATTACTTACTGTAAGAGCTTAAATACATACCTACCCAGTAGGTTATATCTATGATTTTTATGAACATTCTCTTCCTCCTTACATAAGCATAAGGCTTTAATGTTAATGGCAAATGTTTGCCCAGATTTTTTTATAGCCTTTCAGTTGGTTGCTATGGTAACACGTAGAGCCATGACATTTAGGCCACCCTGGAAGGTCAGGGAAGACTTCTCAAAGAATTGCCCCCCACACTGAATCTCGAAAGATTAGAATTGGCAGTGCTCAGCGGGGATAAGGACAGGCTGTCTGCACAGGGCACCAGAAGCAATTTCATGTTACCACTGTGTCCAGTTTGAGATGTGAGGTGATAGAAATGGAGGCTAAGCAAGCAGATTGGGACCACGTCCTAGACTTCAAGGGGGAGCCTGAATTCATTCATCCTAAGGCAAAACGGAACCTCCGAATGTTTTCACGCAGCAGAGTGGTGAGCTCAGTTTTACGTTTAAGAGCTGGCCATTGAGAGGTGCCCTTCTTTAAAGGGGGACAGTGCATTCATCACTTTGGGAAGAGACGACCTAGGATGGAGCTAGGCCAGCAGTCTTGGGGATTGAGAGGAGGGGACAGATGACAAGACTGTCTGGAAAGTAATGTTGACAGCTCTGTATTGGAAGTGAGGATCTAGGCTGACTCCCCAGGCTCAGTTGTTGATGCCTTATGCCAAGATTGGAGATACTGGAGTGGGAGCACTGGAGGAAAGGTTCTTTTATCCATCAAGCATTTACTCAATACCTACCATATATGCCAGGCATCATTCTAAGCATACCCAGGGACATCTTGGACAAAGATCAGGTGAGCAAAATAGAAAAAGATCCCTGTCCTGGTGGGGCTTATATTCTAGAGAGGGATGGTGAAGAGAGTGAACATAAGAAATCAGTTATTTATGTAACGTATGAAAAGGTGAGAGATGCTGTGAAAAATAAAAAGTATTGCCAGGGTAAAGAGGATCGGGATGAGGTTTGCTTTGGGAGGAGTTTGGAATGGCTATGGGGACATTCAAGTGTGTCTAACAGGAGGTTGGATGTGGGATTCCGAAGCTTGGGAACAAGACAAGATTGAAAATAAAGATTTTAGAACCGTCATCCATGAAAGTGTATGTAAATACCCAAGAAATGAGTATTTGGAGAAATAAAGAGTAGGCTGAGGTTAGAACCTTAGAGAACATAAATCGAGGACACTTAGTGTGTCCATAGCATGTGTGTGTGAATTATTGTCTGGCTCCTTCCTTCCCAAGTTGCACACAGAATAGTCTTAATCACTTGGTCTCTGTTTGTTCACTATTTTGGTGAACTGAAGGCATTATTGAATCTGCAGTTTTCAGTCCCAGTTTTGGTTCTTATCATTATGCTTTGGTTGTTACTGAACCTTAGCCAGTCCAGAGCCCAAAACCAAACATGCTGTGGAGGGGATTTGATCCGCTAACGGAGGCAGAGGCAGAGGCAGTGCCCAGCTGTAGCAGGTGCTGAAGCAACATTAGTTGCTTGGCTGTTGGATAACGACTGAAATGTGTGTGGGGGGTTCACCCTTGTTTCTGTCACCATGCCATTTATTTGTCTCTCTGAAGTAGAAAATATGTTGAAATAATTTATTAGAAAATGATTAGAAATAGGGACATGTGTGCCAAAAGTAAATTAGTGTTATGCAAAGAGAGCTGCTTGTAGCTTAAAATTTCAAATCAAGGTGCACTTCACCTGGCAAATGTAAGTAGTCTAAACCAGGAGCACAGTGTGTAATTTTCAAAGTTATTCTCCATGTTTATGTGTTTGTTTACACCCCATCTTATTCCAGGAAAAAAAAAACCCAAGGCGGCTCACAGGTTTCCCTGAATTCAAATGAAATTTAAAATAAGTGAAACAAAAAAACAGGAGAAAGGGAAGATGAGAGCAAGAAAGAGAAAAACAGAGCCAGGAATGGGGTTGTAGCAGAGAATATATGCCCCAAGGCCTTTGGAGAGGTTGGCCACTTACGTGACCCTCATGTCTAGCAGCCAACCCGAGGACAACAATGGGTCACCTGATTCATGACTTTCTTAAAAACTAGTTTAGGAAATTTCCTGTTTATAAGAAAATTTTCATGAGCTATGTTGGTTTTAATGTGCCTGCTCTTCCCATCTGAATTGCAACCTGAGATTGAAAAAGTAACTGTCTCATTGGTACTAATAGAATGGTTTGGTTTATGTTTAAAGAGTAGTTCTGAAAAAATACTTTGTTCTGTGTCCCACCTGCTCCTATTAGAACAGCTATTGAGCACTCTTTGGGTACCAGGCACGGTGCCAAGTAATCCATATTTTATTGTATTTATTCCTCGTAACAACCTTCCCGAATCAAAGTTTTGTGAGTTTGGAAAGGTAGTATCTTTGAATCTGAACTCCCTAAGCCACTGTTGTGACAGGGAAAACATTGACTATTCTTTAACAAGGCTTAGCGGATGATCCTTCAACTCTTAAAAATAAATATTGAATGCTGATTTTGTGCTCATTATGCCAAGAACTTTAGTGTATATTCTGATTTTAATCCTCATAATAATCCTATGAAAGAGATTGGATTAGTATCCATTCTTATGTTAGAGGTCACTACACTGAGACAGGAAAGCAGGAAGTAACTTGTCCAAGGACACCCAGTTGGAAGGAAGAGGCAGAGCTGGATTTGAACCCAGACAGCTCAGACACTCCAACTCCATGCACTTAACACAGAAGCTGTACTGCCTCTCGCAGAGTGACAGCAGATCCCAACCGTTCTTACCCATCGAAAAGTACGGCAACAGCTCTGGTTTTAGGATACCAAGGAAGAATACATTATAATTTAACAGTTATCTTGCTATACTCTAAATAATTAACTCTTGGCCATTCTAAGTTGAAACTCTAATTTGAATTTCTGTTGCCCTAATGGGAAAGAAATTGGGTAATCTCTAATTTTTTTTTTTAAGGAATGAACTTCATATTTTTAAAAAATTACCGTTACCATCCTGAAGTACCTCTTTTATATCTTGATATTAATCTAAAGCTTTATTTAAAATTTTTATCTTCCTGTGTTTCATTTCCTGTGTGTGATAAAAATTACATGTAGCCTATCAGGCTCAGAGGACCCTTGGGAAGAAGGTTCTTCCTCACACAAAGCTGAAAGCCAGTAACTCTTCAGCTCTTTAATGTCTACTTCACGCCTAGTGGCGCAGAGACGACGTCCCCAAGAGTCACAGGACGCGAAGCGGCTCTCACAGAACTTGCGCTGGGAGTGTAATCAGGATCATACAACTTATGTGATTTGATATTCTTGATAATGATTTGACACCGATAATGAAAACTGCTAAATTGACTGGAATCCAATGGCAAAGTCGAGCCCTTGAAGGCTGAGTGGGCATTTAGGTTGACGTGGAGGAGTGGGAGGATGGAGGCTGGACCTGAGGACACTCGCTCTAGCAGAACCAGCTCCGTGAAGGCCTGGCCTGGCGAGAGCAGGGCCATGCTCAGGAGGCCTGGAGGGGGAGACTGAGCAAAGACCCTGGGGTCAGATTAAGTCCCTAATACTGGAAGGAGAAATCTCAGCCCTTCTCATAAATAGACCAAGTCTTTTTATAACGTTCTTCACAGTAGGAAAAAAAACCAGCACACACTGGCTTAGGCAGGTCTGTTCTTGGCGCTATGCAGTGGCTCGTGGAGGGTACCAGCTAGAGGGGAAGACAACTGGGATGGATCGTGGATAAGGGAAGGCAACAAGGGGCTGCCCACAAATGGAATTGGTCCTGTCAAGGAGAAGGCCTGACACGTGGGGTGAGAAGGAAGCGTTGGCAGGACTTGCTGGTGGAGCACTTCTGGGGGATGATGGCAAATCTCTGACAGAGACTTGGGAAGAAAATGCTTTACGAACAGGGCAGGTGAGTGGCCGTTAGGACTGTTGAGGTTTTGGAGATAAGTTCTCCAAAAAGGACAAAGTAATCCGGGTAACTAGGAATAGAAAAAACAGAGACAAGATTCTGAAAGAGTTTTTTCTTTTCCTGGAGGTGTTTTCTTGGGAGGTTTTAAAATAAAATACATAGTTAGGTATTAGGCAGTTTGGCAGTGGGTCAGCTTAGACAGCCAGATGTTAGCGGCTGCTGTGGGCATTTGGTGCAATGCTTGGGAAAGTTCCACAATGAGATTGACAGCCGGCAAAGGTGTCGGGCCCTGAGCACCAGTGGAAGGAACAGGGTGGTTTGGCGTAGTTCATTGAGGGGAATTGCGTGCTGTTGTTACTCCTGGTCTTAGAGGTACTAAATGATGATATTAGCAGCTTATGACACCATAGGGAGCCCAATATGAACTTATTAATGGTTGGAAAGGCAGAAAATTCTGTAGCAAATAGAAAAAGATGCCAGTCTTTCAAGCCCCCCAAATTTTTCGTGTAATATTTTGTTCTCTAAAGATATACATATCTAGTAAAGTAATTTTTTTTCTTTTAGCCTTATTCCTTGGTATATACACTCACTGCCCATCTTAACTTCTTAGATAGGAAAGAGAGAAAAACCAATAATGATTTTTCTAGAGATGAGCAAATACATGTAAAATATATGCACACATTTTCCAGAGCTCTGCCCCACCTCAGTCACTCAGTAATTGCTGTTCTGGGGCAAAGGGGCAGGGAAAAATCATGAATGTCCAAGAAGACTTCAGAACCACCTGAAATTATCCTAAAATTATCTGTGCACATGCTCGCACTCCCTCTCTCACTCACAGCTTTCCAGTACTATAAACTGGATCCACATCAAGAGAACAGGTCAACACCAGAGAAGGATGCTTAGAACTCTCACAAAGCAGTGTGGATTGTTTCCATTTTGCCCTCAGGTTGGTCCTATTTGAACTTGTCAACTATAATGTTACATTTACAAAAACATCGCTGTCCTCTTTGTACCGTGTTGCTAATGAATGGTGAACTCTTATACGTCACATAGCAAAGAATGATCCCTAAGGAAGAGTGAGAAATGTCTCCTTACAGGTACAAAGCCTTTAGTCTTAAACCTCTGTGGAGTCTTCCAAGTCTGTAGTGGAGCCTTTAGCTCCATTAAATCACTGACATTTGACAAGATAGTGCATCTTTATAAAAAATGTTTACTTTTCTAACAGTAAAAATGTGAAAGCAAAAGATGAAAAAATACAAATCTAGAAGGGCATCATGATGATCAGCAAGAATGAAAAGTCACTTATAGCAAATTACCTGAGGAGTAGGTGGTGCAAGGTTTTAAGGAAGTTTGATAAATTCATACTTAGATACAGCACTTTAGATACCGTACAGGCTCCTTAAATTCTTTTTATATGTTCCAGTGGAATCAAAATGATAGAATTTGGGGAAAAAATAGCAAATACCTCCCCCTTCTTCTTAATCCTTTCTTACAAGTTTTTTTTTTTTTTCCCTCCAATTTGGGAGGAAGAACTAGGACTTAAGTTTGGCAATTGATACTACCCTCTTAGAAGCCATAGTGACCACTTAGTGATATTTTAGTAAAAGGACACTTGCATATTACCCAGTAATCTGAACCTTTACTATGAGAGATCTCCAGGAAGAAGCTGTATAATAAAGGCGTTACCGACACAGGTTGCAGTATCATTTTTATGTAGAGGTATACAGAATGGCACTCCCCACTCTGAGACTGAGCAAATATCGAACGTCTGCTTCCTCTTCTATAAACAAAAGAAAATAAATTTTAAAAGAATCGGCCCTGCCCATCTCTGAGTTATGAAGATAAAATTTGCAACATATGTTTAAACTGCTTTAGAAACAAAGAATTGCCTTAGAAACTTTACATTTGAAAAAACAGTTTTCCCCTTCTTAGGAAGTAATTTCTGTTGTTTCTCAATAAAATGTGGAATATTTAAATTATATTATAGCTACTCTATGTACATGTTAAATATTTGATTTGAAGGGAAAAATAAAAATTATACAAGTGACTTGAGGTGACACTTGGAGTTTTGACTTCCTTGTCGCTGATTTAGGTAGATCTATATTGTTCATGAGTGTTGTACCAAAGGACCACAGCGGGAAAGCCTTTGTGTTTAAGACCAGGATTTAAATTTAATGGGCCTCAATACAGAATCAGACAAAGAACATTTTCACACTCTTTCTACATCTTAAACAATTTGGAAGATCACAACTATTTTTTACTTCCATTTTTTCTCTTTAATTAACTGTACCAAGATTTCTAAAACATACTGCATTCTCCTACCCTCCTACTCTTGTTGAACAACTTAAGTGGAAAACCATTACAGAATTAGTCTATATTGATCGTTTTTCACCTGGCCTGCACTGTAGCATTTTCCCAGTTGAACCAGGCTCAGCAAGTTGATATTGCTAGGATTACATAAGTACCAATTGTTTTGTTTATTATGTAATATAAATTAAAATTACATTCAAAAAAGAATTGGAATGGTAACAGTATTAGTAGCCCTTAATTAGAAATCTTAAATAAAAAGCAGTGTTTTTAAAGGAAAATAGTTGAAGAAATTGTTATAGAAATGCCATTCCTAAGTGATATTAAACAAAAAATTCCTTCAAACAACCTTCCCTTTTAATTTTTTCAATTAAATGTACTTGTGATACATCTGATTAGGATTTATTTAAAGATCTTAAGTTGCTATAATTGGTGATACTTAAAATTCAAAATATTTACGTTGCAGCTCTGAAATATTGAAAATAGCTGACCTTTCCCTAATTTAACCAGCCTCTCCCAGGACAGAGCTGTAAGAGTGACTAAGGTCAAATCTCACTGAAACTCGTAAAACCAGGGTCAGAACTTAGAGAATCAAGCCAGGAGCAGGCACTGAGAAGACAAATTAAAAGGTAAGGTACCAACAGGGCTAGAGCCCATTTGGGATAAAGCAGTCATTGGAAATGGAAGCTCACCTCAGGTGCCCACAGGACAGAGGCAGGCACATTCATTCAATTCCGCAGTGTCTGTTGAGTGCTCACTACATACTGGACACTGGGCATGTGCCGCGGTCCATTCCCATTAACGAAAATGGGCAAGAATCACAGATAACCACAGTTGACTTTGTGCTCAGCAGTGTGCATTTTTTTTTAAATCATCTACTATATCTTGAAAATTACTTTTAAAGAAGAATAATCATATTTTAAGCCTTAGGAATTAACTTTGTCTTTTTCAGTGAAGCAATGCAAATGGTACAAAAATCAAATGAAACCAGGAAAGATTTCCCTTTTTACAAAGTTTCTCACTATTGAACTCAGTTCACTAGGCAGAAAATTAGAGTTTTCAGATACTGATAGCTATTTTCTTTATCAGGCTAAGTTGTAATTTATAGTCATGACCCACAGGGAGGAGATGGGAGCAAATAAAAGAAATTATTTTAGTGGGAAAAATTAACCTCTATTGAGCCATTAACACATTCTGTGTAAAACCAGAAAATTATTGCGTTTTTTTAAATTACTTGAAAAATTGAGCAAATTATATATTTCCTATAGTGAGGGAGCACATTGAAGTGTAACATGAAGGTATGTTCCTTCCTTTATGTAGGAAAACAGAGTAGGCTTGTGTTTTGTCTTTCCCATAACTTTACCATTACATAAGTACTAATTATGCTTTTTTTTTCTTTTTTCTTTGTATTTTTTTACTATCAAATATGACCTGAACTTACATTTTAAGAAGAATAGTAATAAAAAGAATGTTAATACACATTAATAAAAACCACTGTTTTTGTAAGAGAGTAGATTAAGAAATACTTACAAAATACCATTATGAAATGATTCTAGATGTAAGATTCCTTCAAACAACTTTCCCTTTAAAATTTTAAAATTAACCATACTCCTAACATATCTGATTAGGATTTGAAGATCCTCAGTTGCTAATTGGACTAGAAGAACCTAATTTCACATACTTGTGGATGTGATACCGTCGATAAAGAATTCTTTTAAATCCTTAAAAGAATCCTGTATTAATTTTTTTTACAGTTACTGAAATGTTTTAGATTCAAGTTGAAAAATTAGTAAACATCTTCACCTTATAAATAATTTTTCCTTTAGTAATTCTATTATGACATCATTCTACTCTACATTATAGGTGATTTGGATTTTTTGTTCCTTTAGGAAAAACAGTTACTAAAGAAAATATTGTTATGCAGAAGGGTGTGTACCTGAGATGTAATCACACCGCCTATTGTAGACCAGTCTTTTTTTAAAATAGAAATTGCCTCATGTAGACTCCTGGAAAGGGCGTTCTGCTTTCTTACACATCCTCTGACCAGGGGACACCAACCATTTGCTTACACTTAGGTTTCTAGAACATATTGCACTACCTATTCATTCTTATGGAATGGATAATTAAGAAATCAATGAGGAAATTAATGCCAGGCAAGGATTTATTTTACATTACACAGGTAAATCATAGGGTAAGTATTCTTCCTACTGTTGAAGCTTATATTAAAATCATATAATAATTCTGTCATCTATAAAGTAGATCATAATTCCTTTTCTTCAGACTTTCCATAGAAGATAATATTTTCAGATTCAGTCTAATAAAGTTTAATATCTAAAGGTTTTGTTTGACATATGCTTTTTCTTCATTTTAATTGCAATTGAGACTAGATGATAGCGTCTCATTTTCTAGATTCCATTTAGATGTACTGGGTTGTAATAGAATCATAACCTTAGGAGGCTGCGTTCAAATTCTAGTGTCACTATTTAGAGTATTCATCATAGTTAACATTCATCAAATGCTACTGTGAGGCAGGCACCAAAACGGACGTTCTCTGGTTTTATTTCTATACAATTTCCATGGGAGTTAAGCAGTGTTCTAATTTTTGATGAGAAAATTAGAGAAGTGAAGCAATTTTTCTGTAGTCACACAGTGAAGCACAGAGCTAGGAATTGCATGCAGGTCTTTCTAACTTCAAAGTGTCCCTTATTTTATTTCACTATATAATACCACTGGCTCTAGGACCTTGGGCAAGATATGCGGCCTCTTCCAAATTCTTAACTGTAAAATTAAGGTTGGGTGACACCTAGTTTATCATGGTGTTTCAGTGATTGGAGATGATGTATGCCAAGTACCTGGCACATTGTAGGCAAGAAATAAATGATAGCTGTTCACTGTGCTCTTTTTACTTGTCAAACTGGACCTATACCACATAATATGCAAAACTTTCTGAGTGATTATTTGATGGAATGGTATGTACAATGTCAGGGGAGTAATAATTTTGTATGTCAGATTCCAACACCACCTGGTCCCTCAAGCACTAAATATAAAAATGTATATTTGAAACCAATAAGGGGCTTCTATGAACCCTGGTGAGGGGGAAAAAAAACAAACCTTTGAAGTTGGATGTAGACTGAAGGCAAGCAGCTTTTCCAATTGTTCAAATAGCTCTGTTTTATTATCAAATGGGCTGATGGATGACATTAAAAGCTATATTTTGTAGAAGAGATTCACTGCATGATATGAGATGGGGGCACAGATCAAAAGTCCTAAACTATAATTTTTCTAAAAGGAGTAATTTAAATTCCTACTTGAAACAATGTTACCAAAATTCTGACCATGCAAACCTAATATGGAAATATCCTTTAAAACTTTCAGAAGAAAGTGAAGGGAATGCAGTAACTGATAAAAAAATTATTAGGCAGTTCTTCTCCCTTCAAGAACAGGTCTTTAGTAACCAAATTACACTGGCAGCCTGTAGTAGCATAAGTGAAGACTCTGTGGGCTTGTTCGTGGAAGAAATGCACAGTGAAACTCATCTCCATTTCTTTACATACAATCTTGATAACATGCGGTCATGCCAGTAAATAGTTGCAGGTACGTGATTTAGGCAAGATCTCACAGCTAATAAGTGATAAAACTTAGACTAAAACCTGAATGTGACTTCAGAGCCATTGCTATACCCTGACAAAGTAGCTAAAACTTTGAGTGTAGTATAATAGAAAAAAGTGGAGGGAGGGAGATCCCCTGGCTTAAAAATTTTAAATCGCCATTGATTTACATTGTGCAAAATACATATTTTTAAACTTCTAGTAGTCTTCCCTAGAAATACTTGGGTTGCATGCCCCCTCACCCCAAAACCTATGGCTTACCCTCTAGACAACCATACGCAAACTGAGATTAAGAGAATACTGTTTATGAGGATGGCTTTTGCACTGGCTTTTTAAACAAAAGGGAGTCCATAAATGTCTCAGGACAGGACTGTTGGCTCCACCTGTTGAAGTGGTTGTTTTGTCAGGAGTTAACTGCCATCTCCACCTATGTGTGAGCTGGCCCTGCTGCTGCATTTGAGCCAGAATTTACTGTGATGTAAACTCACTCTCATGTAAATGATTGTCTCTCAAACCAACCTGTCTTAGTAACTGTACATAGTGCCACTTGTAAATGATCTAAGCACAGGAAACTTATCAGATGCAGAAATTATGACAATCATCATACGGCACTTTTCTTTAATAAAGTGGCACCAAAGTCATTCTTGGCACGATGTTGAAATCAACAGATGATTTGCTTTCCAAGAATGCCAAATGCTCTATACTATGGTAAGATAATCGGAAGGCTCCGTGTTTCGATCTGTGAGTGTGTTATCATATATTTTCTTTGACAGCGGATGGCAGGGAGCTGGTCACAAGCACTGTTGCAAGCTATTCGGGTGCAGCCCATTTAAAGAAAGAGCTATGGAAGTCTGTATTTGTTAAAATGAAAATTGTATAAATGAGTCTTTAAGTGGTATGTTACTCCTCAGTATGTAAGGAGGTGCCTTGGAGCCCTTTGAAACCCTGGGAATCAAACATGGTCTCAAATAAAACTCAACATACCAAGTGGATACTGGAAATCCTTTTAAAAACTAGTTATTGAGACAGTCAAATAAAGTACAATTAACTTTGGTCTGAATTGGTTTTTGTAACAATAAATAGCATATTAGTGGTACTAGAGGAGATCCTATTTATTATATAACTATCTTTCCCAAAGTCAAAGAGGTTCAAGGTAGAAGCGTGTAATAGCCAACTGCCTATTTTATTAAAATGCAAAATAATCTTAAAGTATGAAGAAATCCTGCCACCTAAAATGGTAACCTTCTTGCAACCAGTTAATGCTCCTACTTTTATTAGAATCATTTTAATAGTATTTCTTTGTGCTTTGTTAGTCTCATTGAGTACACATAAAATTTTTGATTAGACAAAATGTCTTGGAAAATGTTTGAAGCTTAATGTGACAACAGTTCACTCACTCATGCCTCAGTTTCTTGTATGTACAAACTGTTTCTCTTTATAACAGATTTGCAAACTTCTTACCCTAAAGGATAGTTGATTGGATGATAATCCTGCATTGGTTAACCGGTTTTTTAATAAGTAGTCTATTCCTCTGCTTATATGAGAAAATGTTTTCTGTAAAATTTTAGAGAAAAAGAATGACGAAGACAGAGAAATTACCTATCCTTTAAGCATAACGGATAATTATATGAGAGTTAATTGTGTTGTGTTGTTGGCTTTACTTGACCAGTAAATTCAGGGCCCACATGAGTAAAAAAATACATGTGCTATGGACCCTTCCCACATGGGACTGGCAGTCCAGTGGAGAGTGCTTCTCAGAAGGCACATTTTATATATATGTACATTCTTACACTTACTACATTTGATAGGTTTCTAGACTGATTTCTGAATCAAATGAGGATTTCAATTTTAAATAATAATTCACATTTCTACCAGTAGTACGTTTGAGTACCTTTTCTCCACCCCTACTAGCAACGGGTGCTGCCACACTTTTTACTGTGTGCCAGTTCCACAAGTCTGTATCATTGTTGCAGCCTTCAATGGTGGTAAAATACACATGATATTTATCATCTTAACTGTTTTTAAGTGTACAGTTCAGTGACTTTAAGTACATTGATATTTTTGTGCAACTATTGCCACCATCCATCTCCAGAACTTTTTTCATTTTGCAAAACTGAAACCCTGTACCTGTTAAATATTATACTAACTCCTCTCTCCTCCTTCCCCCAGCCCCTGGCAACCACCCTTCCACTTTCTGTCTCTGTGAATTTGACTACTCTAGGTACTTTATGTAAGTGGAATCATACGATATTTGTCCTTTTTTGACTGACTTCTTTTGCTTAGCATAATGTCCTCAATAAAAATATTTTTTTATGGTGAAAAACTCCTGAGGATATGATTTGCTGTACTAGTTCAGTGATGAAAATCTGTCCTTTAATAGCATCCATGTATTCACATAATCATGAAATGTTTATTGATCATCTCCTTGGTACCAGGTGCTGTTCTTGGCACTGGGCACAGTGCTCCACTGCCCTCACAGAGAATAAGTTCTAGTGGGGAAGACGGGCAATTTACAAATAAGCAAATGCAATTTACAAATAAGCAAATAGGTAAAATAAAAGGGAGGGGGAAGGAAAAGGTGATAAGGTAGAGTAATCGGGGTGTGGGGGCATAGTTATGTTCATCTGGAGATGCTGGTTAGAGAGTAACTTGGAGTATGAGATGGAAGGGCGCTCAAAGTGTGCACAACGTCTGTATGTTCTGATGGCTTTACAGTATAAGGCAGATGGAATATTCTGTAAAATACTCAACGCACTCTGTCCAGTGTGGTAGGTATCAGCCACATGTGGCTTTTGAACACTTGAAACATGGCCAGTCCAAGAGATGTACTGTACGTGTAAAATACACACTGGATTTTGAAGACGTGTATGAAAAAAGAATGTAAAATATCTCTAACTTTTGAACCGACTATGTATTACATTAACAATATTCTGGCTCAGTTGGGTTAAATAAAAGATACTAGAAAGTTAATTTCACCTGTTTATTTTTACTTTTTAATGTGGCTACCAGGAAATTGAAAATATTTACCTCTGTGCCTTTCTCTACTGTCATTTGCTTCCCTTGCCCTCCCCAACACACACGGGTACGTGCATACATGCGTGTGCACCCAACCCACACCCTCCTGCTGTGCCTTCCAGCACGCTGCCCTGTGTGTACTAACCAAACACCACCCTTGTGGAAGAAGAAGAAGGGAGAAAACCAGATCCCGTTACGATGTCTTTGCTGGAGCTTCTGAGGCTCGACCACTGAGAAAAAACTTGAAAATTTGTCCACAAAAACTTTGAAAAGGGTCCCGTTCTCCCAAACAGTGGAGAGTCTCTTCGCTCACACCTCATTTTTCATACGATGTATTCTTCATCTACTCAACATGCCAAAAAGCTGATAAAATGTTTTTAGAAACTGTGGGCCTCATGCAGCTTCTTCCAGCCAGACACATTAAGCTTGTTAGCAAGTTTTAAGCACTGTGCCTTCTGGTGGCCTTGTGCCACTTCCTAACAACTCACCAGTTGCCCGTCCTCTGTGTCCTTGTAGTTGTTGTGGTCCTTTTCACATATTAGAAACTTGAGGAGTACAGACTCTTGATGTTGCCTGTTTAATTGTGGCTTTACTCTCAACTAGCCTAAACCAGAGGCAGACTCAGATACCTCCAGAGAGCGGGCAGGTGGCTAAGTGTGTGGAGCAGCAAGAGGAGGAAGGACAGGCCTGGGCTGAACCGAAGACTCAGGCCTCGCATCGGGCCTGCAGATGCCCAGGGTTGCAAACCGTGTTGGCCAAACTCAGCTTACCACTCTGTGACCCCAGCCTTCATTGAAATGCCCGTGACATTTAATTATGTTGCAGACACGTCACTTGGAATCGCTGTGTGGTGAGGGTGGCTTTGGAAAGCGGATGAGCCTATACAGCATGCACACATCCATGTGGCTTTGCTTTTCCGAGTTCCTGTGTGTTGTTCAGCGTTGTATGTTAGCTTTGGAGCTCGCCTGCGTCTCTCTCGCTCTATCACTTTCCACTCATGTCTCGGAGTCTGTTCTCCAGCTGTACTTAGCTTATGAAAGTGCCAGTCCCTCCCAACTGTCTTGCTGGCTGCCTGTCCCACCTGCCGGCCATTGCACTCGGAGTTCCCTCCCCGATTGCTCTCTCTTCCGTCTCCAGTTCAGCCAGTTCCTCCTAGAACTTCAGTACCAGGTCTAGAGGTGGCCGCCTCCAGGAAACTCCAACTCCTGTGTGTCCTGTGGCACCTGAATGTGCCCCATCACAGGTTTTAGCATACTCTTTCAAAATTTCCTCTTTATTTCTTCCTACTGGGCTGCTGAGAGCAGGACTCTTTTATTCCTACAAGTCACTCAGTAGCTAGTGCGTTGTAGGTGAATGGATGAATGAGCGAGCTGTAAACCCAAATACCAGAGTCTCCTCAAAGTCATATGTAGATGCTGGACAGTTGTTAAACGTCTATCTTATATCAGATCTTAGAGAATATATTTAAAAATTTAATAGAGAAAAATGGAGACTTCTCATCTTCTGAACTAGGTCTCGGTAGTGTACTGTAATTCAACATTTAATGATAGTCTTTTGATGCAATTTATTACTATTTTTAAATGTTCGTACACTTTTGATAGCTTACTTCAGTTCCATTTCTGTGCTGGTTTCTCTGACCTCTCCTTCGTCTGGCAAAGGAACAATTTTTTGTTCCCTGCTTGAGTCATAGCAATTTGCTCAAATGTCTCTCCTTCTTACAGATGATATTAAGAAACTAAAGTCATTTTTGTCTTACAGGATCAATCCAATGGTAAAATTCAGCCAAGGGAAAACATGGTTTGGCTTTGGGAAACAAATATCAGAGTTAAATTTGAGTGTCATTTTCATCTGTGATCGAGTAGTCTTTCCTCTTGAGGGCTTCTTAAAGAAGGATGCCTGAAAAAAGATACATTTGCAAATAGAGTTTCTAATTTTAAATAAAAATATAAAATAGTAGTAATAGTAGTGATGAGTTAGGAAAAAGGAAATGCATTTGATAGTGTCTTCAGATGATTTGCTCTAAATATTAGTAGAAAAGTTATATTGAGGTTTCTCATTTGAGATCCTCAGAATGTTTTTAAATTTCTCCTTGCAATTTCTCCTTTCAATATCTTGTATAATTGGAATAAACTGCCAGCACGGATATTTAAACTGATGTCATCTTAGTATCAGAGTATTTAAATGAATGATGTTAATAGTTTTGGAAGCTCATTCAGAAATAGTTTTAGCTTGTATGTTGCTTGTTTTTGAGAAGCAAATTCACATTGCTGCTATTCTTCTATCACAAACCATTTTAGCTTCAGGCCATGAATTCTGTAATTTAATTTTTAAATGTAAATCACTTTGGCTTCTGCATAAAAAAACAACCAAAAAATTTCCCATTTTGTTTTTGGGCAGTACTCCAACTTACGCAGTTATTGAAGTTCTACAGAATGTAAATTCATTTAGTCGGACTAATAATAAGTTCATAAAATTGTGCCATGTTTCATTATAATCTCTTTACTAAAGTGGAAAATCCTTCTGGTTTATAAATTTCAACTGTTTTTAATTTTTTAGTTTGATTTGTGTTTTAACATTCATGGCTATAAATGCTACTGAGAATTTTAATGACATTTTTAGTGTGAAGAGACCTTAAAGGGAATCGAAATGTTATTTAAATTCTAAATGATATAAATGGTTTGGGGGAGCACCTCCAGGTTCACTTTTTCCGTTTTGGATTTCTAATTTAGGTATATAATCTGAGTCTCAAAATTGTTGTTGGTATTTTATAGTGATAATGGTTTTGGGCAGTGTATCCTAAACAATTAGCTTATCCAGTTGGGAACTACAGTATGTCTTTTGTAGAACTGGAATTTTTTTTCAGAATTTGACAGTTTGGTGATTATCATAATTCTCACTTGATAAATTATAATTATACTATATTCATTATTTAATTTCATAGTTTCGTGATATATAAAGGTAAAGATGTTAATGGTACAAAGGTAAAATATTGCATCTCAAGGAATGGGATGATAAAAGAGATTCCTTGAGCTTCTCCTTTACTGATGACTATAGCTTTCCAAAAGTAGGAGATTGAGAATAACTATTGAAGAATTAATTATAACGTCTGAAGAACTGGGGACTCCAGCGAAACCCCATTAATCTTACATGTGTTTGCACTGACTTGTTTATAAGTAGAGTGATCCTGTGTCCCGGTTAGCCTGGGATAGTTTGGGTTTATACCTGTAATTTTTAATAGCACCTCCTTTCACACTCAAAAGGGTTTAGATAATGGATTCTAATGGTTATTCTATGTATGATACATTATAAATTATGACCATGAGTGTCTACTTATATACTTTCCCAACAGCATTTGATTTTTTAAATGCTCAGAACAGTGAAATATGAGCATGATTATTGATTGTAAATTCATATATATTGTATTTATGGCATGCCTAAACCTTCAGACAAAAGTTTTCTGAGCTTTTTTTTTAATGTAAGGGATATCAATTGCTAGTTATATATTTTAGTTGTTATATATTACTGTTATATATCCATGATATGTGCCCAAAATGAATTATTCTAATGCCATCTTTTCACTCATATGAAAAGCCTTTAGGATTTCATTAGAAAAATCAACTGTCCTTTTTCAGTTGAGGCTGGAAATTTGAAAACAAGAGCACAAATGCTGATTTCTAGAGCCGACACTGAAGTAACACAGAAAGACTCATATACAAACAAACATCAGAAGCCATTGTTATTTGGGGAGATAACTCACCCTGTGCTCTAAAGCCTGGGTAGAAATGATAGCGAAACGGCAATAAAGTTGGTTTACATGAGCATGCAGGCCCACTTCAGTGTATTCAAGTTTTCCCCATTTCCTCAGAAAAGTGAAAGATAAGTTATAATTCTGCTGTTCCCAAGGGGCCTTGGGATGGAGGGTGGGCGTCCTCCCTGGAGCCGCCCTGGTCCAGCCTTAGAAGCCGGGAAGAGTCAATTTGGATCTTGCATTTATTTGCCTGCTGCTGCTGGCATGGCCGTCTGCTAAGGGAGAAGTTATATGGAAAAGAGGGAAAAAAAATGTGTATTTCTTCCTCTCAACTTGGCAAGGAAGAAATATGTCAGTAAAGATGGAGGAAAAAAGATAGTTTTAGTCACAAAATATAGTTGCTGATAAATACTGGTTTTTTTTCTTAGGATTATTGGTATTTGAAGAAGAGAAAAATAGACATGGTTCTAAGGCATGGTTAAGCTGTTGTGCTAAACATTTTCTTTAAATAGAACCGTGTTTCACAACAAAAAAATCAATAAAAAAGACTCCTTTCTCAACAGAAATGTTTCCCATTAATTCATTGTTTCTGTGACTGTAACAACTATGTAAACTTACTAAAAATGACCTGGACTGGACCCTTACAGTGGGTGAACTGTATGGATATTAATTATGGCTCAATAAAGCAGTTAAAAGTAAAAAAAAATGAAATCAGATTTCCAAGAGGTTGTGTTGTAGCTTTAAACTTTAAAATAAAAAAACGTCCACTGAGCCATTCTACTTTTAATTCTTATATTTTAAAAAAGCTTTTTAAACTATATTGTGGAGAATTTTACAAACACACAGAAGTAGATAAAATAGCGTAATGAGCCCTCACTTATCCGTGGCCCAGCTTCTACGTTACCGGTATATCCCGTTTTCTGCCCTACTGGATTATTTTAAGGCATACCCGAAGCGTCCATAAATTCTTCAATGTACATCTTTAAGAGATAGGACTCTTTAAAAAAAAGTAAGAAATTATAATTGTCACTTAAAATTTTTAAACATAATTATTACTAGAAGTATAATCATTGAAAGTTTCCTTAGTATCACCTCATAAATGTCTTTTTATATAATTGTTTGTTGAAATCAGAAGCCAAGCAAGCTCCACAAATTTTAATATAAACAGCATATAACTAGGACCTTCCTATAATCAAAAGTTGTAATTTTAAATGTGATTTATTGACCATACCAAAGCCTTTGTGAATATTTTCATGTTCTAGTATCATAAAACAGCAGATACAGTTTAGTGCGAAACCCTGCAAAAATATTTTCATGTTTAGCAGATATTTCTAGTTTAAGTTTTAAAACTATTGATTATATGTCAACTTCCTATCATCTAGCATAGAGAAACTGAACATATTGCTACAGTGACTTCAGTAGGGGAATGCTTCATGGTAGGACTCTTGACTTAAGTGACAGAAACCAAACTTGTGCGTGGACATTGCTTTTGGGAGATTGCTTGTGGGTGATGGTCCATCCCATCATTATTGAGTATATGGGCCACTTATTTCAAATGATCTGTAGATATAGGCATACCTTGTTTTTATTGCTGCTTTGCTTTATTGTGCCCTGCAAATATTGCATTTTTTACAAATCGAAGGGTTGTGGCAACCCTGCATTGAACAAGTCTATATTGGCACCATTTTTCCAACATGTGCTCACTTCGTGTCTCTGTCACATTTTGGTAATTCTTGCAATATTTCAGACTTTTTCATTATTATATCTGTTACGATCTGTGATGTTCCTATTGTAGTTGTTTTAGGGTGCCACAAACCACGCCTGTATAGGACAGCAGACTTACTTGATGGACCTTGTATGTACTCTGACTGTTCCACCATCTCTCTCCCTCCGTGGCCTCCCTGGTCCCTGAGATGCAATAATATTAAAATTAGGCCCATTAACCTGACAGTGGTCTCTAAGTGTTCATGTGAAAGGTAGAGTCCAGCAACTCTCACTTGCAATCAAAAGGTAGAAATGATTAAGCCTAGCGAGAAAGGCATGTCTCAAGCAAAGACAGGCTGAAAGCTAGGCCTCTTGTGCCAAACTGTTGGCCAGGTTGTGAATGCAAAGGAAAAGTTCTTGAAGGAAATTAAAAGTGCGACTCCAGTGAACACATGAATGATAAGAAAGCAAAACAGCCTTATTGCCGATACGGAGAAAGTTTTAGTGGTTTGGAAAGAACATCAAACCAGCCATAACATTCCCTTAAGCCAAAGCCTAATCTCGAGCAAGGCCCATCTCTCTTCAGTTCTATGAAGGTTGAGAGAGGTGAGGAAGCTGCAGAAGAAAAGCCGGAAGGTAGCAGGGGTTGGTTTATGAGGTTTAAGGAAAGAAGCCATCTCCATGACATAAACATGCAAGGTGACGTAGCAAGTGCTGATGTAAAAGCTGTGGCAGGTTACCCAGATCTACCTGAGATCATTGGTGAAGGTGGTTACACTAAACAACAGATTTTCAATGTTCACGAAATAGTCTTCTACTGGAGGAAGACGTCATCTAGAACTTTTGTAGCTAGAAAGGAGAAGTCAATGGCTTTAAAGCATCAAAGGACTGGCTGACTCTCTCATTAGGGGCTAATGCAGCTGGTGATTTTATGTTAAAGCCAGTTCTCATTTACCATTCTGAAAATCTTAGGGCCCTTAGGAATTATGCTAAATCTACTTTGCCTGTGCTCTGTAAATGCAACAACATAGCCTGGATGACAACACATCTGTTTACATCGTGGTTTACTGAATATTTTAAGCTCATTGTTGAGACCTACCACTCAGGAAAAAAAGATCCCTTTCAAAATGTTACTGACCAATGAACCTGGTCACCCAAGAGCTCTGATGGAGATGTACAAGGAGATTCATGTTGTTCTCGTGTCCACTAACACAGCATCCATTCTGCAAAATGACTCAATGAGTCATTTTGGCTTTCAAGTCTTTTTATTCAAGAAATACATTTCCCAAGGCTATAGCTACCATAGATAGTGATTCCCCTAGTGGATCTGGGCAAAATAAATTGAAAAGTTTCTGGAAAGGAGTCACAATTCTAGATGTCATGAAGAACATTTGTGATTCTTGAGAAGAGGACAAAATAGCAACATTGAGAGGAGTTTAGAAGAAGTTGATCGTAACCCTCATGGATGACTTTGAGGGGTTCATGACGTTAGCGGAGTAAATAACTGCAGATGTAGTAGAAGTAGCAAGAGAATTAGAATTAGAAGCCGAACCTGAAGATGTGATTGTGTTGCTACAATCTCGTGATAAAACTTGAACGACTGAGGTGTTGCTTCTTATGGATGAGCAAAGAAAGTAGTTTCTTGAGATAGCATCTTCACCAGGAGTAGTTTTTGGGAATATTGTTAAAGTGACAGCCAAGGATTTAGAATAGTATATAACCTTAGTTGATAAAGCAGTGGCAGGTTTTGAGAGGATTGACTCCAATTTTGAAAAAAGTTTTACTATGGGCAAGATGTTATCACACAGTATCACATGCTACAGAGAAGGAGGAATGAATCAATGCAGCAGACTTTACTGTTGTCTCATTTTAAGAAATTGCCACACCCCAACCTTCAGCATCCATCACCTGGATCAGTCAGCAGCCATCAACATCAAGGCAAGACCCTCCAAGCAGCTAAAAGATTATGGCTCCGATGATCATTAGCATTTTTAAGCCATAAAGTATTTTTTAATTAAGGTGTGTACATTGTTTTTTAGATGTGATGCTGCTTCACACTGCAGTAGTAAATTACAGTGAAGTGTAAACATAACATGCACCGGGAAACCAGAAAATTCCTATGACCCACTGTATTGCGATAATCACTTTATTGTGTCTGGAACTGAACCCTCAGTATCTCTGTGGCATGTCTGTATGTTATTTTATCACAGTGATAAATAGAATTTGTCAGTCATTGTGGCAAATCTTACGTACCTTTTGTTTTTCAGGACAAAGGAGCTGAATTTAAAGTTTTAAGTAGTTGTGAGAAATCATCATTAGTTTTTTATCTGAATCTAGAATCTAGGTCCTTACATGCATTAGAGAATTATGTCTCTCTAAGAAAACAGTACTTTTAGTCATCAGTTTAAAGCATGGCGCTCTTAACAGAATACTATTTGAGATGATTAATTGTCATAGAGATTGGAATACTCACCAACAGTTGAAAATTAACCTTGACAAACAGGATCTAAGACATCCTTTAGCTGGTACTAAAAATAAAAAGCCATCTTATCTGTTAGGTCATATGACTACCATGTACATCTTAGAATTCATTTGAGTTTATATCACTAGAGCTTGTTTTTAGTAATCAGTATTCAAATTTTGAAAATTTGCAGAGCATCTCTTTCTCATTTTTTAGCTGTTGCTAAACTGTAATGTGATACTAGGAAACCACATGGTCTGTTGGATTTAGAACTAAGACTTAAAGCATCATTACATTCTCCCAGTTTTCATGTGGAACTTGAACTTATGCTTACTCTCATTTCATCTCGCCACATTGTTATCACTGAGGATGCAAGCTTAAATGAAATACAGGAAGAATTTAGTTATAGCTAAGACAAAGGCATTGGATATTAAGTAGGATATTCTATCATTTAGGATGCTCTGGCTATAATTAATTTTTTAAAGATCCAGCACAAACTGACTTAAAGAGTATAAAGTATTATTGGCTCACATAATTGCAATTACAGACAGAAAGCAGGGATCAGGATTGGCTAATACTAGAAGAATAACAATATCAAGATCCGGGATCTTTTTATCTCTTTGTTCTCCCCTCTAAATGCCTGTTTTTATCCCAAGGCTGGTTTCCAGTACTGGAGCTATGTGCTTTCTCATTTGTGTATAGGAGGAGAGAGAATTCTCCGATTAAAAAGGAGAGCTTTGTTTTCCCAGAAGTTCTCAGCAAATCTCTGGCCTCAGAGTTATATGGTCACTTGTGAACAATCTTTCACAAGGGGGTTGGTATTACCACGGAGAATTAAGCATTTCTCCAGAGTTGAGATGAGGGTTAGCACCCTTGATGATACATAAGCTGTGTGGGAAGCGGTGGAGAGGAAACCAGTGTGGAGTTCTTTTGGGAAGGGAGAAGGAGAAATGCGTGGTAGGTAGGCTATAATAATGTCTACTGCAGGCCTCTTTAATTTCAAGCAGTTTATAAAAAAGTAAACTTTTTTTTTTAACTATTTAAATTGGCACCTTTGGCCAGCAGTCACCCCGGTGACTTTCACTGTGGTGTTTTGCTGTAGGAGGTCTTAGAACTGGGAAAGCTGGATATCACAGGCATATCTGTGGCCTGTTGTGCATGACACGATGACATGTATCTGTGGGCTGAGAATGTCAGTCCTTTCTAACCATGACTCACCCCTTTCTGCCAGGAAAGCCACAGTCCAGATATCACCGGTTTATTTAGAATCAAGGTCTGATACCCTTTCCAGTTCCAGAATTGGCCATGTACACAAATCTGTAATCTCATTTGCTTTGTTCTACTTTAAGCAAAAAGCTACAAGGTGGCTTCTTAGCCCCAGACCTTGTGTCTTTGCACAGCAGTCATCTTCGTGGAGCCTGGACAAAATCTTTCTCTTAGTCCTCAGCTCTGTCACCATAATCATTAATCTCTTCTGTGCCTCCCAACTCTTTTATTGGCGTCATGCAGAAGTTTGGACTATGCCCTTGCCTTTGTCTCCTGCCAACAGTTCAGCTACAGTGGAAAGATACTTTCTGTTTCTCTGAATACCTTTATAATATAGGCTTGAATATAAGGTTTTATAAACTGTACTCCCTGCCTTACATATGGAGCTGCTTTTAAAAATAGGTGTTAGTGGTTCTTCTGACTCTAAGTTGTCTTCTGCTTTACTGTCTTTTCAAAATTTGGATGTATTGATCGATAGGACATCATCAAAATTTAAAGCTCCACTCATCCAAAGATGCCATTAAGAGAATTATAGACTGAAGAAAATATTTACAATATGCATCTGACAAAGGGCCAGTTTCCATAATAAATATTGGAGATATATACCTTTAAAAAAAGACAGACCACCCAACTAAAAACAGTCAAAAAATTATGACAGCATTGTTTTTCGCTGCAGAATATTGGGAACCTAAATGTCCATACATAGGAGAGTGCTTCAGTAAACCACATTACTTCCACACAATGGAGTACTGCGCAGCTTTATAAAAGAATGAGAAAAGTCTCTCTGAATTGATATGGAGGATGTATTGTTAAGTGGAAAAAGCAAAGTATCAGAGTGTTTCTGTATAATGTTATTGTTCATGTGAAAAAGAAAAAATAATATACACACTATATATATATATATATATGCATATTTGTGCCAAAGAAATATAGGAAAGTTAAACCACAGACTAATGAGATTGATTACAAATTAGGAATGAAGCCTATAGTGTTGGATTGGAATAGAAAAGAGCAGTATGAACTCATGGTTTTCAATATGTTTACCTATCTCTTTATATACACATATATACATCTCCTTGTTCTGTCTGCTGAGAAGGCCCAGATGCTATGACACCCAGTAGCAAGAAGCACACCTACCACCCAGACCTTGACCTCTAAATACCACTCACCACCAGAAAGAGTCAGGATCTTGGAACAATGGTTGAATTCAGGGCTGGAGGCAGAGAAGATATAAGATGATCCTGGAATATCGATACCCTATGACACCAGAAAGTAAGGAGGGCCTCCAAAAATGATGGGGGCATGTCAAAAGAACACAGGAGCCAATGTAAAGGAGCTCCTGGTGGCAAATCTGGGACTGATCAAACCAAATGAATGATAGTAATAGATTATAATCCTAGCATAAATTAAATATCCATGATTCTATATATAAATACAATATATATAAATGGTAGAAAGGAGATAGCTCTTCCTTACATAAAATTCCATTAATATTAATAAATGTAGAAGTAATGAGAAAAATAGAAAATCGCAACTTGGCTAACACCACAGTAATAATTGTTACAAGCCAGAATGATTAACGGGCGCTAAATTACTGGGTGAAAATATAAAAAGCCAGATATTTGCCTAGTCTTGAAATATCGCCCCAAAAGATACTTAGTAACAACAGGGAAAAAAGCAACACTGTAGTAGAGAAACCTGGCAGGTGCCACCTTAACCAAGTGATCAAAGTTAATATCACCAGTAATGAGAAATATCAACATCATGTACCACCTGGTATTACGCACTGAGAGGCGTACAGCCTCATTTTTGTGAAATTCTTGCCAAAATGCCTGACTTGAATTTGAATGAGGTGGTATCAGACAATTCAAATGCAAAACCATTCTACAAAATAACTGGCTAACTGAGAGATTGTCCCAGGTTGGACACTAAGGGGATATGACAGTAAAATGCAAGGTGGGATCCTTGATTGGATCCCAGAGCAAGAAAAGAACTTAAGTGGGCAACTGATGGAATATGAGTAAGGTCTGTGGATTAGTTCATAGTATTATATCATAATCCCATGATAAGTATACTATAGTTTTGTAAGATATTAACATTTGGAGAAGCTAAATGAAAGTTATACAAGAACTCTCTTTGTTAGTCTGAAATTATTTCAAAATGAAAAGTTAAAAATATTAGCAAAAGACTTGCACACACACTTAATCAAAGATGCTGGCCAATTAGCACAAGAAAAGAAATGCTCGATATTATTAGTAGTCAGAGAAATACCAGTCGCAAATTAAAACCTCAGTGAGATGCTATTTTACACCTGCAAACCTCAATGATAAAGATATCACCAAATATTGGCAAGGATGTGAATTAGCTGGAACTGGTAGGCTTTGCCAGTGGGAATATAAAATGGCACAACCACTTTAGCAAATGGTTGGTCAGTTTCCTATAAAGTTAACATATATGTACTCTAGGCTTACCTAGTGTATACATACCTATGCTGTGACCCAGAGATTCTACTGTAGGTATTTATCCAAGAAGATGAAAACACATATCCACCCAAATATGTGCACATGAATGTTTGTAACATCTTTATTCATAATATGGGTAAACTGTGTATATTCATATAATGGAATACAGCAATGAAAAGAATGAACTACTGATACAAACAACACAGATGAATCTTAGAAACTTTATGTTGAAGGAAATTAATATAATCTATATTAATATATTTTATATTATGGATTGCCAATATCGAAAAATACTCTTAGTTTACTAAACTTCTATATAAAGCTAGAACATTTATTAGTAAGTTAGAAAGTCCTTACTGAAAAGGAAAAAATGACCCAGTGAGTAATGCCAGATGTTCAGGGTTCATCTTAAGAGTGTAAAAACATTAGGATTATAATCTTCTGGATGAGTCTGCTGTTAAGTACCTTGCATTCATTTCATTTCCTTTAGGAGTGTAGTTTTTGTTAATAAAAATGTTTTTCATGTGTTTTTTTAATTACATTTTTCTGGAATTGAGTAAATCTGTTTTTAGTACAGAAGAGATTTTGCAATTTTTTTTTCAGAACAGCTCTGATTATTTCAAAATTATTCAAGTTTTAATATCCACAAATTATATGTAATTCATTAGGAGATAATGGGAATGAATATTTTCTAAATGAGTATTTGTGTCAGTTTCAACAGAGAAAAAATTAAACTCCTACAGAATTCATAACATTGTTATATATAAACTTTTGAAAACAAAGTTCTGGAGTGAGGGAAGTTGTATTTTTATATTTGTCTTTTGGGGCACGATTTTATGTTGTTTCATAATGAATTATATTGGCAAACATTAACTCGTATTTCCTGATACGTAGGTGGATAAACTTTTCTGTAAACTCACACAGCATTTTATAGACCACTGTTTTATCTGTCATTCAGCAGAAAGCCCATGTCAAATTGTCACACCTCAGCATGTTTCGCAGTCCACCCAGAACCATGTAGGTTTGGTGACAGGGTGCTCTAGCGTCTCGGGTACGCTAGGGTTGGGAGTTGGAGAGCCTGCACTCCAGTTAAGCGAAGGAGACCTATAGGAGAAACAAATAATGGAGATTCATCAGCAATATCTTCATGTCTTATACTCTGCCCGGTGAAAATCGAAGGTTCCAGTCTCATACATGACATCCTCGCTGAAGTTATAATTCCTCATTGCTTAATTCTTAATAATAAGTTCCTCTTTGTTCATCTGTTTTGCCTTGCTTCAGCAGAAGGAAGAAATACTTTAATAAAATGGAACTGAGCCACTGAAATCTCAACTCTAGGAGACTTTTCTGAATGTAACTTTCCCAAAATAAGGAAAATAAACTAACATCGTTATCATTATTACCATTTTTAAAATGAGGACATTCAAATTGTTTCAGAAGAAGCTTCACTGTCTTCAAAGAGATGGCAGAGCTGGAATTCTAACCCATATGATTCAGCTCCAAAGCCTTAACGTTTTCTCGCATGGCACACTATCTCTTGAAGGATAGAAACTGCCGGAAATCATTAAAAAGTCAAAAAAATATAAAAATGATCTCCAGCTGTGGAATATTATTACTGGTGTTTTCCACATCTCCACGATGTGATGCTACCTCATGTTTCTCGCTGGAGAGCAGCATTTTGCACGCTTATGTGACAAACATTTATTTAGTGCTTGCTTCGAGCTTTTCTGTGTATAAGGGTTGAGGAGATGAAATAAACAAAATAAATCATTGTGCTTTGAATGGCAAATCATAAAACAGTATAATACATTCTGTTTTGACTAATATGCATGTGTAAATATATTCTTTTATGAAATCTTTAAAAATCCTATTTTTCCCCGAATCATAAAATTCTTGCCTATCCACTTCATTTAATTTACTGCACGCCTGTTTCTTCCTGGAATTAGGAGGTTGTCTATGCTGGTTCAGTTTTTCCTCTGCTTTTTTATTGTGTGTGTGTGTGTCTGTGTGTGTATGCATGCATTCTTTCTCTTATTCTTGCCATCTAACTTTTGAAACTTGAGGTTCTGGCCCCTCTGGTCTTTTTGCTGGGGTGGGGAACCGCGGCCTTCTGATTTTAAGATTGTTCTTTTTTAAGCACCAACGGAGGCAGGAAAAGCTTCATCTTTCTCTGCCGCCCCTTTTCAATAAAAGGACTTGTTTTGTAAAATTTGGATTCAGTCAAAAGGCCTCACTGAAGGACCTAGAAGGCCACCATGTGGCCCTAAGGCCTCAGGTTCCCTACCCCTTTTTGTTCTTTATGTAAAATCTGTCTCTGAGTCTTACTAACTCTTCATTCACAATATCTCTGTTCTACCTCCTCCTCATTTTCAATTTCTATTCAGCTATTTCTTCTTGATCCCTTGGCAGACTCTTCCCTGTCCCTAAACTAACCATACTACTGCTCAGCTGGTATTTTGCCAGTGCTTTATTTCTTTGTGTCTTCCTTTAATAAAAGCTTATCATAGCTCAATAACAGTCTGACTTTGCTCTTAAGTCAGCTTCCACCTTAATCAACCACCAAATATTTATTGACAGCCTGCCTGGCACTGTGGGAAAGACACAGATTTATATAGTACATTGTATGTGTGCTCAGCCAGTTACGGTCAAGTTGGAGAATTAAAACGTGTGTGAAACAACACTAACAATGCATGGTAGTGCTTAATGAGGGTCCAGTGAGTGGTTCCCTGAGGGTCTTAAGCTGAGTCTTGGAGAATGATTAGAGTTCAATACACAGAGAAGTAGGAGTGTGTACGAGCCCAGGTTAGAAGGGGACTTGAGGGATATTTGGAGCCTGGTGCATGGCTGTGTGTTGCTAACACAGAGCAGGTGGTAAGGCTGGAAAGTGCGGCTGGAACCAGAATACTTTTTATTTCTTTATCTAATTTTATTCTCCTTTTGATATTCTTTATAAAATGTTTCTAAAGAATTCTGGTTTATGTTATCTGTTCCCTTTTACCCAATTACCCATACTATCTTTACCACACATTTTTATTCCTGATACTTTTCTCTCCCCTTTCTCCCATACACACATTTATGTATATAAGTCTTATCGCATCCAGTCTATTCCATCAGTTCCCAGGAGCATAAAATGTTATCTGAAACAGCTTTGTAATCCTGTAGTGTCTAAGAAGCTAGTAGGCACATAGTGTGTTGAATTGAATTGCGGTAAAATAAATAGCAGGCTTCTGTCTTCTCTGCTCCTTTCTAGTCAACATGTCAACTGGTGAGCTATAAAATTATCTGAATAATAAGAAATCTCAGTCAAACAGAATATATAACCTGCATTTTAAATTGTGTTGCTTTTATTATGTTTTGTTAATTTCCTCAGTGCTACCATTTGTAATGGAAAAACAAATTGTACTGAGATTTTCCAATCATCCAATCATTAATAAATCAGTGTATATATTACTAGGTACATTGCATCTCCTTCAACTATCATCTCTTGAAAATTTCAGGACTTTTACCAGAGAGCAGAATTGCTATTGAAGAAAATCCGAATTTATCAATCTTTTTTAGTAGCATTGGATAACCAAGGTGAATTTTTTTCAGGCAAACATGGACTAACATGGGCTTTGAGCTCTTTTATTTAATCAACAAGTTTTTGAGTACTTAGCACAGTGCCCCCTCCTAAGTAAGTAATCTATTGGGAATTTCAATTATTCATACTCTCCCCATGCCCTATAATTGCAAATAATAGAAAATCTGTCTTTTTATGTGGTATTTTATGACTCTTCTTAAGACATGTTCTAATTCCAGTGAAATTTCCTTAAATTTCAAGGTAATGTAATGATGGTGTTTTATAGATTGAACAAACAAAAATCCTATTTGGTATCAGTGACTTTTGTGTCAATAATAGTCATAATAATAGCTAACAATATTTAATGATTGCTTACTATGTACCAGACATGGTTCTAGCTCTTTACATATTATATTTACTCATTTAATACACACAAACACATGCACAAATCTGTAAGTTAGGTTACTATAATCATTCCATATTAGAGATTAAGATTGTAGCACTTTTCCTAAAACTGACTTCACAATGTATCAGAGATATATTTTGATTTAAGTCTTATAGTTCTGAAAGGTTTTTTTTCATTTCTAGTCTCGATAAATAGAAAAAAGATAAGCTTTTATCAATTTATTTTGAAGAAATTTATCTAATTTATTTTCACTTTTTATCAATTTTCTTTTCATTTGTAATATTTCACGACATATTATGGTGAGCAATTAAACAAATAATCCTTTTCCGTCTGAGAATAAAGTACAGTGACTAAGAAAGAATTATTCCAAGAGTTGTACATCAATTTCATGTGACTTTATAGTACTACTATTCTGGAAATCTTGAGATTTAGCAGTTGTATTCAGAAATAAATTATTGGTAGTTTTACATGATAATAAAGGCTTACAGTTTACCTTTCAAACTCTTCAGCCACTATCTTCTGACAAAAACGTCCCAGGAGGTCGATGAACAGGCTAACATAGCAAGAGGGAAACAGCTTCCCAGAGGCAGTCTGTTTTAGATCCACATAATGCTCAGAGTTTATCAGATTTTCAACAATGATCTCATCAAAAATTTGCTCTCACCTCCATATAATCTTTGTGCATACTTCGGTGGCGAGCTTCTTCGTTTTACTCCTCAGCATGTGATGGCAAAGACCTCAAAACCTGCAGAAATGTTTGTTAAATCTGAATTAAAGAAGCAGATGTTAAAAACCTGGGGTTCATCACAGTCTGTGCCATGTATGCTTTTATATCAACCTGATGCGCTGTCCCCATGTACCCCCATCCTGCGTGCCCCGTCCAGACGAGGAGCCACCAGCTCCTGCCCTGGACGCACGCGGCCTCTCCCTGCAGACGTGTGTGCCACTTTCTTACTGGTCGCACCTCTAGTTGGATCCCATGAGGAAGTTGTCCTGTGATCGTAGGAATTGTTTGCTTGACTCAGGCAGATGGAAATGTTTTCTGGTGGTCTCTGTAATCACAAGTCAGTCCACTACTTCCTTAGCTTATGGTTTTTCCACTTCAGTGGTTCTCGAGCCTTTTGCTTACAGGATTTCTTCACACGCTTAAAAATTATTGAAGATCCCAAAGAGGTTTCGTTTATGTGAGTTACACCTATCACTATTTTTCACGTTAGAAATAAAAACAGACATTTAAACAATATTTATTAATTCCTTCAAATATAATAGTAAAAACTCATCACATGTTAATATAAATTACATATTTTTATAAAACATCTATTTTCTGAAATAAAATTTAGAAATAGCGAGAAAATGGCGTTGTTTATATCTTTACAAGCCTATCTGATATCTGGCTTAATAGAAGACAGCTGGATTCTCATGTTGTTTTGGTTGAAGTATATGAAGAAAATTGGACTCCCACAGTTATATAGCTGGGAAAGGGAGGAGTATTTTAAGAGCGTTTTCAGATAATTGTGAATACTTCTTGTAGCCTCCAGAAAACCCAATTGGGTACTCATAAAAGAAGGAGAATGAAAATGGCTATTAATGTCTTAGTATAATTATGAAAACGCTTTTGACTTCTTGGACCCCCATAACAGTCCTTGAGATTCTGGACCACAATTTGAGAATCCTTGTTCTGGTTCATCAAATGAAAGTTTAATTTAACTTTAGAGTTCCAGGCAAAGTTAAAAACATTAATCGGGGACTTGTATTCAAAATACATAAAGAACCCCTAGAACTCAATGATACGATGACAACTCTTAAAAATGGACAAAAGATTTGAATAGACATGCACCAAAGAAGATAGATGAATGACTAATAATTATGTGAAAACATGTTCAACATCATTAGTCATTAAGGTATTGCAAATTAAAACCATGTAACTTCACATCCACTAAAATGGCTATAATAATTTAAAAAAGAAAACAGTACTGTTTAAAAAAAACAGACAGTACTGAGTGTTGGTGAGGATGTGGAAAAACATCTCATACATTGCTGGTGGAGATGTAAAATGGTGTAGCCAGCTTGGAAAACAGTTTGGCAGTTTCTTAAAAAAATTAAACATATACTTCACCTTAAGACCTGGTAATTCCACTCCTTGGTATCTGCCAAAGCAAAATGAATATACATATATATATGCATGCCCACACAAAGATTCATATGCAAATACTCATGAGAAATATTCAATATGAGAAAAACTTGAACTATCCAATGCCAATCAATTGTTAAATGAAAAAATAATGTGGTGTATCCACATAGCAGAATACTATTCAGCCAAAAAAAAAAAGAAAGAACGGGAACCAAGTGCTGGTACATGCTGCAATGTAGATGAACCTCAAAAGCACTGTGCTAAGTGGAAAACACCAAAAGCAAAATATTGCCTACTATATGATTTTATTTATATGAAATACTCAGAAAATCCAACATAAAGAGACAGAAGGCGATTAGTAGTTGACTGGGGAGTGGGAAAGGAATTGACCTCAAGTGGGCACAGGGACCTTTTTTAGGGTAATGAAAATATTCAAAACCTGAATTGTGGTGACAGTTGTACAGCTCTATAGATTGGCTAATAATTATTGAATGGTGTACTTAAAATGGGTGGAGAAAAACATAATTTCTGTGTTTTTAAAAAATGTATATTTGAAAAATAAGATGGAAGAAATACGTCAAAATGTTAACCAACCAAAACAATGAAATCACTAGGTGAATATTGAATTCTTGTTATTCATAAGATGATATGTGGTTATGATCTGTAGCTTTTTAGATTCCTTAGAACATTAGCATTTCCTGTAATTCTGCAGAACTGTGCATCATTTGTGTGATGGACTATTCAACTGTAACATGTTGGTTTTTACTTAAGGATTCTCTTTGGACCAGACTCTCAAAGTATTATTTAATTTTTGCAATATTGCTTTTTACATTGGTATTGCCAATGGTGCTCATGCATTCTTGTCACTGAAATCTTCTCTTATTTCTATTTTTTCTCATTAATGCAACAGCTATTTATTATAGCCATGATGTTTGTCTTTGTTTTTATACTTAAGCTTATAGCAAATTCACAGCCTTAACACACTCCACATACTGCACTCCTAATGTCTTAAGATGTTAAGATCAAATGTTGGTCACTTTTTCTTTTGTACTACTCTGCTGAAGTTACATGGTCCCCCTTAGAAAATTAGAACAAGACAACAAAACTGTTTATCTGATGGAGTAAACCTCCTAGCAATTAAAGACATGTAGCTGTAGTGGATTTGCCCTGGATTTAAGAGGTTTTCATTGTTCTTATGTTCAAAGATAGCATGGTTGAAAGTTCTCGCTTGTGGCTACAGATGTTCATTACAGGGGCCGCAGCCCACTACACGTGGATTCCGTCTGCGGTTTAGATACAGAGTTCTTCTCGTTGTCTTACTTCCCTGTTTATAGCTCTAGGCTTCTTGAGTGCTTGATTTGCAGCAAGGACTCAAGACTAATCAGAGGGTGGAAAAGTTTAGACTGTTCTGTTTCACAGGGCCCTGGATATCCACATTGATTGTCAGAAACATGTAAGCGGACAAAAGATGGGAAAAATGGAGGTAACAGGTATCAACCGAGACAGTGGCAAGCTTACCAGCATGGGTCAGCAAAAAGGAAAGACAGAAAGAGGCAGAAACTCCATTGGTACAGTGAAATCACAGTAGCAGAGTAGCTCTGTTCTGGGGAGACTTAAATAGGGGCAGTCATGTCATTCTAGTGAGCTCCTAACAATCTGTTGCACGAATGGCCGCTTATTTGGAGAAGTTCAGGAAGACATGACTGCCCCTGTCCCCAGGTTGAAAAGCTCTGAGGCATAAAGTGCCAGATGGCAGGCGATCTGTGGGAATGAGAGGTTTTTCTTTTGCATGTCCTGAGAGCTTTCTGTATTTGTGTTGTGATATAGAAGTACAATTCTCTGGGCAGATTGCTTTCCTGGGTGATTTCCACTGGGTTAGATCTAGCAAGGGAGATCGCAAAAGCTTCATAGGGTGAATTTTCTCCCAGCCAGAGACCTAAATACTTTCCAGAGCTCTAAGGGGAGGGGGAATTCTGACCACTGGGAGCCCATTTCAGTCATGTGTATAAATGTTTGCCACAAGTTAGGTTGGTTTATCTATGCCTATTCTGTTGAAATGTATTCTTTAAAGTTCTTAGGTGATTTGTGTTGTCTTTTCTAGCTGTGTTGCTACTTCTTGCTCTTGGTATACTTCAGGCCTCCAGTGTTGGTTCAATTTTGGCTCATCTTCAACTCTGTGGTGGTAGCTTTCAGCAAATGAGGCTTTGGTAATAAGACTCTGGCAACCATCTGGGACTTCGCTTCTTGTGGGCGTGATCTGTAATTTGATACCTTTGAAGAACTTTCCTATGATTGTGATCATGAACTAGAACTTTGAACCAAGTAACAGGTCCAAATAGCAGGGTGATCTATGTTCAAGATAAGTTCTTTATCAGTGGGACCTTATCTGATAATACTTGGTCCAAAAAATCAAAGGTCTGGGCATATAGTAGGTCCTAGTTGTTCTCAAGAAACACGTGTGAGAAATTTATTTATTTTATTTTTTTTTTTAGCATAGAGAAGCCTGGGTACCATGTCCAGTGATTCTGATTTAGTAAATTAGGGGGATTTAGGTATTTTGGAAAGTCTCCAGTAAGATTCTGATACCCAGCCAGGGTTTAGACCCACTGTGTGCACATGTGACCCTAAGAATGGAGCATGGGTCCCAGAACCAGTCTACTTGGATTCAAATCCTGGTTCCTTCATTCACATACTTAGGCAAGTTACTTGACTGTTCCAAGCCTCAGTGTTCTCATATGTAAAATGGAGATAATAATATTTCATAGGGTTGTTATCATAGTTAAATGACCCAATAAAGTGCTTAGCAGAGTCTCGATTTATAGTAATTGACCAGGAAATGCTATTTCCTCTTTTTTGGCCATTACTGTAGATCAAGATCGAGATCTGGACCCCTGACTATTTTTGCATGGTTTAGGAAGTAAATGCTTGGGGGGGGGGGGGGGGAATCAGAGAAAAATCATATTTTGTAATACATTAAAAATACATGAAATTCACATTTCACTGTCCATAAATAAAGCTTTATTGGAAGAGAGCCATGCTCATTCATTTGCATATCATCTATGTTGGCTTTCACATTACAATGGCAGAGCTGAATAGTATAACAGAAACTCTGTGTCCCACAAAGCCTACAATATTTACTACTTGCCTCCTTTACAGAAGGTTTGTTGACTCCTGTCCTAGATCATTGCAGTGCTCCGAGCCTAGCAGGTTAATCGTGCCCTCTCTCAAATGGACCAAAGAACGAGGAAGTCTTTTTGCCTTCACGTTCTTGTGCTTTTGATGCCCAGTGTTACTTTCAGGGTATGTTGAAGGCAGCACAAGCTCAATAGCTGTTTTAATCTCGATGTTACAAATACATATCTTTGGTCATGTGTAGCGTTGCTGTGATGCAGGTTAATAAATTACCTCCAGCTTGTCCATATTGTTTATCCACAGCGTTTGCTTCCTCATAAGGAAGGCCTGGATCAGCTTCTGTCAGCTTGCCCAGCAGTCACCACCAGCACGCAGCAGTTCATGGATAAACGCCTCAAGGGCATTTAATAACATTCGCAGTTTAGTGAACTGGAATGGTTTTCCAGAGAACTGAGGGTCGGTTTGAATGTTTTTTTGTTTTTTTTCCCCAATACCCATGAAACACCAGGGGCATCTAGCAGTGAATCCCAAGGACATTAGGGTAATGTTTAGTGACATGCCTGTGTTCTAGATGCCTCGATTTCCCTTTTCATACCCTGCCCAGAGTTTACGTTATCTATTCTCCTGCCAGCGTCCAGGATTTGTTTTGAGTTCTTAGGCATAAAGATAAGAATCCAAGTCCAGAAGGAAACAGAAGGCCAGATTCCTGCCCTGCAGTGAGTGCTTCAGTGGAGAATGCAATGCGCTCTCGCCCCAAGCCCCCGCCCGTTTCTTGAAGGCTGCCTGCAGCCCCAGCCTCCACACCTGGGCGTTCTTGTCCTTTCAGGGTTCTTAATCTGATTTCTCCAGATAGAAATCCAGCCTGCTGGAGTGTTTTGTTTGACCTGCACAATTTGTTTTTAATTTTTAAGTTAGTTGCCGATATTTAAAAATCAGGAGATTTCGTATAAACTCTGGACGTGCAGCCTCACTTGAAGCAGTGAAATATCTGGCAACACAGCCCGCATTCCGGCATGCCAGCCATTGGCAAGCCCTGAGCAGCAGCTGTAGCAGCTGCTCTCTCCTTGAGCCAGGGCCTGCACTCTCCTGCTGCTTCACTCATCTCATCTCATGGCCCAGCCTTGTGGCAGTTTGCTGGGCCCCACATTTCCTAGATGCCACTCAGGTAGCTCCTCAGGAGTAGTCTTTTCTTCCCTGGTTCTTTAGTTGTAGGACATTTTCAGTTTTCCATCTGAATGGTCACAGAGCCAAATGCATTCATGGTGACCTAGGCTACGATTTGGAAAATCTTTTTTGTTTTATTTTGTTTTGGGGTTTGAAAAAAACGACCCAAATTGTGTGGAAAGTGGATGCATGGTTGTTATATTACTTTAGTTTTTGTTTTTTTTTTCTTGACTTCTCAAAGCAAAATAAAAACTACCTAGACAATATGGTAGACTGACAACCCAACCTAGTTCAAGGCTCAACCTTATAATCCATATTAATAGCTAGGCTCTTTGGGTACCTGTTATGCTAAGCATTATCCTTGGCACCTTAAATATGTTTTTTCTGTCCTTCGTAATAATCTAGCAAAATAGATTATATTTTTACAATTGTACAGATATGGAAATTGACCCATAAGAAGTAGAGTATCTTGCTCCAAGTCACAGATGTTGAATAGTTTGGTTTCAAACCAAGGTCTCCTGATTTAAAGTCTGGCATCTCTCCGTGATCTCTGTGACCCAGGATAAGCCCTAAGTAGGATGAAAGCCCTTCTATTTTCTTCCATGAGAAACACAACTTTCAGTCCAATAATTCAAGGTAGTATCTAGTATTCAAACTTCAAGGAGAACCATTTGTAGCATTTCCCCTACCTTTTTAGGGTTCAAGAACAAGGGGACTATGTAAGTTGAAAAGTATGCTACAGGCGGCCACAGTGACTGCAGTTGCATGGCATAGTCATTCTATGGCTTTACTGGACAAAACAGAATCAGATTACAAAGATGTCATTTGCAGAAGTTCTAAAAACCTTGCACGCCCTGTGGAAGAAGATTTTATTTTAGCTTTAATCAGAATTAAATTTAAATAACTTAGAGTGTTTTGGGGCAGAATGGTTGTCTGGAACGTAATGTCTTCCTAAACTATTAGATTGTGTTAAAGGCTGAGTACCCATGAAAGACCGTATCGTTTGGAGCTGCTGCACAATAATGCTCAGCTTTAATTTCATATGGGACAAACATATTCAGTTCAGAATGCTATAAATATTAAAGTAGAAAACTGATTCTTGGGTAAGTTGTCATGTAATTCTGAATGTACATGAGAATTCCATCATTATTGGGGGGGGTCAGTTTCTGACCTTTGTTTAACATTCCTTAGATTTTAGCACCATGTCTAATTTTACCCTTCCTTGGATTTAGCAATATGATTGTCTTTACTAAGGTTTTCTTTGGGGGGGGGGAGCGGTGTTTTTATTATTCTGATTTTAAAATAAATTCCGTGACTGTCCAATTTTACAGTACAGCTATTTAATCAGTTTGTTCTGAGTCCTATGGAGAAGCACGCTGTGGGCCGTGGTACCCCGTTAAGGCAGCTATGACCCTACCTAGGGCGGGCTTGGTCTTGTCTAAGATAAAGCATCATTGTCCTTCCTCTTCCTTCTCAGCTTGGAGAAATTTGCATTTCTCCTTTAAGGTTTGGATGAAAGATGACCTCTTCATAAAACCTCTCTGATCACCACTTGCTGTCCTCCCCTCCTTCCTTATCAATTTCTTTCTCCTCTGTGATCTCTTAGCAGTGTTTTTTTAGCCTTAAAATGCACTTAGCACATTTTATTGTAGGTAATTGTACATAGTTCTGTGAACTTGCAAGCAGATATTTTTTTCTTACATACCTTTGCTCAATAAACGTGATGCCTGTCACACAGTAGGTGTCTGAAACCATGCAATTAGAAAATACGCTTGTTCTTATCACAAATGTATCATGAGATTAAACCTTGATTAAAGGAAAATCTATTTTTCTCCTCTTGTTGCAGACGAATAAGAATAGTCAAAATGTACTTTTCATTTAAATTTTCATTTCTTTCCAATGAACTTCTCATTCACTTTTCAATACTTTCTTGTCTTCCCCCCTCCAACCCATGTGTGTTTGCCTTGTCATATGGTGATACAACGGCTAATGACTACTCTGCAGCAAGATTTTAAACAGTAACTCTTACTACTCTGCCAGACTAGGCATTGAGAGGTTTGGGAGTAAAGTTCAGGGTCTCAGCTGAGAAGGGACATGGCAGTCTGCCCCAGGCACTAGCCTGTTGCTAAACAAGAGAACTGCAGGGCTGGGGCTGGCTCAGCCCTGACTGCAGACAGGGTGTTAACTACCTGAGCCATGTCGTGTCTCAGGCACCATGGGGCACTGTTGATGCATGAGACATGATCCTTACCTGGAAGATGGTCTGGTATATATGAGAAGAAATGACATACCCAACTTCCACATAGGGAAGGAAGCAATCATCGCCAGTAAGAACTTGCTAGGGCAGTGAGAACAACATGAAATGGGAATACTTTTACTAATGGATGGTATTCTTGCAAAGCTTAATTAATGCAGTGCTTTGAGGCACACAACGTGTAGCAGTGCTCAGCCGATGTTAGCTGGATCCCTGAGGTTTCAATAAAGTGTGGAGGTGTTTCAGAGAGAGGAGATGTTTCTGTCCAAGATCGAAGGTTTCAAAGGAAGATGAGGTTTAGTCAGGGCCTTAGACTTGTGTAGTGAGGACATGAAAGTTTCTGACCCTCCTCTCCAAAGGGAAGGAAGAATACGCTGCTGATAATGGCCAAAGCCTCCCTCATGTGGACAGTTACACAAATTCCATTATAATTGGTGGTTGATTATTATTATAGATAATAAAACTAAGTCCACCAAAAAAATGATTGGATCCGTCCAGCTATATATACATTGCTGGTATCTGATGAATGCCATCCACCTTGTTTTGACAGATGGAATGCAGAGCTGGGAAAAACTAGGCTATTTTTGGCTTACAAGCTGTATTTTGTTTATCTCCATCCTGCTTCATACAGGTACATTATTTCACTAAGGTGTGAACCAGAGTACCTCTTTCTTTAGTATTCTTCCAGTGAAGCCATAGCTCATCAAGTATAATAAGCTCCTTTAATTTTTCTTTGACTTAAAATACTCCTTTTAGACTTTTACCTAATATATTTTGTCCATTTTATAACTGCAACATAAAAATAAATACATAAACAATACCCTCCTTTAAAACTTCTAAGACTACAGTAAGCAGAGATAAAAAGAGGAGTGAGCTTTCTATTTCTGCATTTTATTATCTTAACCTAGGATACCTAATGAAAAATTCTAAACCTTTCTTAAGATTCTAGTGTGATCACTTTCAACACTGTTGGAGCTATTTAAAATACGTGTATGAATAGATACCTGTACACATGCATACACAAACAGGGCTTTCTATTTATCTCTTAGAGTACTTACCCTAGAAGTATTTTTTAGAAAGTAATTTCCCTTATTTTTGACCACCTTTCTCATCAAAGGCCATAGTGACTGCCTTTGAATTCTTTTAAAACTAATTTGCAATTCTAAGACTCTTATTTGGGATAAGGACAGTGATTACAGCTCCTGTTCCCGTCTTTAGCAGTTTGCTCTGAGTTGGGCTTCACAGGTATTTACATCGGCCACAGGCAAGGCTAGGTCTCTGGACTTACTTCCTATTCATTCATTCTAATGATCGCTTGTAGTTTTTCTTCAACCATTCCTCTCTTTAGGACCATGGAAGCAAAGAGGTAGAGGGACAGGGACAATAGAGATCATCTAATCTCATGGCTACGTTGTACCGATAAAGAAGAGACATAGAAAGGCTTTAACTTGACCATGATGACCCAGCAAGTTAGCGATTTACAAATTGTAGAGGAATTTATATAGGAAATGTTGAGATTTCTTCATTCTCGTGACATGGTGTTATAATGAATCTTAGGACAAATAGGAATAAGTTCTAGAGTCGAAAGGGCATTAGCAATCTCCAGCTGGTTAGGCAGATGGTTGGCATGAACCTCAGAGATGATGTACCAGACAGACAAAGGTATAAGAATAAGAAAGGTGGACAGTTGGATGTTGGAGTCTTACCTGTGGTTTGTGGAGCTTCAACCATATTGTAAAGTATAGGGGCGAGAGAGGGGGAGGAATAAAGGAATGTAAGACAGGTTCTTGGGAGAGAGACTCAGGATAGGTGTAAAGGCCCAACCCTGCCTCAAACCACAGGGCTTTTTCCCCCTTTGGGAATATGCATAAGGAACACCGACAAGCGGGAAAGCCAGTTAGCTTGTCCTGATTCACTGGGCTTGGGTCTAGGGAAAGTACCATTCCTATGCCCATTTTAGAGATGAAGTGTGGTGAGGCTGCCTAACCCCAGCTTTCACAGTCTCAGTGGTGAAACCAGGTAGGAACCGAGCTGTCTGCTCCAGGAGCAGTGCTCTGCCCTTGCTCTGAAGTGCTTCCCAGTCTGCAGGGCCGTGACCTTGGGGAAGGGTGGAAAGTTTGTTGAGCATGCTTTGTATTCCAAGCATGGTGCGAGGCATTTTAAGTATACAGTAGTCCCCCTCGACCCATGGTTTCGCATTCCACAGTCTCAGTTACCCATGGTCAACTACAATCTGAAAATAGGTCTGTATGATACAGTAAGATATTTTGAGGAGAGAGAGAGACCACATTCACATAACTCTTCTTACAGTATATTATTGATCTATTTTGTTATTATTGTCATTAATCTGTTACTGTGCCTAATTTATAAATTAAACTTTATCGTAGGCATGTATGTATAGGAAAAAGCTTAGTATATATAGGGTTTGGTACTATCTGCAGTTTCAAAAATTCACTGGGAGTCTTGGGACACATCCCCTACAGATTAGGAGGGGACTACTGTACTGTTACGTTTAATCTTTATAAGCCCCCTGTGAGATAGGTTTTGTTGCTTTAACTTTATGGATGAGAAGGTATGAGGTTAAATGGCTTGCTCAGCGTTACATAACTGCTAAGTGACAGAGTCTGGATGTAACCCACTGTGTCTGACCCCAGAGCCCATTACTCCATTACGAACTACATTAGGGACCGCTTTAGTCTTGAGTTTCAGCTGTAAATAAGAACCAAGCTATTTCTAGATGGGAAATTATTTTAAGCAATTTAGTCAAATGATCAAATGTACCAGGTTAAAATGTCTACGTACAAAGCCTTTTGTAGAAAGCATGGCATGAACTAGGTGTGTTCATGCATGTTAAGGTTTCGATATTGCCCCTGTGTGACTTATGAGATGACTTAGGTGAACACGGGCTTTTGTCAGACCTGGGTTCTAATCCTACCAGCATCACTGTCCACATAAAGCACCATGGACAGCTACTTATTTCCTTGTTCAGGATATGAGATAATCTCCCCGATCAAAACGGTTATCATAAGCATTAAATATGATAAGAATGTAAGTTTCCCAGCCTACTAGCCTAGAGCATAGTCGATGCTCAACAAGCTTGAGTCCTCCTCACTTCCGTGTCCTGCTGTTGGTCATATTTGCACGGCTGCTCCAACACACTTACAGTCTGGTCCCTCACTCAGCCCTTCCCTTCTTGTTCTCAGCAGATAGCTCGTCCTGTTTCACAGAACAAACACTAGTAGGCTCAACTTCCCACAGTTCCTCTCCCTGCTCTCATCTGATTCTAATCTCCAACTCCAAGGGGTAAAATAACCTTGTACCAAGTTCCAGCGTACGCAGATTTACCCCTTGAACCACTTTTTCATCATAAGCACAAGAATTTTCAGTCTAACAGACTGGAATCGTGAGTCATTTCTATTGGGAATAATTGAATAAAAGGGGAACTGGCAAATTTGGAATGTTAAAGCAGAAAATATGCGCTCTGCTTTGGCAAGCTAAGTAGGTACCTCAAAGGCTGCCATTTTTATCTCAAGCACCCACATTATCTATTTTTTTTTTTTGAGACAATGATGGGACCAAGCAGGCAGAAGTCAACAACTTTGAGTTATAAAATTAGGAAAGTGTGAATATTTGCACAGAGGACCAGAAAGAAGTAGGATTTAGGATGGCTTTAGCTTTTCTCATTTGAACAACGAGTGGGTGTCGAGGCAGTTAAGATATGGAAAAACAAGTCTGGGGCCAGAGAGCAACAGAGATAAAAATAATTAGTTGGAAATTGTATCTCATGACTACCCTCTTTGGCAAGAGTCACCTGGATTCTGCACTTAACCGGTCCGTTTGCCATTACTCTAGGACATCTGCCACTGAGCTGCCAGAGTGCGATGCCTGAAACACAAACTAGACCTGGCCTGGCTTCCCCATTGCCTAAAGATTCACGTCCAGACCATGTAACAAGGCATAACAAGCCCACGTAGTCTTGTTTCCTCCCTCCACACATAGCCCCCACTGTGCTCCAGACACATCCCACTCACCCATCCCCACATATATGATGCTGTCTGACATTTATTTTTTTAATACATTGTTCTTCTGGTCAGACAACGTCTCTAACTCCCTTCCCATCCAACAAACATTCCTGAAGATGCAAATCTACTGTTACTTCTTTTGTGAAGCCTTTTCTGATTTGAGGCAAAGCTACTTTCTCTTCCGTATTCCTGTAGCACTTATTCATGTGCTGTTCTTGCCCCAGGGTTTAATTTGCTTAGAAACCTCTTTCCCACACTGGATTATGAGTCCCTCAAGGACAGGGATCTCGTCTTATTCATCTCTCTGCCCAGTGCTGTAACTGGCATGTAATAGCCACCCAATAATTATTTGTTGAATTAATAAAAGAGCAAGCAGACATATTGAATTAATAATGCCTAACTTAACAAACAGAGCATATTTACTGTGGTTAGAAAACATGTATCCTAGAAAAACCTCTGGAAGGAACAGAGAAGTTGATAACGGTGGTTTGCCTTAGGGGAAGGAAACAGGGTGGTTAGAGGATAGAGGAGGGAGAAAGAGAGCCTTTTCCCTTAAGTCCTAGGGTGCATCTTGAATTTTGTACCATGGGCGTGTATTATATCATTATATAACCCAAACTAGTCTAATATGTGTGTAGCAAAATAATATCAGATTAAATGGTTTCATCAGTTTTTTCTAGCAAAAATTTAGATCATTGGTAGAAGTTTATGAGACAGTTGTCCTTTATTACCAGTATCAGCTCCCATCTGGGTTTCATTTAGGTCTAGAGTTGTACTGGTGTTCAGAAACTGGGCTGTGCCTGAGATGGCAAATAAGGACCCGCGGAACTGTGTTGAAACCTTCAAATCTTAAACAGTTTGAAGCCAGAGTGGCTGAACAACAATCTCTTCTCTCTACCCTGGCCTCATTTCTTCTTTTGAGGTTTTAGGGAATCAAGCTGGTTAGGCAAAAATCTGATCACTGGGAACCCAGCACTCAGGATGGATTTTTTAATTCTTGTAAGGGCTTGTGAACATGTCAGCTTCCAGGTCTGGGACTTAGAGGTACGTTTAGCTCAGGCAAAAAGGGTGGATTAAGCAGCACGTAAATTTGGCGTCCTGTGTGTGGCATAATTAAAATTGTAGGTATGCCTAAATTCATGCGATTCCCTTTTCCCAGTATCAGAGTAGTTAGTGATGCTGTAGTCTACATACCCTTTATAAGATAGCCTAAGCATGTCTTTCACTGCAAAGATTCTGTTTCTGTACCATTTTGCCCACTAGTTATAAGTATTAATATCTTAAGGATACTTCTGACATGCGTGAGCCATAGAGTAAGAGTCGTAATGAAAGTGCTCCAAGTGTGAATCCCAGCTAAGCTGGCCCCATGATTTCACTTCTCTGTGTGTATCTTAATCGACAAAATGGGGATCATAGGACTAATCTCATAGGGTTCACCACGTAGGATTTTTTTTTTTAAAAGGATTCAATTATATGATTGGTAAAGCACCTGTGACATAATAGGAATTCAACAAATGCTAGTTTCCCTGCCCACTGCCCTGAATAACTTATTAGTTTATCTAGATAACAGATGTTTTTGCACAGTGAAATGCAACTATGTTAAATTCCTAGTATTGAATGTGTATAGGGCGAAAGTCACTCCTCTTGAAAAAATGTTCCTGGTTCCTTGTTGATAGCTTACTTGTTTTTTTCGAATTGCACACCATAAGTGTTTCTCAAAGTTAACGTCTTACAGCTCTTGGATTTTGTCATATTTTATCTTTTAGTAATATGTTCAGAATTTGTTATGATAATTAAGTTACATTTTTTTAAAAAAATGAAAAACTAACACCTTTCACAACAAGAAGAACGTTTATGTGGGAATTTCATGCTTACCCACGTGGGAAGAACTCTTGAAACACCACAGGGAAAACATCTAAGTCCAATCTGACTTCTAAATTAAAATCTTAAAATCCTGAAAGCATAACTTCAAAAGATTTGTGCTTCAGGGTGGCAAAGGCAACCTATCCTGACTTCTCAAGGCAGTTCTTTTTCTCCCCCCTGGCATTTGAAAGCATGTTAATCCAGACTCACTCATAAACCTCAGCAGCGGGGGATCATTGTTCATTGGTTTATTATGGGCAGCCCGGACTGGTTTAAACTGAGCAGAGGAAGTTAATTATCGAATGTTTTAGTTGGCTCTGACAATGAATAACCAGTTCTTGTGGGACACCGTCTTCACTCACTGTACAGCATTAGAAGATTGGGGGTGGGGTGGGGGAGGGGAGATCACCCATCAGAATCCGCAATGCGGGAATCTGCTGGGACTGCCCTAATCTGTTTCCCAGGTTGTTCGAACCAGTTCAAGAGCAGTCAAACAAGGTTATGTAAGTGACATGTGATGCAGCCCAAAATAGTGACTGCAAACACAGGCTGCTGTTGCTGGGCAGTTGTCAACTGCTTTAAAAAAAAAAAAAAAGAAAGAAAAGAAAAAAATCTTGCAGCAGGACAACAAATGGACCTTTAAAAATGAGAAAGAGATTTAAGCAAAAAAGTTAGTTGTAAAAGGGATTTGGTGAAATTGTCTTTCTGATGCTGAAAATAAATGATTTTTTTTTTTTTTTAAAGTGGAACATATATAAGGTCTGGTTATTCCAGGGTACCCACCAGGGGTAGTTAGTGAACTTCACAAGTTTGGTGCCCTGCTAAAGAGCAGAGTTCCCCTGTTTGAATGAACAACAACAACAACAACAACTAAACCCTCAGATTTGCTAATGGCTCTGGCATTATAACAAATTACTAAGCAACGTATCATCTAGATAATGATAAATATTAAACTATTTTATAAGTTACTGTCTCTTTTAGTTAAACTCTCTTGTAGCTTCAAGGTGTGAAAAAGAAAACATTTTGCATAACATAAGAAACATAAAAATGTTTTAAAGGAAAACAAGATTCCGTGGGTGAAATTTATTTGACAAGCGTGTTTTTTAAAAGGAAAGCAAAAAAACAACAACAAAAGGGTTTAAACTCTGCCTTAACTGTCATCAAGAGGTTGGCACCCCAACATTTGGATTCCCACAGTGACCACATTCTCTAGGGGCCCTGCCCTTTAATCTGGGGAACAAGGAATTAAGGAGTAAGATACAGGGGAAGTGGGATGAGGAGGGACCATAGGACCCTGGTTGCAGGATTCAAGCTGAGGAACTCACTTGTACGTGTCCCTGTTGTTGAGGTCTGCATCTCGGGGACTCTGGTGTTAGGCTGTCTCTCAGTCTCTAAGGGACCTGTGAAATAGCACATTTCCCCACTGGGATTCTGAAAAAAATTGAGTTATAAAGCAAAGAGCAGCAAGTGGAAGATAAAATACCACCCTTTTTTGGATAAATAAATGACTCTTGGCGGGAAGAGTCAAAAGGGCCTGTGACCGGAGCCCCAGAATTAAGGCACCTACACGGGCACAGCTGGGCCAGGACAGGCCTCCCCCAGGACTGGAGGCCGAGTGCCTGCCCGCCGAGGCAGTTCTCCCCGCAGAGGAGGAAGAGCCACTGAGGCAGGCCAGCCAGACTTTCCCTTCTCAGTGTCCTCATCAAAGCAGAAGGAGTAAAGGGAATAGCAGGAAGGGTGGCATCTTGGTGCTCCCTCGCCTGGAAGGAGAGGTCAAAGGTGGGGCAGAAGCGTTCCCCTCTAGGAGGCCCCATCTGGGGCCCAGCACTGCTGCTTTTGGGGCATGGGAAAGCATCTGGGTGCTGGGGCAGGGGCAGCCGTCAATGTCCAATGTTTTTCTTATTTTCTCCACTCCTCCCCCTGTGTGTAAAGGGCTGTGCTCCCAAAGTGTGATAAGTCAGTGTTTTAAAACATGGAATTTGGGGCATTCTGTTCATAAGACCTAGTTCAAGCACCCCCTTCTCTGTGTCCTTTAAAGATTCTAAAAGGTATTTGTAGGTGTTTGCTATAGTTTTAGGGCTTCTAGAACCTGGTTCTTTTCCTATCTCTTTCCCTGGGAATTTCAGTGTTTTGCTTGATAGAAGGGTGCTACCCTGATTCTCATCCAGGCTTATTGAGGATAGAGTGGTTTTTCCAGCTGCCGTTGGAGGAGCAGGACATGGATGGGGAGCTGAAGGACATATATGTATCACTGAATGTGAAATTAGCTGAGCTAGAGAAAAGCAGAAATAGGACTCCTTCCTAAGATCAAATAAAAAGAAATAACGGCAGGGACCTGGGGGTGGAGATGTGCCCGAAGTGTTACCACTACCTAGGGATGAACCTTGGCCAGGGTCGGCAGGCAGGGGAAAGGGGCATCGCAGTCCACACGCCCATCTGTGCTTTAGGACGTCCGTAAGAATGGCGTTTGCAATTCAGGACTGACCTGTAAGTCTGTACCTGTGAATAGAGATACAAATACACAAAGAACCAATCATATGAGTTTTTCATTTTGCTATAGTAAGCCACAAATTGTTTTTTGACATCAATTATAGTAACAATAACAATAAAACACCAATAATAAAAACACCAGTAAAAATAATCCAGTGTTATCAGATCATATGCTCTGATCTGAGCTTTGGTTACTTTTCCTGAAATGGCCTTAAATTTTGCTCAGCGCATCTCGGAGCGCTGACGTGCCCGCCTCCCCGCCCTGTGCCCTGGTCACTCCCCGGAACTTTGAACATGGTGCTTAAGGGCGGGCTCGAGTTTAAACAGTGAAGGACCCTAGGAGGCCTTTCAGCAGACGATGCCACATAATCGGGTGTGTGATTCGGAAGGATCACTGGGCAGGCTCTATGGAAGGATCACCGGGCAGGCTCTATGGAAGGATCACCGGGCAGGCTCTATGGAAGGATCACCGGGCAGGCTCTATGGAAGGATCACCAGGCAGGCTCTATGGAAGACGGAGGAACTTCCAGCGAGGCTCACGGCCCTGAGCGGGTGCTCCGAGGAGCCCCGGGTTTCCAGCGGAGTGTCTTCGTAAGCCACCGACCACCGTGGAGGGCAGCACGGCATGGGGAGGCCCCTTCATTCCAACCAGGGTAGTTCTTCTCTTTCTTTTTTAACATGTTGAAGTCCATGTGAGTTATTTTTTTTTAATTAAAATTAAAGAATCATTAAATTTGAAGTGGTGAATTAGTATAGGCGGGTTGAGTAGTTATAAGTCCACTACAACTATAATGATGACACGCAGTAATACAATGGTAACAACAGCTACCATTCACTGAGTCCTTACTGTATGCTGGTGACTGCTTTAAATGCTTTATGTGATGTATTTTTCACAGTAACTCATGAGATGGGCACTTTTATAATTCCTATTTAACAAATCAGGCAGCTGATGTACAAAACGGTTAAGTAACTTGTCTAAGGTCACACAGAGAGTAGGCAGGGATTCAAACTCTGTAATTCAGAAGTGTCACCAAGACAGCCTGAAGTGAGAAGAGAAAGTCCTAGTGAACATAGATAGGATTTCATGAGCAATTGAATATAGAGGGTTGTGGGGAGAAGGGGCGTAAATCAACCATGACCCTGAGGCTTCTGGTTCAGACAGTTGGTGGTAGCTTTAAAATTGGGAAGATTGGAGACTTCGAGGGGGCTGTTTGTGGGGTGGGGACGTTACATTTGATTTGTGAACGTGGAGAGTTTGAGGTATCACAGACATTCAGCGAACTGGTGGGTGTGTGGGTCTGAAACCCAGAAGAGAGAAAGGGGCTTTGGAGCCCCCAGAGCGCTGGCAGCCCCTGTGCATCCTTGGGTCGCCAGACTGTGTGGACACCAGTTGCTCCTCCTCTGTCCCCTACTTCCCTGGGCTTCAGCCAACCGGCCCCGTGGCTCACTGCACATTGAACTGTGTCCCTGCCTTTCCCTGGGCCAGTCCTTTGCTCGGGGCACCTGTACACCTGTCCTCTCCACGTTTCAAATCCAAAACGTTCCTTGAGGCTTACCTCCGATGCTTGCTTGCTTAGTAAAGGCTTCCTCATCCCCCAGCTCAGAAGGGATCACTTCCTTCTTTAATGTCACACCGTATCAATGCCACATAATTTCTCTTAATCATTTCAGTTCCCCACCTTTATCCCACCATAAGGGCTTGGAGGGAATGGACTATGTTTTGTCTTTTTATATGTTGCTTTAAAAATCTTTGTGGAATGGAATTAAATAACTATCTGGGAACACATTTTAAATCCCAGAACCTTTCTTTTTTTTTCTTTTTGAGGGCCTTTCTCCTCAACCTGCTTGTCTCTGAGTATCTGCTACCTCCACCCTCTCCTCCACTGGGGCGCACTTCCCCTCCGGGCTCCTGCAGAGCGGAATTCAGCCTCCAGAGCTCGCCTTTCCTTCTGCCCCCGAACACGTGTGCCTACTTACTTTTGAGAGTTTTGAAATTAAGTAATATTGAAAACCAGACAAGAGCTATCGAGAGCAGCAGCAATACAGGGAAGTTAGAACTTTCTAGAATCTTACACCAGTCTTAACAATCCTGGCTTTTGGCCCGTGTTTACCCTGATGTAATTCAGCACTCTCCCATCCTTGCCACCTTTTTAGAAAAAGTTGACCGGAGGGTGGGATCAGAGCTGACGAGTGTTTCTCTTGTCTCAAGTGGGCTCTTTGCAGTGAGAGGCCTTCCTCACTTGGTGGTGACATTCTGCCCCCGCGGGAAGCTCTTTACGCACTTGTATGTAATTAAGAGTTGATTGTGTTTATTCTCTGAATTTTCTAGTCCTACTTTTTTTTTCAAAGAGGGAGCTAATCAAGTAGATGGTGGATGATAACACCACTATCACCATTTTATTTCATCTTATTTTTTTTTTAGTGCTTATTTCAGACCAGGCTTTATGCTTCTTGATATATATATATATATATCTGGATATATATATATGTATGTATGTGTATATATATATATCTTGAGTTCATATAACAACCTGGAAAGTAGGCGTTTCTATCTCCATTTTATAGATCGAGACACCAAGGCTCAGAAGTGTTCAGCAGGTTGGCTAGGAGGCTCTCAGGCCTTACTGAGTTAGGACTGGGACCCGGGTTTGTGTGGCTACAGAGCTGGTGCCCTGCTCCTCGCTGCCCTCCATTTCCCCACCTCTTCTGTTCTTGCTTTGTTCATGCTCTCAGGCCCTGTGTCACACAATCTGTATTTCCTCATTTGGGACCAGCCCAAGTATAACAGAAAGTTGGTTCTTGATTTCAAAGTAATTGAAATTTTTAAAAGATAATTTTCATTGACTTCAGTAACTTTTAAAATAATGATGTTAACTTTGAAACACTAAATAAATAATTCTAGAGTTAAAAGCAATACCGTCGTTTAAAACAATAGGAAGAAAGGGATACCTTTGATTTTGTGTGTTTTTGAACTCAACTTGATTGTTTTAAGTCCATAAGGCATTTTCCCTTTTATCTGAGTATATCTGGTTTTCTGTAAGTATGTGAATTTATGTTACACATGTACCAACTGACCTAAACGTCTTGGTACTTGATCCAGATTTATTCTAACCTTGGAGGCTTTCTGTTTTCTAAAACGGCTGCCTTGTGCCCAAAAAGCTACCACAACCTCAGGCAGGAGGTACATTGAACTAAGGGCACGAAGATGGATGAGTGACTGAAGTTCCCTGAGCCCTACTGGACAGATTTGTATTCTTAAAACAAGATGCTTTTACATTTAATGATGCTGTAAAGGTTTTGATTTAAGGCAGCCTAACCAACTTCATTGGAGAATGACGTGAGCTGTATGGAGAAGAGTATTTAGGATCTGGATGCCAAGAAAGCCCAGAATCCTTACTTGGGATTCTGCCCCTCGGTTGAGCTGTTTCCACCTTTCACAAAACCATCTACTGTTTCCTTGAAAATCCTCAGAGTTCTTTTTCTTAATTAGGGTGGGGGGTGGGGAGTTCGAAAGTTAGAATACTGAGGACCGGGCAAAAATGATTGTATGTGTGAATCTTTTGTAAACCAGTTACTTAGGAGCCGATAGGAGTCTTGTATGAACATCATTACTATGGGTTCCTGTCTACATACAATATGTTACATGCACATGTAAGCTATGTGTGTTGTAGGTGTATTTTAGTTGATCCATAATCATGCCTTCATTCATTTCTTCCAACATGTATTCAATTTCAGCTTTGTAGCAGGCAGTATGCTGTTTGTACCACCTCTGCTTTCTCCATTAGCTTATAGGCTAATTCTCCTTAGTGCCCAGTAGAGTACCATGGTGCGTGTGGATGGAGGCTCATTTGCTCATTTTGTGCAGAAGTTTTAAATGAATATTTTTGAATGTTCAAATCATATTCCATTTACTTTAAACTATTATTTCTCTCCATTTTGTGGAAATGTTTGTTTATTTTTTCCTTTGAAGTATCTTATGTTACAGTGCTTGCTACCACCTAGCTAGACAGAACTTTCTCTAAGTTTTTACAAGGAGAAATAATAATTATACTCTATTTTAAAATTGTTAGAAATTTGCAGTTCCTCCTAAGCTTTTAATTTACCTGGTTTCCAATTTTTTGTACAAATGCTTGAGTATGTACGCATTTTGGCAACCCATATTGATAGAATAGATTGTGGGTTTTTGAACTTGGGGATGGGGTGGTGACTGGATTACATTTTTTATTGAAATAATCCATAGATGTTTATTTTCTTCAAAAAGGGTATGTATAAGATGCTGGCAGCTTCTTATTCTTGTTTTGGAAAATTAAGCTATTTATGAACATAGCCTCATCTTCATCTATTAAAATTAATTTGCCAAAAAACAGTAATGTGAAAGGTTTATTACTTCTGAGAGGAACTTCTCTTACAGAGGCTGAATTTTATCTTCACATTTCCCCACCACTGAGGCAGTCTGCAGGGCACTTCCCCCTGTATTTCCCGCTCCAGGCTTTCTGGGCGTAGGTAATATTCCAATTCCTGGCCCCCTTGTGGTTGGGTGTGATCATTGCGCCAGATCTGAGCAATGAATGGTGAGTTGTCCCTTCTGAGCTAGAGGGTTTGATTGCTTAAGTCAGATTCTACAGAACAGAATTCCTTGCCTGTCTGCATTTGCCTAATTTATTCATCTTTACAAAAAACAATTTTTAGCTTTGTTGGTTTTTCTCTGTTGCTTATCTTTTTTTCTTCGTCATTGATTTCCACTCATTATTATTTCATTACTTCTATTTATTTTGGGTTTAGTTTCTCTCATTTCTGACTTAAGATAGAATCTTAGATCATCAACTTTAAATCTTTCTTCTTTTCTAATATAAGTTTATAAAGCTAATTTTTTTTTTGCTAAGTACTGCTTTAGCTGTATCTCATGAGTTTAGTAAGTTGAATTTTCATTATCATTTAATTTGAAATATTAATTTTCTTTGTGATATTTTTCTTTGACCCATATATTATTTAGAAGTATGTTGTTTAATTTTAAAATACATGGGCTGTTCTAGATATCTTTTTGTTATTGATTTATAATTTAATTCCACTATGATCAGAAAACATTATGCATGATTTCAGTTCTTTCAAAATTTGAAACTTGTTTTGTAGCTCAGGATATATTCTGGCTCAGTGAATGTTCCATGTGCACTGGAAAAGAACATACATTTTGTGCAGTTGTGTTAACTTATATGTTAATTAAGTCAAAATGTTTCATAATATTCACATCCTCTATATCCTTACTAATCTTCCAGTGATCTTTAGTTTCTGAGATAAGAGATGATTTTGAATTCATCTTTTTTTTCTTTTAGTTTTGTCAATTTTTGTTTGATGTGCTTTGAAGCTCTGCTATTAGATGCATAGATATTTAGGATTGTTGTGTCTCAATTTGATGGATATGAAATGACTTTTTTATCTTTGGTGATATTTCCCATCTTGAAGTCTTCTTTATCTAATATTAATGTAGACAAAGCTTCCTTATACTTACTGTTTGTGTGTATATATGTATGTGTGTGTATATATATATTTCCATCCTTTAATCTTTAACCGGCCTGTACCTTTATGTTTAAAATGTATCTTAGCACTCACTTGAGTCTTGTTTTTTTAATCCAGTCTACCACCTTTGACTTTTAATTGGAGTATTTAAACCATTTACATTTAATGTAATTACTGATATATAGTACTTGAGTTTATACCTTTTATTTTGATATTTTCTTTTTGTTGTCTCTTATTTATTCACTTGTTTTTCCTTTTCTGTCTTGTTTGGGTTATTTGTTAGTATTCCATTTTATACCTCTGTCTCTTGAGCTACCTTTTTTATTATTCTAGTGGTCATGTCATGGTAGTGTTTCTCAAATATTAGTGTACATCAGAATTATGGTTATATAAAACACAGATTTCTATCCCAAAGTTTCTGAGTTACTAGGTTTGGAGTACGGACTGCGAACTTAAATTTCCGGTATTCTTAGGTATTGCCAATGCTAGAGGATCATTACTGCATTGCAGGATATACATTCAGCCCTCTATATCCATGGATTCAACCAACCATGGATCAAAAATGTTCAAAGAAAAAAATAACAATACAACAATAAAAAATAATATTAAAAAACTGAATATAGTGTAACAACTATTTACAAAGTATTTACATTGTAGTAGGTATTATAAGTAATCTAGAGATGATTTAAAGTATACAGAAGGATGTGCACATAGGTTTTATGCAAATAAGAGACCATTTTATACCAGGGATTTGAGCATCTCAGGATTTTGGTATCCATGGCAGATCCTGGAACCAAACTCCCGAGGATACCAAGGGATGACTGCTCTTTACTTATCATAATCTACCTTGAATTTCTGTCATTTCAAGTATAATGTAAGGGACTTGCAGTAATAGAGTTTCATTTATTTCTCATCCTGTTCTTAGTGTTATGCTGACCGATATTTTGTATGTACATATTTTATAAACCCCATAGTATATTTGTATTTACTTTAAACAGTTATTTGACTTTTAAAGAATTTAAAAAAAGAAAGAAAATTTCTTTAAAATTTTTCCATATATTTACCATATGCGATTCTCTCCTTTTCAGTATATCCAAATTTCTATTTGGTTTAATTTCCTTTCACCCTGAAGAACTTCCTTTTTCATTTGTTATAATGTGATTCTGCTAGCCATAAATTATCTTAGCTTTAGTTTATCCAAAATGTCTTCACCTTCATTTTGAAAAATATCTTCAAATTTTTCAACCTAGAATTCTAGGTTGACAGTCTTTAAAGATGTTACACATTGTAGTCTTCTTTGCTTAAAAAAAAAATCATTTATTATGCTTTTTGTCCCCCTTTATGTGATGTATTTGTTTGTTTGTTTGTTTTGCCCTGGCTGCTTTTAAGAAATTTCTCTTTATATTTGTTTTTCAGTACTTAAACTGTGTGGTACCATAGTGGTTTTCATTTCATTTATCTTTTGGGGGATTTGCTGAGTTTTCTAGATTTGTGGGGTTTTTTTAAAAATCAAATTTGGAAATTTTCATTTTTTCCCCTGCCTTATTCTCTCTCTTTCTTCCCCTTTTGAGACTGCAGTGACACACATATTAAATTGCAAATGCTGTCCCCACAGGCATTGATGCCTTACTCATTTATTTTGAAATTTTTGTCTCTTCGTGCTTCAGTTTGGATGATTTCTATTTAATTTAACTTTATTGCTCCATTCTTGTTCAGTATCCAATATATTGTTAATTCTAACCAATAAATATTTTATATACTGTACTTTTCAAATTTCTCATCAAATTTTCATTTGCTTTTATTCCTATGTTTGCTTTGCTTTTATAGTTTACAAATCTCTCTTGATAAGTCCACATTTCTTCACTCTTTCTAGTCATCTTTTCTTGTATATTCTAACATATCAGTTGAAAAATCCTCATTCTGCTAATTCTAACCTGTGAGTCATTTGTGAGCATGTTTCTACTGACTTATCCTCCTGTTGTCTTTGGTTCTTCTTTTGTTTTTTTATATTTCTAATAGTTTATTGTATTCTGGACATGATGGGGACTCTGGGTTCTATTTCTCTGAAGACTATTGAGTTTTATTCTAAATTACCAACAGATTGTCTTGAACTTGTTGAGCCTTTGCCTTATGCTTTTTTTTTTTTTTTTTTAAGTATAGGTCTATTTTGCTTTTGCCTTTAATCCTAGACTTAAATGGCTTAATCGTGGGGTATAGTGTTTCTTGCTAGGGCATGGGCCTTCTGGAATTGCAGTGGAAAGCCTGAGGTATTTATTGAGTCCTCCTAATTCAGTGGGATTCCAGCTCTGTCCCCTGTGGTAGGCAGCAGCTGACATATCTGCTCAGAGTTTTTAGCCTTAAGTCATTATTTTACCCTGGGACCCTTTGGAGTCTCATGCTTAGTTCAGCGGTCAGCCAAAAATTTGAGGAGAATTAATATGTAGATTTTATCTCTCCTTCCCTGCCCCACCCAGACACCCTCCTTTCCAGAATTTTCTCCGTCAATTCTAGCTGTTCTGGCAGTCCTCAAGTCTGTTCTCTGCCTTTTTGGGTCAGTAAGACTGAGGCTTTCTGCTTGGTGTCTAGCACCCCTGCTCTCCGTGGAGTCCAAGGCCTTCAGGGAAAAGCCATTCAAACATGAATCTCGTCTAGACTGATTCTCTTTTCTTCAAGAGTCCATTTTCACCCAGCTTCTGCCTACTATTGGTCACTCCCCGGTGCCCTCAAATCTTTCTGTGTGCCCCCACTCCTTTGGTGGACAGTTTATAATTGTCTGTGAGGGGTTTATCTGACTTAAGCTATTCTGCCATACTAGAACTAGAATTTTCCTCACAGTGGACATGAAACGTGAATGAGAAATAAAGCTTTGTTATTTCTGTGGCTGTATTTTCTAACTAATAAATAGCTACTAATTTGCATAGGGGCCATCTCTGAGAACTTTCCAGTGGACGGTTAATTGTGTCCCCTACTTCCATTCCACCTACCTATTACATAATCTTCAGATTAATGTTTCTAAAACACAGCTCTGGAACTCATATTGTCTCAGCAAGAATCTGCATTGACATCCTGTCACCTGCTGAGTAAAATCTGAGTTCCTTAGCTTGTCATTCAAGGCTTCCACTGTCTGGTCCCCAGCATTCTGGTTGTCTGGTTGAGCATTATAATAGAAATCATTTACCCCAGAAAGCCTAAGTTGCAATGTATTCTGCATTTGCTTTCTTAACACTAGGAGAACACAGTGTTGAAATGGATCTGACCAGAAGTTTTTCACATCTTCTAGATGCATTCTCTTGTTTTTGTTGTCATGATGGTTTTAATACGGATTAAGGGATGAGAGGCACACATTACATATTTGTACAGGTACAATTAAAATCTTTAATGTTTCCATAATTAAAAATATAAATGATGACGTTGTCTGAAAACTATTATGACGTGTCACCAGCAGTACATTACAGCTCTCCTATCCTGTTTGTGGAAGGTGAAACATTGTACCAGGAAGGAAATCATTTTCCAGTTGTTACAGTAACATGGATTTTATTTTTTTCTTTTCTTTTTTTGGAGATATAATTTATTTTCCTTTTTTTTTTAATTGACACTTAGTAATTATACATACCTGTGGGATACATAGTGATGTGATACACATAATGTATAGGATTTATACGGTATTTATTTTTAAAAACTCCTTATAGAACAATTCTAGCTTTCAGAAGTCTTGACTTTTGAGTACCTGGAGAAGAGAATCTTCCAGTGTGTATGCAAGAGAGTGGCTATTTCTTATGCATTTTTGTATGCTGACAATCTAAAAGTCTTAGTTACATTTATTATGAATTCATAAAAGTGAAAAAAACTTTAGACTATATCAGACCAACCCCAGATGCAAATGTTTTGTGGGCTAGCACACATTGGAGGTTCCCTATAAGTACTTGTTGAATTAAAACAAAATTGTATTTAGCTATTTCTTTGGACTTCACAGTTTATTCAGTTCAATGTGTGTTACAGATGACATCTGTGGTTCTGTATTCAGTCTCACACCATGCAAAAGGCACACAGTGGTCACTGCCAGTGGAGATACTGGCTGGTAGAATGTTCACTCAAAGAATATTCCTCGGCTTCTCGTTTCCAAAGAGCACTTTCACTGTCCTGTTAGACCACCAGTAAATTACATGGCAAATTGGTGTTTAGAAAACCCTCTGGCCTTGTGGCACAGCAATATTATCAGACTTCCTGGATTCTGCTTCCAAAAGGTGACTACCTTTTTGGGAAGTCACTTTACCAGTTCCAGCATGAGTTTCTTGTGAACAACAGCAATAATAATAATTTTCTCCCTTGTATTTTAGGATTGTTATGGGACTTAAATAAGATACTACCCTAATATGGCCTTAAAATTTTATTTTAAAAGTGGAAACTTCTCTACAATATTGTATAGCATCATGAAATGTTATATTAATCAGCTACCATCTTTACTGTGGATATTGATTGCCATTGTGTAATTATCTACACCTACCTGTATTCATTAAGAGCATTCAATTTTTTTAAAAAAGGCATTGGATTATTATGATGGTGGAGTTTCATGTCTTCACTTTGATAGATTTGCGTATTCTATTACCATTGTATTATTGCTATTATTATTACTAAGATTGACTATAATGTTACAGAGAATGTGCTCTAGATTAAGTTATTTCAATTACATTAAGCAGTACACATTATTTTTATAGAGTATTTGCTGTAAGTTGCTTAGGAATTCTCAGCCACATGGACATGGTGGTACTGGGATGGAGGGGGTGCCTTGGAGCCCGTTCCCTACGCTACAGTTATCAGGGACTCCCACTCCTCTTTGCGTATTTTCAGTGACCTGTGACTCAGTCCTGACTTCTCTCTCCAGTCTATGCTCACCCGCCACATGACCTCACCCAGTCTCGTGGCTTAAAATAACTTCCGTAACCTGATTACATCTCCAGCCCAGCCCTCTTCCTAACTCCGGGTCTGTGGCTCTAACTGCCAACACCTCCACTTGGATGCCTGTCAGTCTTCCCCGACTTAGCGTGTCCAGGACTGAGCTGGGGTGATTCCCCAAGAACCTTCCCCTTTTTAATTAATGGTAGTTCCATTTTTCTATGTGTTTAGCCCAAGAATTTTAGTGCCTCCTTAACTCCCCTTTTCCTCTGGTCTGCCAGCAAATCCTAGCACCTCCACCTTCAGAATACAAGTAGAGTCTGACCGCTTCTCACCACTGTCACTGCTGCTACGCTGACCCAGCCACTCGCATCTCTCCCCCAGGGGGTAATAATTGCCTCCCAGCCCTGGTCTCCCTGCTGCTGTCCTTGGTCCACTGCAGTGAGTTTTCAACACAGCAGCCAGAGGGATGCTGTGAAAAGTAAATCACATCAAGTGACTTCTCTGCTCGAAGCCCTCTAGGCTGGTGGCTTCCCATCTCAGAGTAAAGGCCAAAGAACCCTACGAGATCTGGCTCACATCGGTTCTTTGTCCTCATCTGTTCTCTCTCTACTCATTCTTTCTGCTCATTCACTCTGGTATCCTTGCTGTTCTTAAAACAGGCCAAGTGTCCGCCCTCACCCTTGCCCCTCCCCCATTTGCTTTTTCCTCTACCTCGCATATTTTCTGCCTCCAGTGTCCACACAGTGACACCGAAGGATCTTTAGACTTTATTTAAAATCACCTTCTCATGAGGCCCAACCTGTGTGCTCTAAAATTTCAACACCCTGTCCCGCCTCCATCGTATTATGTACCCCTTCCCTTCCTTTTTCTCCCTGGCACTTCATTACCGTCTAACATTTTGTATATTTTTCCTGATAGCCTTATCCGTCTCCCCCAAATTGAATGAAAGTTAACAAGAGCAGAGGCTTTTGTCTGTCTTGGCCGTTGCTGCATCTCTGGTGCTTCTAGTAGTTCCTGGTACCTAGTGGATGTTCAGTAACTATTTTTGAATAAATAATGGAGCTAGGCTACAATTTCATACGTTGCCAGTAAATGCCACTCTCTTAGCCAATGCTGTGCCCACATCTGAATTTTTTTTTAGTTCCAGGTTGGTTTACAGAATGAAATAGTTAAGCATTTCCAGTTGTATAATTTGAAAGTCTTCCTAGTGAAGTCGCATGTGCAAATGGTGGACAGGCATTGAGCAGCTGCAGTGGAGCCTTTGTTTAGATGGTGCTGTTGTGATACCTGAACCCATGCAGATACCAAAAAATTTAAACAGTGGGGAAATGTGCCTCTACTTATATGAGAATCTGTTTGGCAAATAAATATAGTGTTAACCTATGTAACCTAAAGTCTCAGCTGCATTAAGCTGACCATCTCCTTGTCTATATTATCCATAAGTCATGTTTCCCTTCTACTTTTTTGAAAAAGAGATGTCACAGCAAGAAAGAGGAAGTTTTACATGTTGATTATACATATTAGTATTTTATTCTAGTATAATGGTTTTTTTTAACAATTGTTTTTTGTTATTTTAATCAGGGCAACACAACTATTTATGTGCTGGAAGAAATGATTGCATCATTGATAAGATTCGAAGAAAGAACTGTCCTGCCTGCAGACTTCAGAAATGTCTTCAAGCTGGCATGAATTTAGGAGGTAAGTTTTGTGTTTGTAGTTTAATTAAAATTTTAGTATGTAGTATAACACCACTAGGATCTATGAACTCCCAGAATTGAAGACGAAGCTAACATGGAGCAGAGGTTTCTAAAAACCTAATGAGCCCTATTTTCATGCTAAAAAATTTGAGGGGAAAAATATTTCTTAGCTGGAGTTAAAAAGAGGTATGTTCTGTGGCTATAGTCCTAGTGAATTTTTCAATCCTGAGTTTGCTGAGTTTTAAGACCTGGGTACTTAACCAAAACCGAAATAGAAATGAATGACTTTCTATATAAAACCATAACTTACAGTTTTTATTGCCATATCTGTTTAGAAATTGGACCTATATGTGATAACATTACTGAGAGAGGAATACATACCTAACTCTAGGGGGTAAATATAGTAAGGGAAGACCTATATGAAAAAAATTTTAAAAGGTTACAGAGGCTCATCTAAAGAAGGGGAGAGGTAATAGACTAGAACCAAATGCAAAAGTATACAACATCCATGGATGGGAATATTCAACATCCTAACAGTGTAAGTTTTCCCCAAGTTAATTCACAAATATTACACAATCCTAAGTTCCTAAAGAAGAGCCAGGAAAATTCTGGAAACGAAATAATGAGGGGAACTAGCCCTACCAGATAGGAAAACATATTATGCAGCTACAGTCATTAAAATAGTCTGTGGTATTTGCTTATTGATTTATCAGATCAACAGAAAGTCAAGAAATAGATCCAAATATAATAATATGGGAATTTTGCACATAATAAAGCTGGCATTTCAGATCAGTGGGGAAACGATAAATTATTCAATAAAAAGTATTGTGACAACCGGATAACCATCTGGAAAACAAGAAAGTTGAATGCCAGCTCTTCCTGTACACCAGAATAAATGCTGGTGCTTCAAAGATTTAAACTTTGAAAAATAACCACAGAGATACTAAAGGAATTAAGAAGAATGGATTTCTTTTTCTACTCTCCAAGCAGAGAAAACCTTTCTAAGTCCTTCTATCTGTGGGTTTCACATCTGCTGATTCAGCCAACCATGGATTGAAAATATTTGGGGGGAAAAATAATAAAAGATAATACAACAATAAAAATAAATATAATATAGCAACTATTTATATAGCATTTACATTGTATTAGGTATATAATCTAGAGATATTCTAAAGTTTTTAGGATGTTCATATATGGAAATACTATGCCATTTATATAAGGGACTTGAGAATCTGTAGATCTGGGTATCCCCCAGGGGTCCTGGAACCAGTCCCCCATGGAGAGATGCCATGGATGAGTGTATGAAATAAACTCAGAAGCTATAAAAGCAAAAGATTGAGAAAATCAACACTACTTACAAATCAAATATTATTGCAAAGGCAAACAGTATGAAACTGGAGGAAATACATGCATCTTACAGACATATGGTTAATTTTTCTCATAGATACAGAGCTCCTATAATTTCATAAGGAGAAAACAACTCATTAGAGAAACAGGTAAAGGATATGAACAGAACAACCACAGATAAATACAATTGGTTCTTGAAACACATGATGAAAAGATTCTAAATCTAATCATAATAGAAATGCAAATTGAAATGCAATGAGATATAATTTTTTATCAATTCACAAAGAGAAAACGTTTTTATGACATTGTTTGATGAGAGTATAGAAATGTAGTCAAACTCATTGGTGATCTCATGCATTTTAGGTGGGAGTATAAATTGGCACAACCCCTATGGAGAACAATTTAGCTGTTTCAATAAAATGTTAAAAGACACATGCCCTTTTACTCAATTCCACTTTTAGGAATATATCTTAAGTATATTTTTGCAATGTAAGAAATGATACATGCATAAAATATTCATTGTAGCATTGTCAAAAATGAGAAAGACATTAAATATTCATCTGTTCAGGATTGATTAAATAAATTACTGAATACTCTTAAGACATTAATAAAAACAAAGAGAGCTCTGTATGCATGAATAGGAACTGATCTCCCAAATATTATTTAGCAAAAAGTCAGATTGCTAAATAATGTATTTTGTATACTATTTGTATACAAGTTGCATATCTATTTTAGAAAAAAGACCATATTTTATAGAACATTTCTGGAATGATATACAAGATACTAGTAGTGGTGGTTGTCTCAACAGAAAGGATTTGGGTAGCTGCAAAATAAGGGTAGGATAAGAACTAATTGTCACCGTATATCCCTATGTGCCTTTGAATTTCGTATTGTGTTGCAAGGGTATATTGTATACACAAACTACCTATTTATTTTATTTCAAAATATTACAGGGGTACAAATGTTTTGGTTACATGGATTGCTTTTGTACAGTTTGAGTCAAAGCTGTAATGTGTCCATCACCCAGATAGTGTACACTGTACCCATTAGATGTAGTTTCACCCATCCCCCCTCCCGTCTCCCACCTGCATGATTTCCGTTGAGTTTTACTTCTGTATGTGCTCATGAATGCTGATTGGTTAATTCCAATTTAATAGTGAGTACATGTGGTGTTTGTGTTTCCATTCTTGCAATACTTAGGAAAATGAGCTCCAGTTACATCCAGGTTGTTACAAAAGGTATTAATTCATCATTTTTGTGGCTGAGTAGTACTCCATGGTATATATGCCACATTTTATTAATCCACTCATGAACTGATGGGCACTTGGGTTGGTTCCACATCTTTGCAATTGTGAATTGTGCTGTAATAAACATTCGAGTACAGGTGTCTTTTTGGTAAAATGGCCAATAAACATATGAAAAATGCTCAGCATCTCTATGAGGGAAATACAAATCAAAACTACAATGAGATATCACCTAATTCCAGTGAGAATGGCTTTTATCAAAAAGTCCTAAAACAACAGATGCTGGCATGTATGCGGGGAGAAAGGAACACTTACATACTGTTGGTGGGACTGCAAACTAGTACAACCTCTATGGACCTACCATTGGATCCAGCAGCCCCACTACTGGGTATTTACCCAAAGGAAAAAAAGCCATACTACCTATTTAAAAGAAGTAAAGTAATTCGAAAACTTAATCAAATGAGACTTCGTTCTTCTTTGCTTTGATGAATGAATTCACTGGCTGGCTAGTCAGGACTAGGGAATAAGCATGGTTGCCTACAGAGCCGCTCTTGGAAAAGTCAAGAGGAGGATGAGTGTGGCCTGGGAAGACTGCTAATGTGGAGGACATGCTCCAGGTGCCTTAAACAGCATTCAGAAAGAAAGGCCCACACTGGTTAAGAGGGCACAGTGTGAAACCAGATTGCATGGTGGGGAGACCCGTGTTCTGCCACTCACTGACCTTGTAACCTGCTTAGGTCACCCCTCTTCTGTGCCCCAGTTTCCTTATCTAAACCTCGCATTGATCATCGTTACTACCTCTTGGGCTGTAGTGGGATTCAGTGAGTAAATGCAGGGCAAGAAGATACCACTCAAAGCATGTTAGTTGGTGGTGGTAAAGCTCATTGTGGTTTCCCTGGCACAGCGACACATAATCTCATTTCATCCTACCAGCCCTCTGAGTCCCCAGTAAAAGCGTTACTGCCCCATGTTTTGGTGATGGTGGGCCTCTGGTGCCCACAGAAGTTAAGTGCCTTGCCCAGGCAGTGAGATAATGGAGCTAGATCTAGGACCTCTCGGCTCCTGGTCTGGTGTTCGTGGTGTAGCACACTGCCCCCTTGTTCTGCTACCCAAGTCATCACAGACGTGGCTCTTTCTGGAGCATGTGAGTGAAGATCAGGAGAGATTATTAACAATTTAAAATGTGGATGGCACAAGGGTACAGCCATTGGTTTAAACTGAACTCAATCTATTTTGTAAACTCATCTGAAGTTTGAAAAAAGCACACACAAGGAAGGTATGTTTTAGAATATCTGTATATGATTTCTGTATTTCTTTACAAATATATATTTACATACAACATGTAAATATTACCATAAATATGTATGTGATATATATATTATACTCTATAATACATAGTTAACTATTAGTTACTATAAAATAAGAAGAAAATACCTATACTCATAGGGTGTTTTAAGGATTAACCGAGTTAATACCTTTAGGACAGGGTTTCTCAGCCTCTGCACAGTTGACTTTTGGGGCCTGATGGTTCTTTGTTGTAGCGGACTGTCCTGTAGGTGGTAGAATGTGTATCAGCATCCTTGGTCTCTCCCTACTGGATGCCAGTGGCAAGCCACTCTCCCCTAATTGTGACAACTAAAAGTGTCTCCAGACTTTGCCAAGTGTCCCCTGGAGGCATTGAGACCCATTGGTTTAGCAATAATACTAAATAATAGTAAGCATTATTTAAGGGTTAGGTATCATTTTCTGCTAGGTTGTATATTCCATCAAAGGAAGAATTTTTGTTCATTTTTTCCATTGCTTTGTGCCCTGTGACTAGAACAGTGCCTGTCACAAAGTAGGTGTTCACTAGCTATTTGTTGAACTGAATGAACAGCTGGCATTTTTGAGGGCTTGCTGTATTCTAAGTACTCCGCTAAGCCCTAGGTATGTGTTATCCTATTTAAACCTCATAAGCAGCACTAGGGGATACATACTCTTAATGTGTCCATTGTACAAAGGAGTTAATGAGGGCAAAGAGAGGTTAAAGAGCTGACCCAAAGACACAGAGCCAGGGAGTGGCAAAGCCAGAACCCAGATCTCTGTTCCTGGCACCAAAGCCCATCATGCTCAGCATCGCTCTGCTGTGCAGAGCAGGTCCAGTGTAGGTAGGTTGGCTCAGCTGATCTGTGAAAGGCAGCCATGGTACACAGGTATTTTACTTGCGTCTACAATTACCTGTAAGTGAGATTTGGCACAGGACATGCTACAAAATTCACATAATTTGTCACTGGCTTCTGTATATACAGGATAGATTTTGTGGGTTTTGTTTAAAGGAAACATATTTAGTAGAGAGAGCTCACTTTGAATCTTGAGATCATTGAAAATAGTGAGTCAAAAATGGGCAGAATGAAAACTGATACTTATGCAAGTGGTATTTTCTTTAGGCTCAGGTTATAATTTAACAACTTCTGGTTCATGAATTAAATAATTAACTCTTACTAGTTGTCCAGTTGTGGTAACGTGCATTGTAATTTGTTTTCTTTTATACTTTCTTTTGAAGACTTGCTTTTAGTTTCTTTGGGGAAAAGAAATGCAACCTTTAATGTGAAGCAAGTTCTAAAATTAAAAATGTGTATTAAATTAAAACCTTAGTATGCGTGTTCCAATCACACGCCTATTCCTAGCAAAGCAGGGCTGTCCCATCTCTTTTTACTCACCCTCTTCCCCGAGACGTCTTTTGGGAGACAAGGCAGAAGATGGCAACATAGTGTAACACTTGGAAGACCTTTTCTTTTAGTGAAGGACCATGACTCCAGGAACACAACCTGAAATACTTTAGAATACTTTTTTTCCTATCCTGTTGGTTGACTAGCATGCAGTCCTGAGTGTGACCCTGAACCAGCCTCTCCCTTAGCAAGTGGAGTGAAGGAAGGAAGGAAGAGTGTGTAGATTTGTATTTCTCAGAAATTAAAGCTATAAAATGTGCCTCTTCCCTTTTCTCTAGACCCACGCCCTCCTTCCTGCCATAAGTAGGATTCCTTTTCTTTGAAATCCTGCTGGGCTGTAGGCTGCATGCAAAGGAAAATCCAGCAGAAGATGTGAGAATGTCAACAGAGAAATTGAAAGGAAAATAACAGCTCTTTGGCCCCAAGCTGAGCCTGCCATTCTTGCTATAGCCCCATTAGTAGATCTAAAAAAGTCATGATTCTATATACATGAGAATTGGCTGCTTTGTATAGCCTTCTCCAAAGGAGTTAATCACTTCTCTTTTATATGCCAGTGTTCTGAAAAGGGTGATGTATACATGTCTTTTAGAGTTTCTCCTAAAACATATACAAAGCACAGCACTAAAGTTAACTGGCCCTTAGACCAAGAATGAGTCCTTCCCAGTGCTCCTAGCTTGACTGCACTCTGGTCACAGAACACAGAGGGGGATCTTAGAGGTTTTTCTATCTAGTCCTCCCATTTTACAGATGAGGAATTTGGAATGGAGGCAACAACGTAAGGATCCTAATTCAGTTGTCTTTCCTCCTTTCTAAACCACTCCCCTTATTTGATTTTTTAGTAGATGTGCTAAGAAGTCCACTTTCACATTTCATTAAAGAAGACTTTAATATATTAATGCTTTGCTTCCTTTAGGTTTAACAATGTGGACTTTACAAGCCACAGGATGTTTCTTAAAACTGGTTCCTGCTTCTGGTTCCAATCTACTTCCAAGAAGTATCTGCAGCTTTTTTTAACCCCAGAAATCACTTTACTCAGTTTAGCAGGATCCTTTAAAGGTGGCCATATTGGGTCCACCTTTCCCTCCCGGAATGTGACATGTCACATGGAAATTGAGAAGGATCTCAGACACAGGGGGGAGGAGCAACAGTAGACATCACAGTTGCTTTTGGGGGATGGAGAGAAGGCAGCTAGGTGAAAAGAGAAGGGAAACATAATGCCTATGCTGGGAATTGTTCAACGAAACAAATGCCCTTGTGTGTTACTGGTAAGAATGGAACCAAAGCGAGGAGAATACTTAAATTAGAACTCATCCACATAATGCAAAACTAATGAGCCAATAAAATTATGGCTGTGAACATTTAAAACTGCATAGAATACTTTCTGGAAAAAGTAACTAATAATGAAAAATTAGCATGCAACATTATTCAGGTTACTTACTCTGTGATTACGACTATATATGAAAAGATTTGCATGAGTCAAGAGACCAGGAGGGAAGTGTTAGAACACCAAAAATGGTTTGTTAGCAAAGTAAGATTATGGCTGTATTTTTTTCTTATCTCTTTTCTAGTTTATTAATAATACGAGCATGCTTTATAGTAATAATACAATGTAAAGAAAATAGACCTCACAATTTTGAATTAAAAAGAAAGGCAGCATAAGACCGGGGTGGGGAATCTTTTCATGTTGGAAGGCCTCATTAATTTAGCTGTAATCAAATAAGGACGTATTCAAGAAACTTCAATTAGATACACTTAAAAATGTACATTATTTTGTAAAAACCTAACTACTGTGTACTTAACAATTTCAAACAATGAAAACTATTTGTTAATTTTGAAGTTAATCTTGAATTTATTGTGTCTGTTTTTTGTTGGAGAGCATTTGAATATTTGGTTGCAGCGTGGAGATCTACAGTTTCTGTTGATCTTCTAGATGGGTGTCAGTCATTTGTGACCTTACGGGTGTCTTGATTTGGGTTAGGTAGGAGAATATAGATTCACAGCGATAAGTGGTTGAAAAGCAAGAAAGCATTTTGGGGGCATGTTGCGGAAGGCGTGGATATCCCACTGCGTTTCTCCATATTTCAATTGGATCTTTCTTAACATCAAACAATAACTTTAAAATGTCATCTACTGAGAGCTCAATCAATTCTTTTTTTTTTTTTTTTTTGGTGTATTACAGGGGTATAAATGTTTAGGTTATATATATTGCCTTTGCCCCACCTGAGCTAGAGCTTCAAGTGTGTCCATCCCCCAGATGATGCACACTGTACCCATTAGGTGTGAATATGCCCATCCCTTCCTACTCCTTCCCAACTGCCTGACACCCAATGAATGTTACTACTAAATATGCACATAAGTGTTGACCAGTTAATACCAATTTGATGGTGAGTACATGTGGTGCTTGTTTTTCCATTCTTGTGATACTTCACTTAGTAGAATGGGCTCCAGCTCTATCCAGGATAACACAAGAGGTACTAAAGCACCATTGTTTTTTGTGGCTGAGTAGAACTCCATGGTATACATATACCACATTTTATTAATCCACTCACGTATTGTTGGGCACTTGGGTTATTTCCACATCTTTGCAATTGTGAATTGTGCTGCTATAAACATTCAAAAGTGCAGATTTTTTTTTTTTTTATAGAATGTCTTTTTTTTCTTTGGGTACATGCCTAGTAATGGGATTGCTGGATCAAATGGTAATTCTAGTTTTTGAGAGATCATTTGAAGAATACACAGCTGTTACAGACCTATTAATTGGAGAATACAATGAAAGGTTCACTGACTTTGAGAATCATGACATCACATTTAAATTAGCATTTCAGCCTCACCTAGCTAGTATCACCAGGACACCTAAAGAACTACAGATAGCAATTGCTTTAGGAACTTTAGGTGACTCTGTAATATCAACTAAGTGAGGCTAAAATGCTAATTTGAGTGTGATGTCATGATTCTCAAAGTCAGTGGACCTTTCATTGCATTCTCCAATTAGTAGGTCTATAACTGCTGTGTATTCTTCAAATTATCTGCATATATCATCCTGCTGCTCCTCAATGACCTTTGCTAACTGGGGAAAATGTTCATCTGAAATTTCCTTTTGAAGACGGGTATTGAAGAAAGATAGCTTTTTTCAAAATGCATGGATTTTTTTTGCCATGTATCATATATAGACTTAGTTTTACTTGCAAAGAAATATTCAAGTCTTTTTGATTTGACATATCACACAGAAATGCTGTATTCCTATAGAAATCTTCTTTCAGTAATTAACTTTGCTGATTCTGTTCTTCTTAAAATTTAACTGTTCTCCCAGAGATAAAATTTTGGCCAACACACCTGCCCCTGTGATACTTCAGAATGACATGGCAAATCCACACTGACTACCTCATCATTCAACTTTAGCATGTTAGGAAACTGACAATGTCGTGTTGCGTTTGCACAAATATAGTTAATAATACCTGTAACTTGTTGCAAAGTGTCACTTAAAGTAGTAGCTTTAGCACAGAGATTTTGCTGATGCAAGATACAATGAAAAGAAATGAGAGCATCTGGATCTGTGAATATTTTTTTTTAATCTATGCAATAAAACCTTCATGTTTTTCTTCATAGAAGGTGCACCATCTGTATATACACCTCACTAAATTTACCAAATTCAGTCCAACTTCAGGACATTTATCTTGACAGTTGTTAAAGATATCTATTCCCCATGTTTTGTTCACAAGAGCACCCAAAGCAAGTAACTCTTCGTAGCAAAGAACATCTTCTGTTATGACCCGAATGATGTATAACACCTGTGCCGAGTCAGTAGTATCAGTTGATTCATCCATAGAGATTGAATAATATATATTTTCCTTTTGAAGTATTGCATGAAGTTGTTTTGTTAAGTTGAAGGCTAATTCATGCTGCCGATCAGTTATGGTTCTCCTTGAAAGAGGCAGTTGTTTGTATTTTGAAACATTATCAGGATCTAAGCATCCTACATCTTTGACAATGCATTCTTCCACAATTTCTATATCACTGAATGGCTTCCCTTGTATCCAGAGTATATGAGCTACTTTGTAAGTTGCTTCAGTGATGTTATTTCCAGGTCTTATTACTCCTTGAAAGAATTGTCTTTGCTTATGCTTTTTCAATCTTTTAATTTCTGCAATACAACCTTTCACACCTCTCCCTCTAATTGAAAATATTTGTGGTCCTTATGAGTGTTATAATGCTGATGACCATTGAATTTCTTTAATGTTGATATTGCAGGATCACAAAGCAAGCAAATCATCTTTTCTTTAGCAGAAACAAGATAATATTGCAATTCCCAATCCTCATTAAAAAATAAGTTTTCTTCAGCTTTCTTTTGGTCTTCTTTGACATGATGGGCTGTTAAGCAGACAGAATTAAAAAATACTGTCGAGCTGTGCAAGTATTCACAAATTCCACTTCAAACAGAAACAGTGCACCGTTGTCAAAAGCTGACAACAGACATACTCAACCCCCACAAACTCCAGCCTCATGTGGTGGTGGTGCCAATCAGGTGGGGGAAGTTAGAACTGAATCTTGAGCGTAGCAGCCATCAGTTTAGCCCTTGTGGCTCACTAATATTCTAATCGTGCCAGTCAATCTGGGAGGATTATTTTGTTGAAACTTATTTTATTCTTTGGTATTTTAAATACATTCATTCTAAAAATAAACTAAAAATATAAAAGATGAACAAAAATATATTAATAAAAATAAAAGGATTCAGTCAAATTTGAATTCAGTCAAAACGCCTCATTTAAGGACCTAGAAGGCCACCATGTGGCCTTGAGGCCGCAGGTTCCCCACCCCTGCATGAGACTAATAATGCTACTAGGCAGCAGAGGTAAAGAATAAGACCACAGATAGCCAGAGGAATTATCTCTGCACCGGAAAGAGAAAAAAAGAAAAAATCAGCCATCTGTAAGTCACCTGCTGTGAAATACTTTAAACACTGAAATGGAGAAGTGAGTGGAAAACAAAAGGCCTAGAGACCAAAGACTCACAGAATCGTGACTGGCACGCCAAACCCAGAGAAAGAGAGAAATGTTTTACTTGAGGAAAATCTGCTTTCCCTGCCAGAAACTTGTGACTAGTCGTCACGGTCACTTCCAACACTCACTCGCGGTGTAGGTCTGGTGAGGGAAATCACAGGATGAACACCAGTGAGAGAGCAGGTTTAATATCTGAAATCAAGTAAGGAAATCATTTTTGTGTGTCTTTAAGGGTCTCCCGAGGCAGGCTACGCAGTAGTTGTAGAAGTTTAGGAAGCCCAACTGTGTGGAGTTTTATGAAAGAGATGTCATTTCTCACATTCTTTCTTTCCCTTCCTCTTGCTTATAGACAGTAAGAATTTCAACGGGACCTTTGAACAGCAAAGTGGAGGGGGAAATAACATAGTTTTACAAATCAATGAACATATGTTTTTTGAATTTTCATGTTTGTTAAACCATATTAATTGTCATAGTAATATAGCCGTTGACATAAACAACTGGAATTTTTACCCTGCAAAATTTCATGAAGAAAAGTTCAGGGTTGGTTCCAAAACAGATAAAACTTAGAAGATGTGCTATATCTCTTCAATTATATGATGTTTTATCATTCAAATTTTAACTGTATGATTCTAATTTGCAATCACTATGTACATTTTATATTAGTTCCTTCAAAACTCTAATTAAATTGGTGTCTTATTTTATGACTGATGACATCTAAAAGCAGAAGCAATACAGGCATTCAATACAAAAGTTCATTCCTCTTTAGAAATTCACACATCGGTGTGCACTCACGCCTTGGTGAGCTCACCCGAGTAGAGAGCTTGATGACCTGTGACAAAAAATATTTTGGCCCCATTTTCCAGAAAGGAGGTATGAATACAGCAGTCAGCACGTGGTAGGCACATTTCCCGTACAAACTCGTTAAAGTTATCTGTTAATTATGGATAATCTCTGAAATCAGAGCAATTTTCCAACACTATAATTTTTATTTACATGTTTTAAGTTATCCATACACTTAAAAGTGAAAAAGTATTCGTTTTTAACAAGCAGATTGGCAAAGCAAAATAATAGTTTTTCATGCTTCTTGGAACAGAACTACTAAAGGCTTTATTTTGAAGTCTTTTTGATATAGCTACTTTGAAAACACATGAGCCAAAACAAAACAGAAAAGCATAAATAAAGAAAATCTTCAGATTTTTTTTTTAATCAACAATGTTTAAGGTGGATATTCTTTTGTAGAACACGTCTCTGTAGCTGAACTGTTGTCTGTCCCTAAACACCAGCACCGACCCCAGGCCCTAAGATTGGGGATGGTTTCTGGGGTCAGGGATGAGTAGGAGGGGAGGGATATGGAGATATTAGGGAGGGGAGAACAAATCTCTTTTTTTGCAACCAAGCATCATAGCTTTACTACACAGTCACCTTAGAAAGGGGCAGCCAGTCATTCTAGGTAGAGTGCCTGCCTGCTCCCTGAGGAGTCACCTGTGCCGTGTGCCTCAGACTTTCATTTCTCAAAGTTGTGATCGTTGAATTGTTTACTTTCAATTAGTAGGTATGCCCACTGAGAAACGTAACTTAATCTTTTTTTTAATTTGAAAGTCTGGTGACTAATGATCTGCTTCTTGTAGGGTTTCTGAATAAACATCCTCTTCTCTCCATCTTCACGCCGAACTAAATGATTGTCAAGATGGGGAAGCTATTTATGTTACTGTTAAGTCCTCTGTTCTCACTTGTAGAATGTATAGGAAACCATTCAACTAACTTTCCTTCAACTAATGATCCTTCAGTCTTCTGCAGTAAATATGTGTGATATTTAGTATCTTTTCAGGTGATGATTTTTCTGGACAGATAATATAACTTTAAAGGCTAACCCAATTCCAACCTGTTTTAAAACTATCTTTACTGATTTGCCAACTTATAACATACATACTTGTTATCGTGACTAATAAAGAAAGTAAAAGTTCTTTGTAATAAATTGGGAGACTAAAGATGGAGTAACAGTCAAGATGTTTGCTGAGCACTTTATTTGCTGATTAAAAATTAATGATTTACAGTTTGACAGAGGGGTTCTTAAAAGCTGAACTAGCAGAGCAAATAAAAAATGGTTTCATCAGAATGTGCTGCTTCCTTATTTTGAAAAGAAGGTCTGGCAACAATATAAAAGCGATTCCTGATTTAGATCATGTAAATAAGAAACTCTAAAATGTAATTGTTCTACATTCCTCCTTCAGTGTTTTATACAGTATTTGTCTTGAGAGCACGATGATGTAAAATATTTTAAGTAGTAATGAAAGTAAACATTTATTCTGACAAATAATTATTTTCATATTAAGATTAATTTGTATAGGAGGGGATCATAGTGTTTAAAAAGTGCATCTCTGATGAAGCCATGAAGTCATTCAGCAAATGTTAATGCTTGTCACATATCTCCGATATGCCAGGCATTCCACGTGATGAAACAAATGTATTAATAGTAAGGAGAAGGCAGGCACTGGTTTTGCTTTAAGGATGAAGAAATTTATTATAGGCCTGATAAGTATTGAAAATTTAGCACAAGGATTCTTGGAGAACACTTTTAGTGTTGGCAATGGCCCGAGTCCCTGGAGTTGTCTCTCTTTGCATTGACACAAGGTGGAGACAGCTCAGGACGGCGTCATGGGACTCTTTCCCTCAGAGTTTTGGTAGGTTCATCCTCGATGCCCCCTTTGTGCCTCCATCCCATCAGATGACCCTGTGGTGCCTGCTGCTGCTTGCATGAGTGTTGTCTGGAGCAGAGCAGCTCTGCATCCTGGAAACCTTGCAGAGAGCCCCAGTTCCTTCCCAGCTGCTCCCACCTCAGTTCCAGTTTCAGCATCTACAGTGGAAAAAGCTGCTCCCTGAACTCGGATTATGAAAATGAGCCATATGCATTCTTAACAAGAAAAAATTGAATGTAACTTTGGTATACAGACTTCTGACCCCCTTAGAGTTTTTTAAGTCATTTCTCGTCTGAGGATGATTGAGGCAGCTCTGGATGATGTCTGGGGAACGCTGGCCATGTCCACATCTCTTTGTTTCTCAAAGTTGTAATCCTGGAATTTATTTACTTTAAATTAATAGATGTGTCCACTGAGAAATGGCTGTGAAAGCATCTGGCACTGGGGCAGCCTCCTTCCTAGTGACTGACTCTCTTCCCTCTCCCTTCAGTTCTTTTTTTTCTTTTTCTTTTTTTTTTTTCCCAGCTCATTATGGGGGTACAAAAGTTCAGGTTATATATATTGCCCATGCTCCCCCATCCCCGAGTCTGAGCTTCAAGTGTGTCCATTCCCCAGACAGTGCTCATCGCACTCATCATGTAGGTATGCACCCCTCCCCTCCCCCACCCCCATCCCCCTGAGTCAGAACTTCAAGCGTGTCCATTCCCCAGACAGTGCGCATCACACTCATCAAGTAGGTGTGAACTGCCTTGACACCCTACTGTTTCCCCTGGGACCTCTTCAGAACTGATCTTCCGCGACTGCCAGGGAAACTGGGAGGCAAACTTTTATGAACAATTAAAAATTCCTAAAAGTTCCTGAAGATGTCTTTTAACAACAAAGTTTTTTTTACTCTAATCTTCAAATCAAACCATTCTTAATTCTAGAATGAGACTAATTCACAAGTGAAAATTCAGTTTCATCCTATTTGCTATTTACATATGGAGGCATAAAATACACCACAGTAGAAAAATAAAAAGAAAAGAATAAATGAAAGGGATTTTATGTTATTTCAGAGAAACATCTGCATATATTAATTAGCTCACTGTATATATGTGTGTATATATAATTTTTTAAAGCAGAAAACTTAAATCTCATGGCATAAAAACTTTTTCATCCTGTATATAACTCAGATTTTTAAACAAATGAAATTGAGTCAGATTAAAAATTCTAATCCAAATTCAAAAGATTCCACGGAGTTAGGAAGACTGAATAATTAAGTCATCCTTTGGACAGTTCTCACTGCGTGGCAGAATCACCTGTCAAGTCTTTGTTTCAAATATACTCCCCATGCTCTGCTCTTAAAGATTCTCGTGCAGTAAATCTGAGTAGGGCACAGGCATCCTTACTTCTGTAAACTCCACATGCTGCATGTCAGTTCACTAGAGCTGGGAACCACTGTTCCAGGGGTTGCTGACATTGGCAGCATTTTTCTTAGGATAAGAAAGCCCTTTAGTTGATTTTTTTAAAGCCCTTTAGTTTTAACTTTTTCTCTATTTAGTATTACTTTGATTTTTTCAAGGAAATCATTGACCAGAACTCTGTAAGTATTTCTTCACTGGGAGAAGTCTCTGAAAATGATGTTTCAAATTAATATATTTGCATATTTCTTGCTAACCCTAACCCGGCCTTACAAAGGGACATGTTAGCTTTTAGTCTGTTGACTTTACCTGTTTTGTGTCTCACTAAGCACTAACTTAAATATACTTGATAAGCTGTACGGTTAAATGCTACGAACATTTAGGGTAGAGGGTTCAAAACTCGAAAATGAAGGTGTAGGTCACATATGCTGAAGGAGGATGAGCACTGAAACAGTGACCCCACCTTTCTGTATCCAGGAGTCAAGAATGGGGAGCAATCTCAGGAGGAAGATTTGAGGGGGAGGAGGAGGGACCCTGGAGTGGCTTGTGAGTCAGCAGGAGAGAGAAGGAACCAGCCTGGCGATGCCACCCTAATTGTCACATCACTTCCACTTGTCTGCCCCCACCCCAGACCCTGGACACGCATAGACATTTGCACCCACTGGGGAGAGGCAGAGAGGAGAAAAGGGAGCCAGTTACCACCCCCCCCCGCCCCCCGCCACACTCTCTGAGCCCCAGGTCCCCGCCATGGTTGCCTTGTCTCATGCGTGTAGTCGGCAGAGTCAGAAGGAAATACCTGTGCACAGTTGGTGTCTTCGAAGCCCTGAAGCAGGTGTGTTTATCTCCATACTATTCGTTCTTCAGAGGAAATAACCTCTTGAGCCACTTCTAAATCCCCACTCAATAGAGATGGTTGGATCACACCATTAAACTTTTTCAGATAATATTAGTGGCGACACTGTTGTTGGCTTTCCAGTTGTTTTATGGGCAAAGAAAAATCCTTACCTGGCTTGTAAATGTTATGTAAGGGATTTGATTAAAAAACTCTGGAGTTGAAAAACAGATCCAGAGCAAAGGAGAACCTTAAAAGGAGCTGACTTTATTTACTCTGAGACTCCCTGTGCTGTTCTCAAACACACTTTCATATCCAGTTGGTCAGTTTTGCTCAAGTCATTTGACTTATGTTTTTTCTTTAATAAACAAAATCTGAAGTGTCCCCTTTGGTTATTTGAAATTCAAAACAAGGGGAATCCTGTGACTGAACATGAAGCAGTGAACACAATGCTGGTCCATTTTCAACCCACAAACGTGTCTGTGGCCTCTCCCCTGCCCCTTGAGAGGTTCTGAGCCACTCCCAGGAATCATCCTGTCCCGAGCGACTGGTCCTGCCACCTGCCCCTCTGGGCCCTCTGCAGTCAGTGGCTTCTCCACCCACATGCCCTCTGCCCCAGTGCTGCCCACATTCTTTGGCTCGTGGCCCCCCCATCTTCAGAGCCCGAATAAATGCATTGTGCTGCCTCCTCTTCCTTGGTCACATCTCCTTCTCTCCCTGCCTCCATCTGTCACTAGTAAGGACCCTTGTGATGACTTCGTATAGACAGACAATCCAAGATAATTTCCTTATCTTAAAATCCTTAAGCAACTCTGCAGAGTCTGTTTTGCCACATAAGGTAATGGTAACACATTCCCAGATTCCAGGGATTAGGAAGTGAACAGCTCCCAGGGACCATTTTTCTGCCCACCACACCATGTCATGACCTGTGTCCAACAAACACATGCCGCCGCTCTGCGCTTTCTGCATACTGCCCTGATTCTGGCCCTCTGTATACTCACCCACTCATTCTCTCTCCTTACTCCCCGACACCACCGCTCCTTTCCATGAAGTCACTCTGAATTCTCACTCACAACCTCCCAGTTGTGCCTTTGTCCACACAGTTCTTAGGGACAGCACCTTCCTCCCCTCTGCTGCTAAGTCTCTATCGCCCCCTTCAGACTTGCCAAGAAAACGCACCACCTCCAGGGCAAGTACTCAGGCCAGTCTTTCACAGTGGGGAGGACTTTCCTTCCCTTTTAGGCAGTTTTAAAATGTTATATATTTTTATATTAATAACTTATTAAGACTTTGCCTATAAATCTTTTTATGACTTCCTTAGGTGGAGTTGATTAGTGCCTTCTCTCTTCTTCCAAAGCCTCTGTTATAGCACTCATCGCATTTTATTACAATTATCTGTTTATAGGTACTTCTTGCCAAAGAAACTTTGGAGTTTTCAACAACAGTATTGTCCTTTTGTCTTTATATCCACATAACTTAGTGCTAGTAGATGCTTAATAAAAGCTTATTGAACAAATGAATGAATGAATGAACATGTAGTTAAACCTTGCCTGTCCACTACTAAGCAGAATTTAGCACACCCCCCCCAAAAAAATCTAAGTTTGGTTATACAGTTATTAAAGACACAAAGAAATTCATTATAAAAACAGCCACATAACCAAGATTCAAAGGATAGTATTTTAACAAAGTTCTAGTACAATATTATTTTTTCAATCCCTGCATCAAGAATGTGCTATTTCAAAAAAAGTAAGTCTTGATCTTAATGTTGATTTATATAGTACAATTTGGTAACTTCTTAAATGCTAATGTAGTATAGGGAAGATTTAGGTTTAACACGTATCTCCAGTTTTTGATGAGGAATTTTAAGTGATGTTTGAACTTGACTATGCTTACCTAACCGTAGTTTCGTCACCAGCATGAGAGAAAATGGGATGTTAGGATTGCTGCTGCAGTTGTTAAGGTGGGAATTCTGGTCCCCGTCGGGGGGGTTTATAGTGAAGCATTAAGTTTAGTGTGAGAGAAATTTAGGGTAAGTTGACCCAGCATAGAAGAGCTGGAGAAATGAGCCCCTAAAATAAATGTAAAAAAGCAAGGATAGAAAGTAATGGAGAGAAAAGAAAAAACCCAAAGAGTGAAGCAAACCCAAGATGAGTAGGTTAAGATGAAGATTTACTTAAGGAGCTTAGTGGAATAAACCCCCAGGGCTATCAGCTACATTAGTGGAGTCCATGGTTTCTAGAACAGATGCAGTCCAAGGTCAGAGTCGGGGGTATGTGCTGATTTCACATAGGAGGAACCTGTCTTCCTGGAACTTTAAGATTGACAGAAACTCTCAGGTCATGTCATCAGGGTGGCCAGTTAAGTGGAGTGGAAATAAGCAATGCTATATTTAAGACCATAAACACAAAGACAAGTATTGAAGCTCCACTTCTGGGAAATAGACAAGCCTGCCAGGTGAAATAAGAGGGTTTTTATCAGGGAGGACCTGGAAGGCATTCATCCATGAGAAAAATGTATGGCTACGTAACTAGAGAGTGTGAAGCTGCGCTCATGATTGAAGTCACTCTGTATGGGTCATACGTGGCAATTCCTTCACGCTGCAGTCATGTTAATGGTATGCTTAGATTGGCGGGTGCAAGGCTACCATTCACGGAACAGGGAAAGAAATGCAACTTTCGAAGATGAGAAACAGGCGGTAAATCTAGGAGTGTGGACCTTTTTACCAGCAGGAAGTTGACCATGGGGAGCTGTACCAGCAACACAGGTGAAGGAAGATTTGGGGGAGGCCGTGTTTCATCACAGGAACAAATATTCTTCACAATGGGATGGCTAGTGAGGAAGCCTATTACAGAAAACCCAGCTTGAATTTTAATGTAAGAACAAATGTTGACATTAGTCATTACTCATTTTTTATGAGTTTATAACATACAGGATATGCACTTGTCAGGCAGTACATACGCCCTTTGGGTGTGGCAGGGTACTTGGCCATGCCTTGTGAATTGTAAACCTGATGTTACATCACACTAAACTTCAGGTATTTCTCTAGGGGGCTGTATATTTGTGCTTGTGTTGCTTGTGAATTATGTTTGTAGTTTAAAAGTGTGGCACTGCTGATAAGACTTGGGCATCTAGGAGACTAAATGTAAGTTTTTAATATAAGAATAGATGCTAATCTCTTATAACACCAGTGACGTGTTGAAGGAAGTTTTAATCAAATTCACCTATCTATAAAGCTTGGGGGGAAAGTGAACATTCCATTGAAAGGGAGTAGCCAGTCCTCACTTCCAGCTGTTTGTTGCCATGAGGGAAAACAGGCAGGTATTGCCAGATTTTAAGGATTTTTTTTTTTTCAAGAAATGTCAGAAATGCAAATTTTTACATGAAATATGCCAAATTTTGAAAGATGAAAATGAACTTTTTTATTATGCTTAGTTCACTTTCCAATTTATTACTTCTATTAAACTAACTTTAGGAGCATAATGAATTGGCATACTTCTTATTTCAATTCTCATTTGATTGTTTTTTATATAGCCTAGGGATTTCATTATCTTTCTCGCTTACTGTTCTTGTTTTTAACAATTTCCTTAGTGTAGACCAGTGATTCTGAAACTGGGGTAAATTTACCCCCAGAAGGGACATTTGGCAAAGTCTGGAAACATTTGTGATTGTCCCAGCTGGGGTTTGGGGGACTGCTACTGGCATCTGTTAGGTAGAGGGCCAGGGATGCTGCTAAACATTCTACAATGCATAGGACAGTCACTACAACAAAAAATTATGCAGCCCAAAATGTCAGTAATTAAGTTGAGAAACCTTGGTGTAGACCAGATTTTTAATACCTATCCTTCCCTGCCTCATTTTCTTCCTTCCCTTTAAAGATCTCCCTTTTCCTAGTTTCTCCCTCTTTCTCTAATCTCATTCAGTACCTTTAGGTTGGTAGTTCTCAATTTCAAACTGCAAGAAAATTTACATAGGGAGTTTGTTAAAAACAAAGACCCCCGGCCTGCACTTCTGGATATTCTTATGATAATCTTTGTGTTCACCATCTTGGCCTTATGCTTTTCTTATTTTTTAGATGCTTTATCATTTCAACTTCTCAGTTATATCCTGTTACTTTTATTAAGCCTGAAAATATCCACAGTTTTTAGTAATAATTTATGCTTTGGGAAGTAAATTGAAATGTAATTGTGTATAAAGAGATGAAATTATATGCAGTCGTATTTGGTCTTTATAAGTTGTCCAAGTAGCTGAATAATATATCTTATAGAGTTTTTTCCCTAAATTTCTCATTTCTTTTCCCTATATTTTTTGTGATATATGTATGTCTCATAAGAAGCTGGTTGATAGGGGCTCCCTGCAAATAGAAGATTAACATTTTGTTTAGTTTTTTAAGCATATGGACCATTTTCATCAAATGCCTTCCAGCCTACCATAAATAAATATAAATGAATGTCTTATTGAGCAAATGTGTTTTCACATGTTTCTCTAAGCTCCTCCTACATAAACATTCTGATGCTGACACTGCAAACGGGCCACTGAACTTGAAATGAGGAGGCTCAGTGTATATAGCACCTCTACCAGCTGGAATCTTGGGCAAGCCAGTTCATCTTTCTGAAACTTTATTTCCTCTGATTGAAAATGAGAGGAAACTGGCTGTTTGGTGAGGTCTTTTCTGGTCCAGGAAGGCTCTGATTGTCTTAGTGTGTTCACAGTTTGGGCACTAAAACCTTGAATTGATGATGGTCATTTGGGGCTGGAGGATCACAGCCTGTCTCTGCGTTTCCCATCCCTTCCACAGGATGGGAAGGGTCAAGGCAAGGACATTTCCCATCACTCCACCCTCCAAAAGCAGCCTGTGCTGCTGTTGTCTCATTCAGTGATGCTTACTGGGCCCTACAGTTAGGGATATAGACTGCCTCTTCTCTGGATCCTCTCTGCAGTGTGGTTCTTTTACCAAGCTTAAGGGGTAAAAAAAAAAAAAAAAAAAACCTGTTTGGCTCCTCGCATTCTCCTTTCCCTTTACACTCTCTCCAGGTTAGAAGTGGCAGGGCCAGCCACCTGCTTATGTGCTGCGCAGCCAGAGAAGCCCACGGCAGGTCCCCCTGGCCACAGGGCTGTGAGGCCCTCTGCTGCTGTGCGTGGTTTGCTGCTTCCGGGAGGTTGCTTAACCTGTTTTTGTTATCAGACTGAGGCTAGGTTGAGCCATGGCTGGAGCTGTGTTTTAGGTAGACTGGCCTAGTTCATTGGAATTTGAGGTGAAACTGAACATCCTCTCTTTCTCTTAAATGCCTTGTTAGAGAATGGTGGCTGTCATTATCACATTGAGAAATCTAGCCAGTTATAGAGGGTCAGCAAAGTATTCATTTATTTATTTGCTCTTTCATTCCCTTTGTACAGTAAGCACATATTTAATGCCTACTGTGTACCATGCAACAAATTCTAAGCATAATAATCTAGAAACCAAATAGATGACTATGGAGTGTATCATTATGTTGGGCCTAGTGTCCTGACCTTTATTCTCCACGATTACATCTGTGAAGGAAGAATGTTTGAATCTAAAAGAGAATTTCTAATCCTGTTAGTCCAAAAAATTTTCGTTAAAGGATAGAAATTCTTTAAAGGGAAAGTTATAGGCTTGTGTTATCCCCACTTAAATATGGATGTTAAAAATTATTATGGAGTTTATAAGTTGAGTTTTGCATGTTATGTGACTTAGAACCACTTCATTCATTTGAATATCACAGCATAAAATTGGCCTTAATCCAAGTCAGAAGTGAAGAACTGACTCCTCCTCAAGAGCTTCACTCCGGGGTGACAGCCATGGGCCACCCTGTGACCCCAAGGGGGGCTTGTCCTGACACTAACAAAGCCATCCGTGAAATCCTCCATCAGAAACCCCATCCGTTCTTGAGAGCTACAAGTAGGAGTGTTGAAATCGCCACAGGCCAGCAGACTTTGTTTGAAATGAAGGGACACCTACCTTTGGGACACAAGCAGAATACTAGCAAGGAAGCGGCAAACAATTTGAGAGAAGAAACAAAAACCATTTTTAACTTCCGTATTGTAAATGTTATGTTACTTTAAGAATTACTAACAGTGATTTCAATGTGAATTGCACCCCCCCCCAGAAAATAAAAACTTTCAGAAATGACCCAGTTATCGTTAACTACTTAAATAAAGATCTCCAGAAGTCTTCCCCCCAGGCAGCTCACCTCCACAGCTTTGATGGATAACGGCTGTTTCCATCTAAATGTGTGGTTCAATCTCATGTGAATGAAAAATACAGATTATAAGGAATCACAGAAAATGAAAAGCCCTTTGATATTCAACTTCTCCTAACAGTTTCTTTTCAATGAGTTAGCATCTTATTTAGGAAGAACTTTCTTAAATTTTCTCTTAGACCTTTTTTCTTTGGGGGGAGAGATACAGCTAAATGATACAAGTGCAAAGAATACTTTTGGAACTAAAATGGAAAGCATATTTTTTTTTTTTTAAAGAACATTTGTTCAGCCTGCTGTGCTGAATTAGGTTTTGAGAGTCACCAAAGCTCTGGAATTTACACTGTGGCAGAGTACCAAATGAAAAAATAGAAGTTCGTCTTGTAAACAGAGCCGGGCAGGGCAGGCCTGTGTCTGTGCCTCATCCTGGCACGGCTCTGCCTACCGCCGGGTCCTCAGCGGTGCCGTGAGACCTGCCAACACTCAGGATGCCGCAGTGCAAACCCTAGATGCAGAGAAAAACTGGAACGAAAACATGAGAAGCAACTGTAAGAGAATCACTTATTCAGAAAAGTCCATTTGGTTTGGCTTCGCTTTATCTGGAAGTTTCCAGACCAATTTAGCCTGTATCCTGAAGAGATCCTAGCCTAGAAAAATAACTCTTTTTTTTTTTTTTTTTCAAGTACGTGCATCACTGGCTACTATTAATTCTTAATTTAGACTCATTTTGATAATGTCAGTGGAATAAAATGTGGAGTAGTATTTATTTAAGATGCATAAAAGCTATAAACATTAACATTTGTTTTCTCTTTCCTCAGGCCTATTTAATTTTTACCCCCTAAAATGAGTGGCATCCTGTTAACTTATTAACATGTACTTATTCTCATCCTTTTTAATAGTAGTGTTAGCTTTTAACATGAAGATTTTTTTTTTTTAATTCTGCTTGGCTTCTTTATCTTACATTTGTAAAATATTCTTAGTAATAGAGCATTAGTACTCATATATACAGACTATTTTTCTGTGTTATACCAATTGTGAAAAATATATATTTTTTATCAATCCATAGGGTTGTTGTTTTCCATGTGGTTATCTGGCTTGTCAGTTCTTTGTCTTACTAAGCAATTTGAATAATTTTTAATCCTTCAATGCCAATCCCCACATTGGTAGTCTTGAGTAAAACTCAGTTTACTTTACATATAAATTATGTAAAAGATGACTTATGATTTGATTAAAATTAAGGTGGTTTTTTAAATAAGATATGCTGTTCAGTAATAGTCTTTGAAAAAAATAATTAAAATTATAATGATGTAGCTATGAGTAATTATTAATATTTTACAGAAGGAATATTGAGCTAAGAGGGAAGAAATATTTTGAAGAAAATTAGTATTAGAGATAAAACTGTTCTCCTAGTATGTATATTTTTTTCATTCCCCATTAATAGTTTTTGTTCCTATATATTCAAATTATACTAATAATTTTTTTTTAAAATTCTGAAATTGAATGTAGACAACTTCTTTAGTTGCCTTAGAAGTCTTTGGTCCTTTAAGTTGTAAGATCACTAGGTATAATCAAGGGACCAAGATGGGGAAATCATTGTGGTAAAGTAACAGCAGATGCTTAGCTGGAGAACACAATAACAGAAACATACCTAAAGAGTGATGTGCAAACAAGTGTTCACACATTATATTTTAAATGTACTTTGAATGCTTATTGAAGGAATCTTCTGCTGACAGTTTTATGAAGAAAAATACCATTGGCCAGTCTGCTGGCTCACGCCTGTAACCTGTAATCCTAGCCCTCTGGGAGGCTGAGGCAGGAGGATTGCTTGAGGTCAGGAGTTTGAGGTTGCTGTGAGCTAGGCTGATGCCACGGCACTCTAGCCCGGGCAACAGAGTGAGACTCTGTCTCAAAAAAAAAAAAAAAGGAAAAAAAGAAAAATACCATTATCTAGTGTAAATATTTCCCTTGTGTATCTGCTTGGTATACTCTTATTTTTATGCCATATTTGCTTAAGGTATAATAGATCCTGCTTGAGTTGAGTGCCCGTGTGAGGAGGCATGCACAGGGCACTGTCTGCAGGTCTTTACCAGCGTGCGTGCTAGCATTTGACTAGTTCCTTTTAGCCCGAGCCTTTTGAGGATCACGCTTGAACTTGGGAAGGCACAGTAAATTAAGCTGGGTGCTGTAGTCTATTTCCAGCATTGCCTTTTGCCTCTTTCTCATACCTCATTCACCCCTGTGACCTTGTTAGAACAGTAATGTTTCTTCATAAAACATTCTTAATGAGTCTATTTACTTTGCATATCCAATGAGATCGTGTTTCATGTAATAAATTCTCTGCTCAAACATATGCCAAGAAGGCAGCCCTTGCAGCTGTTAAAGAATTAACTTTTTAACTGAGGGAGGGGCCTCTTGCCATGTAACCACAGCTATCATAGTTATATTTTTCTTATTTTAAGTGTTATTATGCAACTACTTGAAAGTTTTCTTTTGCTTTTTGTCTTGTTTTTCATACATGCATATATCAATCTTCAGCCTAGTTATTCCCAGGGAATAAGAATTTAAAAAGCAGATAAATACTGTATGTTTTCTAAAGAATGTTCATTTGATTTATATATTTATATATTAATCTGAAGAACTCAATTATCAGCTGCAATGGAGTTTAGGAACTTTATTTTTAATCAGAAGTAGTGAGTTCTTCCCCTGGTAAACTCTTTTTTTTTTAAAATAGATGGACTAGTTTGATTTCTGCTTTCCTAAATATCTCTTCCAGTTTGAATTTGGTGTCATAACAAGGAGCAAAAGCAAAAAGCCTGAGTTCTCTGTAACAGTAACAGCCCTTAAGTATGAAGAAGTGGACTGTGCTACTCCGGGAATTAGAAAAGAAAACATCTTGTGTATTGGCACAGGTGGTTCTACGCCTCTTGTTTAAAAGACTAATCTCTATCAATAGAGATGATCCAGTGCTGCCCTTATAGATAATTTAGAAAAGCCATTTTGGCTCTAGATCCTCTTCTCACCACTTTGACCTCCTGATTAGATGTCATGTGCAAATATAATGCGGTTTCTCTATTGTAGTTTTACATGTCGTTACAGCCAGTCACTTCCTCCCAAGCCTAATCACTGCAATAACTGGAAGCAGCATCCTCTGTACTCAGTTACTCTGTCGAATCCCTTTACCCCCGTACGATGGTGGTAACGTGGTACCTACCTCATAGGATGCTTATGATGATTAAACCAGGGGATTTTTTTTTCTTTTGCATTAGGGCTATATTTACTTTTTTTATCAGCATATTATAGGGGTACAAATGTTGAGGTTACATATATTGCCTTTGCCCCACCCAAATCAGAGCTTCAAGCTTGTCCATCTCCCAGACAAACAGTTCACTTTATAAGGGTGAAACTACTTTTAAAAGGGGGTTGGGGAGAGAGTGGAGAAGAGAGGGTAGAGGATGGTAGATGTTTGTTTTTTCTTTTTTCTCCATGGTGCTGAACAATCTTCCAAGCACGCATTCTGAGATCACAGCATTTGCCTTTTGTGTGTATTTTGGAAAAATATTTCTAAAATTATCTCTTAACGACACTTATAAGGGATTTATTCCTGTTTTTCAGAAAAATATGAACCAGACAGGTTTCTTTCAGACAAATGTTAAGGCTGGAATGTGCATTGGAGGGTCTTACTTACTAACATTGTAGGGCCACCGGATCTCAGTAAGTCATTTAATCACTTTCTTCTACCTCAGGGCAGAACTGCTCTCGGGCAAGCAGGATACCCGCCTACCTATTACTTTGGAGTTTTTAGAAAAGAATGGTACATGTTCTTGCTGGTAGCACATTCCAAGCTCTCTCCATAACACATTCCAAAACGCTTGGAGGAAATTCTCCTGATGTCTAATCTAAATCCCTTTTTTTGCCCTTTAAACCCTTTATATTTTATCTTGACCTCCGTGGAAATAAAAAATAGATGCTCACTGTGATTTGGCAAATGTCTCTAAGTCCTTGAAACTGCTATTGGGCTTCTCATCGCACTCAGCTGCTGCTCTGGAATAAGTCGGCGCAATCTTTTTCCACCTTTTTTCTTTCGTAAACATGTTTTGTCCAGGGCTTTGGGGGTGGAGGATTTGTTATTTTCTTGCTCCTTTCTGATACTTCCACGAGGTGTATATTGGCACAGCAGTTGTCACGTAGCATCAACCCTCTGTCCACCCCACCCTGGCCGTGAGGCGCTGGCTGCCTGCCTGCCCCACCCTGCCTGCGGTTCTCCCTAAGATATGCCGGGGGAGCCACTCGGTCCAGTGGTGGTCCGTCTAATTTTAGTTCCAAACCAGCCAACGTTTCAGCAGAAGAAAGCTCCAGAAGCTTACTCCATCACTCAGGAGGGATCACTCAGAGGCTGTTTCTCTGACATGCTGAGTTTCCTCCTCTTCTGAGGTTCTTGCCCCATTTAACACAGTCCCCAGCCTGGCCAGATTTCAAAGACATGTTCCCTCTCACCTTTAAACCTCTGGCCCGAGATCAGACTCTCCCCACACATGTCCTCATGTGTACACTCGTTCCTGAGTCTGACTGGCATAAAAAAAAAAAAAAATGAAAAGCTTTTTTTAAGTATTAGAGAAAAAAAGGTTATAATTACAGAAAATACAAATGCCATAAAAATAATCAAGTTCACCGTCTGTCTAGCCCCATGAGTACCTTGCAGGCAGCTCCCAGCTTTGCCCCGTTCTAGGTCCCCATCTGTCACCAGTAGGGAAGGTATTGTATTTCTGTCATGGGGGAGTCATCTTCCAGAAATGGGTTATTCTCTGTAAAGTCAAGACAACCCCTGTTCTGACTCCCTTAGACTCCCTTGATCCTCCCTGCTTGGCTCTGGCTTCTGGTCTGAGGGACTCTCCCCTTAGCAGGGTCAGTGGCACTTGACTTTGGATGGATCCCCGTGCAGGGACATGGCATGGTCCACGTGGGCCCCTGGTGTCATCTGAATCTCACTGAAAGCAAACCAGAGCATGGTGGGAATTACCACAAGGGAACAGGAAAGTGTGAGCTCCTGTGGAGAAACAAAACAACTTCTCCCTGCTGTTGTCTTTTCTTCTAAATATATTGTCAGTGTTATTACCCCAAGACTTACCATAGCCTGCTTTATAAACCTAATTAATTGATTATGTATTGATTCCACTTCTCCAAGATTGCGGTGTCTTGTCAGACTCAGATCTTGCTAGTCAATATTGCATGCTCACAAAGCAACGTACTTCCTACACAATGGGTGGGTATTAGTTATTTGCTAAGTAATTGGTAAATGTATTCTACAACAGTTGTATCAAAGTTATATTTATTATAGATGTAGATGAAGATATCTATGGATAGCTTTACATACACATTAAAATTTAATATGTGGAGCTCCACTAATCTGGAATGTCTTTTAATGTGGTCAGAGGTTAGGTTTGTGTTTTCCTGAGCATGTTTCCTACGCTAATAAAATCAATAATGCATGTTAATTTATTAAATGATATAGATTAATCTGAGAATATTTAGAGACACTTTAAAAAACACCCTGTTTTCAACTTTGTTAACCATTTGAGGAGTATGTATAAACAATTAAAATGCTACTTCTCTGCTAATCAGTTGAGAAGCTAATTATTTGTTCATCAAAGCAACTTGCCCCGGGACCCTCAGCCCAGTTCTGATGGTGTGTATTGCCTTGCGAGCCATTCACATGCTCTTCTTTCTCTTAGTACCAGTGAGGGCAGCTTCGCCTCATGACCAGTTAAACCTGTAGAAAGATGACATTCCTTCCTTTGGTTTCATGACACAAAAATACTAAGTGGCCCCCCTGTCTCTCCGAGTATTCCTCCTCTGGCAGTAGAAAGGCAAAGAGAAGTCATGCAGACAAGAGGATGGGGAAAAGAGGAAAACCCGATCGGGATCATTGGGCTGAAATCCATGCCGCCTGTACGAGGGTGGTGACAGACATGGGCTGTTAAAGAGGATGGTAGGGGGCAAGGTGGGGAGAGAATGCAGTTATTGTCTTGTGGGCTGTAATTACATTTGGCCGATGGACAGAAAGATGCATATTTTAATATAAACCCAGTATATCCTCTCTAAGGTTTACTGCCAAGACCTAAATTTTTGAGAGATGGCATGCATCTCTCAAGCATTGCTGCAATGACAGAATTCTCACTTCTAGTGAAGTGTTGTGATTGAAAAAAATTCCATATTCTTCTAGCTATCAGTCTTTTGTTCTGCTCTAGAGGGGGGAAATTGTCCTGATTACCGTTTCTAAGAGTAAAGAATCTATAAGTGGTCCAAGTACTATGAGAACCCTGTTTATCTCATCATCTTACCGTGGGTTGCAAGAGTGGTATGATTCCTAGCCAGCCATCCTCCCACCACACCAGCGCATTGTCAGAAGGGTGTGTAACAGCCCATGTCAGCCTCAGGAGGTCAGGCAAACGGAAAAAGGACCTTGCCATGCCATGTTTCGAGGCTTTTACGAATCTTGGGATCCCATTGGGAAATTTTCACAGTCTCTATAGGGTTTCACCAAGATACTCTCTGCATGTTGCTCAGGATAGGAAGAAGTTCTATCCCATTACCAGTTCCTGGGGGAAAAATTCATGGAGAGTCTATGGAGTTCTGTCTCCCAGCAGTGCCAGGAGAAGGTAGCTGCCACGATGCTGCTAGTAATTAAGGACTTGACACCGAAAGGCAGCTACTAAGCACATACTAGTTCCTATAACATCCAGGTACAACAAGTGAAACTCCTCTTTTAAGTGTGTTTAAGTGAGACTGGGAGACATGTATAGTCACATTCATGCACCCTACACACACACAGCTAATGTTCTGGCAATTGAGAAATGGTGTATGGCTCTGGCCACCTGGGACCAGGGGATCCCCAAGCCTAGTGCCATTAACTCCATGTTAATTTAGTAAGGTGCTATGTAGTAATAAGACCCCAAATTTATGTCCACTGATGCTTTGGATAATAAAAACATGCTCATTAAGAATCTTTAGCCAAAAACTGTTCCTGCATAATTGGCAAGCATCTTAATTATACACTTGGATTTGAAGCTTGTATTAATCTTAAACTATAAAAATAATACAAATTAGGTAAATAGAAAAGGATTAGAAGAAGAAAGACTGCACTGCATAGAGGTGAAGAGTATGAATTCGGAGCCATGGGTGGATTCATATCCTTGCCCTGGTATTTACCGGCTTTGCAATCTTGAAAAACCAGTTAATCTCTCTGATTCAGTTTCTTCATTTGAAAAATGGAAATAGTAACAGTGCCTAATCATAGGGCCATGGTGAGCACTGGAATGGTCCAAACATTAAAAATCACTTTGAACTGTGCTTGGAACGAAAATGCTAAATAAATTTAGCTTATTGTTATTTTAGACGTGGCATTTAAGGGTAGTCACTCCACAAATGGATCATTACACAGTAGAAATTTTGAAAAGGAGTAATAATTAACAATCCAGAAATTTTATCATAAAATCTCAAAAGCTTGCCTACATTTCCCACAGGGAAGTAAATGAATACTTCATATATGTAATAGTTAAAATTTATTAAAATTAGAAAATAGATTTATTCAACAGACACTTATGAAGGACCCATAAGCATCATGGGAAGGGATTTAATGTTATAAGAATACATAAGACATTGCCACCAGCTTCAAAGACCCAAAATTTTAGAATATAGCATGTATTAGAAGAACAGCATAAAATTTTCAGGCCGTTTAGAAATGTTACTTTGAATGATATAATTATTTAGGTAACTGCACTCCCAGTGCGTTTAGAAAAGATACTGGGTAAATACAATTGGCTGAAGAATCTGCACACTGAAAATATTTATGACCTTGAATTACTTAAGTAAATATAGATTATTACTCAATTCTGAGTATCTCGCATGTCTTCACAAAATCACAGCGTAAAGTCAAATGTATTAATGCTAAATGTGATATTGATAATCTACTTGGTAGGTTTATGCTACAGACCACAGCCTTTTGTGTAAGTGCTAGAGAAGATATTAAATATTCTTCATGGTATTTCATAGCATTGACCTTAAGCCAGCCATGAGAATAAACACAGCAGTGGAGACCTACAGCCTAAAACAAATATGAGTTTTATCATTAATTTGCAAGCAAATATCACTTTTAATAAAATTTGAAAATATCACCGTTGGCTGTTTCTAGTCAATTAAATTATGCTTATCATCAGATGTAGTCTTACGAAGGATGAGGACATTTTAATGTACTAGAATATTTTTAGTATTCATAAAATTATGGGAAAGAATGAAAGTGATAATGAAATACTATTTCAGATGTTAGTATTATAATAATTTCTAACGTATTTTTGTCACACCCACTTAGTCCTCTGTGACATAAGAGAGGGGAACATTATCATCCCCATTTTACAGATTAATCATTTGAGGCTTAGGAAAGAGTTGGTGACAGGGAAGCAGTTCCGGCTGTCTAACTGCCCAAATGACTGAAGAATGCTGTTGAGGATTTTCTCAGGCTCCTAGGGAGTCATCAGCTGACCAGCATTTTGGATTGTATAGGTGTTTGGTTCTTTTTTTCTCCTTCTGTTTTGTGTAGTTTTTGAGGCACTTTGCTGATTATTTTTTCGTGGGTTCTCTTGTTCATTCATTGGAAGTATCTTGGTTGCCTAGAATCCACCCATCACTGCTGAGCAGTCCTAGGCCAGCGCTTCCCATTACCGTACATGAGTACGATGCATCTGCTTTTCAGTGGGACAATTCAGAAAGTCAGACTTTTCTGCCTCAAATCTTTTATTAAAGGAGACAGTCTATAAATTAATTACTGAGATTTGAAAACTGTTTTGTTAATCTTAAACTCAGTAAAGGCAAAAATTATGTCTTATTCCTCTTTTAAGCCTAGTGCCAATATTTAATCTGTTGTTGGATGATGGTTTATCTTTTCTCTGAATTAACTTTTTCTGTAATGAATGTGATAAATATTAATGGCTGTAATTGTAAACACAAATGATTTTTTTTAATCAGGTTAATCGGTGTAGCGTAGTCTTACTCTCTGTTAAATTTGTATCCTGTAAATTCCTCATATATGTTAGGATTAAGCAGAAGGTTTCCTCAAGAATTTTTAAATACATTGAAAACCTTACAATTGCAAAGTAAGTTATTATCACAGACCTAAGCACAATTTGGCCCTTCTAAGCTCTCTTTTTCTTTTTAGTCCATTCTCTCATTCATCTGTCTTCCCAATTGTCTATCCATCTACACATCCACCGCCCATCACATTAGGATATGAAATAATTTACCCTTCCTCTGAGCTCTGTTTCACATATACTAGCTGTGTGAGCTTAGATAGATTTCTTAACCTCTCTGGTCTCCATTTCCTTATTCTAAAATGAGAATCATAATAGTACCTACTCATAAAATTGATAAATTGGTTAATTTATAGAAAGCATTTATAATAGTGCCTGGTATCAGTAAGCGTTCAGTACATTTTAGCTGTTTTCGTTTTTATCACGGTACCTAGCTCTATCTGCACTGCAGTACAGTTTCGTGGTACATTTCTCAGCTCCTCTCTCACTAGGCTGAACTCTTGTTGAGGAAAAGCTAAAGCTTGATTATATTGAAAATATTAGCTGGGCTCCTAATGCAGCTTATGCCATGTCTTGCGTAGAGGAGACAAGCACTGAAGATTTGTAGGATAAATGAAAAGAGGGAGGAATTTGTTCTCCTGATATCCAGAGTAGTAATAATCGGGCTTTGTAGGCTTTCTCTGAATTATTTAAAAAAGATACTTAAAAAAGATAATACTTCTATTGGCATAACAAGACCTGTTTAGAAGAAAAGCATGCTTTAACCAATATGTCAATATTTAATTGTAAGTTATCTCACGTAATATATTTCAAACATAATTTTAATTTGCTCCTCTCATTTGATTTTTTTTTTAATAGCTCGAAAGTCAAAGAAGTTGGGAAAGTTAAAAGGGATTCATGAGGAACAGCCACAGCAGCAGCCGCCGCCCCCACCGCCACCCCCCCAGAGCCCCGAGGAAGGGACGACGTACATCGCCCCGGCGAAAGAGCCCTCGGTCAACACAGCACTGGTCCCTCAGCTTTCCACAATTTCTCGGGCTCTCACGCCCTCCCCCGCCATGCTCCTCGAAAGCATTGAACCCGAAATCGTGTACGCGGGCTACGACAGCTCCAAACCAGACACAGCCGAAAATCTGCTCTCCACGCTCAACCGCTTGGCAGGCAAACAGATGATTCAAGTCGTGAAGTGGGCAAAGGTACTTCCAGGTAGGATCGCCTCTCCTCCCACGGCCGCGTCCTGAGTTAGACAAGTCGGGGCAGCAGGCTTCGCCGTGGCCAGCGGTGCACTTGGAGACAGCTTTCTATTAAATACTGATACCAGATTTTTCAATTGATACCAAATTGTTCGAGTGTACGGGGAGACTCTGGTTAACGTGCTCATTTCTTCTGAGAATGTCGGGTTAAGGATTCTATTGTTAAAATAACAGATGCCTTTCTTATGTTGATGATTGAAATGGGAAATTTCATCCCCTAAATGTTAATAAGATGAAATACATTCTGTTTGTGGAAGCACAAGTTGAGCCCATTGTTAGCAGTTTGTAACCCGGGTTAATCTAAGCAGATACCAGGTAAGCCAAGGCTTAGCAAGTCAGTTGTAAGAGACCCTAAAAATCCCCTCTGTCTAAAAAATGTCACCTTACCAGCACCCTTTAAATTGTCCTTGAAATTCCCGTTTTAGTCATATTTTTTCTGTTAAAGGGTTTTATTCATCAGGCCCCTCTTGATCTACAGGAACATCACTTAGAATTGTTATCCCGTTGTCCCCGTCTATTAATCTAAAGCCATTGCTTAGATCACCTGGGGTCAACCAGTAGCCAGAAGGACAAAGCTTGGGGAAAGAAGCTTCTTCAAAGAAGAAGCTTTGAAGAAGCGGTGAAATTCTGCAGATGGAAAAATGACATGATGCCACTGGGAAAATAGGGGGTGAGAAAAGGACCGAAAGAAGGCTGGAGGACCCGAAAGGGAGTCTGTCGGAGAGGGGAGGGTAGGTGCCAAGGATTTCTATTCTACTGCGGAACTTTGTCAAAGTCTAGTATTATGCCTGGCTATGGGAAGCAAGGAATAATATTTTTTAAGCACCACAAACTCAACAAAATGAAAATCTTCCACCATTACTGCAGGTAGGCAGCTGTTGGCAGTTGTTAAATTATCCTTTATTTTAGTGTTATTAATTATAGGTGGGATGAAGCAAATTTTAAAAGTTAATACAAATTCTCTCAGTCTAACCTAGGATTTTAGGCTGTCATCCACATAGAAACACTGAACCCTCCGGTTTTAGTTTGCCCTAGCAGTTCAGCCTCATGGGGAATTTGGGGTGAATTTAAAATGAAACGTGGAACAGGGTCAGGTATGTGGGTGCTTCGTAATGACTGTTGAATTGATTGGAGTTTATTAGAGTAAGGTGGCTGTTTGGGGTTGACTTAAGAAGCTCCTTCCTGGCATGTACTTAAATGCTAAGTGTATTTCTGTGATTAATTGTTTTATTCTTCAGGATTTAAAAACTTGCCTCTTGAGGACCAAATTACCCTAATCCAGTATTCTTGGATGTGTCTATCATCATTTGCCTTGAGCTGGAGATCGTACAAACATACGAACAGCCAATTTCTCTATTTTGCACCAGACCTAGTCTTTAATGAGTAAGTACCTATTAATTAGCCTTCATAAACTAAACTGCAGTTATTTGTTATGTTTTTTAAAAAATAATTTCTAAATGCATGTTTGTGAAAGAATCTATTGATACTGGCATTTTTTTAAAGTTAAAAATGTATAGATTTTTGATGACTTTAAAAATTACTTTGCAACATTATACTGTGCACTTCTGAGTATATATAAAATCAGTATATTATAGATATAAATCCCACATAATAGTATGTGGGAAATGTCTCAAAAGAAAGACGATCCAATTGGCTCTGAAAATTTGACTGGTACAAAGCCACAATTAATAGAAAACAGTCTCTTTGGGTATCTACTCCAGTTGGGAAGACTATCTAATTTCTAGGAAATGTGAATGTATAAAGTGCCAGTTTTTATGAGCATCATATAATGGTTCTTTTGTTAACAGTATACAGCTGCTCAATGTGTTTTCATGACAATCATAATTACCCTTCTTTGCCATCATAAAAGAAGGCAAAATGTTATTCTGTAGTGAGACATTTTTAGTTTCATGATGCATTTTAAAAGATTAAAAGAATAGTAATAGATTTCTCTTTGGCCATGAATTCCTTCCCACTTTAAGTTTATGTCTTAATGCTGTTTGCATTCCACATTAGCGCATTTCATTTATGCTTCTATCTAGCAGTGCTTCTTTGTAATTGCTGGGTCAAGAAATACTTAAAAAGGAACATTTGAATTATGATAGTAACCACAGCCACATTCTAACAGATGGCTCTCTCTAGAGATATGAAAATAGGGGTTTCAGTAGGGAAGGAGGCAGATGAGAAATAAGTTGGTGATAAAAAGAGGGAAAAGTAATGCAAAATATTAGAAGTAGATACCTAGTGCCAAGATACTCCAATAGTACCAGTAGAAATTTACCTAAGAGTACCAGTTCACTCAAATGCGATGTACCACAAAGACAATTTTATTCCAAACATAAATTAGGAACATCAGTTGTTGATTCGCAAGGTGGCCCTTCTTTTGGCAATTAGTCAGAACATGTAATTGCAGTACTGCGTCAATTTTCATCAAAAGCATGAACTAAAGCCAAACAACTGAAATACACGTTTTAATTTACTTGTATTCTTCAATAATTAGCTGTATTACTAAATAGCAAACCTGTCTTTAAAGACGTTCTGCAAACCAAAAGAAAAAACATATTAAGGCAGGTCCTTGTTTTAAAAGGAAGTGTAAGTAAATAAGAATCTCTGTTAGTGCCAACAGTGTATTGGCATTTGATTTTGTTTTATAACAGAAGATTAAAACAATTCATTTAATCTTTTTTAGTACATTCTATTTTTTGTCATAAAATTTATATAACATGAAATTTGCCATATTTAAACATATGGTTCAGTGACATTAATGACATTCATATTGTTGTGCAGCCATCACCACTATCCATATCCAATACTTTTTCATCGTCCCAAACAGAAACTCTGAACCCATTCCACCATAGCTCCCCATTCCCTCCTCTCTTAGATCCCTGGTAATCATTAATCTATGAATTTGTCTATCCTAGATATTTAACATGAGTAGAATCATACAACATTTATCCTTTTGTGTCTGGCTTATTTCACTGAACCTAACGTTTTCTGTGTTTATCCATATTGTACCATGGGTTAGAATTCCATCCCTTTTTTATGGTAGAATAATATTCCATTATATGTATCTAGAGTCAATGCTCATTATTCGCAGATTCTGCATTTGCAAATTTACCTACTTGCTGCATTTATTTGTAACCCCAAAGTCAATACCCACAGCATAGTCATGGTCACTCACAGTCATGTACAGAGAAGCAAACAATTTGGGTGGCCCAGAGAGCTCATTTCAGTTGACATCAGACAAGGAGCTGCTCTGCCTTCTTGTTTCAGCTCTCACACCACAAACAAGCATCCTTTTCACATTCTGCTTAGTGCCACGTTTCTTGCATCTTTGTGCTTTTTGTCGGTAATTTCACTGTTTAAAATGGCCCCCAAGCAGGGTGCTGAGTCCTGGCTAGTGTTCGAGAGCTCAGGAAGGCTGTGAGGTGCCCCGCAGAGAAAACGTGTGCTGGAGAAGCTTCCTTCAAGCGTGAGTTAGAGCGCTGTTGGCTGTGAGTTCAGCATTAAGGAATTGACAATATGCATTTAATAAGATGTCCTTAAAGAGAAACACACAAAAAACAAGAACAGGAATAGATCAGTTGATGAAAATGTTGTGACCAGAGGCTCGAAGGACCGTAATCCTGCATTTTCCCTAGGAGCAACAGTTCCATATCTGCTGATTGAGTGTTTGCTGTGATTTTATACAACGTAACTGTAGCAAATAAAAAGAACTGACCACATTTTGTTTATCCAGTCATCTGTGGACGGGCACTTGGGTTGTTTCCACCTTGGACTATTGAGAGTAATGCTGCTGTGAACGGGGATGGACAGATGTCTCTCCCAGACCCTGCTTTTAGGTACATACATAGGAGTGGCATAGCTGGGGCACATGGTAACTCTATGTTTAACTTTTTGAGGAGCCACCAAACTGCCTTCCGCAGCATTGCACTATTTTACATTCCCACAAGCAGTGTTCAAGGGTTCTAATTTCTCCACAGCCTCACCAACACTTTTTTTCCTTTTTTTGTTTTAACAGCCTTCCTAGTAGGTGTGAAGTGGTGTCTCATTATGGTCTTCATTTACATTTCCCTAATAACTAGTGATATTGGATGTCTTTTCATATGCTTCTTGGTCACTTGCACATCTTCTTTGTAGAAATGTCCATTTAAGTCCTTTGCCCATTTTTAAATTGTTTGTCTTTTTGTTCTTGAGTTATAGTAGTTGTTAATATATTCTGGATATTAAACCCTAATCAGATAGATGGTCTGTAAATATTTTCTCCCATTCCATGGGGTGTCTTTTTACTCTCTTGAAAGTATACTTTGATGCACATTTTTAATTCTAATGAAGTCAAACTTATCTATTTTTTTTTTTTTTTGGTCTGGTTGCCTTTGCTTTTGGTGTCATCTATTAATTTTTAATTGTGTGTAAGCATCTGAGCATAAAGGATTCCAAACAAAGTACAGAATTGTAAGAATCTTTTTTAACAAATGAAACTTAGGGGAAAGTACCTTATATTGAAAGCCTAGGAAAATTAATGTCATTAAAAGGTTTTGGAAATAAGTAAAAAGAGGAAACCTTAAAAAGAAAAGGCTACAGAAGCTTTGTGTGCATTTGTCTGTTCTAGAAAATATATTAAATAGATACAGATAAAATGGAAACAGCAAAAGATAACTGCTGTCTAATATTATGAATAGTTGAATGTTATTTTATAATTATTAGAATGGAAATTTTGTTTTCTGTTCTTAAAACTTTTGACCCAACCCAATCAAGATTTCTGTAGGGTTTTCTCTCAAATAGAAAAATCAGGGCAAAGTTGTATTTTTTAAGGGGGCAGAGTGGGTACCTCTTCCAAGAAAGAATTGGAAACAACATAAGGCCTTTTGGTCAAATCACATTGATATATAGAGCTTTATGTACTAGCTCTATCACAGGTTACTGTGATAGACCCGGTATTTTTTAGGGAAATCACTGTTACAGAGGATGGCCCAATGCATGTGCATGCCTCATCTTGCACTTATTCAAGGAATATTTAACTGTTGTCAGTATTCTAAGCAGTGGTTTTAAAACAGTGAGAGGAAAAAAAGGAGACCTAGTTCCTATCTCATAGAACATACAGTCTAATGGGGAAACAGAAATTAATCAGAATCCTCTAAGTAAAATATAATTGTGATAGGTATTGAAAGGAAAAGTGCTTTGAGAGCAGTTAATGGGAGGGATTGATCTGGTCAGGAAAGACTTCCCTGGGAATGATTAAGCTGGTATCAAATAGGTGAAGAAGTACAGGAGGAAGAAAGTCAATCTAGGCTGACAGCCCAGCGTGTGCAAAGGCCCAGTGGCAGGAAGGAACGTGGGTCCTTCAGTGAACTGAGAGCAGGATAGTGTGGCTGGAGCACCAGGGATGCTCAGGAGCTGGGGGAGATTGGAGGGGAGCAAGAGACTAGGTGTGTGAATTTTGACAGCCAATTTAGGGACTTGGTTCTTTATTTTAAGAGAAATGGGAAAGCCATTGAAGTGTTCTAAATGCTGGGGTAACATTTCCAGATTTACTTCTTGAAAAGATCTATCTGAATGCAGGATGGAGAAGAGCCTGGAAGTGAGTCAGAGCAGATTCTGGGAGCCCAGACAGGTGGCTGAGATGGAAATCCAGGTGATACTGTAAGGTGGAATCAACAGACATTGGAAGCGGTTGAATATTGGTAAGGATTGGAGGAATGGAAGAAATAGGTATCTAGAAAGACATTCAAGCCTCTGTCTTAAGTGCCAGGAAGGATTTGATGCCACTCACTGTGATAGGGAACAAAGGAAGAAGACCAGGATTTGGAAGGGCAGGGGAAGGGGGAGCTTGAGGCCAGCTTCAAACACGTTAGGACTGAATTGCTTTGAAAGATTATCCAAGATGAGATATTAAATAGACAGTTGTTTGTACAGGTCAGAAGTGCAAAGTGATGTCCTGGGTGAATACACAGATTTTGAACTTGGAGGTAGCAGTTGGAGGAAGAGTATTGTGTCATGGATCCCAAGGAAAGCAAGGGCTCTAAGGAAGAAGATGTGACTGACCATGTTCAATGCTGTTGTGATCCCAGCTAGATGGGAAATAGGAAACTCAAAGCGTGCCTGACCCATTGCCTGCCAGCACCTTATACATTCCTGTCTTCTGAACACATCCCTACACCTTCTCTGAGCCTGCGCTCCCAGGGCCTTCCACCACGGTGCAGGGAGCAATGATGCTGTTCACTTGAGGGAAGACTGCGCGAATGTGGTCCTCCCTCACTCTCCTTCCAGCCCCGGGCTGCTTACTCCCCCTCCCACCTGGCATCACCAGCTGTTTTTTAGGAGTCCCAATCCCTCCCTCCTTTCACTGGTTTCTCCTTCTTAAAGTCATTGACTGTCTTGGTCACGTTTGAGTTTCCAGCACCTGACACTGTGCCTCAGTCATAGCAGGTACTCCATAAATATTGGCTGAATTACTGTATTATTGAACAAATGAACCAAATCATCTATTAATCAGTCTGGAAGGGGCTTTCTAAATTTACATCTCTAGTTATGAGGATGAAGCTTATGATAAAGAAGTATGATATGGGGATGTGTGGTTTTCATGAACGGGGTTCTTGCTATCTTTAAAACAGGAATGAAACTTTAATAGTTGATCATTTGTGTTTGCCTTCAACTGTGAAACAGATCTGACAGTCCCCAAAGATCTTCTCCTCCTGTATTGGAATCATTGGAGATGGGGGAATGGCAGGAAGTGAGAAATAATAAAGGAAACATTCTTTCCCATGTTTTATTAAACATTGGGATAAAGATAGGCGTTAATACTTTAAATTAACATAGAACTTTTCTTATTATAAACTCAAAACTTTTCAAATATATATTAAATGATTAATTATTCAATATTACCTTGAAATAGCTTATCATATATTGCTACAGATCGCTGCAAGTATTCAAATTTCTTATCAATTCAATACACATATTAAAACTCCCACTGAAGCCTGTAATGACTTTTTTTTTTCAATTTTTTTTTTTTTTTTTAATTTCTGGAATGAAGGTTCAGCGTTCCATTCTCTTTTCTGTCTTGGCCAATATTTTAAAATTAAAAGTATATTAAAGGCATGTTTATACTGTCTCACGTAGTAGCCCGTGGTCTGAACCTTTTATTATTTGGGTTCAGAGACTGCTGGTGAGAGTAAGAGAGAGGCTGAGTCTTTGTGCCACTCCCTGAGCCTCTGTGAGCGTCTTGCTGAGGGTGGAGGTGAGTTCAGCCCACACCATCCTGTGTCTTAAGCACTGGCTGTGCGATGGCAGCGCCGTTAGAAAAGTAGACAGCTAAGTTGTCGCCAGTTGTTTCCTCTCATGTTTTCACGGGGCCGTCCCTTTGTGTTCCCAGGTGCTGGGACCATATGCTGGCATAGTCCGGTTGTCCTCAGCGTGGGCTCTCTGCAACCCACTCTGCCAGTGACACAGTGCCAGTAAGGTCCCTCTGTGCCTCACATTCCGAAGTTCCAGGAGGCCAGGCCTGGCTTCGAAAAGGGCTGTGGTTCCAAAGTCTGTCTCACTGTCGTGGAGGCTGGGATCAGAGTATCCCAGGGAGGCCAAGGGTGGTCAGAGTTACAATGTGGCAACCCTTGCCGTGCCCCAGGGAGTGACTGATACTCCTGAGCCACTAGAGGTGACTTCTGTGCCTGGCCCTGAGCTGCAGCGGGGTCAGGGTCAGTGATGGAAGAGGGACAGGAGTTCTGATGAGAGGAGCCAGGGGAAGTGGGATGAACCTCAACTTCCTCTCTATTGACTCCCTCTGCTTCCCTCCCACCTCCCCCCAGCCGAGCTCACCTCCCTTTCTGCTTCTTTCAAATTAGGATGTCTTTCTTCCCCTGGGCTCACTGGGAAACTATTCTGTGACATTTCCAGGGTCTGAACCTCTTCTCTTCTCCCTTCCCTGCCTTCTCCTTCCCTTCTCTCCTTCTCCCATTCCCTTCCTCCTACCTTCCATCTCTCTCTCCTTCTTCCCCACCCCACAGACACCTCTTTTCCTATCATTGAAAACCCAGCAGGCTTCTGAGATTTCCATTTTTTCTTACTTCTGGGTAAGTACGAGAGAATAAACTTTAAAAGAAAAAAAATCCTCCTTCTGTGCCTTATTTTTTCCGTTGGACCTTCTGAAAACCCAGGCCTCGTCCCAGCAGCTGGAGGGCCATGGTCTGGCCATCTTGTTTGTTGGGTGGGAGGAGCAGCTCGCCCTTGAGATGGCACCGGTGCTGCCCGGCTCATCAGAGACCCCACTGCTGCCGGCTGGTGTGTGCCTGGCCCTGTTCACTCTTACCTGGGCCTTGCAGACAGTTGAGTTTCAGACTCCTGAATAAAGGAGAGCAATACCCTAAGCAGAACCGTGGTCAATCCTTGTCTGCAAAGGCAGAGGCACCGCAGGATGGAATTATCTTTCTTTTGCATAGGAGGAGTGTATAGAAACCGTATTGCCACCTGGAGGAGGCCAGGCAGAGGGGGTCTAGGGCAGGGTGCAGTGGGGCTTAAGGAGGTGTTATAAGCTGCAAACAAGAGGTAGCCATTCAGTCATGTATGGGGACAGAGGGAAGGTAGATACAGTCCCCAAAACAGGAGGTATTTCCTTCCCTCCTCTCCCTGCCCCCTTTTGAAATAGTATTTCTTCTTCTTTGTCAACCTATTGTAGTGATAAGAATTAGAATTGGAGCAAAAAGTCACTTCCAGACCTTTCAGCAGAGGTGGCGAGAGGAGAGAAGTTCTGGAAGAAATGGGAAACTCGGCTTTGATGTTGCTCCTCAGCTCCTGCTCACAATGGAGAGGAGTCCCTGGATTGAGCTTGCAAAAGAGAGGGATTGCCCTCGCCTAAGAAGGGTGGAAACACCGAGGAGGGTTGTAGTCATTTAAGATAGAGAATCTTGGGGTGGGGGGGGCCAAACAGAAACCCCCTGGGATCCTCCCTCCGCATGAACATCAAATTCAACAACTATCCACGCAAGCAAACACCTTCAGAAGAACCAAGATCAGGTGAGCTGTCCTGCAACCTGGTTTTAACATTGTATCAAGGAAAGAGGCACTGGAGAGGACAGAAGAGCTGGTCTTGGGTTGCCTACGTCACCCCTCCCCAGTCCCCTGGCAGTGCCGCACCAACACACCCAGTGCAGAGAGAATCTGGGTGCCCAGGGGAAGGGAGAATGAAGTGATTGTGGGACTTGGCATTGAAAACCAGGGCCGCCCTGCCACAGGGGAGCACAGCACAGGGCAGAATTGTACTGGTGCCCATGGAGGGAGTATTTTGATGAGTCCGGCCAAGGGAAATCGTGTCCCCCGTCCCCAAATCCCAAGTTGTGGCTAGCCCCACCAACAGTTGACAAAAAGCAGCATGGAGCCTGGACTAAATTCCTAAGGCAGTTGGACTGCAAAGATTGCAGTCCCTGGGCAGTTCCTGTGGCTGTGCTGGCTCCGAGCCAGTGGACTTGGGGTGAACATGACCCAGTGAGACACCAGCAGGGGCAGCCAAGCCAGTGCCTGCGTCACCCCTGCCCCAGCTACAGGCAGTGAGGCTCAGGGAGTCTTTTTCCACTTAGCAAAAGGAAAGACAAAAGTTCAGAGGACTTTGTTATACAACTTGGGTACCAGCTCAGCCACAGTAAAATAAAGTACCACGCAGACTCTTGAAGCCCCTGAGTCCAGGCTTTAGTTCCTATAAGGTATTTCTGGACCCATTCTGGGCCAGAAGGGAACGTGCTACCCTGAAGGGAAGGACCCAGACCTGGCAGGATTCACCACCTGATGACTAAAGAGCCTTTGGGCTTTGAATAAACTGTAGCCAGGCAACAGTCACCATTGGCTTTAGGTGAGACCGGGCTGGCTTCAGGTGTGACCTGGCGCTGGTGGCCACGAGGGAGTGCCCATGTCACTCCTCCCCCAATTCCAGCAGCCCAGCACAGAGAGTGAAGGAAGAGAGTGAGAAACTTTGCCTGGTAATCCAGGGAATTCTCGTGTATCTTACCAAAGCTCATCAAGGTGGTACCACCAGGAGTCTCCAAGCATCACAGGATTACTGGGCTTAGGGCACCCCCAGTGCTGATATGACTATAGTGACCAGAGTTTTAGACCACAACATTCAATTCCCTTTGAGTATCTGGAAAGCCTTCCCAAGAAGGACAGGTTCAAACAAGCCCTGACTGTGAAGATTAAAATAAATACCTAACTCTTCAATGCCCAGACATTGACAAACATCGACAAGCATCAGGAACATCCAGGAAGATATGACCTCACCAAATGAACTAAATAAGGTACCAGTGACCAATCTCGGAGTGATGGAAATAGGTGATCTTTCAGACAATTCAAAATAGCTGTCCTGAAAAAGCTCACTGAACTTCAAGACAACACAGAGAAGGACCAGAAATCAAAAAATCTACAACAGATACACAAGATATAAAAAGCAAGAAATTAAAACACACTATCAGAGAAAATCACCTTTAACAAAGGAGGAGAGGAAAGAAGGAAAGGAGGACCACAAAACAACCAAAAATCAAATAATAATATGTCAGTAGTAAGTCCTTACCTATCAATAATTGAATGTAAATAGACTAAACTCTCCAATCAAAAGACATTGAGTGGCTGAATGGATTTTAAAAAAAGAGCTAACCATATGTTGTCTGCAAGAAACACACTTATAAAGATGCACATAGACTGAAAATAAAGGGATGTAAAAAGATTTTCCTTGCAAATGGAAACTGAAAAAAAATCAGGAGTAGCTATACTTCTATCAGACAAAATAGATTTCAGGACAAAAACTGTAAAAAGAGACAAGGTCATTATATAACGATAAAAGGGTCAATTCAGCAAGAGATTATAACAATTCTAAATATATGTGCACCCAACACTGAAGCACCCAAATATATAAAGCAAATAGTATCAGAGCTACAGAGAAATAGACCCCAATACAATAATTGTTGGAGACCTCAACACTCCACTTTCAGCATTGGACAGATCATCCAGACAAAATCAACAAAGAAACATTGGACTTAACCTGCACTGTACCTCAAACAGACCTGACAGATATTTATAGAACATTTCATCCAGTAGCTGCAGAATACACATCTTAACTCGTGGATCATTCTGAGGGATAGACCATATGTTAGGCCACAAAAAAATTGAAATCATATGAAATATTTTCTCTGACCACAATGGAATAAAACTAGAAATTAATAATAAGAGGAACATTGGAAAATATACCAACACATGGAAATTGAACAATATGCTTCTGAATGATCAGTGGGTCAATGAAGAGATTAAAAGGAGATTTTAAAATTACTTAAAACTAATGAAAATGAAAACACAATATATCAGAATCTATGGGATATAGCAGAAGCAGTAATAAGAGGAAAGTTTATAGCAATAAATGCCTGTATCAGAAAAGTAGAAAAGCTTCATATAAATAATCTGATGACGTCTCTCAAAGAGCTAGAAAACAAAGAGCAAACCAAACCCAAAATTAGTACAAGAAAAAAAATGATATAGATCACAGCAGAAATAAATGAAATTGAAATAAAAAAATACAAAAGATTAATGAAAAAAAAAGTTGGTTTTTTAAAAAGATAAACAAAATTAACACACCTTTAGCCAGAGAGAGAAGGCCTAAATAAATAAAATCAGAGATGAAAAAGGAGACATTACAACTGATAGCTCAGAAATCCAAAGGCTCATTCGAGCTTACTATGAGCAACTATATGCCAATAAGCTGGAAACCCAGAAGAAATATATAAATTACTAGACACATACAACCTATCAAGATTGAGCCAGGAAGAAATCAAAAACCTGAATAAACCAATAACAAATGACAAGATAGAGACAGTAATAAAAAGTGTCCCATCAAAGAAAAGTCCAGGACCCGATACCTTCACTGCTGAATTCTGTTGCATTCAAAGAAGAGTTAATACCAATCCTACTTAAACTATTTCAAAAAATCAAGGAGAAGGAAATACTTCCAAACTTATTCTATAAGACTTACATCACCCTGATACCAAAACCAAAGACAAAACAAAAAAAGAAACTTTCTTGTCTCGGCTCCAAATATTCCTTGTTCAGACAGATTTTGCCTGACCACCAGATCTAGGATCGACCCCTCTGCCCCTTCCTGCTTATATCATCACGTCTGTTCTCTCTGCAGTAGGTCTCCTGTCCCCACGATTTGGGCTCTGGGAGAGCAGGAGCCTGGCCTCTCTAGTTTACCTTTCCATTGCCAGAACCTAGAAGACTGTCTGGCATTATTTGAGTGCTTGATGAACTAATTAATTTTAAAATGCTATTTCCAGCATGATTTCCAGCCGCCTTTCTGCATAAACTCTGCACCAGCCAAATTAACCTTTCTCTTTCCTTGGTGTCTTGTCTTTCCACTTCTGTGCCTTTGCTCCTAACGTTTTCCTTCTCCTTCCTGCAAGCCCAACCCAAAGCATACTTCCTCCGTGATGCTTTCTCTTACTGTTAAAGGGTGACATCAAGGGAGGCTTTTCCACCACCGAACTCTTTACAGCACTTTTTTTCTATATTGATCATTTGGTACTTTTTGTGTTCATGTATGTTTATTACTCCAGATATGCTGTAAACTAGAAAACAGAAAGTATACTTTTTTAAGTTTTCCATATTTTGTGTCTAACAAAATACTTTATGTGTGACTGGCACTCAATACTGTTTTGGGTTTGTTAATCAGTATTCTTTCTGGCACATTGGTTGGAAGCAAAGTTCCTAATGTGGGTTTCCCCTTATATTTCCCTTATGTTTTTCTGGGCTTACCATGTGAGCTTAATAAACAGGATTCATTTTTGTAGACTTCTTTCTAATTTTACTTGAAGAATACTGATATATGTTACTATTTCTTGCATGCTTTTTCTTGTAGTGTACTTGAGAAATTTCCTAAGGAGTTAATGAAGCTGAGTAATTGCCAGTATAGCATGAAATTAAAGCAAAACAAAAATGAGGCTGCAAATGGAATGAACAGTTTAAGCTATACCTATATTGGGATCAGATAGGGTACTTATGATGCAAGAAATATATCCAATCTTTATTCTGGCTAACTAGAGAGAGCTATTTTTTCATTTTGGAATAAAAGTCAAAACCAGTTTAAGATCATAAGTTACCTTTAAGAGGCTTAGTGTGGCTAATATTAGCATATTGCTTTTTACCTGAGTTAACATGCTCAAGGGCTTTGGTACCTTCATCTAAAAATACTTTTCAATATAAAATAAAATCACTGGAGTAAATTTTTTTATTGAAAATGTGATAGAGAAAAGTTGTTTTTTATGCAGTGATTTCACTGCAAGATTGGGGCAGGTGGTAAGGAATGGATCAGTCAGTTATAAAACTAAGGAGGGCTCCAGGGTTCCTCCCGTGACAAAGGTCACAAGATGTGTCAAGAAGCTTTGGTGGCACCACTCTGGCTTGAAGGAGGGGAACACATCTGAATGTGTCTTGATATGTGAAGTGTTTTCTGAACTTGTGTCTTTGGACACTCCTAGAACCAGAACTGAGCCACATGGTTATCCATTTTTATTGTATCACACATGAGAGTTGACTTTTGTTTTATATTCTTCACTACTTCCCCCATGGATCCCAAGCTAATTTAATAGGGTTGTGTGTTGGAGGGCTCTGACAATTGACACTTTTCTGAAAGGAACAGGTAGAGCCACAGTCCCCAACCCCCGGGCCATGGACCAGTACCAGTCTGTGGCCTGTTAGGAACCGGGCTGCACAGCAGGAGGTGAACTACGGGCAAGTGAGTGAAGCTCCATCTGTATTTACAGCTGCTCCCCATCATTCACATCACCACCTGAGCTCCACCTCCTGTCGGATCAGCAGGGCATTAGATTCTCATAGGAGCACGAACCCTACTGTAAACTGTGCATGCGAGGGATCTAGGTTGTGCTCCTTATGAGAATCTAATGCATGATGATCTGAGGTGGAGCGGAGGTGGTGATGCTAGCACTGGGGAATGGCTGCAAATACAGATTATCAGTAGCAGAGAAGTCTGACTGCACAGAGACCATAATAAATCAGTTGCCTGCAGACTCATATCAGAACCCTATCAGTGAGTGGCAAGTGACAATATAACAATATAATAATAGAAATCAAGTGCACAATAAATGTAATGCACTTGAATCATCCTGCAACCATCCCCCCCTCAGTCCATGGAAGAATTGTCTTCCATTAAACTGTTCCCTGGTGCCAAAAAAGTTGGTGACCACTGAAGTAGAGGATGAAGGGAAACAAACAAAAAAGGAGGTCATATTTGGAGACCCTCAGCCTCCTTATTAAAGCACACCTGTGCATTTGGATCATTAGCACTGCGGTAGGAGGGTTGCCCAAGCTAACATACATAGTTACAGGTGTGGCGACTTTGCCTAACATCATCAGGGACATCTCTGTGCCCCTCGACCTTGAAATAGACACCACTTCAATAGAATCAATGCAGTCAGCAGTTTATAAACTCCTCCCTTCCTGTCCTCTGCAGCTGTATGTCACTGTCCACTTCCATGGGCACTGCAATGCAAAAACAACTGATAATCATGTAGTTCAGAGGGGGATTTGAAAGATTCTGAGCTGATGCTGAAAGCTGATGAAAGACATGCTAAACGCTGTCTCCAACACTCTGTCCTGTGTAAGCCTCACAGCTCTGTGAGGTGGGCAGTTATTACGTCTCCTCTTTTAAAGACAAGGAGAGCAAGGCTCAAAATTTTGAACCCAGAAGTCTCTCAGTCTAAAGCTCAGAATTTTTCAGCTACATAAAGGCTTCTATATCAACCGTGGAGTTTGGTTTTTCGGGCAGTTACATGCAGACCTTAGGAGCCTAGTAATGGTTTTCAAATACTGTATATATTTGGAGCTCTCACTGACCAGCTGTCATAATCCATATTCTGCTACTGTAACAGAATACCTGAGACCGGATAATTTACAAAGATCAGAGATTTATTTCTTATAGTTCTAGAGGCTGGGAAGTCCAAGGTCAAGGGGCCACATCTGGTGAGGGCCTTCTAGCTGTGTCATCTCATGGCAGAAGGTGGAAGGGTGAGAGAGAGCGAGCGAGCATGTGCCTTTTTGCAAATACCTTTAATCTGGCTTAAATGAAGACAGTTGCATTCTCTTATCTGCTTCTTACATTCAGTCTGTTGTGATAGGTTGTTTTGGACAATGTATGTGAAAAAAAAAAAATCAGCCTTACCCAGATAAGTAGTTGGAAAAAAAGAAGGACTTTACAGACTCCTGAAAGGGTTTTGGGGACGTCCTGGAGTCCTCATACCCCACTTTGAGAACTGCTGGCCTAGATTAATTTTAAAACCTAACCCAGACTCCGCTTCTGCTTGGCCTTGGGGAAACCTTACTCAAGGTCTGGATCTCTGTTTCCTCATTCAGGAAAGATGTAATAATCTATATTTCAGACTCCAGAAAATCGAAACTAAATAGAACATAGTCCCTGTACTTAAAAGGCTCTCAGTTGAGTAGCAAAATACTCACTGAGCCTACCACGTGCCATGTACTGTACTTGATGCTTTCGTGAGTTATTTCATTTGTAGAGAATCGTATTTTAAGGCAGCTGTATTCTCACTATTTTATAAATGATGCAGCTGCCCCAGGCAGAAAAGTATAGTAAGTCATCCAGGATCACACAGCCACCGAGAGGTGGGCCTCAGGTTTGAGCTCAGAATTTCCCTCAAAGCTCATGCTGCTTTTGTTATAGCATATGTCTTCCCTCATCTGCAGAACAGTGAAGATGGGACGGTCCCCAAAGGCCCCCCTGTCCTCCTGTGGTTATGATTAAATAGTTCTACTTTACCAAGATAACTTATTCTTATAGTTATTGGAACTTGTGGTTAGAATGAGATTTAAAAAAAACAAAACAAGGACAAGAACAATGTTATAAATGAATATCCTAATCACTCCCCCTGAAGTGAGATTAAAATCTCTTTATTTTTACTGTTTAGCCAAAAGATTATGAACAATGACTAGCATTTCCCCAGTCAATAATAAATATTGAGAACACCTGTAATGTGCAAAGCACCGTGATGGTGGTTGTAAGGAATCCAATGTAGTGAAAGACAAAATTTCCATGCTCTGAATTCGATAGTGTGGTTGGTGAGTTATTGGACAAATAAAACACGGATGCATAGCGAGTGGCCTAACAAGATGAAGGCAAATAACAGCGGACAAATAAGCTTTGTTAGATGGGTGTTCCAGGAGTTTAAAGAGAAAATGATTCTTTTGGACTACAGGGACCAGAGAAAGCTGCCTGGCAGAACTGTGTAGCTTAAAGTCTTGTGTTAGCTGCTAAAAGAGGGTTGGGATTTCCATGGGCCTGGTGAAGAGGGCGCACAATGCAGGCATGCGGAGCTGTCCCTGAGCAGGGAAGAGCATGGGTCTCTGCCGTCCAGAGTGGAAGCCGTCAGAGCACAAAGCACGAAGAACCACGAGCTTACACTTTGGGATGGAGGGCTGTTTCTTTCCTGCCCTCCTTTTGTTTCCTCACTGTTCTGTCTCCCCTGCTGTACCCTTCCCCGCCTTCCCCAGGACTAGTCTCTCCCCTCCCTGACACTTTTTTTCTTATCTTTCTGTTTCTGCTTAACCTTCTCTCCTCCCCTTCCTTTTGCTATGTAGCCCCTCCCCATCTCTCGTGCACAGTGCGACAGTATCAACAAATACTGCATTTATTCAATAAATATGCTCCATCCCATTGTCTTACCTTTGAAATTAAGAAGGCTTTTATAGACTTTTCTAGAGAGAAGAACACCGATTGGACAAAGTTGCTTTTTTCACTTCGGTATGAACTTTTGTGCGCTTTTCTTTGGGACGGTTGCACTAAATAGAAAAGTTTTTCTTGCAGCTCCACCAGTCTTACTGTTAAAAATCATTGAAATTTCATTTCCACAAATTTCTTGAAGGAGTGACTTGGCTTTATTATTTTTTCCTCCTGATTGTTTGTCTTAGTTCATTTGTGCCACTAAAACAAAAATACTCGAGACTGAGTAATTTATAAACAAAAAAAATTTATTTCTCACGTTACGGAGGCTGGGAAGTCCAAGAATAAGGCGCCAACAGATTTGGCATCTGGGGAGGGCGGCTCTCTGCTTCTAGGACTGTGCCTTGTTGCTGCGTCCTGGAGGGAAAGAACATGGCAGAGGGATGGAAGGGCCAAACTCACCCACCTCAAGCCCTTTTATAAGGGCTCCAACCCCATCTATAGGGCTCTGCCCTCATGACATAATCACCTCCTGCTGGTCTCACCTTTTAACACTATCACATTGGTGATTAAGTGTCAACATATGCATTTCGGGGATAGACTCAGACCATACCATTGCTGCTGCTTTTCATTGTTGCAGGAAACTTGCTGCCAGTTTGCCAACTGGCTGCCCGCTTCTCTTCCTTTACACCCTCCCTCCCCCTGTTCTTTGTGCAGAGCATCACAGTGAGGGAGGGGCTTGGGTCACACTCACCTCTTTCTCTTAGCAGGTGCCAGGAGCCCTGTGCTTGGCTGGGGACTGGGCTCCTTCCTGCTCAGGAATCACAGGGAGCTAACATTTTGGAGGCGTTAGCCTTAACACTCACTGCTTCTAGGCAACAGACACAAAAAAGTAGTAAGACAAAGTGATCAGCTGTCACCCTTTACCCAAACAATAGTCTAGGAACGTTTCTAGATCAGCAATTAACTCTGTTCACATTCTTGCAATTCAGTAGTTATCAAGTAGGAATCCTGCCTTTTTATGGCCCCTTTATATAAGTGAGGAAACTGATCATACACTGGAATTAAATAATATCTTTAAGTTTTTACCCAAAATGTCCTTGTATGAAGCAATGATAGCTCACTGAAGGTTTTCTGTCTTATGTAATATTTAACCATCTGAGATCCATATACCATCAAATCTCCAAATCTCCAGAGATTAGTATTAAAGTCTACACTGCCTACAAATAGGAGGCTTGATATTTAAAAAAAAAAAAAAATCTTTCACTAGAAAATATTGTTCTTTTGTATCCTTTCTATATGCGTAGCAATTCTGAAGCAGTGAAAAAGAGTGCAGGCTCTGAGACTAGAATGCCTAGGTTAAAATACTAGAATACTGTTTTGAATGAAGTTAGACTTTCCTTCCAAAAAATTTCTTGGAATAAGTAGATCACTGTAGTCTAGTCGAGAACTATGAGCCTACTCCTTTATCAAGGACATATATAAACTTCCTTACCAAACCCTAGAATCAAAAAATTTGGTTTATTAAATCTAAAAATGTCCAGTGACTTTCTGCTAGATGGACCTGTGGGAGAAGGGCCTTCCAGTAGGAGTAGATGCCAGTAGTGTTCGTGTATTTGCCTGTACAAAAGCCCCCGTGTCGGTACAGAGCATATACAGTGAGCTGTTACTCTTCTCTGATCTTCAGGTTGCCGTGTGCGTTCCTTGCTTTATTTTAATGTGGAGTATCTAGTCACATGTCTTGGGGACAAGAGTGTCTCACAGGATGTAATAAGCAGAGTCCTGAAAAGTTGCTTAGAAATCACTTTTTTAAAGCGAATTATATTGTTACTGCCTGCCTGGGGAAATTCACAATTCACGGAATACTAAGATTAAACCTTTGGCCAAGCCAAAACATTTTTGTAATGTGATTTATCACAGATACCCCAAATTTAACTTTATCTAAAATCTGAATTTTCACAGTGGGTTAAATAGCTGCATGATTTCTTTCCTCTACCAAAAAAACATATATCCTTGTACCCAAAAGAAACTGCTAACACTCTCTCTATATATGTGTACGCGTGTGTGTAAATCTTTGATACAAAGGAATGTTTTAAAAAATACTATATATATGGTAAAAAAAAAAAAAATTTTTCCAGACTTCTAGGACTGTCAGTGGTAAATTATGGTTGCCATGTAACCAAGCCCCTTCTAGATTTTTGGATTGTCACAGGTTGTTCTGATCTGTGTAATATCCATTAATGTCAGTGGAAAGTGTGATGCTGAAGTCCAAGGGCAGTTCTGTGAAAACATATCCCTTACAGAACATCCGTTAAGGTGACAAACAAAACACTGAATTCACTTTTAAGTATTACTAGAATTGACCATGTAAAATTAATAGAGAATAGATGAATGTCATAGAGACCAGTGGGACACCAGTCTCTCCATCGCATTAGTCCTGTGGGGCAAAGCACAGTAGCGTTCTCAAGCACCTCCTAGACCTAATGGCTGAGTTATACCCTGGTTGTAAACAAATTATGTCAATGCTATAAAAATGAACAGACATCAGAGCCGCAACTAGCAAAATCGTCCTCCTACAGACACATCTTGTTGGTCGATGAAGGAAAAATCTAGTAAGACTGAAAAAAGTTAAACAGTAAACTGGAATAATTTGAATGTTCAAATCAAGGTCATTTTTATTCTAATTAAGGTTTGAAAGGAATAAAAAAACTATTTCTGTTTGCTTTTTCTTAGGAAAATAACAAGCCTGAGACATGGACCATCTGTTACACTGACCATGTAACAAGATGTTAGATTTATTCAAACATAATGATATGGTTTGCAGTATATCAGATGTAAGGTCTGGTCTTTCAGATCTGCTGTGATTATGTTGTGCGCCACACTACTGAAGTTATTTAGCTCTCTCTTGTGAGACTGGCGCTATTGCTGCCTGCATTCTGCCAGCGTGAGACACACACGCACACATTCCTAGAGGCAGTGTATTGAAAGTCATAAATAGCATGTTAGCAAAAATATTTATTGAGAGGCCTCTTCTTGAGATTCCAGAGACTTGAGGAAGTTCAGCCCTGATTGAGCAGCACTTTGTTTTGTTTATAACTACAAAGAAAAGAACAGCTCAGAGTCTGTGAAATCCGTTGGATTTACCTGTTTCTGTTTGCTGCCGGGTATTTATTTCCCACTCGCATAATTGTGGACCCATGTATCACACAAAACTCAGTCATAGAAAGATAAGCAACCTACCACACAGGGGACAGACAGAACTTCGGAATGGTGAGAGTTGCCCACTGTTTAATCCTACGGCTAATGGGAAATGTCTCAAAGGTTTCTTTTTGCAGTTCCTTCTTAAATAAAGTCATGTCTTACATATCTAAAAGGTGTTTAGTTGACAGAGTGCAGTTTAGTGCAATATTACTAAAGGATCTTAGGGAAAAAAATGTCATTGTACTTTTCCTAGTTTCCCATAGGGGGAAGAGTTGGGAACCTCTTGTGCTTTGGCATTTATAAAATCGGCCAATGTAAAAGGATCACATTAGTTAAATGTGAGTTCATGAAAGGAGAAAGATATGATAAAGGTAGTTCTATTTTCCTTTCCTCTTAAGGGTACCAAAACTACAACAGGCAGGTCTTTGTGGAACTGTTCTTGAGTGGCTTTTTGAAATCATGGTTTAGTAAAGAATTTTTACCCTTCCTGCTTTCGAAAAGCGTTTGGTGCAGCTTGCAATAAAAACACAGATCCAGTAAGACTAAAAATCTATCAAGATACAAAAGTCAAGTTGTGAAAATAAAGAAGAGAGATATTTTATATATTATAAAAAAAGAAATAATGAAATACCTGAACCCTAAGACAAGTTATATAATCAAACAGAAATCTTAGTTTCTTAATTGCTAGCAAAGTATAGCAGGTAAGATCGTGGGTTCCAAAGATTCTTTTTTTTTAATTTTCAAAACATTTTTAGTTATGATAAAATACACATAACATAAAATTTACCATTTTAACCCTTTTAAGTGTACTGTTTAGTAGTAATATTATCACATTGTTATGCAGCCAGCCTCCAGAACTTTTTTATCTTGTAAAATTGAAACTCTGTACCCATTAAATAACAATTTCCTATTGTCACCTCCCAAGCCCCTGGTAACCACCATTCAGCTTTCTGTGTCTATGAATTTGACTACTCTAGATCCCTCATATAAGTGAAATCATGTAGTATTTGTGTTTTTGTGACTAGCATATTTCACATAGCATAGTATCACAAAGGTTCATCCATGTTGTAGCCTGTGTCGAAATTTCCTTTCTTTTTAAGGCTAATTTTCCATTGTATGTATTTAACACATTTTGTTTATCCATTTATCTGTCAGCGGACACTTGGGTTGGCTATTGTGAAGAATAGTGCTGTAACATGGATGTTCAAATATCTCTTCAATACCCTGCTTTTAATTCTTGCAGAGAGTCTGTAAGTGGAAGTTAGCATTAGGAAACAAGCTTTTCCCAGGTCCAAAGTTCAAGGGCACTGTATCACATATGTCTTTATAAGGATGATGAGTACCAAAAACTGGAATCCATCCTTAGCAGCTGTCTTGCAGGATGCAAGAGGTGCATCTTCCACAAAGGGCTGTTTCTTGGGGCAGAGTTCAGGAGAGGCATAACGTTAAATAATATCTCTGGAAAATGTGCTGCCTTGGAGGCCTGCCTGTGTGATTTTCCAGTGATCTGGCTGAATGTCAGGGGTAACACCTCTGGAAACCATGAAGGAGTGAGTGGTAGGCATGCCCTTAAATCTAGCCACCTGAAAGGTGAGCTCAACTGAGCCCTTGACAAGATCAGTGCAAGGGAGTTTAGAATGGAGGTTGCTGATGAGAACCTAGAGTGGTTGGATGGGAAGTTCAAACCATCCCACAGATTTTGATGCTAAAAGGTGGAAGAGCTTTGGTTGTGCTCTCGCTGTCATAGATGGCCATCTCATGAGGTGTCCATGAAGGTGTTCAGACTGATACTTAGAGCCTCCGAGTTCTGCAGGTATCTGTAGCCTGAAATGCTTTCTAGTTTGGGATTATCAAATATTGACTTCTAGCAAAGTAGAACATGAATATGATTCTAGGATTGCATTTAGTTTGGAGCAATAATTTTCCAAGTCAGCTGCTGCCAGATGGATTTCCAGGTAACTGAATGACTAAGCTTTTTGATTTTTTTAAGTAGTGTCTTGGTGAACCACTACCTAAATACCAAAACAGGAGTGTTCCCTCTGACAGCCATTGGCCAATAGGTTCATTGGACTATTCTCATAATATGAAATAGGGCAACACTGTTGACAGGTAAAGATGGCAAGATAGCATGGGTCTTGTTGGTGAAAAAGTTGTTCAGAATGTTTAGGTGCTAAGTAATTTAATTAGCCAGCATCCAAGTAATTTAAATTGTAAATGCCCTACCCACTCTGATTTTAATGGAGCTTTTTCTAATTCCCACTGTTATTTGGGAATTAAACCCTTTTTCTAATCCAAAATTCTCTCAGAAACAAGGAAAAAAATATTTTCTAACTCCTAATTATTCACTTTTGTTCCAAGTGAAACAGATTTGGAGAAGTTAGATGATTTTAATTTAATATTTTAAAACTATTTCCAAATGATCATACGATTTTAGTTTGATATAATGGATGTTCTAAGAGAGGACCAGATGAAGTTATAGCTACAAATAAAATTGGTTTCCTAGTTTGACAAAATTTCAAATTTATGAAACAATTAAAATGTTTCTTTAAAAATATTTTGGAACTATTGTTTTCATAATTTTAACCCAAGCTCCTTAGAATTGGAACTGGGTCTCTAGGCCCACATTGGCCGTTGTATATATTTATCCAAAAGTAGAGTTTATGCTTTTCCTACAAATGGGATGTTTGGATATGGATGACATGTGCAAAAACATTAGTGTCCATAGTTCAGAAGTAGAGGCTAGCACCTGTCATTTATTCAGGTCTGATGTTCACTTTAGTACAGGGATGTTTCCTACCTCAATAAACTCTTTCCGTCTTTTTATTAGTCCAGTGATCAAGGGTGATTTTTGGTCATGTGTTTACTTTTGGTTTATAGAAGCATTATACAAACTTGCTTCTCTTTCCCAAAGTAGTCAGTATATTTTTACATTATTCTATTCAAAATGAGGTAAAATTATAAAATGAATAAAAGCTTGTAGCAAAGAGTATTTCTGTGAAGTAATATTACAAAATTAATACCAGTATCATGCCCAAAAGCTTGCCCTTGTTTCAACTTCTTTGGATGTCCATTTCTGTACAGTTAATCTAGTTATGCAAAAATGATGGGATGTAAAACGTGTTTTCAAGATGGCCTATTTTCTTGAAATTTCAAGCTATATTGAGTACTCAGTACTCTTCATTTAGAGAACTCAATTTCATGCAGTAGAAACAGCAACAGAATTCAAAAACACAAAATCTTACCACGTAATGGGGAGCAAAGGATAAACAAATGAGTGACTATAACAACAAAACGTAAGAGGGAATGAATATCTCTTTATAGTTGTATGACTCTGGAAAAAAAGAGCTGAAAACTATTACTCAGGCCAGCAGCATGGAAAGAGGAAAAGGCATGGGTTTTGAAGTAAAAAACCTGGGTTTAGATCCTGTCTTCATTGTGTACTTAAAATTCCTCATCATGAACATGAAGATAATTCCTCATAGGGTGTCGTGCAAATTAGCAAGAAGAAACTTAGCTGTGGTGTATGGTAGGTAATTCACACGTGGTAGCCAGGAAGACTGACAGGTTATTTAGGTAATACTTCATGAAAGAGTTAAAAAGAGATGCTATTCATACTGAAATGGCAAGAAAAGCTTTCTTGGGGTATGTTATCACACATTAACGTTCTAATCTGTTTTCAAGTGGAATCTGAGGACTCTCTTTAACCTTTTATCTGTGTGTGGATGTTTTGTTAACACATCTGGTAACAGAAACACTTTGACATGGAGGTGTTTAGTTCTCATGTTCTACCCTAGGCAAGTCACTTTCACCTTCTGAAAATCTGTATTACCTCTGGTTTTTTCCTAGATTTACAATCCTATATATAGAAATATTAAAATAATAATAACATAGGATTGTTTTCCTGAAAAGTCATTTTAAGAGTTTGATTTTTTTCTTGGTTTGTTTCAACCAAAGTGATCATTGGTCTCTCAAGAAGCATTTTTTTAAATTTCAGGATATTACAGGAGTACAAATATTTTGGTTACATGAATTGCTTTTGTACAGTTTGAGTCAAAGGTATAAGTGTGTCCATCACCCAGATAGTGTATATTGTACCCGTTATGTGTGAATATACCCATCCCCTCCTCCCCCTACCACCTGCTTGATTTCCATTGAATTTTACTACTATATGTGCACGAGTATTGATCTATTAGTTCCAATTTAGTACTGAGTACATGTGGTGTTTATTTTTCCATTCTTGTAATACTTCACTTAAAAGGATGGTCTCCAGTTCCATCCGGGTTGTTAGAAAAGATATTAGTTCATCATTTTTTGTGGCTGAGTAATATTCAATGGTTTACATATACCACATTTTATTAATCCACTCCTGTATTGATGGGCACTTGGGTTGTTTCCACATCTTGCAATCGTGAATTGTACTGCTTATAAAACATTAGAGTGCAAGTATCTTTCTTATATAATGTCTTTTTTTTTTCCTCTGGGTAAATACCCAGTAGTGGGATTGCTGGATCAAATGGTAGGTCTGCTTTTAGTTCTTTGAGGTATCGCCACACTACTTTCCATAGAGGCTGTATTAGTTTGCAGTCCCACTAACAGTGTGTAAATGTTCGTTTCTCTCCACATCCGTGCCAGCATCTGTTGTTGTGGGACTTTTTGATAAAAACCATTTTCACTGGAGTTAGGTGATATCTCATTGTGGTTTTGTTTTACATTTCCCTGATGATTAATGATGTTGAGCATTTTTTCATATGTTTTTTAGCCATTAGTTTATCTTCTTTTGAGAAGCTTCTGTTCATGTCTTTTGCCCACTTTTTAATGGGGTTTTTTTGATGTTTTCTTGCTGATTTTCTTGAGTTCTTTGTAGATTGTGGTTATCAGCCCTTTATTGGGTGTACAGCATGCAAATATTTTCTCCCATTCTATAGCTTGTCTATTTGCTCTTGTTGATGTTCTCTTGGCTGTGCAGAAGCTTTTTAATTTACTCATGTCCCATTTATATATTTTTGTTGTTGCTGTGATTGCTTTTGGGGTTGTCTTCATAAATTCTTTGCCTAGGCTGATGTCTATAAGAGTTTTTCCAACTTCTTCTTCTAGAATTCTTATAGTTTCATGCCTTAGGTTTAAGTCTGTTTTTTATAAATTTAAGAACTTTCATGTACTTGGTTCCTACATCCTTGAAAGATTGGAATTATTGTTAGTATTCAAATTTTACATATGATAAGCTTGAGTCTCAGAAGTTACACAGTTACAGTATCACAAAGCCAGCACACTGAAGGGCTGATGGGCCGTGCATCTCTGGGCCCTGCTGGTGCAAAGCCAAGGATGCCAGCTTAAGGAATGAAATGTATATGAGAGCACTTTTAAAACTTCACAGTGTCAAATGCATATTGTGTTATTTTTTATTATTTTTTGGAGACAGAGGCTCACTCCGTCACATTGGCTAGAGTGCAGTGGCATCAGCCTAGCTCACAGCAACCTCAAACTCCTGGGCTAAAGCGATCCTCTTGCCACAGCCCTGGTAGCTGGGACTACAGGCCTGCACCATAACACCCGGCTAATTTTTTTTTCCTATTTTTAGTAGAAACGGGGTCTCACTCTTGCTCAGCCTGGTTTCGAACTCCTGAGCTCAAGTGATCCTCCCACTTTGGCCTCCCAGAATGCTAGGATTACGAGTGGGAGCCACCACGCCTGGACTCATGTTGTGTTATGTTCCTTGGGCATCTACTTTACCTCAAGTTGTAATATCTCTCTCTCTCTCTTTCTCTCTCTTTCTCTCTTTTTCTGGAAACTTTTTGAAAACTTCACAAGTGCCATATCTAATTTTCTGGCCACTTGATAATGTTACTTTTTGTAAATTACCGGTAGAGCATTCTGCATAAATGCACAGCTCTGCAAAGATTTCACTATTAGGAAGGACAATAAAACTCAACCAACTTGCCAACATGGCAACGAAACTGAAAGAAATAAGAAACACAAACCTGCACCACATCAAATGTGGAGTCTAAATTTAAACTGTACGAGTCTTGCAAAAAAGCATTTAACCTGAGAAATGAGCATAAAAACTGTTCTAGAACAAGTGAAATGCTTATACCCATGGCAGTTTTAAATGCTAAAACTATCCACAGTCCCTTCCACAAGCCAGTACCCATGGGATTCACTCAGAAGACAATGCATGCCAAAACAATACATGTTGGACATGCATACTGGCATCCCAAAAAATTGAATAAAAACATTGAAAGAAACTGTAAAATAAACATGTTTAAAATATAGAGATATGAAGTGATATAATAACCATAAAGCATGAAATATCTGTGGAAAACAACAGAAGTATTTGAGAAAGAACAGAGCATTTCTAAGCTCAACATGAAAAATATTGCCATTACAATTAAAACACTATAGATAATAAAGAGTACATTAGACATAGCCAAAGAAAAAAGTATTTAATTGGAAAATAGATCTGAGAAAATCACCTGGAATGCAGTACAGACAGGTAAAAAGAAAATATGAAAGGGAAGTTAGTGTGGAAGACACAATGAGAAGGTCCAACACATTGCTAATAGGAGTTCAAAAAGGAAAAATAACAAGAATGGAACAGGGGTGATATTTGAAGAAACAATGGCTAAAAACATTTTAGAACTGAAGGAATACTTACATCTTCAAATTGAATAAGGACATTTGAGTCCTGAACAGGAGAAATAAAAATCAGTCTGCACCTAGGTACATCATAATGAAATGCAGGCATCAAATAAATAGAGAAAAATTTTTAAAGTTACCAGAGAGAAAGTGCAGGTTACCTGTGGGAGATTGACAATTAGACTAACAGGAAATTTCCCCAAAAGCCACACGTAAGACCCAGGTATAGTGGAATACTATCTTCAAAGTACCTAAGGAAATTACCTGTCAAGGTAGAAATCTGTACCTTTTTAAATTATCATCCAAGAATGAAGGTGAAATACAAAACATTTTCAGACAAAATGAGACCAGAAGACTTGAACATTTAGCAACTGACCACTGCTGAAAGAATTACTAAAAACTATTCTCAAATAAGTAAAAAGTTGAACTCAGAGGAGTGAAGTGCAAGAAGTGATGGTGGTCAAGGAAACACATGGGTAAATCTAAACAGACATGGAGTGTGTATGTATGAGAGAAACAAACTATTTTGAAAGCAAGTTGAATTTTAAATACTAAAGAACAGTAACAGGGAAGTTGGGAAGCAGTAGACTAAAGATAAAATACTCTGAATATTTTCTGTTTCTCATGGGGAAGCTATTGATTAACTTTAGATCTCTAAGTATGCAAGTCCATAACTTAAATAATTATTTAAAGTATAAAAATATAATGTATACCTTGTAAATCCATCCAGTAAGGGGAGAGGGGCTGTTAAAAAGCTGCATCAATCCAATAAAAACAAGGAAAGTACAAAGAAGGGAAAGAGGAAGGAAAGAAAGTTAAAATGGTAGGGAAAATCCAAATATATGAGTAATCGTGGTAAATGAAAACAGATTAAACTGAGCTATTAAAATACAGAGATTGTAAGATTTTTTTAATCCACCGTTTTGCTGTTTATAAGATACATGTGTGAAATAGAATTATATGGGAAGTTCGAAACTGAGGGATTAAAAGAAAGGGGGTGGTGATGCCAGAAAAGTTCTAAAGAGAGCAAGAAAAAGAAAGAGATGGAGAGAAAGAATAAAGAACAATGTTAAGATCAGACAAAATTTTTAGGCAAAAATAAATAAATAAATAAATAAAAACAGTGCTACGTACATAGTGATAGAAGGAAAAATCACCAAAGAAGAAACCCAAATGGTCAACATTTGGAAAAAATGTTGAGCCTACTGGTGATGATGGAAATGGAAATAAAAGCAATGATGTCCCCCCCCTTCAAACCTCATCACGTGGAAGAAATTTACATCGGATAATGGCAAGCACTGTTGGGGACATGGAGTAAGGGCAGTCTCAAGCCCTGCTGGCGGGAGTGGAAGCAGAGGTTGTGCACGAATGAATCTATGACTCCGCAGGTCTGTTTCTATCCTGCATCGTATAGAAACGCACAAGGGTGTTCCTTGGTCATCATTCGCAATCGCAATAAGGAGGAAGCAACCCAAATGCCCATCAGTAGTGGAATAGATAAGTAAATGCTGATATATTCAAACAAATGAAGCTTGAAGCAGTTAAAATGAATTAATTTAGTGTTACCTGTATTAAAATAGACACAGCTCAGATTTACACGTTGCATAAAAATAAGTCTGCAGAAGGATGTGCATATATAATTTCAAATTTACATAAAACAAAGCAGTCCTGTATGCTGTTTTTATAGATACATACATGTGTGGCAAAATACACACATCTGAGAGGAAAGGATAATCACCCAAAATGGGTGGTTCCCTTCTTAAGTGAGGAAGAGATGGACAGGACCCAGGAGGAGATAGAGTGGGCCATGTTGAAATTTTAAAAAGCTGAAGCACACATGGCAAAAATATTAGCATTTGCTAATGTTGTTAATTCTGGACAGTAGAGCAGTAGGCTCCTGTGATGATATTGTGTGTGTGCTTGAAATATTTCCTTAATTAAAAATGGCTTCTGTGCGGTCACCCGGCCAGCTCAGTTGGTAGAGCATGAGACTCTTAAAAATGGCTTCTAGCTTCCTGTGGCAGAGGAAAGACATACAATGTAGAGAACGGTGTGCTGCATTTCATTACGGCTTCCCCATATCTGGCATTTGGAGTTGAGATGCGAGAGATTTCTGCCAGTTCAGGGGAGCCCAATGGTGCATCCTGGAAGAGGTATCACGACGTTGCTTTCCTGCATCCCCCTTAGAAATGGATCGGCCACCATGACCTCTTTTGTGTTTCTTTGGCCTTTGTCAAGTCCTTTCCCATTTTTCACTAATAGTCTCTTTTTCACTTTTTACAGTCTGGTCATCATAAACCAGTAGCTCCCCAGGGACTTCCAAAAGGTTTATTATAATACTTTGAGGAAAAACAAAGTGATGCCTTGCTTCTCAAGGGAAGAGAAAATAATGACTTCTGTTGTTCTATAACATGGATTTTTATGGAAACATTTGGATGATGGGGGGAGAGGACTGGTTGGTTGTGTGTGGAAGCATTTGTATTTATTGTGCCAAACTCCCATATCTTGTTGTCACTTTATCTGAGAGATTCCATTGTTGCAAATACTTAACAAACACGTTTCATGACCTCCGTACGGAAGGCCCATGCAGAAATAAGATAGACCATTGGTCTTCTATGTTCCTAGCATCTAGTACAGTCCTTTCCAAATAGTAAGTGCTTAATATCTGTGGCCGAAAAGGAACAAGAGTCTATGGGCTTCGCCCCGAATCACAGCAGCAACTCTGCTTTATATGTGATCTCACTATAACATACACCACATTACTCTTGACACAAAATGAAATCATGGCACGTTTTGAAAAGATTGGTTTCAGCACTTCTGACACATTCTTACAGGGTACTAGTAAATGACCCAGCAGTGTTGGTCTAGAAGCAATTTACCAATCACTATGAAAGGCATCTAACTTGTCTTTAAAATACACATCTGCTCCGTGTTGAAGCCAAAAGGAAAATTCTGACTCAGATCGCTTATTAAGCTGCCTGGGGCTGCCAGTCTGGGTTTGATAATGAATCTTGCATTCTCAGACATTTTCTTCTTTTCCTCTGCAGAGAGAAGATGCATCAGTCTGCCATGTATGAACTGTGCCAGGGGATGCACCAAATCAGCCTTCAGTTCGTCCGACTGCAGCTCACCTTTGAAGAATACTCCATCATGAAAGTTTTGCTGCTACTAAGCACAAGTAAATTGATGTCCACCCTGACACTTTTTCTACATTGTCACATCACCTTCCCTGTAGGAGAGTAGCCTATTTATACTTTTCAGGTGGTTGGTACAAAAAAAAAAAAAAAGAAAAAGAAATGGGAGGAAGGTCTTGGCCTTTGAGGAACTAGGTTACTTGCAGAGTATGAAGTTTGGGGCATATAGAAAGGGCATATCCCTTCATTCCTTCATCCACCCAAAACCACTGAATATTTATTAAATGTCTGTTATGTGTATGGTAGGATTGGGCAGTTCAGCAAACACAAGGATTAATGAAGTACAGTCTCTAACTTATACTATGCTATAAGACAAGTTCAAAGACATCTTTAATACATGTGGAAAGTGATGATTTGGTTATTTACTACGATAGAGGTAAGGAATGTCAAGGTCTCAGAGACACTGGGGACCTGGGAGGGAAACATGGTGCCGCTGATCATGGCAGGCTTTGCCAGGGCTGTCTATTGGACAGGAGGTGAGCCGCGGCAGCCCTGTCCGGGAACAGTGTGAGTGTGGGCGTGTGGGAAAGCATGTATAGGCAAGAGTGTGTAGTTCGGGGGTGGGAGGAGGGCTCCTTGTGCCTTTTATTTTTTAATTTTTTATTTTATTGATATATTCATTTAATTTTTCAAGGTACATCAAGTTATGTGGGGAATAAGTTTGAGATGAAGAAGTCTGGACCTCAGTAGGTAGGCAGGGACGTGCAACACGGAAGGCTTTTTGAGCAGTGGGACAACATGGTCAAAACTGTATTTTCTGGCTTTATGAGGATGTATCTGGCAGTGGAATGGATTCAGGGGGCGGGAGAAGGGGAAGGAGAGAAACAGAGACAGATCTTAGCCTGACTGAAAGCACAGAGACCTGCTGGGAGGCTGTGGAAATCAGGATAACGGGTACCACGGTGGTCAGGAGCAAGTGGACTCGAGGCACTGCAGACTTGGCCTTGGCACCTGCCTGCCAAGGGGAAACGAAAGTGCTGCGGGTCAGAAGCAACACAGGTTTTCAGCACAGAGAAATGACTAGCGCAGTAGCACTGCCATTAATAGAAATATGTAAATGTTGAGACTTAGAGCAGAATTTGTGGCCTGTAAGATGAGTTCTATTTTGGATGGGTTAATTTATTGATGCCAACTCTGTATCCTCATAGAGCTGGCCAAAAGATAGGGAAGATTCGGGACTGGAACACAGAAGACAAATTTGGGCATTGAGATATAATCTGAAATTATCCTTATGGAAAACCATAGCGTAAACTCCCAGCAGTGAGTGGGGTACCATAGTACAGAAAGGAGAGGAAAGAGCCAGTTGAGCTATGTGAAAGGAGGGGGCCGAGGCTGAAGGTCCAGAGACACAACTGTCGGAGAGGCACAGAAACTGGGAGAGTGTGTGATAGTGGAAGCCAGGGGTTGAGGGTTTGCAAAAGGGGAATGACTATGGCATGGCTTCCACAGGGAAAGTTGAGAACACTGACAGGAGGCCACTGGAGTTGACCACTGGTCATTGGGCAGGTGCCAGAATGCCAGGGACTCGCAGATTGATGGAAAGCTTTTAAGGTTTCTGGAACCAAGTATTGGAGGAGAGAAGTTGATGGCATAAGGTGCCAGAGGAGACAAAGAGAGGACAGGATTAGCCTTGACAAGGATGTTGGGCACTTGTTCCTCAGACAACGGCCCAGAAATTTTCAAACAGAGGGGAAAGAATTTGAGGAAGCTCCTATCAGATGAGAGCTAGACCCAGAATGGTGACAGGAGATGGTATAGAGAGGAAAACTCTGAGGCAAGTGCTATGGCCACTGAGGAACTGAGAAATGTTCCAGATGTCAAGAGCCGGCAAGAATGCCATGCCAGGTGGCATGGGGGTCAGAGGAGAGGGTGTCCCCTGACGACCCGGAAGCAAAAATGAATATCCAGTCCATTCCCAGTGCTTGTCCTGGGCCCCTGAGTCAGAGGTGTAGGAGAAGACCGGTCTTCAGGGGAGTCATTTGGAGGCATCACTAGCCAAGGTGGTCAGGGTAGAACGGGGAAGAAGAAAGAGACGTTACTTCCAGCAGAGGAGGACTGTGTCTGCGGAGAGTGAGCCTGAATCAGGTGGTGACCAGAGCAGGAAGAGGGTTTGCAGTGGCAACGGGCATAATCATCCTGCCTCACGTATGGTTAGCACCTCGCAATTGACAAAGTGTTTTTCCAAATATGATCGAATTTAATGCTTAAAATAACCCTGGGAGATGGATAGCCCCATTCTAAAGTTGACAAAACGGAGGTTCCTACATGTGATCTGTTCAGTATCCTGTATGAGTTAGGATCCAAACCAAGGGCTTGGGACTCCACATCCAGTGCTTGTCCCGCTCTCCCAGGATGGCGGGTGGCAGGTGGCACAGGGTGGCAGCAGGGAGCGCAGCCTGTCCAGCAGGTGGAATCACAGACTCCGCGGCGGGCAGAGGGGGCAAACTGGCAGCCCTGGTAGGGAGGTGGGGCCAGAAGTTCACAGCTGTGTTTTGTTTGGCCAGCACAGGTTTTTTGGGTTGCTTTTGGCCTTTTGTTTTGTTTTATTTTCATTGAATTTGATTGCCCGGGGCAGGGCATGTTCTCTCCAGTTTGCCACAGGCCCCACCATTCCTCACTAATTACGCCCAGCCCGGTCTCCCGTAGCTTCTGTGTTTGCAAGCCCTCGTCTGCAGGGTCACCTCCCCGCTGCACTCTCATCGCGGTTTCTGATGTTCCTCATTTATCCTTCCTGGGTATCACTTTAGAACTGTCATCTTTGAATTCAGTGAAAGTGATCTTATTCCCCTTCCAAGCTAGGTGATTAACCATTACTGGTTAGAAAAATGTAAATTAAAAAAAAAAAATTTAGATGGATGATAACATTTAAATGAAAATATTTTTTTTCTAAAAAGCGTGTGATACTAATTCTTTATAAAGTCTGACTGCTCAATCTTAATTCACGTCTTATCCTTGCACCTTTTTACATACTCTTCAGCCTTTAATAGATTCTGAAATCATTTTGAAAATACTTGAATTAATTTATTAGCTTCCACATAACTCAGTACTTTCAATTCTGATTTTTTTTAAATGCAGAAAAAGCAAAATAAAAAGGCAGGAAAACATAGGTGAAGAATTTTATGAATCATAGAAACTGCAGGCTTTTAGTTTCTTAAGCTATCACAGATTAGCAAAAGAAGCTAATCTGTGATAGAATGCATGAAAATGTTTTGTCTTATTTGGGAGTATTAAATTGCACACCTGATGTCCAGTGTATCAGTAAAGTTTTTTTAGTGATGACATCAAGAGAATCTCATGTTCTTTATGCTTACGGAGGAAAGCAGACAAACTTCCACCCAGTTGTCTCTTTGCTCCTCTCCAACCCATAGATTTTGGGTGATTTCCAGCAGCCCTGCTGCATTTAATAAGGAAATTCAGAAACTCTAGGCAGATCTCCAAAATGTAAGGTTTTGCTTAAGTTCTCTTTATTTGTAGGTTTGTTTCAACTTCTAAAAAAATCTGGGTGGGAAACTGGTACAATATATTTCAGTTACAGCAATAAAATATAGGTAATAATACTTGACACAAGTTATAATCTTTAGAATTTTTGATGGCACAACTATCAGACCTATGAATTTGGTTGATCTTAGCAGATGTATTGTAATTTAACAGTGAAATTGATTCAATCTATTCTGCTAGTTAATTTTTTCATGTATAGGATGACATCCAAATAAGTATCTATATTGGAAAACTAAATGTTTATACAATTTTATAACTTAAAAAAAAGCTAATCTGGATGAGCAGTATAAGATGTTGTTTGCAAATTTTTCAGTTTCTTTTAGAAAGTTTTAAGTTTAATGTTAAAATTTTGGTAGAAGATGGATCTGTAGTCTTACTATTAACATCCTGGTTATTATCATCCTTTTTTTTAATACTTTTCAAACAAGGTTTGAATTTTAAGAGATTAAAAACTATTTTTTTATGATGATGGCATTTAACTCTTAATGCGAATGTCAGGTATTTAAAACCACAACGAATATTGTGGCAACCTCAGGAATTTGTGCAGTTGCTATTAGGGATTTATTTTTTCCTCCACAGAAATAGAGTTAAATAAACCACAAATCAGCTTTGTGCAGCGGCAGTATTGTAGCTAATGAGGTTTATCCAAGGCATGATTATTGCTAATTGAAAACTTTTCCCAATGCCCTGCAATGACGACTTGCAATGTAGTTGGCATTGGCAATTTTTGATGGTCCCTATGGGGACTGAATTAAAAAAAAATAATAAAACATAAACCACAAATCACAAGCCTCAACAATTAAACTCAAGGTGATTATTAGCATAATATTAGAAGTTAATTTGCAAGATAATCCATGTCTTTTTATAGGATAACAGGATTTATTTGGAAACAGTGCTATGCCTGGCTCCCAGGGCTGTATACAACACCCAGAAACATACTTAGCCATTCTGAAGTGCTGATGACCAAAGTAAATTATTATTTATACCAGTTATGAGAAATTAGCAAATATGATATATAATTAAGAAGTGAAGTAAGAGCATTTTCAAACTCAGAATGTTAATATCCCAAGATGAATTTTCATTGTCTTTATCTCCTAAAAATACAGTTCTAGGTGATTCTAATTTTCAAAGTAAAAGCCTACACATTACTATTTATTGGCCGTAATGAAAAACAAACATGTCAGTAGATTTTCAAAGGGGATATCTCTGGCCCTTAACTTCTGCCCAACACCCGCTCTGGAACACACACCCGGGTGTATCCTTAAAGCATCTTCCTGTGTCCTGAGAAAAGCAGGTCACAGAAGTACTTGATATGCTTCCAGGTCCTGAATCTCAAAATATTCTTTTTAAGTGAAAAATCTTCTTGTTTAAATATAAAAGCTAGTCCCTACATAAATGAAGAAAACATAATCCTTAATTTTCTACTCATTGAAGATAAAAATGTGAACATGGTTCGTTCTCTTTGAAAGTTTCAAATTGTGCCTTGCGTGCTCAGCCACGGTCAGTATCGCACCATTGCAAACACAAACCAGTGCACAGACTCACCATGAGGCTGTTCTGGGAGGTCACATGACAGTACCTCAGTGGTCATGTGATCGTGGAGCATGCAGCATCTCCCCTTGCTAGATGATTGCCAGTTTCCCAGAGTGTCTTTGATATTTGAACTTGACTATGAAGATGCTGCTTTCTAATTCTAGCCCCAGCTTAGTTTGTCTTCAGGTCTCCAATTATGCTGGAAAATCGGTATATTTTCCTACCTCTGAGGTATTGGCAAGTCAGGATTCATAAAATACTTTGATGACAGGCCATGGGCAGTTCAATGCTGTGGTTACGAGGCCGGCTTTGGAAACATGCTACCCCCTTCTCTGCCATTTATTTATTGTGTCCTTGGGCCAGTGACTCAACCTCCAGTCTTTAGTTTCCTAATCTGTAAGATGAGAATAATATAATGGTTATACCATAATATTGGTGTCAAGATTAAGTGAATTACTATATGCAAAGTGTATAAGAATACACATCTAATAAATGGGAGTTATTTTCTTGTGTATGCATGTGTATAAGTGTTTGCCAATAGATAACTGGCATGTTTATGCATAACTGCAGTTAATGGAAATTCAGTACCTAACCTCCAAATCAGAATATGACCTTAACTGCTAAGATGCTAAAGTTGTTTTCTATCCTGGGAATTTACATGTCTGTATTCCTTAACACAGTTCCAAAGGATGGCCTCAAAAGCCAGGCTGCATTTGAAGAAATGAGGACAAATTACATCAAAGAACTGAGGAAGATGGTGACTAAGTGTCCCAACAATTCTGGGCAGAGCTGGCAGAGGTTCTACCAACTGACCAAGCTTCTGGACTCCATGCATGACGTGAGTAAAGCCCTTGGTTCCTATTAAGTTAAGGATCAGCAATTGCACACACGCACTGTTGACCATACAAAACTAGAGAGCTGAGAGTTTTCGGGGCTTTAGGAAGAATCAGGGTGAGTTATCCAGAGGGAGACAGCAAGAGTTAAAAACTGATTAAGGAAATTTCTCTCCAAATAACCTCTGGAACAAACCCCATTCACAAGCAAAGGGCATGGCTCCCTGCCCTGGGCCAGGGAAGGCCCTCTGGTTTGCTACAGGTGTCAGATTGAGTTTCACATTTTTGCTTGCAATTTAGGAAATGTTTGGTTAATAAAAATGTTTGCTTTAACATTACATAAATAGTGTCCATCTTCTACAACTGTTAATCTAATAACCCAATCTTTCAAAAAACATTATTAGTGGTTCAGGGCCAACTTGGATTGTCTCAATCTTTGCCAGATTTTGAATCCTATATTCATTATTCTTCATAGGAGTCACCTTTCTTGTCTTGGGTAAATACGGAAAGTGGATTCTGAGCTTTTTTTTCTCTGTTAACCAATTATAGATGTCGTCGAGGTGTTTGTTAGCAGTTTCTACAAAATATTGATTTGGATAACTTGCTTTGTGTGGCGTTTAAAATATGCTTCGCGTTTCACTGTGCAAGCAGCCTCTCCGGTTCTGGCTCACGGAATGTTGTACGCAGTCGTGCTAATTTTGTTCTTCATATTTATGAGGTTTCCATGCTGGCTTTTGGAGAATTTATTGCCCTAGTTCAGCCTATAGGATTTGAATAATAAACTCTTTTTAAAAATATTTTTCTGTTATTAATGAAAATGTTGACAGGCTCGAGAGCCAGTCTTAAAATAGTGTTCCTGTTAAAATAATGGTTCATCCTTCAGAAGTGCCTTTGTGCCAGTGGAATGTTGTCTCTCTGGGATGCTGATGGCTTAGGGTTGATTGATAAAAGAATGTCACTTTCCAGTGTTTTACACTGAGGTCTTATGCATATCACTGACCTTTGCTTTCTCTAAGATTTTCATATGACAAGAGTCAAATTCCTGCAAGGTGAGTTCAGTGATAAATGGTTTTGCTAATTATCGGTGGCTTAAAAAGCATGGTTTAGTAGAAAATATTAGAAAGAAGAGCTGATGGCAAGCAAGGCTTTGGGGAACACAGCAAATGATGCTCTCTGTGACTTACACGAAAGGAAATGCAGAAAACTGGAACAAAAGTTCTCCTACTGATTTTATGTTGAAACCACAAATCATCTGCATGAGATCACATAGCACACTTACTTTCTTCTGTCAATTTTGTTGAAAGGTCTTTAGGACAGAATAGAAACGGGTTATGTGGTTCTTTCTTAAATTCTCTTATTTGTACAAGTAGGTAGGACAAATGCAGTATCAAAATTAGGATGTAACTGTCATCAGGACACGTGATAACAGATGACACATTTTGAAGCAATTTGCATGTAATGAGACTGACAACAGAAGTTAAAACCTGCTTCTTCTCCACAGCCTTTCAGCATCTCTGTACCTTCAGTGGCATAGCACAATGGAAACACTTAAGAGGCCACACTGGTGGTCCCTGGGTCAAAACCTCCTCCACTAGTTTGGTTTTTGTGCCAACACAGTGCTTGGCACAAGATAGGAATTCAGTGAATAGTTTTTGAATGGCTATATCATAAATACTGCTTTTCTGCAAAATTTCCAAGAGCAAATTAGTGTCTTTTTGGTTTTTTTAATTGAGGTATAATTGATATAAACAAATAGAACAAATTTAAAGTGCACAATTTGATAAGTTTTGACATATGTATACACCTATGAAATTATCACCACAATCAAGACAGCAAACATATCCATCACCCCAAAAGTTTCCTCCTGCTCCCCAATTACTCTCTATATTGCTTTCTGTTAATAGAGATTAGTTTGCATTTTCTCATGTTTCATATAAATGGAATAATGTAGCATGTAGTCTTTTTTCACCTGGCTTCCTTCACTTAACATACTCATGTTGAATTTCATCTGTGCTATTGCATTTATCAGTAGTTTGCTGGGCTTTTATTGCTGAGTAGAAGCCCATTGTGTGGATGGTCCAAAATTCATTTGTGCAGTCACCACTTGATGGTCATTTGTGTTGTTTCCAGCTTGGGAGCTATTACAAATAAAGCTGTGCTGAGCATTTATATATTAGTACTATTCTTTGTACAGACATCTACCTGCTTTTTTCTTGGATGAATACCTTGTAGTGGGATGCCTGGGTAATATAGTAGGTGTATTTTCATTTTTAAGAAACTCTCAAACTGTTGTCCAAAATGGATGGACAACTTCATATTCTCTTAGGAAGTGTATGAGAGTTCAGATTGCTCCACATCCTTGCTGATACTTGGCACAGCTAGTCTTTTTAGTCATTTAAATAGCTGTATAGTAGTATCTCACTGTGGTTTTAATTTCCCTTTTCCTAATGATTAATGAAGGTGAACATCCTGTCATGTGCTCATTTACCATCTTTACTTCGTCTTGGGTAAAGTGTCTATTCAGTTCTTTTGCTCTTTTCTCTTAATCAGATTTCTTGTTTTTTGATCGTAGAATCTTAGGAGTTCTTTATATATTCTAGCTATAAATCCTTTATCATATATATGATTTGCAAGTATTTTCTCCTAGTCTGTGGCTGATCTTTTCATTCTCTTAACAGTGTCTTTTCAAGGGCAGGAGTTTTTAATTTAAATGAAGTCCAGTTGATGACTGCTTGCTTTTAGGGTTCATGTTTTCAGTGTTCTGAGAAGTCCTGTGTCACAATGCCAGTGTCACAAAGCTTCTCTCTGTTCTTTTGTAGCATCAATGTCTTTCATTGATGTCCATTGTCTTGGAAACCATTTTATCATGTTTTTTTTTTTTTTTCCTGAGCATTTTTGATTGTTTCAAATGGAAGGGTAAATTCAGTTCATCTTCTACCACCTTGGCTGGAAGAAGAATATATACTTTTTGGGATCATTGGAATCATTCTGATTCTAAAACCTTTATTTTAAAGTGTCAAAAAATGTCTGATCTTAAAGGTGGCCTAACAGAAGCATCTTGAATGCCCTATTTATATTCTTATTCCAGACAGAACATTGAAAAATGCATTGTAAGTCTAGAGCGATCTTTCTAACATTCACACTTACTCAGACTTGAGACTGCCTACAGCTTTTTCATTAGAGTAAATTAGTGAATCAACATTTGCGGAATTTTCTTCAGGGGAACAAAGAGCTATACGACACACTGGCTTTAGACTTCCCACCTAGTTCTGATCACCTTGTGCAAAAGAGAGCATATGTTTCTAAGGGTCACACAACTAAGAACTCTTTGAATATAGATCAAAGTTCTGCTTAAAGAGCATGCATAGTATGCCAGCTCTCAGGACACATGTGCACAGCTCTCAGGACACACGTGGATTTCTTCCACATGGTGCACATATGTGCTGGCAGAACAGTGCCAAGGTGGGTGAAGGGAGCATTCTCTGAAAGAACAGGTTGACAGTTAAGTGTTTAAATCGGTCAACAACTGTAATGAATCATAAGCCTTCTGAACATCAATCTTGCCTCAAAAAATATTTCAAAGAAAGCAGCTGTGGTTAAGGGTCCTAGGAGTAAATGTATTTTTTGCATTGTAAATGTTTGGGTGTCATATGTAAAGCATATAGAATCCTTATTTTACTAGTGAGAACTGACAATAGTCATTTTTTAGCTGTTACTAGGAGTAGCATTTACTTTCCTATGGATGAAAGAAGCATATATCTGATGGATTTATTGCTAACTTCTATTCGTTCTTAGAGATGAAGGGCTATTTATGCTGTAGTCAGTATATAGCTGTGGTCCACAACCCCAGGGCTGCAGACTGGTACCAGTCTGTGGCCTGTTAGGAACTGGGCCACCCAGCAGGAGGTGAGTAGCGGGTAAGTGAGCAAAGCTTCATCTGTATTTACAGCTGCTCCCCATCACTCACATCACCGTCTGAGTTCTGCCTCCTGTCAGATCAGCAGTGGCATTAGATTCTCATAGGAGCATGAACCCTACTGTAAACTGTGCATATGAGGGATCTAGGTTGCATGCCCCTTGAGAATCCATGCTCCATGAGCATCTGATGCCTGATGATCTGACTTGGAGCTGAGGTGGTAATGCTAGCCCTGGGGAGCAGCTGCAAATACAGATTATCATTAGCAGAGAGGTTTGCACAGAGACCATAATATATCAATTGCTTGCAGACTCATATCAACACCCTATCAGTGAGTGGCAAATGACAATTAAGCTGCATCTGGTGGCAGTCTTTAAGTCAGAATCCTACACTTATTTTAGTCTACATGTGGCCCACCCATTATTTTATTTATCATTTATATCTGCGCCTCTTTCCCGCACTGCACACTTGTCTCAGTCACAGTCTTGGTAAGCCCACAAGCTAATAACCCTGGCAAAAATGAATAAAAAACAAACGTCGCTGAAGAGCTTCTTTGAAAAGGGGGAAAGACCCAATGATGAGACAGCAGAAGACTCTAAGACTGCCAACAAAATGAAAGCTGCATTTAAAAGAAAATACCAAGAGTCCTACTTAAATTACGGGTTCATTGCAACAGGTGATTCACATTCTCCAAGCCCCCTTTGTATAATATGTGGCAACCAGCTATCCAATGAAGCCATGAGACCTTCAAAACTGCTTCGAGACCAAACACCCTGCATTAAAAGAAAAAAATATGAACACGAAGAACAGAAGCAATTATTGAAGGCCACCATTTCATCAAACGTGTCTGCTCTGAGAGCATCACTCTTAGTGGCCAACTGCATTGCTAAAGCTAAGAAGCCCTTTACTGTTGGGGAAGAGTTGATCCTGCCTGCTGCTAAGGTCATTTGCTGTGAACTTTTAGGAGATGCTGCAGTTCAAAAGGTGGCACGTGTGCCTCTTTCAGCTCGCACCATAACTAGACAAACTGATGAAACAGCAGAGGATATCGAGGCACAATTGTTAGAGAGGATTAATGAGTCACCATGGTACGCAATCCAGGTTGACAAGTCTACCCGTGTTGACAACAAGGCAACAATGCTTATTTTTATGCAATATATCTTTCAGGAGGATGTGCGTGAGGATATGTTATGTGCACTTTTGTTGCCAACCAACACCACAGCTGCAGATCTATTCAAGTCTTTGAATGATTACGTATCAGGAAAACTGAATTGGTCCTTTTGTGTCGGTACATGCACAGACAGAGTGGCTGCCATGACTGGACGGCTTTCTGGTTTCACTACTCAGGTCAAGGAGGTCGCTTCTGAGTGTGAGTCTACGCACTGTGAAATGCTGGCCAGCCGAAAAATGTCACCTGAGCTAACAGCATTTTGTGGGATGTGATTAAAATTATTAACCACATTAAAGTACATGCCCTTATCTCACGTCTGTTCGCGCAGCTCTGGGAGGAGATGGACACAGAGCACGCACATCTTCTCTCATACCCAGAAGTGAGATGGCTTTCTACAGGCAGACCACTGGCCAGAGTTTTCTTTTATAAAAATAGTCACCACTGGCAGCACATTTCAGTGACACAGAATGGGTTGCAAAACTTGCTTCCTTGTGTGACATATTCAACCCTCTCAACAAACTCAATCTGTCACTTCAGGGGAGAACCACAACTGTGTTGAAGTCGGCAGATAAAGTGGCTGCATTCGAAGCCAAACTGGAATTGTGGGGCAACGAATGAACATTGGGATTTTTGACATGTTTCGAACAGCAGAGGTTTTGAAAGAGACTGAGCCTTCTTTCTCCCACTGGTGCACGATCACCTATCTCAGCTTTCAAAAGAGTTTGTGCATTACTTCCCAACCACAAAAGACCCCCGAACGGGGAGGGAATGGATCTGTGACCCATTTGTGAGTAAGCCAGGTGAATCGACTTTGTCCCTGCCAGAAGAGGATCAGCTGCTTCAGATTGCAAATGACGGTGGCCTTAAAACTATGTCTGATACTCAAACGTCAAATCTCCATACATTCCAGATTAAAGTCAAGGTAGAATATCCTCAGATTGCCACAAAAGCACTGAAAAGCCTGCTTCCATTTCCAACATCTTATCTTTGTGAAGCAGGGTTTTCTGCAGTGACAGCAACCAAAACGAGATTACGGAGTAGACTGGGCATAAGCAACACAGTTTGGGTGTCACTATCTCCCATCACCCCCAGTTGGGACCATCTAGTTGTAGGAAAACAAGCTCAGGGCTCCCACTGATTCTGCACTATGGTGAGGTGTATAATTATTTCATTATATATTACAATGTAATAGTAATGGAAATAAAGTGCACAATAAATGTAATGTGCTTGAATCATCTTGAAACCATCCCCCCTACCGCACTTACCTCGATCCCTGGAAAAATTGTCTTCCATGAAACTGGTCCCTGGTGCCAAAAGGGTTGGGGACCGCTGGTGTGTAGAACTGTTAGTAAAACTGTCAGTAAATATCAAAAATGATATTCATAATATCTCTTGAGGCAAAAATTGCCCTTTTTCTATTAAATTGCCTATAATTGCAATTTTATTTCAGTATAAACACTTAGCAGAAACATGCCTCATGCCTAGCAATGTAGCCAGTGCTACAGAGGTGACAAAATAAATGTATGGCACTGACCCAACCCTCAATTAGCCTAGATTCTATAGAGGTGACGGGAGCATAGTGTAAGGTGGAAAGTAATCAGGTGCCAAAACTGGTCACCTGGGCAGTGGGCCCCTTGAGAGCACGTGTGTGCCCATGCTTTCATTCGTGGAAGCGTACTACCATGTTCCAGGACCAAAGGTGCAAGTGCGGACAAAGTGCCTGTCCTCAGGAATGTGGTAGAGGACCACACTCATCTCATCCAACAGATACTTGAGTTTGTGAAAGTGCCAGGCAGTGTACTAGGGGGGAGAGACCCAAAGGCAAAGCAGCCAGGCAGCACCTGGAGGTCACCGGGCTCCAGGTGTGCCGAGAACTCTGGGGAGGTGGGCACACCATGAGTTGCGGGCTCACTGATATTTATCCCAAGTTGGTGCACCAAGCCTTGCAGAGAAGGTAGAGGAGACAGCTGTGCTGGGCAGGGATCATGGGAGACTTCCATGTCAGAGAATCCTTATTCAATGGCAGAAGAAACAAAGGCACAGGGCATGACTTCTCCAGGTTCCCAGGTGGCAGCTGGAGCCTCCTGGACACGTGGTTCAGTGCTGCCGACACCGCCATCATGGTGAGGGAGTACTTCCGGCTACTAGCAGCTGCTCGTGTTTGGGCTGGGCTGCATTTTGGAGACCAGAAAACCAGCTTCCAGGAACGTTAGAAGCAGCTGCACTGCTCTCCAGCTCTCCAGCTCTCCAGCTCTCCAGCTCTCCAGCCTCATTTGGATCCTCCCTGGCAGGTTCTGGAATGTGTTATTTCTGGGAGATGCAGGGTTACGTTTTGCAGGCAGTCAACCTGGTTTTGTATTAAAATGGCACGCACATTTAGCAGTTCCCAAAACAAGGTGTTAAGTCTGCCTCACCATAGAAGCTGGGCGGGCTTGGGGTTGGAGGCTCTTGTTCCTGCCTGTGGTTATTAAACCTACCCCTTGGCTGGGTGGGCATCAGCGTGTCACTGTGATGCTGTGCTCTGTACGACAGGAGGAAAGTCTGAGAACCCTGCTGCTGAATAACCGCTTGCTGTGCCTCCGGAGGGACTGAATGCCGGACAGCTCAAGTGGCCCTTCGCTAGCCAGGCCCTGGGTACCAACACTTCCCTTCTCCAAGAGGGCACGGCGGGTGGTATGAGGAACAGAGATCTGGTGCTGCGGTGAATACTACACGTGCACACTGCAGAGACTTCATTCCTTAGGTGAAAAGGGCGTTAAGTATCAGTGACACGATAACCAACAAAAGAGATAGTGCTGCACACAGCCACAACTATTAACAAATTATTTTGAGATTCTCGTTGCTCATGTAATGAGCGGCTGTAATGAGCGGCTGCGTTAGCATTGGCTGTGGTAGTGAATTTCCATCCTGATCACACTATAGGGGGTTTAGAGATAGACACAAACCTATTTTAAGCATCTCTTACCACACACTGAAGAACGCAAGCCGCATGCCAGGCTCGTCCAACCATCCACTTGGGCAGCCGGCTCACTTTCACGTTGATTCTGTTTTACATCTTTCTAGTCAAGAAAAGTTTCTCTGCAGGAAAAGCTTTGAGGACAAAATAGGAGCCTGCCCCAAAAAGGTGGCCCCTACAGACAACAGAAAGAGCGTGGCCTGTGGCGCTATGTTGTCCTTTCTTTCCATCACTTTGGCACTTTATTTAAAGTTTCTTCAACTGCAAAATGTCAATAATACCCGTCTTGTAGGAGTTGGGGGAAGTGAATGAAGTAGCACAGGTACTGAGGCATCTACCGCGTAACAGACACTGAACAAACGTTCACCCTCTCTTCCTGCTGCTCAGGTGACAATGAAAGAGAGTATGTGGTTTGTATCTGCAGAAGTACCCAGTGCTGGCAGTACCACGTGTGTGTGTGTGTGTGTGTGTGTGTGTGTGTAAGAGAAATAGAGGATTCAAAGCCACATTCTGTCTTGCTGAGCTGAACAACTATGCAGTATAATTGTTAGCAATGTGACACTGCCTTCTTCTTTGACGGGACCATGACTAAGAAAGGCTCTAAATAAAGGAAGAGGTGTTTATTGCAGAGTCAGCCAAGTGAGCAAAGCCTGATCTTCCAAGGCCCCAGGGGTGAGGGGAGGACAAAAACTATGCAAAGAACCAACTCTTCTTCAAAAGGAAGATTCCAAATTGAATGAATAATTGCCATGGAAGATCTTTCTCTGTGTCTAGTTGGTGAAACCAGTGGAACAATTATTAACTTTTTGCTTTTTTTAATTTTTTTTTAATTTCAAAAAATTTAGGAGGTAAAAGTGTTTTTTGTTATGTGGATAAATTGTACCTTGCTAAAGTCAGGGCCTTCAGTGTACCTGTCACCAGAATATGGCACATACTCTACAGGTAGTTTTTTATCCCTCACTCCCCTCCCACCCTCTCCTCTTATTAGTTTCCAGTGTCCATTACTGCTCTTTATGACCATATAGATCTTTCTTTTAGCTCCCACTTATAAGCAAGAACATCTGGTATTTGTTTTCCATTCCTGAGATACTTCACTTAGGATAATGGTCTCCAGTTCTATCCAAGTTGCTGCAAAAGACATTATTTCATTCCTTTTTATGGCTAAGTAGTACTCTATGGGTTGTGTGTGTGTGTGTGTGTGTGTGTCTACATGTGTATAAATATATATATATCACATTTTCTTTATCCACTTACCAGTTGATAGACACTTAGGTTGATTCCATATCTTAGCTATTGTGAATTGTGCTGAGATAAACAACTGGGTACAGGTGTCTTCTTTATATAGTGACTTTTATAAAAGATACTCAACATCACTAATTATCAGAGAAATGCAAATTAAAACCACAATGAGATACCACCCTATCCCTATCAGAATCACCATTGTTAAAAAGTCAAAAAATAATAGGTGTTAGTGCCACTGTGGTGAAAAGGGAACGCTCGAACACTGTTGGTGGCAATGTAACTTGTACAACCACTATGGAAAGCAGTCTGGAGATTCCTCAAAGAACTAGAAGTAGACCTACCATTGGGTCCAGCAATCCCACTACTGGGTATCTATCCAAAGTATATCTTTTTAAATACCTATAGCAGATAGCGGCTGGTATTTGCATTTACAAGTTTCCTATTTCAAGGGTATAGTCTAGTTTAGAGTGCATTTCTCTGAGTGAATCCTGCAAATGGGTGCTTATTTTAATTTAAAATATTTTATGTTTGTATAATTGAAAAAATACATCAAATATATTTAAAAATAAAAATGGGGGGTGGGAGATTATTGGTCAAAATGTTCTGTTATTTCAGTATGAAGGATAAATATGGACTTAGTGGTTTTAAGTGTGCTGTGGAAAGGTTGGGGTAGTCCAAGGATTGGTGTGTATTACGTGCATAGCTGAGGCTATAAAGCCCAACTGGAAGACATAACGCCCCATAGGGAGATGAAGAGTGTTTTCCCTGTTGTGCCTTTGCTCACCATGTTAGTGATTTAAGGGCAGCATCAGTCAGTGGCTGTGACTGTGTCTCTCGAAGCTCCCCTTGGATTTATAATTGGTCCATATTGTGATAGGCAGCAGAAGAGTTCAATTACTTTTCTTCCTAAAAGTGTTGGGAAGATACTTTCAATAACCAGGACAGTACATAAGAAAAGATATTTTTCAGTGTCCAGTTGTTTCATAGTCTCTGAAATGAGCCATCCCTACCTCAGTTACCCCTTCGGAAGAGCCTCTGAGGCTGTGTGCCAAGGAAGGGCTGCTGAGGGGCCCTGATTTCTGAGTGCGGGGAGCACGCTGGGGCCACACGCCCCTGGCAGGGAAGGCACCGTGACGGGCACCATGCTGGGGCCGAGGACACAACACTAACAAGAGACGTGGGCCCGGCCCTCACAGAGCATGAGCTACTGCAGAATACAGAAGGCAACCTGGAATGAAAACACAGCCAGAAAGGTGTAATGACTGGAACTGGCAGGACCGCGGTGGAGCATCTGGAACATCCAGCGACGGGAGATGGGTCCGTGGCGTGAGGCCAGGGAGACGATGGCCAAGCTGACGCCCAAAGGTCAAGTTGGAGTTTGCCAAATAGAGGGAAGCTACTTTAAGCCAAAGGAGTTAATGTCCCAAAGGAGAGAGAATATGATGATTCTGAGAAACGGAGAATTTCTGAGTATCGCAGTCTCGTGGGAGGAATGGAGAGAGGGCGGGAGGAGACAGTGGAGGGATCTGGAAACAGGTCAGGGGAGCTACTGAGGGATTTTCACGGCCTTGTTAGAGAATCGTGAGCTGCTCTGTCCAATCCAGCAGCCACTGCTATGTGTGGCTATTTACATTTAAATTAAGTAAAAATTAAAATTGAGTCCTCCAATCACACTAGGTGCATTTCAAGTGCTCAGTGGTCACATGTAGCTAGTTGCCACTACATTGGGCAGTGCAAAAAGATGTGCTGGACGGTCAGTAGATTCTAGAGAACATACCAGGGCAGGGGTATGTGGGGGTGAGAAAGCCCAGTGGGGCTGTCGGTGCCGTGGTCCAGGCGAGAGGCGGTGGGGCCGAGTTGGGTGGGGCACCGAGAGAGAGGCTCCGGTGGGGGAATGATGACTCTTGGTGATGAACAGGACACAGAGGTGGAGGAGGGAGCAGGTCAAAGATGACCCCCCAGATTCGGAAGTAGGTAGCTGGGCAGGGGGCACCCTCACAGAAGATGGGACCCAGGGCAAGGAGACCTGGGAGAGAAGATGAAGAGGGTGTTCTGGATGGACAGAATTAGAGATGCTCTCAGGACGTCCCGGGGAAATACCAGGTACACACTGAGCTCTGTGGATGAAGACGAGGAAGGCACCTGTGCTGTAGACAGGGGAGGTGGCAGCATGTGGGTGGTCCCTGAAGCCTGGGAACGAGTAGATGGCGCTGCCCGGGTATTGGTGCAGATCAAGAAGGCAGCTCAGCATTGAACCCCCGGGGAAAAGAGTGGCCACATGGACCAAAACCGGGGCAGTGCCTGCAAAGAGCCCGGGAAGGAGCTGCTGCTAAGGAAGGAAACAGAGGCAACACGAGGGGACACTGGGGACAAGTGAGAAAAGAACGTGTCCCCACTTCATCAATGAGGGGTCTGAGGGCAGAGGCTGCAGGAAGGTCGGTTGGCACATGGTTGGAAAGGCCATTCAGTTGCCACAACCACGAGGAGGATCGCGATTGACTCCACTTGCAGCAATAATGCTCGTGAGGTTTCCAGTGTCGGCATCAGAAGCCGCAAAGCCAACTGTAATTTTGTGAATGTTAAGAGAGTTGTTCAGCAAAGCTCCTTAGTAAAATTGCTTTAATAAAGCGAAAGGAATTATAACTCTTTGTGTTATGTGATGAGATGTATGTAAATGAGCATTTTAAATGTGGTTGAGGGGACATTTAGAGTTTATGTGTTTAAGTATGACTAAGAAATCACAGTCACTCAACAAACCCTGTCTTTGTAATAACCCCAAAACAAACTTTATTCCAGCCCTTGGCCAGCTGTAGTCCACCATATGCATACACCTGTGTGTACATGAGCAGGTGTATAGATCCCGAGTATACAGAGCCTGGCATCAAAAGCAGCTGGGAGGCTTCGGAGCTGATCTTGCATTTCGGGTCATGTTCTAGTTCAGCGACACGGATCCTGAACCCTTCCTTGCCCATCAGTTTCACATTAGACCCTCATTATAGTGACAGTTCATTTCCACTTGCAGCCGCAGAACTTTTATCTTCTTTGGTCTTCTGTGCTTGGTCGTGATTTTTTTATGGCAGACTTAATGCAAAATCTGGGTTATATACTTACCTCTTTGGAAAAGGTTAATTTAAAACATTTCAGTATTTTTGGTGGCTAATTTTGAGACTATTTGCAGTGCTTACCAACAGTTGGTCAATAGCCAGGCAAAATTCTAAAATGTAATTGTACTAGATTTGAAGAAAAAACCTTAAATATAGGAAGATTACCCTTTCTTTATTACTTTAAATTGTGATAAAATACACAAACATAAACTTTACCATCTTAATTTTTAAGTGTACAGTTCAGTAAAGTGCCCTCACATTGTGCAACCATCTCCAGAGCTCTTCATCTTGCAAAACTAAAACTCCATACCCATTAAACAAAAATTCCTCATTCCCTCCTATCCAGCCCCTGAAATCACCCTTCTACTCTCTGTCTCTATAAATTTGACTACTCCAGGTACCTTATCAAAATGGAATCATATAGTATTTGTCTTTTTATGACTAGCTTATTTCACTTAGTATAATATCCTCCAGTTTCATCTGTGTTGTAGCATGTGTCCGTATTTCCTTTTTTAAGGCTGAATGATATTCCATTGTATGCACATACCACATTCTGTTTACCCACTAATCTGCCAAGAGACAGTTGGGTTGCTTCCTCTTGGCTACTGTGAATAGTGCTGCTATGAACATGGATATATAAATATCTCTTTCAGACCCTGCTTTCAGTTATTTGGGGTATATTTCCAGACATGGAATTTCTGGATCATATGATAATTCTACATTTAATTTTTTGAGGAACCACCAAACTGTTTTCCACAGAAGCTGCACATTTTATATTGCCACCAACAGTGCACAAGGGTTTCGATCTCTCTGCACCCTTGCAAGCATATGTTATTTTCTGGGGGTTCGGATAGGTGCTCATCTGAATGGATGTGCAGTGGTATTTCAGTGTAGTCTTGATTTGCATTTCGCTAGTGACCAATGATGTTGAGCATCTTTCCATGTGCTTATTGGTCATTTGTATATCTTCTCTGGAGAAATGTCTTTTCAGGTCTGTTTTTTGCTGTTTTGTTGTTGTTAAGTTTTAGGAGTTATGTATTCTGGATATTAATCATTTACCAGATATGTGATTTGCAAATACTTTCTTCCATTCTGTGTTTTTGTTCCTTTTTGCTTTGTTTGGTGTCTACATCTTCTTTATTTTATGAACTTACAATGATAACAGACAGTAGTTTGTTTCTTTTAATTCTTAACTGGAAAAATTAAAAGCCGTGTCTGATCCCAATTTATCGAAAGAGAGAGAAAAAGTATTTTTTCTCATGATCACCACTCCTTTTGCTTCATTATTAACATTTCACAAATTATAGTCCCATAGAACATATGCCTTTGTTCACAGCTGGTTTTGAAAATTTATAGGAGAGTAACTTTCTGTAAGAATGCTGGGGAAAAACTAGGACCCTGCCTTGTTCTGGGAGGAAATCATGCATTCCATTCCCCCGCAACTCTGTGAGATTTGTGCTGCCACAGGGTGAGCTTTCTGGAAAAAACAAAATTTCAGGTAGAAAGAACCACTAAGGGTCCTGTAGGCCATGATTCTAGAAGATCACGTCTAAATAAAACTGACACACAGGAATCTCGTCTTGATCTGAAATCTATCTAGGGGAGATTCTGGAAAACTTTCTCATTGTCTAACACCTGTGTCGATAAATCCCCCCTCCTACGCAGCCTAAGCTCCTCTTACAATATAATAACAACTGTATAATACCTGGGATTTACATAGTGCCTTTCTTCCTAAGTCCTGTCATTAAATCCTTCTAATGTTTCCATGAGGTGAGGATGAGTAAATATTACTATTTAAACTTAATCACCCCCTGCCTTAATTCCTTTCTCTATAAAAATAGAATAATAGCAATATTTACTCAAGTTATTTCTTACCCTTTTTATAGAGAAAGGAATTAAGATGGGGTGATTAAGTGCATTTTCCTAGGTTCATAAATGAGGCAAGAGCAGGTGCAGGGGTGCAGGAGGGAAGGAAGCACCCGAGGGAGATGTCACCCATGGGTGGCAGGACCAGCCCTCCACCTGGATGGCTCCATGGCCCTGATAGCTTAGGTGTCACTCTGAACTTCTCCACAAAGTGGACATCGCCAGGGTCATTGTCACAATGTTGGCTTTTTGCAGTCCCATGGGGCCCCATACACAGAAGGGTCCCACTCTTGACATAATGTTCTCCCGGCACCATTTTGAAATTCTTAATGAACATTGAACAAGGGACCCCATATTCTCATTGTGTACTGGGCTTCACAAATTATTCAGCCTGTGCATAGTATAACCTATTTAAGGTCGTGTTGATCAGAGGAGATGAGGAGGGGGAAGGGCATCCAGCAGGTGTGCCCAGGGACAAAGGTAGCAGGGGCGTGAAAGGCAGACAGCACGGCTGGAGCCAGCAGGTAAGAATTCAGGGGAACAAGGGATCATCAGTATGGTGAAAGGAGCTTTAAACCTAAGGCCTAACTTGACACAAAATGGAAATAGGGAAGGAATTTCATAAGCAGAGAGACTATGAAGCGACAGAAAAGAGGAACATTATCAGTGCCATTTCAGACTAGAGGAGATCATTTTAAATGATTGATATTTAACAGGCCAGGAAGATGTCAGTTGACCAATTAAGTTCATCAAGGTCATGGTTAAAGGGACTAGAAAATGTATATGGTTACCTTGTGTATAGTCCATCCTCATCCTAAGACTCTGCACTTATGACCTCACCTACTCACTAAAATTTATTTGTAACCCTAAAATCAGTGCTCTGGATACTTTTGCAGTCTTTACCAGACACAGACAGATCAGTGAAAAGTGCCTGCTACCCAATGTGCACCTTCCTGGCCTGTGTCAAACATGGTGACTGTGCTGTCTTGGTTCAGCTTTCATGTTGTAAGTCATCCTTTTCAAGATCTATTTCCTGCTTTTTTTTTTTTTTTTTTTTTTTGCATTTTTGTTTGTTTGGTTTTTGTTGGTGATTTTGCTATTAGATGGCCTCTAAGCATAGAGCCCAAGCACCATCTCTAGCATTCCTAAGTGCAAGAAAGCTGTGATGTGGCCCTACAGAGAAAATATTAATATGTGTGTTAGAGAAGCGTCCTTTGGGCATGAGCTAGAGTGCTGTTGGCCATGAGTTGGATGTTAAGCAGTCAGCAATATACATTAAGTAAGTTGTCTTGAAACAGAAACTCACATAAAATACACATATGTACTGATCATCTGATGGAAAACTTGTGCCCAGCATCTTGTGATAACCTGACCCTGTAATACTGTAGGAAGCAATGGCTCAGTAGTTGCTGAATCAGTGTTTGCAGTGGCTTTATAGGACATAAATACCTCAAATATCGAGACTCAATGGTGAATGTACGTAACCCACGGGGAATGTAGGCTCAAAGGGAAATGACTCAAAGGAACAGCCAAAAATGGAAGGCGTGAGTGATGGAGCGTCTCTGTTTGATTGGCAAATTCCAGAACCTTTAAGCTGGATGATGTCTTGTACCTAGCCCAACCCCCTTACGTATGCAATTCTTTATGAAGCATTTCCTGAAGGCTAGAACAATCTGTATAATAATTGGAAAGCCAGGTCTAGCTCCCATCATATTGCTTCATTTTGAGACCTTCCCCCCCACACACATTTTAGTACTTTTGAAATCAGGAGGCATCTTATACTTGATTTATATATTTTAAACAAACAAAACCTGTTCTCCAAAAAGCTGTTACTAAATCTTTGACAGGCCTTCCAATCTACGGGTCAGCAAACTTTTCTGTCATGGGCCACACACTGCTGTAGGGTTTTGGGGCCAAACGATCTTCGTTACAGCTCCTCAACTGTGCCATTGTAGCGTGAAAGCAGTAATAGATAACGCATCAATGATTGACTGTGGCGTGTTCCCGTTAAACCATTTCATATAATTTTAACATGTCACTAAATACTATCCTTTTGACTTTTTTTGCAACCATTAAAAAGTTTAAAAAACATACAAAATCGAAAAAACTTATAAAAACATTCAGCCAGATTTGGCCTGCAGGCCATAGGTTGCTGACCTGTTTGATTTAATGATATCATAGAATCAAGGAAGAAAAACAGGCCTTGTTCTATTGACTTGAGACACCTTGGTTTCAGTCATTCCTACATAAGGCTGTTTCTGCCACAGGGGTCTGTGCTTTTTTAGTTTTTCAGAAATTGAAATAAGGACTTAACTGCCTAATCTAGCTGGATTTAACCTGATATTTAAGTTGGTAACATATAAACATAAGTTGGTCTGGATTTTTAATTTGCTCAGTGTAGCGTACATTTGCAAAAAAGGTCTAGGAAATATTGAAAACAAAATTAGGAAAAGTTCATACTTCTATATACAGTAACATGCCGATGCATCTCAAACACAACCCTTTCATTAGATTTCCTTTGTTCGGCAGTGTTCTAATTATCCCTTTATCTTTAAGCCCTACTTTCTTCTTTTCCATTGTGTCATTTTTCTTTGTGTTTTTCACATGTACAATAGACCTGATTCACAAGAAGGCAGAACTGTGATCTAGAACGAGACTTGTAATACAAGGAAACTTAAACATGATGGAAATTAAATAAAACAAGACAAATTAGAAGGAAATTGAGCCCATCTTGCTTAACATAGCATCCAAACAACATATGTTGAGGATTTACCATCCATCACTGACCAGAGAGCAATGATTGGTGTGGAATTTGTTATAAAAGTGGTGATGAAGAACAAAGTCAAACACAATCTCAGATAACAGATGTGCTAAGGGATGGGGGCTGGTATGAGTTTTCAGAAATGCCCTGGGGTTTTCATGAGACACTGAACGGCACTTTCCCCCCAGCAGCCACTCGTTCCTGGGCAGGCAACTGGTCGGACCCACACTGCCCAAGCCCACACGGCCTGGTCCCTGGAGCAGCCCTGGGAGGCTGCCTGGGACAAGCCCGCTCCATCACTGCGTCGGTCAGCTGGGCCTGTGGACACAGGGCTGGAGGTGCCCACATCCTGACCTGCAGCCCTGGCTCTGGCCACCCTCACAGGGGTCCCCTCACCTGGAATTTTCAGACATAGCTCCCATGAGATGGGGGGCAAGCAGTCCTGTGGAGTCTCGTCTCCTGCTGCCGGGACACACTGGAACCCAGATGCCTCCTCCCCACTGTGTGCTGACCCTCAGCAGAGGCGGGCAGTCCCTTAAAACGGGAAATCAACAAACCGTTCCCTTTCCAGATGGTGGCTTTGCAGGGAGAGGTACATCAGAGCCCCCAGATGTCCCACTAAGGTCCCCAAATGCCTCTTACATGCCTAGCATTTAGCTGAGGCACTGAGCATGCTCATCTCTTGGTCAGATCTAGGGAAGCCTTCAGGACTCCACTCAACTCACCCTCTAAGAGAACCCGCCAGGAACACTCAGCTGAGTAGTGGCACTTTGGAGCCTGGGGTTTTGGAAGGAAATCTACAAATGGTAGTGTGACCTTGCATGTGACGAAGTGGGTGGGGCAGGGGCTTTTGTTACCATGCCACATTTTGCTGTGACAACCAGCCAGAGAAATACAGTGCCACATGGCCACAGGATGCCCACCTGTGCACACGCAAGCGGCTTCCCTGCCAGCCTGCACTGGGGCGAGCTTAGGGGTTTTGAGCCTGTTGGGAATTTTTTTTTAATTGTTTATTTTTATTGTGGAATATACATAACATACAATTTACCATTTTAACCATATTTAAGTGCACAATTCAGTGCTGTTAAGTACGTTCACATTGGTGTATGCAACCATCACTGTCTACCACCCCAAACAGAAACTCTGTACCCATTGAACCCTGACTGCCTGTTCCCGCTGCCCCCGCTCCTGGTGAGCACCGTTCCACTTTCTGTCTCTGTGAACTCGGCTACTCTAGGTGCCTCACACAAGTAGAGTCGTATAGTATTTGTCGTTTTGCTCATCTCACTCAGCATAACGTTTCGAGGTTCATCCGTGTTTTAGCATGTATCAGAATTTCATTTTTTTGAGGCTGAATATTATTCCTCTGTGTGTGTGTGTGTGTGTGTGTATACCACATGTTGTTCATCCATTCATTTCCTATGGACATGTGAGTTGTTTCCACCTTTTGGCTGTTGTGAATAGTGCTGCTGTGAACACTGGTGTACAAGTACCTGTTCAAGCCCCTCATTTCAAATCTTAGGGTATATATCTGATAGCAGAATGCTGTATTATATGGTAATTCTATGGTTAACGTTTTTCAGGAACTGTCATACCGTCTCCTATAGGACTGCACCATTTTACATTCCCACCAACAGTGCACAAGGGTTCCAGTTTCTCTACATTTCTTACCGACACTTGTTTTCCTTTTTTTTTTTTTTTCTGGTTTTTTTTTTTTGAGCTAATAGCTATCCTAATGGGTGTGAAGTGTTACATCAGAGTCCAGAGTGCTAACCGTTCTGCTATGGAACCTTCTTGAAGTGCTGTCTCATTGTGGTTTTGGTTTTGATGTGCATCTCTCTAATGACTAGTGATGTGAAACATCTTTTCATGTGTTTATTAGCCATTTGTGTATCTTCTTTGGAGAAATGGCTATTCAAGTCCTTCATCCATTTTTTAAAATGTTTGTCTTTTGTTGTTGAGCTGTAGGAGTTTTTTAAAATATATATATTCTGGATATTAACCCCTTATCTGATATGACTTGAAAACATTTTCTCCATTTCTGTGGGTTGCCTTTTCACTCTCTTGGTAGTGTCTTTTGATGCCCAGAAGTTTTTAGTTTGGATGTAGTCATATTTATTTATTTTTTCTTTTATTGCCCGTGCTTTTGGTGTCATATACAAGAATAAACCTGTTTTGTTTTGAATGAAGGCCAAACTCCTTATGTAATCACTGCAGGTCATTTTCCAAAGTTCACGAGGCTATTTTTGGAATACCTGGACTAAATACTCGCTAGCCGTTTGTGACCCGCGCAACTATTGGCGTTAGGATATTTACAGTTGAATGCATGTATCTTTTGCCCTCAACCCATTCATAGAGCTGGCTAAAATTCTGATCTTTGAAAATAAAGCTGCTAACTTTCCCCCCGTGCTCATTTCGGGCAAAAGCTTGATCCTAATTAGGTGAACCTTCTGGAGTCAGCAGATAATGTATGAGAAATGAGCACGCCATTGAAATCAGTGGGACCTAGTTCAGAGAGGCTGCTAGGGTTCAGGCTGTGTCACCACTTAAGCGACTGTGTAACCTCAGAGAAGCAGCAGCAGCCCCAGAGGGGTGGCAGGAGGGAGACCCGCCCTGCAAGACATTCTAAGAAGCTGTCGCTTGCCGTGAGAGCAGGGCATGGGGAGTAGGGAAGAGGCACAGAGAGGGCCCAATAGCCTCATCGTGGGGACGAGCCAAGTGCCATCAGTCGCTCTGTGACCTTGCCAGGCTCCTCTGCCACCCTGACAGCTGTGGCCCATCAGGCTGGAAGAATCACGCTGCTCAACTGCCGTGATCCCGACAGATGCATTCTGCACAGAAGGAAAAGTCAGTGCACAAGTCTCTGATTCCTAATAACGCGGGCCTGTTACTGCGGATTATAATTAGGGTTCTTGCCTCTGCCATCCAGCCGGGTAAGGCCAGTGGGCATCAGCGCTGAGGCCCGGCCAGGCCGTTTGAGGAAGGCTTGCCTGCTGCCTAGCTAACGGGAGGGCTGCTGTCTCCCATGGCCGTGACCACCCTCCTCACTGCTGCCCCAGGGCCTCTCAGCACAGCAAGCAGTAACCGGGGCTCCTCGCCCTGCCCTGCGGCACGGCATGGCGTGCGTAGGAAATCACATTAAAACCCAGCAGACATAAGTGAAACGCAACTGGAATCCCAGAGAAAGATGGAAAGGGGTCAGCTTCATGGATGGAGTTTCGCGTTATTTTACTTGGTGCCACTAACATGAAGATGCTCATTTCAATCACCTAGTTCTTGTTTTGGTTCATAGATTAAAACAGGCAACAAGCTGTCCTAAAAAAAAAAAGTAAAAAGCACCGTTGAAGTAAGTTATTCCTGAGCACTGGGAGTCTGGAATAACTCAGAGAAACCCAGAAGCAAGAACGCGGGCGACAGTAGCTTTGCGTCCCTATAGCCCTTAGGGCTGCGGCAGCGCCAAGGGGCCTGTCCAGGTGTGGGTGCTCCCAGCTGTGGGGACCGGGGATAGCCGGGCTCCCGCCTCCAGGAGCGGCCCATGAATATGAAAAGTTAAAACGATGAGATATAAACAGCAGGGTAAAAGCAGAAGTGGTGTTACCTGACTCCAAGGCTAACTGCCAAGTAAATTAGACAAAAGTGTCCCCTGTGAGGTCAGAGGAGAGGCAGGATTCTTTCTGGCAGGGCCCGGGGAAGAGCTGGAAACAGCCCACCCGATGCTCACATCATCTGGAAAGAGTGACGTTAAAAACTCCATGCCAAGTGAGTGTCCGAGGAAGGTGCTCGATTGTCCCCCAGAGAGCCGTCCACAGTCATCCCAAACTGACTGACTTTCAAAGGTCGTCTTTCCCCACTGTTCTGAGTAAATCACCAGCTCTGCCCCCGCGCCGAGACTGGGGCCGAGACCGCGGCTCTGTACCGGGGCAGCAGATCCTGCACCGAGTGGGGCTTGGGGATGGCATCGTGAGGACACGTGTGTGCCTTGTACCTCCTGTACCCTTGTTTGCTGGCTGCTCTAGGCTCATGAGGGCCACGTCTGCTGTAACTTAGCGTGCGCCAGTGCGTCATGCCAGGGTGGTACCCAGGAGATGCTTGTGCAGGTGCACAGGGGGCTGTTAGATGCTTCGCCATAGACAGCAGTATGGCTCACGAACCATCGTCCGTTCCGGCCGGTCAGCATCCTTGGTGACCCAGTTGTTTGATATGCGACTCTCGTCCGTCTCTCATGGCCTTGTCCCCACCACTCAGGGTCTGACCTCCTGTAGCACCCCACTTCATGAGTCTGGTTCTTTCCAGTAGGGATGGTGGCCCATGCTGTGGCTCTGCCCTCTCTTCATCACCTGCTCAGGGCCAGGCATCTGTGGGTCCTGCCCTGAGGGCCCACTGGCTGTAGCAGGTGAGGGCTCTGCAGGTCCGTGAGCGCTTGGGGGCAGCTCAGACCAGACCAGCTCATGGTCTCACCTAGTGGCTGGGACCACCTGGCTTCCATTCTGATGGCTGATCCCTGACCTTACCAGCTGCTGTCATGGCCCACAGTTGAGGTCTGCAGCCCTGTGCCAGGGCAGGGTGGCTTCTATGGCAGCCAACACCTTCTGCTGAGGCCCGCTGAACACCCGGCCCCATGGCATGCTAGCTGCCCCAACAAAGGGTGAGCCTTTTCCTGGGCTTGGTTGCTGGTGACCATCCTCCCCTCGCCAGGTGATATCGTGCTCACAGAGTCAAAGGCTCAGCCCCTGGCTGTCAGGCCAACCCCATGTGCTGGCTGTGACACCAGGCCCACATCTGCAGGAAGGTCCCCACCCCTCTGCGGTGCAAACACAAGCCCTGCATATCAGCTCATGGCTGGGAATGAGCTGCTTTCTCGTCTGTAGAACATGGGACAGAGGTGGGTGGTTAATATGCATGGGTAGCGAGTAGTGTCTGGGACACCTGTCCCCAGCCAACCTGTGAGGAAAAACAGCCGAGCCCCTGGCCTCTGTCCATCCTGGTCTGTTCTCTCAGCATCTCTTAGGGGATGCTCAGTGCTGAGGACACGTTTCTGCAGGTGTTGCAGGTGTAGGGACAGAGGCACCCAGAAGGCCTGGGTCCTCTCCCCGGTAACAGGCTCACAGGGGTGCTGGGCTGCGTGCTGCCTTGTGCAGGGCCTGACTTACTCTGTTCTTTGTCTCTTAACGCATGTTAGCACGTGTCAGCGTTACCTGTGTGCAAAGATGAACCCTTCCATGGCCCGGGCCCTGCTGTGTAACATGATGGCCATGCAGCTCACTTCCTGCAGGAGGCCGTGTGCTGAGCCTGTCTTCTCTGAGAGCCCCTTCTCTCGAACAGCACCTCCTACTCTCTCTTCCCGCCTGGCACGGGCAGCCCTGACTGTGTGTGTTGTCTGTGCTCAGTAGGGAGTATGCAGATGCCCCGAGAGCAGGCTTTGCTGTGTCGCTGCGGTTTCCGCAGTGCCCGGCTCAGAGCAGGTGCTCGGTGGCTTGGATGGATGGATGAGGATGACTCGTGGATCGAGAACCCTGGCCCTCCCCACACCCCCTGTGGCCTGAGGACAGGGAACCTTTATCCCTGGACAGGAACAAGGCTCAACTCTAGAAGTTGTGGCCACCAGGCAGAGTCATCCTAGTGGCGGTTTATATTGCCTAGAAACTGAGATGTCTCGCCTCGGGTTACAATTTTTTCATAGGAAAAAAAAATCTGCACAGGCCTGCAGGCAGCCACATGGAGCGACTGCGGGGGGTCAGGGTGCACTTGGTCCCGAGCACCTCCGCGGGTGCGCAGGGCTGTGCCTGCCCGGTGGAAGAGCGTGGTGCCCGGCAGGCGGCACCACACCTGGGGCCACACCCAGGGTAGCTTTAGCTTCGACAGCCACTGGCCTGCCGTGTAAGAAAAGACCTTAATAGAAATGGGAGAGCATGTTTCTTAATACCATTCCTGGAAAGGCAAAAACAAGGTTCTCCCATTCCTCATTTTGTCAAAGGGGGACCTGAGGGCCAAGTTCCACAGAGCAGGTTTTGCAAACTGCGTCCCATAGAGGAAGATGGCGTTTTATGGTGGAAGGAGTTTGGGAAGGACAGAATTAAGGAGGTTTTGCTACAGCAGTACTTCTCAACACCTTGAAGAAGTATTGACATCTGTTTGGCACTTGCTCCATGTGGGTGAAGTTTAAAGCACTTTCCTGGGTCACTCATTCCGTCCTCTGAAACAACGCAGAGGCTCACAGGCTCTTATCCCCACTGAACAGATGAGGAAACTGAAGCATAGCTTTTACAAAGTGAGCATGCCTGTGTGCCCAGAGGATGGTGCTGTGTGCTGTTTCTCAGCGTCCTTGACCCCATCATCCTGTGGGTACAGAGCAGCTATTAAATCTCACAGTCCTTAGAACCTGCTTTGGGGAATATCAACCTGCAGGCTGGGCGCATAACACAGGCACCGACAGAAGCAATCTCGCCGGATTCACTGTACTAAGAGTATAGTGTTATTTTACGGCAGCTAATGTTAATATTGTCTGCTGCAAATGCAGTGGGAAGTGACAAAAGTCATTTTTCCCATAGTGGGGTTTGGAATTAAGAAAAATTAGAGTGCATTTTTCCTGCTTTGAAATCGTGTTCCCTGTAAATGGAATAGCAATCAGTAATGCTGCACGGCATTCATGTTTTTTTTGTTTGTGTGTTTTTTTAACTTAACAGAATTGGGAGTTCAGGTCCAGGGGGTAGGAAAGGTTCTTGGGTCACGGAGTAGGGAAAATGGGCTGGAGGGACAGCCCAGAACTTGGCCTTGCTGCTTTCATGCTCTCAAACCAGCCTGAAAGAGAAAGCAGCTGAGGAGCCTCAGTCTGGCCCCCAGCAGGGCAGGAAGGAGGGAAGGAGGTGGGGGCTGCAGGGGAAAGCACTGGCCACCTCTCGGCTGCTCCTCGCCCTCCTGGGCATCTGCCATGTGGACACCCTGAGCGGCCAGTAGCCGCCGTGCAAAGAGACACAGCAATTCACACATGTAGACCAGTTCAGCAACCCAGGCACTGTAAACATTGTTACCGTCCCTCTTGCCTCTGAGCGTTCAACCACCACACAGCTCGGGCTGAATCTGTTTTGCACAACAGGCATATTCCCTGACAGGTGACGCGAACACCTTTCTTCCGCCCCCAAGACAGAGCACTTAGCTAGATGAATTAAGACACAGCTTCCTGGCGGGTTTCCTGAATGTGACTCTTTGAGTTCACACCAGAGTTAGGACGCGAGGGGTCCAGGGACGGAAGTGAGGCCCCCATGTCATGGCCCCTCTCTCTGTGTCTGTGTGTTGCAGCTGGTGAGTGACTTGTTGGAATTTTGCTTCTACACCTTCCGAGAGTCCCAGGCGCTGAAGGTGGAGTTCCCCGCCATGCTGGTGGAGATCATCAGCGACCAGCTGCCCAAGGTGGAATCCGGGAACGCCAAGCCCCTGTACTTTCACAGGAAGTGACAGAAGACGTCTTGCCAGAAGAACTTTGCCTTAAGTTTCCCTGTGTTATTCCACACCCACGAAGGACCCAAGAAATCAGATTTTTAACATGTGATGGTTGATTCCCACTTGTTCAGCGGTTTCTCAAGTTTAAAATCACGTCAGGGGTTTGGAGCCGGGAAAGCTGTCTCGTCACGTGGAGCAGTCAGAAAGGATTCTTCCCTCTCCACTCCCCAATGCTTAGAAACATGTTCCTGTTCCTCTGGATGAAAAGCCATATCTAGTCAATAACTCTCTGATTTTGATATTTTAACAGATGGAAGTTTTAACTATGCCATGTAGTTTCTGGTATCGTTCGCTTGTTTTAAAAGGGTTCAAGGACTAACAAACTTTTTAAAGCTTACCCTTGGTTTGCACATAAAACGTATAGTCAATATGGGGCATTAATATTCTTTTGTTATTTAAAAAAAAAAACCACAAAAAAAGAAAAAAAGATTCCTGTTGTGTAATAACAGAACACGTGGCGTGGGACAGCGGCCTCCTCCGGGGCTCTAGTTCGCCCATGACTTCTGCATCACTGGTATACACACTCGTTAGCGTCCATTTATTATTTAATTAGAATGGATAAGATGTTAAAACAAAATGCCTTGGTTTCGATTTCTAGTATCTATTGTGTTGGCTTTACAAATAATTTTTTGCAGTCTTTTGCTGTGCTGTACATTACTGTATGTATAAATTGTGAAGGACCTGAAATAAGATATAAGGAACTTTTGTAAATGAGACACATACAAAAAAAAAAAAAAAACTTTAATGGTTAATAGGATGAATGGGAAAGTATTTTTGAAAGAATTCTATTTTGCTGGAGACTATTTAAGTACTATCTTTGTCTAAACAAGGTAAAAAAAAATTTTTTTTTTTTGTAAAGTGAAATGTTCTGCATGCATAATGACCCGTTTACAGTGTATTTAAGAAAGGGAAAGCTGTGCCTTTTTTAGCTTCATATCTAATTTACCATTTTACAGTCTCTGTTGTAAATAACCACACTTAAACCTCTTTGGTTGTCTTTAAGCTTTTCTACTTTTTCTGTACTTTCTGTTTTGTTCTTGGTCTCCTGCCTGGGGCGTCTGTGGGACGGGAGCACCACAGTTGCTGCTTCGTCCTGCTCCGGGGAAATGACAAGCTGCAGGGTGTCTGCAGCTCCCTGAAGGTGTCATTGGATGCCACACGTGAGAGAGGAGGTCCTGGGAGTGCTGCAGCTTTAGCAAAGCTGCCTGTTTCCCCTTTTCCCTCCAGAAGCAGACTCGGCTCTGGGAGAGTGGGACCCGGAACTCGCCAACTCAGCACATTCTCCTCCCATTTTAGAAAAGGCAGATTTTCGCCTGTGGCAAAAAAAAAAAAAAAAAAAAAAATTCCACACTACTCTCTCTGTCAAAGGTCAGCTCTTTCCTTCCGATCTCGGAGAGGGGTTCTGCACCCCTGGAAGCTGGCCGTGGGAACACGTGTGTCATGGCAGGATGCTCTGGGACGATCCGTCTTGGCGAGGTTCACTCCGAATCGCGTGGAGACCAGGAGCTAGAGGGTTTTTAGATTTTTAAAAGGTAGGTTTTAAATATAAATTTTATACATAAACAGTTTTGGAGGAAAAAAAAAACTACAGATCATATAAGCAAGACAGTGGCACTAAAATTTTTAATTCATTAATCTGTTCGGCACTAATGCAATTTAGGGCTTTTCTCTTACCCCAAATCAAAACCATATATATCTATCTTTGGGGAAACTAATAACAATATGATTGCACTAAATAAACTACTTTGAATAGAGGCCAAATTAACCTTTTAAAAGTGGTGATAATCATCAAGTACTCAGTGAAATCGTATTATTTTCCCAAACCTAAAAACTGTAGCTGGAGAAGCCCAAGGCCAGGAGAAGGTAGCCATCAGATCAACACTTTTTCCAGGGTTCACCATGCAGGCAACATTACCTTGTCTTTCAGAAGACACCTGCCTTATGCAAGGGGAAACCTGTGAAAGCTGCACTCAGAGGGAGGAGTTTTTTCTTACATAATTTGCAATTTCAGGAATTTAATTTATAGGCAGATCTTTAAATACAGTCAACTTACATGCACAGCAATATGAAAGCCACACTTTGAAGGTGATAAATACACAGCATGCAGACTGGGAGTTTCTGGAAAAGAAATGGCTTGCAACAGCAGCTTTTTAGTTCAGACTTACTTTTTTATAAAATTGGAATTCTGACTTAACCAGGTTGGGATGGAGACGGTCTGCATCAGCTTTTTGTATTAACAAAGTTACTGGCTCTCCGTGTGTCTCCTGGTAACTTTGCTTGATTAAACAGCAAAGCCATATTCTAAATTCACTGTTGAATGCCTGTCCCAGTCCAAACTGTCTGTCTGCTCTTATTTTTGTACCATATTGCTCTTAAAAAAAAAATCTTGGTTTGGTACAATTCATAATTCACCAAAACTTCATATAATTAAAAAAACACTAAATTAGTTCAAAATGAAGCAATTTATATCTTTATGCAAAAACATATGTCTGTCTTTGCAAAGGACTGTAAGCAAATTACAATAAATCCTTTACTTTAATCACCTGTTGTTTTGGAGACAGTTCATTTGAAAGTCTAGCGGTACACCTGGATTTTGTGCCCTTCTAAATCTTCACATGCGCTTCTGCCTACATCCAAGATGGAGTAACAGTGGGTTTTTTTTTTTTTTTTCCCTCCCCTGTTAGGAAGAAGCCTGTGTTAGCCACGTTAATTCTGCTCTTTTGGGACTGATTCGATACCTTGTCTCTAATACTATTTCTAATATTTGGCTCACCAAAATTTAACAATTTAATAAGAATAACTTGCTACCATGTAGCTGCTAAACATCATATGTACATTGCCTCATTTATCTTCACAACCGCACGAAAACATGTTCATTCTGCAGATTGAGACTCATGTCCCCGGAGCCCCATCTTGCCCCAAGGCTCTTCGTCTGCGTGGTCTCGTCCTCTCACCCCCATGTCCCTTGGGCTGCCAGGAGGCTCAGATCCCCACTGGCTGCGACAAAGCTTCTCACACTCCTCCCAGGCCTCTCCCCCGGACTCCACTCATTCATAGGGACCACGGGAGAGCAGTATGCAATTGCCAGCTCGTTTTTAAGTAGAAAACATTGATTTCCCACAAGATAAATTCAAGTACAGCACATGTTTAATGTTTCATTTAACTGGTGATTGTTCAAATTATTTGCTTTCAGAAAGAGAAGGCTATTGGATAGTTCAACGAATCCAACTTTAACACAATAGAGATATTTCTGGAACCCAGCATAGCCATTGAACACAAGGTAGAGAGTTGTAGGCACTTTTTTTTTTTTTTTTTGTAAAACATCTATAAATGAAAGCAATTTTGTATTTAAAAATTTAAGAAATTTGCCCTGCCAGGGAGCAGGGCTTTTCACAGAGAGCCCCTCACTGGAGACAAAAGCCATCTTGGGCTGTGAGCACGCTGAGGTTGGCGGGAGGCCCCTACCAGGGTGCACCCTTGGCTAACGTGGGTGCCCTTTCTGAATTGAACAGGCTGGTTCTTGGGTCAAGCATGACTTTATTTCTAAGAATTTCTTCTAAGAATGTTCTCAGGCCCAAAGAATTCAGCTACACATTTAGGAATCATTAGCTAAGAACTAAGTCTCTGCCACCGAGACAGGCAGCCGCTGAACGCCACAGCAGTACAAATCAGGCCTCGTGACGCCTCTGTAGTGAGGGGTTTGTTGGCTTCTGTATGCTGAATACCCACCAAACAAATAGAAAACATTGTCCCTTTATGTAAAAGTCAACTCTAATGTACTTTTTGATAGACTGTGCAAGTGTATGCAGATTAAAATGACTTGATTACAAGTATCTCTGGCACTTTAATTTCAAGGCATCTAATTGCTAGTGTAGCAATTTTCCTGGAAATGAAACATCAGCTTCCTGAACAACATTGGATAAGAGAAGGTTAGGACATGATCTCAATGTTCAGCATGGATCAAGACTGTCTCCAAAGCAAAGTGAAGAGTGGGGCAGCGTAGCAGGCAAGTTAGCAGCTGCATAACACCCCAAAACTTAGCAGTTTACATCCGTCACCATTTATTATTTTTCTACGGGTCTGAGCAGGCTGGGGGTGGGGGGCCGTGGTCAGCCTGCCACTGTCTGGTCTCTGATGGCTTTGCTCCACGTGGCCTCTCATCCTCCAGCTGGCTAGCCCGGGCTTATTTTCATGGCAAAGCTAGGGCTCGAAAAAGTACAGTGGAAAGGTATAGGACACTTCCCAAGCCTCTGATTGCATCAAGTTTGCTCCTGGCCCATTGGCCAAAGCAACTTATAAGTAAAGTCAAGCCCTGAGTCACCCTGAAAGGGCTCTAACAAAGAGCACAGATCCAGGGAAGGGTGAAAGACTGGGATAATTAAATCAGTCTACCACTCGCAGTTGCTCAGATAATTTTCCACAGTTGCTAAGACAGTGGGTTCCAAGTTTTCCCCCATCTGAACACCCCATTTCTATGGATCTTCATGCCCTGGGCCAGGCCAGCGGAAGGAGGATCCTAGCTTGCTGTGAAAACTGGCTTAAGCTGGGTCTTGTGCTGCTCCCATCATGCAAGTTGCTCCACCTTGCAGTGTTTCCTCAGTTGCCGACCCTCCAAGGAAGAAGAATCCAGACCCTAACATGTGGCCCTAAGCTGCCTACATGTATCCCATCCCATGCATTCACTGCCCAAGTTCAAAGTGCAGGCTCTTGAATGAGCCAAAAACAGAATCAAGTCGATCATCAGAAAGAAAGTATTCTCCAGCATGTTCTTCTAACTAGTAGACTGAGTTACTTTTAGCCAGACATTAAAGCATGAGGAGCATGAGGCGGTTGCCCAACAGAGGGAAGCCATCAATCACCGCCCAGGCCAGTCAAGGAGGCAGCGCGCTGACAGGCATCTGAGAGGGCATTTGCAGAGTGAGGAGCAGGAAAGCTGTTTGAGGACATGTTCCCTAAATGACATCCTCAGACAGGAGAGAGGAAAGAAAGTTGCATGGCTCAAGAAGATTCCAGAAGTCATGGATATCACATGGCCAAGGAAGGAGTGACCAGCCTGGCTTCGAGAGACTTGAAGGGAGAACCAGCAAGGAGGCGAGAGGCGCCCCGCCCGGAAGTGAATGGGGAAGGAAGACGAGCGCAAGGTAAGGAGGTGGAGGACGCCTTTGGGAAGGGGGGGCAAACAATGCCAGGCAAAGGATGACGGCAGGGAACGGACTTTGGAGAAGAGATGCTGGCAGGAAGCAGGGGGAGGCTAAGAGATAAGAAGGGTGACAGAGACTTGCACCACAGGACCCTGCCACTGCCTCCTGTCCCCTCCATTCACTAAGCCCCGATTTCCTGCCGCGCACCCTTCAAGCACTTCCATTCACTCCCATTTAACTGCCACAACATGCCAACGAGGCTGGTTCCACTCTCTCCACGTCACAGAAGGAAACTGAAGCATAAAGAGGCCCAGTCACTTATCTGAGGTCACCAAGGCACAACACAGTGAAAGCAGGATCTCAAAACAGCTTGTTAAACACAGAAGATGCACTGCTACCCACTGTATTCGTTTCCTAGAGCTATTCTTAACAAAGTACCTACCGCACACCTGGTGGCTTGAACGACAGAAACGTGTTTCTCCCCGTCTGGAGGCTGGAAGTCTGAGATCCGGGTGCCAGCAGGGGTGGCTGCTCCTGAGGGCTGTGGGGAACCGATCGGCTCTAGGCCTCGCTGCTCGGCTTGGAGACGCTGTCTTCTCACCGTGTCTCTCCATGTCGTCTTTCCCTCGTGTCTCAGTGTCCAGACTTCCCTGTTCTAAGGACATCAGCTGCACCGGGTTAGGCCCACCCTACTGTGCTCATCGTAACGCCAGTTACATCCGCAGCGAGGCCACATCCTGCGGTCCTGGGGTTAGGACTTCAACGTATGAATTTGGGGGGCAGAGAACAATTCAACCCCTAACAGCCCCAACCTGGCGGTGCAGCAGGGAGAGCACAGGGCTAGTTACTGACCCCGAGCAAGTGCTCTGCTCCGTTTCCTCATCTATAAAACGGGATCGTTCCTCCTGGCTCTCGCAGTCACTGTAAGGGACAAATGAAGCATCCACGAGTGGCACAGCGCAGACACTCTCCCCTCCCGCTCCTCCAACCGCAGATGCTCTGCCACAGAGGCAGCTGGGGCTGCAGCCGCACAAGCCCTTCGGCCCTGTTCTCACCTGGCATCTCCTTTGCAGGTGCAGCAGCTGCCAGGAAAGGCCCAGGGTGACCCCACCAGTTGCAGGCCCCACACCCCTGCTGTAAACAAGAAACGCCAAGTCTAAGTGCACTTTTTTGCCCGAAGCCACCACCATGCCTCTGAGTGAACACAGGCTGCAGAGGTTCAGGGACCAGCCTCGCCCCTGCAGCAAAAACAGCAAACACACACCTCATTTCTTTTCTGGGGAAATGAAGACCATCCACCAATATAAGAAAACACCTCATGATCCCATTACTAAGTATATTTTGGGCCATGCTCGAGGGACAGCTCCTTGCTGGAGGCCTTGGCCAGCCTGGCCGCCCCGGTGCTCACAGGTCACGTTCCCAGAGGGAGGCAGCCCTGGCTCCCCTTTGGCCTCCCCCGGGGAACCACAGGAGGGTCTGCAGCTCTTGGGGCTTTGGGCGCCTTTGCAGCCCACTGTTGTGAAGTTTCACTACTGTCCCACTGCCATCCCACAGAGCACAATGGCCCTGATGGCACAGGTGCAAGTCACAATCACAGCAGTACCAACAAAGGGAGCACACTGTACCACGTACTAGGCGCACTACTTCTATTAGGTCATGTCAACCCCAAACCTGTGGTATCATTTCCTTCTTAGGAGGCAGGCGCAGAATCGAGGAGGGGACTGCCCTCGCCCGCAGGTTAGCAGACCGAGTTGTGACTTCCTTAACCAAGTGGCGGTAAAAGCACATTGGGGGCAACACTGGGTTGGGTACACTGCACTGTGAACGACGTTAACGATCCTTAAGCCAATAAATCCAGTCCTGGTGCAGTGGGTCTTTATTTGTAATGCCCCGGGGGGTACAGCAATCAGGAACACTGCCAGGAAACCACTCCCAGTGCCAACCTGTGCCCACCCCGACCGCCTGTAGGTTGCCTTTCCTTCAGATGGCTTTCGCACAAGTGGGACACACCAGCAACCTCTTCCCACAAGCCAAGTTTCCCCTCCCCAAGCAGCGAGCAGGGGCGAGAAAGGACAGCTCAGAAACGGGACTCTGCAGGTTCTGCCACCCGGCCCCAGGGCCCAGCTGGCCCATGCAGCTGCAGGAGGTGGCCCTGGGCTCCTCAGCTGTCTCAGCACCCTCTACTGGGCCCAAGGTTCAGTATTTCCATTATGTTGCATTGAAATTGTCATTTTTATTTACAACACAGACACTTTCCAACAGGCACATTCCCACATGCACATATGAGCCTGAACTCCACACCCTCACATGGTCCATGTAAGGTGACTTCGAAGCTGCCAACCAGCAAGTTCTTGAATCAGTTTCATCTGGAGAAGAGGCAACAGACACAGCCTCCTTTTGGTAAATTCTTGAGAGACGTCTGACAGGTCCAGGAACCTCCCATGGGGGCGAGACATGCCAGGCCAGGGCAGCCTCTGGCGTGGGGCTGGTGTCCGAATCCTCCAGCCACTGAAGCGAAGCTCGGCATTCCAAGGCGAGTCCCCTCCTCCCAGAGAGGTCGGTTGAGCCTGTGCCCGGAGTCCAGTCGGAGGCTAAGAATGAGGACGCCTCAGAGCAGGGCCTGGCCACACTGGGGGTGGCCGTCAGCCTCAGGCAAGGCGGGAGGAAGCAGGGCCAGGTCCTGCAGGACTGGCCTGTGCCCCCGAGCTGCCAGCCCCCCAGCCTCCCACAAACTAGTCAGATGGAGAGATAGCTCCCAGGCCTGCAGACAAGAGGGCCTGTCAGGTGAGGTGGAGGAGAGAGGTACGCAGGGAAGCTACCTGGCAGAGCTGGCCTAGGGGACCATTGGGGACAAAGCCCCAAGCCCCGTGCAGCTAGCCGGAGGAATCTCCGGCACCTCACCCATCAGAGTGGGTCGCTGCTGCTGCCCCCAGGAGCGCGCCCCGCTGTGAACACTCAGGGCTCCCCGCGACCAGATCCCACCTGGAGCGTGTGCCAGCACCAGAGGGAAATGAATTTCCATCCACGGGCTGCCAGATCACAAATCATTACAGAGGGAATGAATTCCACCATCGCTTCCCCACATTACGACAGACAAATCAAACAGTAAATTACATTTTATTTCATTTACAGAGACCTTGAGGCAAAAAGGTGGTGTTTGGAAAACAGCACACAGGTGAGGAGCACCAACAAGAAGCCTGTTATAAATGTGCTGGTGTGCTCTGTCTGGGCACGTGTGCGTGGGGTCCCCAGGGCGGCCGTCTAGGAGGGAGCAGGCTTGCAGGGAGCATCCCTGCTTCCCTCTGGGTAGAGACCATCCCCTGGCACCGGCAGCCAGAGCCAAGCGTGCACCCTGCAAACGTAACACTGCGAGGAAGTACAGTTCCCTTTAAATCTCAGCAGCAGGTGCTCGGAGCGGGAGGAGGGGGATCTCGGGAGGTCTGGCGGTGTGACTGCCAGTGGGGGCGGCAGCAGGCTGCCCTCCCTCTCGTTCTGTAGGCTGGTTAATTAAAAATCACAAGTCCTGATGCTTGACATATGAAGAGTCCGTTCTGCTAATCCTGATGTTCTTCGCCTGCTGCACAAATCTACATGGTTCTGTGCATTGCGTCCCATTCCCCCGCCCCCCAGTGCTGGTCAGGATTCGTAATTCGGGGTCCAGCCCAGGAGGAGGAAGTCAGCTCACCACGCCCAGGCAGGTCCTTGGGCACCAGGGTCATCAGCAAGGCTCCGAAAGGCCCGGGCTACAGCAGCTTGACGTAGTTCTGTGGAATCAGCCCCCTCTTGCCATTCAGAGTCCCTTCTAGCCAGCCAGGCTCCCTCGAGGTTTGCACTGCAAAGGAAGAGAAGCCACTTTTTACCACGATGCCCACAAGCACTTGCCTCCTGGCTGTTCATTATACCGCTGGGTCTCTTAAAGGCTCAACCAGGGAGCGGCCAGTAGAGAATGGGCCCATTTCTGGGATGTTCGGTCACAAAATCTGTACAAGGGTTACTGATAGGCTCTGCCTCCCTGGTGTGGCCACCCCAATCCTCACCCACCTTCCTGTAGCTGCCTCCCGACTGGCCTCTCCATTTCCCGTCTGTCCCTTCCGATCCGCCGGGCAGAGTTGCTCAGTGAACTTTGCAGAATATGCAGCCGATCACTTCGTTCCCCTGCCTAAAATCACACCGTGCTTCTGACTGGTCTTGTACACGGGTACCTCTCCAGGAGCCCTCACTGTGTGCAACGCCCTCTTTCTCTATTTTTCTCTACTCTTTTTTGAAGGCTGATTGCAACTCAACAAACTGAGTTCATGGTCCACTCACAGGTAGCAACCCATAGTTTGGAAGACACCAAAGATCCAATTCTAATTGTCCTTCTCAACAAGGTAAACATTTGTTCTTCCCTACCTTCAGTGAAATAAGCATACCCTCTGGCTGTCTGCATGACCTTGGCCTTCTGGTACTGCCCTATGTTCAGCAAACTTCTGGCTTCCAGGTCTCTGTGTAGCTGTCCCCCTTGGCCCTGGATGCTGTTGTTCCCTGCCTTTATGCCTGGACAGTGCCAACTCATCCTTGAGATACCAGCTTCGGGGTCCCTTCCCTCAGGGACCCCCTCCCAACACTGTAGACCAGGTCAGGGCCCTCAGTTACACATCCCACATGTTCTGTGTGCAAGAGAGAGGGAGGAAGGGAGGGAGGAGAGAGAGGAAGGGAGGGAGGAAAGAGAGAGAGAGGGAGGGAGGAAAGAGGGAGGGAGGGAGGCGAGCAAGAGAGAACACTTGCATGCATGCACCAGACTCCTTCTCTTCTAGTGTCGGCTCTAACATGAGAGCATTTAACATACAACATGTAACATGAGACCTCGTATTCCCCAGCCACTAGCAGTGTCACACGTGATTATCTGTGTAACAAATGAATAAGGAAACGAATCAGAGACGCGCTCTCCAAGTGGTCTGGCAGCAAGTCCCTTTCTTCATGCCCTCAATGACCTTTACCTTGACACTGTTCCTCAGAGCAGGATTTTTAAAGGCTTCTCACTTCCTCCAAATGCCCAAGCTGGCAATGCCACCTGTGTGCAGCCACCGTCAGGGAAACGGACTGGACGCTATGCAAGAAGTGCCTCTAGGGTTGCAGGGACATGGGGGCCTGAGCGGACAGGGGCCTGGAGGAGACCCCTGGCTAGCGGGGTGGGCCTGGGAAATGACTCACGCCCTGAGCCTTGCTTGGCTCCACTTGCGAGGTGGGGTGGCCGGCACTGAGCCTGCAGGGCCTACTGTGAGGAGTCAGTAAAATAGTTTATGTAAAACTAACCGGCGTGTGGCTCATGGTTTCTTCTCCTATGCACACAACCACACTCTTGCACAAACACAGGTTGGGTATTAATAAAAGGTAGGCTGAAGAGAAAAAAAGTGATTTCCCACAAAAGTGGGGTGAAAGAAGGCTTGAATGGGGGAACCAAGGCCAGGCCGGGAACCTACACATCCCACGTCCCCACCCACCACTTGCTCAGCCCTCACCTCCCTGGAAGGCGGGAGCCAGCAGGGGAGAAAAATGCCACTGACTTAGGGAGGGGGTCGGGGACTCCTCCCAGAGGCTGGCGTCGGTGGGGCGGGTGGAAGAATCCGCAGCACCAATTACTAGGTGTCCTCAGCACAGGAAAGAGGCTCAGAGGCTGCAGGTGAGGCCTGAGAGGGTCTCCCTGCCTCTCTGAAGACCTGACCACTCTCGGTAGCATCAAACCCCAAAATACCCATCCCAGGCTCCTCTCTGTGCTTGGTTCATCAAACTGCTTCCACCGATGGCAGTGTGACAGTTAATTCTACGTGTCAACTTGGCCAGGCCATAGTACCCAGATATTTGGTCAAACATCATTCTAGATGATTCTATGAAGATTTGGTCAGTTATTCTAGACGTTTAGATGTGATTAACAGTTACATAAATCAGTAGACTGTGAGTAAAGCAGATTGGCCTCCCCTATGGAGGTGGCCTCGTCCCATCAGTCGATAGAACGAAGGCGGCGCCCACCTTCCCCGAGAAGAGGGGATTCCGCCCACCTTCACACCCGGACTGCAGCCTTCCCCAGTCTCCAGCCTGCCGACCTACCCTGGGGATTCCGGATTCGCCAGCCCCCACAATCATGTGACCTGTTCCTTAAAATAACTCTCTCTCTCTCTCTCTCTCTCTCTGTCTCTCTCTCTCTCTGTGTCACACACACACACACACACACACATACACACACAGCACAGGCCCTGTTGGTTCCATTTCTCTGGACAGTGCTGACTAATGCAGGCAGTTGCAGGACTAAGACAGCATCTCATTTTGGGGAAGATTTTTACTCCAAGAGACAGTGAATATAATGGGAATAAGATGGGACGGGTTTTAGAGTCCCCAAGATCCCGGCTGGAACTCTGGCTTTTTAATGACCGTGACCCTGGATGAGTTGCCTATCCTGGCCTCAGTGCTCTCCATTTCTCAAAGAGAGTAAACGATAGCTCATTAGCAGTTGTTGGAAATAGTAAAATGAGACGATTTATATCAAAGTGATGCCAGGAACACACCACATTTCCATGCTGTGTCCAAGGTAGGCAAGGAAATGTATTATTTCGAAAGCAAAACAGAAGCTAAGTACCTCTTGCCCATCATTCATTCAACCTGTAAATCCTGAGCACAGGCCCTGGGTGCCAGGATTTGCAACCCCTCTCCAGGGCCTGCCCCGCCCCCTGCACTCCCCGTCAACACCCTGCACTCCAGTCCTCTACTGCGTCCTTCCCGGCCTGTGCGCCATGCTCAGTGCTCTCTGGGGGTGAGAAAAACAAGGTATCTTCATTTCATTGCTTCTTAAATAACTTTCCTACTTGAAAGTTGTATAGAATATGCCTATGCTGCTGCACCCAATATAAATTTAATGAACATTCATGCCAATAAACACAACCCTAAATAACCTGCTCCTGATAACACAGAGCAGTTTAGATTTTATGGCTCAACTGGGAAAAGGTAAAAGAGATAACAAAGGCCCCAGGGCTCCCAAGCTTCCTGGCAGCTGTTTCCTGCACCCAGAAGGTGCTGATGGGAAGTCACTTGATGGCTGGAGTGGCCCAAGTGGCCTGCTGTCTAAAAGGCCCCAGAACTGCACGAGGACTGAATTTAGGCGCTCCGGTCTGCAGGGCCAGAATTCCATTTTTTTAGAACAGACTTTGCCTTTTCAGAACAACTCTGATCACAGCTAGTGTCACAGCTGAGCCTCCGTCCTATCCACGGAGCTGGCTCAGACCCAGAGCACCCAGACACCTCTCAGAAGAGGAAGCCAGGGAGTCACATGAGACAAGGGAGGGCCAGGGACCTGGCATGGCAGCACCTCCCCTCTCCCGGGAGAAAAGGGCTATTTTTATTCATGTTATTTTTAAAGACGCTTTCAGAAATCAGCATTATTTTGACAGGTATCACTTAGGTTTCTGGTAGCTGGATTCTGAATACTTCTGGGACTCCGATTTCTAAGCTGCAGGGCTTCAGGCTCCCATGACATAATCAGCCCAGCAGGTGGCCAAGAGCTGTGACACCCATTGTGCTCAGGCCCCCGGCCCCACACCCGCCACACACGCTTTCATGGGAAACAGCTCACTTGTGAAAACTCGAGTATCTGTTCATTCATTCATTCACTCACTCCCGAATATGCCATCTCAGGGCAGGGGGTGCTGCCACTCGGGCAGGCACAAATCATGTGGCAGGAGCTCCAGAGTGGCCTCCTCCCAGAGAACTGTCTGTGAGCATGGCGGGGGTCTGCCTGTCCATTTTTCTGGGCGGCAGACACGGCAGCTTCAGTGTCATTCCCCCGTGCCCTTCCCTGTGAGCTGAACTCTGCCTGCAGGTCTCAGTCAAGGAGCCCGAGTCTCCTCCAGCCACGGAGCCCTTGCCAGCCTCATGCTGGGAGGGGACCGCGCGTGGAGCAAGACTGCTGGGACAGGGACCCCGACTAGCACTGAAGACAGATGTCCTCCACCGGCTCTCCGAGGGCAGGAGACGAGAGAAAGGACGGAGAAGTGAACTGAAGACAGTTTTCTTCACTCCCAGCCACCGTCTCCTAGCGGGGGGACAGACTAGGTCACCCAGAAGGCTGTGAGAGCCAGCACATCTGACACCTCCACGACACACAGGCAGGCAGCACAGCAGTCAGCCCCAAGCACTGGGAGCATCAACTATGTGCCAGGAACAGGGTGGAGCCCACACCACAGACCCTGTTCTGCCACTAGAATGGGAGTTTTTTAATTGCAGTAAAATATATATTAATGTAACATAAAATTTACCATTTTAAAGGGTACAAGTCAGTGGCATTAAGCACATCCCCAATGTTGTGTAACCATCACCACTACCTATTTCCAGAACTTTTCCATCCTCTCAAACTGAAACTTCCCGTTCCCCCCTCATCAAGCTCCTGGTGGCCTCTGTTCTGCTTTATGAACTTGCCTATTCTAGATATTTCATATAAATGCAATCATACGATATCTGTCCTTTCGTCACCAGTTTATCTCACTTAGCAAAATGTCTTCAAAGTGCATCCATATTGCGGCAGGAGTCAGAATTTCTTTCCTTTTATGGCTGAACTAAAGCCCTCTGTAGGGATGGACCACATCGTGTGCATCCACTCACCTGCTGATGCACATCTGGGTGGTTCCACCTTCGGGCTGTTGTGCAGAATGCGGCCATGGCCACGGGTGTGCAAATATCTGTTCAAGTCCCTGTTTCAATTATTTTGGGTACACATCCACAAATGGAATTGCTGACCCCTATAGTGATTCTATGATTAATTTGTCGAGGACCCACCATCCTGTCTTCCACAGCGGCTGCACCATGTTACGTCCCCCCAGCAATGCACATCCTCAGTAACACCTGCTTTCCACATTTTTGCCAAGCGCTGTCCCAACGGGTGTGAAGTGTTATCTCGTGGTTTTGCCCTGTCGATTTACCATCCCATAACAAAAGGGACACTGGAGCTAGTGACAATAACAATTTGTGAGAAGCTACCTCCAGAGCAGAATCTGGACTTTTTTCTTCCCCCAGCATAATGTAAACAATATATGTGACAAGTATTTAAATCATTGAATCATCATCACGATACAGTGAACACCAGGGGCCGGGCGCGGTGGCTCACGCCTGTAATCCTAGCACGCTGGGAGGCCGAGGTGGGCGGATCGTTTGAGCTCAGGAGTTCGAGACCAGCCTGAGCAAGAGCGAGACCCCATCTCTACTAAAAATAGAAAGAAATTATATGGACAGCTAAAAATATATATAAAAAAAAATTAGCCGGGCATGGTGGTGCATGCCTGTAGTCCCAGCTACTCGGGAGGCTGAGACAGGAGGATCGCTTGAGCCCAGGAGTTTGAGGTTGCTGTGAGCTAGGCTGACGCCATGGCACTCACTCTAGCCTGGGCAACAGAGTGAGACTCTGTCTCAAAAAAAAAAAAACAGTGAACACCAGGACCCACCACACTCGAGAGCTGCAAGAGGACCACTAGGGAGGCCTGTGTCCCTCCCCGGGCTGTGTCCTGTCTCCCCGCCTCACACCCCTCCCTGTCCCAGGGCGTCAGTAGCTCCAGTGTCTCCAGTTTCTCATTCTCTTCCTCCAGCTATGGCTAAAATACAGTTTTATCACACACATACGTATCCCTAATGATATCCTCTTGATTTCGCATATTTCTGAGCTTAACCAGAATTACATAATGTCTAGTCACCTGGCACTTTATTTTTTCACTTAACATTTTTCTGCGATTCCCCCATGTTAGGAATATACTTAGGAATCACACTGTTGGCCTGGGGGGTCTCCACGAGATCAACTTTCCAAGATAATGCCGAACTGTTTTCCAAGGATTATTCTGTGTCTATTGGAGTGATTAAAGTTTAATCACCAGAGCTTTGAAGGATTAATCTGGGCCACACCTGTTCCCCCGGCCCTGGCGCAATCCCGTCTACGTGTGGAAACAGAGAGTCTGGGGAGCGCAGGAACGCGCCTCGCTTGCTGCTGGGTGGGCGCTCCTGGGAGCCCTCCCGCGGGCAGCCCTGGCAGGGCAGCCACTTCCCACCTGCCCGGAGGGTCTGGCAGCTGCAGGACCACCTGTCTGCAAAGGGAGAGGGTCTGACTAGACACCCACAAACCGTATTCCTAGGGCTCCCCAGGCCCAGAGGAAAGAGAAAGGTCCCAGGAACATCCACTGCCCTGACACTTGACAAACACAGCCCTCCCTGGGGGACGTGGGAGGCACCTCCCAGAACAGCAGCTAAGATTAGTGTGTCTACTACAGAAACAAATCTCCAGCCTAGAATTTGAACTCATAACTTAAGTCCAGGCCACCCAGTATGCGCAAAAGGCAAGGAACAGTCACCGAGCTACATAATTACTAAAGACCCCTTTGCCTGCTACGCTCTGGGTTCAGATTTCTCACTGTTGTACACGTTCCAAACCACAGAACTACTGACAGTGCAGGCCAGGGGTCACTCTGACCTCGGTCTTTTTTCTCCAAAGGCCGCTGAATGCCATAAACCAATTTCCTTTGTCGTCTGTCCGAGGTATAAAAAGGGATTGCACCGCAAGAGCATCTCTGGATGCTGGAAGATTCCAAATGGATAAGTGAACACAGAAAAAATATCTTAGGCATTTCGGGGACACTAAGTATTTCAAGGGAGTGCTCCTGGCGACACTCCTGTGGGCTGAATCGTAAATAGTGGCCACGTGGAGCACTGCCTGGCTCCACGGAAGCTGTGGTCGTAGGGCGGCCAGTCTGTCTTGCTCTCTCAGTTGTCAGAAGGGAAGACCCCACAGCCATTCGAAGAAGGGCTTCACTAGATGTGTCCTGGGCAAGCACACGCTTTTAACCAGCTAAGAGATCAACTGTGCACAGAAGATGAAGGTGCAAACACAAAGAAAGAACAAACGCAGCTTAAGGGCTTTCAACCTACTGTGCCCTTAAGAACCATTCCCGTTAAACAGCAAGTGTCACGGTTTTGCTCCTGAATGCCTCCCACCATGCTCAACCGCACCACTACACAGAATCGAGAGGCACCCAGGAGACGTAAAATGACACGCTCACGTACCTGGGTAGGGGGAAGGTGTCAACACAACAAAAAGGCATTTTCAGAGTAGCCAGCCTTTGAGCAGGGACCGAGGAACTACTGAGACACCCTGAGTGCCCCCAACAGCAAAGTCCAGACAGAGCTGGAGGCTGGCACACAGAGCACAGACTCTGAGGAAGATGTGACCGGGCTCAAAAGGCAGCCATGTCTACGGCATACCGCGACATGCCCCCCGTGTGGCTTCATGCTCAGCAACATCTCCCATGAATGTCTGCGGCATCCAAGCCTTATCTCCCAGGAACCCCAAATGCTACCTCGACACAGCATCAATCTTGCAGACATCCCTGGAGATGAAGATGAAGACTCTGATGCACAGAGTACTTAAGGGACCTGTCCAGGGTCACACAGAAAGTGGAAAAACCAAGGTCTGATCTCAGACAAAATAACTGCAGGGTTTACATTCCATATTTACCTGCTATCAATGGCTCTCCTCTTCCAGAACCACACTGAGATACTGGTATGTGTCTGTGTGTGTACATATATATGTGCGACTGTATGTACATGTACGTATATGTGTATACACACACTCTGTTTTTTAGGAAGCCTCCTACAAGTCATCTGGTGCCTTTAGAGCTGGAGAACTTGTCTCCTGGCTCAGACACCCACTATCCCCTCCCCTTCATCCCTGCTGGCAGACTGGCGTCTGGTTTAGGCACTGCCCCTCACTCCTATGGCCGTGTGCCTAGAGGAGGTGTACTTTGCCCAGTGGGAATCTGACTGGTCTGAATCCTTGCCAGCCAGCGATGGGTTTAGGGTAAGCATGTGACCCAGTTCTGGCTACTGGGACGTGAGGGCAGGTAAACTACGAAGAAAGTTCTGGAAAAGTTTTCTCATTCTTACGAGAGTACGAGCATGAGACATCCCCTCTTGCTGGGGTTGAGTGTGGCCATAGGCCCGGAACTGTGGCAGCCATCTCGCCCCCACCAGAAAAACCAGCCAGAGACCCAAGCCCACAGGCTGAAAACAAAGAGATTGAAATACTTTGGTCTTTGATGACATCTTTGAGAAGATGAATTAATCAACCCCGGAGCTCCCTACTTTCAGACTTATTATTTTGTAAAGCTAATCCTTTTTTATGTGTGTGAGCTGGGGTCTCGCTATGTTGCCCAGCCTGCCCTCGAACTCTTGGGTTCAAATGATATTCCCACCTCAGCCTCCCGAGTAGCCGGGACTACAGGCATGAGCCACCACACCCAGCTTTAGCTAATCCACTTTCATGATTGATTTAGCCAGTTGTGCCGGTCTTTGTTACTCGCAGCCTAAGGCATCCAAATAGATATACCTTCTACCAAGGTAGCTATCTCACAAACCACACTGCGCAAGGGATTTCAGAGGCTTCTAAGCAAATCTAATCACACAAAATAAAAATTCATCATCATTACTCAAATGGGAGGGTTTCCATACCACCATCTCAGTTTCCCCTTTGGGTATCCAGTGTGCCAACATGTGACAGGCCTGGAGCAGGGTGACTATTTGACCACACTTTCCTGGCAAAATTGTATGTGTGTATGTTATGATGATAAAGGAATGATCTTGCTTCTATTCCAAGAACAAAATTTCTCAGCAAAGTATATCCTTCTGTTGTATGTGGGGTTTTGTTGTTTGTTTTCTGACACAGAGTCTCTGGCTCTCAAGAGCACTTGTCGCACACATATAGAAATCTATTCTAAATGAGGCAACTTGCTTTCTGTAAAACAATCGTCAGCAAATGCTGCATTACTGACAATACACCACTGTGCCTCGTGTCGATATATTCCATAAATTCCAAACATTCTGGCTAATCAACCATTCCGCTGCAAGCATCTAAGGTTCCCACTGCTTCCCCAGAACTCTTCTGGGGAGCTCCACCCACACATGACATCACGGTTTCCACAGCAACCAGTGAATCTCATAATGAGCAGGAAGGACTGGGGAGGGAGGGAAGAAATCAAGGTGGAGGGAGGGGAATACATAAACTGAACCATAGGAGAACTTTTGAAATATTAAACCAGGCATGGCTCCTAAATGCTTCTGTATGAATATTAAACACCCAAAAATCTACACCCTTGTTTGAATATGCAAAGTCAATATCCATATCTGGAGAATTCACACACTGTTTAAATCGTCAAAAATGGAAAGCACAAAAATGGTAAGGGAAACAGAAATCAACGTGGTTTGAACATAGTATTTCTTCTCTGATAACTCAGATTTGGCCAACCTGAAACATTTAGGAGGCTTGGTTGGGGATTCTGGGAGAACAAAGAAAACAAAGGAGGCAAATGAGAAATATTTCTTCCCTGCAAAGTGGCACTAGCTTCTTCCCATCAGGAGGAAGATGCCCTGAATGAAGACCCACAAGAGTTAGAAGGGTTGGAGGACCATCAGGAGGAGGGCAGAGTGGTACTGCAGCTGCACACACGGCCCCCTGGAGTTCAGCATCTGGGAGTCAAATACACCAGCTCCCTCCAGTCCGAAGTGTCAGGGAGAGACGCACCCTCCCAACTAGGGCACCATCAGTGACTGTTCGGTGTTATAGATATTCCGGGGTGACAGAATGTAGCCTACCGCAAAGCTCCTACTAACACTTACCATCCTCAAAAATTGCTCCTATTTCAAAAGACAATTCCGAGCTGTGTTCTGCTTCGCACGGGTACACGGCACGAGCCTTCCGATTGGTAATGCTGCAAGGGAGCAGGAGAGACACAAATGAAAACGTGCACAACTGGGAGAGAGAAACCTCACCGTCCCCCCACCCATTTTCCAAATTTCTTTTATGTGTTACCAGTGGGACAAGTTCTTCCAAAAAAAAAAAAAAAAAATGAACAAGCAAGTGAACACCAGGCAAAGCCACACGGCACTTGATTTTCCAGTAAATGATGGGTTTCAAATGCAAACCGTTCCTTAGGGAGCCTCTCTGAGAAGCTGTCACTGAACCACTTCACCTAATTCTCCTCCCTGCCTGGTGAGACGCCCTCCCCATCACTCAGCATTGTCAGAGCCACAGGGCATGTTTATTTCCAAGCACTTCAGCTGCTCTGTTAGGAAAAGCACCGCATGTGGAGACACGGGCCAGCCAGCGCAGGGAAGAGGCACAGCCACACTAAACAGGCTGGGCAATGAACCACTGACCCAAGTCCGTCTGGGATGACGACCTGCTCCCCACCCCACTCTGGAAGGGGCTTGTTTTTACTCAGGGCTTCTGTGTTTAGACCCCCTCGCCCCCAGAGGCACACCAGGCTCAGCTTCTCACCATCTGTCAAAACATGCTCTGTGCCCTTGTGGGAAAAGGCCGCACTGGGGAAAGATGGAAACTGTGCCTTTAGCCAGATCCAACCGGAGCAGAAGGAAATGTCCCACCGCACTGGGGAGTAGGGGAAGCCTCTGATAGTAAGTGGCACCTCAGCTGCTACCAGGTGGAAAGGCTTGCTAAAGGCCACCACCGTTGTCCTCTAGAGACCCGGCCATTTGCTGTGGAAATTAATGTTTCCAGCGCCAGTCTGCCTTCCTTTAAAACAGAGACGATGCTTTATATCCATGCACAGGAAGTGCTTCCAAAATAAATAGTTTCATAAATGCACAACCAGCACCAAAAAGACAGAGTAGGTTCAAGCAGGCCTCACATAAGGCCAATTTCTCCAAAGAACATACTTGCTATTAAACTGAGTAAGGCACAGCCCCAAAACAAAGTTATAAAAATGTGGTCCATGAAGCCCAGGATGCCAGGGGAACCTGGGCGAGCCTTTTCCAGCAGAGAACACAAGAACTTGCTCCGGTTTATCAAGCCCCTTCTGGGTGCTGCCCCCATATTCCACATCACACGCCAAACCACATACCTTTCAGGAGGCTTGTCCACTACGGAGGCAGGAGGAGAGACGGGGAAAGGGGACAACCTGGGTGAAGGAGGAGTAACAGCTGAGTCGGAGCTCGGTGTGGTCGGAGACTGCGGGTTAAGCCACTGGACCATAGGTGACCGGGTCTGACTTGGGCTAAGGGTAGAAGTTTAAAGGACAGGATTAGTAGTAAAAAGGCACAGAACACCAAATGTCTAACACCCAACCCTACATGGCTAGAATGTCAGCTCCCTTATGTCCCCAGACCAGCAGGGACAGAGTCTTCCCTGCATCCTTCCAGGGCTGTAGCCCAAACTACAGATACCAATAACCCCAAAACTAGCTACAGCCCCAAACTGGAGCTATCTCATTGTACTTCTCCAGCTTCCTGGAGAAGATCTATCTTGTCCAGCCCAGCACCCTATCAGTTCACTCATTAGAAAACCAGAGTCTAATGGCTCAAAGTGGTGACTGGGACTTTCAAGGTATTCGTTTCTTCTGCTTGTAAGGAAAGTCACAAGAATCTAGAGTCGAGCCATGACTTGTAGCTGCAAAGGATCAACACAACACATGGCCTTTTCACATCTAAAGCTCTTTCACTTGGTCATACACATGGCAACTCAAAAAAAAAAAAAAAATCACTAGGATTCAGGATCGATCTATAGAGAACCAAAGACTAGAGTTCAGGGGAGAAACCAATTAATAGCAAAAATCTTTGGTGACCTGAGCTTCCTTAATATTTCCAAATTTAAAAAAAAAAAGTTAATGTAAAGAGGTCAGTGAACAGTTCCCTGGAGTGGCCCGTAAAGATGGAGGGATCAGAATTATCCTTCCATTATCTCACAACTGGAGGCCGGTGGCCATGGTATATGCAGTTCCCTTTAAAAGCACAGTGCTGAAAGCTTCTTGTCTCATCCAGTGACATTTTCAACACCTACGTACTCCTGGTCTGCTATGCCCAGAGGCTCTTCACCTCAAATTCACCCTCCTCAGCTAACACCAGTTTCCATGAGCAGCTTCCTGGTCCTTCCACATTCCTGAGCAGGATCTTTGATTCTTTCTTCTGTAGCAGAACACACGCCATGTTCTTCATTACCAGTGTGGTCTGGTTCCATCCCTCCAGAGCAGCCACACTCAGCAACCCATGACCAGACCTACCCAACGTGTCTCCCCAAGAACTGGCTCTCCCCCGCCCACCTGCCCCCCACGGTCACCTGTTTGCCCATAGCTCTGCTTCCTGGGCCCCTCTTCCTCTCAGGCTCTCCCCCTCCCTCTGCCTTCTCTAATCTCGCCCTTCCACAGCTCAGTTCTAGTCCTACTGCCCCAAAACTCCTCCTGTGGCCTCTCCAACCTGCACACTTTGTCTGACAGCCTGTCACACCGATAGATGAACAGGCAGGCTGGCGCTGGTTGTCCTCTGATACCTTCAGATATTTGTCTTGCCTTTGTGGCATGATCAAGACTTTAACTCCTTTTTCTAGACCTCACGAAGCCAGGCAGAGTGCTAAGGACGTGAGGCCTTCAACCAACATCTGAGCAACCAATTTAGAAGTTCCAAAACTGAAATTGAATTTTATAAATCTGGTGCATTATTGACTTGGTACATAGTTAATACACAGGTTTCCTATCCTTTGGCCAGAAAAAGGGGTGGCCATTTAAAAAACATTTTTTGAAGAACAAATTTACAATTGCCCTCTCCAGCCATTCATTTGAGAGTCATAAAACCTATTTCATTCCAAGCCAAGGCACCTATAAAATCCTAAAGTGATCTGTATCACCAGCCACAAAAGTCACTCGGCTCTTCAGCAAAAAAAAGAACCTTTACTGTTGTCTTACTAATGAGGAAGGAAAGGAGAGGACAGGGTGAGTGGAGCTCTGGCAGGGAATTTAAGGCTTCAGGAAGCCAAACAACTGCCACCTTGTCTCCCAGCAATTACTCAAGGTGCCTGGAGCACGGCGGTGTGGAAGATGAGATGTTTGGCCACACCCCCACCGATTCTTCCGAGTCATAAATACTCAGGTGAGTAAATGACAGCCATCCATCTGCTCAGAGGGAGGACAGCGACAGGATGAAGATAAAGTAACAATGTGACCATATTTATATGGCCCTTGACAAATAAAGGTCATAAATTTTATAGCTATTGTCGACTTAATCCTCACGTTTAAGAAAAAAAAAACCTCAGCGTTTTGGGTTTTTGTGTACGTGTGAAGGGAAAATACCCCTTCGTTTTCAGCAAGTGAGAAGAACTGCTGTAATGGCAGGTACAGAAGGGAAGGGGCGGCCTGTCCTTTAGCTCAGCTTTCTTCAGCTTGTCCCAAACCAGGAACTCAGAGTCAGCAGTCCTTGTCCAGGGTCAAGTTCTTAGCATGAGTCTGTTTCCTGAGATCTTTTGGTTGTTGTTTAACATATATACATACATGCTATGTAATCCGGCACTAACCAGCTCACCAAGATAACCTTCCAGATTTCCCATTTAAACCTAATTTTCTATATTTGAGTTCCCCAGTTTCTCAGAAGCCTCAGCTGCATACATACTTCTTTGGATTTCGAACCCCATATGGGCACAAACATTGTGAGCTGGGATATTCCTAAGGAGTGGCAAAAACGCACGTCTCTATGGAGATGAAGCAGGAAGTCCTGTGGGGGAAAGAGGAGACCCGGGCAGCACAGCCAGTCGGAGAAACAGCAGCTGCTTGGATAGAAGAAACTTTTCACAGGCATATTGGCTGGGAGCGGAGTGGGGATGAGGCGAGGGCTAAATAAATACACGCAAGTCACGGACTGAGTTCACACCTCAGGTGGTCGAGGTCAGACGATGGATGTTTCACAGGTGTTTACCCAAAGCAAATGGCCCATATTGGTTTGAAGGCAAAAAATTGTAAATATCAGCTTCATTATATAACCATCTCCCACTTGCCCAAATGTGGGTATTTTTTTTATAAGAAGAATCTGATTTTTAAAAAAAAAAAATATTTAATTCTTTAAAATATAATGCCTATAGTTTCTCAAAAGCAGTAAAAGATTAGTTGCAAAAGAGAGTTTCTGATATTCTCTTTCCCTTACTGAAAACATTTTGAAGGAACAATAGGTATTTCGGAATGGCAGCCCGTAGCCAAGGTCTAGCAGTTTTCCCTCAGGCTGGGCTCCAGGAGAGAACTGAGCACACACTAAGGCATCCGTGTAGGTAATGAATGAACCATTCTCCTGCACCTCTAGAATGGTTCTAGCCACGTAACTGTTGGGAGACGATGCTCCCTGGCTCTCTTACATTTCTGCACAGTTAGTGAGCCAGAGGGACCAGCCACCTTTATTCTGGTCTGTTTTTCCTAAGATATTTGTAAGGCAAATAGCCTTGGAAGACAGAGATTCATTCTCAGACATATTCTCTCTCTCTCAAAGCAGGCTTAACCCATCATAAAAGATTTGGGTTTTCTAAGCTCTAGGTCCCTCTCCTGTAACATTTGACATGCAGGTGTCACCTGGCCCGTGTCTCATCACCTTGTGAGAACTGGGACTCAGGGAACTGGTGCAAGGAGATGCTGATACTGTTATTGCTGTAATGAGTAGAGTCTTGTGGCTCTGACCAGCAGTCCCATGCCTTCGGCATCCCTGAAACCATGGCAGGCTCATTTAGCAGCATGCAAGCAGGTAAATTTCAGATTCCCCTTAAGTTCTTGACAGTATCATCCTTGGGAGAACTGAGGAAACAGTCACTAAGATCATTTCTTTGTATTCTGTGGTTCAGGGGAGAACCCCAGCTGAGAATGTTTCCGGGATAAAGATCAAAAATGACCGGTGGCATAAGAATAAAAAGCTCATTGTGTGCTAGACCATAATGAAATATTTTGAGAATCCTCTCCTACCACTTCCCAAATTTAAGTGGTTTTTAAATCTATTTCCTTTTTCCTGCTGCCCCTTTAACTACAGATTTTTGATTAGTAAGACTGGCATGAGCACAAACCGCCGGATTCTACTGAACGTTGAGCAACTGACCAATTACAAAAAAGTACCTAAGTGCCACATGTTTCTTGAAAGCCAACTTGTGGTTTGCGAAAATGGCGAAAGAAGTCAACTCTTCCTAAAAAGCTCAGAAACCACATTTACCAATACAGAAATAAATTAAAGAGAACTACTAATATGTGTTCACCATCTTCCTGATTTAACACACTTAACTGCAAAAATCTCCCAAAGCAGGACTCCTCTCCATTTCCAGTGCAAAAGAAACAACATCAGCACCTTCCTTCCAGGGGAACTGTTTGCTTCTCAAAGAAAGGGGGCAGACGGAAACAAGAGTGTTTCACTAAAAACACAGGAACATTTCAACTTGCTCACTCAGAAACACATTCCTGAAAACACTTATCCTGAAAGTCTACCTGGCTATTCCTAAGGCAACAGAGAAGTTTCCTGTGCTGGGTGGGGCAGGGGAGCGGCTGGGGATCCCAGTGGGCAGGGAATGGAATCCGATCTGTGTGAGGGTGAGAGGGAACGCTCTTCTCTAAAAAGGACCAATACTCCTGCTTTGGAAAAACAGGCCTGAATTTCAGGGAAAGACCATATAGCTTTCATGGTGGGGGGCGGGGAAACAAACCAACCCCAAAATATGAAATTATGACAGTGGCTGTATCTGTGTACACTTTGCAGAGTTTATTTTTATAAAATGTAACAAATCAGCAGTCCATGCTGCTTCTGGCTCGAACTGTGATCCAATCTTCTTCAGTACCAGACTCTACACTCCATGCATATTAAAAACTCGTTGGCAGCAGAAGAGGACGAACGTTTCAGAAAGAGGAAGGGGGGTTAGGGCCCTCACTGTTAAAACCCAACACCAGCTGCACCGGTCACCAGAGAAGTCCTGCATCTAACAAACATTTCTTGCATAACACAGACAGGTCGGGCTCTGGGCAGTGCTGCTGACACAGGCGCCCGATTTCCAGGCTCTTTGAGAGCACCGAGTGCAATTTAAAATTCAAAGGGATAGAGCAGGGAGAATACATATCAAGAAAAGAAATGACTGCTTATTTCAAGTGACTAAATCCCCCAAATACCAAGAGATATGACTCTGGTTATATGATATTGGAATCAAATCAGAAGTTTGCGCTGGAATGGAAGATTTTAAAACTTCATTTGCAAGGTCTCTGAGCAGAAGCGAACACATTAGTGAAATGATCTTTCGTGCCAGTCTGGGAAATGTACTGCATAAGTCTAGAACAGCTGTCCTGGGCAAAAGTGTTTGGAAATGTTAATAAAGACAGAAGGAAATATTGTAGATCTGTATATTATAGGAAAATCTCCGTTCAGATAACGCCACAGTTATATTCCTTAAGTGCCAGGAGAGGGAGAATTCCACAGCAAGCTCATTGTTTGGTTCCAAATGAGCACACCAAAGGGGAACAGCAATGGAGAGAAGACAAGAAAGTCACCATAATCCATAGGGTGCGGTGGGGAGGTCTTTGCTGCCCATTAGGAGGGTTCAAAATGGACCCATCTGCTCATCATGGGTCTGAAAACTTATTATCAGGCCCTGTGCTAGTCCCTGGACCTGCCATCTAGCCAAGTTAGTGGAGAATGCCCATTAATTATCATAATGCAGTGCCACAAGTGCCATGCAGAGATCTGCCAGGGTCCCCAGAGGAACAGAGGAGAAAGCATGTAACACTCATTAGGGCACCCAGGCAGACTTCCTGTAGGAGGCGGTGTCTGCACTGAGCTAATGCCGAAGCTGATGGGGCCAATCATCATCACATCACCTCCCCACACCCAGGCTCGTGTGAGGCACAGCTGTACACAGTCTAGCACTGTGCCAGACACTATTGACAAACACAAATCCACTCACTCGCAACAACCCTATCATTCCACATTACATAAGAGCAGACAGGTGACATCTCAGGAAGGTAAAAGCAACTTACTCAAGGTCCTGTCGGTAGGAAACCCCGTTTTGACAAGACAGCACAGAGCTCATACCCTCAAGTCCTTCTGAGTGACTGGAACAGAAGAGAAGAAGAATGGAGAGAGAGGTGAGTACAGACATACTCAGGAGGCAGAATCCAGGATCCCACACTAAAGGCACAGCAGGGCAACTGGAGGATTTTAAGCACACAAATTACAAGTGCATGTTCTGCCCCTCTCCAGACAGACCCGAGTCCCAAAGCCAGCGCTGCCATTGCTGGCTGTGTGCCCATTTGCAGTTTCTTAACTTCCCTCAGCCTGTTCCTCTTTCTGTGAATAAAAGAAAGGCTATTTCTCACTGGCGAGAGGCCAGGGAGAGAAGGAAGAGAATGACTTAAGAGCGCCCCCAGAGGCTGGCCTGCAGCAGAAGGCTGCACTTGACAGTCACCCACAACTGAAACTTGGCCGAGTCTCCGTTTCCTCAGCTGAAATGGAGAAAGCAATTATGAACAGGCTGGGCCACTGCAAGGTTTAACTGAGATAACAGGTGTCAGGCATGCAGCAGAGGCTGGAGCATAGCAAGCACTCAATAAACGAAGCCCGCATTACTATTTCTCATTTCTGAGCCAGATCTCACTTCTGATCTCCAAGGTTACATCATCACTAATCATTTTCCTTACCAAGAGATAGCAAAATAAGTTATGCAAAGGGAAAAAATTAGAAAGATATTAAGTGGATATCACCTTCTTCAAAAAAAACAAAAAAAGTTGCTAAATGTAATGTGTTATCCCGGATTAGATCCTGGAACAGAAAAAAAAACATTAGTGGAAAAACTGGTGGGTAGCCACATAAATGTTGATGCCAATATATTTCAACAAAGGTGCCAAGGTTCTGTAAGATGTTAACCAGGGTAGGGAGGACGGAGAAGGGGCTCTGGGAACTCTACACTATCTTTGTAACTTTTCTGTAAATCTAAAACTATTTCAAAACTAACATTTTATTTTAAATGATCGGTTATAAAAAGAACAACCCCAAAATTTGTAATCACTGAAACAAGAGAGACCTTTTGAAATTATGATCACATACTTGAAGGCATCCAAAACCCATAAGGAAAAGTTTTGGCTGGTTTAATGACAAGAAAAGATGCATGAAAGTTAGTTATATTTTAAAATCACCTGCACTCCTCCATCCGACACAACACTTAGCGGCTAACTGCACTTCTTGAAACTGGATTTTAAGAAATGTGGGCTCTTCCAAACAGGTGAGCTTTGATTATGGATTACATCAAGGTCAGCAAACTTTTTCTGCAGAGGGTCAGACAGTAAATGCTTTAGGCTTTGACAGACTTACGGTGTCTCTCGCAACTGTTCGGCTCTGCCACCACCATGGGGCAAAAGCAGCCACAGACACAATGCAAACAACTGAGTGCAGCTGTGTTCCAATAAAACTTTATTTACAAAGATGGGTGGCAGTGGGCCACAGTTTGCTCACCCCTGGATTAGATGGACCAAATGAGAAACCACTTGGTGGGGGAGTGCAGGAGAAGACGACAATGAGGACGGCCACCTCCCCAGGGCCTGAGAAGCCCCTGCTCCCCGCTCCTCACTGCCCGTGTGGCACAGGGCTCCCCGTGCGGGCCGGCGCTGACCCGCAAACGCCCAGCGCTTGACTGCAGCAGCAGTTTTCTTCAATCGCTCAAGATCACCTCTCATGCAGGAGGGAGCCAGCCAATGCAGCAAGCCGGCACGTAAAAGCAATAACTCGTTCACCCTGGAGGAAAAAATATCTTTTGCACGACATGTGTGGGCAGGGGGAAGAGGAAGGGCACTGCAGGAAATCCCTCCACTCCACGGAAGAGGGCACGGCCACACTTAACACTCCGTCCTCAACCTGTGGGATGCTGAGGCTCCCACGTGGGCTTCCTCCTTGAACAAGAAAGGACACCACCATCCAGGCATCTGACAAAGTTCACTGTCAGGGCAAGCATTTTTTTGGTTTGGCTATAAGAGAACAGTCTTAGAATTACATCCCTGACCAAGCTTCCACTCAGCGAGTATTCCTAGAATCCCATTTTTCTTCCTTCCAGATGACCCCTTGTGGAACCAGGTAAGATGGTTGAACCTTAACTTGCTAGCTGAACAGAAAAAGAACGATAGCTTCATTTCAGAAAATGATGAGGCACGAGAGGTCGGAGGGTTGTTAGTCCTGCAAGGTCATGACAGCAATGTTTCTACCAGCTCCATCCTTGTGTGGGAAATAGCTGCCCCCCAATGTGAGGGCTGAACATCTAGCGCAGGGCCAAGCACAGCTGGAAAGGGGTGCAGAGATATTCTGCTGCAAAAAATCGTCTAGTTACTCACAGAGCTGATTGCTGTGTTGCCCGTTAGGATAGGTGAGCTATCCATATTGCTCAGAACAACCCAGGTTTGGCTGGGTCCCGTGGGTTCCCCATTCCTTGATCATGTGATATCCAAGGGCTTGTTCTCAGAGACGTCGACAAAGGAGATTCCCAAACAGAGAGGCTGGGAGAGAAGCCCAAGCTGAGTCTTTCTGGAGTAACTACAGTAACTGCTAAAAACAACACAACCTCAGGACAACACCTAGGGCTTCTCCAAGACCAGAAAGGTTCTCTCCCTGAGCTATTCAGTGAGGAGATTATGTAACTAACCGATGAACCAGGAAGTTAAGGTCAAGTTAAACTAAGAATATTAAATTACTCAGAGGGAAGGAAAATCCCAGCAGGTGGCTGCCTAGAGCTCCCAGGGGAGTTGTGGTTGGGTTTTATTACATGTGGTCTCTTGAAACCTCACAACCACCCAGGGGGCGAACGGTATTATTCCCCTTTTACAGATAATCTTGCTAAGTCTTGGTTTACTTAAAGAACTTATATAAGGTCTCCAAGGTTTTAAGAAGCAGAATGTGGACACAAAGCCAGGCCTGCTTGACTCTGATATCAGTGCTCTCCCAATCTAAACTGTCTCCTGCTTACAGAGAGAGCTCATGAGGTTCCTGCCTAATTTAGATACTGAGACACAGCCAACCAGTTCATGAACAGCGGATAATAAATTAAAACAAATGGCAGCAAGTAAGAAAATCTTTACTGTAACAACAAAAACCAATGAAACTAAAACAAAACAAAAACAAAGCAAGACTAAAGCAAGACTTAATTATTTTTAAAGTCTTAAGCAGTAGAAAAGCCACTACAAAATTTGGACATGTGTCTTTATTTTAGAAAGTCAACTTTTTATGATGGGTCTTTAAAGGTATACGGACAGTCAACATTCTGGCTTAAAAATAAAACCACTAAATTTCAGAACGTGTCGCTACAGTATAGCAAAGGAAAACATGAATTAGGCCACAAGCAAGTGCCAAGTACACAGCACAAATACCAAGAATACCCCCAGCAAGCCACGATGGACATATACCGAAGGACTTAAGGTGTCAGGCGATTAGCATGGCACAATGTCTGCACACAGGTGGAGAGAAGAGTTCAAGGAGATACACAGGACCAAAGTGGTACCTCCAAACTGAATGTGAACAGACATTTACGGTCCATGGCCAAGTACACAGGCCCTGTGATTAGCTTCTAGAGCTTTACTGAAGCTGAAGGGAGACGACTGAGTATCACATTACTCATAAAAAGATTATGGACGCTGCCCTGTGGCGAATATCAAATTGCCAAGTCTCTCAGCTCCTCCCCAAATCTCAGCCAAGGTGTTGGATGATGAATGTGCAGCAACCAGATTCAAGTGTTTATTCCCCACAGATAATTATAAACCACGGCCACATGACCTAATGTAAGGTCAGCGCTCCTTCTTCAAAGCAAGGGCACCGACCGGCTGACAGCGCGGCTGTCTCGCTGGGTTTCCGAATCGGGGTGGGTCGGGGAGGATACCTACAATTCAGATGCTGTCCCCATATGCAGCTAGACAGTTTCGCTCTCTACAGTAAAATAAGTCTAACGGAACCACAGGTCAACTGGGGCAGATAGACTGAGGGTCCACCTGTCCTTTCCTAGTTGTGTGGCATGGGCCAATTTTCCTGCGCTTTGTGCCCTTGTTTCCCTACCTTTAAAAATGACGATATATCTCCCCCCACCCCAGTGGATGCAAGCATTGAGATGAAATGTCATTTACAAAGCAGCCGAGACAAAGTCCAATGGCCACCTTCCTTGATGTTCCACAGTCTCTGGTCTGAGAAATGGAAGAGGGTAACTATCTAATCAAACTTTTCCTGCATCTAGTCAAACCTTCTCTACAACCTCAAACCACCAGCCTCTGCTAAAGCAAAAGGTTCTGCTCCTTCAAATCCCCAGACCCAAGAGGTACAGAAAGGAGCTAACCTCTGAGCAGACTTTAAAAGACGTGGTGGGGTCACAGCAAGGCAGCATGCTGCCCCTGCTCACGTGGCCCCGTTCTGCCTTAGACTGGAGCCACCTTGGACCTCTGTCTTTCTGACCCCACCCAGCGACCCAGCTGCTCCCTTAGGTATGGGAGTGGGTACCGGGCCCCAGTTCATTCTTCACAGTGGCCAGTGCCGAAGAGCACATCCTTCCACGTGCTAGAGATCTCAGTCAGCATAACCCACCACATTCTGCAGCCAGGGCCAACTGACAGGTAAGCAGAGAAAAGCCGCTAACCTTATCAGGAAATGATTTTCCTAGTAGCCAATAAAGATGCTGCACATTCTCATACCGGGCAAGTCATTCCTTTGGGTTAATGGATCATCCTCTCCTGATCCTAAATTTACGTGACTTTCCTCACTTATTACAAAAGCTGTACGTGTTCATTTTAGTCAAGTTAGCAAAAAAGCAGATATGCAACCAAGAAAATGAACTTTTAAAAAATAAATTCCCTATTTTCTTCTTCTGAAATAATCATCACAGTAAGACAGTACTGTGGTGAACTGACCGCCCTTGCCCAACAGGGCAGTCCCAGGACTGTGGGTGCTGGGCAGCCCCCTCTGAAGGGTGAGAAGAAGGAAGGAGGAAGGACAAAGGGGGAAGGGAGGGGATAGAGACAAAGTTTGACAATGACTGCCACCCTATAATTTCTAGGGTATGTGCCAAATTTCAGAGAAATCTGTTAAAAATTGCTTAAAATGATTATTCTTCTGAATTTTAGGCAAGTCACTCATGGTTTATGGCAGTATCCTAAGCCACAAATCACATTTAAGGGGTACTTTGATATCTCCCAGCAAAATTCATCGACTTTCTGAAAAGCAACCATGGAACCAACACTCAAGCAATTTGAAATGCCAAGTGGTCATCTCTGGGAGACCTCTATTTGTTTGCCCAATTTAAAGGAAGCAAGTTATTTCATTTACAAGAATTAAAACGGTTACCAGAGAGGGCACAAAAAGTATATGGAAGAGGTGCACAAGGCTATGTTTGGGAGTAAAAGATATTCAGTTTTAAATAACTGACATCAAGTCTGGATAGGCTCGAATCTCTGCGGCACAGTAGCAGCTTAAGGCAGTAGCTGGGATAAATGCTTTAGGAATACCTTAAGGGCAGGATAAACATAGGCAAGGGGCTCAGTGGGTGGGGGAGAGGGACCTACTGCCCTCCAGGCCTGCCAGGCACTGATGAGATGCACCTCAGGGCACAGACACCCAACTAGACAAAGCTGTTCTAAGACTCTGCCATCTTGAATTTGAGGATGTGCTAGCAGAAGAGGAGGGGTCCCCTTTTTCATTTGAAATCTATAGAGGAGGCAGATTGCAATGCCTGATATTTCCTAGAAGAGTGTTTCTTTTGTGGCAGAGAATCTAAGAGGATTAGTTGTCAAGGACCTGGTTCCATCAGTTACAATGGCAGAAAACCTGTTTAGAGAAAACTACTTTATTGGGGGGAAAATGACTTTGGAACATTTGAAATACTTTGACCTATGATGTAATGTCCTCCAAGGAGACTGAGCTAGCAATTCTTCACTGGCAATGAAGTCACCCATCCCCTTACTGAGTGTACAGGTAAGTAATAGCTCCAGATTGATTGACTGCAGTGAACAATACCCACAAGTCATAAACATCAGCAGAAACCCAGGAAATCCAATTCTGCTGCACTGTTTTCTACCTGTCAGAGACCATAGCTGTATCTATATACTGCCTATATCGGAACCACGGCTGCTGTAGGTTTTCCTCTACAAATTTGCTTTCCAGTGGTCAAGATTATAGCATTTCTCTGCAACAGGTAACTGCAGCCCTGTGTGATCCACATACATTTGAACTACATTCCTCAAGACCTGAGCTAGCAGTGTAGGCAGCACCTCCTTTTAATGACCCTGTAGTGACTTTGGTTAAAGGGAATCTTAATGAGAACTTACTTAGAACCTATCATATTCCATACTGCAAAGCTGTATGCAGAGATGAAGTGGAGAAGAGAACACACACACAGTGAGAACTAAAGTTATACCTGCTAAGGAAACACAGAAAAATGCTGTAAGGAGAAAATGATGAGATTAATTCTGTGGAATTTCTAAAACAAGAATTTTTATTAATAATCTTTATTTATGAGGAGGGAGGACAATGGATCAGAAACGAAACACAGGAGCCCAAGAGATTTCATGACATAGGGAAAGAAATGGGATTTCCAAAAGAGAAGTATTTTTATAAATTCAAATAAGTAATTACCTATCAATATCACAAAGAAGTTCAAAGAGCATAAAATCCAATTCCTATCATTAAGCATCTTATGATCTAGCTTGGGGTAAGGGAAAAATTAGATAGACAGATACGCTTAAACTATAGATATCAAATAATACTAATACTCAAAGACAATTTGGATTTCTTAATGCCAAGGAACAGGTACCAGCAGAGAAAGGTATTATTTAGAGGCTCCCTGTAGACTAGAGTATGAGGGGACACTTCCTGGGGATGAAGATAAAATTAGACCCTGGAGATAGGTCAGGATTGCCTTGAACAAAAAAGCAGACAGATATTTCAGGCAGAGAGAATCAAAGTACGTGGGAAACACACAAGGGCTACTGGAAGGACAGGAAGCACACCGCCCTAAGAAGAATGTTTTAAAAAACAACAGGGAGAGAAATCACGTATCCTAATCACACTTCTGAAAGGAGGAGTTTGCAATCAACACACGCCTAGAACCGTGGGGGAGCAGGAGACAGTCCTCTCTAGCAGGGCTCACCAAGCCTCGCCTGGAGACTGGTTAGAAATGCAGACTCTTAGGTCCCTTCTCAGACCTACTGAATCCTGAGCTCTGGGTGGGGCCCAGCTATGTGGGGTTTCTCAAGCCCCACAGGTGATTTTGATGTGTGTTTGGGTTTGGGGAGCCCTCATCTAGATACAAACTTTCTAACACAGTGATAAATCTGGACTGACGTACGCTAGCAAGTGAATTCCTTAAAAGGTACAAGAAAACATTCCAGTAGATACTTCAAGAAACACAGGTGTATTTCATCCATTGCATACGAAACAATCAAGTTCTTAAAGTAGGAGGAAGCCTCCATTATAACAAAAATCTCCTTTCTAGACTTGCTTCAACTACTTTTCCTTCCTCCCTTTTTAGCCTCTCAAGGTTGGAGTGCTTTTCATGACATTTTAAAGTCTGTATGAATAGAAAGCTAGGGAATTCACTCCCAGTTTGATTTATAACCAAAAATATCAAGCTCGTCTTGTTTCAGGTATGGACGTTTTGTGAATTGAGCATTGGCTGTACCACGGCTCATAATGTCACTTTTCTGCAGAGGCACTGTGGAAGAAAGATGACTGACTAAACTGTTTCCCACTGCCTGTGACATATACTTACTGAAAGGAATAATTAGGCATCTGGTTTTCACTAAAATACACATACACTGGCTAAATTCCACCTTCAGTGTAACCAGGATTATAGATTCTGGGTTCCTATGTAACTACTGCTGTTGTTGCTTATAGTACTGAAGGGAAAGAGATTTGTTATCGTGGAAAAAGAACAGTGAAGGTGACAAGCCTATTTGAATAATATGTAATTTAAATCCACAATACGCAATCTTCAGCATATAAAACACGTATATATGACAATGTTGTGGGGGAAATATCACCTGGAGAATATATTTCCACACTTGGATTTTCAGTCAGATTTTCTAAATCTTCAGGTCACCCCCAAATTTTAGCATGCCAAATGTCTCCCAGCCTCTCTTAATACTTAATAAGTTCATAATGATTTCATGTGGATCCCACAGTGACTATAAAAAGCCAAGTAATCTGAGGAACACTTTCCAATCCATTTAAAGTCCCAAGAATGCCCAGCAAGGGTCAGATGACATCATTATCTATAATTTATTTCAAGCAACTTTGGCTTAAAAAAAATTTTTTAATACTCTCTGGATGAATTATAAATGTATTTTTGGATGTAATTGGATTGACTAATCAAGTAATGCCTTGTAATTATTAGTGGTGTTTTCTCTTCTCTGTGCACATGTTTGAAATGTGATGCCCTTTTGATGTCTCACACCCACCATTCAGCTTCACTCCACAGCCTTGGTCAACACAGCCAGACAAGCCCTCACATAAAGATATTTTGTTTGCATTTGTATTATTTGTTCTAATAGACCTGAGCTGATGTGCACATGCCTGGCACGAAACCAAACTGAGAAGATAAAATAAGATACATCATCCATCAAGTCTCGACTACGTGTGGTGCTATGCAGTCAAATAGAGCAAATGCTAGCAGCAAGCTCTCAGAAGTTCATATAATTAAAACATCATGCTATAGACAGAGTAAGAGTCTGTCCATCACAGTGCATGCATTGTCATATCTTTAAAAGGCTGCATAACCAGTAGAAAAACATCCTGAGTGAGACAGTAAACAAATTCCCTTTGCACAACCCAAAACTGCCATGAATTGAACTAAGATCAGACTTGAAGTAGCACCCTCCCACCCCTTCCATACTGGCGACACAGAGACACTACTCAAGAAGGCTTTGCTTTATGGATCCTTCTCTCTTTGGCACCCCCACTGATGAGAGAACAAGAGTCCTAAGATCTAACAGCTTCAGCACCGGCTGGCCATGTAAAACTTCAAAATGAAGTCCTGGCCTCCTGCCCTCAGAAGCACAGTTACTTACATGGCGGATGCCCACTCCCCAGGGCTCCCTCCGTCTGCCAGAAGGTGATTTTTGTCTGGTCCAGGAGGCCCATGCACAGCTGCAGTCGTGGGCGATGGGGAGGACAGGGAGTCCACACTGCTGGTAGGGGTGTCCTCCTTAGGAGGGTTGGAACTGTCACCTAGGGGAGAAAAAGGATCAAATTTCAAACAAATACTCAGAGAAGAAAAAAACCAACCACTAATAATTAATAACTAACTAGAAGAAAAAACTAACCACTAATAACTAAACATGGCATTACTTGATTGTTCCATAACATTATATACAAAATTACATGTGCAGTTCAGCCTGAGAGTATTTGGGTGCCCTGTCTTTAAAAGTTGTGGGGGTTTTTAACCAAAGATGCTTAAAGTAAACCATAGATAATACATAGTGAGGAGTGTTGTCCCCACTAGAAAACACAATAATCAAAATTAGACCAAATGGAAGACAAATACCTCGATGGTAGCCACAACGACTTCCTAATCCCTAAGGAGCCCAGGAATAAACCAACAGCATCAAGAACAGCTCAGAACAGCACACCAGCCTCGCAGGGTCCAACCTCTTACCTTCCAGGCATTTGTTCGTTCTATAAGCCATTCTTAGTCACCACTTAGTGCATAACACATTGAACAACTCTAAAGAACCTTGTCTTCTGAGCTGGTTTGTTGGATTACAAATTTTAATAGTCCAACGTTAAAATCCCAGACAGAGAAATTTTCATTTCCTGACTTGTATAGGATCGGGGAGGATGCTATACAAGTCAGGCCCCTGCAATGACTGCACAGGATGAATTTAAACCAAAACTGAAGGCAGTTCCTAAATGAGTTGCATGGTGTATGACTTCACAGAGGACCATTTTAGTAAATATGTTTGGTATCATTTGTACACATTATGGGTTTGGGTGGAAAATGCAGAAGACGGAAAAGAGAGCACACAAGAGCAGCTGTTTCCCTGAACTGGACTTCACGCTCTCAGGGTACTCCCAGCTACCATAAGATGCACCTGAACTGCACCCTTCAGAGCTTGGCCCTTCAGCCTAATCCACAATCCCCATTAAATATTAACTCCCCTGGGGTGCCCTGCAGACAAGAAATTTTCTATGAAGATGGCACAAGCTTGGCCTCGATTCCATAGGTAAGGGGTCACAGCAGTGGCCAAAAAACTGCCACAGAAGCAGATGATATACACATGGAGGTCCATAACTCCAGCTGCCAACAGCTCCTGGCAGATTAAACCTTTATATTTCTTCAGTCCTGGGTCCTAGAAACAGAGAAAGCATGAACGCCAAGAACAGCAAGGAACTTGCTCTTGGAAAACCACCTTAGATGGATCTCATTTCTCCTAAAAATGAAGCACAAAAGAAATCCCAGACTCTTCTTAAACTAGATTCCAAGATGCTAATCTTGAAAATTGACTGGACAAAATAATTCTTATTGACTCCTGCCCCAGCTTACAACTAAGGTTAAGAGGGAGAATCTTAGGAATGGAGATCTAGAACAATAGCATTCAGGGAAGTAGGAGTTAGAGATGGTGGTGATGGCTGGAAGAAGGAATTGCTGATGAAGGCAGTTAGGGGAGACACCTGGATGACCCTGTGCAGAATATTCTGGTAGGGAATAGTCTACACAGAGATGGTGGGGCAAGAGACAGGCCCTCTTTCTGCAGGCAGCTCTTCTCCCCGGGCTGAGTCTGTCTGTTGCTAAAGTCCAGGAGACTGTATGATTGGCTCTTTCAGCGAAGCCACATTTTTCCACAGCTCTCACCACAAAAGCATTTAGCTAATTGGAGAAATTCAGCCTCAGTAGAAGGGCCAATTTTCAGGCAAATAGACCAAAACCCACTGATAGACCACTGCTATGATTCCCTTTTATTTTCTTTCTGGGATACAGTCCACTTTGGAACAAAGGCTGCTTCATCCCCTGTGCCTGGAAAGCTCAACTCCATGCAGTTCTTTTCTGCAAATGAACCCGAGGACAGCAAGGGGCTAGAACTCCTGCTCTCCCAGGCCTCTCCCTGCACCCCTCTGGCATCATGAGTAGTGGCTCCCGTGACAATTAAGAGGGTCTCGTATGTAACCCAGCACAGAGTAAACCCTCAACATTGGCCTGCATGATAGCTGCCACTGGGGATTGGCAAAGTAGCAAAACATCATCAGTTCTGAAGCAGAACAGGATCACCTCGATAGCGACTCAGACGCCAGCAGCTCCCTGGCTTCAGGAGGCTGGATCCTGGCCCTCAGCCTTCTCTGGGCCGCGCGCCCTCACTGCAGTCAGGGCATGACACGGGGCTGGGGTGGGGGACAGCAGCAACTGAGAGTCAGGGACCACCTGATTCCCTGACTCACCCCTACCAGGAGAAACCTGTCAATGAGATGCAACTTTGGGGAACTGGAGACCAGGGTCTAACGTTACTTTTAAAAGATGCCTGAAATGTTTTTACAACCAGATTCAGCAGCTCATTTACGTTGTCTCTAATCCTTTTCCCAAGCAGACTGACACAGCACAAATTGTCATTCAGCATATTAAATCACATTCTATTAAGAGAATTCTCTCTTCCTTCCTGCCAAACAGTGGCAATCTGAACCCTTAAGTGAAAGTAATATCGGTAGAAGAGAACATTTACGCAGACTGATCAAATGAAGAGACACCTCACCCTACTGTCCAAGTGCACAAAATGTCTTTCTCCTTCACTGTTCAGGAATGAGCTTATCTATTTAAGAGAATCACTGAATTTGAGGGAGAATAAACATCAGGTACCTAAACATTAAATTCGTATAACCATCTCTGAAACTTTAGTTCACCAAAAATCAGATTACTGCTTTTTAACTAGCATGAAAATAATAAAACTTAAAAAAAAATTCTATGTTCAATAATATGTGGAATAAAGATTTTAAGTCCTATGAAACTAAATTTATAATTGAGACTTAAAGTCAGATACCCTCATCCTTTTTCACCTGTCACTTCTGTTAAGAGGGGATGCAAACTCTTCCCCTGGGTGTTACCTTTAACAGCCATCCACACACAGAAATGACCTACGAGTAAAATGGTTGTTCCAGTAAGTGAACAAAAATGGTGCTAAAGGACTTGCCTTAGGAACAGACTCCAAGATAAGAAACTCATTAGAAAACAAACGACCCGCCATCTAGGAGAGCAAACGATTTCCTCACAACACCCAGCTTAATTCCCACCTTCTCCACAAAGGACCTGCCAACCCCTCTCCTGCCTCTGCTCTCTGTTCTCTCGGCTGTAAGCAGCAGCAGCAGCAGCTTTGTATTTTGTTGTCGTATCATCGTTTCATGACCTGGTTTTAGTTTCCCATTTTTTCAGGGTGGAGACCATGTCTCGGTCTTGGTAATCCTTACAAGGACATGATACAGCGCCAGGCAAGACAGGAGTCCTCAGGAAATACTGTGGCCTCGCTGCCACAAGGCATGCCATGAATAGGCAATGTCATTGCCTCCAGAAATGGAGAAGAGGGGGAAAAAAAACTCAAAGTATTCTCACAAAATCCATACACAGTTTCTGATTCCCATCCTCTCCCCTTCCAAGCCGCAAGCATCTCTAACCCTCTTTATTCACTCAGCCAGCACTCACTGAGCTTCTACTTATGTACAAGGCACACCACGGATGCTGAGTCACAAAGGTTGTAAAGGATCAGTCTCTAACCCAAAGGTGCCCACAGTCTAATGCAGAGGACAGATAAAGACCAACACCAAGAAAAGGTGGTGTTTGCTATAATAGATCAAGGAGCTTGGAGACCCAGAAAAAGGAGTTTCTAAACACGTTAGTGGTAGAGGAGAAAGACATGTGGGAGTCAAGTCAAAGGATTAGGAAGAAATCATTACCAGACTTTCAAGGAAAGAGCCCCAGGTAGAGAAAATACCAAGGTTGAAAGAAAAGGAGGAGAGAATGTGGCCATTGTCAGAGCCACAGCAGCTGGATTTGGCTGGAAGACGGGGGCAAAGGCAGAAAGCAGGTATATGAAGTCAGGTAAAGAGTTTTGCATGTAACACAAAGGTGTGTGAACTTATTCTGCAGGTACTGAAGCAGGGGAGTGATGCGCTCGAGAATGGATGCAGAAGACACTCAGGTATTACAGTCAACAGTACTCAGTGGATAAAGGTGAAGGGTGAGAAAGAAACTTCAGACGGCCCTCAAGTTCTTTGCTTAGGCAACTGGGTGAATGGTGCAATCATTACTTGAAATAGAGAATAAAAAAAATAAACATGGAGCAAATTGGGTGAGGGAGATAAAACCAGTTGTATACATGTGGGGTTTGGAGTGCCAATAAAAAGTCCAGGCAAGAATATCTGGAGGAGAGTTGGTTACACAACCCCCGCAGCTCAGGAGAGAAGCCTGGGACGGTTTTACTGATTTGTCGTCATGCACGTAGAGTTGGAGTCAGGGCCTTCGATGGAGAGAATAAGGGTGGAGAAGTAGAAAAATAAGAGAACCTTGGGGGAATTTCAGATGTAAAGAGAAAGCTTCTCTCCACACCAATGTTGGTGGTGGTGTTTTAAATGCAGAAGAGTGTCCTTCTGCAAATATTTAGGAACTTCCCCACAAACATCAACTCTCATAAAAATTGGACAAAAAGGCATTCAAGAGGGCATGCTTTTCATGACAGCTACCATATTTCACTCTTTAGTATGACTTCTTTACGAGCCTGAGCATATGAACAAGGGCTTTATTTTCATGACAGACTAAAACAACCTTCAAAGAATTGCAGAAAATTACACCATGAAGAAGGAACAAGAACTTGATAATTCTCTCATATCTAATAATTTAGAGGATGGCAATATTTTTAATTATAATGTATGGATGAGCTTTGACTCTAGTTAGTTTAACTTTTTTGTTCTGATGATGACACACTATTCTGTCCATTCATCTTCTGGATATTTCACGTAAAGAAAACTGCTTTTGCATTGTTGCGTTGGGGTTCCCTCCCATTTCATTCATTTCTTCTTTCTTTCCTCTCAAATGTATTTCCTAACAGTTAAGTCAGAGATAGTTCCGTTTAAGTCCCTTTCCTGCTGTTCTTCCACTCAGCCGAAGATGTCTGGGTATGGTAGGAAACCACAGAAGCTCTCTCTTATTCCTCAGACATGGGCTGTCTCCACCACAGCAAGGCTATTCCATGTTCCCCATTCTTAAACATCTGTCTTATGTATTAGCAGAAGTAAGGAAGAAAAGGAGAAGACAGAAAAGAGGGAAGAAAAAAAAAAGCATAAAAAGAAGAGATCTCATCTATTAGTTGGTTTTAATTTAAGCAAACTTCACAGTTATGCATTTGGTTAGCTGGAAGAGAGCTGACGACTACTATTTTGGTACGCAAATACTCTTCCTATCGGATCAGAATAATCTTGGATGCTTCTAATTTATCCAACAGTTAATCACTAGGATCAAAGGAAGATTTACTGAGAACAGGGTTAATTGTACTTATAACAACACAGTAATACTTTTATGATAAAGTCCAGTCAGGAAATTTCCAGCCAAGATGGCAATGAAATTTTAAATGGAAACCCATCCCTCCCCCACAACATATGCCAAACAAAATCAAATATTTTAAAAATAAAAAGATATAACTACACTCAAAAAAACTTATTACACATCATGGAAGAGAAACAGAAAGTGAACATTCAGAGGTCAGTGGGAATGCCAGCCAGAGGCCTCCGGTTCCAAGACCAATCAAAGCCAGCAGAACCAGCCAAATGCATAAATCCTGTGGTGTTCCTAGTACCTACCATACACTAGGCATGGCACAGAAGGGATAGAACCCAGCTCTTCCTGTGGAACGAGGGGCTGGGGAGAAGCACTCCACACGAAATGGAAGCCAAAAACCTATGACCAAGGTCTCCACTTATCCAGGGAACAGATTTGACATTTCTGCCCCTCTCATCCCTGCGACGAGAGTCCTATGCTAGCAATGGCAACATCTAGTTCTGAAACAAGCACCTAGGTGAGCCCAGGGGAGGCAACAGCCTGAGAGGGAAAAGAAAAAAGAAGGAAGGAAGGAAGAGAGGAAGGATCCCACCCCCCACAGCCGTGCATAAACACACAAAATCCTTCTTCACTATCCACTTGGAAACCACAACTTCTAAGAACAGAAAAACTAAGATAGTCAGCAAACTCAACAAATAAGAAAATTCAGAGATTTAGAGATTCGTAACATAGAGAATAGAAGTGGAATTGCCAGCATCCAGGTTCCAGAAGAAGAAACAAATTGAGAGGAAGAAATATTTAAGGAAATGACCAAAGTGTCAAAATTAAAAAAACTTCAAAGACCTCAATCTGGAGGATTCAGAGTGCCAAATAACGGAACAAAGAAAATTCTGCATATAAGACACATCGTTGTGAAATTTAACAATAAGAAACCAAAAAGCATCTAGACAGAAAGAGCAGACCATATAAAAAAGAAAAAGAACCAGACTGACATCAGACTTCTCAACACTAAGTACAGAATAAAATTGATATAATATTTTTTAAGTATTAAAGGAAAAGAATTTTGAACAGAGAATTGTATATTCCAACTGCCAAACTGCCATTCAAATGTGCGGGTATAATAAAAATATTATCAGTCATAAAAATCCTCAAAGGTTGGCCACATACAGAACAATATTGATAGCACTTAGAGAAATTCTTCAAGGATTTAAATAAAAGATGAAATATAGAATATTCAACTAACTTAATGTCTATTGTTGTCTTAAAAATCTAGGACAAAAGGAAAACAACATAATCAAAATAGTCCAGAACCAAAATTCTAGCAGAACCAACACAGTTGGAGTGGGTAGGCCAGAGGGAGTTGGGAATCCATTAAGTTATTTGTCTTATTGGGGGTTGACAGAGAGTTTGTGAAATCTATAGATAAATAAGATTATAAGTTTCAAAATAAAGGCAACCACTCTAGAAACAAAAAACAGAAGATAATTCATTGGAAACAGCAGGAGGACATTTACATTTTTGAAGAGAAAGCAGAAAAGAAGGGGAAAAGTATCAAAATTCATTAAATGAAAAATATAAAATAACAAATTCTAATATAATGGTAATTACAATATATAAATGGATTAAATTCACCAATTAAAAGACAGTTACTCTCCAAATATATTTTCAAACCCAACAATATGTTGACTAAAAGAAACATGCTCAAAACAAAAAGACAAAGAAAGACTGAAAAATGCAAGAATAAAAGATGGATATACTAGACAAATGTGAACCAAAAGAAAGGTAATGATCTTAATGAACTACACGAGGGTCATTTATACTGATAAACGGACAAGATGATTAAACAAGGCAATAAGCACCTGCTAACACAGCTTCAAGCAACATGACAAAACTATAAGGAAAAACAGAAAAATCCACAATTGTAGTTGGAGATTTTAACATTCCTCTCAGTTACTGATATCAAGTAGGCAAAAAACTATAATAATACAAAGCTGATATATTTCACACACACAACTTACAATAAACAGAGATACACATGTTTTCAAGAAGACATAGAATATTTTTGAAGGAAGACTATAAAGTTTTAATAAATTCCAAAGGAGGAATATTATACAAATTCTCCTGACAAATATTGCAAAATAATTAGCAGAATAAATAAAAGGATATTCTTACAATTTTCATATATTGGTAAACTAAACATGGTTAAAAAGAAAATCATAATGGAATTTAAGAAATATTTAGGACTCAATGACAATAAAATCATTTCATACCAAATTGTAAGACATAGAAAAAAATAAAGCTTTATGGCTTTAAAACATTTATTAGGAAACAAGAAAGCTTTAAAACATTTTTATGCCACACTTAAACAGATATTTTTTCTAAATATTGATAGTCCAAGGACAGTCATGACTGCTTAAATATCCAAATTAAATTGATGAACATGAAGTTGACTATGAAAGTAGAATTCACTGAAATATATTTGATGTCTTTATTTTCATATACTAATTCAACAGGAATTACTTGTATACTATAATCAACACATACACCTACTCCAGAAAGTGAAAAGCTAATATTCTAAACTATTATTTTTATCTACTGGTATGTAAGAGTTTCTGAGAAAAAAAAAAACTTCCAAAACCACAGTAGATATCAGTAAGAAAATGTGATCTGACACATAAAAACTCACCCTAAATACAGAGAAATAAATCTCAAGGCTAAACATCATCTATTTTACCTTTGAGGGTGGCTTCAACCAAAAATAGGTGGACTCTTCAACCAGCAGGGGGCGAACACAACCACTCCGGTTCATATCCACCTCATGCCCTCTACCCTTGGGCTTGGCATCCTGCTGTTCTATGTTTTCAATAGGGCCACCCAATAATAACTTAGAATCTCTTGATTAACACATCTTAACAGCTTCTTTGCCCAACTGATGTTTCTGTTCTAATGATGTTGTACCCAAGGAGGACTAAAGCACCAAAAACTCGACCAACGTCCGTGTATGAAGAGGAGCCAGGAGGTGGGGAGGGAAGAAAGGATATCCCCAAGAACACCACAGCTGGGTACAAGTCACAGTGGCAGACAGACTAACGGCTCTGGGAATGAAGTTGGGAAGATCCTGAAACTGGGACGAAATTATGAAATGCTGCAGTAGGAAGAGAGTTTTATTCATTTGACTAAGTTACATAAGCCTGTTTAAGACTAACCTTTCAACTGAGCAGGAGATAGTCACACCCCAGGTTCCACCAGGTGGCAGATGTGACGATATCAACAAAATCTCCTCCTAACCACAGTGACCTTCCCTCCTAAGTTTACCCAGGACATACAGGGCACTGAAAAGGAGAGTCATGCCTGGTATCAGGAACAGAACTCCCAAACTCATTTCATATATATTCTGGCATAATTTCTATTTTACTATAATAAAGTCTGGGTTGCTGTATTTTATCACGTCAAAAACTAGTGCCTAATGCTACACTGACTAGGATAAACTAAAATATTCCAAAACTTACATTTTCCCTCCCCCAGTTCAAAATGCTGTTGGACTTGACAACGTAAATAAAACCTAATGCTGAAAAACAAATGTGGAGGTAACCTATATAAATAAAGTTAAATCTGTCCAGGAGCCAGTGAGAAGCTTCAGCCAACGTAAGAGATGTGATTGGAACCAACAATTGAATTTGAAGATTGATAAAGATCAAAGGTATAGCTACCATCCACTGTTTAATGATCTAGTGCCTGGGAAGAGTAGGGTGCATGAGGCAGTATGTTCCCTAACATGTGGCTAATACAGGTCACAGTATACTACTTGACTCATAAGAAATGGGACACTTTAGAATTGTTATATGGGATCAGAACAATGACCCATCTGGTATGGAATCCTGCTTTTTACAAGGATATCCAAAGATGTTCCAGTTGTCCATGGCCTCATCCTTCCTACCCAAGTCTTGGAAGTACATTATAACATGTGCTTATTTTCAAACTACTAGGTGAAAATTGTCATGGACAATGAAACACTCAAGACTTCCAACTCTGAGTCAAAGAGTGTGACTTGAAGAACAGCTTCCTACTTACTCATTATTGCTCCAAAGGAAGGATTATGGTTTTGTCCAGTATTCTGATTTTGCATCTTGTCCTTAGCATTAGCACTCCAATAATTATTGGCTTCCAGAAACCAGGGCAGCCAGATACCCAAATTTACTGTGAGACTGAGGGAAATGGGAAAAGATCATGCCTCCAAAACAGAAGATCAACATATCTCACCTAGCTGTATTATCTAAGACTGGTTTCTTCCAAGTAGCCCACTCCATAGTTGTTGAAGAAAAGTGAATAGGCTTGTTTCTTTACATCTTGCCCAGATGCTTGGCTGGACCAGAACATCATCGAGTTCTAGGACCTGTCTAATGAGGAGCTGCAGTCTACACATGGCATGGCCAGGGCACAGCTGAGCCATCTGTGAGCAGCATGGCTGAGGAGGGTCACGGTCAGAACCCCATTAACAACTAACCAGCCAAAAACACCTGGCACTCCCCTCATGTCTCTCCATATGCTAGTCAACTTGATCTAACGTGGCCAAAGAATTGAGTGAGATAACTTTCTTCCCAAAACACTATCAATAAAGGCATCAAATACGTAAGAGCTGCAGAAAGAAACAGTTCAAAGCAAGATAAAAATTAAAGTTGAGATATTTTTCAGGCTAAGTATTAATATTTATTCTCATCCTCCTCAAAACCCATGCCAGACAATATTATTTTTATAAATTAGTTTTAACTGGAAAAGTATACACACACACACACACACACACACACACACACAGTTCCTTTATTAAACAAATCAGAATAATAAAGACAGGTTAGGGAATTCAAAGTTTGACTTTAAAATTGAACTTTTAAAATTGCAAATGTATTAGGCATCTTTCTTTAAAAAGCAAGTCCAACCTACCATTCAAAGGAAATTCTTCTTTACTGTCCATAGAGTAGTAGGTGTTAAATGATTACTGTCAGAAAATAGTCCAGATTCTCTGACAAGAAAACCTTCCTTATGTCTCACATTAGGGAAAAAGGAGAGGAGGATTAAGAAATTAACCCTGCCAACTGCCCATTAAGGAAAGAAGATAATGGTGTTTCTCTGCAGGGGGAGGTGCACTGAGATACAGGTTAAAATTGCCAAGTGGAAGGAGAGGCTCCTAAAGTCCCACTTATCCCAATTCTCAGTGACACTGCAAGTTCAAACAATGTTGTCCTGGGGAGGGGGCAAAGTGACCCCATTCCTCTCACTTCCGTTTCCCTCGTGAAACAAGACAAACCAAATGGGAACCATAATGAAGCCAAACAATATACATTAATAAGATTAATGACAGTCAGTAGCTAGATAAGGAATAAGTCACTGGGGTAATACAATTTATTTAGCTGAAATCATGTCTAGGAAAGAGAAACGTGACCCTCAAGGAAATAGCTGCCCACCCCTCAATCCCAAAGGCACAGAAACAAAACTACATACAGATCTGCATCCCTCAAAATAAGTGAATAAGAGAAGAGGCAACTCTTGAACTATAAATTAAAATGTCACAATAAGGCACAAAACGATGTAATGAAATTGCCATAAATTTATGAAGTAGATTTCATTTTCTGTTGTCCAGAGATTTAAAATATTGAGCATAATGCTTGCCGGAAAAAAGCTACTGTGACAGCTAAAATATGCCAAAAGTTTATGCTAGGGAAAGCTGATGAGAGAATCAGCTGTATAATCAATCACATGACAAAAACTCCAGACCTCATTATGACGTTACAGCAGCAGCTAATAGGCATTAGGTTACAACTCCAGGAACTACCTCTACCCTCTTGCAAAGGTCGGTGGAAGACTGCAGCAATTCAATTATAAAGCCAAGAAAGAGCAATTCAGTTGCAATGTCAATAGAAGTCAAAGCAAATTGCTTTACTCTACAAAGCACAGAGCATTTTTATATCATAATCACAGTCCTGGGGCATTATTTATAGACTAAAATTTTTGCCTACATAAACAAACAAAAAATATAATAACCACGGACTGTTATCCTTGGGAACCAAAAAGTAATCAGATACTGAATCAAACTGCCTTCCATAAACTTCTGAGGAAGCCTGCCACTTTGACCGCTCAGGAAATTTAGAGCAGTGTGCTTGGAACACAGACTCCAGCCCCGCTGAGACTATGAAGGCTGTTACACTCCTCTCTATCCCCTCCTCTCCTAGCTACTCTTCTCACCGGAACGATGTTCATTATTATCAATAGCCTGGTGAAGACGCTAGCAACCAAGAAGCCTAGGCATTATACTGGACAAAAACCACCACAGATAAAAGACTAAATTACATTTTCTTTGAAAGTATACCGTATACGGAAGTATATTTGAAGCCCTTCTATGTCATCCATCAAGCCCTCAAGAAAACACAAGCTAAAATTCTTGAATATTTACTACTTATTGGCTGGTGTACATCCATTAACTCAGTTGTTCTTGGCAAAAACCATGTCAAAGTTTTATTGCCCAAACTTGTGAGGCTTAGAGGGGGATTTGCTGAGACCATAAAAGACATCAAGAGGAGGGCAGAGATTTAAATCCAGGTTAGTTTAATCCCAAACTTAACCACAAACAAGTCTGCCATTCACTAAAACACTTTGCTGCCTATTTCCAGCAACAGTGACCCTGAAATGCCAGCACAATGTGGATATGAGAGAGCAACCTAGGTAAAGGTGAAAGATGCATTAAACCTAGCAGGACAATGCTAAGCAATAAGGGCTAGTCATTCTTGATGTGGTGACAGTGAAGTCTCTCCAGTCCAACCCATGCTAGAGGGACTCCATACCCTTTCTAGAGCTCTCCTTCTCCTCCCTTCTGCTTCAAAATCTTAAACTTATACCCAACACATCAAGTACAAAGTGCAGGTTGCTTCAGGGTTAAGCTGAAACTTACGTAAATTAAATACATATAAAGGTATGTTGTGTGTGTGGAGATAGATATATCTATCTATCTATCTATCTATATATATATGTAAGAAGTAGATATACTCTAGGAAAAAGTAGGAAATACAGACATGTATAGGGAAATCACCAGACTCTCACTGCCTAAGGACAACCATTGTCATAAATGATTATTTTTCCATATTATTTCTGTGCTTGTACTGAGAAGAAAAGCAACACAAGATATTCTATAAAATTTAAAAAACAAAAAAGGTACAGAACTGGCTCTTGAGTGCAGATGGGGCTAAATAAAGATCTATATTCGTATTTGCTTACATATGTACATAAAGAATTCTAGAAGGATAAATACGAAACAATAGGTTTAACCATATGAAATTGATACTAAATCGTTTTTGACATATACAAACAGCAGTTTTACATGGCACAACCTCACTAATAACAGTGATCATCAATCCACTTTGGATCTCAACTCTGGAAGGATTTCAGTCTACTGGCTTAACTACATGAAATTCTCAAAGCGTTACTATTTTTAACCCACAGAATGGAAAAAAATTTGAAATTGCTGAGATTAATTTTGGACCTAAAGATGGCAATTTTATATGGATCAACCTATTAACATCAGTGGTTACAGATCTGGTTTGCAGATGCAGGAACTGAGTCGATGGGACAGAATGGAGTCTTTCTAACTTTGTATCTTTTTATACTCTTTGATTTTTGAAATCTATCAATACATTATTTAATTTTTTTTAAAAAAAGAAAGGAGGGGAAGGGAGAGGAAAGGAGAAAAAAGAAAACAGTAAAAGCTTGCATATTCAGGCAGCATCAAATTCCCAATTGTGTTCACTTTTTACTTTCTAACAACCTGTTAAAGCATCAAGTACCTGAGATATCCTCACACTATAACCAACCCAAAACCAGATGTTTGTTCATTTAGGCAAGTGGTTGCATAAATCACAGTAAAATACTGCCATAGTACTTAATATCATTGAATTAAAATAGGTCCTTCCCCTCCTGTCTTTCCCATAAAAATGGGCCATAGCTTTTCTCCTGGAGGGCCCATGCTTGTTACGGTGTATTGGGTCCCAGGTTTAAAACCACAGTCATCTCTTCCTCCTTCATCTCCTGTATCAAGACCACAGCTCTGATTCCCTTACAACAAAACTTTTTTTTTTTTTTACATGAAAAAAAAACTAAGGATCATTCTTAAAATTTAAAAAGAATAAATTGACATATTGTTTGAAACACATAGAATATCTCTGAAAGGACTCACAAGACAACTGGCAATGTCTGTTGACTCCAGAGGACAGAAGACTGCTCCCTGTGGCACTTGTGTTCCACACTTCAGCAGAGCGGTCAAGAAGCCGGACCCTGGGGTCCCACTGCCTGGGTCCAATCCCGGCTTTGCCACTGACCACTGAGAGAGGTGGGGGAGTTATTGACCCTCTTAGTGCCTCGGTTTCCTGAACTAAAGAACAGGGATAATGATACCACCTACAGGATTGTGCAGAGGATTACTTAAGCTTAAGAAGTATCACTAAGAACAGTATCTGGCACATAAGATGGTGATGTAACTGTTCACCATCATTACTCTCTGAATTTTGTATCACGTACTTGTATTAACTATGAAAAGTTGTAAGAAAAAGACTATACCTTTAAAATAACCAAGATAGAAAAGAGACTTAGATAATCTTTATTTCTAGTCTGACCCAAAGAGAAAAATAAAACTATGACCATCATCACATTTTAAGCTCAAAAATCATGCTGCTATTTGAGACTATTAGAAGATCCAAAATGCCAGCCCCAAAATTCATTTTAATAGGCTTGAAGATTTTTTCTTTTTCTTCAGCCAAAGATGACACTGGACTCCTTAATACTGCTTGGAAAGCACACAGGAATGGCGTGGAATGCAGAACGAACATTCCAAGGGAGCCGGGCTGCAAAGATGCTCCCCAGAGCTAAGAAAAGCCAACTAGAGACAATTCGTGGTAAACAAAAGTGGGAATATTCTCTACAGGTGACTCAGTCTTGTACTGTTTCTTTTTCCTCAACAGCTGGTAAGGTTTCAGCAAGTGAACTGGCCACAGGTTTGTTTTTTTATATTAATTATACACAACACACTTATATGGTGGTAATTTTCATCATGTTCCAGAGTTTTCTAACAGAAGTCACTTGGAATTGACCACACTGAAGTAATACCTTCCCCTTCAAGATTTCTGCTCATCTTCCTGCCTACCAAAGAAAACGTTTCAAATCAGTCACTCTTGACAGCCTTAAAAATCGTTTCATTCAGGATAAACAATACTTTGGTTGGTTTGAAAAGATGTTTCTTAGACAGCCCAGCTACCTCCTACGCTGTAAGAGTTTCAAAGAGGGCTATAAAGAGAGTGACAGCTGCTTGAATTCAGAACTAGAAATTAAAATAAAAGCTATTAGAAGTAAAGAGGAAAAAAAAACCACTCCACAGGGAGAGAAGCTTTAAAGAATTTTTCTCTTTTATAAATTCTAGTTACCTGCCATGAACTTGTTTTCACCACAGAAGCAGCTATGTATTTTTTTAAAGGCATTAAATAAGCTTTTTTTTTTTTCCCCTCCTGAGAAAGGGGGAAGTGTTCGTCCCACACAGAAGCATAGTTGAGATTATATAGAAAGTCATAGGAGAAGTTGCCTTTTGCCTTGTCACTAGCATGGGGGGGGGGGGGGCAGGCGGTGAGCTCCCAGGGAGGTTTTTGGGAGGCGCCAGCACCGGGGAGGCGTCGCACATGATTTACAGGCACGCCACAACTCAATTACAGCCTTGAATTTTCTCGCTGCCTTTTCCAACCCATTGATCTCATCATTGTAAAAGTGAGTTAAGAAATAATCTGTCTACATAAACTGTCACAGACTCAAGCCTGGTCTTAGATTTGGCTTCACCACATAGTAATTCCATGTCAAGGAATCACAACATTGCTCTGAGGAGATGGCAAGAGGCCTCCGGGCTCGTGAAGTTATTATCCGGAGCCCACTCATGAAATGTCACGCGAAAACACAATGGTAAGAATGGAGAGAAGAAGGATTGCCAGGCTTAAGACAAAGATCTACTTGTGCCAGTTACCTGGATTGATTATATTAAATAATGCTGCATCAAGGTGACCAGGTACATCTACAAGGAATCACCAGCAGCCATACAATGTCACTGCAAGTCCATGCCAACAATGGTTTTCCAGACATCCTTGTCACAAAGTTTGTGTCCTCCAAACATTATGGAGAGGAAAGGGTGGTTGCAATTCACTTAAAAACGCATGTTTTCATAAAGGAGCTTTCTAGAGACACTCTCGTGGGAACTGAGATTAGAGAGCACCCAGCTGATGTGAACGTCAGCGATCCACCCTTGACTTCTAGTGAAGTTAGGGTCTCTTACTATGGCAGTGGCCTTCTATCCTTCAAGACAAGCCTAAGGATGAAAGTGGATCTATCTCTGTGAGGCAAAGTAGGAGAAAAATCAGCTCTACCTTGTTCAGGGGTATGCGACTACCCTTTCTCTAGGAAGATATAACATTTTAGTAATTATTTATTATATCTCTCTTTCTACTGTCTTTCCATATACATTCTACTTACATGAATACATTTTATACTAGTGTTTTACAAAACCTATTTTCCAAAGCAATTATATGTAAGAGTATGTATTGAACACACTGACAAAATGGTGCATTTCCTTCTTTTGATGGAAAGATGGTCTAAATTATTTTTAAACTCCAAAAAAAAAAGAAAAAACTCACAGCAAAAATGAAGACATGAACACAAGGATAGATTTACCTGTGCTCCTAGACTGTGGCTAATGACACCCATTTTGAGTATCGGCCTTCACGTCCCTGTCTAGTCAGTTAAGAAATCCCACCAATTTGCTCTAACAGCTCTCCCAGATAACCATTTCATTTTCCCTTCCTCGTGCTAATTCACGTCCACATGAACCTAAGCTTCAATTACTTAACCACCCTTTATTGTGGCCTTCCTGATTCCTACTGGAAGATTAAGTTAGATTGCGTTTCCTTAAATAGTATTTTCAAAATGTTACAACTTTTCTCGCTTGCTAGAAAATACTCCACGGTTCCTCTTATCATTTTAAACATAAGGCACCTTTCCTTGGCTTGAAGAACACTATGGATTACCAGGACCTGGCTTGAGTGCTTACTATGCGCCAGGCCTTGTGCCGAATACATTAACTACCTTAACCCTCTCAACCATCTTCAGTGGTGGATACTATTATTACCCCAATAATAATGTAGTTAATAAAGTAGACTTAGAGAGCCTAAGCAATTTGCCCGTTGAGTACAGGGTCAGAATACACATTCTCCAGCCCAGGCTTACGTCCATCCACCCGTCCCATAGGTAGGCTGTCTTTCCTGGGTCCGGCCGAGTCTCCCTCATCCGCCCCATCTCTCCTGTGACCGTCAACCCTGGCCCCTTCTAACCAGGCCGGCCTCCTCCTGCCCTTTATCTGGCTCCTACTCTTAGCGGCTGCCATGCCTCAGCCACACTGGTCCCCTCACCTGAAACCTTTCCCATCTAATGGCCACAATCTCTCTGCTCCAGGAACCCATAAAACCTTTCCTACATACTGCAACCTGAGAGTCCCCTTCCTCAGAGCCCCGTAGCCCCAGAGCCCAGCGCTGGGCACTTATAGCTAAGCTGGTTCATATTTTCCTATAATGACAAACAGAATGAGAATAGAAAATTAACTCCTTGAAAGGAGAAAGCATGTGTGGCAGGAGGTGGAACCCATAAAAGCTCTTTAATAGATTTGTGCTATAATCCCAATTTTAGCATCCAGTATATTTTAGCATTAAACACCTACATTGTAAAGGCCTTACAGTGGCCTGCTTTCTAGTTTTCTACTCTCTTGCTCATGCCTCAAAATTGAACAAGATTCTTCCATCTACCTAAGGTGGCCAATTAATATGATCATCATCACTCTCATTGACACGTGACATCTAAATGTTAGGTAATTATTCGAAGTTCTAATTTGATATTATTCAGGCTGAAAGGACATTTATATATGTCTTACTTGTCCTGCTCTGATTTTAGAGACTGATCCAGATTGGGATATGTTCCCACTTAGAGATACAAGGAAATGATCATGGTTCATTGTTTATCCATCTCCCCCTCAAGAGCAGTAGAGCATTTTCACTTTCTGCTTATAAGGCTCTGAATCCTCATCATGGTATCTACCACGCCGTGGGACTACAATAACACATGCTCGACAAAATGTGCTGCAGTTAGCACATTCGTGATCCAAATGTTAAAGTGCCAACCCAACGATACCCAAGTAAGACCAACACTAAAATGATATTAAATCCTGCCAATTGGCTTGCAAGATGATTTTATTTTCAACTCGCTATAAATCATATTTTTTTAAGTTGCCTAAATAAGTAAGCTGCTATATCATGTTACAAAAGAAGATAGGCACAGAATACCTAATTACACAAGAAGATACATATAAAAACTAGGCCTGGAAATGTCTAGTTCTGTTTAAAATTAGAGCTAGCATAAAGGAAGAAAGAGCTTCAGATGGTAATCCTCTTCTCCCCGCTACCCAAACCTTCGCTTAAAATTTCTTCTGCCTTGAATGAAAACCAACAAAGATCACTTTCATCTCACATAGCCTCATGAAATTTCCTCGTATTGGGGGGAATTACAACAAACATGACAGCCCCTTTATATAAGAGGTAGAAGGACATAAATTTGGGATGAACAGGAGAAAATAAACATACGCTTAACTTTTTTAAAGTGACTTGCTACTAGTTCTAAGGAAATAAAAACACAGGCGATAACTTGAGAATAAAACGAAAGTAAACCTTTCATTTTTAATCTTTTTAGCACTTAGCAGCCCACCTCATATTTTCCTTTTTCACAACTGACTTAGACAAATCTACTTAGCTTTGAAGTGCATGACATTATGAAATGCTATATAAAAATGAATAAGGCTTCTACAAAATAATAAAAGATGAGATTCTCATAAAGATTTAATAGCTGCTCTAATTTAAGAAAACTGGCCAGATACTATTAAATATGTCCATCTTAGTCATATTAATCATCAGTAAATATCCTTAAGCAAGTAGCTAGCCTTTTAAAAGTCTTTTGCAAATAAGTTTAATATCACTTAATCATATATTGCAAAGAAAAATAATGAGCATACACAGTATGGCTAAATGTGCCAATGCCAATTAAAGTCTTTATCAACATGAAGCTACTACGTTTCTTTAGTTAAACTGGTCATCTCTCAGTTGGGGGTGAGGGTGAATAAAACATCATGAAAAGCATGTCTAACAGTGGAGGATTTCTCTTCTATTTCACGCCGGCTGGGATTTTTTGCTTCCAGGCCCACCCTACTGCGGCTCATGCTAACAGGCTTGCTCACTCTTTGCTAATGACTTTTTGATCTGCCTGATGTTGAATTGAAACTGATACTGAATGTGTTCCAAGACCAGCTGTTTGGTACATCGCATAGTTTCAGAGTCTACTCCATGCAGAACAAGAAATAACATACCACAAACCACTTCACTCAGATACCAAATCCGTGACCAAATCACAGGGCTGAAGAAAATCTCCAGTCATCCAATCCAGTTCCTTGAATCTTGGCTCATAGTCCACTTAACTTTTAAGTAAAAACTATCTTCCTGGATTTTATTAAGTCAAATTTAACTTATATTACAATGAGCAAAAGGGGCGGGGGTAGTATTTGCATACAAATATTCCATCAGTTCCCTATAAACTAGAAAATTTGGAAAAATAATCAACCTAAATTGTCTATAATGCATATTTTAACCAAAACTAGATAAACATGAGAAGTGACTTCACTACTATCAATAAGAAAAAATACTAAAAAAAAGATTAAACTTTTTGAAACCTTCAAGTAATATTGGCAATTAGATGATTCAAGGCCACTTAAAAAAAAAGTCCTAATGACAAGAACATATCTTTTTATAGAAGGGGTAAAGTTTTCAATATGCTAAGTGACATTCAATAACATAAATTTCTTTTTTTTTTTTTTGAGACAAAGTCTCCCTCTGTTGCTTGGCCTTAAGTCCAGTGATCATAGCTCACTGCAACTTCAAACTCCTGGGCTCAAGCGATCCTCCTGCCTCAGCCTCCCCAGTAGCTGGGACTACAGGTGCATGCCACCACACCTGGCTAATTTTTTATTTTGAATATTTTTTTAGTAACCCTGTATGCTCCTGTTCAAAAAATGTATTCACCACCTCACATTTATTCCCCAATTTTTTTTAGAATATGCAAGATATGAAAGCCTATGACAAAACACAGACCCTACTTTGTTCTCTCTGAAACAGCTTTTCATACATCTTGAGTTTCACTAAAGCTTAGCTACAAACAACTGGGGGATGGAAAAATAATACTTTTTCATTGCTTTATCTTATCTTATGACCGCTAAGATAAAATAAGGCTGGGCGTGGTGGCGTAAGCCTGTAGTCTCAGCTGCTTCAGAGGCTAAGGCAGGAGGATCACTTGAGCTCAGGAGTTGGAGGCTACAATAAGCTGTGATCACACCACTGCACTCCAGCCTGGGAGACAAGAGCAAGACCCTATTTCTTTAAAAATATATAAAATAAAATCACTCCATGACTAAATTCATGTGTTTCCCTGATTCTGACAACTTTCCAAAAAAGAAATTCTAGGGCTGCAATCAAGAAGGATGAATGTAAAGTTATAAAATACAAAATATAGAATAAACCATCATAAATAACACACATAAAAACAGACTAAAGGGGTTTGAGTATTTGATGATCATTTTTCCCCTTAAAATCAAATAATTTTTAAGAATTATATCACCTAAAAATTAAGAAAGCTAGGATTATATCCTATCTCGAGTATTCCCATGATAGATGTGGTTAATACCACTACAGAAGCTTCTTACTCATTAATAACCATTAAGCAATCCAACAAAAGATTAATGTACTACATAAATTTGATTGAATATTATGACTGTATTCCTAAGAACACCAAAAAAGTAGATGTGATTCTAAGACAAAATGTCCCTCTTTGGTCATCTCCTTTAGGAAATACAGTCAATTCTATTTTGCTCAAAGACCAATGAACCAATTTAGGTAGTCTATGTTTTCTTGATTTCTTTTTCCCTTCCTGCTTTCCAACATTTGCTTATTTCACTATTTATTAGCACTTCCACCAGAGGACAAGTGAGATGTAAGAGAAGGTGCAATTCAAACCAGTCAGTTTTACTCCTTATTAGCAACTCTGCCAAGGAAGAGTGAATGTGAGAAAAAGAGAGAATAAGAAAGTTAGCTGGGATCAGAAGTTGAAACTCATATTTAAAAGGAAGTTCTGGAATTATAGGTTAATTTTAATGATTCATGCCCTTCCTCTAGAAAATAAGGATCTGATCATAAAACTAATACTTGTACCATATGTACATACGTCTTGAACAAATTAAAAGACTAGAACATCTTAGCCCCTGGGTGTTATTACAGGAGGTATTCTAGTCTTCCTGGAGATACCTCTGAGTCAGTGAAGTTGAAGACAGTTGCTGCTTGCTGGCATGGTTCTTCGGATATTAACTGCCTGGCCGTTTGTGTACACAGCTGCTTAAGATGAAGGCACTGTATTTGTTTCCATCCTCACCCCTTTCTCCCTCTGACAGTCAATCTCACACTTCCAAACCAATGTAACCTCAGTAGCTCAAAAGGATAATAAACGAAAGATATTTTTTTTAAAAAAAGGACTAGAGGAGGAAGAAAAGTGAAGACCAATTTCAAATTCAAGGAATGTTCTCAATAAGGGGAAACCTCTCAGGAGGAGTCACAGTTTCAGACGTGCATGCTATAAAAGCAGGTGTTGAGACCAGGATCATCTTATTCCCCACACCAAAGTCCACATGATTACAAACAGCCATTGGTTGCCTGTACATGGCTTATAGTCCTGTTTTGTATAGGTCAATGTTGAGCATTCAGATTTCAAGGCTCTTTAAAAACTGGGGTATCTGGCATCCCTGAAATAAGTGGCCACATGGCCACAGTCAGTTGGAACATGGTAGGTTGGATGAGACGTGCAAACTTCAACTTGCGAGAGTCCCACGGCAAGCCCAGTTCACTCCGCCTGGCCCCATCAGACAAGTCAACTTGCCACTCCTGCCATGAGATGAAGTGTCCTGCCTAATGACAAAGTCAGAAAAGCAGAGCAAGTAAGGGGTAGGAGCCATAAACTCCAGTGCAATGGTGAACTGTGCCTTTAATCCAGATGCATTTAACATTAAACTCTATCAGCTCCTCTCATAAAAGATCTGCTTTAATTTTAGTTCCCCTTCCATTTGTCTCCGGGTTATGTAACATCACAGGAGGTCACACAAGTCTCCCAAAAAAGAAATTTAAGCTGTCTTTTAAAAATAAAAAAAGAACCATGCATAACAAAGACAAACACAAAACTGAAACTTGCGTTTTCTCCCTGACAAGAAAGCTTCACCCTCCCTGTTAATCTCAAAAATTATAATCTTAAGGGAAAAAGAAATTAAAACACAGACAACAGAAAACCGTGACCTGCCTGAGGACATATGATATGCTGTATTCTCAACATGCTGTTAAGCAGAAAAATATAATTAACATCTTACCATCTTCCAGCTCAAGACAAAGATTATAGACAGCCACGGGTCTCTTCGTCCTCTGGCCTTGTCTCTTTGATTGCCTTGGTGGAGCATTTGGGGGTGATGCTGACAAGCAAGTGGGCTCAGGGAATGTGGTATCAGGCGGGGTCCGAAAAATCTGCCATCAAAGCATAAAGGACATGAATTGTTTATCATGAACAGAAACCTGGGTATTGCCACAGCAAACTGGCATCGAACAACAGGTGATTGATTCGGAGTTCATTCAAGACAGGCTAGAGCTAAAAATCCATTTCTTCAAACTTGGGGTACAGGTCGTAAGGCCTTTTATTCATTTATTTTTAACAGAAGATTTAAAAATAAAAAATTCCTCATTAAGTAAAAGCAACACCAAATCATTGCATTTCAAGTAATTCATTCCAAAGCTAACTACATGTAATTATCTTTATGAGGTATAGACAGTACTATAGCTCTTCATCCCCAAAGGAAGTAGCCAGGATAAAACATTAAAAAGAAGCATCTCAGTAAATTTCACAGAAGGTTATATTTATGCCAAAATGCTGGTCTCGAATTTTTTTTCAAACTACGTAAACAGAAATATATGTCTGAAAATATTTTTTATATATTTAAAAATGGCTTGTGCTTATGAAATTACCTTTCTGGATTCCCATTTACATTTTTCATAAAGTGTTTTATAGATTTTATCAATTCATTTAATAATCTCCAATCTCTTAATAATTTCCCCTTCCATTTATGAAACCTAGAATATTAGCATGATTTATCTATAATGTCATTCATATATCAGCAATAATAACATTAATTAAAATGTGCTGCTTCTTTGCTTAGCAATTTTCTTTCTTTTGAGAAAAGCAATCTGTGCCACAAAAGGAAGCATACAGAGGTGATTTATAACAGACCTCCCATAGCTGCCAAGACCTGAGTTCAGAGGCTTCCTTCCAACAACACTGGAGGCTCTTCAGCCTTCAACGAAGTCATGAAATAAAATATATGAGAGACATCAACCTAACAGACAGTGCGCCTCCAAAGGGCTGGCGTTCCTCAGTTGGGAGCAGGCAATAGGAAGAAAGCCAGCTCGCTTGAAACAAAACATAAACATAAAACTCACAATAAAAGGCACTGAATGAACATCTCACTGTTACAAGGAAATTAATACTCATACATTTAAATAAAAACAGGCACATGACCTGTGATATGAGTGAGAGTGTCACTTATATATGTGTAGTACATTTAATAACTAACAATGATGTTGGAGTTGTAACTGTGGAGTCTGGAAGTTCTCACCTAAAAACTATTACATACCAATAAAAATAAGCAATTTCAAGAGAGCATTTGCTTTATAGTACCATACTGCCCCCTCATGTGTAAATGGAATAAAAAATGATTTAAATTACTGTGGACAAATATTTGCTAGTGAAAATTTAATTTATTGCTCCAACTGGTAACCTGCTAACACCATATTTCCACGGAATCTGTGTTCCAATAGGGCACTCTGGCAAATAGCAAACTACTTATGTACCTTAAAAATCCTCTGCTGCCTAGACTATTGTCCACAGCTGGATTTACTGACATCTGTCATTGTTCAGATTAAAGGAGGCTGTGGAATGAACGGGAGAGCAGTTAGGCTGAGAAGAGCACAGTAATAATGAAGAACAGAAGAAAAGATGGGAAATATAATTGCATTGACAGAAAATAGCACTTGTGACCAACATTTACAATAGCTCCATGGCCAGGCACGGTGACTCACGCCTGTAATCCCAGCAAGATGGAAGGATCACTTGAGCCCAGGAGTTTGAGACCAACCAGGACAACATAGTGAGACTCTCATCTCTACAAAAAATTTTTTAAAAATTAGCTGGGCATGGTGGCACATGCCTGTAGTCCCAGCTACTCAGGAGGCTGGGGCATGAGGATAGCTTGAGCCCAGGAGTTTGAGGTCACAGTGAGCTATGATGATGCCACTGCACTCTAGCCTGGACAATAGAGTGAGACACTATCTAAAAAATAATAAATAAATATATATATATATATATATATATGTATCTCCTTGACTTACCTATGTTTGAGTTTTACAAATATGGCAGATGCCTCTGGGATGTTACCAGAATAGTAAAGCAAACCATACACAGAACTTGTATCTCCAAAGCATAAATAAGCAATGGAAAAGTTATAGCCCAAGAACTGTACTGGATAGACGATAACCTTCCAAGCAGACCTTCCTGGAAGATCATACTGACTGGAACGGTGCAAACGCCGAAAATTGCTTTACCTCCTTCTCCTCCTCCTCCACTTTGAAGTGGAGATGTCGGGGAAGGTGTGGGGGAGTGAGGTGTGGAGGCTACCCCTGTGTGCAGAGCCAGACTAGCAAGCAACACGAGCCCCAGCAGTGTGACTCCAACAATACTGAGGGACTGCTGTGAGTCCCGCCCTCCCCTCAGTCCCAGTCCCAGGCTGGGTACAGACTCGGCTGGTCTCCCGAAGACTTAAGGCACAGGGTAGTTACAGCAGAACATTGGGTATGGGGATGAGGCTTCGGGTTATAAAGCTCCCCAGGTTATTCTTTTGTGTAGCCAAGGCTAAGAAACGCTGATTTAGATAGTCATTCCCAAGTATGCTATACTTGTCTTGAATGGATGAAAGTCACACCAGAAAAATTATTTCGGGAAAACTGGCACTGGATATACACAATCAATTTCTTAGACCTCCCCTAAGTCCTAATTAGCATCAAGTGGTTAAAGATTCTGAATACCCATCACTCCCTCGGTAAAGCTCTATGTCATAGAGGCCGAGTATGCCAAATCCAAAAATCCGAAATCTGACACTTTTTGAGCACCAAACCAACATGACACTCAAAGAAATGCCCATTGGAACATTTTGGAGTTTGAATTTTTGGATATGGGATGCTCAACTGGGTAAGTATAATGCTGATCTTTCAAAATTAAAAAAAAAATAGAAATTCAAAACACTTCTAGTCCTAAGCATTTTGGATAAGGGATATTCAACCTGTATTAACATTTTGAAGAGCTAAACTATTACCCAGATTAATACAAGTACCAAATCATAAAGGTTAATTTGAGACAGCACTATCCCAGCTTTTAAATTTTACCAGCTTAGACATATTTCTTAAAACAGTGTATCTCGTTTTCCTCATGCGTATAATGAGGGCATAATACCTACATCTCAAGTTATTATAGGGATTAAGTGAGATAACGTTTATAAAGTGTTCAGTATACTACTTGGCACAGAGTAATCAGAAATAAATGGCAGCTACTTATATTTGTAATATGGTCACAACAGTAAACAGTGATAAAAATGACTTCAGACCCTCATTATTCTGCTCAACCACCATTCTGAGAGGGCATTCATTTCTCGAGGTCATGAATATTCCCCCAGATTCAGTGCTCTGAGAAAAGTTGTCCTGAAACACAGGAAAGTGTTCTGGAAAAAGACATCAAGCAATGAGCTAAAGGGAAGAAACAAATTGAGCACCTTTTCAAATTTTCCAAGGCTAAATTCCCTAAGGCAAGTAACCCAGAATCAAATTATTTTGTGTATTCTTGTACTTTAGCACTGAAATTTTAGATTTAAATTGCTTCCTATTTAACTCATTTAACATTTAATAAACAACTACTAGGTGGCAGGCTTTCTCAGAAGCACTTTAATATTCTCAACAACTTTTAGGGGTACATATTGCTCTCCACATTTTGCAAATAAGAAAAGGTCAAAAATCAAACAATTAGCCCACATCTCCACAGTTTAAAAATGGTGGAGCTGGCATCTGAACTCTCAACTTTCATTCCAAAGTCTCTGCTGCCAAACTGTAAAAATATTATAGGTTCATGAAACAAACAAAATTTAATTCTTAGGGGAAAAAAAAAATCACCAGCTAGGAATGTCCTGCATCTGTTCAGAAAGAGTAAAACTGGGGAATATCCATGTAAACTGGCCACCACACTATGTCCTCCTAGATGTTACAAGAATGCATTACCTTTTATATGCATTTACCTGTCTTCCAATGCACTAGTCTCTGTTCTAAAGTCTTTTTTGTTTCTTTATTTTTAAGCTACAAGGCAATGCTCTTCTGGTCTCTCAGAATCACCAGGAATGACTTAAATGGATATTTTTTTTTTTTTTTTTTTTTAGATCTAGAGGAAGAAGAAATGGTAAAACCATTTACTTTAAAATTTTGACCTGTTTTTTGGCAATCTGATTCTAGAAGTTAAAATTAAGCTTATCTTATTTGACATTGCCAAGATGTGCACCATCTCTAAATATAACATTGATTTTCCAGTTCTAGAACCCCTGCACGGATGCAAATTCCTCTTACAGCCCAGGTCTCTTTCCAGGATCTTCCAGCTCCCCTACCTTGCCAAGCTTCATACCACACGCTGCCTTTTTGTTCCAGGGTAGATAAACTCATCTTAAGCAATACTGAGAATCAAGAGATCAAGTCTATTCAAAACTTTTTTCCCAGGGTAAAAATTTCTTCACCGCACCTACGTATTTACAACATAAGAAAAACTCAAATCAGACAATCCAATGACACAAAACAAAACTCCACACGTAGGCATGTCAGGTAGGCAAGCACTTGCTTACTCAGCTCTCCTAAGAGTGCCAGCACAAACAGAAGTCTGGCACCACTGTTCAGATCCACAGATTTCTCAGACACAACAAAATGGATGTTTATGCCCATGGGACTGAGCCCATTAATAGAAATCCCTCCCCAAGTCCTTCATGCTCGGCTACCAGGCACCATATGTGGAAATGACTGCACCACTTCTGCCGGAAATACTTCGCAGATAACAGGAAATAAAGATGGTCTATGAAAATTTTGCTTCAATACCCAACTCAAACCTACAGAATTTGATTCAACTGAATTAATAAATACTATGGGTAAAAGAAAAGAAGGAAGATGAAGTATAATATTACAATATGTATGTTGGTTTTCATCCATGGTTCCTGGCTCATAATGCCCATAGCTCTTATTATAATGTTGGGGTGCTTTAGGCCACAGAAGACAGAATCTCTTTGTTCTCCCCAAGTCAGGAATCTTCCCCCATATTTCTGTCTTGGAGCTGGCCAATAAGGAAGTTCTCTGATCTACCTTGTCTGGTAGGTAGTAAGACCTCCATTTTGGACAGGGTTCCACCCCATGCCCTAGAGGAAGGAAAGCTGCACAAAGCAACCAAGAAGCATCTGAACAGATGGGCCTGGCTGGGTTTCCCACTCAGTCCATTAGTATTAGAGCACACCCTTTTTGTCCAATCACATTTCTACACAGTCAACCATGCCTATCCAAAGTCATCTCCAAAGAAGGCCCAAGAGGACTGAGTTTGGAGAGCTTCCAGATATCTGAACATGTGGAGGTTCCTGGAAGCGGGGTGCACCTGAGGAGAGCATGGAAGTTCTGCGCCCCAACTCTATACCTCACCCTGCACATCTCTTCATCTGTATCCTTTGTAATATCTTTTATAATAAACCAGAAAGTGTCAGCGTTTTCCTGAGTTCTGTGAGCCACTCCAGCAAAATAACCAAAGTCAAGAAGAGGGTTGTGAGAACCATAACTAAAACCAGTTGGTCAGAATTCCCAGAGGCCTGGACTTGCAACTGGTGTCTTAAGAGGGAACTGAACCCCCAGCCATGGGATCTGACACTATCTCCAAGTAGACAGTGTCAGAATTGAATTGGAGAACATCCAGGGGGTGTCCACTGCAGAACTAGTTGCTGTCTGGTCACAGACGCCTTCCTGCGTTGATTGTTATTGTGGTGTGAGAGTAGAGGAAAAAACAATTTGTGTTTTCTCCCCCTTCTCATGAAGTAATTCTCCTTTAAAAAAGATTTTCCTACAGAATAGTTCACTGGTCTTTATAACGATAGGAAGATCATCAGTATGTTTGTATACTCCTATCATCTCGAATAATAGCGGTTGAAATTTTGGGGTACTTGCAATATGCTTCGGCTTACAAAGACTTGAACCAGATTTCCTCACTCCGGTGTGCACGTCTTGGCCACTCTGCCCCACTCCCTCCAGTAACACCCAGTCATAAAAAGCTCCAGTTATATTGTGTCCTTGGTGATGTCTTATTTCACAGAACTACATCCATCCATAAGTAGAGGTGCTTCCAGAAGACAGCTGGAAATCAACGCATATGCTCCTAAATAAACTTTTAACGTAGAAAGGAAGGAAAGAAATGCAATATCCAATCTTCTTTCTAGAACAGCATAATTGCAAAATGGCCAAATATTACTTTCAGCTTCCAAGTCTACAGTGTTTGGGCAAACGCCAATCACCTTGGGGCTGTGTGGACTAAATTGGCTCCAAGGTAACCTAAATTTCCACCTGTGACTCAACTGCAGATTCCAGCTACCATGTGAACAGCATACACCACTGAAAACTTTTTCCAGCTATCTGTCCTTGAATCAACACTACTCCATGACTAAATATGGGTCTCTTCTAGAAAATTTAACTAGAATTCATATTAGGGGCTGACAGCAAAATAACCAGTTGGGTTTAGGCTTGAGGCTGGAAATATTCTAAGGCTTCTTGTTTGTTCTGGTTCATTAAAACTCAGAATCTCAGAGCTCAAAAGCATCCTAGTTCTCCCTTAGGCCAACCTCTTTATTTCACAGTTGAGCAGACTAAGGCACCTGTGGTTAAAGATTTGCTCATATTCCTACTACTGGCAAGAGGCAAACCCAGGCCTTACTCCCAAAACAAGGCCTGAAGGCCAACTGCTATTCCCATCCTGCTGCGTCCTGTCCTTTCTCTCCAACAAAGTATCCTTTATGCCTGTATTTCCTCTTCTGGGGAGACAGTGCTCAGGGGCTGAAATTCCTCAAAGTACTTTCCTAAGTTGTGCAGGTCCCCGAGGCTCACACTGGAGCACATTAAAGACCCTGTCTGGAGTCCTGCTGCTACTATCAGTACGAAGCCCTTTCCACTGCTGTCACAGGAGATGGGAGAAGGGTGGCCAGGGAGAGAGGGAGGGAAGGAAGGAACGGGAGACACTCCCCCCACCCCCCATCCAGGCCACCCAGCCCACTGGCTCGGGCCCTGACAATGGCCCTGACATAGCATGAGCTTTTTGAAAAACAACTTCAATTTTGGTTTACAACTAAAAAATAAAAGGAAAATAAGAGTACTTTTTAGAATATATCAAATTGGTAGAATTTCTGGGCTTTTTCCTTAAATGTTTAGGTTTAATTTCAAGAGGCATTTTGAGCTGCCCTCCTCAAGTCCCAATGGAGTATACTATATTGATTTCTATATCCTAGTGATACATACCAGACTTTGGTTGTTGCCTTGGAGATTTCAGTAAACAACCACCTTTATCAATCAGACTTTATAAAGTGGAACATACCCCCAGAACTACCCACTACAAACCATAGGCATCTTCTGTGGCATTAACTATGGATGTAACATCAGTGCCTTGCTTCCTCCAGTGTTGAACAAAAGCCAATAGAGGGAATTATAATAACAAATAACTTTGATGATATGCTGCTGGGAACCAAATGGCATTAAAGAAATTTACAAATTGTCACTAAATAAATAACCTTTCCTCCAGTCTACATAAGGCGAACCTCCCCTGATTAAACCAAAGCCGCATCACTGCCACATTCATTGTGTGAACGTATATTCCCAATTATAAAATGTTGTTTTCTGGTTTGCAAACTTTTAAAAACACCCCAGGTGCAGTTTTATCAATTTGCACCTGCAAACATTTGGAAAATGCAGCATCTGGTTTCCAAAGTCAGAAGAAAATGCTTTCCTAAATAAGCTGTAACTTTGACTTTCATAACCCAAATCTCTACAAATATTCTTCACTGAGTGAGGAATTCACCAATGAATCCCTAGCTAGAATTTTTTCGACGTGTCCTTTGCTTGCAGGCAAACAAAAAGTTTACGTTTCAGCAATAGAGGCCTAGAACACATTAACAAAATATGCTGTATGTCAACTATAAGACATACTCCATACATGACATTCCTTTGGTTTCTTTTCTTCCTCCTCCTTCAGTGTTGGCTGCAACTTCTTTTCAGGTTCTTTTTTCCCTTTTCTCTGGACCTCAAGCCTCCCTTAGAAATCACTTGGCCCCAACCAGCAGCACAGAAGATCAGAACACAGGAAGCATACCACTTGCTGTCCCCAAGGAGAGGGCTCCCTGTTCTGAGCTCATAAGAACCCTTAAAAAAAGGATCTCTCCTCAAATGTCACCTGTGAAATTTTAAACTGAATGTAAATGAACACATTTGTAACACACAGACTGATCAGCTCACAAAATTCTGAACATGAAAGATATTTTTCTTCTGGAATCTAAGCCATGACCCCAAGTCATTTTGGGTAGGCCAAAAGATTAACCTAGAGAGAAAAAATAAGCCATAAACCTATTAATTCTCCAAAAGGAAATGCGTGAATTTTAATCACAATAAAGAACACATCTCTTGAAGTCATGTACATGCATGTATCAGAATCATCTGAAACCTGTTCCAAGTACATGTGACCACAGGCATATTTAAAAAATAATGCAACACCTCTGGAATTTTATCAGGTTCCATATTTAATTACTGTTCTAAAATTTAGGGGACTAGTTTGGTTTTGCTTAACTTTTTTTTCCAAATTACAATTTATTCATGTTACAAAGGTGATAACTAACACACATTGTATTCCTTATAGAAATGCTGATAAACACAAAAAGCTCTGGAAAGAAGATAACCACCCATCATCCCACACATAAAAACATTTCTATTAAAGTTTTGATGACTATTCTTCAGAGTTTTTCTTTTCTTGCAACATTTTGTCTCATTTTGAAGAAGAAAACAGTCAGTACACTGATGTGGCCTCTGATGTATATTCATCTATCAAGACTTAGCTTCGGGGCAAGATTTGATTTCTAAATACATGAAGACAGTAGTCCCCAACACTTTTGGCACAAGGGACCAATCTCATGGAAGACAATTTTCTACAGACCGAGGGGGGAGAGGAGGGGGAGACGGTTTACAGGATGATTTAAGTGCCTTCCATTTATTGTGTACTTTATTTCTATTATTACATTGTAATATGTGATGAAATAATTATACAACTCACCATAATGCAGAATCTAATGCCACCAATGATCTGACAGGAGGCGGAGCACAGGCAGTGATGTGAGCGATGGGAAGCAGCCGTAAATAAAGACGAAGAAGCTTCGCTCCCTCACTCCCCCACAGCTCAACCTCCTGCTATGCGGCCCGGTTCCTAACAGGCCATGGACTGGTACCGGGTCCGTGGCCCAGGGCTGGGGGACCGCAGCATTAGGACACAGCTAGATTGTACCTTCCAATTGAAATGTTTCTAATCAGGGGTTTAGAAAATCTTCATGAATACATTTTAAAAACATTCCAAAGAGCCCACTATTCCTAGTCTCACCCTTGCCGACTTCAGTCTATGTGGAGGTCACACATACCAGAGCCAGACACCAGCCTCCCCTTCAGTGTGAACACTGCAATTCACTTTAATACGTCTTAAATAGGATGACAAAGCATAATCTTTCCCTAGTTCCTGCACCTTAAAAGGAATAAAGTTTCCTGTTTAAATTCCCGGATTACCCGTCAGTTTGGAACTTGCTGCCTCTCAGTCATAGCAGCTATGTTCAAGAGCACAGGGGAGATTTCTCTCAGCTGCCCTGGCTTCACCTAAGTCTAGGAGCAGCTTTGACACAATGTTTCCAATCATTATGAATGGTGTAACGATGCATTTTCAGGTGCATTCCTTTATTTGGAAGGAGGGCTCAGGAATAATAGCCATAGAACCTCACAGAGAAGAGAGGAGAAATCTTTCATCTGTATTAATTACTGTTGACATACCTCATAATCAAGTGTTTGGCACTTATATCAGTAAGAGATGTTTAATACCTATCAAATTGGGTCCTGTATACTTATCTTTGTCACACGAGGGATCTCAAGAATCCAGCACTGTTTGCTGTCACTATGTGTTTATTTACTGGGAGATAAGCACATTAAAATTATCATGTAATTTAAATCCCAACTCATAAACACAAATGAGTCAGCAATGAATAAAACTAAAGGGTGAAAGTTTGCTGAGGAACAGGATTCTTTAGTATTCTCACAGTATCTCCTGACAGAGAACTCTTGATCACAAAGAGGAAACTGGTACATGTACAGTTAAGGAACCCGGCAGTTACCAGCCATGGCAGTTTTAAAACATGGCTGCAAATTCCTGGACACTCCATCGAGCAGTGGTATCCAAGCCATCCCCCCACACACTGGAATCTGGGCAGGCTCCTGACTGCTTCAATCAATAGCTTATGTCAAAGTGAACTACTGTGACTTCTGATGCTAGATCATCAGAAAAAAGCCCTACAGTCTCTAAATTGTTTGCTGGAACAATCCCTAAGAGCCCTGAGGCTGCCATGTCTGTGAGGAAGCCCAAGCCACCTAAGGAGGCCATGTGTGAGTGCTGTGCTCAACAGTCCCAGCGTCTGAGTCAACCCAGCCCAGGCACCAGCTGTGAGTACTGAGGCCTCCAGATAATTCCAGCCCACAGCCATTCCAAACCTCCCAGCTGAGGCCCCAAATATCATGACATCACGAAGCAGAGACAAGCTGACCTCACCCTGCACTGTCTGAATTACTGCCTATATAATCATAAAAATAACAAAATTGATTGTTTTAAAACACTAAATTTCGGGGGGGAGTGTTGCTATGCTATGATAAATAACCAGAATACCACCCTAACCAAGTGATCAAAGTGACTTCACCGGTAATGGAACAAACTGACATCATGATCCCTTGATGTGATGTACTCAGAAGAATCAGCATCATTTATGTACCTCTCAAAAATATATAACCTGATCCAATTGTGAAGAAAAAGTCAAATTAAAGATCATTTTATGGAGCAATTGCCCCACAAACTTCAAAAATGCCAATGTCAGGAAAGACAGACTAAGAAACTATCCTAAAATAATGGAGTCTAAGGAGGTATGGTCGTTATTAAACCCAGCGCACAGTCCTGGACTGGGGGGAGTTTTTCTATAAAAGGTATCATGTGATGACAGATGAAGTATGAACATGGACCACCCATTAGGGCAGTACTTCTCCAACATTTACACACACACAGCACCCTGGGCAGGCGTGTCTTATTAAAATGCAGATTCCAATTCAAATAGGCCTAGAGTAAGGCTCAAAAGTCTTCGTTTCTAACACATTTCCAGTTAATGTCAATATGTTGGACTATGGGCCACACTTAGTGTCATGATGGATAGATAATAATATTGTGTTCATGTCAAATTTCCTGAATTTGTACTCATTTTTAGGACACACATGCTCAAGTATGTAGGGATGAAGGACCATGATGTAAGGGAATTCAGTTTCCAATGGTTCAACAATTGCAATAGAATTATATAGGGTATAAAATATTTACTGTGCCATTCTTGCAACCTTTCTGTGGGTTTGACATTTTTCAGCAGAAAAATCTGAAAAGGAAAGGTACGTAAGTTGACAGGATCAACCCTACAAAGATGGTATTTTGATTGCAATGATATAGATGAGGAAACAGATGGTTAGAGAATCAATAACTAGTACATGATCTTACTAATAAGGGACCCAACGTCATAAAGTGATAATGTTCACCGCTATTAAAATTCACTGTGGCCTTGGGATAGTAACTTAACTTCTCTAATGCCTCAGTTTCCTGATCCAGCTAAAAAGGTTGCACCAGACAAGATGATTCCAGCATCTCAAACACGGTATTGACACACGTCCACCATTCAACCACTATATTCCTCATACGCTTCATGAGGACAGGACTTCATTCTCCTTCCACCTTCACCGTAGAATGAAAGCTAAGTGGCAAACAAACTTAAAAATTGCATCCTTATGACGAAGACCAAATCACAGACATCTCTGAAGTCTTGAATTAGTTAACTATAGGAAACGTAATTTCAAAACTTAAAAAAGTTCAGTAATTAAGCCACATAGTCACTAAAGAACAGCACTGCACCTTATACCAGAAACTTAGGTTTCATGAAAGCAAACTTCACAATATTCTTAGTACAGTTACATGTGCTTCCAATACTTGGAGTCCCAGAAGGAAAGTCAGCTCCAAGAGCCAAAGGCATTTTCAAAAATTCATTCTTAACTGCAGCAAAAAAGTATGCACATGAGTGAAGAAAGGCGATTGAAGCTGAGTCAATCCTCTGAATACATGGAGATCCCAAATGAGGCTCCAGATTGATCACTACAGGAATGGTGACCACCTGGAAAAGCAGAAAGTATAACCAGAACCGCCACAAAGTTCAGCAGAAACATGTGAGTTAACTTCTTGTAGTATAGGACCTCCAGACTGGGAAACATCAAAATTCTGTACATCTAGATTCTAATAAGGCCTTTAAAAATTGTCTCTCATGATATCCTCACACATAAAATGAAGAAATATAGCCTAGATCAGAGGATCTTAACATTTTTCATCTCACTTCTTTATACTCTTAAAAATTACTGAGGATCTCAAAGAACTTTTGTTTGTATGGATTACATCTGTTTATACTGACAGTATCAGAAAGGAAAAACTGAAATTGAAAACATTCTAAATATATATGAATTGATTAAAAATAAAACCATTAAAGTTTTCCAAAGCAAAAAATAATTTAGTGAGAAGAATAGCACTGTTTTACATTTTACAAATCTCTTTAATGTCTGACTTAACAGAAGGCAGTTGGATTTTCCTATCAGCTTCTGCATTCCATATGTTGTGATATCACATGTCACATCACCTCTGGAGAAGGCCACTCTACAACTGTAAAGAATGACAGTGAAAAGAGCAATTATCTTAAAAATAGCTTTAACCTCACATCACAGCTCCCCGAAAGGGTCTCAGGGGACTCCTAGTTCACACTTTGAGAATCCAGTCTTAGATGCTAACATAAGTCTGATTAACAAGATTAAAAAATTTCATACCCAATGGGCACTTTAGTGGAACAACATTAATCTGAAGAAGGCTTCTCAATCTCAGCTCTCCTGGCATTTGGGGCCTGATAACTGTCTGTTGTGGAGGGACCGTCCCATGTACTGGAAGATGTTTAGCATCACCCTGGGCTGGGCCTCTGCCCACTACAGGGTATCCCAAAAGTCACCATACATAGGGCAAACGGGAAATTGTAGCTAATCATACCTTTACTTACAAAATACTCATTACAAAATTTTTCCTTTGTATGGAGACTTTTGGGACACCCTGTAGATACCAGTAGCACCTCTACCCCCAGTGGTGACAATCAAAAATGTCTCCAGACACCACCAAATGTCCCCAGTGGGGGCAAAAACCACTCCAGGTTGAGATCCACCACTCTAAACCTACAGAAATATTTCTAGTAGTATGTTTCAGAGCTCTAGTTCGGTGTTTGTTAGCCTTGGCTTGGTTTTCATCAGCAGATGACATGAAACTTGGAGAAATACTGAATAATTTCCTGAGTAAGAATTGTATCCAAAAAGCTTTCAGTAGGTTGGAAACAAAGACTGGCAATACAGGATTCAACAGAAGCAACTATCAGGCAGTTCCCACATGTTTTCAAAAAGCAGCTGCACAACAACAGTGCGGAGAATACGTGCCGCACGAAAAAACAGCCACGATGAAAACAGTCACAGTATGGACAGTAAGTTCAGAGCGAGGTCACAACACATCAGAGCTGGAAAGTGACAAAGCTATAGACGGGATTAACGAGCACAGAGCACAACCAGGAGGAGGCCGATGCTCACCTTAACTGTACTCCTGACTGACTGGACCACACAGGGGCATCACATTCAGCGCTGCAGTAACAGAGTCACTGAGAAACAGAAGTGTCCCCAAAGAGAACAGGAAGGTGGAAATTCAAAACCAAGTCAGACAACTAAAGGAACCAGGAGAAAAAAATCAGCAAGCGACTGCACCAATTCTTAAATTCTAAAAACAGTGTCACGTGGAAGAGGGATTAACTTTGTATCTGGCCCCACAGGTTAAAAGTGCAGCTAATGGGTTAAGAATATCGGAATATTCTGACATAAGCGGGGGAGGCAAGGAGGAACCTTCTGAATTGCTGAAGTTATACAACTTTGAGGCAGAGTTAATTTGGGAGAGACTGAGTTTCACAAGTTAAGACTGGAAGCTTTTCAAAGCAGTTCACACATTGCGCGCAGGGCTTAAATGGTTGACCCATGAATCTATGAGCAAGAAAATATATACCCATGCCCAAAAGATATTCTCACCAAGCTACGTGAGCCAAGTGACTCACTCTTCTTGCTACAGAGCACTCCTGTCAAGCTGACCTGTCACCCTCTCTTACAGGACAGGGTAACCTTCCCCCAGCCTTGGCAAATACACACTGTACCATGCTGGAATCTGAGCTCCCTTCCTTCCCTGAGTGCAGCCACGGTATAATAGTGTTAACACGCCAAAGGTTGCCCCGATTGTTTCGGGGAGGTCCTGTAATAGTCAGTAATCTCACCTTAATATTCCTTTTATTCGTTTTCTCTTTCTAAAAGAACATGTCAGATAATAACAAGTACATGAAAAAGTTTTATAAACTATAACCGTTTCATAAATATATTCGGCATAAATAAAGTCATCCTTATTCGGTCCCCTAAATAATAACCCTTTTCTTCCTCTACAGACAGAAATTTTTGTCCAAGAACATGATGGTTAATCTCCTTGAAGTTTACTAAGTCCCACTACACCTACCAGCATTTTAATCCTGTTTTCTATATCTTAGTATGCAAAACAAATAAAAACAAACAAATATTCCCCCCCCCCAAAAAAAAAAAAACAAGAAAAAGGATGCAGGTACTATAGTACTACTGAGTACTATTCAGAAAAAGACTAGAAAGTTCTACTGATCAGTAAAGCATGCACGTTGGGGAAGGCTGGCAAGGAGGAAGGAAAGGTAGGTAGGAAACCTTAGCCGGTGGCCAAAGCTCTCAGACTGCTATCAGTATGGAGAGACAGTATGAGAAGAGGATGATTAATCACCTATAAGATCACTCACTGTATTTTCATTGTTATTTTTTTATCATGTGAAAAGATGCAGATAACATGATTATTCTTCTTAAAATGAATAATCTTTAAAAATACTCCTTTTTTTCCCCACAAGAACACTCCTCTGGAAGTCAACAGAAGCCAATAATAAAGAAACAGAATTCACAAAACCAAAATTCATTTTCAGTGAAACAGAAGGACGCAGCTTCTGTTTGTTGCTGAACAGACCTGTCTCCAGCTCAGCGGTGTCAAACCACCACCATTCGATGATGCCCGGCTCGGGAATGTGGACATGGCACAGCAAGAATGACCAGGCTCAGCTGCGGTCGATCACAAGGCTGGACAGAGTGACACGGGCCACACATGTGAAGTCTCAGTTTCAGTTGTCAGTTGGGTGTCTCAGTGTTCCCTATGTCACGTCTGCTGCGCTCTGGCATGACCGAGGTGCTTTTTCATATGTTTCATGCCTTGGATGGGAAAGCTGGAACGGCTAGTCCTGCTGGGCAATGCTCCCCGCCGGCTCCCCAGTCGGAGCTTCACTACACAGAGCATGGACTTCCTCGCGGCTTGGCAGTTCCAGGAGAGCCGACTTCCTACATGGCAGCTGGCTTCCTCCAGAAAGAGTATTCCAAGAGCAAAGAAGTGTCAGCTGCCAGTCTCTTTGAGTCACAGTGAAGAGTCACTTCTGCCATAGTCTAATGGGCAAAAGCAGTCTCAGAGCCCACCCAGGTTTAAGGGAAGGAGACACAGAACCCCCACACCTCCATGGGAGGAGGGTGAAAGAATGTGTGGCCATCTTTAATCTGCCACAAAGAGACGTGTATTTCATTTTTCAGCATGTGTATAACCAGATGATAGTTTGCATGTGAGTAAAATAACCATTCCCAAAGTAACTTCAACAAATAAATGCTTCACAATAAACATAATGTATTAAACAGATCATATACACAAATACGCCTCTCACTACTTCAAGTTTTCGTCATCTAAGGACAAGACACAAGGACTTCATTCATCCAAGAGAAAGGACAGGGAAGCACACAAGGAGCTCAAACAAGAATCAGACTCAGTGTTAGAAGTTTCTTCACAGTGAAACCTGGTCTCCCCAGCGATTTCCAGTTTTATCCAACAGACTAGTCAAATTGGCAGATATTTTTACACTCTGAAATACAGAACTGGAATATTTGTTTATTCTATAATATAAATTTAAGTATGCATTGGTTGACTTTTATGTTTTCTTAGTCAAAGAAGAAAACTACAAATGGGCCTGAATTAATATTACTGATACATATAGAATATCATAAAATTCATTTACTCCAGCCTTTCTTCTCCCAAACACTGAGTCCCTCCTCCCCACCAAGGTAACCATTATCAATAGTTTGATTCCTTCTAGGAAAACAAAAAATAAAAAAATGTTGCCTATGCATCTGCCTGCATATATGTGTAGTTTCTATGTATGTGCATTAACACACAAGGGATCCTAACAGAGATAAAGGTCCACACCTGTATTTTTAATTATCTATTCAAATATAGATAACTGAATGCCTGCTAAGGCACATGCCGTGTTCTCGACATTGGAAATAAATTAATAAGCACAAGGACCCTGAGGCAGAAACGTGCCTGGCCTGTTCCAGGAACACCAAGCAGGTGAGTGTGCCTGGAGTATAAGTGAGGATATGAATAGCAAGTCAGATTACTAAGTGACACGAGTTTTTTTTTTTTTTTTACAGAATTCAGAGTGAGACAGAATACCAGTGTCTTAGAGATCATTCCATTTTAGTGTGTTAGTTTTCTACTGATGCATAACAAATTACCGTAAACTCGGCGGCTGAAAACAACTTTTATTATTGTTGTATTTTCTGATTCATACTGTAAATAAGGAAGTCATCAATGATTTCAAGGTTCCCATGGGTCAGGAGGCTAAGCACAGCTTAATCGGGTCCTCTGCTTAGGAGGCCCTCAGCCCACAAAGCTGTAGGCAAAGTGTCAGCCAAGCTGTATTCCAGAGGCTGACCTGGAGATGAATCTGCTTCCAAGCTCATCTCGGCTGCTGGCAGAATTCATTTCCTTGCAGTTGCAGGTTTAAGGACTATGACGTTTATGCTGACTTTGGGCTGGAGGCTTCTCAGCTCCAAGAAGCTGCCTGTGGTTCCTGGCCAAGGGGCCCCTTCCATAGACAGCTGACATGTTTTTACACTCTGAAATATAGTACTGGAATATTTGTTTATTCTGTAATGTAAATTTAGGTATGCACTGGTTGCCTTTTTTTTTTCCCCTCAAAGAAGAAAACTACAGATGGTCCTTAATTAACGATGGTACTGATACACATATACTATCATAAAATTCATTTACTCCAGCCTTGAAATAAATGACATGGGTGATTATTCCTTCAAGGCCAACAAGAGAATTTCTCTCGCCAGTCTGTGAAGATAAAGTCTAATCGAAACATAATCCCCTCTACCACACTCTACTGCTTAGACTCGAGTAACAGGTCTTCCCGGCACAAGGGCCTGGTCATTGGAGGTGACCTTAGGGTGTGTCCTCTAGGATCATAGGATCACTATCAGTATTTATAAATCTACCTCCTTCTTTGGGGCTCAGAATGTTTTTTTCCCCCATCGAAGGCTATTTGTTTCTGACTTTAGCATTAAGAAACAACGTAGCAGTGAACATGTTCCACATTTGTGCAAAATTTTAAGAAAGTATCTGTAGAGTATTTAGTCACAGATTGCCTTCAAACTCTAAGTATTTTTTGGTTTTAATTTTTTTTTTTTTTTTTTAGAGACAGGGTCTTGCTATGTTGCCCAGACTGGATTCAAACTCCTGGGCTCAAGCAATCCTCTCATCTCAGCCTTCCAAGTAGCTGGGACTACAGGCACACCTGGCTGTAAGTGCACTTTAAGCTTTGCTGGCCACTGCCAAACTCTCTCGGAAAGGATGCTCCGACTCCCACTCCCACCAGTGGTATCTAACACCATTCATTTCCTCCTTTCAAAGAGACCTCTCTCATGTCTCTTAGTGAAACATCACAGCTTTCTTCACATAGGTGCTCTTGATCTCTTGATTTAGGCTTACACTGAGATAATTATCTTTCTCAAAGACCCTGTTAACAGGACTTATTTTTCCCATTATATTTTCTCATTCTTTTATACAAGGAAGCTATCAATTTTGGTAATTACTTTCAATCCTCCCTCCTAACGGATCATGTCAGGGTACCATTCTTTCATTTGTTCTCTAGAGCTATCTACGCATATAGTCACACCTGTAAAGAGCACAGAACATTCCCCGTCTAGTTTTTATATACCACCCTTTTTTCCTCTTGCTTTATCTTCCCTAGTACTTCCAGGGAGTACTTAATTAGTAATAGCGGTCATGTTTTCAATATTTGAAGCATTTCAACAATTAAACAGATTACTCAATTCAGGGTTAAAATATATGTTTTTAAACATTTTTAGGAAGTATTCACAATCCCTGCTTCACTGACATAATATATTAGCAATTAATGTAAATTTTGTCAAATGCTTTTAGGGATCTGTTGAAAGTCTTTCTCCTTTGATTTAATAATCTGGTATGTTACAATAATGTATTTCCCAACACTGAGCCACCCTTGTGGCTCAACAGCATCCCCTTCAGGGATGAGACCAACTCAGACTGAAACATAATACTGTTAAAGGACCGCTGTTACTTGCTGATGTGCTGTTTAAGATGTCTATATAATATTCGTAAGTAAAATTGATCTACCACGTTATGTTTCACAGGCTTTGGCATTGGTGCCCTACTGACATCAGAAAAAGAATGTGAAGTTTTCTTTCACAATGCTGTGGATCAGTTTAACTACCAACTGATTCAATTGTTTCTTTCAAGCTTAAAAGAATTCACCTGTGAAAATATCTGACCCTGGTGCTTTTGGGGGGCATAGACGATTGCTCTTTGAAAATTCTCTGTTCCTCTCATTATTTCACTAACTTTTTTCAGATTTTCAGAATTCTGTGCTCTGTGAACTTATGGCTATTTCCACATTTGTTTCTATTTATATACGTGAGGTTTCTCTCCCATCCCCTTTCTTTCTTGACAAGCCCAGCGCACAGTTTATCTGTTCCCTAACCCCCACTCCACATACACACAAATTTAAGGTAAGTGCTACCCTTTTTTCTCTTTTCTAATTCATCATTTTATGTTTATTATTTTCTTCTAATTTGAGGAGTGGGTGAATGCTTATTTCATTCTTTCTGGCTTAGTTATAGATACTTAAGATTATAAATTTCTCTTAATACAAGTTTTGCCCTATCATTTAAGTTTTGATATATTTGGCTTAATTTTTAAAATTTCTACTTTGATCCATGAATCAGTTACGAAAGTTTTTAAATTCCCATATGACTGGGTTTTTTTTTTTTTTTTTTTTTTTTTTTTTGCTTCTATCATTACTGTTAATTTTTAGATTTAGAGGACTATGGATCAAAAAAAAAGTGGTATTATTTCTGCATTTTTGAAGTTTGAGATTTTTGTTTGTAGCCAGAAATAGATACTTAAGACCTATCAATATTGCTTCATTGTCTTCTAAATTGCTGTAGGGAGATAGGAGGCAACCAGATGTATTCTCTGAAGGGGTTTTTCTTTTTCCTCAAAATCCAGTAATTGAAACACAGTATGTCTTCTATGTGGACAATTCTGAATGACTTACAATTCAGAATTGATGTTTCCTGAAATTCAGTGGACTCTTTGAACAGACTAAGTCATTCCTTTAATTCAGAAAAAAAATTTCTCTTCTGCTTTATCATTAAAATTATTCCTGTTCTACATATTTGGTTCTGTGCTTATGATGGCGGCTTCTGAGGAGTCATCTTTGTCCTTCATATTGACCATTTTCTCTTTCTTGCATCTTTCTCCTCACTGAATGTGACTGTTTTCATCAATGAGGATAATTTAACTTCTGATTCTATTCATTTCCATTTTTAATTTGTTCATTTGTTTTGAAACGTTTTGAGTGTCAGTCTCTTCTTAGCTCAGCAAACTTCTTTAAAAGATTCTATTTAATCACTTTATTTCTAAACTTCCATTTTATGGAATATTTAGTTCTGTTGAGATGAATTTTAGTAAATTCATTTCTTCCCCTTACACATCAGTATTTCTTCTAAAACAGACTCTCGATCTATACTTTACGTTTTCCCCCTCCTGCTGCAAGGCATTCGCACAGACTCCACACTGGATATACTTGGTTGGTCGGTTGATTTCAATTATACCAATGTTTTAAAATGGGCAGCTTTGTTAACACTTCCTATTCACACCACTACACTGTGGGTGACGTCTCCCTGAATCTCTTCCCATGTTATGAATGTCTTTTTGTTCTGTGCGCTACAGTTTTGCCTGCCCGATGGTCTGCATCCTGAGAGAATGGTACATTGGTCTGCGAGGGCTGCTGTAACAGACCACCACAGCCTGGGGGGCTTAAACAACAGAACTTCACTTCCTCCCAGTTCCGGAGGCTAGAAGTCCAAGACCAAGGTGTTGGCAGGGTTGGTTTCTCCCCGGGCCCCTCTCCTTGGCTTGCAGATGGATGTCTCATTTTGTCCTCACGTGGTCCTTTCTCTGTGCACGCACAACCCTGGTGTCTCTTCTTCAGGTAAGGACACTGGTCCTATTGGAGTAGGGCCTCACCTTTATGACTTCATTTAACCTTCATTACCTACCTCCTTAAAGACCCTACCTTCAAATACAGTCAGACTGAGGGTTAGGGCTTCAGCATATGAATTTTGAGAGTCATAATTCAGCCCCTGACAAATGGGTGCAGGGAGGATAAGGTTTCAGCCAAGCCCGTAAGCAGCCGGGTCCCTGCCTTTCTCTCTGTGGTTCTGCCAGCACGCCCATGTCTGTGTTCACTGCCCTGCCCGGGCTGCACACTCCCTACTCCAGCAGAGGCCCTGACCCTCCAGCCCCCACAGGGGACTCTCAGTCCTACGTGGCCAGTTTAGCAACCACTTCTAACCATTTCCGAGGCACAAGCTGAATGAGGTATGAGACGGCCACACCTCGAGATGCTCACGCTGGAAGGCATTGGGGTTGGGAATGAAACTTCCCTCTCGACGCTCAGGGTTCATGTTTCCCACCTTCCTCTTGAGGCAGCTCATTTTTTAGTTAGTTTCAGTTTCAATGTTTCGTTTTTTACTGACTTTCTGTTTATTGCTGACCCTGGTGTGGTTTTTGACAGAGAGGCCCCAATATGCCACACCCCGGCTATCTTCTTTCTCTGAAAGGAGAGGAGGCCGGTCAGGAGGAGCTTGTACTTTTGTGGAAGCAGAAAGTCTACCCGAAGCTGCCCAAATCATCTTCTGCACCTCCCTCCAAAGGAGAGCTTTTTGAGTATTTCACACATACACCTGTCCCATATCACTTCTGTGGAAGGTCAAGTTGGGAGTAAAGCAGAGATGGACCTTGGAAATTTTTGGAAATTTAATTCCCTGGTCTCTAGACTTTTTCTGTATTTAACTGATACCAGGGTATTTTTTTTTTTCTTTTAACCTATATTGGTTTATATTGTAAGATTTAAAGATCTGTCTTTACTCTGCCATCTCAAAATATGTTTGAGATTATCTGTTTTAGATGATTTGTTTTAGATAGTAAGGGGACAAGAAATAATACTGGTGCATACATAAGAAAAAAATTAGATACTGTAATTTGGAAACCCGTAACTTGATAAGCTTAACTATGGCCCACCACACTCCACATTGTAAGTGTACCAGATGTATTTATTAAATTAATTATCTTAATATCACCCTAGTAATTTTCACCTAGAGCAGGGGTTCCTAAACAAGGTCTATTCATAGACTTTGGAGTCACTATGTGCCCTAACGTCGTATGTAACTGATGTGTGTACATTTGGTATGTTTTCAGAAAGTGGATCGTTATCTTTTATCAAATTCTCAAAGGTGTGTGAAACATAAAAACTGGTTAAGAATCACTAACCTTTAGTAATGAATGGGAAGGCTGCCAAGAATGGGAAACCATGGAAAATAAGAAACAATTTACAATAGTTTGGATCCATCTGAATAAGAAAGTAAAAGAGTTTTAAGTTACATGGAATGTGGATAAAAGCACAGCAGAGATCCAAAAAAGTTAGACTGTGCATGTGTCTGTGGTTCTGGAAACACAGTCCTGCAGAAACCACAAAATAACATGATCGCACACAAGAAACAATTCTCACTTGGAGGACCTTTCCACATCGATCCATCAGTAAGGACAACTTCCTCTGTGCTTACTAGCACATTAAGCACAAATGACCTAATTCCTTCATTAAATTTTGAAAATGATGACTAATCCTCTTAGTGGTCATTTCCCCTCATTTCCACCTAAACACAAGTGGCATTCCAGAGAAATGAAGTGTGTGAAGCCTTCCCTACGAGAATGGCTCAATTTTTACTTATTGCTGAAGTAGGGAAAGACAAACAATTTCCTAAAAAGTTGACAGCCTATAAATACATTCCACTTTCAATATGTGAATAAAACAAAGTTTATTCAGCAACAAATTAAAGAGAACAGGAGACAGACATCAAGAACAACATCCTTGAGATGATGACCCAGACTTTGTATGAGTTTCTGATGTACACTGTTTCTTTATATGAACATATACAGAATTACTATCACTTATAAAAAGATTCTAAATCTTCCCCATAACCTATTAATCCAACTACTTGAGAGATCTGGTCTGGCACAATCTAAACTCTGTGGCCCATGTGCACTTTTGGTAATTAAGAATAAGTAATAATGATGACCAACCACGTACCAGCTGTGCAGTGATTAATAAGAACTTTCTTGTGCACACAGCCAGGCACTGACATGTGTGGCTCAAGCGACTATATAAAGCTCATGACTTTACGAAATCAAATACAGGGATTTCCTTTCTTACTCCCACACATTCCAACAGAGACACACATAAGCACTTTTGTGCAATTTAAACTTGAAACCATCCATGCAGTAATGTTGACTGAAACACTATGCATCATTTAAGCTTAAAAAGACAAAAATACAGTCCTGTTTATCTTGGGACAGGAGAAAGACCACAAGGAACTTTCTAACTGTGTGGCTTAACTGCTTGAAATCCCTTTTGGAAGAAGGCAGGCTATAAATGAAGCAAGCAAGCTGTGTGACCTTGGATAAGTGAATTTCAATTCTCCAAGCTTCGATTTCTTACATTTGTTATCTATACACTGCAGACACTCCGATACCACCTACCCTTGCAGGGTTGGCTGTTGATTCATGGTTTGTACCAACCAGAGCTTGCCAATGTTTGAACGCCAAGTGCTCAGTGAGCCATTGGCACTTAACCTCTTCCCTAAGCAGACCAGAATGCTTGGGAAAAGGAATGTTGCACTTTATAATTATCTCCGTTATATTCCCTGTAGGCCTAGCTCACTGCTGTGAATGAAATAGGTAATTATCTTCTGAAGATACTAGTATGTTGACTCACAAAGGAATGCCTAGTACATTAAGTCTTCGAAGTGTTGAAATGGTCTTAACCTGACTTCAGACAAAGAAAACGACAGGCTTCTTGTAGGTGCAAACTTAAACACGTGATCTTCAGGCCATATTACTAGGTCTCTTTGTGTCATAATTGCACTACTGTATTTCTCACTAAACATTGGACTTCTAGAAAGAAAAACATGTTTTTTTCATCTTTTGAACTTGTCTATATATTATATACTATAAGGTATGCAAAAGTGGCTTAATAAATGTTTGTTGAATAAATTAGTGGTTGCATAAAAGAAAGGATGACAATTTGAAATACCAGATCATTTAACCATTATCATGAATAATTTCAGGTATGTGTAAGTAAAAAGAATACTATAATGTACTCCTGTGTACGCATCACCTAACTACATCAATTACTAACTCATGACCAATCTTATTCATCTATACCCACCCTTAAGATTATTTTGAAGCAAATTCTAGACTAGGTACAGATCTTTAGGAAGCTTTGAGTGATTAGGTTTTAGATAGTCATATCTCTATCATAGCAAGGAACACTTATAAAATACTGCATACTGATCAAAAGCATTCATCACTATCTAGTCAAGAGAGAAGCTGTGACACAAACAAAAGTAAAAGCCATATCCTTCCCCCAAGTTATTATGGATGAGGTGATACTCTTAGTATCACTAGGTAAGATGTTAGAAAAGAGATAATTCTACAAATATCTGCATGAGCAGAAATAACGACTTTAAGGTGGCTCATGGGAGGAGGAATACCAGCAGACGGCTAGAAATCGTGTTTTACATCTTTTTATAGATAGGTTTATTTTAGAGATAAATCCAGAAGTAGTGGAGAGAGCAGATCTGGGGGCTGGGGGGCGGTCAGCATGACCCAGACACCACACCGAGGCCAGGCTGAGGCGAAGCGGGGAACTTGAGCAGACCCAGAGGAGAGGGCGACACAGACATGGCAGCACTTGGCTTCTCGAGAAAACCTGGGAACCCAGGGATAGCACGCAACGCGGCTTAAGGTGAAGGGAGAAAGCAAGCTCACACAACTGATTCTGCCCTCCAGGGTCACTCTCAAGGAGAAATCAACCAACTGGAAAGTTAAAACAAGGAGGACTTCTGAGGCACTTTTCATCCTGTGCCAAATTAGTCCAGTGACATAAGGCTGCATAGCTTGTAATTTCTTTAACCCATACTGACCACATTCTTCCAGATTCCCAGGCTCCTTGGTAAACACAATCAGGCACTTTTTGAATGTGGCTAACGATGTGCACTTCACCTGTGGAATGAGGGAGACGCTGCCGAAGCAAAAGAGGAAAGGCTACGAATCCCAATGGGACAGAGAACATCCTTGTAGGGAGACACAGAACTTCATCCTCACCCCTGCTCCTCAAGCTCCTCGCTGTGGCAGTTAAAAGGCACCCACAGTGCAGAAAGGAATAAACAGGGCAGGCCTGAGAACGCTGTGCTTAGAAAGGCCTGCCTGCAAGGCTGGACCTTGGGGTTGGTGTCTGGGAACTTGGCTGGGCAACTCTTCTTTAATCTGATGTAAAACATTCCCTAAATGGTTAGGAGGCATCCAATACGCCCAGACTGTTTGCGCAAATGTGCAGGCGTTATGCTGAACACCTCCTTGCCTTCTGGGAGTCTGGGATTTTGGTACACACTAGGCAAAGGATGCCCATGTGACTAGCTCCCAACAAAAACCTGGAGCACTGAGTCTCTAATGGGCATCCCTGGACAGACACACCACAAGTGGGGCGGCATTTTCATTGCTGGGGGAAGAGTAAACTGTGTGTGACCCCTCCTGGGAGATTCCTGCAGACCCCACCTGTGTCTTTTTCTCATATGATCTTGCTGTGCATAGCTTCCCACATGGCTGTAACAAATCTACTCTGAGTAAAACTATATGCTGAGTCCCAAGAGTCCCTCCAGTAAATCTCTGACCATAGGGGTGTGGTCTTCAGAACCTCAGACATACTCAGAGAAGGCGGCATGGACCTACTGGAAAGACTTCTGTTTGGAGGACCCTCTGCAGAGGCCGAGTCATCGGGTGGCCATTTTGTGCACTCTGACTTTTAATTATAGTGGAAACGGGAAGATTAATACAAGTCTAGGAGCACTAGAACTGTTATGCACCAGTGTGAATGAGCTAAGACTGTTGGCCCTTAATTGAGCCATTTTCTGGCTAACGCTCATTAGTCAAAATGTTTAGTTAGGTAGGATGCAGTGCTTGCCTTTCTAAAGAGGCAGGAACTGAGATACCAGCACGTGGTCAGCTATTGGTTATCACTAACTAAATGCAGCAGTGGGGCTTCAGAAAGTCTTGATTTGGGGGATGTTCAGAAGAATTCCAATCAGATAATAAGGTTGTCCTGTAAAGACCTGACCTGAAAGGACAGAGGCGCCTTCTTCAATCTGCCCTTAAATCAATTTCCCTCTTTTTCCTCATTCAGGCAGAAGGCTAAATATCAGGGTATCTCAAAATAATGGAAAGTGGGTTTCTTTCATTATTTAAGCAGAATGTCTTCTTGTATGGGCTCATACCTGCCATGGCCAAACTAAGGAGTTATCATTTTAATAGACTTCCTTGGTGACTGAGCCCAGGTAGGACATGGAAACAACATGGCGTCACTGGTGGAATAAAGCATGAGTCTGAGATGAGGCACATCCTCACCTGCTGCCCTCCTGGTTCCTGCGCAGAAGCACAGAAAGTAAGTCAACAGCCAAAGATAAGCAAGACTGAGTCTGAAGAAACGTTCCAGACCTCAACTGCGCACGGATGACACTTCAGCTCTTGCCTTCCCCATGGTTCTAGGAGGTCCCCAAAATTCCAAAAACTGTACGCACATTTTTTCATGTATATATAATACACAATTTTCTGGAAACAGAATCCAAAATTTTCATTAAATTTTTAAAGTAGTTCTTAATGTAATCACGTTTCAGAACCAGACAGAGATGAAGGCTGTCAGATGTAGGAGTGGACCTTCAAATGCTGACTGACCCAATGAATGGCAGACAGTGGACCCACCGGCCAGGAGATCTGGAAGAATGCGGGTCGTATCAGAACAGAGACCAAGATCTTAGAAAACAATTATCTAGTACAAAAAAAAAAAAAATGTGGACATTGAGAGAAAAGCTACTTCTCGTTTAAACCTTGGGCTGTGAAGAAAAAACTGAAGAAGAAAGTTAAAGAAATTCTAGTTATAAAATTAAGGGAATAGAGAAATAGGTTCCAGTTTGGGTGGCTTCAAAGGGCCAGTTTCCACTAGAAACTATGACGATTACACACACATGCTTGATCTGTTTCCATAAGGACAGGGCCTAAGGAGCTGTCAGCCTCAAGGACACGCAGGAGGTATCTTAAGTAAGTGACAGTTAAACTAAACCGAGTTGAATCAAAGTCACAGAGTAAACTGCGTACCTGTAGATTTATTGAACCACAGGTACCTCACATTCTGTGTTTTCTCACACTGCCCGAAAGATAATTTGGCTGCAACCAAAACTTGGCAAGCTGACGTAAGTAAAAGAGGCTTTATTAAAAGGAATCATCAGGAAGTAGAAAGAGCTGGAACTCAAGACTGCCTTGAACTCATCACTTGAGGCCATCAAGAGTCCAGGCAGCAAGTCTCCATTTCTTGTCCCTGTGTCCCACCCACACCTGACCCACCTCAGGGGCATCCCCAGCCCCGAGGCCCAGAGGCAAGTTCACAGGGACCGGCCCAGCTTCTCCACAGCCCGGCTCCAAATTTCTAGGACAGAGGATATGACTTGGCCCAGATTCCAGTCTGATGACTCTCGAGTGCCGTCAGCAGATGGAGAGACGATGGCCACCATGTCCCCCAAACTTGGCTGGGGCCATCTCCACAGGGAGCAGTGCTCAGGGAGCTGGGTTGTCGCCTAACAGAAATATTTGTACCAAACGACTATGGGCCTACAGACTGAGAAGGGACCCAGGGAGAGGGAAAGAGGGTAAACGGCTGTAAGTTCAGAGTCTAGAAAAATATCCTTCTCCCAGCCCTGCCTATGGAGAAGCAGCAGGACAGCTTTCCAGGAAAAAAGCGGGGGGGGGGGGGGGGGGGGACCTTCTCTGTCAGTATCCTGGTACGATCCAAATGGCTACATTATTACTGCAGAGGCTTCAACAGTACACACACGATATTAACGTAAACTTTTGTCATTCTTAATTCCAAAGATTTGCTAAAAGCACGTGGCCTATTCTCAATACTCTTGCTTACAGTTTAGAAAAATTAGTTCTTTACATATTATTGAAGTGATACTTCTTGTTTATATTTTCCCACTTCCACAATTTGGTGTAATTTTAGATTTCTGAAAATATATTTGAGATATCAAAATATTCTATTTTCAGTGATTTATTTCAATCCACAATTATTCCTTATCCGCTATTTCTGAGGATCAGATTAGAGTAGTCCAGCCTATTAGTGACAATGAAGACAAAAGTCTTCCACTTTAAGCCATTTAGGATGGTGGGAGCAGCAGCAGAGATGAGGGCTTAAGAATCCCACCTCCAATGCCAGACAGTCCCGGGTCTGACTGCCACTTACCAACTGACCTTGGCCCCATTTTTCAACTAAACCCCAGTTTCCTCATGGGTAAAATGAGGGTGACAATAACGTACGTCAGAGTTGCTGAGCAGACTATTGAATCATGATGTAAAGTACGTAACAGAGTGTCGGCACTCACAGTAAATGCATCCTCTTGCTCTATGTTAATCACACTGACAGTGATGAAGAGGAGGCGGAGGATGGTAACCAGAGCGAAAGCTTTTTAACAAAGGTGAAGCTGAGAGGCTGGACACTGCCCGATGACCCTAGAGGGGACACATCTCAGACTGGGGTGTGCGTCACACTGAGACGGCGCACTGAAGGGAGGGGGAAGGTGGCCCTAGCATTTGTGTTCCCATTGTTACCTACTAGGTGTTAAAACCAGTTAACCTTTTGGTTTTCTCAAAACACAAGCAAGTTATTACGGTCATTTAATATAAAATGTGCATATTCATATATACTTTATTAGACAGCAACAGTGTAAGGGTGAAGGGACAGGCTTTGGAAACAGTCTGGGTTCAAATCCGAGCTCGGCCACTTTCTAGTTCTATGACTTTGAGCAAGTTAACGCACCTCCATGAGCTTCATTTGCCTCACTTGTAAAACAGCAGTGAGATGCAAGGTAAGCTCATTTCGTCCTTGGAGCCACCCCAGCAGGTAAGTATACAGGTAAGGAAACTGATAATGAGGTTATACGGGTCGCCAAAGTCACTCAAAAGTCACACAACGTGGTGGAGCTGAGATTCCAACCCAAGGAATTTTACTTTAGAGCCCGCCCTGCTACATTACGCTATACTGTCTACAGAATACGTCAATAAAATGTCATATAAGGAGCCAGGCACAGCCCCTGGCATATGATCCTCTATTAATATCAATGTCAGCATTATAATTATTACTGTTCCCGATTTTATCTGGAGAGGTATGAAAGAAACAGCTCTGAAAGCTTTATTTTACAAAGAAAACAACAGTGAGCAGAGGGCCAGCCAAAAAACCAAGCCCACAGACACCCCACACTAACCTCTCCCCTCAAGGAAAGGCATGGATGGGGGTACCTTCTCTCAAGCCCACCTACAATACGCCACCACATGCACCCTTCTCACACTTTGCTTCTTATCTTCCCTTCCAAGTATTCTTGATATTTCTGGGACTATAAACAACCTAACAAGGCCATATTCCCCATCATCACTTTTGATTCTGCAAATGCTGATTGCATGCCAAGTGCTAAGCTCTGAGCTAGGCTCTGAGGAGCTGTCTTTGCGGCTCTGCATCTCCAGACACTCCGGCAGAGAATTTCAGAGTGAGCAGGACCTCGGAGGCCTGCTAGCTTCACGCCAGCTCCCCAGTCCCATCTCCGACATGAACACATTCTCATTATTATAAATATTATGAAGTTCTTCCTTCTATTGAATCAAAAACGCACGTCCTGGCAAGTTCTGCTCACTTGTACCGAGTATGCTTTCTTAGACAACAAAGAACAAATCTGTTCGCCCTCTGTCACAGCTCTTCGATTTTCTGGAGACCGCCCCAGTGCTTTGTCTATACTGGGCACTTAAATGCTGCAGAATGACTCTCGTCTCTCAGATTTTCTCTTATCAAACCACTCTAGTCCCATGGGAAAATGCAACCTCTGTATCTACCATCTACGGAGCCACAGGACAGCACAAAGCAGGGGCTTCCCATGCCATTGCTAAAAGCAAGCAGACTTAGAAAGACAACATCACTATTATTTGCCTTCTCTGCTGAAAGGAAGGAGAAAGGAAGACAGAAAGTTTCCTGTGTTTTTAAAGCCTCTTTTTAAACACTGCAGAAAATGCAAAGCCCTGCTGAAAAAAAAAAATATATATATATATAACAGTAAAGCTTTCGTGGCAATACCAAAGAGGCCAACATGCATGAAAACGGACGGGAAAAACATCCTCTGAAAATTTGTCAAATATTCTTGCTGTGCGGTTTTGACTTTAACACGGAACAGTCACTACTCAGACAGACATAAAGCTCTTAGAAACTTTGGAGCTTTTGTTGTTGTTGTTGTTGTTGTTGAAGACATTTATTTTTCTCTCACATGAAAACTGGTGCTGCCTAGCAACCTCGTGCCAGCAAAGCTAAATCAAGAAGCATTTTAAGCTGGATTTTTTTTTAAAAGAGATTTATTTTTCCCATTAAATGACAGGCATGCTCTAAGCCTGGATGATTTCCTGCACTTGATGGAAAATGGTTTGCATACTCCTCAGTCTCTTTTTACATTAAAGGATGACAAAGACCAACCTGCAGACATGGGCTACAGTGTACATTGTTTCTGTAGCGACAGGAATGGTACAGTGGATGCCCCTTATCAAAAACAGTCCACAGGTTGCTGCTGCTGGGACAACAGCAGGCTGGAACTGAACGGGAATCCATTCTACCAGTGAACCTGGGAGCAGGGGTGTGCTCAATAGCTTTTGGCAAAAACAGGCAGAATCAGGTCAAAAAAGTTGGCTGCAAGGTTAAAATGCAGTTTGACACTTCTCTATGTGTGTGTGTAATTTAATATTCCAGTGATGACACTGGACATGCTATGGTTTCAATGCATACCCCAAAGTTCACACGCTGAAAACTTAATCCCCAATTCAACAGTGTTGACAGGTGTGACCTTTAAGAGGTGATTAGGTCAGGAGAGCTCTGCCCTCATGAATGGATTAATGTCATCTTGAGAGTGGGTTCATTACCGAAAGAGTGGGTTTGTAATAAAAGCAAGTTCGGCCAGCACTCACTTGCACACTCCCTCGCACACACGCTGTCTGTCTCTATGTGTCTCTCTCTCGTTCTCTCTTGCCTTGCTGCTGGGGGATGATGCAGCAAGAAGGCCCTTGCCAGATGTGGCCCCTCAACCTTGGAATTCCCAGCCTCCAGAACTGTAAGAAATAAATCGCCATTCCTTACAAACTACCCAGTCTCAGGTATTCTATTACAACAGCACACTACGGACTAAGACAGATACCTGATAGGAAACACATCTTTAAGCTTTCTAGGTTCTTCTGTGACTGAAGGACACTGGCTACTTGAGGACTTTGCAACACATGTTGCAAACAGGGATATATCCAAGTGCCCTGAAGAAACCTCTGAATAAGACAGGGATAGCAGCCTTTTCAACAAAGCATGATCATCACACATGGCCTCCATTTTCACAGGAAAAAAAAAAAAAACATGACACAAATTACCAAAGTCCCCATTTCAAAGGTTAAAATGTCTTTTTTTTTTTTTTTGGAGACAGTATCTCGCTCTGTTGCCTGGGCCAGAGTGCAGTGGAGTCATCGTAGCTCACAGCAACCTCAAACTCCTGGGCTCAAGCGATCCTCTTGTTTCAGCCTCCCCAGTAGCTGGGACTATAGGCCCTAGCCTCTACACCTGGCTAATTTTTCTATTTTTAGTAGAGGCAGGGTCTCACTCTTGCTCAGGCTGGTCTTAAACTCCTGGCCTTAAGCAATCCTCCCTCCACGGCCTCCCACAGTGCTAGGATTATATGCCTGAGCCACCAGTTCCTTTAAAGAGCTCCCCCACCCCACCTATGAGCTAACAGGCCATTAGAATGTGAGAGTGATCAGCGAGCTGTATCAATCTCATTGCTAATGGTCCTGCTCTATCCTTCCCTTGCATGTCCATTCTGGCTTTTCCTCCCGCGTTATTCTTCTGTCATATGAGAAAAACACCACGTAAGTCGATATTTACCACCCATGCCCAAACACTCATTTACACCACGACAAGCTGATTTCAGCTCTGGCTCTCAAAAGAGGTTTCCTTCTTCAAAGGGCTCACACCTCCGCCTGTCCTCACACTCTGCCATCTTGTGGGCAGCCTCTGGCATCCTTGACAATGTCCCTAGACAACCCTGACACTAGCACTGACCTGATCCTGACAATGGCTTTCTTCTGGCTCCTCTTTTATCACCAACAGTAAAATCTTGGTGTTTCTCAAGGATATTATTGTTACCTTCTCCTAGTGATGAAAAGCAAAGGGTTTGAGAGTCAAGCGATACCAGTTCAAATCCAAATACTGCCACTTACTAGCTCTGCACCCATGGCCAAGTTAATCGCTCACCCTCAGTTCTCTCATACGTATAAAGGAATAATATACATAATAAGAATTCTCTACCTGTAATGGGATACTATTACATATATGGATGCAATAAGAAGTCTATGTATTTTAAATGTAGATATACATACACAAAGATTATATGAATACCCTGTATAATAGACCAAAAGCATGTAACAGCCTGAGACTCCAATAAATATTTTCTCAAGCTAATCTGTCTTTATGCCTCACATTATACTTTCTACCCCTAAATTCTCTGAAGGTTTGAGCTCCACATCTCCAACTGCCTACTCGGCTGATCTTGCTGAACGGAGAGACAACAACTAAAGTTTACCATGTTACAAACTGAACTCATCTTACTCCTGCCTTGAACCCATTTTCTCCTTCCTTTTATTGATGACTTCAATAATCTCCCAAGACTGAATCCTGACAACACCTTCCTCTGAGATCTGCCACAAAGCCAGCCCCTAGATTTTGCCTATTCCACCTCACCAAATGGTGCTGTCCACCCTGGAACCCCCATTCTCACCACCATGCCCTTAATCTGTGCCATGTGACCTCTCTTCCTAGTCTTTCAATCTTCTACTTTCTATTGCAAATCCTGCTGTCAGGCTAAGCTTTTTGAAGTAGTTTACTTGCAAACCGTGAGTGGTCCCTGTACCTACAAAATTAAATGCAAAAGTCCTAAAGCAGCATTCTAACCTCCCACACCTGGCCTGAATTGCTTTCCAATCCTCTCTCTTTCCATTCACCCATGTTCCAACAAGAGCTGCGTTCCCGAAACACATACTTCTCTGTGTTTCTCTGATTACATTATCTCCCATGCCTGAAATGTCCTCTTAAAATGGCTCCACCTGTTCATACTCCATTCTAAAACTGACTCAAACCACCTACTCAGGAAACTTTCCAGATTTCCCACAGCTGGACGCAAACCCTCCTCTGAAGTATCAGCTGCTTTTGCACCTTTGCGCACTCACGCATGCGCACTCTCTGAAAGCACTTACTCTCTGCCGTATCTTGTAGCTACTTTTGAACATCTCCTCTTTCCCCTACTGGGCCCACTGTCTTTACTTCCCCAAAACTCACACCATGTCTGACTCACAGCAGGACCTCAGAAAAAAATGCACTGAATTAATGCCTAACAAGTACACTTTGCTAAGAACAGAACTTATGCAAAACTCACAAATTCTAAAGCACAACCCCAATTTGAAAATCCTTGGGAAGTTCACAGCAGCCTTCCCCACCTGGGAAATACAATTTTCTCATTTGCAAGGGAAGAAAGACCTTGATAATATTTTTGGCCCACAAGACTTCTTTGAAAACAACATCTTAATGTATTATGTGCACATAAAGCCAAAACATATGGGTTAAGATTCCGATAAAGTACATACGGATTTTATGAAAACAGCAAAGAGGCCAGGAGAAATTGTGATCTCCAAAGCAGATTATCTAGAGGTCTTTTTCTAACTCCAGAATTCATCTAGAGCAATCTTGCTTTAATTACATGTTGACATTTCCTCTGCTGTAGTGACTTTCCTAAAGGCAACACTTTTCACATTCCCAGGGAGGAAAAATAAGTATCTAAGGAAAAGAAAACGACTTCCTTCACTTGTCATTCTTCCCCTCTGCGGTACTCACTTTCAGCAACACTAACGGCCTCTGCTTTCCTCTCCAGCCTACACCTCCGTTTCTGTCCTGCTATCCATTATTGTGATTTTGTCCTTCCTCACAGCCTATTCCTTTTAACCTTTCCTATGCTTACCCACCCCCTTTTCTTCTTGTCCTCCAACATTTACTAAGAGGGTCTATATCCTTCCTTCCCCACTGTCGAGTCAAAGGTAAGATCCTTTGATGGGGGGACGTGGGGGTCAGTTGTAGGGAAACCTGTGGCTAACACGGATACCCACGTCCACGTGAAGTTTTTCTGCACAACCACCCTTGTCAGCAGAAATATGCCGCCTCATGGCCGAGCCTGGACTCTGCGGCGAAGTCCAGCTGAGCAGGAACAAAGAGCTGGGAGTGGGAGTGGAAGTGCACAAGGATGAAATTGGAGAGAAAAGGAGAAGCAATGGGGAAATTAAGTTATCCGAACGGTTAACTAATCCTAACTGACACCCTCTCACCCCCAAGCCCCGCCACACAACCTGCTGCTCCCAAACCTCAACCCACGCGCACAGTGAAGAATCTGAAACCCAATGTCCACCTCCTCCCTTCTCAACGGACAGCCTCAGCGCTTTAATTAACGCCAGTTGTGCATTTGCAGCACTATCTAGACACAGAGAGGAAGAGGAGGAAAACCGAAAGCCCTCTACTTACTTAGCTCTATCTCTGAGAGCGAGGCTGCTTTCATCCACTGTAACTATTGTAACTGGCTCACCAGTGCTACTTGGAAATTCCTGTAAGATCTGTTAACAAGGCGCAAGCAGCACTATCTACTTCCCAGCAGAAAAATCACGTACTTATCTCCCCAGCTTCAAATAAGGGAAGAAAACAGGCAACTGCAGCATGAAATGGAGATCCTTTTATGCAAGAGTAAGACCCAGAGCCAGTATTTTCACAAATAAATTGCATAAAAGTTCCCTAATTAGGATTTAATCAAATGATAGTTGAGCTACTATAACATTGTTCCAAGGCTTGCAGTCTAATTATTTCGCTTTCTAAAAATGAATAGTAGCCATCTTTCCAGGAGCTGTCAGGAGAGCTTAGTGCACTCTAATGAGGTTTAATGACAGTTAGACAGGACCATAAAAGGAGGCATAAATTCACCACTGGCTCCAAAAAAAAAAGTTCTTACACCCATAAACAAGCTGCTTTTACCATACTGATAAAGAAAATCCCCAACTGGCTTTCAAGCTTAACTTTTCCATGAGAAGGAATATTAGCACAAGCTAGAACTGCTCTAGCAAATAGCAAATGCAACAAGGACCCAAGAAATGCTCTTCCAATGCTTTGCTCAGAGGGACCACATCTCTGTTCACCTGTCTCTTTCCCACTCCTCCAACCCCCTCAAAATGTATTGAATTCATTAATTCATTTCATGAATATTAACTGAACATCCAATATGTACCAGGTATCATTATAAATGCACAAAAAAAATCTCCACCCTCGAGGATCTAGCAGGGAGAAATAGACAAGAAAGAAAAGAAGGTATATGGTATGTTAGACTGGGATAATCATTACAGAATTCAAGTCCCAAAGCATGGTTTCCCCATGCCCGGATCCTGACCTGGTTTCCAACAGTGGCTGTAACGTTCATCTGCATATCCAGCACCTACCACATGCTTGGCATATAATGCAAATCTCAATTCTTAAAAATCCTTTTAATAACCAAGTGAGTGACCAAGTGTTTGAACAGTTTTCAAATTCTCTGAGAGGCAGACTTGAGGGAAGTTATGACCAGGGTGTTGATCTCCAGGTGACAGAATGAGGGGGAAAAAAGTTCTTCAAAGAGTCTAATATATTTTTTAAAAATCATATATTCCCTTGATTATAGAGAAACAAGTAACAAGACAAGTCACTTGAGATGACTCATTTTAACCCAGAGATTCTTAACCTGCAGTGCACAGATTCAGGAATGCATGTGAACCCAACGACACTTAGCACAATCAGGGGCAGAGGGGAGTTACGTGCATTTATCTGCGGAGAAAGTTGCTAACTTTTGTCAGCTTCTCAGAGGTCTGCACTCCCCAAAAGATTAAGCAGCGCTGCCCTAAATAATAAACATGTTATGTCCTTGTTCATAGTAAAGGTATAATTTTAACCCTGAGTCAGCATCTTCATTTTCCTTAATAGGTGGAATCTTTGAGGGAGTTGAGAGAGCGGGAGAGACACAGGCACACGAGGTATAGTCCTTTTGAACCAAGAACTCCAGAAGCATCCTGAAACTATTTTTTCCGTGTCTCCCAAAAGCTGTCCCATCTCTACTTATAAATGTAGGCCAGCTAATTGTTTCGATAGATTCCAGCTCTTTTAAATTCTGAGTCCAAATACAAACTGCCATGGGGCAGACCTAACACCAGCAAAAGTCACACTTAGGCCTTAACTACTAAGAACAAAAACCTTTCAAATACTAACAGAACCTTCTCCCATGTTCCACCTTGAAGTTTTCTCTTAAGTTCTTAATAGAAGCAGAAGAGACGCTTCCTCCCTAGATCAGCCATTCTTCCTTGCTGGCTACTTAATAATTCTTATGAAGGCAGGAGGGGCTGGGTGTCGTGGCTCATGCCTGTAATCCTAGCACTCTGGGAGGCCAAGGTGGGAGGATTGCTTCAGGTCAGGAGTTCAAGACCAGCTTGAGCAAGACCTTAATTCTACTAAAAATAGAAAAATTTAGCCAGGCATGATGGCAGGCACCTGTAGTCCCAGCTCCTCGAGAGGCTGAGGCAGGAGGATCACTTGAGCCCAGGAGTTCGAGGTCACGGTGAGCTATGATGATGCCACTGCACTCTACCCAGGTGACAGAGTGAGATTCTGTCTCAAAATAAATCAATAAATAAAAAATTCTTATGAAGGCAAAAATGTAACAGAATACACATGGCTGCAGAGCTGTTTAAAAGAACCCCGCAGAAGATTCTGTTTGCCAGGGTGGAAAGTTATTGGTCCAGAACAGGGATCAGCAAGCCTTTCCTCTAAAGGACCAGATGCTACATATTTTTGCTTTGCGGGCTATCTGGTCTCTGTTGTAACAACTCAACTCTGCTGTTGTATTGTGAGAGCAGCCACAGAGAATATGTAATTGAGGAGAAAAGAACAGTACTTTGGGAAAGAGATCACGAAGGGACAATGACGAACAGCACTTATTTCTAGAATTTAAAATGCTGATTGGGCGTGGTGCGAGGAAGAGTATACTAAAGCAGTTTCTGCTCACCTCTGAGATGGATCTCCTAATTCAAACCCATTTCAACCCCATCCATCAAATCCCAAGAAAGTGTCCCTCACTCCTACCCCAGGCCCAGGAGTATTGCCCGGGCCCATTTGAGGTGTTTACCCAACCCCAGCTTCTCCTCATTGACCTGTCACTCAAGACAGCTGGGTCCAACCAGGAATACCCTTTGCCAGGCATTACTGTTCCCTGACCAGCATTATTACCCCCACCTGCAATACTCTCCACCTGCATTACTGTCCCCTGACCAGCATTATACCCACACCTGCATTACTCTTCACAAGTGCAGAGCAAACTCAGGTGCCCTTGGCCAGCGGGCTCAGGGGATCCCTGCCCCTCAACCCCACTCTCAATGATGCTCGTGGTACTCTCACTCCATCTCACTTCTTTTCAACTTTCTTTCTTTGCCTTATTTTTTCTCTCTCCTTTAAGTTGCAAAGCCCTAACTTGATCAAGAGTACAGGACCACTATGACACACAGAATTTGAGTGACAAATGCAAGGATAGGAATGAAAGCAACAAAAAATCTGAACAGTTCACAATTAACTTGCCCATATTCATTTGCATCTGGATTAAATGTTTCTTCATTAAACCAGTGATTAACACAAGACTGGGTAAGGTTTAGATTTACAGAGCACCATCAAAAGACAAGCTCAATGAGAACTTCTTAGAACCAAGCTCATCATAGCAATAATAAAATCATTAAAAAAAAAAAGATAAGGGACATCTAAGAGGATAGTTATTCATTACTTGGTGACAAGCCAAAACTGGGAAGTCTCTTAAGGAAAAAAAGAATTTTATTACCTTTTCATGGTTTTCAATTAAGATTTCCACGACAATATTCTGAAACTTCAAATCCATGATGGCAGCAACTGTTTCTTCCTGTGGCCTCATTAGAGTCGGTCCAAACACCACTCCCAAATTTGCCACCGTCATCAGGTTCTGCTTGGAGTGATTTGAAACACTAGAATTGATGAGGGGGGGAAAAGTCTCTGTTTAACCAAAGGGGCAAAAATTGCGGAATGTACAATATTCTGCAACTCTATGTCCTTAAAAACAGGGAATCAAGAGACTCAAACTGTTGTCAACATCTACCTCTGAAAGTGACTCTAACAAGACCCACGCACTGAGGCCCCTGCCTCCCCTTTGACTTCTCTCTCTCTCATGCTCTACTCTAGCCGCAATGGCTTTCTTACTAATTCCATGTACAGTCTTCCCTTGGTATCCACAAGGGACTGGTTCCTTCACCCTCGTGGATACCAAAAGGCACAGATGCTGAAGTCCTGCAATTTGCCCTATGGAACCTGCAGATAGAAAAAGTCACCCTCCATACCCACAGGCACCCTGTGAATTCTGCATTTTCCATCAGTGGTTTGCTGAATCCATGGATGCAAAAACCCACAGATACGGAGTCCGCAGATCCAGAGGGCCTACCGTACATGCTAAGCTTGTTTCTCTCAAAAGCCTTCATTTATTGTTCCTCTCTAATCAAAACATGCCCCCCCACCCACCTACCTCTTCCACCAGATCATTGCACCCTTGCGTCTAGGGACTACCAGACCCTATGGCAGCTTTGTAAGAAACAGCTTCCCAAGTATGCAGAACTTGGTCAGAGCACCCACACTCAGTCCTTTAGCCCAGTACCATTGTGTAGTGACCACCCTGGACAACTGTTCTTAGTAGTCTTGACATTTACGCAGAGCTCAACTCAAAGATTTCATCCTCAAAGAGATCTTCCATAATAATCTTCTTTACAGTCTCACACTCAACATACATTCTCTATCTCCTTACTCTGCTTTGTGTTTTTGTCACTTATCATCTAAAACTATTTTGTATTTTTATTTGTAATCTGTTTATCATCTTTTTCCCCCAAGAAAGTAAGCTTCATGGAAGTAGGGATTTTTGACTGTCTTGTTCAACTCTCTATTCACTGGTACCTAAAAAAGGCATTCACCAAACATTTATTGACCAAATGAATGAATGGCTATACAAGTAGCAGGACCGTTAGCAAATCACAATAGACTCTGGCCTTCACTCTTAATGTAAAGTAAAAGTTCTAAAACAGTGTTCCTCAGCTTCCTCTCACCTCAAAAATTCTGTAGTTATAATAATCTGTGAGCCATTTATATTTGAAGAAAGAGCTAATCTCTCTGCTGAATTATTCAATTTTGCTTGCTTTTAAAAGGAGGAGGAAAAGAGAATGAATTCTGTGAAATAGCTACCCATTGCTGAATTAAGCAAACTTAAGGGCATGTTCAAACTTAGAGTTAGATAGGTGTGAAACCAAGTTAAATTTGCTAACAAACTTATAATCACATTTCTAGAATCTGTGTATGGGGCGATGTATAATATTCGCTTCTTTCTTTCAAATCGAATCCTGAGTTGCTGGCAGTACTGTTAAGCAAATAATTATACAACTTGATGAAAGCATCGTATTTCAACGTCTTGTCCAAAACACACACGATGAGTCAAACGCCCGGCTTGCCCTTCCAGGTGTGGTCCTGGTATTGTGTATGCAGCCCCCGTTCCAACTGTTACAAACCCAGGAACGCTGCACGGCACCTAGAGCGAAGCGAAGAAAGTCAAAAGGAAGAAAGAGAGGCTTACTTTGTTAAGTGTTTCACCAAAATATCCAACATTTCTTTATTTTTCTCTGGCAGCTTGTGTACCAAGAAATGGATAGCATTAACACGAGATTCTGGGCTGCCGCTTTCTTTAAAAAAAAAAAAAAAAAAAAAAAAAAGAAGAAAGAAAAAAAAGTAGTTAGAATACTCAGAATCAAATATATGATACTTCTCAAAATCAACAATGTCAACAGCTCATCTTCAAGACTGTCAAACACAGAATTTAAGCATATTTTGTCACCTTTAAAAGGAAAAAGAAATCTTTCTCCCTATCATTAATCTTCTAACGCCTTCCATATGAGGTCATTTCAGCGCAGCTGCAGTTAGTGCCTCTCCCTGGGTTTGTACCAGGACAGCTGCCGCGGCTTCTCCTTCGGGCACGCCGGGCTTCAAGCCTGCTCGTCACCCACCTGATGGAGTCCAGTCACCGGGTCACCACCCCACAACGGAATGCACGTAAAACATCAGCAAATAGGCTACTCCCTGTTAAGGGTTGAACTGTATCCCCCCAAAAGATATGTTGAAGTTCCAACCCTTTAAGATCCTCAGAACGTGACTGCTTCTAACTGCACTTGGAATTTAATCAGGTATGGCAAGATACGGCAAGGACTGCCATACAGGGCAAAATTTTATGCACAGAGCCCTGGAAACAGACGGGATGGTGTGCCATGCCACATGGGCCACGCAGGGATGCACCAGCATCGGTGAAAACGCAGAGGAAGACAGGGTGAAATGTGGGCAAGAGTCTTTAATGTGGTTTCCACAGAAAGAATGGGGCAGGGTTGGCAGGCTTAGCACTGGCTAAGGTAATGATTTCAGTGGGCTCCGGGGCACAGAGGCTGTCCCCAGTTGGCTGCTACCTGGGCCTGGGGTGATAAGAGCAGGAGTGCAGGTGCATGTCGAGGACTGGACAGTTCGCACATGAAAAGCCTACTGGGGTTTAGACTCTCTAGGAATTGACTAGCCCTGGGAGGGGCAGCGTCCCCCAGGTCAGGGGCCCCAGATGTCAAAACATCAAAGTAAAAAGGCACTCTTAATCCAGGACCTTATTTGGAAATAAAGCTGTTGCAGATGTCAGTGAACATGAGATCACTGTGAAGTCGGGTGGGGTCCATCCCTTAATCCAACACGACTGGTGTCCTTATAAGAAAAAAACGCAGAGGGAAGACGGCCACGTGAAGACAGACACAGGGGAGAGAGTCACGTGACAGCAGAGGCAGAGATGGGAGCAAAGAACCTACAAGTCAAGGGATGCTTAGCATTGCCAGGAACCACCAGAAGCTGGCTACAGCCTTCAGAGCGACCACGGCCCTCCCAACATCTGCAGCTCACACTCTCTATCCTCCAGGATGGCGTCAGAATAAATTTCTGTTGTTTTGAGCCACTCAGTTTATAGTACTTGGTTACAGCAGCCCTGGGAAACTAACACATTCCCTTTACCCCTTATACTTTGGAATTAATTATCTGTGACTCTTATTAACTATCTATTTGAATCCCCTTTATTGTGTTCTTGATTGGAAAATTATCAAATAAATCAGTAACATGCTTGTTATTGAGGATTATGCTAGCGTTTTCAGGGGTGTCAAAGACGTGACTGCTGAGAATTGGGTGCTAGGTTTACTGTAACAGAAAGGAAGGTTAGAAATTGCTTCGGAGGTTCACACAGAGCTGGCCCAGAAGCTCAAGAAGGGTCGCACTCGAGACTGGGGAAGAGTCCAAGGAAAGGCAGACTGAGGGGCTGGGGGCACATTCCAGATGCCGTGAACAGCAAGAGAACAAACACAGGGCCTATGCAGAGACAGCACCTCACCTGGCAGCCTGAGGCCAACTTTGGTCTGAAAAGGCCAATTTGTCAAGCCTGTCATCCTAGCACTCTGGGAGGCTGAGGCGGGAGGATTGCTTGAGGTCAGGAGTCCGAGACCAGCTTGAGCAAGAGAGAGACCCCATGTCTACTAAAAATGGAAAAATTATTTGGGCATTGTGGTACATGCCTGTATTCCCAGCTATTCAGGAGGCTGAGGCAGGAGGATGGCTCGAGCCCAGGAGTTTGAGGTTGCTGTGAGCTATGGTTATGCCACTGCACTCTACTCAGGGCAACACAAGACTTTGGGCAAGACTTTGTCTCAAAAAAAAAAAAAAAAAACCCCACACACACAAAACCACACACACACACACAAAAAAAAAACACAAACACCAAAACAAAACAACGCCAATTTGAAGAATTTGTCTCTACTGTTGGCTTCCAAAAGTAAAGCAAGGAAGGGATGGTAAACCTGACATTTTGTGAAGGATGGATCAGAATGGGGAAAAAGAGCAAGTTAGGAGGGAAATGCTATTTGGGAATGAAGTGATAGGAAGGAAGGGGGGAGACGGCAGAACTACAAATAAAGCAGCAGACCACGGAAGTACAGATGCTCCTCACCTTCTGGTGAGGCTACATCCCAATAAACCCATCGAATAGTTGGGTCCCAAATATTGGGACCATCCTTATAGCCTAGAGTCAGAGTCACCGCTTCCAACTGATAGCTGAGTGGCCCTGAGCAAGTTACCTAACCTCTCTGTGCCTCAGTTTCCTCATCTGTAAAATGAAGATAACAACATCTCAAAAGGCCAGTATGAGATTAAAGCACTGCACTTAGCCTCCGTGGCTGGCACAAATAGGCACTCGACCCCTGTTAGCTATTACTACTGTTGTTTGTGTTGCTATTATTACGTAAGAACTATGAAGGCAAGAGTAGAACTGACAGGGTTTAGCAGCAGGTAGGCAGTGGATGAGGAGGACGACGGCAGAGATGACCAGAGTTCCGTGTCTGGCTTGTCTGGTAGTATGGCCAGTTCCACCGGCAGACGGCAGTGCCGGAGCTAAAGCTGGTGTGAGGAGGAAGAGGACAGAGGAGGTGATTTTCAAGTGGCTGGTATCCAGCAGGTAGCTGGGAGGCTTTAGAGACCAAGTCTAGAAATGTTCTCCAGAAAATGTGACCTCTAGCACATGGCTGAAGCTGCCTGACAGCTTCCGAAAGCTAACCGAGGGCGCTGTGGGGAAAAGGGCTCCAAAGACATACAGGGGACAGGCCAGCTCCAGGGCTGAGATAAGCAGGCAAAGCAAATGGAGGAGGAGGATGGGGTGGGGGGAGCAGAGAGGTTCAATGTCACCAGGAAGTCAAGTGAGAAGAAGCCTGAACAGACTGGGCACTGCCAGTGGTATCAACAGTTAAGAACGGAAAGACTGGGCCAGGTGTGATGGTTCACGTCTGTAATCCTAGCACTCTGGGAGGCCAAGGCGAGAGGATCCTTTGAAGCTCAGGAGTTCAAGACCAGCCTGAGCAAGAGCGAGACCCAGTCTCTACTAAAAAAAAAAAAATAGAAAGAAATTAGCTGGACAACTAAAAATATATATATAAAAAAAATTAGCCGGGTATGGTGGCGCATGCCCATAGTCCCAGCTACTCAGGAGGCTGAGGCTGGAGGATTGCTTGAGCTCAGGAGTTCAAGACCAGCCTGAGCAAGAGCAAGATCCCGTCTCTACTAAAAATAGAAAGAAATTAGCCAAACAACTAAAAATAGAAAAAATTAGGCGGGCATGGTGGTGCGTGCCTGTAGTCCTTGCTACCCAGGAGGCTGAGGCAAGAGGATTGCTTGAGCCCACGAGTTTGAGGTTGCTGTGAGCTAGGCTGACGCCACTGCACTCTAGCCCGGGCAACAGAGTGAGACTCTGTCTCAAAAAAAAAAAAAAAAAAAAAAAAAAAAAGGAACAGTAAGACTGGGAGAAGAGGCCCTGGGTACCACTAACTTCATCAATTGAGAGCCCTTTTTTACTAAAATGCGGAGGTTAAAGAGGGAGCTGCTGGAGAGGGAGTGCAGAGTGAGATTTCAGAATACGTTCAAAAAACAAGAAACCAAAGGTCACGGGAAAGAGAGGTAAAACAGAACAAGACAGGGGCATTTATTTTTTCAAAATGATAATAGTTTTATCTTTTTTCTTATGATAAAAATTAAATACATGCTCTGCTAAAATTTTAGACAACAGAGGGAAAATAAAGACTTAAGTAAAAATCACTAAAAATCTCATGCAATCAGACTAGAAAAAACTCCTGCAAATCCAACAGAAAAAGAAAAGGACAGACACAACCTAACGGAAAAACAGGCAAAAGACTGGACCGGAACTTCACAAAATATTTATTCACATAACCAAAAAAAATAAAAAAAACACCCACAAAATGGGCTAAATCTACCCCAGAGAAATAGAAGTTAAAACCACCAGGAGAGACTACTACTCACCCCCCACAATGGCTTTGAATGAATGCTCATATCGTTGGGCAATGCTAAGAGGCAACTGGAACTTCCAGACACAAACTACGTGGGAATAACTAAATGGCAGAGCCACTACAGGGAACTGTCTGGCAGAGTCTACGAAAGCTGAGCAAACACATACCCCCCCCCCATCACCCAAAAATTCCATTCCTGGGTATATAACCAGGAGAAACGCACATAAATGTTCACTGAAAGACACATACTAGAATATTCACAGCAGCATTCTTTGTAGTAGCCCCAAACTGGAAACAACCCAAATATCCACTGACAGTAGAACAGACAACTACACTGTGGTGTATTCCTACAACAGAATGCAATGACAATGAATCAACCACTGCTTCACACGACATGGACGAGTATCACAAGATGAGCAAAAGCAGCCAGAGACGAGAGAGGATATTCTGTCTGATCCCATTTACATCAAGTTGAAAGACAACAACCCCAAGCCACATTGTCAGGAGAGTGGTCACACTTTATGGAGGTGGAGAGGGGCTACACAGGTGTGAGAAAGGGCTTCTGGGGTTTCAATGATGTTTGATTTCTTGATCCAGGGGCTGATTACAAGGATATTCCCACTTCGTTAAAATTTGTTAAGCTGTATACCTATTTCTGCCCACGTTACATTTCAGTAAAAAGTTCACCTAAATTAAAATTGTCGATAATAAATCTTACCCTAAGATAAGCTAGTAAATCCTAGGTTTAATCCTTTCATAGTTTTCCTTCCTTTTTTATAGCGAAATGTATAAACAGCTTATTTCATTTCATAGATCATGGATATCTTTCCATGTCACTAAATGGAGCACCACACCGTCAATTTTAGGAACATCTGGATTGTTTCCAATGTTTGCAAAGTTCAGTTCGTTCCAGTTTAAACTCCCAATAATAGTGTCTGAGGGTAAGAAATGAGGTTTTATAATAGAGGACACTGAGATAGCTGTTGCTAAAGAAAAAGGAAGCAAAAAGGCTAAGAAATTAAAAAGCACATGATAAAGCAGAACACAAATCATATTATGCAATAAACAACTTTTAGATACAAACTAAATTTATCACTGAAAACAAAAGCACAACTGTCTAAAGTGTTAGATAATATTCCTTGAAGGGGGGAATGAATGAATGAATGAATGAAGTGTTAGGTATAAATTATAATCCAGTTCTTAATCTGGCATTAAAATCAAGATCTAATCAATGCTGGAGAAAATAATGATATGAATATATAACAGGTTTAATTCACAGCTCTGATTTTAAAAAATAAAATTAAAGCAAGACTCTGAAACATAGTCAAAAATTCCAAAGGAATGAAAGGATAACTGCTGATGATAAGAATTTTACAGTTCGAAAATGGAAAAATTTTTGAAAACTTTGCCCTAAAAAGCTATCTCTAACTTATGAATCTATCTTGTCATTAACAATCATCTTTCTCTGATGAAAACCTAGTTTTAATATTTTAAGATTTATAACTTACTTAGAAACACAAGCTAGAGAAATAATTTCCCACCCTTTAAGGATAAGGTTCTTCATTTAATAAGTTTTGAGAAACAGTCAAACCTTTCACTTTCTCTCAGCCCCTCTCCCACCCCCATCTCTTCTGATCACACGTACATTTGTTCCCAGTTTGCTTTTTTCCCTCTTCTCCTTCCTCTTCAAACAAATATTTTTCAGTAAGGCTTTTAAAATACAACCACTTTTTCCTCTATTTTGTTTTATTTTGACATTAATCAGAGCTTTCTATTAGCAGGCATTTAAACATGGCTACAACATAATACCTTTAGGGTAATAAAAAACAGTTGTCTAAGAAAAGTTAGCTTCAGTTACTCATGCTACATGCATTATATTTTAATTGATATTAATTCATAAAGAATGAAAGGCCTAACTTTCTTAAAAAATCTAGGATAGTAAATTAATCATAACACCAAATTCCTGAAACATGCCAGGAAATTAGGAGTTTACTGTAGTAGAAAAAGCATTTTAATTGTGAAGCTATAAATCAGTGTCTACCACACTGTAATGTCCATCTGCTGATGCCACTGTGCCAACTCATGGAGACTGAAAAAGATACGATCCCAGAGCTTTTCGAAGACATACAGGCAGATAAATATTAAATTATCTCAATATTTAAATGTCAAAAGTCAGTAACACTGTAATTTTAGAAAGGCATTAGCAGTAACCATCCAAGCATTTCTCAAGGGACAAAGGGCTTCAGTCAACAGACAGCAAGTGTTCCAGTTCTTCTGTGGCATTCCCATCTACTGTGAAATTAATACAGCAGGCTAAGAGAGAGGGATGCCATTTAGCATTCAGTTCCTTTTATTCCCAAGTTTCTGAGTCCTTCTCTGCCAAGAACCATGTGATTTTTGCCTTGCTTCCCATGCTGTCTTACCAAAAAGGATAGAACAGTCTGGTTAGGCAAACCCCAACGTCTTGTATCCTGTAATAGTTATGTTTCTCATAATAAATAACCAAAGAACTTTACAGTTATGATTGTTATGCTTTTGCTTCCCGGGAACCTTGAATATACTGGCCACAGCAGCACAAGTGTTCTGGTTTGCATGACAGTTAAGAGATTTTTCAGATGATGCAACAACAGGCATCCAGGCTTTAGCTGTCATTCTCATACTGTTTATCATGTGAAGCGCGGGCCCACTCTTACCACAGTGTTACACCAAGGACTCTGGGCCCAAAGAGTGACACACAGACCATAGACTGCAACATTCTCAAAGGTGAATGTCATGCAATAATGCATCCACGTAGATGCCTCCCAGTCTTCCCGTGGGGGACACAATCTTTTGCATTCCTGCACAGACCAAGTAAACTTATGAATTTCGACACCAAAATTCCATTATAGTCTCTCACAAGATGGATGGTCTCTAGTTCCTTTTAGCCAGTGTATTTTGGAGCTAACAGAGTTAAACTAATTCTCTTAATTTTCTCAAAGAAAAAAAAAATTTTTTTTTTTTTATTTTTCCAATGCATTCAACATTGAACAGTAAGTCAGTAAGCAGATTACTGTAGAACAAACAACAAAATAATTTTGCTTTTTGTGGTGACGAGACAGAAACCAAATTCATATTTGTATCATGAACTCCAGAAATGAACACAGACGTTCTCAACAGAAAACTGGGAAAGTAACTAGGAAAGAAACTGATGAGAGAAAATGAAGGGACCCAGGAGAGACCTTCAAAACTCTCAGCAGGGAGGGTAGAAGAGACAATCTCATCACCACAGAACAGATGGAAACCACCGCACATGACTGAGAAGAATCAAAAATTAGTTTCCAGGCTGGTGTGAGAGGCGGTAACAAAGACTGGCGATGCTTAGTAATTTTAGCAGTCAGCTCAGCGAGCAGATACTTCAGCAAAACAAGGTAAGCTGTGTCATTGTTAATGGAACATGAGAGCTTAACCACAATCCCAATTTTCCAACAATATTCAAAAGGGGAGACTAATTTTGGCCACCTGACTTCTGTAACTGTTTTATTCAATACTTGAAAGTACACGTGCAAAAGATCAGAGGATCTGCTCCCACACTCTTCCTAAGAGAGGCAGTCAGCGCAGAGAAGGGTACTCACAAGAGATTAAAATAAAAAATTAAAGTCTACATCGCAAATGTTGGCCCCTAAAATACACCCATTTGATGCATGTACTTTTGCTCATTAAATAATGTTACTGCAGGTCCCATTCCAACCACAACTGCACTTAGGTGCAAATCCATGCCAGTAACCACAGTAGCAACAGTATTTCTTTCTAACAGTCCTGTTATTCAAATCATTGTGAAGACGCTATTACAGCATCCCCACAAAGTCAGGAAGCAACACACAAGGTACTGGTCCAATAGGTGACGATCCCTTTTGCATTTACACATTCCTTTTACCACACTCTTCAAAGATATCTTCAACAAACTCTTTAGACGCATTTCCTGTGCCCACAGACTTTATCATCTATTAAGTAAGTTCTTACCTCTTTGGACCTTCAACTGGTAAAACACATTGATATTCAAATTTCAAATACACTGCCTTCAGTCATGGGGCATGATGACAATGCTAATGACACTCCCTTGTGGTAATTTAAAACCTTATTCCATAATCATTTTATCTTTTTCCAATTCTCAGAGGATTCTAGATTAAAATTGGCACTCTTTTGCTTTTTCCAATCTCTAAGGCAAACAACATGAGACAATTGTCCTCCAACTTAGTTTAATTTCGTTTTCCCCAGTTTGCCAAAAATGCCACAGGGAAGAAATCAAAACAACTAAGCATTTGCTTGAGTTTTTGCCAAGAAAACTTTCCCCCACACCCTTGATCACACAAATTCTCTTCTTTACAAAAAAAAAAAAAAAAAAATCCTCTTCCATGTGAAAACAAAAGTGAATAGAACTCTATTTTTGCCTTTTCCAAAAGCCTATTTTATTTGTACGGTCTAATTGGGCCTAAACATTGCTTCTTTCTGCAACATACTAAGAACCTTTACTCTGGCTGGAGCAGAGACCTCACAAGAAGATAACATTTAAAGCAATGTTCAGGCAGTAGTAACATGGGTCCCAAAGGAATGGCTCTAAGTTTTTCAAAAGATTAAGCTATGGAATACATCCAAGGGGAAAAAAATAAAAGGAAATGAAAATACAATTACAGCTACCGTCAGTGCACCTGTGAAAACCAATACTGCAGGTTTTAGCCAGTGGAACTGGGGTTTGAATTTTAAATAAGGTTCCCTGTAATCTGGCAAGTCACTTAACATGTCTCAACCTTCATTTCCTTAACAATTAAATACCTAACACCAGTGTACTTTAGAAGACTATGATGATTAAACAGCATGTGTTGAATATAAAAAGTGAGCTGTATGATAATAGAAAGCAAGAAAGCCTCACATGAGCATGACTCACAAAAAATTTAATCACTAAATTCTACCCAACTATAGGCTTTTTTCATTTAACATTTCATCCCATATAATTCACTCTCCATCAAATATTGTTTGAGCTTCTGGCATTATCTCATAATATTCCTTCTGTCTGTAATTTACAACTAAATATCTTTCTATGTGAAGCTATCTCCAACCTACTAATCTTCCCAAATCTGCTAATCTCCGCAACCTTCTGCAAGTTAAACACGTCTGTATTCCCTTGGCATTTTGCTCGTGCCATTATTATGTATTTTATGGTATAATGAGAAGTGTGTATGCCCCAACATTTGCTGCAGAATTGGCTCGTGGGGGCAGGAATCCTGTCCTGGCTCTACACATCCAGTACCTTCCAGTGACCAGCACACAATAAGCAATAATTAATCTTTGTGAATGAATGAATGTAGTGTTCCTTTTTTCACCTTCTAAAATGGGGAAAACTATCTTCTAAATTGATTTCTATTTTTAATACAGATTGCAGTAACAATGAAGTTAAATTTTTCATGTGGAAATTTTTGGTTTATAATCCTTATCAACCACAAAACTGCTTCTATGCACCTCTACATAATACTTACTGGCTGGAACAATGAAATCTCCGTGTAACTCATAGGTCATGAGAGGCTCTGGAAGACTCCTGTGTGAAAAGGACAGCTCAGAATTACAAAAACAATCCAAACAGCTCACCTCTCTCTGAGTTTATTTTTTATAAAAGCGTGTTAAATGTGTTGTGCATGTCTTAATTAACATGTAAAACTTCCCCAGGGAATACCTTTACATATCAAAAAAGATAAATCAATCAAATGGATCACTTATTAGCCGCTATTTGCACCACGTACTACCAAAGCTTAAGCAGCTATAAAACCCTATCAGATCTAAACATGTAATACTTCGTATCTAATCTTGGAACATACCTTTACTAACATCTGGTTTTGTATATAAAACTTCCTTCCACACATTAATGTATTTAAGCTAAATATTCCATCTAACCAAATATAAGCATATATTTTTGAAAAACCATTTCTAAGATATTAACTGAAGATGCCACAAAAAACACATAGAAAAGATCAAACTTAAATCAAATCCTCTTAAGTATCCCTATTACAAAAATAAGAATTTTTTTACATTTATACCTATAAAACAAGAGATATAAAATAAAGTGATAACAAAAAATATACATAGCATTTTCATATTCTACAGAACAAGTTACATAAATGGTATATTTTACCCTGTGACCAACAGAATTGTACAGTTCAGTTAATCTTGCTACCTATCTTTAAAAGATAAGATCACCTAAGTTTATAAACACTTAACACCTAGAAAAGTATCAATCTGTACAGCCTTTCTGGAGGGCAATTTGGCAAGATATTAAGAACTTTTAAAAGGTTGAAATCCTTTAACTCAGAAATTCCTCTTCAAATGTTTAACAAAAAGATCAAAGATACATTAAAAAAAAGTTTTTTAAACACTTAAAAAGGCCAAGAATACTGCCAGAGATAAAGAAGGTCATTTCATAGTGATAAAAACGTCAATTCACCAAGACGCCAAAACAATACTAAACGTTAATGGATCTAATAACAGAGCTCCAAAATACACAATGAGAAAACTGACAGAACTGCAAGATGCAATAGACAAATCCCAAACTATAAGTAGAGATTATATATCTCTGTCTCAATATCTGATAGAACAAGTAGAAAATCAGTTGGGATACAGGAAATTTGAACAAAACTGCCAACCATTTTCATCTAATTGGCATGTCCTTCACCTAAATGACACTCTACCCAAAAGTAACAGACCACATATTCCCAGTGCACATGGACCACTTTTCTTCCAAGATAAACCACATTCTGGGCCATGAAACAAATTTCAATAAATTTGAAAGGGTTCAAGTCGTACAGAGTATATTCATTGGTTACAATAAAATTTGAATTAAAAATAAGAGAAAGACATCTGGAAAATCCCAAAGAAAGGGAAATTAGGAAAGTATTTTGAACTGAAGGTAATAAAAGTACAACATATCAGAATTTGAAAGATGTAAGTAAAGCTGTAGAGGGAATTTTATACAACTAAACACTTATATTGTTAATAGAAGAGAAAAAAGGTCATAAATCAAAGACTTCACTTTGTACTTTAAAGAACGGGGGTAAAAAAGAGTAAATTAAACCCAAAGCAAGCAGAAAAACAAAAATAATAAAGATTAGTGCAGAAATCAATGAAACGGAAAACAGAAAAAGAACAGAGAAAATAAATTAATCCAAAACTGGTTCTTTAAAACAAATAAAATTGACAAATCTAGTCAGAATGATTGGGAAATAAAAGAGAGAAAACGCAAATAACCAGTGTCAGGAATTAGATGACTACCGAGTCACTGCAAGTTCTAAAGACATTAGAATGATAATAAGAGAACATTATGAACAATTTTATGCCCATAAATTCAATTTAGATAAAATAGACAAAGGTCTTGAAAGACACAAACTACACAAAGCTCACTCAAGAAGAAACAGATAACCTGAGTAGTCCTATATCTATTAGAGAAATTGAATTTGTAGTTAAAAATCTTGCCAGTAAGAAAATGTGGGCTCAGGTGACTTCACTGGTGAATGATACCAAACCATTAAGAAAGAACACCAATTCTGTACAAATTCTTTCCGAAAATAGAATAGGGAATACTTTCTAACTCATTCTGTGAGATATGCATTACCCCAATGTCAAAATTAAAAGCAATACAAGAAAACTACAGACTAGTATCACTCATGAGCATAGCTGCAACTATCCTAAATAAAATGTTAGTAAATCAAATTCAACAAGATAAATAAAAGGATAATACATCATGATCAGGTTGGGTTTATCACAGAAATATAACACTACCTTAATACGCAAAAAAATATGCATATAAAATACATGTCAATGCAATTCACCATACTGGCAAACTAAAAGAAGAAAAACTATATGATCATCTCAATAGACAATTTAGGAGAAAGAATAGTCTTTCCCACAAATGATACTGGAATAACTGGACATCCATAGTCAGAAATTAACTTGAATCCATACTTGATATCTTACATAAAAAATTATGCAAAATGCATCACAGAATCCAAGTGAAAACCTAAAACTATAAGACTTCTAGAAGAAAATATAAAAGAAACTCTTTGAGACCTTGGATTAGGTAAGATTTCTTGATACACCACCAAAAGCACAGTCATAAGAGGAAAAACTGATAAATTGTACTTCATCAAAATTAAAACTTCTCTTTGAAAAACACTATTAAGAGAATGAAAAGACAAGTCACAGACTAAAGAGAAACATTTGCAAAGAATAATACTGAGAAAGAACTTGTATCCAAAATGCATTTAAAAACTTTCAAAACACAGTAACATGACAATTTAAATTTATAAAAATCGGACAAAAAACATGGACAGACTCTTCACCCAAGAACATATATATACGGAATGTAAGCACATGAAAAATGTTCAAAATTACTCGTCATTAGGGTAATGCAAATGAAAAGCACAATGAGATACTGCTGTGTATCTATTAGAATGGCTAAAATTAAAAAGACTGACCATATCAAGTGTTGGCAAGGACGGAGAGGAAGCGGAATATTTGTATGTTGCTGGTGGGAACGTAAAAAGAAGTACGCTAACTTTGGGAAAACATCTGTCAGTTTCCCAAAAAGTTAAGCATACACCTGCCACATGATCCAGACACTCCACTCCTCAGATTTAGCCAAGAGAAATGAACGCCTATGTCCATTCAAAGATTTATACACAAACATTTTTAGCAGCTTTATGTGCAATAACCAAAGGCTACAGACAACTCAAATATCCACCAACAGGTTAAAAAAAGTTGTGATGTACCCATGCAACGGGCCAGTAGTTAGCAGTAGGAAGGAATTAACTACCAGTATATGCTACAATATAGGTGAATCACAAACTAACTATCCTAAGGGAAAGAATCCTTTTTTTCTTTTTTAAGAAAAGTATATACTATATAATTCTATTTACATGAAATGACAGAAAATGCAAATTAATGTATAATGACAGAAAGCAGATCAAGGGTTACCTACAAATGAGGTGGTGAGCAGGGAGGGATGCAAGAGAAGGATTTCAAAGAGCAGGAAAAAAACTTCTGGAAGTGATGGATAGGTTCACTGTCTTGATTATGGTGATGGTTGCACAGGTGTAGAGATACCAGACTTATCAAAATGTACACTACAAATGTGCAGTTTACTGCGTGTCAATTATACTTCAATAAAGCTGTTTAAAAATTAAAAATAGATGCAAAAATATATTTACAGGTACATATGTTCCTTACATACAATTTATGAAGCTACACTATACACATGCACACACAAAATGACAATGGTAGACAAACTAATACTGTATGCACAAGTGAAAAAACACTGCTCTTATTTCCGTTCTCCCTCCCCTACTTCCCCTAATTTCTATTTAAAGAAGAAAAGGGGGAAAAAAATCAATTACACCACAGCCTAAATAAGGAGAGAGAAGGGCCAATCAGAAGCAAATCTTTGGGGTTTTCGTTTCAAAGTATGGACAGGAAGGAAGCAGCAAAGAAGAAAAATAGTTATCTGGCAGAGAAGGAAAGTTAGAGGGTGCTGAATAGAAGGTCAGGGGCAGATGAGAACACTTAGAAAAACCACAGAGGGCATTTCTTTTCCAATAAAAATGAATTTTTATCTAAATACTTTCTACAAGTTACTTATATCATTGCCATATGTCTAGCTAGGCAGTGCAGCATGAAAAATAAATATTGTTAACGTTAGGGAAACAGTAATAAAAATGACAAGTTTCCCATCCAAAATTTATTATACTGAGTCTCCACATCTCTCAGCCTCCCACCCAACATGTTTTTAAGCCACCTTTCTTTGCCACCCGTTGGGATCTGTTGGGGAATATAAATCATAATATTTACCTAAGCTGGCATTTCCTTCCCAAAAAGTCCCATTCCAATTTCCAGGCTTAAAAGAAGTTTCCTCCAGGTAAAATCATTTTACTAGAAATATCACAGAACAGCTCATTTGTCCCTTCACAATGGTAAACTGTTGTAATAAAACACATTGCTGGAAATCAAAATGATGGTCTGCATAGATAAGAAATCATTCAAAGGGCTGGTAGTCAGTCCCCTAAAACACTAGAAATTAAAAAAAAAAAAAAATGGTCTCAAATCAGTAGAAGAAAAAGGGAGATGCCATACATAGGTCCGCTGCACATCTTTTTCCTTCTCCAAGACCCTGGAGGATCTGCTTCTTGTTTTAGTTTGGTGCTTTGGGGATTTGGCTGTTTCCCCCCTTCCACCTCCAACCTCCCATCCAATAAGATGGCAGGGTTATTTGCAGTGAGAGGAATTCAAGGGCAAGAGCTTTTTTTGGGTGAGAAAAGCTATATTCAGCTTCACGCCACGGTGCTGTGAGTGACAGAGCTGGGACTCCAACCCTAGCAGGCAGGCTGGCTTCAGACTCCCTACTCTTGACCATGACGCTGTTACGACCTCGCCTGCAGAAACAAACATACTTGCTTGGGCCATAACCCTGTTGCCAAAATGGAGGTAGATAAAAATCTCAGTTTTCTCCCGTTTGGTGCATCACCAAAAAAAGTGTCAATTAAATCCTAATTACTGCATTTTCAGTTGCTAAAAATAACATAGGGGAAAAGAACAGCAACCCAACTTTCAAATCTCCCAAGGCATCTGCCATCTTATGATAATCACTTTATCACATTCAGGCAGAATGCGAATTTTGTTAGGAGTGAAGTTATATAATAATAGCATCTCATAATGTCGTTCTGTAAGCAACGTTTGCTTAAAAGTGGAATTCCATAGGAGGAAGCAACGTAATGAAAAGAAAAAGGCAGAAAAGGCAACACAAGACCAGGGGCAACAAGGAACTAGCTTCAGAGAGTATCAAGATCCAAAAAGAAGTTGTATATACTAAATAAAAAGATCCTCTGGTGTATTAAACTAATTCCTCCCACACGGAAAAAGAAAAGAACCATGTGGAGCAGGGGGAAAAAAGGACACAATTTACTGCCATAGAGTTGGATTTTTACCCTTAGTTTCCCACCAATAACTGAGTCATCCGGTCAAACTCTTTCCCTGTACTAAGTATGAACTGACCAAACAAGAAAAGGTATTTAAAGCTACCTCCTAGAGTGGCAGTACTTCTGCAGGTAACGTTAATATATGCAATTTATTATAATTTTATAACCTTTACCCATTCTTTCCTTCATTCATCTGCAGGCTTTCTCAGCCTCAGCACTATTGACATTTTGGACCAAATAATTCTTTGGGGAAGAAGGGCGAGCTGTCCCATGCATTTCAGGAAGTTTAATAGCCCCATCCCTGGCTTCTGTCTGTCAGATGTCACCACTCCAGCAATGGTGAAGCTAAAAATGTCTCCAGACATTGCCAAATATCGCCTAGGGGGCAAAATCAACCCCAGTTGAAAATCACTGCTCTAATATTTCATCAACATGCACAGCTCTAGCTGCTGCCAATAACTGTCATGAACAAGACATAGAAAATGCCTATTTTCAAGGAGCTTACATTCTAATCCTAGAGAGGGGCCTAGCAAGATTCATTTTTACCATAATCCTTACCTAAACCACAGTCACTATCAGTGGTAATCTAAATATAAGCACATAGATTCAGTCTTAATGTTACCCCTTTATTGAGTAGGAATAACAATAATGTACTTCATAGTGTAAAAATTTAAACCAGTAGCCAAAAATATCTTTCTTTATATAAAGTACTCAAAAATAGGTAACACACATCTATTATCCATTGATAAATTTTAATATCATTAAAAAGTAGGACAACCAGGCAACCAGGCCACCTGATGTGACTTAACAAAAAGAATATAGCACTATTACAATGTCTTCTTGAAATAAATAAAATAAAACCTAACCTAAATCTAACAGTCTATTTGAAAACTATTAGTTTACAGGAAATAGGATGGCTAGAGAAATACATTAAATGATACCATGAGGATATAATCAAAAATGACCCAAATTCATCAATAAATAAATGCCAATGGCAGAGGAGGGGAGGGATGGCATAGATTCAAAGAAACCAAGTGAAATGTTGCCCCTGTTTAAATCCTGTAGGATTTAACATAAAAAGACTTTTTTGAGGAAAAAAACTGGTGAAAATGGAACATGAACTGAGTGCTGCATATTAATTTTGTTGGGTATAATACCCTGATTATCTTTTTTTTAAAACTCTATCTTTTCTGAGATAAATACTCAAGTATTTATAGCTTCAGTAATACGTTTTGGGAAATCTTTAAAGCATTATCTTTAAAAAGCGGCAGGTAGGGAGACTGATGAACCAAGAAAGGTGGAACGTTGATAACTTAGGCAGCGGGATAAGAGGGCCAGGAGGGTTGATTACACTAATCTCTCTGCTCTTACGTATTTGAAATTTTTCCTTATTTTTTAAAAATACAAAACATGTAATATAATATAAGTCGACTCTAATGTGCATATTGGAACCTAAATAATTTTTACCTGAAAATCCACCCTACATATGGTTTAAAAGAACTGATCTGGCCGGGCACAGGAGCTCACGCCTGTAACCCCAGCACTTTGGAAGGCCAAGGTGGGAGGACTGCTTGAGGCCAGGAGTTCAAAACCAGACCAGGCAACATAGCGAGACCCCCCATTTCTACAAAAAATAAGAAAAATCAGCCAGGCATGGTGGCGCATGCCTACAGTCTCAGCTACTCGAGAGGCTAAAGTAGGAAGATTGCTTGAGCCCAGGAGTTTGAGGTTGCTGTGAGCTATGATGGTGCCATTGTACTCTAGCCCTGGCAACACATTGAGACCTTATCTCAAAACAAAACAAAAAACGTAACAAAACAAAACAAAAAAAGAGGTGATCCTATGGGAGCCTTGCCATTTGTTTGCTGTACAAAAATCCAAGTCCCCAATGGAACCACAGCATGGGAATTACAGTTATGATTTTTTTTCATCCTTTTCTTCACTTCTTTACTCTCTATAGACTTATTCCTCATCTAATCCCAAACTTATTAAATTCCTTTATTTTTTTAAAAAAAGGATAACGACTCATAAAAATGCTTAACCCTCTTCTAACTTTAGTTCTAAATATTTTCCATAATGAATAGAAAACTACATTTTTTTTTTTTTTTTATTTTGAGACAGCATCTCACTCTGCTGCCCGGATTAGAGTGCTGTGGAGTCAGCCTAGCTCACAGCAACCTCAAACTCCTGGGCTCGTGCGATCCTCCTGCCTCAGCCTCCTGTGTAGCTGGGCCTACAGGCATGTGCCACCATGCCCAGCTAATTTTTTCTATATATATTTTTAGCTGTGCATATAATTTCTTTCTACTTTTAGTAGAGAGGGGGTCTCGCTCTTGCTCAGGCTGGTCTCGAACTCCTGGCTCAAACAATCCACCCGCCTCAGCCTCCTAGAGTGCTAGAATTACAGGCGTGAGCCACCGTGCCTAGCCAGAAAACTGTATCTTAAGACTTCATCAAGTAAGCTTCTTTTCCAATAGCTTAGTGTTTACGTGTTATCATGAGGCTTTATGTTCAAATGGTTTAAATTTAAAATATCTTCATTTTAGCCTAAAATATAAATATTCAAGGAATTCAATAAGTAGCCTTTATTCAATAAATAGTCTCAACAACAAGTAGTTTCATAGTGTTTAATTCTTTTAACTCACATCTACAATGGACATCTATTTCAAAACCCAAGTCTATTCCAATTTCTGTTCCGTTGCAATTTACTTAACAACTGATGTTCCTCTACTATTTGCCTTACTTTCTGGAACACTACTAGACACTTCATAAATTTTCCCCTTTTTAGTAAGTTGTAATTATTGATATTTATGTACAGAGTTGGCATCTGTTTATGCTACATATCCAAATAGTCCATTCTTCCCTCTTGTTACTTAGAGGAGCTTACCTCAAATACTGTTTGAGGGCACTTGTTATTGTCTTCACTTCCCAATCGATGGAATTCTCCAGGTCCACCTCATTGCATGTTTTCACATCTAGTGAGCAAGCAAGCAAGAAAAAATAATTAAAACCTTGAACACTCAAAGGCTCTCTTAACTAGCTCACGAGGCTTTCATTTTTTAAATGACCAAACCACAAATAATTACTCCTGTGGTTTCCTACAAAAACATTATATACAGTTTCTTTAAAATGCTTTAAGTCAGGTTCTATTACTAGACATTTCTAGCACTTCTGAAAACCTGTAATAGAGATCAAAGCAAAAGGACAAGGGTCGGGCTGGGAGTAAGAAAGAATTAGAAATAGTCTAGCATAACATCCACAAGTGCAATTCATGTACAGCTATCATCATCATTGTTGTCAAAGGTACTGCTCAGCAGCCATGGCTTGGAGCAGGGGTCCCCAAACTATGGTGAGTTCTATAATTATTTCATTATACATTATTAATATAATGTAATAATAGAAATAAAGTGCACAATAAATGTAATGCACTTGAAGCAGCCTGAAACCATCCCCTCCCTCCCGGTCTGTGGAAAAATTATCTTCCATGAAAACGGCCCCTGGTGCCAAAAAGGTTGGGGACCGCTGGCTTAGAGTATGTGGCATTTTCAGTGGTGTGTGTACAGCTTAACTTGTTTCAGGTGGCATTATTGCTCTCACACTGTGTTATGACGGGGGAACAGAGAGTGGCACTGTGAATGGCGAAACGACTATCAGAATGGCAACAAGCCAGTGAGGGAAGAGATGATAAAACTGTTCCAAAACACCTCCAAGGTTTGTGTTCATGATATTATCTTTCTAAAAATTAACGTATGATCAACCAAAACAGACATATGATTACATATGAAAAGTCATTTGTGGGCAATCTTTCACACTAAGGCTACAATATATATACTCATCCTGGAAATATTTATTGGAAGGCTCTATGGGACCCTTAACGACAATGGCTCTAAACTAGTTTCCTTTGTCCTAAAAATGTGTCAATGATGTGTTTCTTCCAAATGCCCTTTGAAATGGCTAGTAAGTTCTAAGGCATGTGGTGCGCACGCGGACACAACACACACAATGTACGTGAGGGAGTTAGTAAATTATGGAAAGGGAGAAGTCCATCCCGGTTGAAATAAATAAAAGGATAGCAAGAAGGGCAAACATTCTTTAGTATGGTGACATCTTTGATCCTTGTAACTCTGGGCTAGCACACTCAGCTGCGGCTTGGCTGCAGAGAGAAGTGCAGCGTTGGTATCACAAACCTGGGCTCAAGTGCCTGCACCAACCTGAACCAGCCCCACCAGCCCCCAAGCAAATGGTTCCAAAGCTATCCAAATTCCAGGTCTTTGTCTCACAGTAGAGAGAATGTAAATGCTCTCATAAAAACTACTGGGAGCATCAAAGCAAATGAGGAATGTATACAGATTTTCGTACATTATTAAATGTAGCAGGTCATTACCATACCTGAATCCCTAAAAAGTATAAGCAATCAGTGATGGTACCTACCCAAAGGGAGGAGGTGGGAAATGGACTATGATGAAAGATACTGAGCCATCAGTATCAATTTGACTGGTTTTCTACACTCCTATTATGCAAAGGAAAAAATAAGAGATTCATGGAAGAGACTATTTTTCACTCACTCCAGAATGATGTCCCAACTAAAACCAAAAAAAAAAAAAAAACTAGTTGTTTCAGGGTTTTTTTCCCCCTTATACTGTATTTGTCTACATAGAGAAAGAAACATCTTGTTAGTATTTCCTTTTTAAAAGCACTAAAAAGAAAAACCTGTCAAAATGGGACCACCACATTAAGTCATGCATGCCATTTAAAAAGTTTTAGGCTTGGGCACGATGAAGAATGGAGGACAACCCAATGTTGGTCTCAAACTTTTTTTGAAGATGAAGTAAAACAGGAAGGGATGGTTATTTCACAGCCATAACATCATACATATGGAGTCAATTACTCAAAGTGCTGGAGACTTTAAAGCACTTCAACATTTCTTGATTACAGCAACTGACAGCAATATGCAATAAACTACAACAATGGCAATTGACACTGATTACATTTTGATCAGTTCCTACAATTCAGAACTCATTTGTTACTGAGCTTGTCAGACAAGCCACAGATACATTCAAGAAATCAAATTAAGCACCCTGATTAAAGGTGCAATCCTTTATAACTAGGTCTAAATAATTCTGTTCTAAAGGCTTTGCCAACCAATTACTTCAGTAACTGAATATTCTCTCTCTCATTAAATCAATTATTTAAATCTCATTTTAACATACAAGTCAGATAACATTTTCAATCAACTTGCTACCAGCAAATCACCTTTTTAAAAATCCAAGGGGCTTCTAAAGCAAATCTTTTATTTCCAGCTTTCTATGAAATGATCATTCTATATTTTGAGAATTGTATTCTTTGTATGGAAAAACAAGCCATCCTTCTAAATTCATGGAATACAAAGCAACTGTCACATCAGAAGCTAATGACTACATAGTGTCTATGTTACTAATCCTCTCCTAAATTTTCACTGTTTTCAAATAATTCAATCATCCCCAGCAGTCCTTTACAATCAGTGGATGCACTGGGACTAGGCAGAATTTAATAATTTATTTGGGATTCAAATATAAAAATACATTTGGAGTGTTCATTCAGAATGTAAGTTCTATTATAATTAAGGTAAAAATTGTTCTTTCTTTCTGATCAAGGAACAGTATCTCATGGATTAGTTAAAAATCTAAACTAACAAGCAAAGATGCAAGGAGTCGATTTTTTATTTGGGTGAGTGGTTCACACTTACATAACCACTGGTAATTTTTTGCAACTAGAAACTTGCAGCCCAAACTAAATGCAAAGTGCCATTTTATGCAGCTGCTAGCGCCCTACTCAATGCTGACTTGGGTCCAATTTTAAAGTACTTGAAGAAGCACAGTGACTGGATGAATTTTGAAAATATGCTTATATAATCAAAAATTAGAATTGTTTCAGCTACATGTGTTCATTTTTTTCCCAATTTATGTGACAAAGCTGTCATATAAACAAATTAAACAAGGTAATATTTTAAAGTAAAATTCTCCAAATTTTTTACATCTTGTTTTCTATGGTTCTATGTCCAAAAATAAAAAAAAAAAATCATCCAGACTTTTTTTGCAAATAGACTGAGAAATAACCAGAGTTCACCAAAGCACACAAGCTACCATCACATTTTCTCACAATTTCTCCTTCTTCTGCTGTTTCATTCTAAAAGGGGGTGGGAAGAAAGAATACATGACAATTCTAACTCATATCAGTTCTAATCTACCATGAACTATTATAATTGATCTTTTACATTCTCACCCCATCTACTAAAAAAACCGTAACTCACCCCAAAGACACTTCATCTAATTATTTTCCCTACCTTCCCCAACTGCTCCAAGTTTCTACTTTAAAAAAACAACAGCAACAAACTTTTACCAGACTGTGTGTGCCCTGTCTTAGACTGCAAAGGGGAAGAAAAGGAAAATGACCTGTAAATGAAGGAAAGCAATTGCTCACGTGGGCATTTTCTTTCAGAAACTTAAGAAGCTTGGTGTAGGCAAAGGCTCGCTGGGAATCCAGCCAACTGTTCCCTTCTGCTCCAAGAGTGGACAACTAAGAAGGCAAACAACTCTCACCAGCAGGGGGAGGAAGGCAGCTATGCACTCCCCTTTACCTGGCCTGGAGGAGGGCAAATGACTTCTCTATTTAGAGAACTTCCTGTGGTCAACTGCCATTACGCTCTCATGTTGGCAAGAGGCAGGTAAAGGAGGATTGGGGTGGGCAGAAAAGTTTGGAGGAGGGAGGAGAAGAGGAGGAAGAAAGGAAGATGATAATGGAGAGGAACATTTTTCTCTATTTGAACACTAAATGTGAAGGGGGAAAATATACTAGAAAAAGGAGACAAGTGAAAAGAAAACATGCAGGAGATTAAGCATATACCCTTTCTTTAGAAATCATCAGAAACTTTTACATGAGTATTTAAAAAACACTTAAAACATTTTAATCAACAATACAAAACATTCTATGTAAAAGTGACAAGAAAAAAAAACTAAAGGAAGTAATTAGCTCTCAAGAACTAAAGAGGAACATGTAAAGTAAATGGCAGATCTCGAAAAATATAAAATGGCTTGGAACTTTTTCTCAGGTACTTAAAAATTATTTTTTGACTTCTATGAAGAAAAATGCATTACAAACAAAATGTGCATTGAAAAACTTCCAATTTGAAATAAACGTATTACCTACAAGAGTAACAATGGAAACACTGACTGGTTTAAAAAAACAAAGTTAAAAATTTGAGAGACCCACTCAATTTTTTTTTCTCTTTAGGATACATATGTAACCTTGAAACAATGCAGAGATGTGGGAAAAGTTGGAGAGAATCAATATCTATGGGATTATGCATACATGACTATTCAAAACTCTAAAATCCTCTTTATGGAAGAGGTATTAAATTATTTCAATTTCAAATCTCTAAAATCCTTTTTATGGAAGAGATATTGAATTATTTCAGTTTAAACACTCAAGGAGGAGAAAAGGAACTACATATCTCAAGAAAATCTTAAACTGATTAGGAAATAACGAGTAAATCTGTTGTCAAGAACTAAGGTTTGTGTTGGTAACAAAGTAACAAGAAAATGGCATTAATGCTAATGAAAATGCAAAGTTTTGATTGACAATCTTAAGCTCATCCTAGGAAATCTTCATAGATTAGTTAAAACAAATTTATAGTGTGTAGTCCTCTTAAATGAATTGCTTAATGAAGAAATAACAAGTCAGCATTTCTCTCTCACATCCATTCTCTAACTTCCTATGTTTGCAGAATGACGTTACTGAAAACACAGCATTTCCCTTGTCATAAGCTTATGTCCTGGACTTCTCTACTCTGAGGCTCATGACAAGTAAAATCAGTTTTCCAGGTCATGAAATTTTGAGGGTTTAGACATTTACAAACACCTTGTAAGTTAAGGACTGTCTTGGGACATTTCCCACAAGCAGAGGAAACTACCACCCTGAGTTCAGCAATGCTGTACATGTAGGATTTTATGAGATTAAGAACAAATTTTGAGGCAGTTTAGCACTTTGAGGTGACCACAGAAACACCCTTGTTCAAACTTTCCTTGAACATGAACAAGAAGATAATAGAAATAACGTCAGGGTCCTTAGGACCAATTTACTGCCAAAATGTGCCTTTCGGCCAACATTTCCCGTTCTGATACCAACATGGTCTTCCAGTTCTAATCATGTAACACCATCTTGAAAATGAAAAAAGTGTTTCTAATTTTAAAATTAAGTAAAAGCAGATGCTGTAGTCCCATTAAACTCTTCCAGCTGCTACTGCACCACTGGCAACCGAGTCTATTTAATTTGGAGACCACTAATGGTAGAAAGGAAAATCTGACTGCCAAAATCGCACACCCAAGTTAACCCAGAGAGGCAGAAAATGAAAACAGCTCATGAAAGTGAATGTATTCTAATAAGGCTCTCCAACTGATGATGGACAATTTTTCCCGTGGTTAATAGCTAAAAAAATGTTGTTGCTTATTAAATCCTTAATTCAAATACAGCCAAACAAGCAATCCTATCCGTAACAAGTCAGTTGATTTTATTCATCTTGGTTTATGCTTCATAAAAATGAGCCTTTGCCACAATACTTTGAGATGTAGACAGGTTTAAATGCATTCACAGCACACCTGAGGGCATTGTTAATATTGATTAATTAAAGTGAGATATCAAATAAATTAACATGTAGCAAGATCATAATGACAGACCGGTTTGATATGCAGGCCCTCGCCTGATGAGTTATCATCACTCCTCAAGAGGCAGCCTGTTTTGGGGTGGGGGAGAAGTGGGGTATCTTACAGGTGGCAATGAACCGACAGCAGCGTGTAATGTAAAAACGCTTTGTCATTCACGTAATGTCTGGGGTAATGAAATGAATTCACTTTCTGGCTTCCTCTAGTCTGCAATGCCAAAGAACACAGTGTTATCAGCACAGATGGAGCATGCATGGTTCTGGAGAAGAGCCTGGTGTGAACTACAAACAAGCCACTGTGAATACCAATGAATCCCTGAGAATCAGACCCTTGCTGTCAAATGACAGTTTTGGAAGCTCCATAAAAACGAGCGAGTCCCAGTGGTCTTGTCCAACCAAATATACTGTCACAATTCTGGACAGGCAATTTGGAAGCCATGCACATCATAGAGGCCTGACTGCTACTTTCCAGTGAAAAGCAAGCATAACACGACATTCAACCATGAGCTGCATTCTTTTTTCTTTCATTTCTTAATAAGCAAAGAGGTAGTCAATAATCTATGCTGATGCAAATAGTAATCTACTTCTCTGGGTCAACTGTCTCTGCTCAGGAGAAAACTTATCTGGGTAGTAGAAGAAAAGAATGGAATCACAAGTATGCCGTACATAACTATGAAATAAGTTGTAAAGTCTATGAACATAAACAAATAACACATGGAAAAATGATTAGAAAAGAGGCATACCCATCAACATACTCAGAAGTCTCTGGACCTTTGAACTCACCCCCACAACTCTGTACAATCCTTGGTCATTTATACCTATTGGAAGAAATAAAGTGTTAGCAAAATATAACATTACCATATTTTAAAAGCCTTCATCAAACAGTTGCATTCAGAATCTTTGCTAACTAACATTCGCACATTCCTGTTGACTACAAAAATAACTTTTGACAAAACCAAGTGTTGACCAACTTGTTTTACTAGCTTTGTATTTCAGAGTTGTGGTTGAAAAATAATCTCGTAAAACAATGTTCTATGTGGACAAAAATGTAATGAGTCAATGTTAATAAAATAAGTATGGACACACTGAAATGTATACCAATGCAATTTGTAAAGATGCACCAAAACTTTTATGTTTTTTATGTTTACTGATTGTTTACATTTTTCTTGAAAAATACTAGCCTTTTAAAAAATACGGTGATGATTAGTACATTAGAAAGAAATCATTATTTGGATGATTCTTGAAAAACCATGGAAATTCATTCAAAACTAAAGCAGAATTGTATTTTTTTGCAGGGGAGTTGGTATATTGTCCTGTCCAGCGAGGAGCTCTGAAACTTCAAATAAATATCACCACAAACTATATGGCAAAATGAACCAGATCACTGCATCCTCTCTCTCTGCAAAGGCCTGAAAACAAAGTATCCCTGAGTGAAAGAGACAAATAAAGGTAAGAAAATTTATTGTCAACCATAACTTAGTATGCTAAGCAAATGTCTTTTATTTGGATTCTGATCTGAAGAAACCAATGGTAAAGTTTATTTTTCAAGCAATCAGGAAACTCCAGCATTAAGCATATGTAAGCAAATGTCCATTTCTTAATGTTGCATCCTGAAAGGGGTGAAAGTAACCTTGGATTTGCTTTAAAAGGAAGGAAGGGACAGATGAAGCAACTGTGGCAAATCTCGATAATTACTGTATGTCGGTCAGAAGAATATGGGAGTTCTCTGTCCCAATCGCTCCACTTTTTTTATACTTGAAAAATTTCATAATAATGACTTCCCCAAAATGTCACTTATATTTACTTTTCAAAAGAGTTGCAGCTTTCTGGCTGTGTGTTTATTTTCTGCGCTACAAATGTTAAAACTAACAAGAACACAACTGGCTGACAAGGAGATGATGCCTCAAATCTCCAAAGTTTCAAAACAAAATAACACAACAAAAAAGCCATGGAATTTGCCCAACGGGGTTTACTTTCTTTTCACCTCCCTGCTTGGAGTGAGGAAATGAATACTAGACAGAGGCTAAAGAATTGGATTAAAATCACTGCTCAGTCACTCCCAGCAAGACAAGGAAACTCTCTGCATCTCAGCGCTGCATCTGAGATCAAGGACTGCACCTGGGCCCTGCGTTACTCTGGGAGGGAAATGAGATGACGCTAACATGTGTTCTGCAGACTATAACTCACGGCACGCACACACACTTCCTTTAGTCCTTGCCAAAAATCACTTTTTTTCCTTCTTTTTCTACTTTTTGCCTTTTATTTATTCCTCCGTACTCATTTCTTTAAGCTTTGCAGATGTCCTAGTTTTCGCTTCTGTTATGGGCTGAACTGTGTCCCCCAAAAATTCAAATGTTGATGTCCTAAAATCCCCGCTACCTCAGAATGTGACTATATTTAGAAATCAGGTCTTGAAAAGAGGTAATTACGATATAATGAGGTCATTAGGGTGGGCTCTAATCAAGTATGACCAGTGGCCTTATAAGGAGAGACTAGGACACAGACACACACAGAGAAAGGACCATGAGAAGGTGACCATCCACAAGCCACAGAGGCCTCAGAAGAAACCAGCCCTGCCAACAGCTTCATATTGGACTTCTAGCCCCGAGAATGGTGAGAAAAGTCACTTCTGTTGTTTAAGTCACTCAGTTTGTGATACTTAGTTATGGCAGCCCTAGTGAACATACACATTCTCTCTCAATTATCTCATTAGAGCTCAAAGAACCAGAAGAGCGAAGGCTGGCCCTTCATTTTCATAAATCTATTCAGAATGCTAAAGACCCACAGCAACAGAGATGCGCCTTCCCGGCAGAGGATGCTCACGGACTCCAAGGGAGGAGAAAAACGCAGCACAGCCCTGCCAGGAGCTGGGAAAAAGAAAAGGAAGTAGCCAAGAAACAAAAATCAGAGACCTTTTGAGACTGTTACAGGAGGAAAGATTGAGCCTCATTCCTTCCTTCTTTTAGAAGCCACGAGGGCATGTCCAGATAGCTTAAAATACCAGAGGACTTTTTTTTCACTACTACTCTATTTAAGAAACCTAAAATAGTTTGACCTCAATGCCAGAAGCCAAGGAACAAGTCCTATTTTGCAGTAAAACAAACGTGCCTCCATGAAAAGTGCCTGCAATACATGGAGAGATGAAATAAGAATGTTACCTCAGCACTAATCATCACTCTGTGCTGGTAATTACTATCAGATAATTGATCAAGTTCAAATTCATCAACCTGAAAGGAGAGTTAATTGCTAACGCATAATGAGAGGTGCAAGGGGGAATTAAAGCTACTCAACATAGTTTTTACTCTTTTCAATGAAATTTAAAATAAACCTCTCACAAAGGCAGCTTGGAAATAGCACGTAAAATGCATACACTCAAGTGCTGTCAGATTTCTGTTTCCTGTTACACTGTTCTCAAAGGTTCTGGACTAACAAACAAAATGAGGATTGGAACATACTTTACGCACACATACATGTTCATACAAAAGATGTCAAATACGAATATAGACCACCCAATATGCCAAGGCATATTAGTGGGTTTATCATATCCTCTCTAGCTTCTCTTCCAAATTTTCCTCTTTCAGCCAAAGGGATCACTATTTCTAATCACCAAGTATTAGAATTCTGAAATGATCTTTGACTTCTTTCCTGTCACTTTCCAAATGTAAGAGGTCAATGCCCTCTTTGTTCAAACTTCAGATTAATCTCTGCCTCTTCAACCCACTCTTGAATTTCATGCACACACATTTATTAAGGAATCCCTGCAAAGAAACATAACTAGAAACCATTCTAAACACCTTCTTCTTTCTTCCTATCTTTTTACTTTTCAAACCACTTTTATTACCTAAGGTCCTCTCCATCCCCATTTAAGAGTGAGCCATCAGCTCGAGCCCACATTCTCCAGCCTTTAACCAGTACATAAGGCACAAACACAAAGACACCCATAGTGTCCCCCCTCATCCAGCTACATCTAATGCAGAGTATTCGCCTTAACCAGAGCGCACTGCTGACTGTCACCCACAAATAACCAAGTGGGTTCCATCCTTCTTGACTACATTCAGGCTGAAGCCTTCGGAAGACTTCCCTTCTCAGATTTACTCATCTGTCATGTATTTATTCATCATATAGACGTGCCAGGGGCTATTCCGGTTGCCCAAGATTCAACAGTGAGTAAAATAAAGTCCCATCCAAACCTTCAGAACCAGATAAAATCCCCTCTTCTGACACCAGCTGACAGTGATATTCCCTCAGTCTGAACATAACTCATAATTAATTCCTTTGAACACTTGATTACATTTTAAAACAAGTCCATAATCTCTTAGTCACAATTCCCAAAATCAAAAACCTGAATGGATAGGAGACCACAGTGATATTCCCTTATTCTGAACCAACTCATAATTAATTCCTTTTAATTTAACGCTTGATTACATTTTAAAACAAGTCCACAATCTCTTAATCACAATTCCCAAAATCAAAAGTCTGAATGGCTGGGTGGGATGGCTCACGCCTGTAATCCTAGCATTCTTGGGAGGCCGAGGTGGGAGGATCGCTTGAGCTCAGGAGTTCAAGAGCAGCCTGAGCAAGACCAAGACCCCTTCTCTACTAAAAATAGAAAAAATTAGCCAGGCATGGTGGCACACACTGAGATTGAAGCAGGAAGATTGCTTGAACCCAAGAGTTTGAGGTTGCTCTGAGCTAGGCTGATGCCATGGCACTCTAGTCTGAGCAAGATCAAGACTCTGTTTAAAAAAAAAAAAAAAAAAGTCTGAAGAGATAGAGAGGAGTGACATGTAAGATGATAGAACAGAAGAAAACCCACTCCCATCCCCCCACAAGAACAAGAATTCTGCACCTATCCACAGTCAAAAGTCTCTGTACAGGAGCCTCGGGCTTCAGGTAGGAGTTTGTAAAACGTTGGCAAAGCCCAAGACCTTGGAGGGTCATTTTGAGTGCAGACTGACACCCAGGTGGCGGATCTACCAAGCTTGCTCCTGGGTTCAAGGCTGGAAATGGTTCAGTCCTCCAAGGGGCATGGCTACAACACTGGACTGAGCCTGCAACCAGTACTATCTGGCAAGGGATCCAGAAGGAATCACACACACTAGTCCCTTGTCTGCCTGCTGACATCAGTCTCACCAGTGAGCCTGAAAGTTGTCCAGTGGCTCAGCTGACCAGAACCCCCTCAGGCAAGGTCCCAGCTCAGAGCTGCTGACATAAGGACCCAGAGGGAGACTCACCTATACCTCACACCTCGGCAGTCTGAGCCTCCCTGAAGGGCTCACCAACCTCTGTCCCACAGCAGATCCAAGCTTAGACCAGGCCCCTCCCACTGCAGTCAGGGAGCTATCCCGGCTGTGCTAAGATCTGCTGAGAAGCACACCCTACTGGTACAGTCTTCTAGACTCAGGTCCCTGGCCAGTGTTCCCACATAGGCCCAGTACCTTCCTTAGGTCTTCGCCAGGTTCATCTAGGCCAGAAACCCACATCAACCTAGGAATCCTCAAGAGACTCATGGCAAGCCCAGGCTTAGAGCATCTTCTAGTGCCAAGATGGCTGCAGTGGTCACAGGCTCAGGGAACTCAATAATCAGTCTGCTTAGAATCCCTGGAAGGTGCTCTGACGGATAAGCATTAACAAAACCAGGCTGCAAAGACTAAGATAAATACCTAATCCCTCAGTGCACAGACATCAAGAACATTCAGGGACCAGCGCAGCAAAGGGCACCTGTAGTCCCAACCACTTGGGAGGCTGAGGCAGGAGGATCACTTGAGCCCAGGAGTTCTAGGCTGTAATGCATGATGATAGTGCTTGTGAAAAGCCACACACTCTCTAGCCTGAGCACCATAGCGAGACCCTCATCTCTTAAAAAAAAAAACTATTTTTTTTAAAAACATTCAAGGAAATAGGGAAATATGACCTCAAATGGACAAAATAAGACACCAGTGACCCACCCTAAAGTGATGAAGATATGTAATCTCTCAGACAAAGAATTCAAAATAGCTGAGCTTCCTTCTCAATGAACTCCAATAAAACACAGAACATCAATTCAGAAATTTACAAGATTGAAATAATTTTTAAAAATCAAAAAGGAATCCTGGAGCTGAAAAGGTCTGAATGCTTGATCTGATATCAGCTTATTTAAGTATTTTCCCCATTTAGTGTGAGTGTTCATATTTCACCCTGTTAAAAGTAGTTTCCACACCAAACCTATCTGGACCTATAATATACTAGCCAACATATGTCCCATATTGCCTTAAATTTTTTTTACTTTAAAAAAAAAATCTACATTCCAAAACACATCCAGCCTTAGAATTTTCACATGAAGAAATGTGGACATATATTCCACCCTCTCCCCCCAAAATACATAGAGATATTACTTGGAAAGATCTTAGTGTTTGTTTTTGTTTTGTTTTTTTGAGACAAGGTCTCACTCTGTTGCCTAGGCTAGAGTGCAGTGACATCATCATAGCTCACTGCAACCTCAAACTCTTGGACTCAAGCCATCCTCCTGTCTCAGCCTCCTGAGTAGTTGAGACTAGAGGCATGCACCACCATGCCCAGCTAATTCTTCTAATTTTTTGTGGAGACAGGGTCTCACTCTGGCTCAGGCTAGCCTCAAACTCCTGGTCTCAAGTAATCCTCCTGCCTTGGCCTCCTAAAGTGCTAGGATTACAGGTGTGAGCCACCGTGCCCAGCCTAGTTTTTGTCTATGATATCTTGTATATGCTAGCTTGCACAGAATAGGTATGGCTAGGTTGATATGACTTGAAATTAACTTAGAATTATAGATATAGACTGCAGCCAAAATCATAATTTAGCACTGAAAAATTAAAGTTAAAATATCCAAATTATTGTAACTTTTTCAGGATATAAATGCTCACTGATAGAAAGACTTTTAATAAAGATTTGTAATCTTGTCAAAGTGTTTACAGGTTCAAGGTTTTTCTTTTTTTCTTTTAATACATGAGATTGGTTCTGATCATTAGCAAAGAAAAGGTAAGTTGGTCTTCCCTGCAGTGATAAGCAGCTGCTGACAGCTGTCCCTGGGTAAAACGGATAAGGTGAAATCAAACGTGTCTCACTTCCCACCATCTGTCTCCTCCCATCTCCCACAACGCTGTCACAGAGCACTACCCACATCTTCCTTGAGCAGAGGGTCACAAAGTGGGAACCAGTCAAGTTCCATCATCATCTCTGCCTAGCTGTGTCCCTCTCGGAACCCAAATAACGTTTCCAGAGCCAGAGTCAATTCAACTCCAGAAAACACCCGAATGGAAATACTGAACGCCCGTGGGCACCCACAGGCCCTCGGTGGGATGGAGAAGCAAGAGGGAAAATAAGATGTTCTGGGACAGTAAAAGAGTGAGTTGCAAAAATAAAATAAATTCAGTTAAATAAGAGAGGTGGAGGCGAAGGCTGGAATGGCTGCGACTGGCAAGTCAATGTGGTGACTAAGAAAAAAACAAAAAGAGGCGTTTAGACTATAGGAAGCAGAAGAGAAAAGAGTTAATAAACAGGAAAGGTAAACAGAGACAAGAACACAAAATGAAAGGAAGGAAAATCTGGAAATAAAGGAGAGGATAATAGGCTAGAAATTATGTACCATTTAATTTCATAAGAATTATTGAGGACTTACTATATTTTAGGCACTAAGATAGAACAGAGTGAAGACAGAGGATAAAATTAAAAAGAGAATTAAAATTAAAAGAGAGTAACTTGAGGCCAACTAAGCCAGGAAGTCCTTTTTTTTTTTCTTTTTGGCTTCAGGAGCAGGTTCTGTATCAGATACCTCTGTATTCTTAATACTTCAGCTGGTCCTTAGCCCATGGTATGCATTTAACAAATGAATTGAAAAATTAATGAATGAAATGTGAATAAATTAACAAAATGATTAGATTAACAAAAGATGATGATTAGTAAAGGGAATATGGAAAAAAATACAAGGCAAAAATTGATATAACTAGAAAAAGGAGAAGGGCTCAAAGTGGAAGATAAACACTTTTGATGATAACAGGCACAAAAGGATTAAAAAGGATTTTGCAGCTGTATGATTCTACAGAAACACATTATCAAATTCCATGGGTCTATAAACTAACATTCACTCAGCTTTCATCTAGTAACCAGCAGAGTGCCCGGCACAGAACAAGATACTTAATCATTATTTGTGGAGTGACTGAATCATTTGTTTGCACTTGTGTGTGTTGACAACAGGGGTGAAAGGTCATTAATGTCCACATTTGCATTCACCGGATTTACATCAGAAGTTTGCAACATTTCATTACTAAAGAGGCACATGTGCATACACATACATGAGCATGCACAAATAAAAAGGCAGATCTGCCTATCCCTCCAGCACTGCAAAGACAAATTCCCCTGTGGGTTATATGATAAACACATAATTTTATGCATTTGTAAATATTAATCATTATTTTAAATGTCTTCTAATTATATTTATATATTTTATCTATAATTATAAATACCAGCCAATCTTGAAAGATTCTTAAGAATAAAAGGAAAAATGCACTATTCATGAAATGATTAGAAAAACTTGTGACAAAATACCTAGCAACATGGCTCAAAATGATATACTGTAAAGGTAACTCAAAGAAAAGCAATGAAGAGACTCATGAATATTGTTCCAGGTCATAGGTAGGCTAGAAAAATGCGATAATGTGTTCCTTACATATATTTATAACTAATTCTCAGTAAACACTATGTTTAAATGTCTAAGTATAGTAAACACTTTCCTGGCTGTCTGCTACACTGGGTTACATAAAAATAAACAGGTTCATACACAAAGATACCCTTCCAAGATACTTAGCAATTCATAACATTTTAAGGTCCTGTCAAAAATGTGTATTTATATCAAATTGACTTTAAGTATAAGCAGACAGAACCAAGAATGATTTGTTCTATTCCATCAAAGGGATATATGCACCATCATAAACTTAAGATATTGTATTTACATAATTCTAAAGCTTTGGAAGAAGGATGGATTATTTTTAACACTTACAGTACATTAAATACTGCAAAGAGCAGGATAAGAGACAATTCCCAAGCATTAAGACAGAAGATTAACTACAGCTGAATGAAGATGGTAAGTTCAAAATGGTACTGAATAATATTTTAAACTTTCTGGACCTTGGTATCTTCATTTTTTAAGAAAACCTGCCTTGGGCAACATAAATTTGTTAAGGCTGCAAGATATAAATTATTACAAGTTAAGGTGACCAATAGCCTGGAAACTTCCAGCTCTATCACCTCTTAGCTGTGGGACCTGGCAAGTTAACTCAATCTGTCTGTGCTCAGCTCCTTCATCTGAAAAATGGGGTTAATGATGGAATGGGGTATTGTGAAGATGAAAGACGATGTTTATAAAGCACATGCATGAGCTTCACACACACCAATCATTAAAAGCTTGAACTGAAGCATAAAATTCAAAATTAATTTCAAAATAGCTAGGCACAATACATATAAAAGTCACTCCAACCAAGGTATTTTGTCTACAGCCCACTTTCATAAAACAAAGCACATGCTGGGAAGAGTCAAAATTTATTTAATAAGAATGACTCACAGACAATATAAAATTCTTGCTCACCAATAACATTTGCAATTTCTTTTCCTGGATGATAATTATTTGGGCAGCAGACAGAAAAACATTACAGACAGCTGCTGTCTGCCAGCAACTCATCTCCATCTACTTCCTATAGGTTTTGCTTCCACTTGCATCTTGGCCCTCACATACTCTTTCTGTGTAAGCCCATTTCTGTATTGCAATGCATGAATAGCCTCCCCACCAGCAGGCACTTTTAGGAAAGGTCTCAGGATTTCATTCCCACGGTTTTCCCACACCCAAACAAACCAGCAACTGAACACAGGAAAGACATAGGTTGGCCCAGCAGGATGGCCGTGCCCACTGGGGCTGGCTGTCACATCCACTACTGCTCCCGTCCCAGCATAAGTCAGAAATATGAAAAAAGAATAAGGCAAATATCCCCTTCCAGTTCTAAATCCATATTTTTGGAAGTACTGATAATTTCAGGGCTCTAAAGACACATCCAGGCTTGACTCCAAGTCTCATCCTCTCGAATCCAACTCTGAAATTCAACAGGTGGGTGGCTTATTAGCTGCTATGTTTACATCAGGGTCAAAATGGACTATGTGCTACCTGTGGCTGGCCTCGTTTCCAGTTTCTAGCCAACACAAGAGAAAGCACTTTAGCTTCAGACCAGACACCTTGGACTAGTTGCTATTGCTTGTACAACCACCCAAGCCACTGGCAAAGTGCCTCGACAGGGCGCAGAGAAAAGTGACACAGTATCAGGGAGTTTCCTCTTTCATGAGTAACACTTGGAGTCCCACACTCCCTCAGAGGTCTGATGTCTACAGGTCCCAGGACCTAACAGAAACACTAGCTTCGACTCAGTCAATGTGCCCTTCAGTCTTTCCTTACAGTACGAACCAGCGTGAACCTTGGCAAAAGGAGAGTATCTCATAGCCTCTGGGCCTTTCGGCACAATTCAGCTTCCTTATCACCACCAAGCTGCGGTTTTGAACATTTCTCCTCTTCTTCTCACCCAATTTCCACTGCCAGAGGATAATTCTGACTTAGAGTCCGAAGACAAGTGTCTGAATCCCAGCTCTGCCACTTCTAGTTGTATGAACAGGTTTCCCCTAACTTGTTCCAAGCCTCAGATACCACATGTGCAACTGAGCCTAACAAATAACATGTATCTGCTCAACCACTTCGTGGAGATTGGGTGACAGAGTATATGAAATACTCTGAAAACGTAAAATGCTATTAGGATTTTAAATATTGTCAGATGCAATTTCCACACTGGCATTACGTCGGCCACCAAGAGGCCTCCCAAGGAGTTGCAGATTCTCCACAAAGGAAATGAATCTTTCTTGTGCTGATAATGCATTTTCAGAGGTCTATGGAGGAGTTGGTATGGAAAGAAGATGGGAGTCACTTTAGAACGGCTTAATCCTAAATCAAGCTGAGCACTTTCAAAGAGTGATACCTCAATCTTCCCTCTCCACTTCCCCTTCCTACTGGACTGTCAAACTTTGTTCTTTAAAAATTTGTCTTTTTCTCTCCTTCATCTCCCACATTCTCAGAAGATCGGCCTGCAGAGTTTCCATCTCCTCACACTCACTGTGGTTAAGAGCACAGGTATTTGAAAAGGCACTCTTGGATCTGAGCCGAGTATGCTGCTCTCTAGCTTGGAGACTTAAACAAGTAGAATCACATCTCTCCACTTCAGTTGCTCGTGGAAATGGGAATAATGCCACCTGCCCCGTAGGGTTCTTGTGAGAAGAATGATACATAAGAAAAACCAAATACAACCGACCTATTATCTAGTTTCTTGACTTCCCAATGACTAAACCCATTGGTTGCTTCCTTCATCTTCCTCCTACCTGAACCTTCTGGAGTATTTGACACAGTTGACTTCTTCCTCCTTGGAACCTCCCAGATAACAGATACTTTACACCATACTCCCTTGCTTCTCCTTCGAGCCTTTGACTGTCTCGTGTCTCCATTATTCTTCTTCCTCTCATCACCTAAATGAAAGGATTCACATAGATTCTGTCCTTGTCTCCATTCTCTTCTTGCCTTACCATCTACCTGAATTACCTTCCTGACACTCAAAACTTCCCCTCTCCTTCTATTTCTTAAAGATACACATGTTACTCAAATTCAGGATATCCAAAACCAATCTATGTTCTTCCCAAACCTTCTGCTCATTCTTGTATTCTCTGTCTTGGCTAAAGGTGTCATCTACCTTAGCTAGAAACTCAGTCAGTTTTTACCTTCCCTTATTTCCTGTAACAAAGAGGTCATCAGATTCTGTTTTTCTGTCAAGTCTGTCTTCCGATCTGTACATTTTTCCCACTGCAAATACTCTAGTGTAAGCCTTGATCATTTCTTAATTGTTTCCAAAATCTAAACAGTCATCCTGCCTTCCATCTTACCCCCATCAATTCCACTCTGTCAAATATCTCAACACACTCCTGTTCAAATCTCACCACAGCCTACGGAACTGAGGCCAACTATGCAACTCAACACCTGGCATCTGCCACACTCTGGATTCATGCTCACAAAGCATCTTTCCACCATCCTTCCACCCACTCACCTCTACTAACATCACCCCAGGTGGGTAAGTGTACCCTCTGTTCCAGTATCTCCCTCTGGAGCAAAGAGCCAGTTTGCTTAGAGTTTTGGAAAATAAAGACAGTGTCTTCCTCTAGAAAAAGGGCTTGCTTGCTGGCTGGCCATTATGAAAGATTCAAGTTTCCCAAGTTCAGAGTTTTTCTCCTATAACACAACCTACCGTATTATCTATACATATAATCTGGACACCTTTGCAGTGCCCTTGGAAATCAGGGCTCAGTGAACCAGTATAAAATGCAATAATCTAGCTACTGAGAGTAATAAACCATCCTTTGTTGCAGATCCAGGAGTCTTGTGTCTTCTACCAGTATCCCTGAAACTACAAGGGATAATTTCTTAACATGAAAGTAGCATATTAATACCTCCCATTTTGTTTTTGTTGTTTAATATTGCTTTTGCTAAACGGGGTCTTCTCTGGTTCCATACAAAGCGTAAAATTATTTTTTCTATGTCTGTGAAAAAAGATGTCCTGCACCCGAATGTTTATAGCAGCACAATTCACAATCGCAAAAATGTGGAAACAACCCAAATGCCCATCGATTCATGAATGGATTAGCAAAATGTGGTATATGTATACCATGGAATATTACTCAGCTATTAGAAATGATGGCGATATGGCATCTCTTTGGTTCTCCTGGAGTGAGCTGGAACCCATTCTATTAAGTGAAGTATCCCAAGAATGGAAAAACAAGCACCACATGTACTCACCAGAAAACTGGTTTCCCTGAGAGCACATTTGGGATTCACACCAATTGGGTATTGGACAGAGGTCGGGGCTGGGTGGAAGGGATGGGTGTATACCTACTTGATGAGTGCGATGCGCACTGCCTGGGGAATGGACACGTTTGAAGTTCTCTCTGGGGGGGATGGGGTGGGGGGAGGGGAGGAGTGCACACCTACATGATGAGAGTGATGTGCACTGTCTAGGAAATGGACACAACTAAAGCTCAGACTCGGGGGGATGGGGAGGCATGGGCAATGTATATAGCCTGATCTTTTGTACCCCCTTGATGAGCTGAAAAACAAACAAAAAATAAAAATAAAATAAAATAAAATAAAAAAAAAAAAAGAAAGTAGCATAAAATCTCAGCACCTTCACCGTCTTGAAGTTAGACTGGAGCTAAACTTTAAGAATAGGAACGACACCTCCACCATGCTTCCTTGTAATATCTTTCCTGTGGGAAAGATTCCAAAAAGTGTGAACTAAACATGTAGGTGGCCAGGAAGAGGTAAGTATTAAAGTAAGCTGGAATGGATGGGACAGCTAAATAAATTTATTTTCAAGCTCATGTAGCTCAAGTTTAGAAGCAAAATTTTACTAATATAAATTAGAAAAGAGACTCAAACTCAGAGCAGAAGTTGGCCATTGCTTTCTGCAAGACTCCTTTTTCAACTCTTTGCAACATAGATGAAAACATCAAAGATGATCTAATGGTGTCTCGCTGCTGCCACCTGCCTCTCCACCTCAGAGCAGCTGCAACATCAGGTGCTAAATCAGTGCCAGGCAAGTGGGATCAAGGACTTTTTTTTTTTTTTTTTTTTTTTTGGTTGGGTGGGTTGAGGGGCAGGGGAGAGGGGCTTCTGAGGACAGATCATCCACAAGCCATAGCGTTCTTCCTGAGACTCTCGCCTTTTTACTGCTCAAGATATTTTACAGCTGAAATGTCCACAAGCCACTGAAGAACAGGAGGTTAAAAGCCAAACCAGTTAATTTTGCTGCTTATTAACAAGAGCCACATAAAATTACTAGATAAAGTGAACTCAGGTGATTTATTTCCCTATGTAAATTGCTGTTTAAAAAAACTTAACAAACGTCCTCGGTACTTCTAGCACCTTGAATCAATAATGGGACCACTTAATTATAATTGGCCTCAATTACTGGATTTAGCTTTAAATAAGCAACTCACATTTACTGAGCACTCAACATGTGCCAAGCAGCATCCTCTTAATTCTCACAACCCTGCAAAGGAGATACCACCACTACCTCCTGTCTTATAGATGATAATATGAAGATGCGAAGGGGTTAAGTTGCAGCCTTAAAAAGCAGTAACACTGAAATTACAATCAAGATAGACTTTGGAGCTCAAGCTCTTGGCCACTATAGTAAGAGTGGATTGAGTACTATAAAAAATGATGCCATGGACCTCATCAGAACCTGATGTAAACACACAGAGCCTAGCATGCCTGCTCTGCAGCAAGACAGTTTACCAAGTTTTTCCTCTAAAAACATTGCCGGCATTACTGGCAAATACACCATTGTCATTCTCTTATACCTCCCCAATCTCCAATCCCAACTATACCCAGAAGCAAGATGATTTATCTTAATGACTATAAAAAGTCCTATTAATTATCTTCATTTCTGTTTTGTGGATGTGTTAAGGAGAAAGAAAATGGATAAAAATCATAGGTAACAAAAAGGGAAAAGAAGGTTGGAGAATTCATGGGCTGGAAAAAAACGAAACGAAACGAAACAAAACAGTCATTGCACAACAGGAAAGAGCGAGCCTTAAACCACAGGCAAGGACTTGGGGTCTGCCATCTCAGAGGAAGTATTTGCCCCTATTAATTTAGCTCAAACATTCATGTGGAAGCTAATAGCTTCCCAGAGTGCCCTTAAAACAAATAAGATTACTAATTGAGAAAATGAATATTCAGTCCTGACTTGCCTGGATTTAGTATTTCAATTTTGCATTTGCATTTCTGCAGACACCACAAGACTCTTCAGCTCCCTCCCACATAAGACTGTCCTCTATTTCCACCCACACTCACCTCACACCCATTCTGATTAAAAAAAGAGACTGCAAGCAAGAAACTCTAGTTTACTTGCTGTAAATTTTCTGAGGACAGCTGTTCTTTATTTTCTTCATGTTGCAGTAATTTGCCCTTAGCAATTTAAGATTAATGTGCAACTGTGGTAAAGTAGTTTCAAGTTCACTTTGGGTGTTTTCTCTCCCACACCCCTAAAGATTAATACTGAAATTATACATTATAATCTTCTATCCGAGCCCATCTTGAGACCCTATACAATTCCAAAGTGCTCTCAAAGAAGCAGAACAATCTTTAAGCCAACTTTAGATTTTCCAAAAATCTAAAACTTAGCTTTTCAAAGGAGGAGAAATTCACTTTTACATACGACAAATCAAAGACTGTCACATCTTATATGTGGCTTCCTACCGCGATCCCATGAGTTCACAGCTCGTTACAATGCTGAATTTGATAACTGACAGCTTGCCTAGACCAACATTTTAATGCCATGCTCTAGAAAATTAAAGCGAATATTCAAATTATCCACATATGGAAGTTTTTTTTTTTAAGAGAAACTTCATAAACAAAAGTGGCATGTAAATTTAGTGTTAAATCATAATGACTATTTTAAAAATAGCAACTAAAAGATGTTTTTAAGCAAAAGAGTCTGTCTTTGGTTTTGCACACACCTGAAAAACTAGGTGTCATGCAGGCCCAGAAAAAGACAATACACTGGGTACAGGGGGTGGCTTTTTAGGAAGGGGAGTCCTTTACTTGAGGAAATTACGTAATTACACTCCACACTCTGAAACGATAAGACCCTTTCACATGTAACACAACTTAACTTTCTGTGTCTAATATGTTTACCTGCAATTCAGAAAGATGCTGACATAAATTTGTGAATTCACAAATTCACAAAGGATTAAAAACCAGTCCTATATGTTATGTGAAAAGTACTAATTCCAACCACACATAGAATTCTTTCAAAAATTTTACAAATTATACATAATATTGTCAATATGGTATTTTAGTCAAATTTCTGAATACTTAAGCAAAAAGCAAATGCTTATTGAGTGCTTACTATGTGTGCAAGGCACTGACTGTATTTAGAAATGAGAACAGGAAGGCAAAGGATAAATATATTTTCACCATTCCAAGTCAATAATAAAGTTCCTGAAATGAAGTAAAATATAGGAAATATAATTAACAATACCAGGCAATATAACAGCCAAATGAGGATCATGCCCATTTCAGGATTAAATAATGCAGGGGAAATGAAGATATACAATTAACGAGTATCTACTACGTACAAAAACTACTTTTTCCCTTAGAGATGGGGTCTTGCTCTGTTACCCAGGTTGGTCTCAAACTCCAGGCCTCAAGTGATCCTCCTGCCTCAGTTTCCCAGAGTGCTGGGATTCCAGGCATGAGCCACGCCACCCAGCTAAAACTAGCTCTTTTAATCCTCACAAACCTCGGTAGGAAGCAGACAGTGTGAATGCAATTCCTAGTTACTTCATTTTTTTTTTTTTAAAGAAATGAAGGGTCTGAGAGGTTAAGAATCTTTCCAAATGCCTATCTTATTGCACCACTTTAGAGCTTACACCTGACAACTCCTTATCTCCCAAAGGCAAGACACACCCTCAGCGGAGCAATCCCAGTCAATCCCAGCGCCCAGCTCCCGCCACATCCACTCCTGCCGTGCCTTCTGTCTTGCCTCACAACTCGTAGGTCCCAGATGCATCACACTCTTTCCAACATCTATGCTTCGATCCTGCTCTTCCCTCCGCCAAAATTCCTCCCCACACTCATGCTCATAAACCTGGACGATTCCTCTCGGCCTGCAGAACTCAGCAAGGGAGTCAGTGATGTTTCAGAGGTCCAGGAGAGGCAAGGGAGGATGCTACGCCCGTTGTCATTTTCCAGAGATGCAGGCAGAGCAACTGACTCCATCACGAGAGAGCCACAAATCATGATGACCGCACAGCGATGTTTGTTTTTGGCAAGACCAAGACAACAGAGGACAGGCTGTGTAAAGCTCCTTGAGAATAATGGGTGTTTTCCCACAAAGGGACAAACCACTACAGGACACCAGAAACCAGGTGTCACACAGAGATGAGAGGAGGCGCTGGGGTGACACAGTGGGCAAAGCGAACAAGACCTTCCATGCACCCTTCCCAATTTGCCTGGATTCACCTGAAAAGCATTTGAAATTTAAATGCCCTTGGCTTCTGGCACACTGAAACTTTGCCACTTTTAGTCATTTTGTTATTTCTTCTCTCAACCTCACATTTTAGGATGGACGTTCTATCCTACATCCATACGCTCGCTCTCATAATCCCAAAAGCTCGACGGACCCGTGACCCAGGGCCTTACAAAAACCCTACTTTCTCAGGAAATCCCTTGTGGCTTCTTCTACCCCCTAAAGCAGAAGATTAGAAAATCCCTCTCTCTACTTGACTGCTCTGTTCTTACTGGGTCTTTCATGGCCTCAAGCAGAGGCCCAGTCATCACCCATTCTGATTCCACAGATGGGGACTGAACCCAGGAACCTGCGTGGTCAATGTCATCAGGTCTGTGAAGACCTCTGAGTCTACCTGATATCCTTTGTTTCCAAAACTGAAACTGCAAAGTGAAATTCCTTGGAGAACTCTGATCCTCTATGTACACAGCCAACTGCTAGAAGTGACTAGCACACCTTCAGCAAAATCACTCAGATATCTCTGTGCCATCTGCCCCACACCCAAATCTATTCTCCAGAATCAGTTACCTCACTTATGGAATACTCTATCCTAAGCAGAATTCTAGGGCATACTACACATGGCCACCAATACGGCTTCCATATTTACCTTTTCAAGCCTGCTACTTGGCTACCCACCACCTTCTAGCACTTAACTCGGTTCCCTCACAATCAAATGCACATGCCTGATGTCCTGCTCTGTTTCTTCACACTTCCTTTCCAATCAAGTTTGCCCGTCTCCTTCTGTCTCCACATCTTTGCTGAGGTTTCTCTAAAGGCGAAAATATATTTCCTATCCTTTAAATCTGAGGGAGCCTATTCCTAAAGAGAGTCCTCAATTAACATCATCTTCCTAACCATCAATATGCACTCAGATTCCCTTAATCTGTGCAAATTTGTAACATTTTTATTTCATTACCTGGTATACTGCAATTGCTTACAAATCTCTTATGTTTTGTCTGCCATTAATAAATCAAGGACAATACATAACCAACCTTTCACATGTACCCCAAAGGCCTAGAGCAAGGCTGTGTACCCCCTGTGAGTGCCCCATAAATATTGGTTAACTGACTGGTTCCGGTTAGAACCAGGGTTGAACGACGATACATCATCTGTTATTGAGGAAAGGAAAAGAACATTGTGCTATTTTCTTTGGGACCTTCCTGTTTTATTTGTTCGAGTTTAGACTGGGCTATTTTTAAAAAGAAGTTAAGAGAAAAGCACCCTGCGTACCAGGACACTATCACCATGAAGGTAACAATTGTGCATCCCATTTCTCCGAGACACAAGCGACTCTTCCAGTAGGACTCCCACCCCTCGGTTCACAGCCAACAGGAATTAAGTCAGAATGACTGGGTATGAGAGCCTGGCATTAGCACTTTTAAATATCCCAGGTGATTCCAATGTGTAGCGAAGTTTGGGAACAACTGCTTTAGAAAGCCCTTCAGTTTGGTATACATAAGCCATACTTCCCTAGTGGTAGCATTGGTACACATTATTAACAAATATTTGTTAAATGGATTAAAAATCAGTTGATCTGACTCCCACACTTGCCATAATTCCATGAGCAAACAACTCTATAGAAATGAGACAGTATGATTCATGAATTTATGCTGACACTGAGGCAAAATGGAGTTCATTCTCATCTCAAAACTGGAATAACTGCTAAACAATCCCACTCAGGCTAAGACATGCTAATATCCATATATTATAGTTATTATATGTATCAGGTTATTTAAGATGGTAGCATGTTAGTACACTAAAAATATCTTTTCTTAGGGTATGAGGACTACAATAAATTTTAGACATTTGTCTGATGCTTTGCAAATATTTTGGAGGTATCACAAATAAAGGTTGATAATAAAAATGCCAAATGTCATTTTCAAAAGAACGTGTTAAGAAAAAAGGTAAAGAGAACTAAGCCATTTTCAGAAGCAGTTGAAAGCCAGAGGAGAGGCGAGTCTGATTTTATGTAATTTCTTGACTTCTTAGATTTCTGGGAAAGGCAAACAGGAGAGAGCAAGGTCCCAGGAATTGAATAATTTATTAACGCAGCAAGTGTTGTCTGAGGCCGACTCAATGCTAGGCACGGTGTGTGCACTTAGAGACACATGGTCCAATAATCCAGGAGCTGTGGGCAGGATGAGATTTTTAATACCCAAGTTAGAGACATGACATATTCTTTCTTTTCTCAATCAAATCATAGTTCGGGCTACTCTAGGAGATGACACATTGAGTACCCGCCGCCCCGACTTATCCAACCTCTCAGCTGCGGCTATGAGTCTATGCCACAGCTAGCTTGGACCAGCTGGGGAGCTGGAGGGTCTCTGAGTCTGGACCAAGGATGTCCAACAGAAATATTTAACTCACCTACGTAATTCTAAGTTTTCTAGTAGCCACGTTAAGTAAAAGGAACCAAGTCAAAATGATTTCAATTGGCAAAATGTTTCACCATTTTAACACAGGTTTACACTGATGATACAACATCTTTCAAAGATCTTAACGAGATAGTTTAAATTCTTTTTCATATTAAGCCTTCCAAATCCAGCATATATTTAAATATATGTATCTCATATACATTGTATATAATCAAAACAGTAAGATTGTAAAAAATATCTTTTAGTTTTAATACTGTAACCAAAAACAAAAATAGGACCTTGTAAGGCTGCCTGATTGTATTACAAGTGAACAGTTTTAGGTTTGTTTTTTTTTTTTTTTTTTTTAAACCAAATTTCTAAACATGGATCTTCACAATCTTGGAGAAAAAGTCCTTTTGAATAAATGACTAGTTTCATGAGTAAGATTTGAGGAAAGACCTCTTAAGTTTAATTTCCTTAATCAAAATATGAGGTTTTTATTTTCATGATCAAAAATTATTCTAAACTAGCTCCATTCATAACAATTAATTTTGATGCCAAATATTTCCTTTTAAAAGTTTTAGTCCTAATTCCAAATCTTGTATCAACATGCATACTATACAAGGACTAATCCAGAATAATGAAATGGCAATATTTGTCCACATTACTTTTAAAAACCCTTAAGTTAAAGTGATCTCCTTTGTTTTTGGGAATCTACCTATGACTTCAGTAAAAATCTAATATGGCAGAAGTAAATCAAACTCTGATTGAATTAAGGAGGATGAGCAGCATGTGAATAAAGTGGGAGGATGGACCCACACACATAAAAGCCCATTGTAAGGAGAGCTCACTCCACAACTGAGCTGTCAGTAGAAGCAGCCGGAGGACACAGGAGAACCCAGTGGAGGAGACACAGTGGCCACAGCTGAACAACTTAAAGAAGGACATGTCTCATCTGCCTACCTTGTCTTGAAAACCCTAAATTGTGGGTATGTCTGCTGCCTCCAATCCATCGGTTCAATTCTGGAACCTGATGGGGAGAGTTTATTGTGCCCCTTCTGCTCTGTGGTCACTCAGAAGAAAAACATCAGGCACAATTACTAGTGGGGGAAGATGGTTTCCAGAATAAAGAACTAGAGCCCCCACTGAGTGCTATTCTACACCTGAACCCAAGGATGCTGACATTCCAAGTGGATATGACCTTGGATGTTGACATAGCCATTTCTGATAATATGAGGCATGTCTGTTGCGACTATTTATTTCAAAAAGAATCGCAGAGAGTGCACTGAAAGATCATGTAATCTGTGTCCTGGGTTCCCCCCTAAGTCCGCCTCTAGCCACCAATACTGGGAGGTAGAGGTGAATGTGGGAACAAGCAAAGAACGGAACATGAGGTGTTTGCAAAGAACCTGTTAAGCGACAAGGGACAATTCTACTGTCTTCAGAACTCAGCTTCTGAATTCTGGGCTTGAGAGGAAATGAAGAGTTCCTCTCAGCCACGACACTGTGCCTTTAACTACCCTCTGGGTGAGGCCCAAATTGCACTAAGTAGGGATTTTCCTGGATATGGATATTGGAATCATTTCCTTTTATAACATTAGCGATGCATCCTACATCTTTACATTCACTCAAGTTTCTGCTACAGTCACTGAGCCCATTTTTCACTCCTGCAAATCCAGTTAACGAAGATCAAGGCTTCCTGAGTATCTGTCCTGAGACGAACGTGGAACTGTCAGATCTCCAGTTTATCCTGAGCAAGGCAAATAAACCTTGGGCCACAAAAACATTTAGAGAAAATCATGTTGTGCTAAAAACTTTTCTGCTTGATACAACACATGGGACAAAGTTACAATAGAAAAATATAGAACATTTCATAAATCATAAACATAAATTGAGGAATTAAAAAAATTACATTTAAATATTAAGTATTGTCACAGTTGTCTTTTGGGTCTTCTGTTTGTATTTCTATTCCAATCAACTTCTAGACTCACAGATAAAAAACAAAAAGGGTAAGAAAAATGTGTAACTGCTTTAAGAAAACCATATGGAATGGTAGTTTTCAGACAACAATAGTCAAATTTAAACACAGAAAACAGTAAATAATTCTTCAATTAGATCTCATTAAATGCTTCTGGTATATAGATCCAGGAAGTACGTGGTAGTCAATAAATGCTATTTACCAATTATTTCCAGCTCTCTACCTGTCTTCCAGGCTCACAGTAGGGTTATGCTTCCAAGAGTCCTTTGGGGTTGAGTGGGGCTATGCAGATATTTATGGCCAATTAGTTGTGAGCAAATGTAACTCACTTCAAAGGCAGGGCATTTACTTGCTGGTCCAAAGCCCTCCAGAGCTCCGTTTCCCTCTGCAAGGCAATCAGGCACCTTTCACTTGGCCGGCTGCTTCCTACACCCAGGTGGATAAGCAAAGCCCTCCAACCAATGCTTGATGAGTGAGAAGTTAAGTCTTGTGTTTTAAGCCATGGAGATTTGTGGGTTTCCCATTACGGGACCATAAACCAAGCTTTATCTCCACTGGTTAAAAAAAAAAAGAAAGAAAGAAAGAAAAAGAAAAGTGAGGCAAAAAACACTAGTGACATAAAAAAAAAAAAAAAAGATCAATAGCCAAGATAACTGATTTGGGAGAAATCATTAACAGCAGTATTTCCTGAGGGAACTTCCAAATTTAAGATACAAACCTGAGAGAGTCTACAATGTTCCTCCTTATTTTAATAGTATGAACTGTTGATTCTTTTAAATCTATTTTTAGTCTATTACTCCATTAAAAGCAAAAGGTTTCAGTAATGGTCAAGTTTAGACAATATTAAAAAATAAAAATAAAAAAGGGTTTCAGTAATGGAAGACCTTTGGGAATAAAAGATTTGAAAAGAAAAGCATGTGCTTTTTATTTTTAAATGGAAAAATCAAGCATTAAATGTATAGACCCAGTCTTCTGTAAAAAAATCCAGTAATTTACATATTTATAATAAATACACATTCGATACTTCCAGAATCCAATACTTATTTATCCCACTCAATGTATGTAACACTCCATTAAAACTACATATGTCAATCAGAAAGCCTTCTGGATGTATCTTCATCCATTCAGGCAGAAGCAGATATGTATAAAACATACCCTTTGGGGAAAGAATTTGATTTATCAAAATTAACAAGCATGCAAATGATATGATTAAGGCTCTAACTTAAGAAACTCAGGAAAAAAGAAACGTGAATGTTGATAAAGAGATTAAAAGTATAGTTTTTTTTGAAATTTTTGAAGTACTAAGAAAATGAACAAATTTGTCAGATCAACTTCAGTGCAGGTTGAAATGAATGAAAATCTGTCAGGCTGAATTGCTGCTGTACGAGTGTGGGAGATACGGCTTTCTGTGGCTTGTGTTGTTGTTATTGATGGGCAAATCCCCAAATCATAAAAACAGCTCCTCTTCTTCAGTTCGCCAGCACCCTAATTTCACAGGTGGCAGTGCTGGCTTTACAACAAAGACCTTGTTTTGACAAAAAATGTGAATGCAGTGTTTCTTCCCGCTAAGTCATCCACAGTAGGACTAGAATATACAACATATAACAGTAAGTTAAATATTCAGGTCTATGAACAAAGAGAACTTCAACCTCCAGAAACAGCCTATTTTGCAGTGTTCCATAGCTGTTTTCTCCAAAGTCTGGAATGGCTGCAAAGTGAAAGGGCCTTATTTTGCTGTAGGGACTACCAAAAAATATATAGATAGATAGATAGATATAGATTTATTTTGGACTTTGGGTCAGGAGGAATTAGTTTTTCTTAAACTTAAAATGGAAACAACTCAAATATTTGTCAACAGGTGAATGCATAAACAAATTGTGGTATATCCATATAATGGAATACTACCTGGCAACAAAGAGAAATGAACTAAGGATCTACCTAATGAGTCTCAAAAACATTACCTAGATAAGGCCAGAGTCAAAAAACTATATACTGCATGATTCCATTTGTACAAAAAGCTTAAAAAAAAAAAAAAAAAAAAAAAAGGCAGAACTAGAGTGATAAAAAGTAGCTTGATGACAGTAAAGACCAAGGAGGCAGTGGGGATCCACTGCAGAAAGGAATTTGGGGCAAAACACAAATCCCCTATGATTATAGTAGTAGTTACACAACTACCTATGTTTTCAAAACTCATCAATTTGTACAGTTAAATCGGCAAATTTTACTGCATGCAAATTATACCTCAATAAAATGGATTTTTTAACAGGGACCCACAAAACAATGGAAGATGAAGAATATCTTCATAATGCTTGAAGAAAAGGTGACCGAGATCAGTTGTCCAACACTGCTGACCCTTCTATGCATTCCTATGAGCTGAACTGCATCCCCCTAAATTCATAGGTTGAAGCCCTAACCCCCCATTTCTCAAAATGTGACCGTATTTGGAGATAGGGCCTTTAAAGAAGTGAAGTTAAAATGAGGCCCTAGGGCAGGGTCCTAATGCAGTAGGGCTCAGGTCCTTACAAGAAGAAGAAATCTGGACAAGCAAGAAACTCCAGGACATGCACGCACAGAGAAAAGGCCATGTGAGGACACAGTGGAAAGGTGGCCATCTGCAAGTCAAGTACAGAGGCCTCAGGAGAAGCCAGACATGCCGACACCTTGATCTTGGACTTCCAGCCTCCATAACTGTGAGAAAGTAAATTCCCGTTATTTAAGTTCCCCAGTCTGTGCTATTTTGTTACGGCAGGTGTAGCAAACTAACAGAATTCTCATTTCAACACTGACTTCTTCATACAGGAAAGAAATGTATAAATAAAAAGGGAGATCCTACATTGTCATGGTAAATGAGTAACTGACTCTCTGATACCTGGAATGAGTCCGTCTTATTAACGCACTTCATGACACTTAAACACTTAACTACAAAAGGAGAACTTTATATGATTTTTAGATTTTACATACCTCTACACTTTCACGATTAAAATGACTCAATCACATTACCTCGTGTTTCAACTGCACTGATGCATTTTCTGAGAATTGTGAATCCCATCTTATCCAACTGTGCACCTAAAAGAAATATAGTTATAAAATATTAAGGGCACAATTATCACTTTTCTCTTCTTTACAAAAAATAGAAAAAAATTATTTAAATCCAATTTAATTTTTATTTCATTATTTCAAAAAAGCTGAAGGCCATATATTCCCTATTTAAATGATATAAATGGAAATTTCATGTATTTAGAAGAGTACTTGTTGGATTCAGGACAGCTATTACCAATAATTTATAAATACATTTATAAGATAAAATAATTTTTAGATTAATAAATATAATTTATTTCAGAGTGTAAGAAATGATACAATCTCTAAGGGAAGCTATCTAGATACAGTCAAGACATATTTTGCTGAAAATTCTAACAGCAACTCAATTAAAGAAAACTATATTTATAAATGAAGGTCTTTTCTAAGAACACAAACCTTTTTTTAAAACCTAGGAGGAAAAATTTTAAGAAAAGCTTTTAAAAAATATTTGGGCAATGAGCTCATTTTAAAATTTTGATATTTTATACCATGCTCCAACCTTTTAAAATAATATTTTATTATTTTTATAATAAATTTAAAACATGATTCATAAGGCAGAACAGACTATTTTGAAAATATAATTTTATACTTTTTCTAATATAGATGCTTGCCTATGATTAGGCTGGCATATTTGTGTATCCTAATGAAAGATAATCCTTGTTTCAAAAATTACATCAAGAAAAGTGGCACCCTAAGCCACTGCATTTAGAACCTAGGAAACAGTAACACTAACCCTTGGCTCCCAGAGAGGATCCATGAACAATCCAGGAATATAAACTTTGTACATAATCCATAATACTAAGCTTGAGGAGAACTTTAATGAAGAAAATTGGGCAGTGGTTTTCTCTTAACGAATCCACTATTCACAAAGTTTTTTAAAATGCAAGTACTTCCGCCTACTAAGACAATTTTTCAAAACAAAAAAAAGGCATGTTTTCACTTCTCTATAATAAATAAGAAACGAAGAAAAAAGAGAGAAGGAGGAAAGGAGGGAAGAAAAAGAAAATGAGAGGAGGAGGGGAAAGGAAGAAGGAAGAAGACAGAGGAGGAGGAGCTCAAAGGAGGGAAGGGGGAGCGAAGAAGGGAGAGAGGTTAAGAAGGTGCTTCCGTGGATGTGCCCCCCTTCCGGGGCACCTGTCCATCTCCAGTGCCAAGCTAAGAGAGCTGTGTTTTTATTTGAGCAATGGCTCAAGTGATCACGATTACTCTGAAATCATGTTACATAATAGTGTTTCCACACTGTGGACGTTAGATAAATGTAGTCTTAATGTCTCCAAATATATCAAAAGTAAATTCATAAAGAACCCAGCTAGTTTGATCACATTTTTATCTCAGTAAAAATCGAGGGTATAGAGCCAGGCAGTAGTTCATTTTCGCCTAGTACATATAGTGCAAGTGAAGGTCATTGTCCCAGAATATTTGAACACGTTTAGTTGCTATCAGTTGTTACCATTTTCCATGGAGCAAAGATACATTATGTGTATAGCCCAAACTCAGAGGATACCTTACAACTTAGGAAGCTGGAGGTTGCCCACCTGAAACTCTTATGTGATTGCTTAGGGTTATAAGAATAAATATCAAAGGGAATTGTTCCGTAGAGAAGGACTCACAGAAAAGCTCACAGATAGTAAAGATCAGCGAGGGCTACAGTAGCCCAGGAAAGTTTGAGGAAGTCTTCAATGGGTAAGACAATACATACAACAGAGGACTAGCCGAGAGAGGGTGCAGAGAATAAGCCCCCGGCAGCAGTTTGACACCAGTAATGCACACAAAGTAAAGCATGAAAAAGTAAGACAAATAATCATTTTTATAAATTAGCACTTACTTCCTTCCGGTCTTGGGATGATGGCTCTATTAAAACTATGGAACAGCTAGTAAAAGAGAGAAAGGAAAAATAATATTTTTAACATATCAATAAATTATTTAAGTGGGTACACTTAGGACCTTGAGTATTTTTATAAACTTAATAGTGGTAAATAATAAGAAATATATTTGCTCTTTGTCCCTGCTGCCTGGCACAGAGATCCTAAACCCTTGGAATTTACAGAGTAGGAATGTCTTTTATTATTCATAATCAGCCCCACCAGATCTCACCTGAGTTTATGCTAATGCAGTAACTTAGGACAGACTCCCTGGTAGCCTCAGAATGGGACTGGACCCCAGAAAGACCAGTGAGTAGAGGGTTGGGGCCTTCAGCCCCACCCATCAACCTCTTGGAAAGTGAGCTGGAGATTATTTTTTGTTTTTAAGGGGGCTGACCTCCTTTTCTTCTTTCTTTTATAAGAGACAGGTCTCACTCTGTTGCCCAGGCTGGAGTGCAGTGGCATCATCATAGCTCACTGCAGCCTTAAACTCCTGGGCTCAAGCGATCCTCCTGCCTCAGCCTCCCGAGTAGCTGGGACCACAAGTGCCAGCCACTGCACCCAGCTGGAGATTAAGTTCTATAAAAACTCTTAAACAATGAGATTTGATGAGCTTCCAGGTTGGTGAGCACAGCGAAGTCCTGGGAGGGTGTCGTACCCACAGAGGGCGTGGAAGCTGTGTGCACACATCTCAACCTCACTTCCCTTCATATGTTGCCCCGTACATCTCTTCCATCTGGCTGCTCCCGAGTTGCATCTTTTATAACATACCGGTAAACATAAATGAAATGTTTCCCTGAGTTCTGTGAGGCATTCTAGCAAGTTATGGAACCCAAGGAGGGGGTCATGGGACTCCCCAGCTTATAGCCAGTTAGTGCGAAGTATGAGAGGTCCAGACTGGTGACTGGCATGAGAAGTGCAGACAGTCACATGGGACTGAGCCCTTAATGTCTGGGGTCTGACACTGACTCCAGGTGGTGTCAGAATTAAACTGAATTGTAGGACACCCATCTGGTGTCAGGGAATTGGTCCATAAAAGAAAAAACCCACATATCCAGTGTCAGAAGTGTTCTGTGTGAGAACGTGGAGAAACGGTGTTGTGATTTCTTACTTACTTGCATACTATCCTGTGCTCAGATGCAAGGATTAACAATAAAAAGCGGCATCTCTGGGAGTACGTTTTCTCTTACTGAGGCATGCTAAACTAGCGAAAATAAGATCAAGGGAACATGGTCCTTAAGAGACTTACAGGAAGTTTACGTAAATTTGAAACACTCAGATTTAGAGTTACGGGATGACAAAGAAACTGCTGTATTCTAATCAATAAGATGAAACTCATTTTTTTCCACCAATATTTCTACAATCTGGCACTTACTTAAAGAGATAACCCCTGCCCATAACTTAAATAACTACCTCTGAAATAGCAAGGTGATAATTCTGGACAGCCTCTAAGAATTCTAATGCTGGCCCATTTTTACAAGGCTTACAGCCCCTGCCAGAAAGACGCACTACCTTAAATGTCCCCATATAAATACACAGCTGAATATTGTCTGTCTGCACACTTGCTTCTGTCTGTTCATCTGAGTCAATCACTTGGCTCTTCCCTCAAAAAGAGAGGTTATATATGTCTTCAAGGTTACATTTCCACTGGCAACAGACTTACTTCTCAGTGACTTACTCATGTGATCTTTTCGCTGTGCAAACTCACTTTTCCAAAGTATTTGAATCTCTGGGGAGATATATGCTAGTTAGTGCATTACCTTTACTAAAGATTAATAGAAGCTGTTTTGGCTCTCAGCAACCATAAGCACTGTAAATACTATTGACTCCCAGCTAAAAATCTCAAGGACAAACTCAGGATAAATAGAAGTAAAACTACAGAGGATAAATGCAGCTCAAATATGGTAAGATGACACAAAAAAATCTACTTTTCTTTTTTTTTACAAGGGTGATACATTCCTTCAATGTAGCATCAATTTTTAAAGTATATTAATTAGGGTTTTCATTTTTCAAACCCCACGTCAAGATTGCAGACCAGCCTTTTTGTGTGGCAGTTTTAAGTTATTAGTTTTTAAAATCAGTACTTTTTAATGGAAACAACTTGACCAAAAATCTGTCACAGAATTTTGAGACCCATTAAAACAAAGTTTAATGAGAAACCTGTGTCTTCTTTTGGTCAACACTCAAAATTTTATAGAAATCCTTGCTCCCATTTCCTATACTCTCACCGTGAGAAAACATTATCTTTTGCCCATTTCACAAGCTCTATTCTGAAACCTCTCTCTCTTTACTGTATGTGACCCTCCTCTTCTACTTAGAAATCATGTTCTTTCCTTTTTTTCTAAACCCTGCTGAATTGGCAAATGCTTTCCAGATAAGCCCACCTGGTACCTGCACTGGCAGTTTATTTAGAGTCATAATACTTGAAGTAGAGGGTATTTAAATTGGTTCTATGGCATTGCTATAATTATTCGCACTAAATCCCCAATTCAATGTATGATCTGCCAAATTCTCAACTCCCAAAGGCCACTAGTTCCACCGAAATGGAAGTAGTACTTGGATAAAGTAGCAAAGGGACTGAATTCAGATCTGGTGCCTCCAGATCCATATCGCTACCTTTAATTTATTCCTCAAAGCAGTCTGAATACAGAGGCCCATTCCCTAAGCCTACATAATACTGCATACTGTAAACCATTGGACTAAACCATAAATTGTTAAATCAAGCAAAATAATTATAGCAGTCACTTATATTTAATAATAGTGGCTGCAATGCTTCATATTTACTGCTCCATCTTCACAGATCTAAATGCATTCCAAGCATTTATTGTGTTCACCACCTAAGGCACCATCAGGTAGGAAAGAAAAACCTGAGAATTTAGATGACTTTCTCAAGTGAAGCAAATCAGAGTGGCAAAATCGAGAAAAATCAGAAATAAAAACTAATGATACACCAGTCAGTCTTATGTGTGGTGCTGCTAGCCCAAGACAAATTACTAGAATATTGAATGCTTCCAAGATGAATTCTAATACCTGTTTCAGCAGGGAACTTTTCTTAAATGCTATAAAACAAAAAATAACATAAAAGGAATGCAAGTCAACTCTAAAGGATTTGAAATAAAGCTCAACCATTGATTATTCTTACAGATTCTTTTCCACCCAGAGCTTCCAACCACTGCTTCCTTTCCTCTTCCGAAAATGCCTGCAGAGTCAGGGAAATGCCAGGCCTGAAAGACACCAGTAACAGATCAGTTACCCCTCGGCTGCTGTAACAAAATCTTTCTTGCTATTTCCAAAGATTTTTTTAACTGTGGTAAAATACCTACAACATAGAAGTTACCATGTTAACCATTTTTAAATGTACAGTTCAGTGGCACTAAACACATTCGCACTGTTGTGCAATCATCACAACCATCCACCTCCAGAACTTTCTTCATCTTGCAAAACTGAAACTCTCGCCCATTAAATAACAACTCTCCACTGCCCCTCTCCCTAGACCCTGCCAACCACCATTCTATTTTCTGTCTCTATGAATTTGACTACTCTAGGTACCACACATGACTGGAATTGTACACTCTTTATCTTTTTGTGACCAGCTTATTTCACTTAGCATAATGTATTTCAAGATTCATTCATGTTGGTGCATATGTCAGAATTTTCTTCCTTTTGAAGGCTAACATCTCATTGTGTGTATATAACACATTTTGTGTATCCATTCATACACCCATGGACACTTGGGTTGCTGCCATGTTTTGTCTATCATGAGTAATGCTTCTATGAACATAGATGCACAAATATCTGTTCAAGTCCCTCCTTTCAATTGAGTGTGCACCCAGAAATGGAATTGCTGGGTCACAGAGTACATACACATGGACATACAATAGCAAATAAGTGTAAGAAAAGATATTCCCCATCCTATATCATCAGGGAAATGCAAATTAAAATGAAATACCACAATGCACCTATTAGAATAGCCAAAACCCAAAATACTGACAGCAACAACAAGTGTTGATGAGGATATGGAGCAACAGGAACTCTTATTCATTGCTGCTGAGAATGAAAATGGTACAGACGCTTTGGAAAACAGTTGGTCATTTCTTACAAAAGTAAAAATACTCTTACTATAGGACCCAGCAATCATATTCCTATGCTTACCCCAAGGAGCTGAAAACATACACCCACACAAAAACCTGCATATGGATATTTACAGCAGTTTTATTCATAACTGCCAAAACTTAGAAGCAACCAAGATGTCGTTCAGTAGGCAAATGGATTAACAAACTCTGGTACATCCCGACAACGAAACATCATTCAGTGCTAAAAGGAATGAGCTTTCAAGTCATGAAAAGCCATGGAGGAAACTTAAATGTACATCACTCAATGAAAGAAGCCCATCTGAAAAATCTACATACTGTAAGGTTCCAAATATTTAACATTCTAGAAAAGGCAAAACTATAGAGACGGTAAAAAGATCAGAAGTTGCCAAGGACTAGAGGGAAAGCAAAAACAGGCGAACCACAGAGGATTTTTAGGGCAGTGAAAATACTGTTTGATACTATAATAATGGCTACACATTTGTTCAAACCTATAGAATGTACAACCCCAAAGAAGCCCTAATATAAACCACAGACTCCGGGTGATAATGATGTGTCAATGTAGGTTCATCAATTTTAACAAAGGGATCACTCTGGTAGAGGGTGTTGGTAACAGGGGAAACTATGCCTATGTAGGGGCAGGGGAATAGGGAAAATCTCTGTACCATCCTCTTAATTTTGCTGTGGACCTAAAAGTGCTCTTTAAAAAGTAGTCTCAAAAAAAAAAAAAAAAAAAAAAAGTTTTTTAAATTCAGAGCTGTCCCCTAAGCTGAGAAGGCACTAGGAGAGAAAGCATACACACTCGAGGAGCTAGGATGGGCCCCTGGATGGTCCTGTGAGCCAGTCGGAGGGTGCCACAATGGAAAGCGAGGGAGGCAGACCCAGGGCCTCCTGGACCCACAGAAAGATCTGATTTCTCCTACGCATCAGTGAAGGTTCATTAGTAGGGGATTAAAACTGTACACGAACACTCTGGCTGCTCGGTGGAGAATGGACTGAAGACAGGCAAGAGTTGGCTGAGAAGAAATGATAAAAGACTGGGAGGATGGAAGGATGGTACCAAACAAACAAAAAAAAAAGAATGAGCTTGAGGAATATTCTGCAAGTGTTCCTACATGCTACAGGCAACAAAATATTGAGTAAGAAAGCTGTCTAAGAATGAAGAATAAAAGATAGATCAATTATAATACACCATTGATAACTATTAAAAGGATTCAGTGAGAGCCAAAAACAATTAGCAAATACGGACTTAATATACTTACACTCACAAAAATCACACAACGAGCCTAAGGAAATTCCTTGTACTCCCCAGTTCCTTTTTGTTTTCCCCTAAGGTTTTCCACTGATGTTCACATGTGAGGGGAAATATTAACTAGGGGTACATGGTTGGATATTTTTAATCAAGTCACATCTAGAGCAGCAAATAGAGATGTTGCAAGAGGAGAAAGAATGACCAATTCTGGCAACTTGGAACACAGAAATGAGTGTTGAATGGTGAAGAGTGTAAAGAGTTATTAACTAGAATTATAAACACTCAAGGAGAGGGAAAAGGCAATTGTCAGGTTTCAGATCAAACAGCCATTTACATCTAGATAAAAATCCAAGGTGGCATAAAAACTAACGTATTATTATATGCCTTGCCTCCAAACACAATGACTCAAACTTGAGCCACCTAGCCCTTTGTGGAACACAGCAGAGAACAGCCAACTTGATGAAAGATGAGAGATTAAGGAAAACTGGATCATCCCCAAGAATTCTATTTGTTTACATTTTGGCAAATAGTAACTCAAAACATTTCCACTATTGAGCATTAATTCATTACACTACCCACTCTTAATAACACTTCACACTTAGAAAACATTACTTTAAAACTAAAGGGATCAACCACTAGCATTATGTAAGACTGGGTTCCCATCCCTTCACAAAGACTGCTCATATTCATTCTCTTTTCTGACCCCTACACCTCTAAAACATTAGCATAGGAAAAAATAAAACATGCACTAAAATATGTTTCAACCATTTTAAATTTCTCGAGTTTCTTTTTTTCTTTAATAATCAATTGCTAGGACACCATTAAACAGAAAACGAGACTTTGGACACATTTCAAACTACAGTATTAATAGCATCTCACTGTTAAGCTAAACTCTAAAAATTCCATAGTGTTTGAAACAAAGTAGTACATGTTTTATTAATAAACTTTAATGGGTATAAATGACAACATGGTGAATATAAGAATAGTAAAGAATAGAAAACTTTACAACAGTGTGTTGAATTATTCACATTTAAAGAAAGAAAGAAATAGTAATTCCATCTTCATTTCATGGAGAAGCTAAGGTAACAACATTAAAGTCTCCAATGGAGCTAGAATTAAAACTGAGAAAGTTCTGATCTGGGTTCTTGAGCCAATATTGCTGCAATGCATCACACTGGTTCAGCTACGAACACTGCTATTCTCTCATTCATCTCAACCAAACTACAACCCGAGTACCTACCAAGTGCCAGGTACTGTGCTAAGCTCTCAACAACTGACCACATGCAGTGAGTCAAAACTGATTCTTAGTAACCACAAAGGCAACAGTATAAACTTCATGAAGGAAAAATTAATCAGGTAAAAGAGAACAAGTTGCCAGGATAGTCTTTCTTTCCTTAAAACCATAATTATTATCTGTAAAGCATGAAGTTGGGAATTCAAATTTGAAGAAAGAAACATTTAATGTGAATAAACAAGTTATTGTTCTTAAATCAGCATCTTAATCTCTTTTCATTCACTCATTCAAAATAAATATGTATTATTATGCATCAGTCACTACCTTAGGCCATAGCATGAGAAACTGTCTATGGAGCTACTATCTGTACTTTACATTTTATTCCATATCTATGATTCTCTTTCAATTCCATTTTTAATCTAAGTTCTATCAAAGCATGTGGAAAATACGTGTTTTCCTGGTATTTTACCTGATAGATCACTGAGCTCTTAAATTCAGAAAATATACAAAAGAAGTAGAGAGAAACAATTGCGAGACAAGTCTGGAGAGACATTATTGTAAATGGAGTTGTTAAGTGAAAAAACTTAGAAGCTACCAAAACTTATGATAGTAACAATCAAGAATATTATAATGCTTTTCTAAGCGGAATTTTGAAAAGGAACCAGGAAAAAAAAAAAAAACGATCAGCACAAGTTCTGCACTAACTTTTATTATGAGAAGCGGAAAGTGTCAACACCGTAACAAAGGACTTTTAAGGTTAGAGAAATGTAGCAGTTGTAATCATTTTTCATAAGGGTTTCTGGGAAAAAAATATAAAGAACATTTATGATTCAGACATTTTTCCAGAGATGATAGAAGTATGTTGCCTAATTTTACTCAGGGTGAAGTCTTTGTAACTTCTTTCTTCTACCAAAAAGATGTTTCAAATAGAGCAAACAATGATACAGTCAGAAATAGAGTATGTTCCAATTAAAGTGAATTCAAATAATTAATCATTAGAGAACTGCTGCTCTGCTTAGAATGTAGGAAATTATGAGAGAATATGAGTCCCACCCTACCAGTCAGACCAAGATAGAGAACCACAGTTGTTTTGGTTTTTTTACCCCATCTAAGAACAACAATACAAAGAAAACTTAATGAACCTAGAAAGTGACAAGGCCCTCCCTGGAGAGAATGAACGAATGCGGGTGCATGCGCGTGCGCGCGCGCACACACACACACACACACAAACACGCACACACTCGCTGCTTTCATCATTGGCAGACCAGCAGGACAAAGAGAAGCCAACAGACATGAAAAAAATAGTGTCATATAACACAATTTTGAAGGTAGAGTATAGGCTAGTGTGATGGTTTAGAATTCCCAGCAGACTTAAAGAGTCTGAACGCACTCTCCAAGTCTTAGCCATGGGATTTCACCAAGTGCTCATGAGGAAGTCTGAGAACAGGACTGAGAGACCAACCCTAAAGGTATATGAGGAGCAAGGCAGGAGAAGAGAGCAAACCTCCAGGCACCCAATGCTATCTCTGAGTATGACACAAAGGACTCTTGCGGCTGGGGCAGGGGTGGGAAACCTGAGACAGCTGGCCCCTGAGGCACAGACATGTAGGGCATGCTGAAGGCTGAGGATAGGAGAACCAAGACAAGCCTTCCAGAGAAGGCTCTGCTGGCGTCCTCAAATCACCTGAAAGTCTGCAATAAACTGAATTTAATTAAAGTCGCGACAATGCCAAATCTCAGCTCAGCTACAAACTCGGCTCTAACACATTAGTGGCCTGATGAAAGAATGAGCATGCCCTCTACCAGGCACAAATATTATTTACTTTCTCTGTTGTTTGCATACACACAGTATTTGGCATTCGATCAAAAAATCATGAGACACACAAAGAAGCAAGAAAATGAGAACCCCAGATCACGAGAGGAGATAGTCAAGAAAACCAAAAACATAGCCAAGACATTAGAAAAAAATCAGACAGAAACAACCACAAGTACAGTAAGGGTCTAGTGCAAAAGGTGGTCAACATGCAGAACTGATGGAGATTTTCAGCATAGAGATGAAACAATTAAAAAGAGGCAAATTAGTATGCAAAAATATGAAAAGTAAAATAACAGTGATAAAAAAATTCTGTGAAAAGGTTTAATACAGCACTCAAAAGAATAAGTGAATTTGAAAATGGGTCAACAGAAATAATCCAAACTGAAACACAAATGGAAATCAAGTGAGAAAAGTAGAACAGAGAATCTGAAATCTCTCTGGGCAATATAAAGTGGTCTAACATAATTGGAATACAAAAAATATAGAGAAAATAGGGCAGAGGAAATATTTCAAGAGATAATGGCTAAGATTTTCTAAAACTGGTAAGAAATATCAAGCCACATATCCAAGAACCTCAGTGAACCCTAAAAGCAGGGCAAAACAAAGAAAACCATAAAAACCACTAAAAAAAAAAATCTTGAAAGCAGTAAGAGAAAGAGGACACACAAGAAAAATGGATGACTTGTCATCAGAAAATAAATAGAAGCCCGAAGACAATGGAATGACATTTTCAAGTGGGGGGCGGGGAATCCTATGAATCTATAATTCTATATCCATCAAAAATGAAACATAAGACATTTTCAGATAGACAAAATGTAAAAGAATAATTCTCCAGCAGACCTGCATTACAAGAAGTGCTCAAATTAAGTTAGCTTAAGAAACTTGAAAGAAATAGTACAAGATAAAAGCCCAGTTCTGCAGAAAATAAAGAAAACTAGAAAAGATAAATACGTTAGTATAAAAAAATTACACACATTTGTATGTATATACATATATGTAAATAAACATTAAATTTCTTTTAAAAATCCACCAATTATTGATGCTATGTATTTCATAGATTCACAACGGATGTAAAATTAGAATATATAACAATGGCAAAGAGGACAGAGGGTTGGTCATTAGAAGCTTGCTATTCTAAGGTTCCCATATTGTTTATGAAAAGGTAAATACGATGGTCATTTAAAAATGCATGTTATGCTCTGAGAAAACATCTAAAAAGTATGCAAAAAGGCATAATTTAAAATTAAAAGTCAATAGAGGAAATAAAATGGAATATTAAATACTCAACTCACTAAAAAGAATGCAGTAAAGAAGGAAGAGAGGAGTAAATATGGCAAATAGAAATCAAAATTAAGATGGTAGCCTTAAACCTATACATACCAAAAATTGTAGTACATATAAATTAACTAAAATCCTGATTAAAAAGCTAAGGCTAACAAAGCAGGACTCAATTATATGCTGTTTATAAAAAACAAAGTTTAAACATAAAGGCATAGAGTGGTAAAACAAAAAGGATGAAAAAAGATACACTTTGCAAACAGTCAGCTAGTGTGGCTATATGAATATCCAAAGAAAGTAAATTTCAAGATAATTATTAGCAGAAATGGAGAGACATTTCATAATGATACAAGGGTCATTTCATTAAGAAGATATAACAATGTACACACCCCAAAAAAGATCTTTTCAGTATTCAATATTTATTGATAAAATACAGACTATGTTATCCAACCAAAAGAGCACTAAAGTAGAAAATAATAATATTACATGTATACTATCCCCAACCATTTGCAATTTTAAAAAGACACTCCTAAGTATCACAGAGATTCAACATCTATATACTAAATCACATAGGAAATAAAAAATTATTTGAAACGGAATTATAATGAAAGCACATCAAAATCTGTGGGATGTAAGCTAAAGGAATCCTTAGAAGACAATTTATACATTAAATGCCCACATTCAAAAATAAGGTATAAAAATCAATGATCTATGCTTCCAACTGAAGAAGCAATGAGAAGAAAAACAAATTAAATACAAATTTAAAATGTAAATTAAAAAAAGCACAAACCAATAAAATGTAAAATGGATGAGTTCTCTGGAAATATTTTAAAAATTTATAAGCCTCTGTGCAAGAGTTATCAAGAAAAATGAAACAAAAATCTCTAATATCAAACTTAAAGAGGTATCATTTATAAAAGCTACAAATATGAAAAGAACAGGTGGATAATATGAAGAAATTTATGCCAATAAAGTCAACAATTTAGAGGAAATAAATTCCTTGAAAACCACAATTTATCAAAACTAACACAAGAAAAACAAGAAATCTGAATATCTTTACAACCACTAAATAAATTGAATTTATAATTTTTTTTTCTTTTTTCTTTTTTTTGGGGAGACAGAGTCTCACTCTGTCACCTGAGCTAGAGAGTAGTAGCATTATCATAGCTCACTGCAACTTCAAACTCCCAGGCTCAAGTTATCCTCCTGCCTCAGCCTCCTGAGTAGCTGGGACTACTGGCGCACACCACCACACCTGGCTAATTTCTCCATTTTTTTTCTTTCTTGTGGTCTCGAACTCCTGACCTCAAGCAATCCTCCTGCCTTGGCCTCCCACAGTGCTAGAATTATAGGTGTTAACACTACCACACCCGGCCTGAATCTCTAATTTTTAAACTTCCCACAAAGAAAACTCCAGGCCAAGATGGCTTTACAGATGAATTACCTCAAACGTTTAAGGAAAAAATAATACCAATGTTACATAAACACTTCCAAAAAAAAAACAAAATAGAAGGGAAAACTTCCCAACTCTTTTCTGAAGCTATCATAACCTTCGTACCAAAATCATACAAGGACATAAAAGCCAAAGATAATACACGTATCTCTTATGAGCATAAATATAAAAATCCTTAACCAAATACTAGCAAAATGAATGAAACAATATATAAAAAGTTAGTACATCACGGCCAAATAGAATCTATCTCAGGAATGTAAAGGTAACTTAACTCAGAAAATTCAATGCCATTTACTGCATTAACAGACTCAAGGCAAATATTTTTTGTTCGCTTCAACAGACACTGAAAAACATTTTGTCAAAATTCAAACCTATTCATGATTAAAACTGAGAATAAACAAAAACTTCCTAAAAATGTAAAGGGCATTTACAAAGAATTTTCAGTGAATGTCATGCTTTAAAGTAAAATAATGAATGCTTTCCCCCTAAGATCAGGAACAAGGCAAGATGGCCAATATCATCACTTCTAGTGAACATTTATGGGTGGTCTTAGGCAGTGTAAATAAAAAAAAAAAAAAAAAAACATACAGATTGAAAAGGAAGAAATAAGCTGTCTTTATTCACACACAAAATCATTGTGCACATAAAAAAATTCCTAAAGGAAATGCCATAACTACTAGTATTAATAAGTGAACTTAACAATATTGTGGGATACAAAAACCAACTACATTTCTATACACTAACAGTGACCACTTGGAAAACAAGTATCTTTTAAAATTGCCATCCAGAAATAAAATATTATACTTAGGAAAATTTAACAAAAATTGCCCCTGACCTCTATACTGAAAACTGCAAAACAGTACTGGGAGAAATTAAAGATCTAAATACATGGAAAATCATGTTCATGAAATGTAAGGGTCTATATTGATAATGTTGACCTATGAGGGTTGGGGAGGAGGGGCATTGTTTGTTAAAAATAAATTGATTCTAAAATTTATATGGAAATACAAAGGATCTACAATAGCCAAAACAATTTTTAAAAGAACAGAGGATTTACAACACCTGACTAAAGCTATAACAAATCACTGTAAATATGGAATTGGCAAAAGGACAAAGAGATGGAAGAGAATAGGGTATCTAGAAATAGACCTACACATATACAGTCGAAGGATTTTTGAAAAAGGTGCCAGAACAATTAAATAAGAGAAAAGTCTTTATCGACAAATGGTGCTGGAAATACTGGTTATTTAGCTGGGAAAAAAATAAACAACCGTCAACCCCCATACCTCACACCGTACACCACACCCTCCCCCCCAAAAAAATCTTCACATGTCACAGACTAATTATAAAGCTTTTATAAGAAAACATGGGAAAATGTCCTCAAAACCTCAGAGCAAAAAAAGATTTCTTAGCAAAAATCTGTACCAATAAAATTTTTTAAAACTGATAAATTCAACCTCAAATTAAAATGTTCTTCTCATCAAAAGACACTGTTTAGAAATAGAGGAGGAGACAAAAATGGCGGAGTGGAGGTAACCTCCTGGATTCCTGCTCCCAGAGAGGGAGGCGTAGATCTCAGTCTGCTACACATGAGTGGATCGCTCCCCCGTGAGAACAGCATTGTAAATCAGCAGAGAAGCAGCGTGGGACACAAAAAGCAGGCAAAAGAAAAGGTTTGTTTTTGTAATTCTGTTGATGATTCTTTTCTTAAAACAATAAATACTACTAAAAATAATAATGATGAAACGCAATTACAGTCATAACATTTGGAGAAAGATGAGTGGTAACCCTGTGAAATATAAAAATATCTTGTAAAACTATTATAAAATTTTGATAGTGGTAAGAAAATGGACTTAAAGATTCCTCAGAAGCAGAGCCTTCTTTATATGGGATTATAATATAAAATAAAAGAAACAAGGCAAGATATACATTACTCAATAAATGAAGTTAAATGAAGTGACTAAAGAAATACTATCGCCTTCTTTACATCATATATTAAAATAAGCTTTGGATAGATCATAATTCAATGTAAAACATGAAATCATGAAAACATGGATCATTTGGTTTAACATTTGTAATATTTATATAAATACAGAAATGGACAAATTCTATAAGCACAGAAGCTATGGAAGCCATCAAAAAATACAAAGAAAATGTAATTCAACTACCTACAAGATACTTTTATTAATCAAAACACAAAGAAATTTAAAAGGCAAATAATGGAGAAAAATCATAACAAATATTACAAAGAATTAATAAATCAGTTATTAGATACTATCTGTTCTAGTAGAACAAGATCAATATATAGTTAAGCATCTTTATCATCAACTACGTATGAAAACAATTATCTTAGAAGAGGAAAAATTAGAAAGTAGAGAGTCTTCCATTAAATAATAATTATTTTCTGTGTGATATTTCAATTAAACTGTTTTCAGAGCCGTATGTTAAAGCACATTTACATAACCTATACATCACTAAACAAACCCAATTTATTATTCTTATTGCTATTATTATATCTAGCTTTTATTTAGGCTTTCTTTTGTTTTAGCAACACTACCACTACCACTAGCTCATCTCCGCTACATTTTATCATTTGTATAATGCATGGTTTTTATGGATAAAATAAATGTGACTAAAAATGAAAAAAAAGACACTTAAGAAATAATAAAGACGCAAGCCACAGATACGAGAAAGCATTCATAATTATTGTATCTGATGAAGGATTTATATTCAGAATATGTAAAGAATTCCTACAATTCAATAACAAAAAGACCAACAACATAATTTTTTAAATTGGCAAAAATTTGAATAAGTACCTCACAAAAGAAATATAAATGGCCAATAAGCACATAAAAAAGTGTTCAACGTCATTAAGTCAAAATCGGCTAAAATGAAAACGATCAACATAATCAAAGGCTGGTAAGGAAGTGGAGCAACTGGAATTCTCACACATTGCTGCTGGGAGGGTAAAACTACTATGGAAAACTCGATTTCCTAAAAAGTCAAAAATGCATAACCATAACCCAGCAATCCCACTCCAATGTATTTATCCAAGACAAATGAAAACCTGTGTCCACAAAAGCCCGTGTATAAAATTGTGCATTCCAGGTTATTCACAAAAGCTAAAAAAATTTTCTGTGTCACATACTCCAGTGTCCTCGGCACACATTTCAAAAATAAATCCATATTAATGTCAATCTAGATTTGCACTTAAATATCAAAACCAATATAAAATGTGGCTTTCAATACATTACTATCAATCATACCATCTTTAGGGCAAAATCTTACACTCTATGAAAACCGCAAAAGCCTGTACACAAGAAATGCTGTTTCTAATTCTACCTACTCCATGTCCCACCAATGCCACTTAAATTCTTTTAAGATAACTTCCTCTCCTAGTCTCTCTGTACGCTGCAATCTCAGTAGAATTCTTGAATGACTCACCATCTCTGAAACGATAAAGCCACACAGAGCCCTTTCCATTTGGCTTTCCTTCATCTCCTGTGCTACAGCCAAATTAAGCTACTGTCATGCTTTTTTAACTGAAATGCACACCTTATAAATATATTCACATAAAAGACAACAGTACGCTCTCGTTCAATTTCACAAACATTTGTTGGAGTCTCTGCCTTATCAAATGCTTTAAAGGAGGACTTCTCAACAGTGGCACTACTGACATTTCAGACCAGATGATGCCTTGTTGCGAGGGCTGTCCTGTGTGCCGTAGCATGTTTAGAAGCATGGCTGCCCTCTACCCACTAGATGTGTGTAGCAACTGCCCGTCCTCCTCCAATCTGCCACCCCCACACACACTCACGACAATCAAAATGTCTCCAGATATTGCCAAATGTCCCCTGGGAACAGAATCTCCCACAGTTGAGAACCTCATGTTGATTTAAAGAATCAACATGTTTTCTCAGGACTTCCTGTGATTCCTTTTACCCTGGTCCTCCCTTCCTCTGAGGTGCCAAACTGTTCCCCAATCTTCAAGAGTCAATTTAAGACTGGGCACAGTGGCTCACACCTGTAATCCTAGCACTCTAGGAGGCCGAGGCGGGTGGATTGCTCGAGGTCAGGAGTTCGAGACCAGCCTGAACAACAGCGAGACCCCATCTCTACTAAAAAAAATATAGAAAGAAATGATTTGGACAGCTAAAAATATAGATAGAAAAAATTAGCCAGGCATGGTGGCACATGCCTGTAGTCCCAGCTACTTGGGAGGCTGAGGCAGGAGGATTGCTTGAGCCCAAGAGTTTTAGGTTGCTGTGAGCTAGGCTGACATCACGGTACTCTAGTCCGGGCAACAGAGTGAGACTCTGTCTCAAAAAAAAAAAAAAAAAAGGCAATTTAAAAATCCTTTTCTCTAGTAAGCTTTTCCAGTCAGCCTCACAGACTCTAACGCTTCTCAGCTCCCACAGCACCTTAGGCCTCCAAACTGCCATTTGCTTCTAAACCCTCGTAGTCTGTGGGTTTCCATAAGGTCAGGCCTTTTAAGTTGCTGGTTTATTCTCGTACCCCCAGTGCCAAACACAGTCAACAATTGTCTAGGTGCCTGGATGAGATGCACTATAAAACATTTACAAATATTAGCACAGTTAATGTGCTACATAAATATTCTTATTCAGTCCAATTGCAAGGGCTTCTGGAAGCAACATGCTCTTAACTCCTTTACAGTGAGAAACAGCACAGCACTGCACCCAGATGCTAAATAAAGTCGTTGTTATAAAAGCACTCTAAAATGTCTAATGCGTCAGATACATAGGTGATTTCCTCCTCTCATCGTCATGAAAATATATGAGTGAATCATAAAAGGAAGCAGCATCTTGCCATCGTTTCAAGAGTGATGTACGAGAACTAGGCAAAAAATCAAACCAAATATGATATTTGAAATGTCAGATTAATGAGAGCAAAATGAGAAGCACTTTCTTTAAGCAGTGCCTGAATGCGATGTGTGGGAGAACTTTCACAGAATGGTAATTATTTATCAAGCAAATGTGTGGGGGTCATAGCACAATGTGGCACGTGGCAAGCATGCCCAAGAAGCTAAAAGCACATTACATAACAGAATTGTTGGGGCGGGGGAAGGGTGCTATGTCGCCCTTTGGGGAAGAAAGCTACACCTCCCGACAGGCTACAGCTTGCCATGGAGAAGACAACTATACAAAACACTATTTCTTCAACCTAAAATGAGTGACATGATCATGATTGGCCTCAAGTAGTGAATGTTTATGGTCATTTAAGACCCCTATTTTAGTTATGGTAGGTATTTATTTGCAGCTGTGTTGCTCTGTTTAAAAACGCTTTACTGAGATATAATTCATACCCTAAAATTTACCCAAAGTATACAATTTGATATATTCACAGACTTGTGTAACCATCACCAAAATCAATTTTAGAACATTTTTATCACCCCAGAAAAAAGACCCATTCCCGTTAGCCATCACTCGCCCATTTCCCTCCAAACCCCCAGACCTAGGCAACCATGAATTTACCATCTACATAGACTGGCCTCTTCTGGACACTTTGTATAAATGTAGTTACATAATTCGTGGTCTTTTATGACTGGCTTCTTTCACTTAGAATAGTGTTTTCAAGGTTCAATAACACTGTAGCATGTACTAGTTCTCTTTTATTGCTAAATCATTTTTCATCGTATGGATGTACCACATTTTATTTATCCATTCATCAGTTAGTAGACATTTAGATGGTCTCTACTTTTTGGCTATTATGAATAATTCTTCTATGAAATTCATGTATACGTTTTTGTGTTGAGAAAAGAAAAACAGCTCAGAGCAATCTGAGCTGTGTGAGGTACGCAGGCCCAGAGAGACACGAGTTTGGGACTTCAGTCATCCTTCCCCAACCCCCAGCTGGGGGCAACTGTCCATTTTGTTCCTGACTAGGTGTCTCACCCATTATGTCCAAGTTCCTAGAATCTGTGATACAAGGACCAATATTTTATGTTATTTTGATGTAAATTCTTGGTAAACAACTCAGGAACTGCCTCTTCTTTTCCTTTAAAAATCCACTTGTAACTGCTGCTAATCAGAATGTATTTTCTGGGCAACTTGAATCTATGCTCCCAGGTTGCAATCCTCAAGCATGGCCCAAATAAACTCTCTACTTGTATTAATTTTGCTTCAGCTTCTTCCTTTTAGGTTGACCAGATAGACATAAGTTTTCATTTCTCTTGAATATATACCTAGAAGCAGAATTTCTGGGTCAGATGGCAATGTTGTTTAACTTTTTGAAGAACTGCCAAACTGTTTTTTCCAAAGCAGCTATACCATTTCAAATTCCCACCCTCAGCATATGAGGGTTCCAATTTTTCCACTTCCTCGCCAGCACTTGTTATCTGACTCTTTATAGCCATCCTAGTGGGTACAAACTCGTATCTAATTATGGTTTTGGTTTGCATTCCCCTAATAGCTAAACAATGCTAAGCATCCTTTCATGTGCTTATTAGCCAACTGTATACTTTCTTTGGAGAAATGTCTAATTCAAATCTTTTGACCGTTTTTAAATTTTATTTGTCTTTTTATTACAGAGTTATAAGAGTTCTTTTTATATTCTGGAAACAAGTCCCTTATCAGACATACAATTTTCAAGTATTTTCTCCCATCCTGTAAGGTTGTCTTTTTGCTTTTTTGATGTTCATAGACCATGTGTTCTTAAATGCTGCTTCTCAGCTAAGAAAATATTCAAAGCAACCTTTTAGTGACTTGAGGGAGAAAGAAATGAAGTACACATCCATCTAGCCATTGATAATCAAGGCAGTAATGGCTAGTTGGGCCCCCCACCACCATACCCCAATTAGCCATTCTTCTCTTTGTTGTAATAGATTTCCTAAGTATTAGAACAGCACATGGACGTCTGAAAACAGAAGACAGCAATTTCCCATGGATTTAAAAGCCTCCCTTGCAACTAGGAGTAATCACTTAACTCCATTCAGGCCAACGGTATGCGAGCAAGAGTGTGTGCAACCACTGGAAAGCGTTCCTACAGCAAGAGGCATGCTACATGATACACGGGCAGTGCTACATGGTCTCTTGGACCTGAGGTGACTGGGAAGGTAAACCATGCCCAAGAGAGAGCGGGATTATATCAACCCTGATCTGGCCATCTCTAGGCTTCCCAAACAAGAGACAAAGTAAACTTTGACACTGTTTAACACATCTTATTTTGACTTATATTACATGCAACCAAATCTGGTCAGAACAGATGCCACAATGAACTGCAAACTCTTGATTTATATTTACACAGATCAAATGCACACCCAGGCTCCATTCTGCAGTTTATAAATATCATCCACTGTCACAATGCGACCTGACTGCTCTTCCAACACAAGATATTAAAAACAGCAAAAATGAATACTTGGAAAGAAGATAAAATATATTTATGTTATACATATGCAATCATTGCTATATGAAGGTACCCAATAGGACTTCTGTACAAACTCCATCAAAGATCCATTTACACTACCCACACACTCCAAAATGGGTTAAGTTTATTTTTCTTTAAGCAGAAGGAAAACACTGCAGTTCACTGTGTAGCAGCGTGGTACAGAAGAAAAGGATGGCTGACTGACAGTTGCTTGATTGAATCTAATCCCAGTTCTGTCACTGCTGAGCAACAATTCAATTTCATTTAATCCAGTACAAATTTGGTAAATGGCCACCATATATGAGGCATTACAATTGTAGTACCAAGTAATACTAAGTAAGACAATGTTCCCACCCTCATGGAATTTATAATCTAGTAGACAAGGAACAAATTACTTATCATTCCCAGTAGTCTGCTTGGTCAGGAATCAGGGAAACAGACAAGAGAAGAACCCATCTCATTCACGCTTTTCACTAAATAATGCCTTCAAAGCCCCAGAATCAGAGACCTCAAAGTACAAGCACCCCCTGCCAGCAGATTTTGCTCCACAACTGGGAGACGAACAGCAAGACATGTACGGTAGGGGATGGCAGGAAACTAAGCCCCCCCAGCAAACACTATCCACTGATAACACCAAACCCGAATAGAAATGAGGAAATAAACTAAAAAAACCAAACAAAAACACCAGGAGTGTGTAATTAGGAAAGAAAGGGTGAAGGGGAACTAATCCTGAAGACTCAAGGAGACGTATACATGAAGAAAATTATTTTCCAAGTAACCCAAACCTTCAGAAAAAAATGGACTTATAATAAGCATATATTACCTTGGAAAGAAGTAAAGATTTGTACCTTAGTATTTCTATGGTATGACTGAATCCCTATACCTATATAAAATGCTGGATCCCACAAAAAGAGCATCCCTTCCTATCCCAAGAATTCTTGGGAAATTTACAAAAACCAATCACTATCCCCCAGTGTTTGAAATGCCTATGAGACATCCCAGAAGCAATACTGAGTAGGCACCTAAATTTAAGAACCTAGAATTCAGGCAAGAGATCTAGATAGAGATAATAAATTTGAGAGTTACCAACACATGGATGGGACTGAAGGCTGGACAGCATCACAAGGGAACATGAGTGGAAAGAGACAAGATCTTAGGACTGAGGCCCAGAGAACTCCAACATCAAGAGGGCTGGGAAACACAGAACTGGCAAAGGAGTTAAAAAAAAAAAAAAAAAAAAATGGAAAAGCCATTGAGGTGGGAGAAAAACAGGGAGGTGTGACGTCCTTGATCCAAGTGATGCGAGTGTAACTTGGAGGAGAGAGTGACGAGCCGTGTCAGTGAGGCTGCCAGGAAAGACTGAGCGCTGAAGATTGACCACTGGGCCCGGCCACACCGAGACCACCGATGACCTCAGCAAATGCAATTGTGGGGCAACGGCTGGAGTGGAGAGAGCACAACAGAGCAGAGCAGGAAAGAAATTTGAGACCATAAACATAATAGCTTTTTGAAGAATTTTTGCTGTTCATGTAGATGAAAGGGAAGGTTTGTTTCATTGTTGATAATGGTTGTGGTAGATTTGGGTTTTTTGGTTTAAGATGAATGAAATAAGAGCACTTCGCACGCAGATGAGAGGCAAACTAATGTCATCAAGAAAGAAAAAGAAGAGTTGCTTGAGCAATATCCTGAGAGCAGTGGTCCCCAACCTTTTTGGCACCAAGCACCAGTTTCATGGAAGACAATTTTTCCAACAACAGGGGTGGCGGGGAGGATGGTTTCAGGATGATTCACGTGCATTACATTTATTGTGCAGTCAAACCTGCTAATGATAATCTGTATTTGCAGCCACTCCCCAGTGCTAGCATCACCGCCTCAGCTCCACCTCAGACCATCAGGCGTTAGATTCCCATAAGGAGCACCCAACCTAGATCCCTCACATGCTCAGTTTGCAGTAGGGTTCAAGCTCCTATGAGAATTTAATGTATCCGCTGATCTGACAGGAGGCAGAGCTTATGCGGTGATGCAAACAATGGGGAGCAGCTGTAAATACAGGTGAAGCTTCATTTTCTTGCCCACTGCTCACCTCCTGCTGTGCAGCCTGATTCCTAACAGGCCGTGGACCAGTATCAGTCCATGGGCCAGGGACGGGGGACTGCAGTCTGGAGAAGAGGAGAGAGGATGGGAAAAGTGAATGGAAGCAATGGAACAGAAAGATAGGGAACACAGCTCTCACAGTAATGGAGGAAAGACAGGGTATCTGGGCACTGATGGGGGCTGGGGGGGCGGATGTATACAGCAGGGAAAGAGCTCTTGTTATTGCTTCTACTTCTCAACAAAATAGGATACAAATTCATCAGGAAAGGGAGGCAGTGTCAGAGGCTAAAAAAAGAGGAAAATATGAAACATTCATCAACTGAAAGAATGAAGGAACTAAGAAAACATGGCATGATTAGTGGTTAGCATTAATGGCCTGTTTGAGGCTAGTGGTCATGTATTTGACGGGATCCCAATGAATGTGGTAGAATGTCTCTCTCCAGAAAGAGAGAAGGCAGAACTGAATCTTACCTAAATTAGGGTTGTGCTAACAGGTATAACAAAGAAGAAAAAGGGCAATGGAGTTGGGAGTATCAAAAAGGGACTATAGGCCGGGCGCGGTGGCTCACGCCTGTAATCCTAGCACTCTGGGAGGCCGAGGCGGGTGGATCGCTCGAGGTCAGGAGTTCGAGACCAGCCTGAGCAAGAGCGAGACCCCGTCTCTACTAAAAATAGAAAGAAATTATATGGACAACTAAAATATATATATACAAAAAATTAGCCGGGCATGGTGGCTCATGCCTGTAGTCCCAGCTACTCGGGAGGCTGAGGCAGTAGGATCGCTTAAGCCCAGGAGTTTGAGGTTGCTGTGAGCTAGACTGACGCCACGGCACTCACTCCAGCCCGGGCAACAGAGTGAGACTCTGTCTCGAAAAAAAAAAAAAAAAGGGACTATAATGACTATGAAATTTAAACTAGTTAAGGAGGGAAGAGCACAAGGCAGCTGAGGCGCTGTAGGATCAGCTGATTACAGGTCTTCACTGGGAGATCTAGCAGGTTCTTACTAGGAAAGAGTCAGCAGGGAAGGACAGAAGGTGGTATCAGAAAGAGAAAGGTTTGCAGTCCAGATCCCCAAGGGACTGCAGCTCCTAATGACAAGGTCTAAGAATGATCACAGGAGGGAATGACTATGGTGTGGTAAAGAACCAGATCATCGAAGGGGAGGAGTTTAAGGAGGCAACAAGCAGAGTGCTGAATGGATCATCTGAAATGATACTGAAATTACCAAGAATTATAAAAAGAGTAGAATTGGAGATCTGTAGATTAAGTACCCCTCTCATCTGAAATGCATAGGACCAGAACTGTTTTGGATTTTGGGATTCTTCAGATTTTGGAATATTTGCATACACATAGTAAGATATCTTGGGGATGGGACCCAAATCTAAATATGAAATTCATTTGTGTTTCATGTACACCTTATACGCATGGGCTGAAGGTAATTTTACACAATATGTTTAATAGTTTTGTACAAGAGCCAGGCATAGTGGCTGATGCCTGTAATTCTAACACTTTGGGAGGCTGAGGTGGGAGGATCACTTGAGGCCACAAGTTCGAGGCCAGCCTAGGCAACACAGCAAAACCCCGTCTCTACAAAAAAATGAAAAATAAGAAAATCAGCCAGGCATGATGGTGCACACCTGTAGTCCCAGCTACTCATGGAGGCTGAGGCAGGAGGCTGAGGCAGGAGGATCATGTGAGCCCAGGAGTTTGAGGCTGCAGTGAGCTATCATGGCATCACTGCACTCCAGCCTGGGTGACAGAGTGAGACTTCATCTCTAAAAATAATATTAATAATAATAATGATAATTTTGTGCATGAAATAAAGTTTTGACTACAACCCATCACATGAGATCAAGTGTGGAATTTTCCACTTGTGGCATTCATGCTGGTGCTCAAGAAGTTTTGGATTTTGGAGCATTGAGAATTCAGATGTTCAGATTAGGGATGCTTAACCTGAACCATGTAAGAAGCTGAAGATTCTAAAAGCAGTTCAAAACACAGAAAAAGGTAAGAAAAATACATGTAGTAGAGAGATACACTTTGAGGGCGAAAGCATGAAAATGGACAGATACAGAAAGAGAGCAAAGACAACCAAAGGAAATGACAACATTTATGGAGCAATGGCTCAACTGGGGAGGACCGAGAGATTTGAGGAGAACCAGAACAGTTCACTGTCATGGAAGTCAAAGGATGGAGAGTTTCAGGAGGTCAAAGGTCAACACCAAGTCAAATGCTGTTGTAGCTGACAAGCACTGTCCCCAATTTCCTATTGGGTTTCTCTTTTCAATGATCCACAGCAATGTAACTCAACATGACCTGAATTTACCACCCTCCCCCATTCTTATTCCTCCTTTGTTTCCCATCTTAGTAAATGGCACCATTTAGTTAGTCAAGCCAGAATCTTGACCTCCTTGACCCTATACTCCAACACCCAGTTTATCCCTGAAAGTCTCCCTCCGATGGATCCGCTAGCCTCCACTGCCCTCTCACCCTCTCCTTAAACTACTCGCTCCTTTCCACTCTTGCCTCCTCCAAATCTTTCATCTATCCTGCCAGAGTGAGCTTTGAGAAATGCAAAAATAAATATGTAACGTGCTGCCCTGCTTAAAACCATCTGATGGATTAAAGCTCAAAAACTTCAAGTTCAGGCCCTTACCCCATCTCAAACCTCCTCTCCCTGGCCCTTTGCTCCAGCGATGCTGGCTGCCTCTGGGGACCCCAAATGGATCACGGCCTCTCCTGTCTCCAGGCCTCCACATGTGACTCTCACTCTGCCTGGCCTATGAGTCTCCTGGGAGGGAGAGTCTGATACACTGACGTCGAGAATAAATTCCTGGCCTCATCATCAACTGTGGCCTTAAGGCAGGTTGTCATGGTGGAAACAGTGCTCCTGGGGCATCCTGCTTCCTTTTCCCTCCGTCCCACTCCCACCAACTCACTGTACAAGTTGTCTACATCAGAAATGCCTTGCAAACGATAAACTTTTACGGAAATGTTAATGCGGTAAAAAAAAAAAAAAAGAAGAAGAAGAAGAAAAAATTAAAGAAAAGAAATAGAAATTAATCCCAGACAAGTGGTAACACTGACACAAACTTTTTTCTTCTTTTCCTTCCTCCTCTCTGGCAAAGATTCTTTATTAAATGAAAGTCATACAATAAGAAAAAAATAGTCTTTGAATAAACAGAAAATTTGCCTAACCTCCTCTATCACATATGAAGGATCTAGACTAAAAATTCCCACACATGAAAATAACGTTCTGCATTAACAGCTACCCACCACTCCTTTTTAGCTTTGCAACCCACTTCCTCACTCTCACTCGCTGTTATCCTTGTGCCACAAATTAGGCTGGGATCAACAGTGGAATGCTCCAGGGTTATTTTTTACATGACAACACTGGTTAGAATGACTTTCAGCTTCAGCCAAGATGAAACTATCACTCCATAGCTAAACACAGTGACCAAGACTAAACAGCTTATAATGAATACACAGCCTGGAAATGGAATTAGTTAACATTCTTTCAGGCCACGGAGATCTCCCAGTTGCAACTAATCTCTGTTTTTTTTAAATCATTTTTAAACACGACTCTTTCATTATGTCCAATAATTGTAGTAACTTACCGGTCAGCAGCTTCTATGTCAAAACAAAACCTTCTGTCAATGGAGTCTGTGTGCCTTTTGGTACATTCTTTCAAAAAGAACACCTCTCCATCCCCCTGCAAATAATCATTTTAGACATTCTCAAAAACTATAGTATAAGCATAAACACACTGAGCCTCACTACATTGAAGGGTGGGAAGCCAAGGCCCAAGATTTTAAGTCCCCTCTCTTTATTCTGTTTCAAACTAATTTAAACACTATTTAGAATCTAAACTCTTAATCTTTTCTTGTTATTCTCACGTTCTTTAGGTTTTCTAGGTGATACACTGATTATAATGACATTAAACAAAACCTCACCAATGCTAATTTTAAAAGGTAGATTAACAGTAGTTTCCAGATGCAAAAATATTTGTTACTCTTATACTGTTTAAACAGTGAAAATTTGTTTTTATTTCACATTATGTTATACCCTATGTCATAGTCAATATGTGACCTTTTCTGACCTATAAAAACTGCAATTCCATATGGATCATCCCAAAAGTACACTAAGGGCCCTACATCAGGTACTGTGGTAACCGAAAGCTAAAACCACTCAGTCTATGCAGTTTTCCTCTTTCCTACGTGAATCACCCTGGATTTATCTTTACGTAATTTTTTTTTTAATATGGCCCCATTTTATGTCACTTAAACCATCCTCGCTAAGAGCATTAAAAAGAGGTAGGAGACTAAAGACAGAAGCAATGCAAGAATGCAGGTACTCAGTAAAGACCAACTATAAGTTGTCTGAGTACACACCTCTAAAACATGTTAATATTTTCCAGAATATGAGAATGTCTAATATCAAATAAGCATTCAAGTATATAACTATTCAAAATATCAATTAGATTGCAAAATGTATTTTTCCATTATTTGGAGGCTAAAACAGAAAGACATCACTAAGCAGAAACGTCTTAGGACTTGAATTAGTTCTGATAGGAAGTTGACTCAAGACTGATGCTCAATCTTAACCCCATCAGCCTTTAAGAGTGACATCCTTATGTCGTTCTCTTCCCCATGACCCTGACTTTCCATGCCTATGTCATTATCACATAAATGTTTTTACTGCAAACTGCTTTAAATATTTTTCGGGAACAAGCAAAGTATATGTAAACAGGCGTGAACGTGGGCTAATTCTGTATTCACCGCAGCAAAACTATACCCATCTACCCAGCAAGCAATGAATTGACCTGCTTTCCTAAAATGTGTTACCAATTATGTTCAATATCGGTGGGAAGAGCTTTGTCTCCAGACCATTGATTACTGTTATGAGATGCAGCTTCTATTTAAGACACACATAAAGATTACTTTTCCCACACAGCCAACTCCCTGAGGTCTTCGTGCTCTTTCGTTACTATTATGCTTTTGCTTTGCTATTTATTTCTTTGATGGGTAGTCAACTAAATGGGGAATACCTAATGAGAACTTTGTAAGTCTAACTGAACAACAGTGAAATTCATCACAGATCACTCTACTTTATAATGGTTTCCGGCTGCGAATACATGTGTGCGAGTGACATCAAACGATTCTACTGTTCTCTTACCAAAAACTCCGACTCTAAAAACCCATGCATGCAACTCAGAAAACACAGAAAATTCATCTGGTTTCTGGCCGATTTCATTTAGAAACAAAAGAAAAGATTTTCATCCTAAAAACAAAATTTATTTATCCTTACTAAATATAAACCATTAAAGTGACACCCTCTCTTATGCTATGCAGAACTGAATACTTACAAGTTTCCCCCCAGATCTGTGCTCAAACGGGATCATGTTGAACTTCTTGGCTGCTTTCCGATACATGCAGTAGTGTTTGACCCAACTGGAACCGAATGGAGCAGGCCCTTCAACAAAAAACAGAACTTCATATTTCCCTCATAAATAAGCAGATATGCAGAGCTCCAAAGCAATTACTAAGGAGGAAAAACCCAATAAGCAGCAACGAATACGGCTCAGTGAAACAACCCAGCAACACGGCTGTTTCTAATAAAAAGGAAACGCTAGGGAGAGTAAGGCGGCCCGTGGAGATACTTGGAGAGAAAATTCTAAGACATTTGCAGCAATGGAGAAGTGATTTAAAGACATACTTTTTAAATAGTTTGCTAGAAAAACCACCAGTTAAACCTGAAAATCTCTTACTTGTAAGCTCTATTTTTGGTTTGTTTCTAGGTATTAAGAGCTCACGAGGGTCTCAAAAGTTGTATCCAATATATGTGATGGTTTTGGATTCAATTCCAGCCCCTCAAAATGACAGAATTAAAGAATCACAGTGCTGAGAAGCAGCATCTACTCTAAAAATCCAACTAGCACTTTAAGCCCACCAACAGTGCCCTGGTAGGCAGCTGCTCTTCCTGACTAAGGTAAAGTTAAGCTTTAGAAATGAAGTATGAAGAATAAAAAACATAAGACTCAACAGGAGTAAACTGTCTCTATATGCACCATAACATTCTCAGAATCCCTTTTCAATTCTTGCTAAGTCAATAGTACCACCACCAGAGCTCTTACGGACAGTGATCTATGTCAGGGGTACCCTAACATCTGGAATTTCACACGCCAGTAAAAATCCAATCATAACAAATCAAAGTTTAGGGCTAGCAGAGGCTGACAATTTTTTTCCATTTACCAAGTAAAGACATTTTTTAAAAAAGCAATTAGTATCTATTATCACCATAATTTTTTTTTTTTTTTTTTGAGAGTCTCACTCTGTCACCCCAGGTCGAGTGCAGTGGCATCATCCACCATTGTAGTTCACAGCAACCTCAAACAATCCTCCTGCCTCAGCCTCCCAAATAGCTGGGACCACAGGCATGTGCCATGATTCCCGGCTACTTTTTTTCTATTTTTTTTGTAGAGATGGGAGTTTCACTCTTGCTCAGGCTGGTCTGGAACTGCTGACCTCAAGTGATCCTCTTGCCTCGGCCAGCCAGAGTGCTAGGATTACAGGCATGAGCTACCATGCCTGGCCTATTATCACCATAATTTCATACACAAATAAACCTTCTACACCTAAAGAAAAAAAAAAAAAAATCAACAAAGGACAAACTCAGGAGGGAAAAAGAGAACTCACTTAAAAGGAATGCATTTAGCTTTAGGAAAAGCCAACTACATTACTTGGGAGGTGGGAAGAGATGAAAACGGTTACCAGACCACAGTAAATTTTATCTCAGATCATCGTTAGTCCAAAAACCTGAATTTGGGAACCTCTGGTGTGTGTTACAAGTAAATAGCATTTGTACTGTGGTCTATGGTTCACAAAAATATTGCCAAGATATTTCATTTAACACTGAGAAAAAAACTTCAAGGACGGGATGGTGTATTATCCTTTTAACCTAAAGAAACTTAAGCTTAGACCAAATGCCTGAGAAATGACAAAGCCAAATCTTAGAGTGTGGCCCCAAATATCAAGGTCTTTCTGCTAATTAAGCCACCATCACGTCCTTACGCCCACCAGATCCTACTCTACCAGCTCCGAGCACAGAGGCTAACGATGCTTTTGCACACCTGCCCAGCTCCGGCCACTAGGAGAGGGCGCCAACACAGACTCCAAGCACAGGCTGACAATTCCAGCATTTAGTAGGTGTATGATCTCGCGAACGTTGTTGAACTCTCAGAGCCTCCAATGCGCATGAAGAATTTAGCATAGTACCAGGCACACGGTAAACGAGAAAAGATTTTTGCCACTACTGTTTATGTTGTTTTTTCCCAGTCTGGTTTCAGCCCCATTTCTCTAAAAGCCAATAGTTAAACAAGAGTTATGAACCTAAAAATTAAATTTTCCTGTGATTTTCACTTGGACATATAATACCGAGAGTTCTAACATTCTCATGACTCCATCCAAGACTTTAATTTAGTTCTTTCAAATTCAATTTAAAAAACTGAGACTAAGAAGATAAAGTATGAGAAAAATTCAGAGCTCTGCCATGTCATATAAATGTTCGTGAGAAGTCAAGACTATGAGATTCCAGATTACATAATGGCAAATGAAAGAAGTACAACCATCCTGCTGACTGCACATAACATTCAATTCAAAGCACAGGTACCCCGTAACTGTCCCCTGAGTACTCCCTACTACTAAATCGCTAAGTCTGAAAAACCTGTAAATCAGCCACAATTACCAAATACAATGAAAATTGTAAAGCACCCTAATTATAGTTGAGGTGAGAAGGGAGGAAAATAGTATAAACACAGCCACATTTCACATTCTCATCCTCTCTGCTAACTAGCAATTGGGCTCTATAGTTGAAGGAGTAAATTTTAAGAGCTTAGCTGTTAAAAATAAAACCAAATTATTCAAAGCTTGAAAGAGATATGGGTCCTTAACTTTTCAAAGTAAGGGCTCCCAATGCACTAGATAATTGCTAAGGCAGCCATGATACTAAAATCCCCATGAAATAAGCTAGGATACCGTGTAGGAATATTTTTTATAGCCATCTGTAATTTTCTTGATAGTTTTAATAAGAACCAAATATCTCAGATTGTTGTGGACAGAAATGGTGTGAAGGAAGAAGAGAGGTATGTCTCTCTTGATCTTAAAGGAGAGACAAGTTTGTGGGAGGGGAGAGGGTGTGTATATGTTTACGAATATGTGTCTGTGTGTGTTGGTGAGAAGAACAGGGGTGGGGGAAAGGAGGAAAAGGTTAATACCCACATAGCTTTGGCTCTCTTTTAATGTAGCCTTACACAGGACTCTGGCTCCCTTACGAGCAAGTTCCTGGGGGCACAGTGTGGAGCAGAGTGTCGAGGTATGCCTGGAGAGCAGGGTGCTCACAGCCTGTCCCAACCTCTCTGGACCCTCTCCAGAGCACAAATGTGTTTTCTCCAAACATGCAAAATACACCTTCTAGGACAGAGAAGGCAAAGAAAATGGTAGAATTTCCCAAAATGTCACAGCAATGACATGAAGAAGAGCAGAGTTTTCAATAGTTTGGATTTTTAACCAGCCATTCAGCCACTGCTTGAGGGCCTCTTACTTTTTTCCTGCACATACAGGTAGCCTTCCGCTGTAAACTGACTTGCTCGTTTGTGGTCCTTCGGATGCTGTCTGATTTTGTTCATAAGCTCTTCCACTTCTGACCTCGTTCCTTCAAATCGATTCCGTGTCTAAAATGGATTAAAACACGCACATAAATTTTAAGTTCTCATGTGAGTTCTCTCATGTACATTTTACAGTTTCTGGATAACTGTAATTTAATTTTAACTATAAATTATTTTATAAATTTCTCAAAATATCCCCATTCTTTCCAGTGTGTCTCGTTATGGAGATTCATGTTCAAAGGAAAAAAAAGTAGTGGTAAAATAGCTAAGAAAGGAGTAAAAGCCAAAGAAACTAGAGGTCATTTACTTTTGAAGCTTTCTAACACCATGAAAAATTCTATTATTTACCATAAAAATTCCTGCCTTCAGATCTTACAGTATTACTACGTCTTAGGATTAAAAAAAAAAAAAAAAAGTCATAAAATATGTACCTGGGAAGTATTTCCTTTGCAAAGACCAATCTGACTCAAGTTGTTACACCAGCAATCTAGGTATTCAGAATCTCAAAAAACTTAATTATTCTTTGCAAACTATTAATAATAAATATGAGCATCAGTGTTCACAGGTCATGGTAATTGTGCTTTAAAATGACATTTCTTCCCTGAAGAAAGAGCAGGGGAAAACTCAGCTACAAATAATGTCTTTGGTATCTGAAGAGACAAATCACATTTCCGAAGCCCAGGGGACTTGGTTTGCCAATATCTGTCAAACGGCCACGCTGTAAACGCACGTGCAAGGTGAAGTGACAAAATTACTAAGGCGACCGTGATGAGTCAGCACTGCCGAGTTCCTGGACATTTCTTTCATCCACACTGAAAAATAATTGTGTTAATACCGAGAAACTGCTGATGTGAAACTACAGAGAGGAGCTGAGATAGAAAATTATCACTGAAATTTCTCTCTCCTCCCTACAATAAAAAGAGTAATCAAGGGTCCTAAGAGCAGAAAAATGACAGAATGGTACACTTTTTTCTAGTGGGAGAGTCTGATAAATGTAGGTTGTAAAAGGGGAAATCTATCTGCAGAGGTTTATTTTAAACACAAACTAAGAGCTAAAAAAAAAAAATCTGTTTATGTACTTTAAGCAAAGAGAACTCATCAGTTGATAGCTAGTTCCCTCTCTTCTTCCTGTCTCTCATGTCTCCAGGGTTTCGTGTCCATCTTTATACTGATTTCACCCTGCTTTTATTCCCCTCCATCATTTTGCTAAGGTTCCTTCCAACCCTCACTTCTCATATATGTATTATGCATACATCACATACACATATGTGTATGACGTATAGATGCCATCACATGCATACACTTCTATTTAAGCCAATGAGTTGTGTTATTTAATCCCATTATTTATGTTAATACTCAAATTGTCCTAGATTTGAGCAGCAGGAGCCCTTTCAGGCTGGTTTCCATGTCTTTCAACCTGTCGCCTTAATTCTTTGAGCAATTCTTTCTTTCTGGTCCAATAACATTACCTAGCTTCTTCTTATACTTCCCTTGTCCTAATCCTGGAATCTGCCATTTCTCCAAAGGAGCCCTTGTTCCCTTTAGTGGATGGCAGTATTTATGATAGAAACCAAAATCTGGGCACAGTGTATCCACAGCTAAGGGGCTGCCATTGCCTCTCAGGCTTCTCAGCAGACAGACTTAGAAAATATATGTACGTATCATACATATACATACACTTACACCCAGAAACACGTATTACTACTTCTGTATCTATTTATGTATTTAAAAACCCATGACTTCCTACTGATAAATCTACTTCCACTCCAATACTTCAGGTTTCTTTCTGGCCTATCCCTTTCCAAATATGTGAATTTCTTCTCAGATAGTGAGAAACCCGGCTCCCATTATCTTCAACATATTTGCTGTTTGTTCAATTACCACACCTGCTCAATGTACTCAATCTCCCAGACACTCCAGAAGCCTCTTCCCCCTGCCGCCTCTGTGCTCCCCAAATACCCATTTTCCCTGCTGCAGGCACCTCCATCAAGTACTTCTCCCTCACTCCTGCTTATCCAGAGGCTTATGTCTCTGCACTGGGAAGGGAAAGGCTTAGCTTTTTTTTTTTCCAAATATATCATTTTTAGGTAAATTATGAATTGAAGTAAAAATCATGATTTTTAAATTTGAACACTAATCAGAATGGCCAGAACCTGGCAATTTCCAATTCTAAATTCCAAGTACATTTGAAGATATCCTCTAATTATAATAATGTTAGACTGTAAATGTTACAATAGGTAACATCTGAGCACTTACGCTGCCTGGCAGTCCTGAAAACACCTGTGGTTCTTTAACTCTCACAATGACCACGGGGCAGGTCATCGTCTGATGCTACCCAATGCCAATGAAAGATCACTGCTGTCTTGTGTTCCTTCCTTTCCTTCTGTGTTTCAGTAAATAAACATTTCCAAACAAACCAGCCTTAAATTAAGTCTTATAATTTTATTATTTTAAATCCGATTGGAAGAGAAAGTATCTTTTTAAATTTTTTTTCCAGATTATAAAAACTAATCCACCATATCATTATAAAACAGAGAGAGAGGAAGACATAAATAGTCCTATTGGGGGGACCAAAAAAAAATATAAACAAGATAAAAAGTAATCATACACCCACCCTTTTAAAAATAAAACCACTGTCGTATTTTGACGTGATCACTTCCAATCTCTTTTATTAAAAAAAGAAAGCTATTGTTTTGGTATTCTATTTTCCTCATAACACTGTTACAAAAATATTTTGCCCATATTCTTAAATGCTTCTTAGACATTCTTCATCACTTTTGAGATGAATCCTAAAATGTCTCGTGTTGTATTTCCTTCTAGGAAGAATTCTATTCTAGTCTCCCCTTTTCCCCACATTCTTCTGAGGATAAAGATCACAGAAGTCCAAAATTTAGTTTCTTAAAATATTCTTCAATTTCGATGCAATTTCCATTCTTCCAGAAAATCTATTTTCTAAAACCCATCTTGCTACTTTCTTGCTTTCCACTTATTACTCTAGATTATAGAAAATGGATGAAGAGTGAATCTCTCAAAAAAAAAAAAAAAAAAAAAAAGTCCAGACATTTTTACAATAGAATAGGTGTAATCAGATGGGAGGAAAAGGTTGTTTTCACTTTTAAATAACTTTTACCTTTTTTCTGATTATAAAATATTTTTGCTACTTAATTTTTTTTACTATAATACTGAAAAGTTGATTAAAATTATCTATAATAACGCAGAGACAGTTAACTCTGAGATTTGGTTTTGAGTATTTCCTTAAACACATAAATATCTATAGCACAAAAAAATAACACGTAACTGGGATTTTTTTCAATAATATGAAAAACATTTTAGCTATCATTTTCCCCTTATTATAATAAAAACTGACATCATTAGGGAATGAGATGAATGGCCAAGAAATGTGTAAATTACAGCATCATTGAGGTACAGCAGATGATATAGAATGAGTGACATGTTCAAAGATGCCAATATTTCAAAGAGAAAAGAATTAGATAAAAGCAAAAATGAAAAGCAAAGATGACACCTAGATCAGGTATTTTCAGTACTGAAGGTGAGGCAGGGACAAAGAACAGACTCTACTTCCGAGAGCTGCAGAAGTGACCTCAGAAACAGCCAGAATAAAAAGGAGACATGAATATTTAGAGAACAGGTACAGGATTTAGGGCAATTTACTGATGACCATTCTTAAATTCCAGAAGATACAGAAAAAGGTGTTTTTGTTGGTTTTTTTTTTTTTTCCAGTAAACTGTGATTTGCCCATTTCTTGACAGAAAACGAATGTTGTCGTCAATTGTGAAAGTTCTTAATGCATTAAGGATATTAACCAGGCCATTTTGTGAGCCATTTCAAATGACAGCCTACCTTGAAGTTTTGCGTGTGAGATTTCGCGACTGAGTACTGCTCATTCCTATTTAAATATTTAGTCTCTCTGAAATTATTTTGGTTTATGTAAGGTAACTAGATCCCCTCCTTCCCCCCTCAGGTGTGTTATAAATGTACTTCCATGCCATAAGCAAGCTGTGCAGGGACAGTTTTGAGGAAGGCCCCAAAGACTTTTATGTTTCCCCATACCTCGCCCCAGAGCTCGAGGTAAGGCTGGCTTCAGGGACATGTAGCCTGCAAGGTCCCACAGGGACTTGTGCTCAGAAGTCTCCTGCTTGAGTTAATGCTCTACTGTCTATCTCTGAATTTGTAATAAGGGGCCCTGACTTTTTCATTTTACATTGGTCCCCACAAATTACACATGCAGTCCTGCCTGAAGGTTCTCACCCAGGCCTGCCCTACCCTTGACAGGCGAGGTCCAGACAGAAAAAGTGTAATTCCACAAGTTCTACAGCCAGTTAGTGGAGAAAGAGAAAAGGAAAAAAAAAAAAAAAAAAAAAAATCAGGATTATAATGTAATCTTCTAAGCTATTTAATGTTCTTTTTACAAAACTATGTTCTGCCTGCAAAAGTATTCTGAAAAATCACATCATTAAATATTCTACAACCTACGGTGTCAATTTTGAGTGACAAGGATTAATCTACATGTGTACATTTGGAATTTTTTAATTTTGTTACACTATGGTCACATATTTTATAATTCTCTTCACTGAGCCTGGGGTCACAGCAGCAGGAAAAAAAATCTACTCAAGGACTCTATTATCAGTAGCCCAGCTGAATGTCAATCTATTAATGGAAGTTGACACATAAATTACAAAAACAAGAGATTTTTATAATCCCAGCAGGGATTATAAATGTTTTGTACAGGGAACTATAAAAAAAAAAAAAAACAACCTTGGAAATCGAGTCTACACAAAAGGCATTCATCCTCAACTAATTTTGCATAAAATTAAGGACAGGCAGCAAACACCACATAGCTTCCCATCCATCCACCTGTGTAAGCTGTTAGTTTGTCACAAAGCTATCACACTGGATTTCTAACAAGGCCTCAAATTATACTAAACACCCTGACTAGCTTTTCAATGAGGACACTTCTGAGATCACCTAATGTACTGGGAGGAAAAATATCTGCCACCTGAATAACATAACATATAGTATACTGCTCAATGGATAAAATTTTCCTAACACTCTTTATCCAACACCTGATAGAAAATGTACATTTTCCAAAGGAAAATAATGAAGACCAAGGGCAACTATGAACACCACTGCATTAGTGAATGTGCATAAATCGTAGGGAAGAAATTCCACAATAAGCCTACCTGGGAATAAAAATCAAGATGCACAGTTAACCGGGAAGATATTTAGTTCATTGTAATTTAAATGCCTTAAATCTAAAGTGGGAGCTCTTTTTTCTGTTTGATACACAGCTAATTTAGAGTTAACAAAGCCAATCCTTAGAATTGTCCCAGAAAGTGCAGGAAAAGCCACCAGGTGGCAGAATTTCCCGAGCGGCGGAAAAGCAGTTTGCTACACCAAGAATTGACCAGAAGGTGGCAACATATCCTCAGTTTCTCAGTACCAACAGATCAGCATGGTCTTAGTTTGAGGCTTTTCCTACACTACATAAATGAAAAATACACATTTCAAACATCTGTTTTATACAAGGAAGCTTTCGTTTCCTTACATTCTGAATATTGATCTGTAGTTCCATTTTGTAGTGATTGAAGTCTTTGGCAAGTTCATGGCCCTGATGATAGAAAGTAAACATCCCCTGAAAAAATGACAGCATCTAAGACAAAGGGAAAAAAGAGATATTAGCACACACACATACTCACACACACATACACACACAAAAAAAAAAAAAATCTGGGGAAAAAAGAATCATATAAACAGCCAAGTTTCTCCCTCTCATCTCACTGTTATCCTGCTGAAGTAAAGTAATTAAAAGGAAGTCACTAGTATTCAAGTAAATCCAAGTGCATAGTATTGATTAATTGGTCTTTTTGGAAAACCATGCTTTTTTCTTAAATATCAGAGCAATTAGTCAATTTTTTTAGTATGCTCTATAGGAAAAAATGGAATTCTAAGTCACTGGTTTGTCCTTTTTAGTCAAGAGAAACCCAATATTCATTTATAACTCAAACCTTACCACTGCAGGTTGATACAATCTATAAGACAGTAAAATCACAGAATTAAAGAGCTCAAGACATCCAGTGGAGTGCAGCCTCTGGGTCTGGTTGACAAGGATGTTCAGTGCCTTGCCGGGGGCAGACACAGGCCTGTAATTAAACCCTTCCTTTTCTCCCAACTCCCAACCTGCCCCTCTTAATTAGAGGGCAGCTGCTTCTGCCCCACATGTGAGTAAATCTAAAGTGAGCAGAAATGATTTGGGGAGAAACTTAAGGAAATCCTGAAGTTCCTTTTATTCAGAATGTCACAAAGAGTAATGGTTAGGAATTTGGGGTTCTGATATCAAATGCCCAGCAGGGTCAGTTTCCAACTTCGGCAATGGCTTATTGGGGAACTTGGGTGAATTAATGAAACTTTCTCTACTTTGTTTCCTTATTTGCTACGTGGGATAATAAAAATACCTTCTCATTGAGTTAGTGCATGGAATGAATGAGTACAGTACACTACTCAGAACAATGATTTGAACAATGACTGAGCATTGTAAATGCCCAATAAATGCAGGCCATTATTATTTCACATAAAAAGAAAGCTTTAAGGAGGTTTAATTTTTCTATAATTGTTTAATTTAGATTAATTCTATTACCCCAACTAGATCATAGCTCCATGAATGCTAATTTTGAATCATTACTTGGTTATTCTTTTGTTTCTAAAAATCATACACACAATGGGTAGATTGTATAAGATATGAATTACATATCAATATAACTTTTTAAGAAAAGAATAGCACACAACAAAAGTCCAGATTAAAATTAAAATGAATCTTGAGAACCATGAAATCCAGTGTTTGTCAATTTTTTGCTAAAACCCACATTATGAAATATCCTTTATATTTTGACAAGACATATATTCATATATATGCCCACATGTAAATATGTAAATAACCAAAGATGTTAAAAACATCTCTATAGTTACAAACAAAAATCATGTGCTTCTCATGTAAGTATAAAGAAATGCTAAAGTAACTCACAAAACTGTTTCAAATGTTCCACACACTGGTTCTCAGATTGCCGTAAGCATTGGAAGTGGTGTTAGAAATCATATTACAAATAATTGTTTAAAGTACCAAACTTTAAATTGGTATACTTGCTTTAGAAACAAACCTGAGTAAAGATTATCCCATGAACAACCCCCTTTCACTCATAGTCTAATATAAATTCTTTCAGAGGGATTTTTTAAAGGGTGGAGCTACAACCAAGATGATAGAAATTGCACCTAGTTGCAGTCCTTGAGCTCACGTAGCAACAGGAATAATATTCATTATGTGCTTCTGTGCGACACAGTTGAGAACCAATGACTTAGAGGCAATGTCTTGATTTCGTGGCTATCTGTGTCTGCCCTTTTCAATTTATGTCTTGCTTCATGTTTATGCACTACAGCCTGTAAGAACCATAAATTAGATCTAGGAAGAAAAATTATTTCTATTATGTCACAAAAGTCTGCTAGCAAACAACTTGATGGAATACTCACAGGTTCCACAAACTCAAACTTCTTTCTCTCTTGGATTTCCTGAAGCTTACATACATATTCAAGAGACAGTTCATAAAAGTGCTGCCGGTTTTGCTCCACCTGGATATCTGCCTATGTTAAAATAATTCAGGTTAGTCACAAACTGGAGGTAGTGAGAAGTGAAACTCTGTAACAGAGGTCGGCAAAATACAGTTGTCGGGCCAAATATGTCATGTGGCCTGTTTCTGGTAAATAAAGTTGTATTGGAATATAGTCATAGCCTATTCGTTTATTTATTGTCTGTGGCTACTTTCCCGCTACAAGAGCGGAATTGAACAGTTGCAACAGGGACCTTATGGTCCACAAAAATCTAAAATATTTACTATCAGATTCTTTGCAGAAAAAATTTGCTGACCCCATCTCTGTAAGTTGAGCTTGACCTCCAAAGATTGAACATCAAGCAGGCTCTCCCCACAACCATGACTGACACCCAACGTGGATGAATCACATACATAGAGTCACAATCACACAAACATCATTTCCATGAACAAATCCTCTAAGAATAAAGTCTGCCTGAGAGAGAGGGTTGGAGCAACGCCAGTCACTGCAGACTTAGGGAGTGATGGCAGCAGGTGGGGAAGCAGCCGCCAGGGCAGCATCTCAAGAACCTGGCTCCCAAAGGCGGGCCAGGGCTGGCTGCCCATCTGCGCGCAGTCACGGCCCTCACAATGTCTGATACCCTGGGAGTGAAGGGGGCACCAGCTGGTCAGGAGACGAACCCCAAAAGAGGTTCCAGCTTAGCTTGCTGGCCTAACTAGGAAGGAATTGGGGGAAGAGCACGATTCCACAGAGGAACAGTGGAGAAAGAATTCTCATCCTAGAAACTACTCCTATAAGGCATTGTGTAAGTATTTTTCCTAACTTAGCTAATTTTACTCTTAAAGGTGTTTATCTATGCATTTCTCCAGAGAGGATATATGAATGGCCAATAAGTACATGAAAAGATGCTCAAGATGGCTAATCATTAGAGAAATGCAAATCAAACTCACAATGAGATACTGCTTCATATCCGTTAGGATGGCCACTATCCAAAAAAGATGATGGAAGAAGGAAGAAAGAAAAAGGAGAAGAAAATAAGGGGCATCAGTGACGATATGAAGAAACTGGAACCCTTGTGCACCGTTGGTGGGAATGTAAGATGGTGCAGGCACTGTGAGAAACAGAATGAAGTTTCCTCAAAACATTAAAAATAGAATGACTGTATGATCCAGCAATTCAACTTCTGGATATATACCCAAAGAATTGAAAGCAGGGACTCAAACAGATATTTGTGTACCCATATGCACAACATCCAAAAGGTAAAAGCAATCCAGTTGTCCATCAAGAGATGAATGAATAGATATCAAAATGCGATATTGGCCGGGCACAGTGGCTCACGCCTGTAATCCTGGCACTCTGGGAGGCCGAGGCAGGACGATCACTTGAGCTCAGGAGTTCGAGACCAGCCTGAGCAAGAATATGACCCCATCTCTATTAAAAATAGAAAAAATTAGCCAGGCGTGGTGGTGTGCACCTGTACTGCCAGCTACTCAGGAGGCTGAGGCAGGAGGATTGCTTGAGCCCAGGAGTTTGAGGTTGCTGTGAGCCAGGCTGATGCCATGGCACACTCGCCCATGCAGCAGAGCGAGATTCTGTGTCAAAGGAAAAAAAAAAAATGTGGTGTATGCATACAATGGAATATTATTCATCCTTAAAAAGGAAGGAAATTTTGACACGGGCTACACCATGGATGAGCTTTGAGGACATTATGTTAAGTGAAATAAATTAGACACAAAAAGACCAATACTGTAGGATTCCACTTATAAGAGATACTAATAATAGTCAAATTAATAGAGATAGAAAATAGAATTGTGATCACCAGGAGCTGGAGTGAAAGGAAAATGGGACGTTATCGTACAGGTACAGAGTTTCATTTTGGGAAGATGAAAAGTTCTGGAAATGGACGGTGGTGATGGTTGCACAACAGTGTGAAGTACTCAATGCCGCTGAACTGTACACTTGAAAATGGTGAAAATCATAAATTTTTCAACCAAAATGTGTTAATTTGGAGGGAGAAATGTATTGAACATGTAATAAAAAATTTTAACATCAAATGCTTTAAGTAAAGTATTTAAATATAATAAGAGTGGTACTAAGCTAAAATGAGACTTTCTACGTAACGCTCCTCAAAATTATAATATTTTTGCGCCTCTAATAACCAGAGTTTGGTAGTTCAGCCTCCAGCAGTCCATTGGCACAACTCCCAGCAAAAACACTGTAATTTCATTGGGTATTTAATGAAATGAAGACAGGAGCAGGGTGGTTTCTTCATGTTATTACTAGGAAAGGCCCTTCAAGAAAATTACACCAGATCTATCGAGCTGGTTTTGTCTTTTAGTGGAGTCTCTCTCCCGGTTGTTCTTGTGACTGCAACGGCCCTTGCGTTGCAGGTCAGCCTCTATCCCCAAACCCTCGACGTTCTGAGAATCCAGAACAGCTGAGCCATGTGCTTCATCAGTAAATCACCAGAATCCCTGGGATCCTCGACAGCCCTAAGGTACAACAATGCCAGGGACATCCACAGCGTGCCTAGGGGCACAAAATGATTTCCTTCACCCCGACCAAGTCTAAAAGGCCATCCCTAAACTTCTGCTGACACCAGGCAAAAGTTATTAGTTTTTAACAAACAGTTTCAATTTGATGATCATCTAATTTCCGGCCATTCTTGCCGTAAATGTGCATAAGAGAGTAGATCAGTCTCGTGCAAAGTTATTCAAAAAATCTATTTCTCTAGTCATATTTATACTGACATATTATCATTTGGCTACTCGGGAAGGAAAAATAGACTTTAAAAATCAACAGGAATGGAGTTTTCTCAAACATCCAATACTTGTCATAGTACAAATGTAAAGCAGAATTTAGGGATGTAAATAAAAGTAGAAGCTACTATGCCCTATAAACGTAGAACTGTAACAGCAGGTCCTAACAGAGTACCAAAATAGCCGGCATGGTATGCTACAATGTCTCCTCTCATTTTCATTTGAAGCAACAGAGAATGAATTATACAAATTTCTATACCTTTGTTCAGTAGTATTCTCTGCAGCCTTTATTAATCACTTGAGCACTTAAGTCACTGAAGATTAGCAATACATTAGCCACTGCCAAAAGTAATGAATATCCAAATCTAACTTTTTCCCCTCTTAAAAATCATTCCCCCTTTTAAGGCCTTCCCTCTTACAAAAAAAACAAAAAGCCTGTTTCAAGTGGGAGTTTGTATGTTTGTAAAGAGCAAACAGAGCAAGACAGGAAAGTATATGTAATTTAAATGAAACTGAAATTATTTGATCTTTCCAAATTTCTGATTTGGAGTTTAATTATCTTAGGGATTGATGCAATTGCTGAAGCCCTAGCTCACTGTGCAAGCATCTTCACACTTGTTCATTCGATAAATATATATTAAGTACCTACCTATTCCCTGACAGGTACTGTTCTGGGCATTGGGGATAGAGTACTGAATAAAACGATGTTGTTGCCTTCAAAGGGTTTAAATTCTAGTGGCAGAAGCCATGTAACAAATACGTAGTATGTCAAATGGTTATAAGAAATATGAAAAAACAGTAAGCAGAGTGAAGGGGACATTCTAAATAAGATGGCCAGGGAGAGCTTTGAATAAAGTGACCTCCGAGAAGGGAGTATTTTGGAAGAATACCTGAAGGCATAAGGCATGTGAATATGGGTTTTAAAAAAACATACTGAGCAGAAGGAAGAACAAACACAAAGGCCCTTAGCAAGGAGTACGTATGTTGGCCCCAGGTGGGGTGGGTCACAGAGGAACCTGTGGGCCCCGGGGCCTCTTGAGGTAGCCATCGGGAGAAGAGAAGGTCACAAGAAGTGACGCATTCTGAGCATATTCTGGAGCTAAAGAAAACATATGCTAATGGACCAGATGACGCCAAAGATTTTTGTGTAAGCAAAGCTTAAAATGAGATACCTAATTAGAGAGTGAAGTGGAGATGGAAATTTACTTGGGGAATTGGAAATCCTCTTTAGGATGCCTGAAAATAGAGATAAAAGAGAACAGAGGTAGGAAACTGCTAGCATGAAGAGTGGGACCTATAAAAGCAACAGCTTTCATTTCAAAATTGACAGAGGGTGGGAGATGAGGGAGACAAGGGGATGATGTAATAATTGCATGGTTCTCTGCATAACACGGAACAAGGAGAGAATGGAGCTCTACCTACGGTACTGCAGTGAGGATTAAGTGGTATAAAAGCTCCATTCTCTTTTATGAGCTGTGAAGTGCCATCCAAATGTCACTCAAAGGAATTAGACAAAAAAAAGTCACATGTGAGTAACACCAAACCAACACCCCCCCCACACACACACACCCTTTGCAACTAAATATTTGACTTTAAAAAATAACCCAGGTTTATACTAGAGTCAATGCTGTTGATGTCTTTTTGATGAGACTTCAATAAATGTATATCATAGTAGTACATTATGCCCAGATTCTTTATGTGTTTAAAAACAAACAGGTTGGGGCATCACAATTTTGTGGACTGAGACAAGATCCTAACAACTGCAGACAGCATTATTTTTAATAAAAGCATATGTTCCAAATTGTCAACAATTCAGTTGCTATTCAAGTGTGTAAGAAAAATAAATGGCAGCAGATTTAGTAAGAAATAGAAAGAGAAAATGAAAGATAAGACATAAATTCCTTTCTCCTTACAAAAATGTCCCTCCAAAATAAATAAGTCTATTAACACAAGTAAAACAGATGCTCTCTTTCCAATGAAGCTGAACCTCCTGGGTCCTCAGCGTTAAATAAGATTAATGCTGCCTTCACATAAAGGCAAAATGGTATATGAGCTTATTAAATTCAATTCATTTCCTCAAGAACTCTTGAAAGCCAATTAATGGGTCTATTCTCACAAATAATATATCTGCTCTTCACTAATGCTAGTTAAAATTATTGTTTCTGTGAAAAAATACTCAGAACCAAGAATTTTACTTCTATAAATCCATACTGAATTCCATATTCAATCACTTTAAGATATATTCATTATTTTTTGTCTTGTTTCACAAGAACTTTTTCTTGATTTATGACAAAAACTGTTCCCTTTTTTATCTCTATATAATGCCAGATGAAAAGTTTATGAAAGTAAAGCACATTTTTTAAAAAGACATGTATTGCTTATTAAATTTTGGAAACAAAAATAAAAAGAATACCTCTTGTAAATGTGAGTCTTTCTTTTTCGCTGATAAATTCAAATGTTTATCAATTGTACTATAATTCTTTTCTGTCTCTTTGTCAAACTTCTTTTTTTCTTCCTACAAATCAAAAAAAAAACAGACAACTCTGATTAAACAGAAAAAAATGCATATAGTTAATCCACTGGGAAGCTCAAAATATGAAAAATATTTGAAAATAAAATACCACTGAATGTGATGAAGCTATCTAAAAAACATATCTATACCCAGCTTACTGCTTATTAATCATCAAGACAGCATTAGGATTGAAAAGACACTTTTCTCTTTTCCTTTAATGGACTTTTTCCCAAGCCTATGTTATTTTTCAACTCTTCATACCTATCAGTATTAAGAATTAGTGCTATGTCACTCATCCCTCAGAGAAAGAAAAAAAATACATAAAAAGAATTTAAGCTTAAAAAAGCAAACTTGCTCCAGATTTTGGCATAGAAATGGAATTCATTTAAAATGTAGTAAGTTTTTTCTAGATAAAAAACTCATAATACACACTGTTAGAAAAAATATCTTGGGAAAGATATTCTTCCCTAAAGATCCAGTATTAATATGGATTGAGTATCGTTTCTTCGAAATGCTTGGAATCGGAAGAGGTTCGGGTTTCCAATTTATTTTTAATATCTGCATATACATAATGAGATATCTTGGGGATGGGACCCAAGTCCGAACATTAAATTCTCTTATGTTTCGTATACACCTTATACACATAACCTGAAAATAATTTTATACAATATTTTTATTTTTAATAATTTTATACATGAAACAAAGCTTATGTGCACTGAACCATCAGAAAATAAGGGGTCAGGTGTGGAATTTTCCACTTGCAGTGTCATGTCAGTGGTCAAAGTTTCAGAGTATTGTAGATTTCAGGTTTTCAGATTAGGGATACTCAAACTTGTATAACAGTAAGATCCTCTGACCATAAATGTCATGTACTTCCTCAAAACTTACCAGTGATTTCTTTCTTTCTTTTTTTGGAGATAAGAGTCTTGCTTTGTTGCCCCGGCTAGAGTGCAGAGGCGTCATCATAGCTCACTACAATCTCAAACTGCTGACCTCAAGCCATCCTCCTGCCTTGGCCTCCCAGAGTGCTAGGATAACAGGTGTGAGCCACCATACTCAGCTGATTTCTGTAACACTATTTAGAATATGTGGGCCGGGCGTGGTGGCTCACCCCTGTAATCCTAGCACTCTGGGAGGCCGAGGCGGGTGGATCGCTCAAGGTCAGGAGTTTGAGACCAGCCTGAGCGAGACCCCGTCTCTACTAAAAATAGAACGACATTATATGGACAACTAAAAATCTATATAGAAAAAATTAGCCGGGCATAGTGGCGCATGCCTGTAATCCCAGCTACTTGGGAGGCTGAGGCAGTAGGATCGCTTAAGCCGAGGAGTCTGAGGTTGCTGTGAGCTAAGCTGACGCCACGGCACTCACTCTAGCCTGGGCAACAAAGTGAGACTCTGTCTCAACAACAAAAAAAAAAAAAAAAAGAATATGTATCAATCGGTCAACAGGGCCTAAAATAATATTGATGTACTATAATAGTACTGAGATCCTTTGGTTAACATCACAAACATTTCTCAAGTCCTGCCTAGAAATAGTACACATGTGCTTTCCTTTTGCTATAGAAGCTTTTTAAGAAAACAAGTAGCCAAATTTTTAAATGCAGAGAAGACAGACTTATCCCCCCCCAAAGCTGCTTGCCAAGGTGGTAGATATTTAATAAATATTTTTGAGTATCAATGAGAACACACTATGTCCTCATGCTGTCCAATGTTTCCATTAACTTCAAACTCTTCCTAACTCTCCACAGCCCTGAAAAGGAACATTTTCTTTTCTATTTTCCAACTTCTATTTTCTAAAGCAGAAATAATGAATTATTCCAGCCTTTTCTGGCATGATTTTTTTTTTCCTATCAGGCAAAGAGATTAAAGGAAGCATGTTAATTCTCTATTTATTTATATTTAACTTTCACCCACCCCCACTACATGGGACCATGAAAAGCTGGTTTCGGAACCCAGGATAGGATGTCCTCTGCCAGGTCATCTAAAGACCCTCAATTAATCCCCACATTGATGGAGAAGAGACTCAGCAACCAGGGTTTCTACTCCGAATCTAATTACCAACTAGCTAAACACCTTCGCAAAAGACCACCTGACAACACAGAACCTAAGTTTACAAAAAGATCAGGGATTTCCTTGTACTAGCTCGTTCTTAGACCCTATCCTAAAATTCTGTGATCCTATGGTTCACCTACGTGTAAGAAAGTAACAAAAAAAAAGTAGGCAGTTTTATTTTAACCTCTTTCACATAGCAGTGACCCTTTTGTTAAAACAAAAGGACTTTCTTTTTCTCTACGCCCTAAGTTTTTCTTCATTTACAATTATTTCATAAAAATCTAGGGTGTTAGTGCTACATGGTTCCTCTCTTTTCTGCTTTTCATTATTATACTCTTCAACTATTTTAATGACTAACAGAAAATAAACTATAACAAATACATGCCCAATACCTAAAAATGTCCACTATATAAAAAGTTGGTATTGTGGAGCGCACATGGAACTAGGTGTCAGAAGACTCAAGTTCTAGCTCTGGCCACCCATTACCCTGCGACTTTGTACCAGGGTCACAGCATTCTCTCAGCATCGGTTTCTCAGGTTTAAACCGAACAGGAATGGAAGTCGTGCCTGTGCACCGACCACAGATTGCTGCAAAGCAGGATCACACAGTAAGAAATGTTCACTCTCTTTTCAGACCAGCACTTACCAGGTATATGAAAACATTTTTACTCCCTTATTCGATGTCATCTGAGTCACAGAAAGGGACAAAGGAAGGAGTGATGCTGAAATCAGCAGTCCAAACACCCAGCACACACAGCAATGTGTGTGTGGAAATTAACATGTGGGTAAAGTTGGGTAGGAGAGAAAACTGGAGACATAAAGGCTTTGTGAAATAAAGAATTTAGCCAAGAAACAACATTACACCCACCAATTTTAGAACAGAAACACATTTGTTCCTATGTGGTATAGCACTGTACAAATGCTGCTGTGTTTTGTTTTTGAATCTTAAGACTTAGATAATTATTTCTTCTTGCATCTGTTCTTATTGTCATTATAAAGTATTATTGTTTCTTTGTGCTCCTATGATTTCTTGTGCTGAAATAATGCAAATTTTAAAGGAGACTGTTCACGTAGCATTCAATAAAGAATGGAGTTTTTTCCCCCCTAACATTGTATTACAGGAATTATGTAATATAAATTCAGCAACGTAGTCCAAATAGTTCCATCAAGATCAAGTTCAATACCATGTGAAAGTTATTCTTATAAATCAACCATTACAAACTCATGTAAGTCTGGGCCAGGCAGTACTCTAATGAATGGGGCAGGGTGGGAGAGAAATGCAATGACGAGTGCTTGGGCCACGGCAAACCAGAGAGCCCCGTCTGCTCTAGAGGGAAGACGGCCATCACTCAGCTCCAGCAGGCTTTGCCATGTGGGAAGACGGGCCCAGTACCTAGGCTGTGTCTTCTGATTTTTCTGGAACAGCTGAAAACCCAATGATTTTTAAATGGTGGCAACAATTTCTTTTTATTTCAACAACCTCAATAAGCCAAACTAAATGTTTATAGGTTAAATATGACTCACAGAAAGCTTGTAATCCACAATAAAATTGCACATGCAAAAAAAACCCCAAAACCATAAAAAAGAGCAACTACGGAAAACAACATAATGGGTCAAATAAGATATACGTTGTATAAATGGTAGAGAGAATTCATGAACCTAAAAACCACAATTCAAATAACCAGATCTTTCGAATACCATTAGAAGTAAAAATATATTGTCACCACAAATCACTGGCTTAAAAAAAAGAAAATGTTATTCAACCAATGGTGCTGGTACAATTGTTTAACTACTAGGAAACAGAAAGAAAACTCCACCTCGTACCAAAATTAATTCCAGATGTAATGAAAGAGTCACCAGTAAAAAATGAAGCCAAAGAAAAGAGAATATTTTCATCAGATCTCAGGACACAGGAGGACTTATTCTAAGCAAGAAAGAAATGGAAGAAGCCATAGTACTTCTAAATATCAAAAAATATGCAATAATCAAGCTAAAAGGCAAACAACAAAGGGGGGGAGTGCAACCAATAAAAGTAAACATTCTTAACACATAAAAATTCCTCATTAAGCAATTTTTTGCTAAAAGCACACATTAATACTTCCATTGAGAAATGGATAAAGAACATAAAGGAATCAGAAAAGTTTGAATATAATTGTGAATTGCCCATTTTTCTATAGGGTGCTAGACTGTTTTGTTTTACAAGAGGGGAAGAAGTTTTTAAAAGTTGCTAGATGACTTTTGAATTTTCTGTATTTTACAATTTTCTTGGATGCAGAAATGAAAAAGGTTTATTTTTGAGCTATAAACATTAAATAATATTTAGTGGTTGACTGGTCTAGAATTTAAATACAGCAGGTCCTTAAGTAACATCCTTGTGTTACAACACCGATAAGAAAAAAAAAAAAAGGAAAATGGATTCCCAGCGAGGGTCCCTGTCTGTGTGAGTTTTCTGCAGGTACTCTGGTTTCCTCCCACATTCCAAAGCCGTGCACATGAGGTGACCGGCGTGTCTACAGTCCCAGTGTGAATGCATGTGGGTGTGAGATGGCATCTTGAGCTGCTGGGAGAGGGTCCTGCCACCCACAACCCTGAACTGGAATAACTGGGTAAATAATTTTTCTTGTTTTTATCAATCTTTCTTCAATGTATGTGCAGCTCACATTCATTTCAATGTTTAATATTAGAAGTTTGGTGATATTTTTTGACCAGAAATATGCTCTAAGAACTTAACTCTTTATCTCAATTAACCTACGGGAAATTGGCTCTGTAATCAGTTTCACTGAAAGTTCCAGTTTCCAAGAACCTATCAAAGATGTTAGGTGCAGGCTCACTGTGCTTTTCTTAAGAGATTCCAACTCTTTCCCTACCGCACACACAGCCAACAAGATTCACACTGCATGTCATAGAAGCAGCAGGAATGCTTTTTAAAACCCAATCCTGTCTATCCAAGCTAACCAGAGTGCTGTGATCCCTGGTCGGCCAACATTCTCCAGCCCAGGTGAATCCCCCTCTTCTATGAGGCACCCCCTCAACTCTCCAGTGGGGGGCAGCACCCTGCCTCAGTCAACTCCTGACCTACACCAATGTCATCTATTCCTACTTGACACTTCATTTGCCTTTTCCAACCCCACTCCACCCTTTCTTTTAAGCTCCTACCAGCTCTGAAGAGATGAGAATTCAGCTTCTATCCCTACAGAGCACTTGACTCCACATCCAGTAGGTACCCAGGTGACATCTGTCAGAGGACAAGTGAACCAGCCAGCATAGAACTGCAGTGGCACCAACCCCAGGAGCCACCATCGGATCCTGCTCGGTTGCTCCAGAGTCACCAAACCAGCACCTTAGCACTATTTGGCCAGAAAGGTCATAAGCCACAGTGCTCAGTCAGGGCACCCCTGAGCCCAGCATGCAGAGAATGGACAAAGACCTGAGCAATTCTTGCCTGGCAAGCTGAGAGGGAGCAAGTCATAAATGGGATAATCCAACAATTGCAACTGCATAAGCCAGGCCCCACACTAGACACTTGGAGTACATTATCAAATTCACTTAATTCTCACAATAACCTTCTGAAACAGGTGTCATTAGTCTCATTTTACAGACCAGGAAACTGAGGCTTAGAGGTGTTAAGTAACTTGCCCCAAATCACATAGCTAATTAAATCACCAAAAAAGGATTCAAAGCAGGAAGAATCAAGTCTTCCTGAAAAACTCTCCAGTGCTCCAAAGCTCAGATGGTGGGGTACATTCCAGGGCACCTATGCTTCTTCCTATTATGGCACTTATCACCGTATTTTTATTGCCTTTTTTTTTTTTTTCTTTTTTGACAGTCTCACACAGAGCTGCTAACTTCTCGAAGATCAGCTGGTATTTTAGTTCACAGTTACATCCGAAGACCTCTCACACTATGCCATATAATAGGCACTAATAAGTGTTTTCTTACTAAGTGGAAAAAAATGTAATTGAATCAACATTATTTCTGCTTTACGAAACATAATTTGAGAAATTATTCAGACAGGTTTGTTTTTTTGCCCATATTTTGCAGTCACTTACGGAATCTTGGGAAGTCAGTGTTTATTAAAAATGTGTTCATTAGACATGGTCTTTGAAAGCAATTTGGGGTGAAGGTCTGGTAATGGGCTTAGGTGATAAGGCATGAACTATAAAATGAGCATTTGTTAACCTGCTGCTTAAACTTTTTTATTCTATTGGGTAGCATTAGAACGGGCTCCTTCCAAGGTGGCGTTTGGGCAGACTCTGTTGTCAATACAGCTAACTGCATCCACTTGCATTTGCTTGCTGCTGCTTGCCCGAACTCACATTTTCACTACTTGATTGGTCAACTGTCTGAAAGAGCAACTTTAAATTCTCCCACTGTAACTCTTACCGTGTTCTGGTATCTCAGAGTTTTTACTCAATCTACTTGGCTCTTGTATTGTTTGGTACCTGTGTTAGTTTCCTGGAGCTAAATCTACTTCTGATGAGTGATGGCGAACCAAGAAAGTACTCTGGGACACTTGATCATGAACGCCAAGCTCCTCAGGGGACGTTCGAGAGCTTCACAAGGAGGTAAGGACTGTGCTAGGCCTTGAAGGAATCTGAACGGTCACTAGATGTGATGCTTCAGGGAACAAGCTGTGTCCTGCTACAGCAAATGGGCTTCCTCAACACAGATTAGAGCCCAGCCAGCGTGAGAGAAAATGCAGCAGAACCTCCAAAGTGGAGATATAAGCCCAAAGCAAACAGGTATGACTCAAGGAGAACATACCCAAACAGAAGCCAAACAGAAGAAAAAAATTCCTGGGGGCTTTTTTAAAAATCCGATTTACAAAACCACCTAGCGGCTTAGGTTCCTTTAAACCACAGTTAAACATGTAATCAGGCCTTCGGAAAACAGAGAAAGCAAGAGTACAGGGAACTGAAAGAGCTTCGGTGCAAGGCAGATGGTACGACAGTACCAGATGGGGAAAAGGAGAAGAGGAAAGAGAAGATTAAAATGTTGACCGTGACATCTAAAAATTCTGATGTGGTCAACTTTTAAAGACATTTTTTCATCACCACATGAAAACTGTTTTATGTTGTTTTCTTAAAAAAACCTCTTCAACCTAAGACAATAAAGGTCTTTTCGAAGTATCTAAGATTAACCAAAGGAAACAAGATTGTGTGCTTGTCCAACTATGAATGAGTATTTAGGAAGCGCAGATGTAGAAAGTAAACAAATACCCAAATTAAAACCCTTTCTGGTTCTTCTAGAATTATCGGTGGAATAGGTTATCTATTTATACCTTACACAGTATGGCAGGGTGGAGGCTGGTAGAAAATAAATGAAGGAGAATCTTCTCTCTTAAAGATTTGACAATCTAATGGAAGATTCCAGTGTTTATGTATCATTATGTAACATAATCACCTCTCTCGATTGTTTATGATGATACATGAAAACTGCCAGTGAAAAAGGGCTTCTCCCTACGACCCACAACGATCGGCTCCTCACAGGTAACATCTCTAGGTATGACAGCTGACACACATGCTGTGCTGAACAGGACTGAGGGATGAACCCTTCCTGAACGTGAAGCCAGAACAAAGAGGGATAAAGAAATGGAACTTCAGAATAGAATTTGATCACTCAATAGCTCAAAGCATAGACTAAACTACTGAAGTCATTTCTCCTTCTAGAAGGACAATTTATTTTGCAAGTTGCTTTGCACAATATCCTCTGAACAAGTACAACATCAGAAGCTGGCAAAGTCTGGGGTGAGGAAAAAGGAGTCAATAGAAGATTTGAGGTCAGAAATTTATAAAACCCAGTAGGGTGGATGGCAAATAAAAAGAAAATATGCGTATTAACTCACACTCACTTTTCATTTCCATAATATAATCTTCACACATACTCCCACCATCCAATTCAAATAAGAAAAATAAGAAATGGATATTGTTTACATGCAGTACCTGCCAATGAAATGTTAAAAGAGACAGAACCAGTATGTTCAAACTTTAAAACGGCTTAAGGAGACATAATCAGAGAAAAGAGAATCATAAAACTACAAAAGAGAGTAGTCAGATCCCCAAGTCCTTCATTTTACAGATAAGAAACCAAAGCCAATTACTTGCTCAAAGTCACGGAGGAGAGACCTGACCTCCAACCCCTGCTGCATGGCCAGAGGTTCCAGCTGCTTGCAGCTCAGCGAACAATCAAAGGAAGAAGGGGTCCGGCTGGTGCTCCACCGACCTCCCACTGTCCCTAAGGCCTGAACCTCAATTCAGAGCCCTTCATGAACAATTTTAAAGTATAATATTACACCAAAAAGAAAGGTTTACTATTTTAACAAATCACTTAAAGGAGAAATAATCCCGTAAACAGCAACCAAAAAGCCAGAATTCTTTGAGTTCATCTGTGTAGTCACAGCTATTGAGGCTGTAATGTTTATTTGTACCAAGAGATTTGAATAGTTTCTTTTAGGAAGATAAAGAAAAAATTTCACAACCCCCAGCCATGTGGAGGGGAAAAGAAAAAAAGATACAAATATAAAAACTCTCCTCCCTACTTAAAATTGATGTTATTCTCTTCTCCTTGGGCCAAGCCAAAAATGGTCAACATCATGCAAATGTTACTTTTTCTCCCTCAAGTACATACTCAAAATTCAAGCAACATTGGTGGAAATTATTTCTCTGGGATAATTTCAAAGCTCTGACGGCAAACTTTAGGAGTTGCTAAATATATCCTAGGCTCCCTGTGGCAAAAGCACTGCATTATTCCTGGAAATCGTGGCTAAACCCCAGACCCCTGAGTGCAGAAACCCACGATTCACTCATCTTTGAATAACCAGCATAGTACTATACACAATACTGTAACAATACTGGCACATAGTAGAAGCTCAATACATTTTTGTTAAATGGAAAGAAATTACATCCCAGTAACTTAATATTCTCTTCCTAGTTTCACTGGCATCGTGCAGTAGCAGCACCTCTAATCTTAAGCACTATCACATAATGCCGCACTCCCCCATAAAACTGAGGTGTGCACGGAAATAACCGCACTGCCTGCAGTGATAAGATCCTTCTATTCAGAGTAAATGTGTTGTTTGGTTAGAGATATTTTTAAAACTCTGTATGGAAAGGTGTAGCCAAAGAAGATTACTAGAGGTTTTACTACCCTGTCCAGGTGTTTTTGTTTTGTTTTTAATCCCATATCCCCTAAAGGGGAAAAAGCATATTTAAAACACAAAACAACAGATGGTTTGCTCCAGCATCTCCTTCAAAGCTGCCAAATGTGAGTATAATGTACAATGAAGCAACAGAGGCATTCACGTTTTCTGTTTACAAGAATACTCAAATTAGACACAAACCTTTACGGCTCCAAGTTGCTCTTTTCTGAATTTTTCCAAGGGTTTAATCAGGGTTTCAGTTACACTTAATGCCTAGAGAACAAGAGTGATAACAAAAGAGCACAGTGTTAGCTTTCCAAAAAGGAAAAAATTAGTATTTCATTTCCCTCTTCCACTCCACCCAGAAATAAAATGAACAACACATTTAACTGCTTTATCTCACCCTGCCAATCCCTTCTCAACTTATTAAAGCACTAGAACTCCATAAATATTTTCAGGGAAGAGGAGGTGGGGCAGACGGCCAGGGAAATGTGCAACGCAGCCCCCACACCCAACAAAGGGGTCTATCACATTCATTAACAGAACACTTCTGTTTGAGATTGTTTTTTCCTCCCCCTCCTCAGCGATTTAAAATTCAATTACATTCCTTTATTGGTAATCAGACTACATTATGTAAAGAGCTAGGATTGTGGCTACTTGTTCAAATGCAAGCAGTCTGCTCTTCATTATTGAGAATTCCTCATGAGGATTAAAGGTGTATCAGCAGAGTACAACCACTGGAGGATCATGAAAAAGTCACAGCAAACACTGGGGCTTACAGGCAAACATTACACAAGGGAGGGCGGACGAGAGGAGCCACGCACAAACTCCAACCACAGCCACGTTCATTTCTGACACTGGTTTGGGGCTTTTCATGTTAAGCCACAAAATGCTAAAAATGCAAATAAAAGGGAATTGTCACCCAAGGAGAACATACTTAACAACAGTATGTTGGTGAGTAGTGGCTTCTTACCCTCTATTTTCCAGAAGAATAGAAATATCCAAAAGAGAAAAGAAAATCGCAAAATACTATTCAAGAATGTGCTATCTCTCTATGAAGGCGCCCCCAAAAAATCTAAGCTTAAAATTACAGAAATAAGTGACTTGGAATAGGAAATGATTCTTCATTTAACCAAAGGCTCCTTAGCAGTGTTTCACTGTGAGGTTTCTCCTAAAGAGACTGTTCTTACTGTAGGTAGGGAACACTCAACGCAGGTAGCACATTCAAGATGCACAGAGTGTGAACTTTCTGCCCCAGGCTGGACCCTGGGTTACACCCACTCCCACCTGGATAATATGTTACTTGGGTGTGAAAGAGCTCAAGCCACAGAGATCTAAAACAATGAATTAAGAGCAGCAACTGGCCAGGGGAAAGGGATCCATTTTCAAAATATGTTCATTTTATTCTCTCTACATGTTAGACCATGTCATCTATAATAATGGCAAACCAGAAAGTCCTACATCCTAAAGAACAGAGCGGGGACAAAGCCCCCCACGACAGGAATTCTGACCACCCAAGTAATACAGAATGCTCCAAGTTCCCCTTGGGAAAGCAGATACAAGAAGTTCTGCCATACATGTTCATGGTGATCCAATTTATACGTAATGTCTCACAAATTAATTTAAGGCACATTTTATATGAGTACCTGTGTCACTTCCTAAGGTTCCATATCTAGATCTGGCCTACTCGTGTTCCTGAACAAAGCCACATTAATAAGTCTTCCGTGAAGGATGGCACGCTCGAGAAAGAAGTCAGCCTAGCATTACATGCTGGGATCACAGAGGCCAGTACTGCTCAAGTTCACAGAAGGCAGGAGCAGGGAATCAAAATCACGTAAGTCTGAGCCCAGGCTTAATCGCCATACACTACTGCAATACGAGTACCAAATGGACCACTTCTCCACTCCAAGTAGCCATGAGTAAACTGCATAGTTCACAAAACAAGTATTTGCTGAGCATCCAATATAAGGTCATGGGGACAAACACAAGCAAAACAAACACAGACCCCTTCCCTGGTGGAAATTACTGTTCAGTAGGGAAAACATAGTCTGGATACACAGACACCTAAGGAAAAATGTATAATTGCAAATTCTAGTAATTCCTTCCAATGGGGAAAAAAGAGGGTGTGGTGAGGAATTGATTAGAAGAGGCATAAGGAGAAACGTGCTCACCAAAGTCGCGACATTAAAGCTAAGACCTGAAAGATGAGAAGGAATCCACAGTGCAAAGAGCAAGGGAAACTGTTTCCAGCCTGACACCAGTGGAGGAAAGGATGAAGGTGAAAAGGAGTTTAAGCATTCCAGGAAACGTCAAGAGGCCAGGACGGCTGCAGCATGAGGAACAATGAAGTGAACGGATTTGAGAGATGTTTGCAGACGGAATCAAAATAATGGGTGATGGACCAAATGTAGAAAAGGATAGAGATTTCCAGGATCACTCCAAGATTTCTGGCATGAACAACTGGATAGATAAGAATACTATTTGTTGAAACAAGACATTCTCGAGGAAAAGCAGCTAACATCACGCACTAAGGGCTCAAGTTAAATCTGAGATGCTGAGACCCCCCAAGATCTCAGTAAAACAGGCTGTCAGAAACATTAGGTACACAGCCTAGAAATCTAGATCAGAGAGAGAAATTTCACAGTCATCAGCTAGTAGATGGGGTTTGAAGTCATGAAAGCAGACAGGTACGATGTGGTAGAACAAAAAAGAAAGAAAATGTCCCAGATCAAGCACCTAGATCAGACAACAGAAGATCAGGAGGAAGAGACAGCAGTGGGACTGGGGAGAAGCTCCAGGGGCTGGAAGAAAGAAGGAAGGGGTTAGCTATGTGCGCTGCAGAGACGTTAGAGAAGGAATGAGACCTCCGCAACATCCACGGAAAGGTGAGAGAAAGAGCCGGGCTAGAGTCGATCTGTGACTGAAAGGTGAGAACATCTGGGGGCACAGCCCTTCTTCAGAAGGATGACCACGAAGGGCAGCAGAGAGGATGACCGCTGAAAGGGAACTCGCAGTAAAGTGAAGGCATGTTTCTTTTTTTCTTTTAAGATGAAAGATTGGTGTATAAGAGATGAGAGCACATCCACTAAATGCCCACGTGAGAGATGCAGCAAAGATGGCTCAGAGTCTCTCATGTGGAAAGAGATGGGAGGTTGGCCGCACACGGAGGGTGGCCTGCCACAGGAATAAAGCTCCTTCCCTCCTTCTCATAGGAAGGGAAGGAGAAAACAAGTGCCAATACCAATGGATTTGCAGACTTCATGAAAAAAAGCTGAGGGAGTTGCTACCAGATGGTTATTTTTTCCAGGAAGTACAAGACAAGGTCACTTACAGAGAGTTTGGGCATGGGAAGAGGTCTGAATAGAGAAGAGAATGCACCAAAGAATCATTACAAACAGAGGGTAGAGCACACCCTAGAGAAACATGAACATTCCAGGGCAGGGCTGAAGGCCCTTGGGAACAGGTGAGCAAGAGTTTACAAAGACACTTTCCTGCCTTGCTGTGGGATTTTCTCCAGCAAGGAAAGGAGAAGGTGGGCAGCTGGGTTCATCCCGGGTGAGAGTGTTTCCAAGAGATGGAAACATGTCAGCACAACATGATGTGGTATGTGAAGTGCTGACAAGCAGCACAGAGCTATTGGGGAACATAGCGGGGAGCCCCCTGGGAAGAGAAGACTTCCTGAGATCACATGGAGCTGAGCTTCACAGGGGGAAGCTCTCTGGGCCAAGCATAAGAGTGAAAGAAAGGCTCTCCACGTAGAGAGGAGAAAACAGCAATTTTAGGGCATAGACTACAAACAGTTCAGCATCCCTAAGGAGATGAAGACATCAGAGAGGATCACAAAAGGAGGCTAGAAACATCAGCTGATCTCTATTACCCATCAGAATGGGACCTGGGAAATGCTCAGAAAATGCTAGAAGTAGGCATCAATAACATGGACATATGAAAGCCTTTTAAAATAAGAATGCCAATACTCCATCCTCTGGGGTGAACACTGACTGTCCTTCACAAAAAGGCCCAGGCCACAAAGATAACAGAAGAACGATTTGGGGTCATGATACTTGTGCTTAATTTGGAGAATTAATTTGATGAAGTATCCACCTGACCTCCAAGGGCTAACACCAGTATAAGAAAGGAACATAAGCGTTTCTGCCTTACTGCCTGCAGGTCAATAAGCAAATTTCCAAAACAAGGAAGATGTGGTTGCGACAGATAATGCTAATTCCAACTCTTTGATTTAAAAAGTTTTTGAATAAAACTACTTTTAAAAGCTTAAAATTCATTACAAGTTTTCTTCTTTAGGAAAGTCGAATTTTGTAACTTCTGAACCCAATGTAAAAAATTCTATTTAAGAACAAAAGAATAAAGCAGCCACTAAACATTTCAATAAGGCAACATTGGTTGAGCATAAAGAATTGTTTTCTGAGAGCCGCCGCCGCCGCGGAGCCGCCGCCGGGGAGGAGCAGCCGCTGCCGCCCAGGACTGGGCCCTTAGGGAGGAGGAGGCGAGAAGATGGCGGACGACCCCAGTGCTGCCGACAGGAACGTGGAGATCTGGAAGATCAAAAAGCTTATTAAGAGCTTGGAGGCGGCCCGCGGCAATGGCACCAGCATGATATCATTGATCATTCCTCCCAAAGACCAGATTTCACGAGTGGCAAAAATGTTAGCAGATGAGTTTGGAACTGCATCTAACATTAAGTCACGAGTAAACCGCCTTTCAGTCCTGGGAGCCATTACATCTGTACAGCAGAGACTCAAACTTTATAACAAAGTACCTCCAAATGGTCTGGTTGTTTACTGTGGAACAATTGTAACAGAAGAAGGAAAGGAAAAGAAAGTCAACATTGACTTTGAACCTTTCAAACCAATTAATACGTCATTGTATTTGTGTGACAACAAATTCCATATGGAGGCCCTTACAGCACTACTTTCCGATGATAGCAAGTTTGGATTCATTGTCATAGATGGTAGTGGTGCACTTTTTGGCACTCTCCAAGGAAACACAAGAGAAGTCCTGCACAAATTCACTGTGGATCTCCCAAAGAAACACGGTAGAGGAGGTCAGTCAGCCTTGCGTTTTGCCCGTTTAAGAATGGAAAAGCGACATAACTATGTTCGGAAAGTAGCAGAGACTGCTGTGCAGCTGTTTATTTCTGGGGACAAAGTGAATGTGGCTGGTCTCGTTTTAGCTGGATCAGCCGACTTCAAAACTGAACTAAGTCAATCTGATATGTTTGATCAGAGGTTGCAATCAAAAGTTTTAAAATTAGTTGATATATCCTATGGTGGTGAAAATGGATTCAACCAAGCTATTGAGTTATCTACTGAAGTCCTCTCCAACGTGAAATTCATTCAAGAGAAGAAATTGGCCGGGCGCGGTGGCTCACGCCTGTAATCCTAGCACTCTGGGAGGCCGAGGTGGGCGGATCGTTTGAGCTCAGGAGTTCGAGACCAGCCTGAGCAAGAGCGAGACCCCCACCTCTACTAAAAATAGAAAGAAATTATGTGGACAGCTAAAAATATATATAGAAAAAAAAAAAAATTAGCCGGGCATGGTGGCGCATGCCTGTAGTCCCAGCTACTCGGGAGGCTGAGACAGGAGGATCGCTTGAGCTCAGGAGTTTGAGGTTGCTGTGAGCTAGGCTGACGCCACGGCACTCACTCTAGCCTGGGCAACAGAGTGAGACTCTGTCTCAAAAAAAAAAAAAAAAAAAAGAGAAGAAATTAATAGGACGATACTTTGATGAAATACAGCCAGGACACCGGCAAATACTGTTTTGGCGTCGAAGATACACTAAAGGCTTTGGAAATGGGAGCTGTAGAGATTCTAATAGTCTATGAAAATCTGGATATAATGAGATTCGTTCTTCATTGCCAAGGCACAGAAGAGGAGAAAATTCTCTATCTAACTCCAGAACAAGAAAAGGATAAATCTCATTTCACAGACAAAGAGACAGGACAGGAACATGAGCTTATTGAGAGTATGCCCTTGTTGGAATGGTTTGCTAACAACTATAAAAAATTTGGAGCTACGTTGGAAATTGTCACAGATAAGTCACAAGAAGGATCCCAATTTGTGAAAGGATTTGGTGGAATTGGAGGTATCTTGCGGTACCGAGTAGATTTCCAGGGAATGGAATATCAAGGAGGAGACGATGAATTTTTTGACCTTGATGACTACTAGGTAGTCGACATGGGTCCGGCAAAATGTGCCTCACCCTCCAGCATCCAACCCAAGGAGCATACCCGTGGTGGAATCCAAACAGATCCCTGCCTTACAATTGGAACATTTCCAGAACTTAATCCATGAGCATTGGATATTGAAAAGAAAACCGAAACAAAACCAGATCCAACCCTACACATTGGTTTGTCATGGTGTCAGCGCAGCAGCCTACAACTAAGTTCCTAAATGCCACTTTGGACTAATTTAAAAAAGAATCCCAGTTTTTACTTTTACTCGATGGTGAAATTGGTTGCTCTTGTATTTTATGAAAAAAAAAAAAAAAAAGATTTTTTTAACCTTCATACATAGAAGCAAAAATACTTTAACTGCTGTAAACCTCCAAAAGTTAATAGAAGTAAGATCATACTGGTTTGTTTCTTATTTTGATTGGAGAAAAATTAAATTGCTGCATTTCGCAGTGACCCATTTACATGGCATTCTCAGCTTAGACTGCATAAGAAGAAATGTATGTGGTGAAATGTTGGAACCAAAAAAAAAAAAAAAAAAAAAAAGAATTGTTTTCTTCCTTTTCTCAAAATAGATTGGAGATTCCATGGAATCTCTCAGTTCCTTTTATAATTTCACAGAAATACTATATAATATTTGTTAGTAGTAAATGTTACTGATGTTTTCTAATGTCAAAACATGATTCTTCTTCCCCAGAGACAAATGAATACCAAAGCTACAACTGCCCCTAAAAACTCTAAAAGCAATTTATGGTGATGACAGTTTCTCTGTATCAGAGAGACAGCGGAAATAAAATATTGAGAAAGCTTTCAAACACTAACATATTAGAAATCAGTCAGATAAGAAAGAGAGCAAATATAGAATGTGATTTTATAACCACACATATAAAATTACATAACCATATTTGTTCCCATAAAATACTTGAACTAGCTAAGAAGTCACAAAATACCTTTGCCAATAATCCTTGGAAAGGATTTTGGATACCCTTGCTTAGAAGCAAAAGGCAGCTACATGAACATAAAATATGTCCATTAATCAGTTGCTCTTTCCTTACAGCAGGAGTCACCCAACTTTTCCCATAAAAGGCCAGATTGCCTGGATTAATTAATCGATATTAATGATATTTATTAATTCGGCTTTGCAGCCATGCAGCCTCCATTGCAACTACTCAACTTTGCCATTGTAGCACAAAAGCAGCCATAAACAGTGCATGAACAAATGGGTGCAGGTCTGTTCCAACAAAACTTTCTTTACAAGAACAGGAGGCAAGGTAGACCTGGCCCATGGTCTAGAGTTTGCCAAACCCTGCCTAAGAGAATCATCTTTAGTATCATGGCATAAAATGTTCTACTGACTCTTATCGTTTATTTTTAAAAAATATACATTTACCTTATTTGCCACTGACCAGAAGTCAGGAGGGAAGGTGGAATGTTGGCCAAGAGACTCACAGTGCAAGTAGTTCTCAAGCTGAAAAGAGGGACTCAAAAGTGGTGCCACAGGATTTGCCTGGGATAAGCAATCTACAGGATGCTGACAGGCAATTGCTCAGGTGTAAACGCTGTCTTAAGAACAGTTTATTTAAATTTAACAATGAGCTTAAAGCCCCTAAAAATTTTAGTCAACTGAAAGTTCATCATGTGTCAAAGGAGCCACAAATTCAGCCTTAAGATAAGGAACATATACAGGTCACACACATTGCGCAGAGCAGGTAAACACTCAACTGCATCCCATCAGATCAGAACCTATCTCAATAGCATGGTCACCACATTTTAAGAGAGACGTTTCTAACCAGGGTAAAGCAGGAATGTGACCAGAATGGTAAAAAAAAAAAAAAAAAAAAAAAAAACGGCTTAGGAGGAAGGGGTGGGGGAAAAAAACGGAAGTGTTTAATGGGAGTGGGGAGGAAGAGAAGATTTATTGGGACAATTAAAGCTGTATTTAAATATTTAAATGGGTACTGCATTAGAGAAGGAAAAAAATCATTTTGATTTGCTTAAAGAGAGCAAAGCCAGGTTTAATGGGTAGAAGCTGTTAGTTTGAGGTTTGCTAACAACAGGAACTCATAAGAACTACAATGGAACAGGCTGGCTGGTGAGGTAGTGACCTCTAGCTCCTTCCTCTTAAACAAGCAGAGGCTAGATGACCAATGTCCAGGAAAACTCTATCACACACTCCTACACTAGAACGCTGGCCTAGGAGACCTCTGAGGTCCTGATCTATCTCTATCACTCTGGGATTCTAAATGAGTTGGGAGAAGCAGAAGTGCAAACGACATTTCCATGTCGCCTCATCGTGCTACAGTGGCAAACTACAGAAGCCATGAGAACATCACAATTCAAAGTCAAAGAACGAGATTATTATGTAACGGTGTGGGGGATTAAAATGCTTCCCACAACTGTTCAAGTCTGAAATCCCTTTTCGTTAGACATTTGGATGTAAGGATCTTAAATGTCTAAAAAGGAAAGGTAAGTTAGGATGTTATCTTAATCTACCTCTACAGTTCAAGCTAGAGCTAAGAAATCTGTTAAAAGTAACAACGGACCAGCAGAAAATCAGACTGTTCTATGAGTAGAAACCACAACAGCAACTATAAATTTCCCCCCACCTAGGAGATCAAAGGCTAAGTTCTGATGGCCTAAGATAGGACTTAGGGCTGGAAACCCATACTCGGTAAAAAGGCAACAAAAGTGTAACTACATCCTATGGTATCTTTAATAACAATTTTTTCAAGTCTCCGTCTAGGCAAAACAGTGAATAAGTGAGTATTAGTAATAAATCGTGTCCTTCTACTTTACTCAGCACTAACAAGGACAGACTGAGTATAATGAATCAGAAGGAACGATGTCTGTTCCCCACAGCCCTACATTATTTTAAGCCTGGATTCCAAGTGTTTTTGACCCCAGAGGAATGCATAATTGGAAAGCAAAGGACAAGTCCCACTATTTTCTCCCATGACCTTCCAGATACTTCCCATTTCATTAGACTGAGGAGAAAACTCTACGTTCCGATTCCAACGTCAAGAATAGCAGCAAAGAAACCACTCAGCAAAGACATAATCCTTATTTTTTCCTTGAAGCAGAACCTTGAGAAAGGGTGTCAAGGAATTATCTCATATATATTAATATATACGAACGTAAGGAGTATTTTTCCCAAAATGGTCCCTCGGAAATCAAGGGACAGTCTTCTCAAGGAGTGCACTTTCTATTATTTTAATCAAAAAAGAACTTTGAGGAATCTTAACCTCAAACAGCTCCAATGACATCTAGTTGCAGATCCTCAGAGATCACAAACGGGACTGAGTTACAAAAACATGAGGAAGCTAAGAAATGTAAGAGATTTACTTATCATTCTGAGGACGAGCTCAAAATTTTGTATTCAGTATTTTTCTAAAGATCACTTTAAAAGGAATAAAGTCAGTGGTTACATTAAGAAAAACATGAAGAAACATCTCAGGAATACGTTTTTAAAACGAGAGTGTCCAAATGGACTAATAGGTACTTGTGGCTTGAGATACAATTTCCAATGAAACCATTAGAAAGATTTTTAAAGGTGCTATTATATATACACCAAAGAACTCAGACAGATGTGGCCACCCATGCTCTTAAAAGCTGTGCCAAAAAATTCATAATGTGTCTGTGACGAACATACTAATATCAAAAGTGCCAAGAGTTGGGATAACTTTTTCATGAAATAAGTGGGAAAAAGATTCCTAAAGTATATGCTGATTTTGTATATTATTTAATTTTAGAATATGGACATGTATTTAATCAACTACACAATGAAAGTAAACATCTGATTAGCAAACATATTAATACATACACATACCTAAAAGCATACACATTCAAGTTGTCTTAAAAAAATTACATTGTGTTTAATTTTCTCCTGAGAAAATGATATTATCTTATAACCAAACACACATATTATAGGTAGTGGGTATCTGTCCTTTGGGGATACCCAGCACTTGAAATCCCTTCCTAAGTTTGAGGAATTCTCCGACCTAATGAGGCCAGCCCACCTCCCACTATACAAACCCAAAATGACAGACACCAGCTTTCCCAGCCATCTTGCAGTGAGGTAATGGCACATGGCCAGAATTCCATTAATCAGACCCTCCCACCAGAGACTCTGATTTGAAAGCTAGTATTTCAAAAGAACGAGGAAAACAGAGATTCTGGTGAGGTGGCAGCAACCACTCCTATTTCCAGAGGCAGCAGTTCTACCAATGGCCACCAGGGGCAGTGTTGTTGCTGGTACAAGGGTGTCCACAACCAATGGCAATAGCAGCGTCTTCAGCCAGTTCTGTGGTGCAGCCTGGGCATCATTCCTGGTTCCCAAAAATCTTCTAAAGATACTGCAAGACACCTAATATCGTTTAATAAATTCCCTTTTTGTACAGAATAGCTAGTGCTTGCAATTGAGAATCCAGACTAATACAGCCTTAAGATTTTTTTAAATTTCAGAACCTTGTAATCAATCTTGTCAAAATGCTTTCTGCACTATCCTTCTAAGTACGCCTACACAAGATTTTCCCCGATTAAACTGACACACTCAACCTTTGGTACCTCTTTCTCCATCTAGCCAGTCTCTCCCCCTGTACTATACCTTCCACCATCAATCTAGGCTCAAGTTTTAATAGAAAGATTAAAATGGCCAATAAAGTCCTCCCACTTTTTTTTTTAATAGCTGAAAGAAAAGAGAGACAAAAGACTCTGATGTTGACAAAAAAAGGAAAATGTTTCACAATCAATCTTGCTAAGCGAGCCCTGCAGCAGTGAAAAATGGGAGGCCAACGTGTTCTCATTTGGGCTCTGCCTTAACTAGCTCTATTTTTAGACCACAAAAAAAAACAATTTCCTTTTGTTACCTGAATATTCTCAGCTAGGAAGATGGAATAATACTTGCTTGATCCCTGCCTACTTAACACAAGTAAAAAAGGGGATATCACACTTGCAGCCATTTTTAATTTCCAAACAAATCCCTGAATGATATTTTATTTTTAAGTGCAGCTCAAGCTAATCTAATCCTCCTGGTAGAAAATATAATAAGAAATATAAATTAAATTTTATGGTGGTAATAGCTCTAACTCACTAGCTAAGAACTAGTGAGATTTTAATGAACCTATACACAAAGCTCTAACTGAGACATAGGTGCAGAGGTGCTGTAAATTAACTCTACGGGATTTAAACTTGAAAACTAGGAGCCAATTAGTACGAAATGGTTCCTTGAATGCCCGATTCTTTCAGACCATAGCAGTCTCACTTAATAGCCTAGGAACCATTATTTGTAAAATATGTATTGCAAATTCACTAGTTCAATTACCACACTTCTTTCATTCAGAAAATCCAAGGAAAAAAGTCCCCAGTAAGAATTTTTTTTTTTATCACCTTTCAATCCTGAACTCTGAATAGCTTGAAACATAATAAAACAAGGGCATTGGAGCTGAAGTTCTGACAACTTTTAGTCTCTGACTTAAATGCCCTGACTATCTGCCTTCGACCTGGCCCCTCCCCAAAAAAGTTAGGTCAATGTATCACCAAAGTTTAAGATTCCCTTAATACCTTCCATGAATAAATATCTTAGTTAGGGTTTGCCCATCCCCTCTCCAAAAGCTAATACTGAAAGAAGAAAGTGACGATTTTACTCAGATTATTTAAATCAGGCTAGGCATGGTAGCTCACACCTGTAATCCCAGTGCTTTGGGAAGCCAAGGTGGGAGGATCATTGCTTGAGCCGAGGAGTTCAAGGTTGCAGTGAGCTATGATCACACCACTGCACTCCAACCTGGGTGACAGAGAAAGACCCTGTCTCTAAAAAATAAAATTTAAAAAGAAAAAAATGAAGAGAAATCAAACGACTCTACCACTAAAGATTTGTTTTTAATTATGCTTAGAAAAAAAATGGAAATCTTAAAAACAAAAACTATTGGGTATATAAAGAATAAGTTAGCCTAATAAGGATATGCAGCTATTTAACCTTGATCTTTTTTCCCTCTGTGCATGAGGGACAATAAGGACTTAGAGTCTATTTTTTAAACAAAATAAATACTTGGGCAGAACATCATGAGAGGGAATAAAAATCCCACAGAAGTATGAGACAGTATCATGAGACAGAATTGGAAATGTTGTCTTTTAGTCTTAAATGAGAGAAAATTTTAGTTTCTGAAGTGATTGGTATTATTCAGCTAGAAATGCAACCTCACGCATAATAAGGTAAACTGTTGACTCAAGAAAATAAGAAAGAGCAAGAGGGAGGGTGGGAGAAAGAAATGTTCAGAAAAGAATGACTTTAACCAATGGCAAAAAGACTCAACCTCCAGCCCTTCTGTGTTGCACGGCCTACTGGAGTGGCTAAGAGAACAGAGCAGGGCTGTGAGGCTGAAAGACCTTTGATAACTCCTTCTCCACTAGGTAGCCATCAGCCAAGCACCACACCTCGGACAAGGGCCTAATTCCTCACTGCATCCTCAGGTGCTAGAACACTGCCTAGCTCATAGCAGGCATTCAAAAATATTGGTTTTATAAATGAATGGGGATTCTCCTATAAATTTAGATAATTTAAAGAATAGCATTTCTACGTAAGTGCAACATTTCCTGCTTATGGTGATAACAGTAAATGATGAGGGACAAAGCTAAGTACTCGGTACACATTATCTCTTATTCAAAACAGTCTATTTTCGTGTTACTCTGGGGCCTCTAAGAAGCAGACACCAAGACAGGTGTCTAGATGTCTAATAAGTCACTAGAAATACAAGTGATTTATTAAGGGAAATGTCTGAGAGAAAACGAGGAGGGATCCAAGGGCTGCTGGAGAAGATCTATCAGACAGTGATGCAGGTCTGACCCAGGGGAAGGAGGCAGGGAAGGCAGGCAGGCTGGGCATGTGTGTTAGGATGCAATGCAGTTGTAGGGAAAGCTCAGCAAGCCTGCCCACCCGAGGACTCAGTGTCTCCCAAGAATGAGCCCGGTTTAGTGGCCCTGCTGTGCTCAGTCACTGGTGGGCGGCAGGGCTATGATTTGAATGTTTGTCCCCCCTCCAAAACCCATGTTGAAAGTTAACCCCCAATGTGGCAGTTTTGAGCAGTGGGGCCTTAAAAGGGGACTGGATCATAAGGGCTCTGCACTCCTGAATGGATTCGCCCATTCATGAATTAATTAGTGGATTATCACAGGAGTGGGACTGGTGGCTTGATAAGAGAGACCTGAGCTAGCACGCTCAGCCCCCTCACCAGGTGATGCTCTGCACCACCCTCAGTGTTCTGCAAAGTCCCCACCAGCAAGAAGGCTCTCACCAGATGCACCCTCTCACCCTTCGACTTTTCAGCCTCTATAACCGTAAGAAATAAATTCCTTTTCTTTATAAATTTCCCAGTTTCAGGTATTCTGTTATAAGCAACAAAAAATGGACTGAGACAGGCAGAATGTGAGAGGCACGGCCTTCACACTAGTGTGAGGAAGAAGCTGTAGACAGCCGGGCAATCACGCTCCTCCTCCCCGCATCCGAGAGGTGTCTCGTGGCTGCAGCAGCTTCCACAGTCCACATTTTCCCAGTAACTACCACGGCCACTGCTATTATTCCCTTGGACCTCTAACAATCCCCACCGCCAACTTAACACTGTTTTCATTGACTCTAACATGCCACCCTCTCAAAAACACTCCATTATTTTACATACATACTACCAAGAAAAAAGTGCTAATTAAATCTTGATGTAATAACTTCTGACACAGCACTTCCACATTTATTGAAAAAGCTCTTTGAGAGTTATCATGTAACTTTCTTGTGCATACATAAAAAAGAAAACAAGCAAACTACATTTGTTAAGCTATTTCTAAAACTTCGCCAGAGTCCAGCTCTTCTCAATCACTTTTCATCTCTGTCACCAATATCTGGTTGTCCCCACATGTTTTTTTTCCCTCTGTGCCACCAAGAATACTGAAAATATGTTGTTTCTTTAGGGGACACTCCACCACTATACCCAGGATTTTCGTCCAAGATGATGGTATTCACTCTTTAGATACTGATACCCGCACTTCCTTGACCTAACTAGAAGGTCTCAATGAAAGGTTTTCAAACAGCCACCAAGGTTCTTATTTCTTAAGTGGTCCTTATGTGGTTTATTGACTGAAATATTGAGGGGCTGCAGCTGTCCAGATGGGCCAGGAGAAGTAACAACCAAATTCATGTCTCTTCATGACTGCTGTCTGGTGAACAGCAATTAGAAGGTACATCTTCATTGCACTCACGTTCAAAGGTGGAGGGAAAAATATTAAGCATTACAAAGAGATAAGGCAAGGTATAATAATGTCTACACAGGATAACGGAAAATAAGAGAAAGATTCTATTTTCTCTCTGTCACCAACTAAGTGATGTAGGATCAAGCCACTCCATCTCAATGAGCTCCAATTTCCTCATTTTTCTTTTTTAATGAAGTGGTCAAATGTAAGTGTCCCTAAGTTCTCTCTCAGTTCTTTAAGAGCCAAGGTTATACCATTGAGTATTTTCATGACAGGATCTAAAGAATGATCTTAGGTACCCTGGCTCATCCCATAATATTTTCCTTGTGAAACAGTAGATTCTGCTAAACAAATTCCCAATAATGGAATCACTCCTCAGGATCAGACAATTAAATGAATGGGCCTGTTACATTGTGTCCCTTGTTTTGTGTCTGGACGGGTGGGGGAGGGAGAAGAGCCCGGAGCCAGCTGATTCCTCAGAAGTAGAGAATGGGCCCCAAGGGTGTGAAATACAGGAAATATCAGTTTCAATGGGGAAGTAGAATCTGATGATGTCGAGGCTGGGAGGCCACAGATGATGGTGACTCACCCACGGGAAGGACACTGAGTCACGGAGCGAGGCCTCCCAGGGAGAGGGGTCCAGGAAGGAGTCCCAGCCTACTCCCCAAGACAATCCTCACTCACTTTAAAACTTTGATTTTAGTCCTGAGTGTAATCTCTATAGGATTCTGGGTCAGTAAAAACCTCTCAAAAAGCACATTCCTGAAAAGCAGGTTTTACGGTGACATCCATGTATGACTGAAATATAATGGGCTTATAGGAAAAAAGAAGATGAATTATAGGAAAAGGCAATGTTGTCAAATTGTATAGGTCAGTTCCAACAAGGGAAAGTCTTAGAATTAGGTCACTGACAACTTTTAAACCAAATTGAGAAATATTTTCATGAACAAGTTCAACATGCATTCCCCCCCCATTCTGCATGTGCCTGCCAACAGAAATCCATATAAAAATGCCACTTTACCTGTAAAAGTACTGATTAAAACAGGTTTGATATGCCATGTCAATAAAACCAAAGGCTTCATCTTTCCAATATCATCTAATGCCTTAGGTACTTATACAGGAACTCACAAGCAATAGTAAGCACAAATTAAGTAACACTAAAATTCCTAACAGCAGAAACCTATTCCATTAAAATAAACAATCTCAAATGCTATGGAAATGACAGGTAAAAGCTTAGGCTTTTAAAGACTATTTTAACCCTCTGGCAGGCACACAGTCACCAAAAAACAATTTACAGTGTATCTAACTTTCAGACAGATCTAGCAGCTCTAAGGCAGGATTGCCAGGCGAGATTTCACTAGCACCTTAGGCCAGTGGTTCTGATTTTAGCACACTTTCAGAATCACCTGGAGAGTTTATTAAAATACAGACTGACCCACCCCAGAGGTTATGATTCAGTAGCGCTGGCATTGGACCTGAGAATCTGCATTTCTAGCATGTTCCCAGATGATGCTGACGCTGCTGGACCAACCAGGGACCCTTGAGAACAACTGCCCTAGGGCACACTAAAGAAAGAGTATCACGAAATTTTCTCCCAAAAGGCAAAACAGATTCAATTCATTTTAACCAATATATATTACGTTAGCAATATTGTGAAACACTTTTGAAAAAAAAATAATAGTTTGCAACAAAAATCAGTGTCAAAAATTCAAAAGGTCACGGAGGAGAGCTGAGACAATGAAAGAATGATGAGAGAGGAGGGCAGCAGAGCCGGCACTTGGTCTCGGCTGTAGCCATCTGAACCATGAACAAAAGGCTTCAGCACTCAGAAGCTCACCACCTACTCTATGGGGGCAAAAGCTCTGGGCGCGTCACCCAGCACGTGTTCCCTGGCACAGTGTTTTCACAGGGGTGACGTCTGTGGTAGAGAAAAACAACATGGAAAAAAGAGAAAAGGTTCTCAAAAGCCTAAAGAGACCGTGTAAGCCAAGGGCCACCTTGCCCAAATGGAGAACGAGATGCAGCTGGTGGAAGAGACACCCACTCACATCTGCCTGGCAGCAGGCACCTCTGGGGCACCATCTGGCAAGCTCCACCGTCTCTCTCCTGCCCCACCCCCCTTCCCTGCAGCTTTCCTGAACCTCTGGGCCCCAGGCAATTGCCCTGATTTGCCCGAATCCTCAGAAACCAAGCAATCCTTTTTAGGTTAGGAACAAAACCTAAATGATCTGATAAAAGGACACACATAGAGAAGTAAATACAACATGAAGGGCTTTTAAAGGAACATCATAAACAGTACAGCACTATTTTAAAAGTCCTCAGATTCCTGGACAGCTGCCCACCTCAGATAAGGACAACATGTCCTGCCATGCCACAGAGAACAGCTCCGGAATCCTGGCAGGAACACACCACGGAGCGCTTTCCTCGGAGAACACACACACAAGTGAGCGCCACAATCCTGGCCACTGACTGCACCCTACCCCGAGCCCCCACCTGAGTTACTCACTTTCACACTTAAGGCTGGCAGCATTATCAGGAAAAAACCACTCACTAGAAAACATTGTTCTGAAAAAGGCAATATTGACTTTTGAAAGTGCTCAGCACATCCATTCACAGAATTGGACTTCTGCGTGTGGAGGGAAATGCTGACTTTTTTTCTTGGACTTGCCGATTTTTCTACTTCCCTCTCTAACAATTGGTTTTAACAGTGACAGAGCTGGACGCTGGGCAGCGCGGGGGGGGGGGGGGGGGGGGGGGAGGTATGCAAATATATCCTTCCCTCTTTTCTAAATTCAACCCGTTTTCCCCTGAAGGAGGAAACCAGAGCTTCAATTCATCTTTCCTTAGTTGGCTAACTCTGATCCTTCAATTCAGCTTAGAAATCACCTCTCCAAGATGCCTTCTCTGAATTCCTCAAATCCCTTTATTACCACAAAGCATGCTGACATTACATGCTTTTGGCCATCTCCTCCAATGGACAGCTAACTACTCAAGGGTAGGAACTCTCTTTATAACATTTGACACAGTGCTTGGCATGCAGTAGGCACACAGTATTTGTTGAACTAAGTATAGTCTGTCTAGGTATACAGATTAGGCACGTGAACAAATATACCTGGTGGCTCACAACCAACAAGGAAGAACTTATTCCAGATTGCTGAGCTTCCAGATAGATGACTTTATCCCCTAAAGCCCAAAGTCCTATTTAATATTTAAGATAGGGAAAGCTTTTTTAAATATTTGGCACTGGTCTTTGCCTTCTGAAACATAGATCTATATAAACACTTTAATGACTCAGTCTTAATTATGAATATCCAATTATTATGCTGCACCATTATTTTAGGACTTCAGAAAATACTAAATTGCCTTTCAAGATTAAGCGACCACTAAGATTGTTTAAATCTTTGTAACCAATTTTAGAATATTTCTACCTCTGTTTTAGAGCTGTCATTTTGCACTCCGTTTTTAGTCTGTGGCTTTTCACATCCTACTGGTTTATAATAATTTTAAATAAAACAAGAGTTTTTAAAGGTTCTAAGAAGGCAGTGGCATGCATTTTAGCTGCTTAAAGACCTTATCTCCTTGTGACTATGTTCAGGAGGTATGAGCTGGTTAAACTATATAAAGGCCCATCCAGCGGTGTCTCCAACCCTGCAAACTCCCAGGTCACATACTATGTCTTCCATAAAGTCTTTCCTGACAGCCACAGGCTCAGCACTCCCCACTCCATGTTAGCTACGCTCTATACCTTTGTTATCACACACAGCATATTTTAATCAACCTTTACCAGGTATCCTCCAGGACCACACTGCAAATTTCTTAAGTACGTACGAGAGGTATTTATGGATAAAATGATATGATACTGAGCTTCCTGTCAAAAATAATGGGGGGAGCAGGGAGGAGCATTGAGAAGCAAGATTGTTTGCAAAGCTGGGTGCTGAGTACATGTAGGCTCATTGTATTTTTCTCTCGACTTTTATACGTTAGAAATTTTCCAAACTGAGAAGGAAGAAAGCATAAGGAGGTATCCTGTTCACTCTATGGTTGATTGTCGCTGCTCCCCACTGCTCTCGGCCTTTGGATAGCTTCCTGCTATCCGGCAGGTGCTTCTGTCCCCACAGATGGGTTGTAACCCACAGCGCCACTCCGCTCTGAAGTTCACGGCCTTATATAGACACCATTCTATTCTCGCTTCTACTCTGCACTGGGAACCTAACCTTGTCACCCTCCTCCTGCCTAAGACAGAAACCTATCAACCTTATCTCAGCTGAAGATTAAGTCAGCAGGTCAGCCACCAACAGCTCTGTGAACCATGCTATCTATACCACACAGCCTGGCACTGATCCCACGTTCCAGGGTTTTGACCTCATCAATTCATCTCAAGGAACCTGAAACAGGCATAGAGTATCAAGACAGACAGTGGTCACACAGCGTTTCTGCAAAGCTACAGTCCAGCACCAGTCTGCCCAGAACTCTCTTCCTCCAGACACAGTAACACTCCACCCCACTTCTGGCTCTTTATCCTTCTTTATTTTGTTTTGCAGCACTTATCACTGCCTGGTGATGTAGTATATTTATATATGTCACCACCCCTTTCTATGATGTAACCTCCATGAAGGCAGGGACTTTGTCTCTATATCCTCACATCCCAACAGTAAAGAGGGTTAAGAACAAAAAATTGGTATTAACACAAACTCAGAACACATACCTCCATCCACACCCACCCACACTCACTTCACGTGATGTCACAGCACTATTTTTATCCACTAGCATATTCAGTCTTTCCTAAACAGCTGAAAAATCGGTGACTACAGGATCACATGGAAATGGCTGAATCTGTCGGCATGCGCCAAAAAAACTTCACGGGACCAGAGTATCCTCACATGCTCTCTATGGTCATTTACAATATGTACAAATTAGCTCAGAATCTGGGAACACTGTAAATTATATTAGGGCCTTTAAAGGACATAAGTCTCTGTCACTTTCCAAATCAAAATCAGCGTCCTCTTCCTACTTCTGCCCTCACTATGACTCTACCCAGCAGAAAGCACCACCCGGGAGACGACAGTAACGTCCTATGAAGCCGGCTGCAGTGAGGGAGGCAGACGGGCTCAGGGTGCCCGCTCCTTATCACATACCAGCTCTATCTTTTACATACCACGTGATCTTGGACAAGGTAACGTGCCTCAGTGTCCTCATCTGTAAAATGGGGAGCAATAACTACCTCACAGGGTTGACATGAGAATTAAATGACTTAACATTAGGTAAACAGCTTAGAACAGTCCCTGGGCATACAGTCAAGGTTAACTATCTTAGCTATCAAGGACCAGTATTATTATTTCTAAGTCTTTCCAAACTACTATAAAAAGGAAGACTTGGAAAGCAAAGCATCGGATTAACTGGATTCTTGTTTTAAGTCAAGGCACAGAAGTAATGTAGTCCTCCTACGCTTGGTAGAGCTGTAGAGCTCTTCCGCACTCAGTTTTGAGAAGGCACAACCCAGCTCCTTTGCCAAGAGGCCCACCCACCTCAACCTAGCACATTCTCTGGGTAGCCTCTGTCTGCCAGTCTATACCCTGGCACAGAACAGGTACGGGTTAACTATCTTAGCTCCCATGTGCAGTATTCTTATTTCTACCACATTTGAACCCACTCAAACACATTTTAACATAATTCTAAGTAGCGCTCATTCTCAAGAACATAGAAAGAATTTGTAATTTTTTTAAAGCCTGAAAAAAAAAAAAAAAAAGAAAAAGAAGTGAGAATAATGTGTCATAAACGAGTAGAAATTCTACTGTAAATCTTTGTTCAATTACAGAATATCACTAGGAAGGAAATGTAAGCTTTTTAAGAAAGGCAGGCAAATACTATTCAATATCCCCAAAATTCACTGCTGAGCATATGTTAAATAAGATCACCCACTCAAGGCAGTCAGCATAGCACTGGGTACATGGAGAGCCCCCACTGAAGGTTAGCTTTTCCTGTTCTTGGTATGATCGTGAATGTCAATGCAAAGTGGGCTCTCCAAGACTTCCAGGCCCGAGTTCTCTCCCTCTCCACGCAGCCGAGAAGTCTACAGGGGTACGAGTCAGGCACGAACATTGCCCCGCTGTCCCTCTGCGTCTATATAAGCTTTTCTGCTTTCATCTCCTTAATACATTATGGTTCTGCAGGAGAGTCTATTTAAATGAAAATGCTCTGCTGCTAACAAAAAGCCAGAAATCACTGATGTAGTCCATAGTCCAGCCCTCCATTGTACAGATGAAGAAACAGGACTTTCATCCAGAGGTCCAGCAATATGTCCAAGATCTGACCAAGCTCAGCACCCTCGTGGAACTAGAAATCGGGGTCCTGAAACCTCTTTCCACTACAGTGCACTAATGCATTCACAGATAAACACATCAAAACTTTCACCAGAACCAGCTTCTAAACCCAGACTTTTCACCTTCTGAAATGGGATTTATTGGTTTACATCCCTCTCAACTTACCATAATTTCTCTCTGTTCTTCCAGATTCTTCAAAAAATTTGAAAATTCACGCAAGGAAGCATCTGTAGAGAGAAAGGAATGATTATTTGGTGGCCAAAGCACAGGAAAACAAGCCAAAAACTCATTTTTAATTACCTATGCAACGTTCATCATCAGTTTCTGCATCACCGATAAACTCGAATTTAAAGTCTCTGAGTGAATGAGCAAACTTCCTCTGGGCTGCTGAAAGACCTAGAAAGAAAGGCATAATGATTACTTGGGTCCTTGTTTTAAGTCAAGGCATGGAAGAAATGTATTCCTCCCACACTTGGTAGAGCTATAGAGCTCTCCTCCACTCAATCTGTGAGAACAAAAGGGGCTGGGCACAACCCAAATCCTTTGCAAGATGCCCACCATCCTCAACCTGGCACACTCCCTGGGTAGCCTCTGTCTTCTAGTCTATACCCTGGCACAGAACCGGTGCTGGAGAAATGTTTATTCCCTCCCCCATCATCTTCTTCCTCCGTCTGAGTATTTCACATTGTTGCCTAAAGCACTTTCCCTCTTTCTGCTCACTCAGGTCAGAACTTGCCTGAAGTTCAGGTGGTGATTAGGAACTCGCACACATCTGATGGCATCTCTCAAGGCTTGATTAGCTCCATTTGCCTGCCATGGTTTCAAACGAAAGGATCTCAAAAGCTCAGGGCAGCCAACCAGGGGGTCCTAACTGACTGCCACATAACCCAGACAGAGAAACCCAGGAGATTCAAAAATGACGGTCACAGAAAACAGGATCAGGGAGATAACTGAAGGCCAAAATGAAATGGTAGAATTAATTCTGCCAAATATGTACAGAGGTCCTCATCTTAAGTGGAGACAAAATAGTAGAAAACCCTGCTTTCTAAAATAGGCTAACATTTATTTTATTGACCATGTACCATGCTAGGTGATATATTTTATTTCATTCAATATTCAAGAGATATATAAAGATTATCATCCCATTTTACAAATGAGGAAGCTAAAGCTCAGAGATGTTAAGTAATTTGCTTAAGGTTGCACAGCTACAAAGGACAACAGCAAAGACCTGATTTTATTCCAGAGCCATTGGTCGAAAGCCCATGCCCAGCCCAGTGCACAATGCTGCCTCAGGTTTAAAGCACTTTCTGAGCAGCTGTTCACTATCTCCTGCACTCCACACAGCTCCTGTCTCAGCACAGTGAAGACTGACAGAGTCATAGTACGTTAAAATAAAATTTCACATCAAGCAAACTGCAAGGTTGAAAAACATAAAATGCAACCCGTAACTGCCAAGCAGAATACTCACACACAATAAATAAATAAATGTGGACAAGATAGTGAAGCGAACAATGTGCAAACTGAGCATTATTTTTAATAATAGGCTGAGATAAAGCAGGAACAATTTTCACTTGTTTTAGTTGTTGTATTATAACTAACAAGGAATAAAAGCAAAAAATTCTTATTTTTACATTAGAAAATGCTGTCTGGTTTTTTATGTTTTTTTTAACCAAATTTTTATCCGCAATCATTAACGCACACCCCACCCCATGCGCTCCAGGACAAGTTGCTTTCTTTCACTGTTTAAACTGTCCAATAATGCTCATCAGCAGCTCTTTCAGCTGCTGTCATGCTTTCGCTGCTGTTGTTGAACAGGCCATTTTCAGAGCCGTTTTAGGCTCACAGCAAAATCGTGCTGCAGGCACAAAGATTTCCCACACACACCCTTGCCCCACACGTGCACAGCCTCCACCCTTATCAACATTCTCCATTGTCACGAGTTTTGAAACTTCATTTTTCCTCTGTCTAATTCATGTTTATCTTGCTGTTCTCAAACTCTTTTTCTCTTTAAAGTTAAAACAAAAGAACCAAAACACTGTAAGACCTATATATGAAAGGCAAAACTGTAAAACTTTCATATCTTAGAGGGCTGTACTTTCTCACCCTTGGAGTATGGAAGAACAGCACAAAGCCTAAGGTAAAGCAGGATGGACCACAGGCGCCAGCCCTCCGTGCAGACACCTCTCTGTGCCACGTGACTCCGCCCGTGGATACCTGCTCTATTTTCCCACCCCTTGAATCTAGACTGGTCTTGTGGCCCACAGAACATGGGGAAAGCGACACTGCCAACTCAGAGCCTCCACCTCAAGGAATTTTGCACACCTCTGCTCCACTCTCTCAGAACCCTCTGTCCTCCAGGTGAACAAGCCCAGGCTTGCCTGCTGGCTGATGAAAGGCTTGCGGCATGGTGGCCCCCTGGTCACCCAGCAGCCACATGGTCAGCCTGCAGGAGCAGAGCTTCCTCCACATGCACGAGCAGTCCAGAGGGGACCACCAGCCCAGCGAGTAGAGCACACACTGAAATACATAAATAGCTGCTGTTCTGGCCACTAGGTTTTGGGGTGATTACATAGATAACAATACAGAAAGATTAATAAAATGTATCTTAAAATTGTAACTACATAAGAGAGTGAGGACAAGTGCACATGCAGAAGGTATAAATAACTGTTACAAATCAATAAAATGAGGCAGAAACTCCAAAAAAAATTGAACAAAACACTTGCACAGGCAAAAGGAAGTGAAGGAAACCCAAGCAGCCTATAACCACTTGAAAAGGGGCTTAAACTCAGCAGCGATCATAGAAGTGAAAATTAAAACCTCAAGATACCTCAATACAATTACACAACCCAATTGGCAAGGCAATAATTAGTAAGTCTGGCAACTTCACGTAATGGTGTGACTGTATGTGTGGAGCAACAAATCCCCTTACACTGCTAGTGAGAGTGAAAACTGGTACAATTACTTTTTACATAGTTTGGCATTTTCTAATAAATTTGATGGTGTCACTACAACCCCCAAATTTTCCTCCTAGGTAAATTCCCAAGATAAACTCTTGCACATGGGCACTTGTAGATGTACACCAGAAAATCCACAGTAGAACTTATCACAGTAATAGCCAAATACTGGACCGGGCAGGAGGGAATTATCAACAGCAGAGTAAGTGAATCAACGGTAGTACAGTCATATGCTATAAAGTTAGTATACCTACAAATTCACACAATAAGACAGACAAGACTCAATTTGGAGAGAAAGATGCAAGTCACAAAAGAATACACACAGTATGGCTCTTTTATGTAAAGTTCAAAACAAGCTAAAGTATTTGTCTAGATTACATATATAGGTCACGAAATCATAGCAAAGGAAGTGAATCATCTCAAAAGTTATACAATGTTCACCCCTGGGGGCAAGGGAAGGTGATGCAGTCAGAAAGCTACAAGGGGATTAAAGGTTTTTTATTTCACAAACTAGTGGTGGGTCTGAATACTTGCCTTACTCCTCTTCTTTAAGATGTACATTTGTTTCATATACTTGCGTATTTTTCCCGTAATTGCACAATTAATAAAAATTTTAGCCTCGCTATTAAAGCCATTCTAAGATAACCTAAGATAACCATTCTAAGAAGCCATTGTAATCCAGGCAAACATACAATCGATCACTCTCTAAGAGCTCGTAGCAATGGCCTGCTCTGGGTTCACACACACCGAACTCGCTCCAGTCTGAGATCCCTAAGCTTGCTGCTCCAGGAGCCCATACCGTCACCCTCCCACCCCTCTACACGATGCCCGGCTCAGGGGTGCTCCTCCTCTCCCAGCCTCCCCAGGATGTCACCACCCCTATGCCCCAAGGCTCTCTCCTTCTAATGCCATTTAATTTTCTTCATAGCACTTATTACCTGAAACTACCTTACTTAGTCAATATGTACTCATTGCCACCTATCTTCCCACTCTGCAGTATCATTTCCCTGAGGCAGCAACAGTCTTGTGGCTTCACTATATCCCTAGAACACAGGCCCCAGCTGTAAATTAGATACAATAGAATGGTTTTCTTTTTAAATTTATTTCATATACCTATTTCCAAATATTGATAGTCTCTGGGCTTATCATTTTTAATAACTACATATGACTCCATTTTGCTAATGTTTGCTTTGCCAAATCTCAACAAGGGCCTGTAAGCTGGCCTTGTGTATATGTGTATGATCATATATAAAAAAACATGTTTATATTTATATTTATATACAAACACACATATATACATTTAAATATACTACCACAAATACACTGGTATAAACTATGTTTTCCCCCTTTGGAGGTATTTCCTTAGAGTATTTTATCCAAAATTACCAGGCCAAAAGCTAAAGGATATTTTAAAGACAGTGTTTCATATGGTCAGGAAAAGATGCTGTCTGGAAAGTTGAAACTTAAGTGCACCCATTTTCCAACATTTATTTTATAATCCCTAATTTAATTAGTTGAAAATGTTTGTAACAGATTAAATGTGTGTTCATTTGCATCACTAATCTGATGTATTTCTTCCTATGTAAATAGCATCCTTTACCCCTGTGCTAGGTATTATAGTCACATCATTTCTCATTTTAAAATGTAAGCATTTTCCTTCACTCATTTTCTCCTTTCTGTTGTTCTTCCTCTGGTGTTACTAGAGTTTACTATGCAAAATTTTTACTGTTTAAAAATTTGACATCAAATTCCATTCCTTGCAATAATTACAAATTTAAATGCCCTTCCATTAGTTAGTACATTTTATTCTGCCGTGCAGTTCATACTTCTATAGATATCTTCTGCCTTTCGAAACATAACACAAAATCATAAGACAGGATACTAAATTGTTCATTAAATGTATTTTCTTTGCAGTATCATTGCACATTAAACTCAAACAGTTTCGAATGGACTACTTACAAAGGCCAGCAGCATTCCTCCACTGAAGATTAGCTGGGGGGCTCTAAAGGAAACCAACCTCTACTGAGCGCCTACTCTATGCTAACTGACTTAAACCTTATTTCGTTCACTCTATATAAGACTGCAGGGTGGGTGCTGGTGTTACCCCATTTGTTTAATAAAAATAAAAGTAAATAGGATAATAGGTGGATTAGTGACTTGATCGAGGTCACAGATCTCTTTAGACGGCTGAAAGTAAGTCCTGGAGGCAAAGGATCAACTCCGACGAATGTCCTTTCCATTAAACCATTCTGACTTTTAAGAGAGTCCACATTATTCCCAGGTCCTCTGCCCAGATCTCAACTGGTATGAAACCTTCAGGCTTTCTGGATGGCTCTAACGAAGAATTCTAACTAAACGGAAAACTCTTATATGTGCGCTTCCTGCCTACCGATTCCCGAGTATTGTAAATTAACACTGCTCTTGAAACACCTTCAAGGCTGGTATATATTGGTGGGTAACATCAAGCCAGAGTGTGCACAGAAACCATAGCTAACTAAGAATTAATGTGATTTGCACCCTTCAAATGAACTTGCCACTTCATACTCTCCCAGACTTGAATTTTTAGTTCCTTGATCTGCAGAAAAATGGGACAGAAAATGTTGGTGATAAAATTCTTCCCATGGTTTCAAGCAGTTTGAGAGATGAGTAGTTATATTTGAGACCTGCTGAGTTTGAGATGGAGGATATACCACATGGAGAGATCCAACCACAGTTTAAATTCGGTTCAGAGAGACTCCAGACTCAGGCCCAAATTGCCACTGCTTGCCCTTGATAATTCTACAGATGAGAAAAATACTTTTTGTAGCAGAGCCACTTACTAACAATTTTAGTGAAGCCCACGAAATATTAGACAAGTACAGGCACTTGGCTAGGGTGGATGGGAAGCCTCTCTGGGGCCCTCTACCTTTCAGTACTTCTAGGCAGCTCTGTGGGTGCAATACAGCCCCTGAAGGTACAGGCTCAGCCCTGATCATGAAGTCATAGCTACTACCACCTACAACTTCCCACCTCACTAACTAAAGCACTAATGGAGACGCTCAAAAAAATGTGGCACATTCTATAATCCTGGGCTTGAAAAGAAAAAGGAAATGGTGAATAAATGCACTTTTCTTACTCATTAAGTGTGAATAGTGGATTCTTTACAAATCATATTAGATTCCATAGCCCTTTTTTAAATAGATAAATTGTACCTAGAAGCTCACATTCCTTTGCATGTAGAGACCCAAATAACTAGATTACCAACTATGCAAAAGTCTGCCAAGTGAACTGCTCCCCAACTCTGCACATCAAAAACATGCACCAAAATTCTTCAATGTTTTGTTTAAAGAGGAATGGGGTTCAGACTCTAAGCATTTAATATCTTTCATGCCAGATTCATGCCAAGGAAATAATGCTGATGTTAATCCAAGTAACTTGGAAGTAAAATGAAATTCCTCTAGGATTGTCGACTGGCTTCATATTTTACTTCATGTTTTCCAGATTTACAAAACCAGCAGTGGTCCTATATGCAAGTAGAGCATTATGGCTTCTCTGTAAGAGTCCAAAAAAAAAGTAAGTAACTCATTTTGTAGGTTTTTTAAAAATGGTGCAAACATCTTATAAGCCTAGAATGCAATACTGGGTGTTATAGGCCTGAAGGCCAAATGGCAGGCTGTTCAAACGGCAGTTTATGCGCCAACACAGTCTCTGGCACTATTAGGGTTAAGCACTCCTGGCCCTAACTCTCTAAGTCCAGCCCACCTGGGATGGCTATGTATTGAGTTCTTCTGAACCATAGAATAAATAACCCTAAAGTCACTAGACTAGTTTGAAGTGACAAATGTATAGGGTAAAAGGAAAATAAGCCAAGCCCACAAAGTGCATAGTCCCCAAAACAAATCCATAAAACTGGAGTGCAGGGCTCAAAACCCAATATGGCACATCACAGACAACCACAGACTGTTTACCGAAATTACACGTTTACCATAAAGAACGCTTCAGAAGGGAGTGATCTGGGCACTGGAGAATCCACAGGCCAGTCCACACTGAAGACCACCTCCCAACCTTCAGTAAACCACACCCCAGACATTAACCGCACTGCACATATTAGGCAAACATAGATAAACTACTGGGGCTAGGTACTGTACACAAAGGAAGCTCCTGCCACAATACCCTCTCAGAGGAGAAGAGAAAGTGCTGGTGTGATCACCTAGCCCACTGGTTTTCCAACCGTCTTTGGATACAGATTCTTTTGTTCAAAGAAAATCTTATTTAGAGTAGGAACAGAAAAAACACTTAAAACAACTGTAACACTTATGTGTCATTTCTTATTGCTGCAGTAACAAATTACCAAAAATGTAATGGCTTAAAACAACAGGAATCTATTATCTTGCAGTTCTTGGTGGTCAGAAGTCTAAAATGAGTTTCACAGGGCTAAAATCCAGGTGTCAGCAGGGTTGCGTTCCTTCTGGAAGCTCGAGGGGAGAACCCGTTTCCTGGCCTTTTCCACCTTCAGGAGGCTGCCCACAGTTCTCGGTTCCCAGCCCCAGTCACCCATCGCATCACTGGCCCCTGCTTCTGTCATCACCTCTCCTTCTCTGACTCCTTTAACGACCACAGTGATTACTCTGGACTCATGCACAATCCAGGACAATCTCCCTACTCAAGGTCCTTAATTTAATCACATATGAAAGTGTCTTTTGCCATGTAAAATAACATGCTCACAGGTTCCAGGGATTAGGATGGGACACATTGTAGGGCCATTATTCTGTCTACTAGACCTTACAACGTCAGGTACTCCACCAATCACTTTACATTTATTGATTCTATTAACTATCACAGCAACTCTATGATGCAGGTACTATGTTACGATCACTTGACAGAGGCAGAAACTGAGACGAGCAGAGGTTACCCAACTTGCCCAAGATCACAGAACTGGTAAGAGGTGCAACTGAAAGGTGAGCACAGCAACACAGTCCTGGCTGCTGCTTTGAGAACAGGAGGAGGGTGAACAAATGCAGCAGCAAAGTGACAAGTTAGGAGGCTACTGCCTTGACCAGGTGAGAGATGATGAGGGTTCTTTAAAGATTCTCTGGAAACTGTTAACAACCAGTGAGACTCAGAGGTCTCAACCTAATGATTTTGGGCTCTACATGCAAAAATTTCCCTAAGGATAACAATCACCTTTGAAGCTTCCTGGCTTTAATGCCATGAAAGCCCGGTTTATACGTGCTGTGATAATTAGCAGGGTGTTCTTATTCCCCTGTATTATGGGTTGAATTGTGTTTTCCCAAAATTCGTATGTTGAAATCCTAACCCCTAGTACCTCAGAATGTGTCCTTATTTGGAGACAGTGTCTTGACAGAGGTCATCGGTTAGAATGAGGTCATAAGGGTGGGTCCTACTCCAATACAACTTGTATCCTTATAAAAAGGGGAAGTTTGGAGCAGAGATATGTCTAGAGGGAAGACCATGGGAAGAGACAGAGGGAAAAGACAGCCATCTTTAAGCCAAGGACAGAAGCCTAGAACAGATCCTTCCCTCACAGTCTTCAGAAGGAATCAACCTGCTGACACCTTGATCTTACACCTCTAACCTCCAGAACTGTGAGACAACAAATTTCGGTTGCTTAAGCCACCCCATCTGTGCTACTTTGCTTTGGCAGCCCTAGCAAACTAACACACCATGAGTCTTTGTTGATAGAAAAACAGGGGTTAAAATGGGGTTTTAACCTTGGGGTCAAAAGCCATACACAGATAAGAATGCTATTTGCAAGTGTTTTTAAAGATCATGGATGTTAAGCTCAATGACAAAACATAGTATTGTTCAACATCTTTGTACCGAATATAGTAACTTGGCAAACAAAGTGGTTTCAAAAATGTCCTAAGAAAGGGAAGACAGGTGGGAGGGAAGGGGCGGGGAAAAAATAAATAAATAAATAAAAGAAAGGGAAGACAAAAAGAAAACCAAACCCACATGCAGGGATAATGTCAGGACAAGTTACCTTGCTAACCACAGTATATACTTTGGGCCCAAAGTCAATATTAGCAGGGATCTACACGTCAGGTATTCATCTAGCTTGATGAATAGTTTTTTCTGCCATTGGAGTATCACCATTTCGTGGGCACGAATGAGAAACTTAGTTCCCAACCAAAGCCAAGAGGTACTGTGTAACTCCTCATTTCTCTCAAACTCTTCAATATTTTTCCTTTTTTTTTTCCTTAAAAAGACTAAAAAGAGCTAAAAAGGGCTACAACCTCTTCTTTTGTGCCCCCAGGTAGGCCAGGACCACGAGAGCTGGAAGAAATGGCCAATGATTTGCTGGCTATCTGCCACTCACTCAGCAGCCCCAGGTGTTCTACAAGTACAAAGAGGGCACAGCTTCTGTCCTAAGGAGTCCACGCCCTAGGTCGGAGAGAAATCACCATCCCATGCTGCCTATGAACTGAGGCACCCAGAGTCACAAATTCCACACAAGGGCAATGGAAGACAAACTCAGAAAGCCATTAAGGTTGTCAGGAAACACCGCATGGAAGGTGGGGAGCAGTTAGGGCCTGAAGAAAGTCCTAAAGAGTTCGATTTCCATCACTGTAAACTCCAGAGGAGGCATTCAAAGCATTAGGAACAAAATAAAAGGAATCCTTTAGATGGGAATAAGTAGGACTATATACAACTAATGTAAGTCAGGACTTTGTGAATGCAAGGAATAAATACTGAAATCATGAGAACACAATTGCAAAGAGCGCAGAAAAACGTGAGCAACTTGCCCCGTGAGAAGGTACAGCCATGCCTGGGATCTTCTCCCTGGGCCTCTGTCATTAACACAATTTGGCTTCTGAGTTGACTTTTCTCCCTGTCACACGCAACTGTCGTCTCTTTTCTTCTGCTTCGCATGCATTCTTGCTGTCAGACCGCGGCTTACTGCAGGTCTGCCGCCGTGTCGTTGCCTGGTAGGCCTTCCCTGGGCCTCACGTTAGCTCACGGCATTCTTTCCAACTTCAGCTCCCACTGCTTGTTCCTTATTTCCCAAATTAAAATTCTCAAGAGAATTAAATTGGCCTGGCTCATTTTGTTCCCACAGAAGGCCATGACAGAGGTCTGGTGTCCTACCCGGCCAAATCAGCCACCTCCAGGACAGGAGGGGAGGAGGTCACACAGTCGTCAGCATGCCTTGTCCTCAGCAGGGAGGAGTTAGCAGAGGCATGAGTGACAGCTTGGGTACAGGCAAGTGAGGAAAAAAAAAAAAAAAAAAAAAAAAAAACATCCCTTAAAGGCCAAAATAATTTCTAAAGGATGTGCCTAGAGTTCTAACAACTCGGGAGTCTGAGGCAGGAAGATCACTTGAGCCTAGGAGATTCAGACCAGTCTGGACAACACAGTGAGACCTCATCTCAACAAGAAAAAAAAAAAAAATTCTGAAGACTTAACTACATTAACACATAACATTCCACAAAAAGGCCCTAAAAGCAGAAACTACTCCATCTAAAAAATTGCAGCAGGCAGTACCTACACCCGTGAGATGAGCCATTTTAACAGAGGGAACTGTGTTCAACATGTGGAAATTTCAACACTCAAAGTTAACTAGAAAATTGTTTCAAACGCAATGTTTCCAAATAGTGTAAGTGTGTGCAATCACCATCTAATATTTACTTGGCACTCCTTATGTGTGGGTCACTGCTCCAAGTGAGTACTTCGCATGTATTAGTTCCTTTAATCCTCACTCTTCCAAATTAGGTAAACATTTTCACACTGCATTTTACAGACAGGCACAAGAAGGCACAGAAAAGTCACACCACATTAAAGGGTAAAGCCGGGATTTGAGCCCTGGGTCAGCTCTCAGCCTAAACCATCAAAATACGCTGCCTCAGCGTAGGGAACAAACACTGCTCAGGCCACAGCGGGGCCACAAGACCCTTTCTTTACAATGCCCTTACAAAATGTATGTGAATAATCAAAATGTCTTGATTATGTTGAAATAGTAGGGGGGAGGTAAAAAGTGGGGAGCCAGGAGGGAGGTTTTATGGACAGTTCCTGGGGAAGAAACATTTCCCAAGAAGAATGTCAGGAAAAGAGAGAGCTACACTGAGGAACAAAAAGCCAACAGGAGGAAGGAAGGAAACAAAGCGAATTTGGAAAAGTGGCTGTTAGAAAACAAGTGTGCTGATTGGGCCGTGAGGTCTGCGAGGTCTTCCTCAAGGGCACGGGCAAGGCACATCCCAGGCAGCAGAATCAACACAATCCACAGCTCCTACAGGCATCCCGAGACAGGCCCCGACCTCCTGAACGCTGCTCTGTTCAGAGGGAGAAGGTGTTACATAAACAGGTAAGATGCACCGTCAACTTGTAAAATAAATGAAAGGATGAGAAAGGTAGGACATTGCACATAGAACAGTTTAGTAGGTAAGCCCCTCAAAATCTTAACCAGTGCTCTGAAAAATATTCATATTTTTTGGTATTTTCTAAATATTCTTCACTGAGCATAAACTACTTTTAAATACGTTAATGTTAAAAAAAAAAAAAAATGAGGATCAGCAGAGCAGAGAATGTGGCCACGCCCACAAGTCACAATTACAACTCCAGGGCTGTGACGTGAGGAACTGTATGAGCTACAAACCTCAGGTGGACCAAACTCCCTAGGGAGTAGTGACCCCATTATATGTAACTGGGATTCCTGTGTGCTCTACACTTGCTTCAGAACCCAATGTGTTAAAAGAATGACCAGTATTCCAACAGGGAGCTGCCACAAGACAGAAAGGAGACAATTGAGATTTCCCACAGGAGGACACTGGGGGCTCGGGGCGCAACACTTACTGGGCGTACTTAGAGTGGGACTTAGGGGTGCAGCTAGGAAATGGTGAAACCAGGAATAAAAGGAGGCCCTGATCACCAGAAGCTGTTGAAGCTCAGGCAATGATGCCAGCAACAGGGAAGGTACGGAAGGCAGCAGCTGTAAATACAGATGAAACTTCTCACTCCCTGGTCCTCCGCTCACCTCCTACTGTGCGCCTCCCCTCCCACCCCTTCATGCAAGACAATTATTCCATGGAAGTGAGGGTGGGAAGGGTGGGTGGTGGTGCAGCTCTGTGGCCTGGTCCCTAACAAGCCAAAGACCAGTACCAGTCTGTGGCCTAGATCACAGACTACAAGCATACACTACCACACTCAGCTAATTTTTAAATTCCTTCCTCCCCACCCCCCCACCCCCAGAGATGGGGGTCTTGCTATGTCACCCAGGCTGGTCTTGAACTTCTGGCCTCCAGCAATCCTCCTGCTGTAATCCCAAAGTGCTGAGATTACAGGCATGAGTCACCACGCCCAGCCTTGATGCGGCAGTTAGAAGGCTGTATCTTTTAGTTCATCTCTACCAAGTTTCAGATCTAAGGGTCAATAATAAAAATGATAATAATCATGAACAATCAATGCAATTCACAAAATAGAAACTACTAGTAAACACCAAAAAAAAAAATTTCAACCTCATTAGTAACGAAAGAAATGAACTTTGTGAAGTATCTGAAGAATGGAAAAACAAGGCCGGGCGCGGTAGCTCACGCCTTTAATCCTAGCACTCTGGGAGGCCGAGGCGGGTGGATCATTTGAGCTCAGGAGTTCAAGACCAGCCTGAGCAAGAGCGAGACCCCGTCTCCACTAAAAATAAAAGGAAATTATATGGACAGCTAAAAATATATAGAAAAAATTAGCCAGGCATGGTGGCGCATGCCTGTAGTCCCAGCTACTCGGGAGGCTGAGGCAGGAGGATTGCTTGAGCCCAGGAGTTTGAGGTTGCTGTGAGCTAGGGTGACGCCACGGCACTCTAGCCCGGGCAACAGAGTGAGACTCTGTCTCAAAAAAAAAAAAAAAAAAGAATGGAAAAACAAACACCACATGTACTCACTACTAAACTGGAACAGATAAGCACACATGTACACAGAGGGAGGTAAAACTCAACAGAAATCAACCTGGGGGGTGGGGAGGACGGGTGAAAACCTACCTAACCGGTACAATGAACAATATCCGGGTGATAGGTACTCTTATAACTGTGACTCAAGCATTCTAAAAGCAATTCATGTAAGCAAAATATCAAAAACTATTTGTAATCCGTATTATTTTGAAATGTTTTAAAAAATGAAATTTCTCACCAAATGGCCCACTGCATTTTAAATAATGATACTCAATAATTCCAGGCGTATCGGTAAATGATCCCTTTCCTGCATCAGCAGGGAAGAAAAAATGAAGAGCCTGCACCCATCACTTAACTATCACTCCTCTCTTCTCCTCTCTTCTTCCCCCTCAAAAAGGAATGGAATGCAAACGACCTGGCATAGCAAATTGACAAATTTGTTTTGTCTCTAAGATAATACATGCACAATACTTACAGAGAAAACACTCAATGACAGCGAGTATGACAGTTGTTAATGGTAGTAGTCCCAATCTGTGAGAATTTGGCATAGTTTAAAAACAAGGTAAGGTTAGGTGTCTTCTGGAAAAGCCTTATCACAAAGCTCCTTGGCCCAGAGCACAGTGCAGTGATTGACAGTAGGGGTCTAGAATCAGACTAGTGTTCACAAACCGGCGTCACCCACAACCAGCTGCGTGATCCTAGGCAGGTGACAAACCTTCCACGGTTCTACTTCTTCACTGACAACCTGAGAATAATATTGGATTTTTACATTAATATAATGAATCACAGCAAACAAAAATAATGAATCAAACATTACTAAGTTATCCTGTCTGGGTAACAAAAAACAGTGGAACCATTAAAAAGAAATAGGGAAGTCAAGCGAGGAAGCCTATTTAAGGTAAGAAAAAAATTACATTTTAGATGTTCTAGAAAGTAGAGGAACTACACAAATTCTGCACACAGGTGCAGGTAAAGGAGCCAGAGATTTTAACTGTCAATTATCTGCAGAAGGGGGATTAACGGGAAAGGAAGAATGGTTTTTAAAAGGAAAAAGTAGAGAAAATCTAGAGCTGAAAATAGAGAAATAAACCGTGGAAGAGACGCATAAATGGAGAATGGAATAGAAGGGAAGGGACAGCAGAAAAGAACAGGCAGCCAAAAGGTACAAGAAGACTGCAGACCAGAGAAGACACCAAGTTGAGAACACTCAAAAATGCCAAATGATTTTTTAGGTTGTCATTTTTGGCAAGAAATAGTTCTGACGATTCATGCTTGGTCCCTCCCTTTCCCTTAACCTGCTACGTCCACTCTACCCCCAAAATATCCCGTGGATCTTCTCCCTTCTGTCCCCTCTGGTCACATGTTATCCAAGCCACCATCATCTCCAGATTGGTCACCTGCTTCCACTCTGTCCCCTCCAGTTCAGCTCCCACACAGCAGCACAAGTTAATTTAAAAATATGAATTGGATCTCCTTACGCCCCTGCTTAAAACCTTCAATCTCATTCTGTTATATTTAGGATAAAACTCAATTTCTTACCAGAGTCTGAAAAACCCTGACTCATCGCCTCCTAATCTCACTTAACTCCAGCTTCATCAGCCTCCCTTCTCATCCTGGGGGGGAAGAATGCCAAAGTTCTTTCCTTTCTTAGGGTCTTTGTACATGCTCTGCCTTCCTCCTGCAATGCTCTCCCCCTCCCACCTTCCCAAAACTCAAACACAACTCGCATGAGAAATCCCCAGCATCCCTCCAAGCTCTCAGCGGGCTGGCCTCTGGCTACTAACTGGGCCTGAGCAGCTGTTAGATCAGATGTATGCACAGCAGGTGCACGCAGCTGCAGGACATGCAATGCAGTTACTAACTTCAAGGAGCTTTTATTCCAAATCAGTAAGTAACACAAAAGTCCACATAAAGATGTATAAGAAATAATCCTTTATATATTGATCAAAGATCCACATGTTCCTAAGGCATATTTTCCAGTGACTTTTTTTTTTTTATTCCTGTTACTCTACATTTAATTCCATCATTGATTTCCCATTCACCTATACACATCTACAACCGAAGGAAGGATAAGGGCCTTCGTGAACTGTTTCTGCACCATTAATGACTCCCAGGCTCTAGTTCAAAGGACAGTCAGCAGGAGATCTGCTACGATCTTCTATTCACCAAGCTAAGTGGGATTCCTTGATTTATATGCTCAACCTTTTTTCAAAACTAATTTTTTGAACTCTGTAATTTTTATTTCTTTGATTACAAGTATGTCTCTGGTATAAACTGCCATTAATGGATATGTAACAATTTTGTTTTAAATATTTTTCCTCTTGTGGCCTTTTTTTTTTTTTTTTGGATTAAGATTATGTTCTTGAACTCTATATTTTTAGGTAGTCAAATTTTTTCCATTTTTTCTATTATTTTGAAGAAGGCAGTTTCTTCTCTCACTTACATGCTTAAAAAGCACCCATCTCTTTACATCCTTTAACATTTTAGAAACATATTTAGAAAAATGAAACAGTTTTATTTTCTCCTCATCATCCTAAATTTGATTTTTAAAAAATTAACTCTGGAATCTGACTTATTCCGTTCCTTTGTTTCTCTTCCTGTGCCACATTTTGAACCACAGTCTCACATCACACTTTTTGTTACCTGATACAACCAATTGCCCCTATTTTTCTTTTTTCAGAGCTTTCTTTATCATTTCATAATTCTAAACAATAAGCACCTACTATCATGCTGGGCATTTTATATGAAAATCACTCCTAATCCTACAAGGATCTCCATTTCGTAGGTTTGGGGAGGCGACCTCAAGAGAACTAAAATAGATCACACGGTAAAGCCAGAATCAAACCCAGTTCTCTCTGATTCTCAATTCGTGATCTTTCCATTCTCCAAGTTTCATTCCCCAACTCTGCTTGGCAGTTACCTGCTCCCACACCAAATGGCGCTGGGCTGCTGGGGTTAATCTGACGTATCAAATTAGTAAAGCATCCCCTCACCTGGTTGCAAACCTACTAAGGGCTTGGAAAGCAGACAGCCCCACCTGTTAGAACTGGGCGGCAAGGGAAGTTCTGTGGTGCCCATAGGCAATGCTACTCAAAGTGCCAGCCCCTGAACTGTTTGTCACAGGTCCCCTGGGAGAGAAGGAATTTGGAAAGAATGTAAATTAACTATGTCACCGAGCACCTTTATTTAGTTTGGCTGAAACTGTTTGACAGCGAGACTTCCGTGACGAAAGAAGCAGCCTCCTTATCTCATCATAAGCAACAGTCTGTGGACAGGCATCGGTTTGTGAGCTGCAATTTTCAAAGGGCCGTTTGTGACTTAATAGGTGATAAAATCAGTACATTGGGCCATACCAGCATTGTTTTAATAAAAAAAAAAAAAAAAAAGAAGAAGAAGAAGAAAGAAAGAAAATAGGCCTCTCTGGTAAAAGGAGTGAAAGACGGCTGGCATTACTATAACCTGATATTGAAACCTTCAGACAAACTAACACAAGTCTAAATGAGATGAACATTTTGAAAAGTGAGTGACATAATAGATATATGTAACTGTGACGTCTGGTAGAGCCAATTAGACAAATTTAAAGTACATGTGATCCAACCTGGACAATGTCCTGAACCCTAGACAGTGGAGTGGTACGATGAGTGACGCAGAGCTCTCAGCGTTCTGAGTAAGCCGCCCGTGCCCCGTCAGCCTGTTAAGCACGTGCAGAAGTTGTGTGTGAGCGAGTGCAAGAACTTGGTAGTTCTCGAGAGGTCAATAAAAAGGCCCATTGGGTAAAATTATAATTTTTATAAATACAAATTTTATTATAATAAAAAGGGCTCACTGGGTAGAACATAGTAAGTACAAACCTGTGGGCTTCTTTGTAAGTGTACAGAGTGGAAAGTAGACCATGCTGGGTTTGAGATAGCTCAGGATTTATAGCACTTTGCATTAGCATAAACTTCCCCAGGCTTGTTATCCACCCCTATACGCAATATCATATGAGTAAGATCATTAATTTAACTTCTAAATTGCTCTTTTGCTTTACTTTTCTCAGAACTAACTGTTCAAAAAATGAAGAGAGGCTGATGAATGGAATTTACAGACACTCAACTTTTACGCATCACCTCGTATTTCCACAGAGCAACAGAGGGGCCCCAAGCCACAGAGTAAGCACTTGGAATCTGCCGTGAAAAAGAGCAACACGTTCACAGAGACAACATGGAAATGGCAATCTAGCACAGGGATTTAAAACTTCCCACTCAGGAGTCAGACCAACCGAGGGTTTGAATTGCAGTTTTGCCACTTACTAGCTCTGGCTGCGTGGTCTTGGGGGAAACCACACACCTTACCCAAATGTACCTTTGCCTCAGTGTCCCCATCTATAAACTAAAGCTTGGTAAAGAGCATGTGTCTCATAGGGGTTGTCAGGAGGATCAAATGAATTAGTCACACATTGATAACAACATTTCAGTCAACGATGGACTGCATATATGATGGCGATACCATAAGATTATAATGGAGCTAAAAATTTCCTTGTCACCCAGTGACATCGTCATTATCGTAATGTCATGGCATAACACATTACTTACATGTTTGTCGTGATGCTGGTGGAAACAAACTTACAGTGCTGCCAGCTGTATAAAAGTCTAGCACATAAAATTACATACAGTATATAACACTTCATAAGGATAATAAATATTTTACTGGTTTATGTACTTACTATACTTTTTATCATTTTTTTAGAGTAATCCTATCTATTACAAAAAAGTTAACTACAAAACAGGCTCAGGCAGGTCCTTCAGGAGGTAGCCAGAAGAAGGCATTGTTATCACAGGAGATGACAGCTCCATGCCTGTTGCTGCCCCTGAAGACCTTCCAGTGGGACAAGATGTGCAGGTGGAAGACAGTGATAGGGATGATCCTGATCCTGTGTAGGCCTAGGCTAGTGTGTGTGTTTGTGTCTTAGTTTTTAACGAAAAGGTTCAAAAAGGAAAAAAAAAAAAATTAATAGAAAAAAGTTTATAGAATGAGGATATAAAGAAAATATTTTTGTAGAGCTATACAATGTGTTTGTTTTAATCTAAGTGTTATTACCAGAGTAAAAAGTTTTTAAAAAATGTTTCTAATCATCAAGTCTAAAAAAATCCAAAAACACAAAAAATTTAAAAGTTTATAAAGTAGAAAAGTTAAAGTAAGCTAAGGTTAATTTATTGTCAAAGAAGGAAAAATATTTTTGTATGAATTTGGTATAGCCTAAGAGTAGAGTGTTTATAAAGTCTACAGTCATATACAGTAATGCCGTAGGCCTTCACATTCACTCACCTTTCACTGACTCACCCAGAGCAACTTCCACTCCTGCAAGCTCCATTCATGGAAAGTGCCCCATACAGGTGTACCATTTTTTATCTTTTATATTGTATTTTTACTGTATCTTTTCTATGTTTAATATTTTCAGATACACAAATATAAATATAAACATTTGTTAAAGAAGATGAATAGTGACTACTTCCGTAGGGTTATGAGAAGAATTAAATAAATGCACATAAGAGCATAGCACAGTGCCTGGTCCTTAACCTCAGTAAGTGGAAAGTATTACTGAAGTCTGTTTAGGAAAATGTATTTTGAGTACAAAAGAAAATGATATCAGTGCTCCTTACACGTGTACCAGCTAGTCATAGCTCACTTTCCAAGCCACAGCAGACACGCAAGTATGAGTCCTGAAATGCACAGTCTCTAACACAGGTAACAGCTCTGCAAGACAGGTGTTGCTCCCACTCTACAAATGAAGGAACACACACAGGATAGGTAGGTGAAGATTTAAGTTCAGAAATGCCTTTCTCTACTTGAGTTATACAGAGTATAAAAATGGTTATTTTTAAACACTTGTTTTATGTTTTATCTTTTTGAGTTTCTTTTTTTAAATAGTATTTCCTTCACAAGTAAAAAAATCTCCAGGGCACTGTGTTTAGTTTGGAGGACCACATTTTGAAGGGAGACTGCAAAACAGAACAGCAGAAAAAGAAGTCAAGATGATGAGGCACCCTCAAGGTTGAGGAGAGGCAACCTTGGGAAGGTGAAGCCAAGACATCTGTTCCAAATTTGGCGAGACGTTAATAAGAACAATTATTAGATTCCCTGCCCTGAAGGGTCCTAGAGACTCATCTCAAAGCCAATACAGGTAGAAGTTAAAGGCAGATTTGGTTTAATGTAAAGCAGAACTTGCCAACAGTAATACAACAGGCTGCCTCATTACAAGTAATGATGCGATGCAAAGAGAACTATTTATATTGTAGAAACACCCTGCAGAGGTCAGAACCCTGGTCCAAAGGGGCCCTGTTCAATGCTAACAGTCTTTGAGTCTAAGCCATTGAACAACTGGTGAATAATTAGCACTAATACTACTATCTTACCTTTAGCATCATAGTTCAACTACATTATGGATTAGAGAAGACAAAGTTTGCAAATTTAACCACTGTACTGTTTCAGATTTTTTTTATGAAACTTTATTCCAAATTCTGAACATATCATTTTAGCACATGGATTGCCTAAGCTGGAGTTTTACCATGTGCGATGGGAAAAGTTCTCCAAATCCCAGTATGTTTAACATGTTTAACCCCCTTCTTCAGCACAGGTCAGAGGTTTTATTTTTCAGCAAGACTATATGTATAAGCAGAAACAGGAAGGAAAAACAAAAGCAAAACAATGGCGGTAAGTGCACAACAGGCAGAAGGGAAGCAGAGCGACCCCGTCCTCACACGTCCCACTCCTGAGACTCTTCAGTCACCAGGACCCAGGTGACATTATCAGGGCCAGTGTTCAGTGCTATTTACCTATTTACTGTGCCTCGTTCTTGCTGGGCCTCAGGGAAAGAAGTAAATGCCCATCTCAGATCTCCACAGAGTTCTGGGATCAACTCAGCTCTGACTCAATGTTCTATAAAACCCTGGGAACTTCAAAAAAGTTATAAACAACCAAATAGTTAACTTCTGGATTTCTCCAATCTATGACACAGAAAAAAAGCTTCATGGGGAAATATTTTGAGAAGTACCTGATGTCTGTGGAGTACACGACGATTACCTGATGAAAAGTCCCATATAATGCTAAGCTATGACGTTAATTTGTTTGGGTGGTGCCCTCAATCCTAATTATATTCTTTACTCTCTTTGAAGTAGAATACAAATGGTGATGATAACCAATGACAGACATTTCTTTGGTAAGAGGAAACATTTTATATGGTCACATTCAGATATTTTATAATAAAAACAGAAGGTATGTTATTTTAGACTGTATTAAAAATGATTAGTAATAAAATTGGACCAAATATACATAGTCAAAATAATTTAAGACTGGATTCTTTTCTTATATTCTAATAGGTTTTACACTCAAAGTATAAATTCTTTGGTGTGTTAAGGTTATGAAGCCTAGAGCACAACAACACAACAAGAGTTCTCTTCTTTTTCTTCTAGAGAACTCTTCAACATAGTTTGCTACAATGGAACAAACACTGGCTCCCTTACCAAGAGCCTAGCTAGCTCTAGTCTGCATTTTGCAATTATTACTAATTAGCAATGGAGCCCTGGGACCAGTTACTTAACCAGACTGTTTCTCAAGTTTCCTTACCCATATAGAAAGACAGCATTCGGTATCTGTTGACTGCAGAAAAATAAATGCTAAAAATTTCTGGCATTTTTAATTGCTTTTAAAAATCCAACATTTAAGAATGAATGACTAGGGGCAAGACAGCATAAACCTATTTCTCCCTGCTCCTCCCTACTAAGCACTATAACCCTGGAAATAACATCAGAGACAACCAAAGAACTCTGAAAAGATGGTAAAGGGAAAGTGAACCGGTTTGTGACCCCAGGACTGAATGAACAGCTCAGCAAAAAGATATCTTGCATCCTCCCCCTCCCAACTCACCCAAAGGCGGCGGCCACCCAGACCCACTGTTTCCCAACCTCTGTCCTAACAACAGAAAGCAACTCAGGCAGGCTCATTCCTACCCCGTATCAAATGAGCGTCCCTCTAATATAAGTTCTACACCATCCAAAAGGGAGACCAGTCCAAAGCCTTGCCAACAATAAGCAACGAGGGGAACCAAGACATATGCAATAGGGCAGGTTGATTCAACAAGAGGGTCCAGCCACAAGTGACCTGGCTCAGGAAGCCTCTTTGGTCACATGGGCCTGAGACTCCCTTCCCTTGCACAGCTGTCGGGAAAGCTGTGGGGCACCAGTAGAACATCCCACCTCAACAAGTGCCTGGATCAAGGAAGAGCTCTCTGTCCCCCACAGGCAGGGGGATCCCACCACAAACAGGGAAGTCCCTGAGTCTCCTGGGGCCTGACACCACCCTCCCCCACTGGAAGACACCCAGTAGCAGCAGCCAAGCTCTGGGAAATCCCTTCTACCTCCACAGCCAGCACAGAAAGGAGCAATGAGCAGCACCTGACCAACCAAACAGACTGAACCACCACCACAAAGGCTCTGAAAATTAAACTGTCATTGGAACCACAGCCCACAAATGTAGGCCAGGACCTGTGTGCTAGAACTAGACCGGGTGACTGCTAGAACAAAAGATTGAAATGGGACCCAGAGTACCCCAACAAAATAGGCAAAATGGCCATTGAAAAATCACCTGTCATATCAAAAACTAGGAAAATCACAACTTAAATTCCGATTTAAGCCAATCAACTGACACTAACCCTGAGATCAATCAGATGTTGAAATTTTCTGATGAGGATTTTAACGAAGCCCTCAAAAAAAAGTGTTTCAGTAATTCTGTTGAAACAACTAAAAAAATAGCAATCTCAGCAAAGAAATAAGTTATTTTCTAAAAAGCCAAATAGAAATTATACAAATTAAAAATACAGTAACAGAAATAAAACCTTAATTGATGGGCTTAACAGCAGGGTGGAGATGACAGAGGAAAAAGTAAGTAAACTTGAGGGAATAACAGAATTCACTTAATCTGAACAACAGAGAAAATAGGCTGAGAAAATAGAGCCTCAGAGACCTGTGGGACAGCAAAAGATCCAACTTTGCTTTATAGGAGCCCCAGCAGGAGAGGAGAAAGAGAATGCGGCTAAAAGAGTGTTCAAATAAATAATGGCTGAAAACTTTCCAAATTTGGTGAAAGACACAAACAAAGATTTAAGAAGCAGAACAAACTTATGTATCAGAATGAACAAAAAGAAATTCATGTCAAGGCTGAAGTCAATCATAAACTATGGTAACATCATAACTAAACTTCTGAAAGCTAAAGACAAAGATCTTCAAAAACAGCCAGAGAGCAATGACACATTATCTGCAGAACAACAATTCCAATAACAGTGGATTTCCCATCTGAAACCATGGAGACTAAAGGAAGTTGCACAACATTTTCCAAGTGCTGGGGGGCGGTGGGGGGGACCTGTCACCACAATTTCTATATCCAATAAAACGACCCTTCAGGAATGAAGAGGCAAACACATTTTCAGAGGGAGGAAAACTCAAAGAATGTGTTGCTAACAGACCTACTTTTAAAGAACAAATGACTACTAAACAAGGAGCTTTATTTTTAACACAAAAGATTCAAAATTGTCTACAAGATGACCCTCTAACTTCAGAATATATAATCTAAAGACAGATGACACATATAAAACAAACATAAATAACGATAGCAGGTGTCACGTAAGTAACAAAACCAGGGACTAACAAAGATGGTTCAGAGATAGGTATCATTATTTTGGGCTGCCATGATCAGAGAAAATTTCAAAGACAGGGCATGACAAACTGGTTCTTGAAAAATACACTACATTTAAATAAAGCTACTGAAAGGGTGTGTCCCTCATAAAAACTCATCCAAGCAAAACTGAAGAGATGTGAAAGCAGACAGTATGTTTACAGGACAGCACAGGGAAGAACTGGTTGACACTGACACAGCACTTGAATGGGAGTAAAAGAAGGATCCGTCACAATCCCTGGCTCTCAATGTAATAAGAAAAGCAGAGGAAAAGAGAGGAGACGGATGGGATAGGAAGAGGGGAGGGGAGGGGAGGGGAGGGGACGGGACTTTAGTCTGTGCAGACTTCAGGGAACACAGCAGGGAGCACCAACTGACTCTTCCTGGGAAAGGCAGAGGAGTTGTCACAGGGTTTGAGCTGGATCTCAAAAGATGAGACTGAAGTGACAAGTTGGAAAAGGGGAGAGCACACTGGACCATGAGAATAACATAAGTCCAGACGAGCTCTGGCACACCGAATAATGGTGGCAGTGGGAGGATGAGGAGCACACAACACAGGCTAGGGTCAATGGTAAAGGTCTGGGCTGAGAGGCTGGATTTTCATCTTGAAGGTAACAAGGAATCGTGGAAGAATTCTAAGCAGAGGAGCGATACCAAAAAAAAATAAGTTTTAATAAGGACACTGTATAGAATCAAATGAAAGGACAAAGGACTAGAGGATGGAAAACCAGTTAGAGGCTATTGAGTTCATCTCAGTTCAACAAGAGGTTGAACCCCACAGCGTGCCAGGCTCTAGGCCAGATGCTTAAAACACAAAGATGATTCTCATCACTGTCCTTCCAAACCAAGGAGATGGCAGTGCAGAGAGAGGGGAAGAGGAAGAGGAAACTACACTCTAAAGGCATTTCAGAGCTACGACCAGCAAGACTCTGCAGCATGAAGGAAAGGACAAGAATGAGCCTTTTACATTAGAAACCACAGAATCCATGGGCAGCACTCTCATTCTAGAAATAAGAAATAAGAAAGATGGAATAACATTTGGGTGTAAGATTGAGGAGGAATTGTGGACTTTAAGACTCAGTTCTGTTGTCATCTCTGCTAGGAGGAACCCTCCTGCCAGCCTCCCGACCTCCCAGCTTCAGGTGTCCCCTTCCACTGTGCTTTAAAAAAAAAAAAAAAAAAAAAAAAAATGCTCACAGCCACACAAATATATTTTACCACAATATATTACATGTACATATGTGTTTGTCTCTCCCACTAGATTATATATTTCTCAAGGACCAGGGTTATTATATTCATCTTTATATTTCTTTTGCATGATACCCAGTAGGGCCTCAACGAATGTTCAATGAATGAAGAAAACATAAGCAACTTCATACTTTAATAAAATCATTATAAACTTATTTCCTACCACATTCCTAAATCATTCCTCCTCTACTATCAGAATAGAAAAAAATAAAAGTATAAAAAAATAGCTCCAGGTATTCTATTTCTGTTTGAAGAGTGTCATAATTAATCATGTTCCCCAAAAGCATAAACTGCAATAGTATAAAGGTCAATCAGAAGACCAATCTGGGGCTCCAGCAGATCCTCATTCAGTCACCTCCCATTTACTGAGCACCTGCTCCGTGCCAGGCACCATGGTGAATCATACATGGCTCCCACTTTCAAAGAGCTCTTGCTCCAGAAGTTCCCTCTGTAAATTGCTGCACTGGAGAATGTTTCAAAAAGAAAAGCCTATCTCCTCAGAAGGAGCCGTGGAGAACTCCCCAAAGGTCTTATCAGCAGGCCAAAAGCAGAGCTACCCCTGGGCAGAAGAATATATTTTTGGACTGCACCAGAACTGAGATGTTAGGAAAGAAACGGAGCAGGTATAAGATGACAAAGGTAGGACAAAAGGAAAAAAGCAAAAACACTAGCATATTCTTACAAGACACTTTCAGAAGGCAAGTAGGCCACATATAAAAACTACAAATGGCATCCTTGACTAGCACCTGCTACCTTACAAAGAAAACCACAGGAAAAATTAATAGTTTACTAGCGCTACATTTATACGGAACTGAGTATAATCAATGACAAAAGTGGTTGGAAATCTCATAACATACATTAACTATTGAGATTATTTTTTCTTTTACGATAAAATATTAATATAAGTAATAGCATATTGGGAACAACCTAGATAGCCATCAGAAGGGTACTGGTTAAATAAATTGTGCTACACTTACATGATAAAACAATATAAGAACACCAAAAACCATGTTTCAAAAAACATTTAGTGGCATTATAATATGTTCCTTACTAAGTTGCATGATCTGGGGCTACTTTGACCTCTCAGATTCAGTTTCCTCATCTGTAGAATGGGGATAATGGAATATTAGACAGCAATGGGAATGAACAATCCAAAACTATATGCAATAGCATAGAACATAACAAAAGAATACACACTGTATGATTCCATTTCCAGAAAACGCAGAAACAGGCCAAAAAAAAACTTGCTACTGGAAGTCAGCATTATGGTTACTCTCTGGGGCTTGGGGGGAGACATGAGAGAGACTTCTAGAGTGTCTGCAATGTTTTGTTTTACTCTGGGTTCCAGTTACGTAGGTGGATATGATTCATGAAAATCCATCCAGCTGCACACTTGTAAGAAGTGCACTTATCTGTATACATGCTACATTTCAATAAAAAGTTTTTAAATGGGGATAATTATAGGATCCTTTTCATGGGACGTTGTGAGAATTAAAATTATGTTGTAGAGATTAACCGTACATAAAATGTTTGCCGCCTAATACACAGGTAAGTGCACAATAAATATTAGGTACTTTTATAATCCTCCCAATGTTGACAACATGAGAAGCTCTATTAAATGTTCGCTGAATGAACAAATTTCTCAGGTGAAATGAGTCACTCACAGCCTCAGCAACCCCAAAACCACTTTGTAAATTTCCTATAGCACTTATTCTGCACTTTGCGTCATAATTATTTGCACTCAAGCCTGTCCCTCCCCTACACTCACAACTCCCTACCAGCAGAGCACATGGCAGTCTTTGTATCCTTCATGACACGCTCAATGGCAGGATACTCAATAAATAATGATTCGATGATTTGCAGAATATTCTAAGGATGAAAGAATTATTTGAAAATTATAGAATATTTTAACTGGGCAAAATAACATCCCTTCTATGCTTTATTTTTTAAGGTGCTGAAAACCCACTTTGTGTGTGGAACTTTAAGTGCTCTTAAAAATGCCTATGTGTTTCTGTTTGTTAACTTATTCATTCATTCCACAAATATATATCGATGTACAAAGGTGCATGGCTTCCCACACCCCAAGCAGCTTACTGCTAAGGGGAGGGCACGCAGACAGGCACAGAGTTGTCCCTACAAGGTGCCTCTCTGTATGGGCATATCCTTGGTCTGGACTGTTTTCTATGTTAATTCCTTGACTTGGTGATTCCTGGACAACCTGAGTAGTGTATGTACGAACCCTGAGAAGTGAGGGCAGACTGTGTGCTTTCTGATTTTAGGAAGGGATCAGAGTACTTTTATCTCCTCCCCAGAGCCCAGGCTGAGATGGACAAACTTCTTTGCATTTCTGGCTAACTGGATATAAGGGGTGATCCCAGGCCCCATTCTGTCTCTGGATAGGAGTGTTAAGACTCCAAGCATCTTGTTTCTCACCCTGGTGTAAATTCAACTCCTAGGATAGCCTAGGATGTGTATATTTTTAATACACCTTCAACTCAGGTCTCCCCTAACTCCTACAGATAAAGCTCACCTGAAAAAGAGCTCACAACGCGAAACTAAACAACACACAAGGAAAAAGTCCTCCATGAGCAAAACAGAGCAGACACTACAAAAGAGCAGACCCATTATGTACTTCAAATAAGAGATCGATGAGGGACATTGTAAAAGCAATAAATTTTAAATAATTGCAGACACAAAAGAAGTCATCCAACACGTGAAGAGTGGTGTTGCAAAGTAACCCACACCCATTTGGCCATCCAGCCAACATCAGGTTCTTCTCAAAAACACCAGTAGCCTCCCACACACAGCAGGGCAGGCTTATAGGTACCCCAACCACACACCCCCTCCATACCAGGTGGTATGTTACCAGGAAACCAAACTTTACTTCCCAAATCCACCAAACCAGTAAGTGTTTACTAATGAGAAGTATACACACAAACACAACTCCAAACAGACCAGAAAATCTAGAGCAACCTGATCTCTTATCTACTGCTCAAGGGAATATAAATAGGTACAACTTCGAGGGAAAATAATTGGCATTAGCTAACAAAATTAAACATCAGAATACCTAATCCAGCATTTCCAAGCCCAGATAGTATTTGAAAGACCATCTTGATGATAGCCAGCAAGATTCACATATAAGAATGTTCATAACAACAGAAAACCAGAAACAACCCAAATGCCTATTCAAAGGTGAAATGACAGAAAAATAGCATCAACCCAGGAGAGTGTACAACAGTGAAAATGAATAAACCAAAGCCAATGCTTTGAATGAGAGAAGCAAGGCCCAGAAGATCACAGCAAGAACTAGTAAGTGGTGATAAAGTTCAGGATAGTATATACGGGGCATATACTATGCAGAAAGACAGAGTCAGGAGAAGCACAGACAGATGCATGTTGTTGTTAATGTTGCAGATCTTGGTAAATTTACAGACGTTCATTATATGAAAAATACAAGTAAATAAGAGGGCCATGCAAAGACCATTGTTGATAATGAGTCATGAATCAAGGATCATGATTAATCTACTTCTCTGCATCTGAGTCCCCACACCACCAATGAACAAGGTGGGGGAGGGGCACATTATAAACAGGCAGTTCAAAAAGAAAAAGCCTGAACGGCCAATAAATATGGGGGAAAATATTCAACCTCACTGCAATCAGGGAAGTGCTGCATTACAGTTAGAAACAATAACATGTCTCATATACCAAATAGATGAGCAAAAGTTCTAAAGTTTGACAATACTAAGTGTTAGAGAAGATATAGATCAATAAAATCACTGATACACCACAGAAGGAATGTAATCTGGCCACTGTGTTGGACAATGTGTACAGCCATTAAAATGCTAAAGATGACCTTGGAGTCGGGAACACTCATAACCATCGCCCACCAATTCCACACTTACAAAGGTGCACAGGGAAACTCACATGCATACATCAGGAGACATATATAAGAATGTCCACAGCAGTGCTGTTTACAACAAAAATTTAGAAACACTCCCAAAATATCTGACATCAGAACAGACTAATACATTGCAGAATAACCATTCAATGGAATACTATACATTAGTTTTTTAAAAAGCACTTTAGCTGTGTTATCAAAATGAATAAATCTCCAAAAATAATCTCTCAGGGTAGAAAAGAATACATACAGTTTTCAATCATTTTCATAAAATTTCAAAATAATATATTTTTAATTGCTCATAAACTCATACACATGTAATAAAAGTATAAAAACATACACAGCAATCCATTGTCTTGGATTTGGGGTATATCATTCTAGAAAAGAAAGGAGAGGTACAGGACCAGGAAGGGTGCACACAGCAGTCTTCAACTCCCACTGATGTTTATTTCCCACATCTAAAAAATATTTTGACATGTTTCCTTTAAATATTAAGATCTGATAAAGCCAGGTGTGAGTGTTTAGGTATTAGTCTCTGCCTACCACATATACTATTTCATTCAAAATGAAAAAACAGGACCAGAACACAACTCCATAAAATTCGAAGGAAGATAGGAAGAAATTAACTGTTAGTATATGACTTTAACACTGGCTACCAAATGTGGGCTCCTGTAACTATAGCTTTTTCTTACTATCCTTTGGCCTGGAACCTAGCACAGGGCCTGACTCATAAGACGTGCTCAAATAAATATTTGTTTAATGAACTGGACAAGCAGGTAGTAAAATGTCCGGTTATTATTCTAGTCAGCTCTGAATATTTTCAAAAGTCTAATCATATCTTTGAATATTTGTATGAATAAAAATTACTGATATACTAGATCTTTTCTTCAATTGAAAACATGCTTTCTACCAGAGAGACAACCTTTCTAAAAAAGCATTATTAGGTGTTACGGACTGAATGTCTGTGTTCCCCCCAAAATCATATGCTGAAGCCCTAGCCTTCAGTGTGATGGTATTTGAAGGTAGAGCCTTTGCGAGTTGATTAGGTTCAGATGAGGTCGTGAGGGTGGAGCCCCCACAATGGAATTACTGTCCTCATAAGAGGAGGAAGAGACCAGAGCGTGTGTTCTCTCTCTCCCACACCCCCACCCCATGTGAGGACACAGTGAGAAGGCAGCGTACTCGTCAGGAAGAAGCCCTCCCCAGGAACTGAACATACCAACACCCTGATCTTGGACTTCCCAGCCTCCAGAACTGTGAGAAATAATTGTGTTTGAGCCACCCAGTCTGTGGTATTTAGTTATAGCAGCCTGAGCTAAGACACCAGGATTAAGCGCGCGCACACACAAACACCCACACACACCCCTTTCTGCTCATTAAGAACACACCTTCCTAACTGCTAATAGAAAAGCTCCTACCTTAAGCCCTCATAAATTACTGCCAGGGTGAGCTGAGACTACCACACGTCATTTGGATCCTGTCCCTGGACCAAGAGGAATGCTCTTTCAATGACTTGCACCTCTGTTTTACAGGTAAAACTTCAGTGTATTTGGGCAAGTCCCAAATAGGAAGTGAAAATACAAAAGGTGCGAGTTCTGATACCACCTAGCTGTGTGACACTGGGCAGGCCAGTTAGTCTCCAGGAACCTAAAAACCTTATTAAAAACAGGAGATTGGTCCAGGGGGCCAACAACCTCTTCCATTTCTAAGTGAAGACATTGCATGCATTAGGAATTTCTAAACTTCTCACTTAAAATATGTGGGGAACATAACCAAGGGGCACTCAGCCCACTTGTACAGAAATACACCTCGACAAAATATTGCTTAGATAATAATTATACAATGCTGAATTGAAAATTATACTTAAATTAACTTCCAAAAAGACTAAAAGGAAAGCGGAAAACACTTACAAAGACAGCTTCTTTTCCCAGTGCTCACTTCCAAAGACGGAGCCGCTAGGAGCTACCTCACTAAAGCAGTCAGCACCTTGCAGTTTTCACTGATGTCATCAGTTCAGTGACAATTTCATTAGCTGAGAAAAGCCAATGCCACTGCAAGAACTGGATGAGTGTATGGCATCAACATCCTATATATGATTCTTTGACACTATTAATTGATGTTTTAACCAAAATCTGGTTTTATTCCATTAGAGTGACTTTCCAGATGTTGCTTTATGGTTTATAAGTAACAATGAAGCATGAACATTTTCTCAAGCATACAAAAATATGTAGCTTTCCGAGTGTCACGGGAATCTACCCAAGCACTGATAATTATAGCTCTCAACAAATATCTCACAATATCTCCTCCCATTTTTACTAACAAGAGAGATCAAGCATGGATACTGTTTACTGAGATAATGCAGACTGTTTATAACCCACTGCTTAAATTATACATACCGAACATCCCAAAAGTGCGTAAATGAACAGAGTACAATCTGCCCTTCTCAGTCCCATGAGCAAAGGATCCCCTTGACCTTGGTCCTTGCCCCTAAGCTCACCAAGGGTTGGACAAAAAGTACTTTCGGAATCTTCCTTTGTACTTTCTCTTGACCTCAGAAACTTGACCTTAGAAGTACTTACTCTTCAAAAACGAATAAAACCCCCATATGAGATCAGTTTGGGTTCTCTGGGATGTGTTTGGTTTGTGGATATAAGGAAAAGAGGCATGGGGAGGAACAGCTGATAAACTCTACAGTAAATTCTCAGGAAGTTTTTTCATGTCTGGGAACCTTTTGGGTTTTAAACTCTTAGCCCTGATTTTGCCCTAAGCCCCTTATTCCTAATCCCATCAAAGGGACCCTCTCACCCTCCCAGAGCTGGTGCTTCACATTAACTGCAACCACACTGCTGCTGTCTTTCCCACCAGGCACAGGGACTTCTCCTAAGGGTATGTATGGTGTTAGCACTCGTATTATCAGAAGACCAGAGTGAAGGCTAATGTTACCACCTCATAGGCTGTGCACACAAGGTGACAGGATTCAACGGTCATTGGTCACGAGACCAGGTGGCTCAGGTGAAGTGAAAACAACAGGGGACGTAATCTTTGGGGCTGAGCCAGGGCAGCATACAGGCAGTGGGTAGGACTTGTCCCCCCAGGGGCAAAATGCATGAGAGGAGTTCAGAGCTGAGATCCAAAAGAGGTTTTTCTTATTCTAATCCCATCCAATCCGACAAACTGCTGCCAAATTAGTTTTCCCAATCCCAACAGCCTTTCCTGCTCAGCCACCCCAAAATTCCTCAGCTGATACTCACAGCCTCCCCCAGTCTAGCATGAACGCATGCTAGAGCTCCTCCCGCCCCGCCCGCTTCCATCACCCCACTTGGCCAAGAGGCCAAGACGTGATTCATTTGCACCTTCACAAACCGGCATCTCCCTCCGTGATGTTTCTGTCATGCCGTTTCCTAAACTGAAAATACTCTTCCCTCATCTAATCTGTTTGTTTAAATCCTGCCTGTATTCTTTCAAAGATTGAGCCCTCACTGTGCCAAGCACATTTCAAATGCCACTTTAAAGGGAAAAATGCAATTCTACTCCTACCGAGATATCACGGCTATCATGCCTGATCCTGCTCTCTTCTAAAGCCTGCAGCACCTCACAAGTTACAACTCTATCTTCTCACCTCCACCCTGGCCATTTGTTGGAGAGAAAAGACCAGGGAAGGAGAGGGTAGCCTTCTGCAGAAGCACACAGGCTAAGCATTTCAGGCCCCTTCAGAATGGAGAAGGGAGCACTTCGAGAACAAAGGAGTGAATGTCGATATATCAAATGTTGCTAAGAGGTGAACGTAAGAAGTGAAAAACATCTACTGCACAGAGTCCAAGGAGGTCAGAGCTGTGACCCTGGTGAGGGCCACTGTCACAAGAGTAGGGAAAGCAGAGAACACATTGGGAGGAGGTGGGTAGTGTTCAGCAAAGAAGGAGGGAGCAGGAGAGAAGAAGGTGGAGACTGAATACAGACTCACTTGTACCCACCTTTCCTCCATCCATATCCCCAAGTAACTTTAACAGGTCTTCCATGTCCAAGACAGTAATTATTGTTGAATAAATTCAAACACAAAAACGAATTTGTGGATGCCATATGCACGACCTGCATTAAATATATACCAATGGTTTAAGTTGCCATTTTACCTTCAATTTTCCTTTGAAATATTGCAATTTTTTCCAACTACTATACACTGAAAATCAAAATGTTTTAAGGAATTTTTCTCCCTTTTTATCCTACGGGTGGGAAAGTACCTGGGCGAAGGGAAAGAAGAAGAAGAAAATCCTTCCTACAGATTTTGAGACAGGCCACTTCTCCCTGCCATTGCTGAGGACAGAGGTTCCTCGCCTTCCCGCTCTCACGGGGCAGTTACTCAGGTGGTCACACACCTGAATGCTGGTATTTCCACATTCACAAAACAAATACATTCAAAGACTCTACTTGGTCTGTTTTCGTAGTAACAGGAATGCAAGTCAGTTATCTGATATGATGCAGCTGCTAAGACAGGCATCCAAGGCTCCCCAGCTGCCTTCCAATAAAGGCTGGTTCCACTTAACATGCTTTCCCCACCCCATTTAGAACCTTCCCAGCTCCTTAACCTAGGGTCTCCTCTGCCTTACTCTCAACCAAAAAAGCAACCATACATATGGAAATTATGAAAACAATAGCTTTTAAATGATGCACCTCAGAAAAATTCTTATCCATAAACACACCAACCTCAGTTTTCCTAAAATCAGAAACAAGTTTGCCCTGTAAAAGGAGTTAATTCATTCAGTTTCTCACTACTAACCAGAGACTTTATTTGGTGATAAATTATGAAAATAGGGAGTGGTTTGCCTACCTAAGGGATTAAGAAAATGAGCGTGATTAATAATCATCTATGAGCCATGCTTTTATAGTTATTTTTAAAGCTATTATAGTATTAAAACCTCAGAATACAATCTTCCTTATTTGAAATGATTGCTGAAAATCCACGCTAATTGGCCAAAGTCATGGCTCACAATCACAGAGTGGAAATCAAACTTATGTACTCCTAGTAGTAAATTTCTTCAGCAGGCTTGGTGGTTTCATTTTAAGAGAAAAGAACTTAGATATGACAATGTTGTGGGGACAGGGGAGGTTGCTGAGATGAAATACTTTCATGTCATTTATGTCCTGGATATCATGTACATATACCCATGGGATGTCCAAAGAATGCAAGGAGATACTCAAGGTATCATAAACACTGTGTTTACAATACTCGTGTTCTGAAAGTTACACACTATTGATCTGAAGGGCATAATACAGCTTCCACCTAGATGCCCGACATCCTCAAGTCACCTTTCAAAAACAACTGGGAGTCTGTGTCGATAAATGTTAAATCTAGGACCAAAGAACAGAAAGAAGTAAAATGGGACCCTGGGTTATAGACACAGCAGAAGGAATGAAACACCACAAGCCATCATTTGAAAATTGGCAAATCTAAAAGCAGAACTCCAGCCCTGTGATTTTTAGATTTGGTGATGCGTCAACATTCAAAAACTCTCATGCTTCAAACGAGTCTTAATCACAGAGGTTCTGGAAGCTAAACTCAATATTCAAAGTTGTTTTTTCCCCCTAGCTTTACAGCTGGGCTTTATGCTTACAATAACATTTTAATTTTCCCGAGTGTTGGACGATAATCATCCACATACTTCATCATTTTGTAATCAACTATAGCCTGTCATATATAAGAAAATTCTTCCTGGGTCTTTTGAGTTTGTAAAGACCAGTTAAGCTGTGAATAATTCAGGAATGCTCTCAAACTAACCAGGAAGTCTTTACAAGTGAATTTTCCAGAAGCCTCCTCTTTCCTGTTTGAAACTGGTCTGACCCCTCTGAGCATGTTGCAACACAATCAGTACTGGGCATCTCAGACGCAGGACTGGCATGCTGCACCGAGACATTAGCAGTGACTGAACCGATTACCACACAGGGCTTTACAAAGCCCCTTTAGGTCATCTGACCCAGCCACCTACACAGAGTTCTCGCAAAGCAGATTTCTCAGCTTTAGATCTTGCTGAGGTAAAGAAGACACTTTTTGCTGACAACTATTTCCACAAACTAGTATTCTCTAGCTAGTAGCTGACTCACACCAGAAGAACCCACTCCTGAAAATGTGCTAGTTTCATACTGATGACAAAATGCAGATACCATGTGAAAAATGCCAACAGCGCTTCACGTTAGACAACTGTCAAAGAAGACAAAGAATCTGTTTCTCGTGAAAACAACACATAGCTAAACACACCGAATACTTGATCTCTCAACCATATTGTGCAAACTATCAATAAAAACAGTAAGGATTTTCATCGTCAAATATGTCTATGCCCATACCACACACACCCACTGCAATTAAATGCAATATAATCCAGTTTCTACAAGACATTCACTGTATCGCAATGTGGAAAATGTTACACTCGCAATAAAAGTGTTCCTTTCACTCAAGTTGTTGCTTCAATGTATTACTACTTTGTAGTTCAAAGTCACAAGAGAACTAGTAAGTGGTAAAAGCTATTCAGGGACTTTTTACAAACCATTTATTTCACAGTACTTCAAAATCAGTGCAGCTCATCTGTCAAGAGTTTTTCATTTTAGAAATTCAAATTTAAAATAGATGCCTAGAGTTTGACACTATGCATCAAGAACTATACAAATCTGACCCAGTTCTTCTATTTCCAAAAACTTGACATCTACGGAAATACTGAGCCATACACAAAGATTTATCTTATCATTCATAGCAGCATATAGGTGGAAGGGAGTCTAAATTGATAATTTTATGCAATTAATAAAGAAAGTTGTGGTACATTTAGAAAACAAAACACAATTAGCTATTAGCAATAATTCTAGTAAAATATTTAGTATGGAAAAATAGTCCTGATATAATAAGGACTATTCTATTCTTCTCCCCACCCCACTCCCACCCAGAAAAAGGCAGAACAAAACAAAAAGGTCATAGTTTGACCAAAATTCAGGGCTTTGGGAAGGAGGTACTTAAGATATAAAAAGCAACTCCCCAATTTTTTAAGTGTGTATATATGCAACCTGAATATCCCAATATGTAGGCTGATCCTACATCCTAGCTTTCCAGGCCCAGTCCAATGTAAATACAACCATGTCCCAGTTTGATAAAAATTAAATGGTCACCACACCTATCCCCCAGTGGTTTCTGGGCCCTAGGTAAGGTCTCTAACAGTTACTCCCTAAGTCTGTGGGATTAAGGCTCCCACTATCAAATTCAAGACCTGAGCACTTCCTCCTTTTCTCTCTCATTCTCTGGAGTTCCCCAAAGAGGGAGGAGAAGGACAAATGGCTTAACCCACACAAAATCCGTGCTGCTCTCTACACATGCGCCCCTCCAGGCTCCTGCAGCAACACCTTCCTTAGCCCGGTCCACCACCACTGGACTCACTCTCAGGGGACGCCACTCTAGCAACCCTCCTATGGGCATCGGCTCGCCCTGCCTCAAGTTCTGTCACTACTTGCCTTTTCTGTCTCTGTCTCTCTCTCTCTCTCTCTCTCTCTCACACACAGACACACACACACACACACACACACACACACACACACCAGCTGCTGCTCTGCTTGAGCCACCCACAAGATGAGACAGACCTGTCATGACCCAGGGTGTTTCCTGCTCTCTCTGAATGACAGACAAGTGACTGACTTCCCCCTTCTTCAGTCCCTCGCCATGGAGAGGAGAGGGGAATCCCACAACAGACCAGCCTGGTCCCTCAGCCATGCAGTTAATTCTGCCTGGTTTTTCTCCAGCCTCCTTCTTCCCAAGACCCTAAAGCCTCCGAAGAACAGATCCAAATGAGACCGAGATGAGCACAGCATTTCATCAAATCTACAAACACTGCCCTCTTCACCTCAGGACTTCTTCCTCAATTAGGCTGGCATTTTGTTTCATTCTCAGAGGGCTACTGTCATTCCTGGTAATCTGGCCCCATGCAAAATAGGAAGAATAGCCAGATGCCGGGGTGGGAGAGGGGAAGTAGGACAGGATTTGTCACCTAGCTCCACACACTGGAACACTGAGCCTCAGCCCTGACCCAGACAGGACCAACTCCACTCCCAGACACACACGCAGGCATGGACAACAGTGAAATGAAGGCGGATGTTAAAAGGGTCACTTATGAGTAGCTCACAGCTGGTCTTTAATTTTATAATTGTGCTCTAAATTTTCTACAGTGAACATAATTATGTTGAAAATGAGGGAAAAAACTAAAGTACAAACAAATCTGTGAGTGTTTATAATGATGAGATGACAGGAATGGATAACTTACCAAGAAATTAAAGAAACATACTGCAACCACATATAATTAGGGTTATGTGCTAAAAGCACAAGTGACTTAAAACAATATTGTCTCACTTAGGCAAGCTACAAGGGTATCAGTGTCTTGAGAAAATTATAGTGAGATGGCTAAGTGGTTTTTTTTTTTTTTTTTTTTTAACAAGATCATTCCATTTAAACCTCAGGATAAGAGAAAATTAATTTTGGAGACAAGAGACACGTTTAGAATCACCGAAAGCTTAAACATTAAGGACAGAAACAATTAAAAGGCAAGGAAAATTACACAGACCCTTTGTTTTGGGAACTGGATAGGCAATTATCTCTTTGGAAGCAGAGAAAACAATTTAAACTCCATTTAAAAACAACTGATAATTTTCCCCAAAGCAGCCTCTGCTCTGATTTCCCCTTTATGTCAGTGTGATCACCATTCTCTAGACTTCCAAGCTGAAGGAAACCTTTGGTCACCTTTGCATTCTTCCTCTTTCGTCCCTTCCTCACTGACAAACCAGTCTTCCAGTTCTTTCTTTCTCCAGAACGCACTCCTGAAATGACCGTACCACCCACAGCTTGTTTCACCTGCTGGCTCCTTTCCTCTCTGCTACCAAACTGCCTGCAAGGAAATGCCCCCAGCATTCTCATCAGAATTCATCAGCAGCTTCCCACTACCTATAATAGACTGCCAGCTCCTTAGGCTGGTACTCATGATTTCCCAGGGTCACTGCTTCACACAAGTCAGAATACAGTGCACACCTGTGAACGGTGGTCCCTGGAGCTGGGTGGCAGACTGCCCCCCTCGCCACCTATGCCCCAGCATGGCTCCTCGAGCCCCGTTTATATGCTCCACCACAGAGTGGTTCTCAAGCGCGGCCCTGGGACCAGCAGCATCAACATCACCTGGGAACTTGCTAGAAATCCAAGTACCAGGGCCCTACGGCAGACCTGCTGAAACAGAAACTCCGCACGTGGAGCCCAGCAGGTGACTATGATACACGCTGAAGCTGAGACGCACAGCCCCACAGAAACCCTCCAAACATCCCTAACCTACTCACTGTCCCCAGAACATGGTTTGTACTTTCCTCTTCTGTCCCTTAGTTCCCAGGACAGCTTCCTGCCATCTACCTAAATCCTATCCACCCTTCAACCACAGAGTCAGTCCTCCTTCCACCACAAAACTTTTATTGACCATACTAAGTATTGTCACCTTTTGGACTCCAACAGAACTTATTCCCTGTACCACTCACTCAACACTTGTTAAAATGACAACAGAGCAAGAAAACAACAATCTTACAAACCTATAGTGCAGGGATTACAAAACAGACTTTATAAAATATGCCAAATTTGAGCAAAAAGTAATGACAGCCAGGAACCATGTGTTAAGAAAGATTCTGAGGCTGCACCCAAGTAGGAAGACAACATTTCAGTTAGCCATGTCCCTAGCGAGCAGTTTCTTGGGGGGAAGCAGGAGAGACTGACTGCTTCCTTCCTGCTCTAGGGTTTTAACCCAAACTGAGATGAGGGAAAGACCAGCCAAAGACCCAGAGACAAAGCAGACTACAGGTAGCTTTAGGCCATCATTTTAATGCTCTGTGCACTTAGACAGGTCTGTCTCCAACACATCTGTGAGAAAGCGGCCCATGCCATGACAGGTCTCAGCAAATCATGGCCCCAGTTAGAGAGATGTAGCACACTGTAAACATAATGCACATCTAATTTTTCCCAAAATCCCACAGTGGACAAAAAGACCCATTTCCTATCAACATTTGTCATATGACACACACCACTTACCCACCCCCCTCCCACCTTCCCTCTCTTCCCATCCCCATCTTTCTCTCAAAGTTAAAGAAACCAAAAACAAACCAAAAATTTAAAAAAAAAAAAAAAAAGAAACAAAAACAAAAACAACAAGAACAAAATCATGTCTGAGCCAGGCTCAGAGGATATGGATCCATCTATCTCAAATCATTTTGCTGCTCTCAGGGCCAATACAACCCAGATCTTCCCTGTTACAAACCTGTGTAGTTTTTACCTCACTTACACCTCCACCTAAGCAACTTGAAGGCAGAAAGCAGGGCTTGTTTTGATGTTCATGTCATCTAGTCTAGTGCCATGCACAAATTGTGATGAACAATAACACACATGGCTGGGCCTGCAAAGTCCCTTTCTACTTTTAGGCTTCCAATTTCTCAAGACATTCCCCCACCTATAGGAAACAGAGTCTTGTTTTTAGAAACTTAGGTTATTAAGAACACAAAATTGATGGTACAGTAAGGACTGCAATGGATCACTGCATGTATGTTACTCAAAGTAAAAAAAAAGCACAAAGTACACTCCCCCTAGCACCTCCCCACTCATATTCCTACTTAAAGAAGCACGCTGTCCCTACTAGAGGCACATTAAAGACACTGCTGGAAACAACAGACACGTGAATCACCCTTGAAGGCCAGTCGGTGTGATTCACAGTCAGGGATCTGCCTGTCTGGCAGGAAGGTTACATCTCTAAGCCTTGGGTTCAACGTGAGGCCAAGTTTGAAAAACAAACCCTAGATGATGATTCCATCCAGCCACACAGACCTTAATTCAATTGGCAAAGCAAGAAAACCAAATTTCCTAATGGTAAAAGGACACAGATACATGGCTGAAACTCAACTCTGGCATACCCATCTTAAAACAGTTTCACGTTAGTGTAAACTTATGTCTAAAAGAAGAAAATTATGACAATTTTCAGCACATCACAGCACTTTCCACTGCCAGGCCAAGCCCGGCCAGAGCTTGTCTGGTCTGGTCAGCAATGAATATTGCCAAAGCCTCATGTGACTGTAGGCCACGAGGAAGGGAAGACAGGCTCTCCCACAGCAGAGAGCCCCCCTAAAGCTTTCAGCACAGTACCACGCCCTAGCAGAAGTCCTCAGAACTCTCAGCAGCATCAGAATGAACCATATTGTGTGGTCCCAGCCTCACAACAGGTAGGTCCACACTCTGATGCAAATCCCAATGCACGGAGCTCCAATGCCACTCCCTGTGGAGGGGCGACTCCTTCCCACCAAACCTTCACTCCGCAGCAGCAGCAGCAGCAGCATAGCTCCAAGTCCATTGGGATTAAACACACACACATACAACCCTTGTGCAAAAGTATCAGGAGATTCTCTCCTAGGTACAGTTATCAAAAGGTCTAGAACAACGATTCCTAGCCTGCTTGCTGTCTGTAGGGCACCACAGGTGGTTTCTGGGGCAGAAATACACTTCACATTGAACCAGAACAACTACTTAAATGCCATCCGTGACATCTGCAAAAGGACAACCTTCTCAGCAGGTTGCATCTGCCGCCCACTCGTAGGCCCATGGAAGGGAAATGCACCAGCAGCAAGTGAATTCTTACGCAGAGACAGTAATAGAAGTAGCTATATTTTATATTATTTATATTATGGAAAGTCTTAGAAATCATCCAGAAAATCTACATCTTGAAAACTGGAAACTACCTTTTGAGAGCGTGGATTCAGATCCGAGCTTTTGTGCCCAGTGCTGTCATGTCCAACTTACTTAACCTTTCTGTGCCTCGGTTTCCTGGTGTGTTAAATGCTGATGTGGTTGTGGTGAAGATCAAGTAGGACAATACCTGGTATGCAGTAAGCACTCTGTCAGTGTTGACAAATACTGTCGTCATCACCAGAGTCTGCCACTATCCAGGCATGCCGCATTTTACACACTGCCTTACATCACAGTCGTGTGAAGGAGGAATTACTGTAGTAACATATGAGTGACAGAGCCAGAATTCAAACCCAGGTCAGCCTGCGGTCTTTCCACACTCCCAATCTGCCTTCTAAGTGAACCAAAAGGAGACAAAGGCTATGGGCACTGATAAAGTCGCCCTTCTCCTACCAGGCCAGGCCACCATATGCCGATTCAGCACACGTGAGAACAAGGCTTAGACAGGCCAATGGTACAGCTCTAAAGCTGGGGTCTTGTTTTGTTTTGAGGCTGGCCTCAAACTCCTGGACTCAAGTAATCCTCCCACCCCAGCCTTCTCAGTAGCTGGGATTATAGGTGCACACTACCATACCAGGCTTCAGGAAGGGTCCTCCCTTGTCACTGGCCCCATAGGCAACAGGTATTACTTTCTCCCAGCAACCTGTCATGAACTCTGCTCATCTCCATCCCTCAGACCAGGCACAGCAGCAAACAGCAGGGACTCACCTAAAGCCCCTTTGTTTCTCCAGGCTGGGAAGCGGCCAGGAGGAGGGATGTACGTTTCAGGTCTGCACTCCAGGAGTGGAGATGCCCGGGGCAATGAAAGACCTTCAGGGAGGAAGGGCTATGGCAGAGTGTCAGCCCCGAGAAGGCAGCAGAGCAAGTGCTGCTATGTCAACTCAAGTCCTGCTGGGGCTCTGTAAGTGACAAAATTTCTCTTATCTCTGCCTCTTCATCTAAGTCCAAGGAAAAACACAAAACACACACAAGTAGCAGGTAAAAGCATTATTCCAATGTTATAAAATCTTCCACAGTACACAAGAAGCATGCTTTCTAACTCCTGGGTGTTTACCATCCCACAAAATAACGTCACAGAAAACAAAGAGGCTGAGCCTTAAAGACTGTAAATAAGTAAATATGTTACAGAACAGAGAAAGCTGGAGGGAAAAAGAGATAAAGACTTTGATCCCAAAATTGCCCTTACATAACCCTCATCGTAAAGATACACTTTAAACCCTAAAGACACAAACTCGGGTCATGTTCTCCACCTACACACGCAAACCAAACCCGTCAAACAGCATTGGATACCTGCAGAAACAAATTCTACCACGCAGATTCCACAAAGAATAAGAGCTCATGCTTACCTCGCCTGGGGATCTTAGATTTCAGCTCAAGAACCCAGGACAAATTAGGTCAAGAATGGGGAACAAAGAGAAGGAGATCTCAAGCTGGTCTGACCGGAGTCAAATATAGGAATTTAACATGTACCAAGATGATAGTAACAGTCAACATTTATACAGGGCTAACTAGGTGCCAGGAACTACCCTAAACGCCTTACACATATTAATTCACTTCATACTTGCAACAACCCTATGAATATTATTACCCCCACTGTACAGCTGAGAAAACTGGGGCAGAGGGAGGTAGGTAACTTGTCCAGGGTGACACAGCTGGAATGGCAGAACCAGGTATGAATCACCCTCCAAAACAGATGCGCTGCTTCTTAAACGGTTACTCTCTAACAATTCAAGGATTAAATAACTGAGAGAAAAACTGAAACAATCCAGGAGCTCTAACATTTGCCTCTGTTTCAGAGCTGTCCAAGTCCTTAATGTATTGACTCACATTCTGAAGATCCAATGTAGGGAACCAAGAATCTGCTCTTTATCACGTAGGTGTATCATTATACTTGAAGGCTTTTACTGCCGAGAGTGCGTGCTTTTTAACAAACTGTTTTAAACTTCATCCACGAAAAACAGATCACTGTTTTTAAATCCTTACTGATGACATCATAGCAACCCTGGAAACCGCATACTAGAAAACATTAAAATGTCAGTTTGTTATGTTATAACTCATAATACAACATTTAAGCCCACATAGGGATCTGAGTTGATTCCTAACACAAACTTTAAAACATAACACTGCTTCCCCAAGCTGTCACCGGGCAGCTGGAATCCCAAAACATAAAGCCTTCCTCTTTTCTCTGGAGGGTAACATTCCAAAAGATGTTTATATTAGCCAGCCCAAAAGCCACTTTCCACAAAACAAATTTAACGTTTCTTCCCAAGCAGTGTATGTATGTAGCAAAATTCAAAGTTGTCATGGATTGAGTGGAATTACTATAAAGTTTTGTGTAAAGTATTTAAAAGAAAAAAAATGATAATATCTTGTACATAACATGTGAACATTCACGAAAGTAAGGTCACACTAACCTCTAAGAAATAAGCATACTATTTTTGGAAGGGAACTCTGTATTTTTAAATATTTTTAAAGAACTCTATCTTGACAATATATTTTAACAGCTTCTTAATATACAGTGTCCTTTCCACCAACAAAGAAAAAGAAAACTAAAGTAAAACGCAAAAGACATTTACCCAAATACTTTGTACACAAAGTGTTCTTTCCACCACTTTATTCCAGAATGCAGGAGTTCTGTTAAAATCTTTCCCTATAAATGCCAAAAGAGTTCCACCTAACTGCCTATATGTATTGCTTTTGGAATTCTAATCAGTTCCGCCCACCCAGTGACTCAAACTGAAATATTAAGAGATAGGAACAGCTGCACTCATCCACCACACCAAGAATAGCTTTCAGGAAACCAAGCTCCAGTTGGAAAACTACATTTAGTAACCTTACTCGACTTAGGAGAATGCTACGGGAAGTTTCTCATAGTTAATAACAAAAATGCCTGCAAAAGGTTTATAATAACATTTATAAAATATGTATCTTACCCTAGAAGTAAACAAGTTAAATGACTTTGTCACCGTTTATACCCTAGGATTTTAAACTCATATACTTTTTTTTTTTTTTAAGGCTGGTCAAGTGGAGCAGTGGGAGTGGAGAAGGAACAAAGGAATCTGTAACTGGTTGTGATCAATTAGTTTGTTTGGAATTCTCTGGGCAATAAACGATTGCCAACGCCTTGTCAAACATTCAAGAGCGATGTCCTCTGAGGAATTACAGCTCACTCACCAGGAGGCAGAGGCCACGTGGTACAAGTCTGAGCTAAAACATTAACTCAATAAGCCTGTGCTCATTTTTCACTGAGGCTCTTTCTCACTCGCCTATTCCACCTTGCCCTAAACTTTCCACCTGTGTGAACTGTGGTTAACAAAAAACACACGTCTGCCAAGAGGGGAGAAAAGCAGAGTAGGCCTAAAAAACACATACCATGAATTTAAGACATGTCCACTGGCAGGGCCACACACGACCGCCAGGTGGAACACAGACTCTAGGGAGGGAGGGAGCTGAAGTCCACTGAAGTTCTCTGGAGAAGCCTCAGACATTCCTGCCAACTGGAAGGAAAAAAGAGCCCAGCATAGTTTCAGAGTGGAGACGGCGTGCTCCAGTGGGCAGACAGCAGAAGCTGAGAGAACCTCCCAGGAAGGACCACCTTAAATTAGCCTGAAAGCAAATTACTCATTTGGTTACATGAATGAAAGTAAGAAAGATGAGAAACATGAAACGAGGCACCTACATAATCAAAACTCAATTTCACCAACATTTATTTACTGTTTATGTTATACTTAGATGAAATATAAAGAAAACAGGGTGCTGCCCAGCTCCAGCAAGGAGAAGGTTAACATTAAGCTTGCACTAAGCTCTCATGCCAGACCTTTGCATGTATTATTTCATTTAACCCCCACAATAATACAACAATACTTGAGCACATAGTACTTTCACTGCTGTTACGGGCTGAATCGTGTCCCTCAAAAATTCACATGTTGAATTCCTAACCCCCAGAATGTGACTGTATTTGGACATAGGATCTTTAAAGAGGTAATCAAGTTAGAATGTTAAAATGAGGTCACTGGGGTAGGCCCTAATCCAGCATGACTGGCGTCCTTAAAAAAGATTAGGACACAGATACAGGCACAGAGGTAAGACCATGTCAAGATGGACACCTGCAAGCCAAGAGAGAGGCCTCAGAGGAAGCCAACCCTGCCAACACCTTGATCTCAGCCTTCCAGCCTCCAGAACCGTGAGAAAATAAAGCTCTGTTGTTTAAGCCACCCAGTCTGTGATACTTGGCTATGGCCTTCCTAATAGACTAATACAACTGCTAGACAGAAAAAGACATTGAAACTCAGAGGCTAAGTAATTTGACCAACATCACAGAGCTAGTAAGTGGCGGAGGTGGAATTAGAATCCAGGTCAAAATACAAACTACTCTTTCCAAGTACAACAAATACTGGCTACATTTGTTAATGACATCACATGACTGTAAGTACAGGATACAGAAATATAGCCATAAAACAATGTGATAACGGCTATAATTCCTAAGTGCTTGTGACAAATGCTACTGTATCAGCGAGCCTATGGATCGGAGTTACTCCATATCTATGTGATCAAAGCTGACAGCGCCAAAAGGTTTTTTATGCTTTTCTTGGGCTCCTATGTTGTTATCTGGAACATGTGTATAAGAGATAGAATGATTTTTCAATACCCCACATTTTAATTATTCTTAGCCCAATGAAGTACTCCTTTTTCTGTGGTCAGAGAAAAGTGAAGGTCACTTCAGGCTCCCCTCGTTTCCTCTCTCAACACATATCTTAATTGCTGCCACTGGGTTTTAAACCAGGGTACAAGGGAAAAGACATTATATACTCCAAGAGAGTATCCTACAGTTTCTTATCTGACAGGATCAGGTACATTTTAACCAATGGAAAAAACTATCACAAAAAGATTCCCAATTTTCAAACAATTAAAAGACAATATTTATGTGGCATGAAAGCTACACTGAATATAATTTCATCTTTGTTGATTCGAGAGGATTTTGTGAATCCTCAGAGTAATCATTATAAATAATCATTGCTGTAGAAAGAACTTGTTAACATATGGAAATTCCAGGGAAACAATGTTAGCCAACACAGAATTTACTATGTAAAGAGAAGTATCCTGGCACATATTTGAAATAAAGTCCTTAATGCATGGTTTATCTTTAATGCCTGTAATATGATTAAAACAACTGAGAACAAAGAAATGTAGAAACCTCAGATGCCTATAAAATGCACACTTATTTTCTAAAGAGGGGATTACCTTAAGTTTACAATTATGGTCGATTATAGATACTTTTTTTCCTTCAAGAATATTTACTGAACATTATCCCTAAAGACCAGAACTACTATATATGTTGAGAAAACGCCTTATCATTGAAACAGCTTAGTGCTACCTTAAAGCATTAACCAGTTCCTGAGAGCAATAATGATATCTCACTGCATAGTTTATTTTCCCCCATTTTTAAGTATTTAATTATTTAAACAAAAACTTTCAAAAACATAAAAGTTGTCATAATTTCATTCAATTTCTAGTTTCTGTCACTGATAGAAGTAGTATTTCTACATTAAAACTGGCAAAAATACTGTTTTTGAAAAGATGAAAAACTTGGCAGAAGAGATTCCTCGAATGAATAATTATTATGTTCAAGTCTCTAGTTCCAGAGAAAATTTAGTGAGTAAAATTCATTAAATCCTAACCTTTAATTACTTTTTTTTTTAAATTAGGGAGTCTGCTGTGATAAGAACAAGGAACTTGGCAAGCTACTAACAAATCTTCAACTTGATGTTAATGGTGGATTTTTTAGGCTTATTTGACAGGTTTACAATGTTTCCAGACACTCGAAACCGCTAGTATGTTCTTATCAGGACATATTTTACAACATAATAAAGTAATAGAAGTACTGCCATGCTCGGGTAGCTCCATGATTCAGTCAGCCCGAAATCAGGCTGTAGCACTAGCAGTCGGGGGCAGGGCCCAGGGGTGGGGTCTGCAGGACAGGGGGTCCAGAGAGGAACAAGATTCGTCTACAGCACAACTGCAGCTGGAAAGCTGCTTCCGCCGAAAACATAACCCTCTCAAGGTCAGGAGCCGTATCTTATCCTTTCCCAAATACTCAGCAACTAGGACACAGGCCAGCCAAACACAGGTAAACACAGTGTTTGATATACGATGTAAATTTTGAAAGTCATCCTGAAATAGTCAATTAATAAATGTATTTTTGGCCGGGCGCGGTGGCTCACGCCTGTAATCCTAGCACTCTGGGAGGCCGAGGTGGGCGGATCGTTTGAGCTCAGGAGTTCGAGACCAGCCTGAGCAAGAGCGAGACCCCATCTCTACTAAAAATAGAAAGAAATTATATGGACAGCTAAAAATATATATAGAAAAAATTAGCCGGGCATGGTGGTGCATGCCTGTAGTCCCAACTACTCGGGAGGCTGAGACAGGAGGATCCCTTGAGCTCAGGAGTTTGAGGTTGCTGTGAGCTAGGCTGACGCCATGGCACTCACTCTAGCCTGGGCAACAAAGTGAGACTCTGTCTCAAAAAATAAAATAAAATAAAATAAAATAAATAAATAAATGTATTTTTCATGCCCGATAGACCTATCCTGTACCAATTTTGTTTAAGGAGGGAAGTTACTCCCTAGTGTATTCACGTTTCATGACTCTACAGTCTTGTATCTTTGCTTCCTTCCTACATAAGGTGCTCTAATTTATCTGTTCTATTATTTAAGATCCATTCCCTTGATCATACAAATACGTTATTCCCTAGTCTTCCATCCCCATCATGATTATTTTCAAATTTGCATTTTTGCTAGAGAAAGGACTCCAGTTAAAATTCACAGGTTAGTAGAACAAATCTGTAAAGTGGTTTTCTTTGTTGTTGTTGTTTTGTTTTTGTTTTTTAGCAATGGGGGTCTCCCTATACTTCCCAGGCTGGAGTGCAGTGGCTATTCACAGGTGTGATTATGGCACACTGCAGCCTCACACTCAGTTAAGGCTCAAGCAATCCTCCAATCTCAGTCTCCCAAATAGCTGGGACATAGGTGCATGCCACTGCACCCAGCTTTTATTTTCAACATGATTCTTGGTAACCTGTTGATATAGTCTGTCTTCTTTTCTAGGAACAAATACAGTTATTTTTCAAAGGTATTGTATAGGTAGACCTCAGTCCTCTCACAATGTTTTTCAAAATTCTGACACTGGATGTGAGGGAAACTAAGCTATCACTCAGAGCACCTACCTAATTTTTTCCATGTGGGTTTTACAAAAAGGTAAATTCTGCAGCCCACACAGACAGAATAAGGCGTCACTCATATTTCACCCAGGCAACTTTAATTACAAAAAGTATTATTTACCAATCTCTGTCCTTTGAGAAGTAAAAGAATGTTTTGAGAAGAGAGGTCCCGGTTAAATAAACTTAGGAACTGATGGGTTTAAACAAAGCTAAACAGATTTCTTTACTGTGGGATTTGCTTTAATATACAGTCAGCCCTCCGTATCCAAGGGTTCTGCATTGTGGATTCAAGCAATCTCAGACTGAAAACATTTGGGGAACAAATGGATGATTGTGCTTGTACTGAACATGTACAGACTTTTTTCTTGTCATTATTCCCTAAACCAATACAGGGTAACAACTATTTACATAGCATTTACATTGTATTAGGTATTATAAGTAATCTAGTAGTGATTTAAAGTATATGGGAGGAATATGCATGGGTTTTATGAAAATACTATGCCATTTTATGTCAGGGACTTAAGCATCTGCAGATTTTAGCACTCGAGGGGTTCCTGGAACCAATCCCCTAAGGATACCGAAGGATGACTACAATCACTGCAGAGCTAGCTCCAAGAAGGGAGAGAACATATCATGACTTACAGAAAGATTCTGACTCTAGATACTGTTCTCATGGAGCTTCTTTTTATCAGCACTAGCATTCCCCAGAACACACTCAGAATTGCTGGGTTAAATGCCACCTTCTGTTTTACATCAGAAGACCCAACACAATGAAAAGACACACCCGTTACTTTGCAATTTGTCAGGAATGAAATGGATGTGGCACATTGAAACACACACCCCCCTGGCCCTAATGTGTGCTTTACAGTTCTATATGGAAACACTTGGTTGTGGATTATGTAAACGTCATTCAAAAATATTTGCTAAACAGATGGTAAGGAACTCATATGTCATAATGAATTATGGCTAAAAATTAAAAGAATCGAAAATGTCATGGATTCCTGTATTTCTCTACTTCCCTAAAATGTAATGACATTACATCACCATTAGTCCATAGTCTATTCTAAGACTATTCTACTCTAACTTGGAGTCTATAAACACCTACAAGGGTTATGAATTGATTTCAGAGTATCTAAAAGCCCTAAAATTATAAGCAAGATGACATGTATCTGGGCATTTTTGTAACAAAGCAGCTTCTACTTTATTAGACACTCAAAGGGTTTCATAGCCCAAAATATATTTTTAAAAATACTTCCAGTGGACCAACATGTTATTGCAAAGTAATCTATAGCTCCTCAGCATATCTGCCACATAAAGCGCACTTCATAAATGTTTGCTGAATTGATCAATTCCAAGTTTGGAGGTTTTTAAGCTCAAAAGTCACTATTCTATTACTGCATAGGTCTGGTGTGAGACTAGCCACACCGCAAAGTCACCTTCCACAGAAAAATCACTTCCTACAACGGCAGGTGTGCCTGTCCTTTGGATGCTGTTTCCTGACCAGGTTCTCTCAGGGCAAGCTCAGACCAGGGTCTCCAGCCTCACCTCTGTCCAAGTCTAACAATGTGAAATGAGCCCCTGGAAGTAGCATTGAAGGCTACTGTCCCACCTTCATCTCACATTACTCCCCCACCAAAACTATCAGTAAACAGAACTTACACTTTTCCATGCAGTTTTCTCATAAATCTTATATATTACTCAGGCACTTGCTCATGTTCCATTTTCCATGAAACCTGTCCAATTCCATTCACTCCCCAGTGAACTTATCATCCAATGTTCTATACTTTCAACAGTGTTTCTCAAAGGGTAGTCTAAGACACTGCAGCAGATCTCTGACCAAACATGAGTGGAGACCAGAAAACTGCATTTTTAATGAGCACCCTAGTTGATTTTGATTCCCACTAAAGGTCAACAGTCACTGTTTATATAAGGCTAAATTTTTTATCTATACCAGTTATTCTTAATCCTGGCTATGTATGAGAATCACCTGGAAAGCTCTCTTTGGAATCTCTTTGGAGAGCTCTAAAAAAATACCAATGCCCAACCTTCATCCCAAAGCAAGTAGAATAAAATCACTCAGCCATTTTTTTTTTCTTTTTTTAGAAGCGCTGGTATTTTTTAAAGTTTCCCAAGTGATTCTAAAGCACAGTGAGAGTTGAGAACCACTGTTCTACAGTTGTCATCTTGCAATAAATCTTATACATCCTTATTAGGAGTTTGTTTTCATATTATTGGTTAATTAACTCATTCCAATTTTACTTTCCTCATGTCCTGTCAAAGTTTATTTCCCATTGTAACCACGGGACCGGCTCAAACTGAGCCTACTCGGTTGATAACAAAATGTCGAGTTTCATTTTAGGTTTAACAGAGCCAAAAACTGCAAGTCCCGTAGCCCAAGCAAGCATAGTAGAAAAAGCTTTGACCTCTAACACCCAGAACCAACATTTCTCCCCTTGGAACCGAGAAGACCAGGATGTGACCAGAACCTGAACTCTGGAACTCTTTCAGAAGCAAGGAGTCCACTGGCCCAGAAGATGCAGGGCTAAAATCTGCCTCAACATACCTGTCCATAAATGGTCAAATTTAAAGTCCTCCAAACTATGCCAAGCCAACATTCCTAAGCCCTTTCCCTTGCCCTCCAAACCCATAAATTTGCCCCAGAGCTCAAATCGAAGGGACAGATTCAAGCCTGCTCCTGTCTCCTTGCTGTCACCTTTTCTCAAAAGCCAGTGCCATGGCAGGCCAGACACAGTGGCTCACGCTCGTAATCCCAGCACTTTGGAGGGCCAAGGCAAGAAGATCGCTTGAGCCCCAAGAGTTCAAGACCAGCCTGGGAAACATAGCATGACTTTGTCTCTACAAAAAATAAGAAAATTAGCCCGGTGTGGTGGCACATGCCTGTAGTCCCAGCTACTCAGGAAGCTGAGGTAGGAGGATCGCTTTAGCCCAAGAGTTCGAGATTACAGTGAGCTATGACTGTGACACTGCACTCCAGCCTGGGCACCAGAGCAAGACCCAACTTCAAAAAAAAAGCAATAGAAATAATTAATCTTTTTTGTTATTTCACCTACCCAATTAACTTTCCTTTTCCTTTTCCTACACCCATACCAGGCTACCATTCCGTATCTGCTTCAACTAATTCTCGTAAGATCTGCCAGTGCTAAAGAGTATAACCAGTTAGAAGATGGTAACATTAATTGGTAGCATACTTGGATTTCAAAAGGCATGACTTCTAACGGCAGAGAATCTGGCAGTTTCTGATTTGGATGTAAGCATGAAAACTAGAATCAAGAGAATGAACAAGAAAAGATGCTGTTGCTGCTGGTCTAACTGCTACAGAAAGGCCAAAGCAAGTGGCTACTCATTTAATTCAACTCATTTAAGTTTCCTCCTCCTTTTGTCCTAGGAAAGCCTTCTTAAAAATCACCTTAAAACTTGCTTAGCACCAATCAGCACAAAATCTTAAGAGTCCAGTACTATGCGCGGTAAACTAGCCTACATATTCTAAATGGACAGATTCCCCAATTCATATTGCTTGCTGTTATTCGGTTACAGAATTCCAGGCAATTACGTTTTATAGAGAATAAATTTAAAAGCCTGACATAATTGCTAACTCCCCAACAAAAGCATTCCTCCCATTCATGAAAGACCACCTCTCCTATGGAGAAGGGGCAGGAATAAATCCAAACACCGAGTTTTCAATCAAAGAGGAACCACTAAAATACTGTTGCAGATACACATGGTTTGAATTGAATGCTGATGTCACAACCCACCCAAAAAGTACCAAAGAAGCCACATACAAATACAAAACACTTGTGGTCTGACTTGTGGTCAGTAAAGAAATTACCATTAAAACATTTACTAACTTTGGGTCAGTAAAAAAAAAAAAAAAAAAAAAATTACTATGAAAAGGGGGAAAACCCTTAAACAATTTTAGAAAATATCTAAAACAATTTTGAACAAATTTAACTCTTAAAGAACTTAACCCTAACTTATAAAATAAACTACTTCTTGGAAATTGTTACCTATAACCAGGTCTCTTCCAGTTCTCAGTCAAGGGTCCTTAATTTCATAGTTTCCGCAAACCTGGCAGGCAGGCACCCACCCAAGAGCCACCACCTGTCAGCTTTGAAAACCCCACCCACCCTCCATGGGACAGCAGGGCTTTCCTATGGCTCCCAGAGGCCACTAATACAATCCCCCTTCAACCGGAACTTAGGGAAACCAGCCACAAATGAGAAAGTCTTTTCTTCACCTAGTTCTGTGATTCCTAATTAAACGGCACTCAGATAGTCAACAAGTCAGTATCTCCATCTTACATTGTCCTTTTTTTTTTTTTTTTTTTTAAGTTATTTTTCATGAAAGGCACAGGGAACTTCCAGGGGAGAGTTTGGAGAAATATAGTCTTAAAAGGAACCCAGTCTGAAAGAAGAAATAAGACACAAATAAGAGTAAGGAATGAGGGACAGTGTTCAAAACAAGAGGGGACAACGATAGGGGTTAAACCTGAAATCAGCAACGAAGCAGCTCTGGGCATCTTCAACACAGCAGGTCCCTCAAAGCCCAGGTAGGGACTTGGGAGACAGACAGACAAACCCTTTAAGTTGGAGGACCACCCCAAGCCTAAGAAAAGAATGGCCCCTTCCCAGCGGCACTCCCAAACCCCGTATTTGCTGCTCTGTCCAGAATGGGCATACAGAGTGATGTGGACTCAACTCCTGACCCTGCCAAGTCCAAACCTTGCAAATTTGGGCAAGCTAGTTAAGCTCTCACATCTCGATATTGTCATCTGTAAAATTTCTATGCTAACTGGACAGGTATGGTAACCTGACACACTTACCTCCTGGAGTTATTGTGAAAATCTAATGAGCTAAGCATGCAAACTAAGCCTTTTGTAAACGGTCAGCCTCTGCAAATGTCAGGTGTAGATACTGCATATTATCCTCCCAAACTGGAAGGGTAGACAGCTTGAATACGGAGAAGCAGCAAGGCACAGATGCAAGACCATGGGATTTAAAGTTAGATCTGGGCTCACACAGGGCCAGTGAGCACCTGAAATGTGGCTGGTCTGAATGGAGAGAGACCCTAAGTATAAAATACACAGTGAAGTCCAAAGATTCCATTTCCAAAAAAAAAAGAATTAAATTATCTCCATTTTTACATTGGCCAGGCGAAGTGGCTCATGCCTGCAATCCTAGCACTCTGGGAAGCCGAGGCTGGAGGATTGCTTGAGCTCAGGAGTTCGAGACCAGCCTGAGCAAGAGTTAGACCCTATCTCTACCAAAAATAGAAAAAATTAGCCAGGCATGGTGGCGTGCCTGTAGTCCCAGCTACTAGTGAGGTTGATGCTTGAGGATCGCTTGAGCCCAGGAGTTTGAGGTTGTTGTGAGCTAGGCTGACGTCAATGGTACTCTAGCCCAGGCAACAAAGCAAGATTCTGTCTAAAAAAATAAAAATCATTTTTATATTGACTACATGTTAAAATGGTAATAGTTTGGATATAGTGGCTTAAGTAAAATATTAAAATGAATTTCACCCGTTTTTTGTTTTTTGTTTGTTTTAAAAGATCTCACTCTGCTGCCCAGCCTGGCACAGTGACTACTCCCAGACGCGATCACTGGGCACTACAGCCTCAAACTCCTGGCCTCAAGGGATCCTCCTGCCTCAGCCTCCTCACCTGTTTCTTTTAATTGAGGTTATTAGCAAATTTTAAATTATGCGGCTTGCATTCTATTTTTAGTGGACAGCAACGTGCTCCACTTTGATTCATGAATTCACTCTGCCGGTTACCTACTCTGGACAAGTTATTCCACCTCCGAGGCTCGGTCTCTATATGAGTAAACTGGAGATGACAGTTCTTCCATGAGACAATGTACAGAGTTCTCAGCACAACACTGGTAGGTGGAAGTTTAACCGATTAATAATTCATTCGTTCAGCAAATATCTTAGTACCCACCAGGTGCCAGACATTCTAAGACCAAAACCCCTGCCTCCATAAAGCTTCCATTCTGAGAAAAACGATAATTAAAATAGATACATAAAGAATACACCACATGTTAGGTGCTCAGTGCTAAAGTGAAAAACAGGCAGACAAGAGGGATAAAGAGCGGGAAGGAACGCACATTTAAACAGTGTGGTCAGAATGGCCTCCCTGAGCGAACCACTGAGCATGGACCTATTATTACTGTTACACAATATCAGCATCAAAAAGTATTAGCCAAGCGGTGCAGGGTTTCTTTTTGGGGTGATGAAAATGTTCTAAAATTGACTATTGTGATGGCTGTGCTTATCTGTGAATACACTAAACACCATTGAATTGTACACTTTAAATGGGTGAATTGTGCAGTGAGTGAATTTTATCTCCATAAAACTGTCAGAAAATTAATTAAAATGCATACCAAAAAAAAGTATTAGGCAAAGGTTTATACAAACATAATTGCACCAGATTCTTTATAGAGTGAAGTGAAAAATGGTTCACCTTTGATACAGAAACATTTATAAAACCTACAGGGGCATGCAAAGGAAGCCATAGCACACATACTAGGCTTGTATTTGCACTGTGCCTGCTCCTCAATCAGCCCAACCCTCTTCCTTCTGGCTCTGGAGAGGTGGCAGTCTTGGGCAAACCTGTTTTGTATCATAGGTTACAGCTGACTGGCCAGGGACAGGCACCAGATCCCAGAGCAGCCTATAGGCAGAGTGGCCAATGACCAGGATGGGCCAGACCTAACCACTGCTTCCAAAACAAGGACAATGGTAATTAACTGGGCCAACCAGATTCTCTTAGGAACTCAACTGAAGAGTAGGGAAGTGGGGAGGTGCATAGCAGCAGGAGGTGAGGCTGAGAGGACACTCAGAGTAGAGACCCAAGAGTAAGCCAAAGTCTGGGGGAAGCAGAGCTGTGGACAGACAGAAGCTGTCGGTGCTACAGCAGACGGAAGGCTGGTAAAGGGAAATCGGGTGATGGACACAGCAGCAAAGACCAGGAAGACCAGTGGGGCCACAAAGCCTTCTACTCTAAACTAGACTGGCCCTATGTCCCCAGTGACTTCCTGGTCTGGTCTCTAATTTTCTCCTCATCTGCCAAACTGAAAACATTATTAGCTTTGATTTAGATTTTTCAGCAAATCTAAAGAAGCCGCTATATCCTGCTTTCCATTTGGCATCACTCATTACTTCTGTCTTCTCCCACCGCCCTCTGCAACTGCACTGCCACCCAGCCTAAACCAAGCCCCACCGCCCCACCCCACCCCTGCCCCCGGCCCAAGGAAAGCCTTTTTCATTATACCAGGTATCCGTGAATGCCCCCTTCTCATAATCTAGTAAGAAAACAAAACACTGAATTACACAGAACTTTTGTGTTTTGTATTTCCAGAACTAGACTGCAAATTCTAATAAGGCAATACATCACACCTTTGCATGTCTCCCTCTAAACTCCTTAAGGCCAGGAACAGTACAGTAGTCCTGCCTTTTCCATGGGGGATATGTTCTAACACCCCCAGCGGATGCCTGCAGTTACAGATAACATTGAGCCTTACATATGCTGTGTTTTTTCCCTATACATACAAACTGTATATTGTGACTACATTGGACAAAGGGATGATTTGCATTCCAGGTGGGATGGAGCAAGATGGCGTGACATTTCATCACACTACTCAGAATGGCACACAATTTAAAACCCATGAGTTACTTCTGGAATTTTCCATTTAATATTTTCAGACCGTAGGTAACTGAAACCTCAGATAAGGGGGGACTACTGGACAGTTCACATTAATAGTGCTCAATAAAGACCTGTGGATAAACTAATGTTAAATGGAGAAACACTATTAAGATCCTCACCTGTAGAATCTTTAACTGCTTTTGGCAGATCCAGAAATTGGCTCATTCAACAGCCATGCTCATCCTTTTCTTCCCTTGCCTTCCTCTACAACAACAGCTGGACCACAAACAGCTCTGTCCCAGACTTGCTTGCAGCTACAGAGAATGAAAACTGTGGCCAATGAGATATCAGGAGAAGTCTATTGGAGAGTCCTGGGAACACTGTGGATACAGACCTTTCCTTTCTTCCTCCTCCTCTCCTCCCTCCTAGAGAGTGGGTGGAAGAACTAGGCCATCTTGCAACCATGAGGAAGCCAAGAAATTTTTAGAATCTTCAGTCTTGACAACCAGCCGGCGCCTCCCAATAATGACTTATTATGTGAGAAAAAAAAAAAAAAAAAAAAAATCACCAGTTGGGTCCAGGTCTGTCATCTGGCTGTTCCGCTACGTGCAGCCAGTCATTGCCGATGGCTCCTCAACACAGAAGTGAGATAAATAATGCAAAATAAACCAAGGACAAAATACACAGCAAACAGGCTGACTCACAATGCATACGCGCACACACACCACCCCCTTTCGTGATGGTCCAGCTTCTAAAAGAACCAAACATAAAAGTATCACCTATACTGTATCAGGGTAGGAGGAGGACAAGAGGCAGTATCAATTTTACTGTGTTTTTAAGAGCAAAAATAAAGCTACTCCATAAAACACTTCAAGCAGCTGGGCAAAGAAAAAGCCAATGATGTTATTAGTGTTTTCAAAAAGAGCTTCTTTCTTTCTTCTTGATAACATGGTGCTGATGATATTCTTATGGCTAGGATCCCTTCCTGCTTACAAAGAGTCAAATAGAATGGAATTCCTTTCTAGGAGAAATTAAATGGGAAGAGATGCCGTCAACACAGATCATCCAGACTGAGTTTATCACAAGAACCAGTTATGTAAGAAAAAAATTTAATAGGTAAAAATGAATTTATTAAGTAAAAATTTTAATAAGAACAAAATGACATTTTGTTCTTCTTAAAATAACAAGTACTTCAAATATTACAGCTTTGGTTTTGCTTCAATAAATATGTTTGTTTTTATTCTATCATTGTGAATTTTTTAAAAGCTGTCATTTTGAAAGGATTTTAACGTATCTTCAGGGACTTAATCTAGTATAATTCTAACAAAAGAATGTACGACTTCACTGTGTAGCAAAGTCATTTTTGTCTTTTTCCTGTTATTTTTCTTTATGTGAAACAAATTTAACACTATATACCTACCTTTACTCATGTATAATAGTGAAAATTCACCTACATTCTCTCTGTATGGTGAAAGACTAAAGATAAATCTGTATATAACTTTCAGCATATTGAACATAAGCAATCATTAAAGAATGACAACAGAAATTCAACCAAAAGAATTAAACTGCTGACAACCACAGCTGAGCTTTTCTTTCCAGCTGGAGGCAGTTTGGGGCCCTGAGAAGTATCTGAACACTGTCCCAACTGTGCCTCCACTCCTCCTAAGCCTGTCTTCATGTTCTGAAGTTTCATCAACTCAACATTAGGTCTTTCCTAGAACTACAAGTAACAAAGGAATGGAAGCCCCAAACTACGAAATAATGTCACATCATCTTTGTTCAATTCATTAAGTTCTCTAGTTCACTTTAAGCATTAAGAGGAGTCTCACTCACATGAATTATTTAGTGGTTGGGCCTCAATACTTTCTCACCCTCATCCTGACGTAAATTCTCAACATACATGAATATGATGTGAGCATTTTGAAGATAGTTTTTCAAAAGGAAAATAATCGTCCTTTAAAATATCATTTTCTCATTTACTTATTCATTAATATTGCAAACAAACGGATAAGAAGATTGGCTTCAGTAGAAACTCAGCACTAAAAATGAGCTCCATGAATCAATGGATAGGACAAAGCAGATAGCTTTGGACAGAGCAGTTGGCTGCTGGGAGCATGTTTAGTCATCGTTAGAGTGAGAGGTTTGGACATCCTTTACAGATCTCCAGCAGGAGTCAGAAAACCAAGACTTTAATTAGCTTTCTATGTGCTAGAATTGAGATTCACTACATTCAGCATTTATTGGGTAAACTCTGAAATGTTTTTAAATTGACTACAGTATCTTCATCGATGTTGTCTATGACTCTGCCACATGACTTCGGACAAAGTTCTTTAACCATCTGGATAGCAGGTTTCTCACAGGTGAACCAGGAGAAATTTTATTTCAGGATAAATACATTCGGAATACCATCACCAAAGGGAATGAAAAAACATCTAAAAAGAAAATGAATGGCTATTATTTGTGAAGACTGGCAATGCAGTTTGGGAGGGTGAGACAAGCAGCAAATTTAATCAAGGATCCAGATCAGCACTAATAGTAAAGGATATTCCACAAAACAAAGAAAAACATTTTCCTTTAAGAGGATAAACAATACCAGCCTTTGGCCATCAGCGATACACCATTAGGCCAAATATGGCAATAATATCGAGCTGTGAGTACAAATCAGACCTGTGTGCCCTTTAGATTATTAACAAAAACATTACTTTTTAAATTCTGCTTTGGTGAAAAAGCAAACAGCAGCAATCTCTTTTTATTTTTTTTGTAATGCTAATAGAATAGTATAGCCATTATTCCAGATCATCTGAAATTGACTTCCTTTCCTATGACTTTTAATAGTTTAAAGGAAGTTTCAATCACTTTGTGGAAAATTTTTAAATTACCTAAAAGCAAACTTTGCAGACATTATAACCCTGTGTCTTTCCACAAGATAATACCCCAAATCCAGTTTGTGAAATACTGTATCAATGGCAATAATGTATGCTCTTCTAGAAAACTAAAGGCTTCAGAGATTATGCAACTTGGAGTCTCAGCTTTTTTAGGTGAGTAATTTGGGGCAAGTATCTTAACTTCTCTAAACCCAGGTTCCTAAGTAGCAATATGGCATTTATTATAAGAGTAGCTATGCATAGAATTGTTCTAATAAACACTAATCCATGTAAAACACTTAGCACGGTCCCTGAAACACAGTAAGTGTTCAAAGAAAGCAAAAAAACCAATTATCTACGACTACAACAGCCACCACCATTATTATCATTAGTTCCAATAAACTTACAAGTTTGTTTTAGTACATCTCAAATAATGTTTAACAATATCTAAACTTATAAGTAAATCATCAGACCAATTAAAATCTAACACCTCTAAGACAATAGTAACCTACTCATTATTGTTTTAAGTTGAAGGTATTCTGTATGTACCTTCATTTAAACAAATCCAACATATAAAAATGAATATTCACACAAAAAAACAAAAATAGGTTGGGAGATGGCTATTCTCTTTAAAGAGATCATCACCAATCCCTCTTCAATAAACATAGTTTAGTTATACCTAAACTATGATTAGGTTATGCACATACACCTGCACAAAGTATGATCACAAAGCTGAATACATATTAATTCCATTCTATTCTAACTTTTCTTCCTCATATAAACTCTTAAGTTTTGGTATGCATTTGTTAAACTGTCACCAAATCTGGAAGAAAATCAACACCCTTCATTCTACAGTGGCCCTCGAACACCTTCCAAAGGCCAAATGCTCACTGTGGCGCCGGCTTCCAGCAAGCTACCAACTCGCCGTCCCCTCCTTCCCATTTTGTTCTCACTGCATACGTTACACTGAGGAAATGTGCTGACTCAGTCAGAACCACACTTTCAGCTTTAAAGCTTCTGGAATGAAAACTTCAAAGTCACAAAATTCGAAGGTCTTTAAAAGTCGCCTCTTTGTCTTCTGGACAAAGAGGCACTTTTTAAAATCTTTTTGTTCTGTGATTGTCAAGATAAATCAGTCCTGCCACACTCAGGTAGCCACTGCCAAGAGGCACTCAACCATCTTACAGCAAACAAAAAACTGTTAGCTGTGGTTAAGTGATACATCCTGTTTTTGGATGTATGACTGTTCATCAACAGGTTACTTTGCATAGCCATTCAAGCCTTTTAAATAATATCAATTAAGACACAGAAGTCAATTCTAAAAGATTTCAGCATTTATGTAATATTTAACCATCTCGATTCCCCTAGACCAGCAATGGAAAGAAAATAATGCAAACAGTTAGCTACTTACTTTCAAATCCTTCCTTTAGGTAACATCCAGCCTATACAATAAAATGGAAAGAAGGAAAATATTTCCAGAGACTATCATATAATTTCAGAAGAAAGTTTAGACAACTTTTCTAGATGCTTACAGAATTCTCAATTGATCTCAGATTTAAAATTAAATCAAGAATATATAAAATTAGAAAAAACATGTTCTATTTTCATTCAAGAAAAATTTTCTTTGCTTAGAGGGAAAAAGAATGTAAAATTACTCAAATCACTCTGCTGGATGAATTACATTCATAAAGATCAGTTTTTCTGAGCAATACTTTGTTTCTCCAAAAATAAACAGGAGCACTCTCAGTGTCAGAAATTTAAATTCAGCCAGTAAGTTGCTATTTTTAAAATATTTTCTTGGCCAATACCAAGCTAAAATGTTATAAATATTAAGCATTTTAATCTAAGTTTGTTCCACAATGATCCATACTTCAGTGGTTCACATTGTAAGTCATAGATGCCTCGTAACAACCACCTTGATCTTGTATCCAGGCAAGCTACACAGGACAGAGTCTTCACTTTCACCCTCTCGCTCATTTCAATTCTCCCACCCCTCTATTCTGGTTAAAATCAACCAACCAACAGGGAAAAACAGAAGTCATACTTATTTTGACTATTTTCACAAAGGCCTCATTTGTTTGCCACATGCAGTCCCTAGACCCAGATCAAAACAGGTCTAACAAAGTGACTACCAAAAGTGCAAGTTCTCTTGTGTATTGGACATCAGGGTTTCCCCCCCGCCCCAGATACCTACAGATTTTTGTGTGTTTAACATAGACAACTTGATGTTTAGAGATAAGTATACCCCTGTGAAACTATCACTATCAATGCCATATCCCCTCCAAAAGTCTCCTTCCACCCCCTTTGGTTTTTGTTTTTGTTTTGTTTTCCTTTTGTGCCAAGAACACTTAATGCAAGATCTACCCTCTTAGGAAATTTTTAAGTATACAATGTTGTTAATCATATGCCCTATGCTATACAGTAGATCTCCAGATCTTATTTATTTTGCATAACTGAAGCTTTGTACAGGACATCAGCTGCTTCTTTTTCAGTTTCTACACATCCCTTTGTGCGAGCCATGGTGTCCTGTCTCAGCAGACAATCGATCACTTGCTGCCCACTTCTTCACCCCAGTGGTAGGCATCTGATTCGGGCTGGCCAAAAGGACACCATCCACTATGTCTCAGTGATTGGTCTGTGCTAGGCAAGTGATTCAGGGCTGACAGGGCCTTTTATGTAGGGCATCTTCAGGGCCAGGTACACTTGCAACAATTCCATCATGAACTGGGATTGTCGCGGCAAGTGCACCTGGCATAATATTCTCTACAGTGTCTGAGTTTAGGCTATATGGTCTCCCTATCTCTAAGGAAGAGTTTTCCGACTTCAGCACTATTAAGATTTAGAGCTGGATCTTTGTTGTAGGGGCTGTCCTATGGGTTGTAGGATGTTTAGCAGCACCACTGGCCTCTACCCACCAGGTGCCATAGCATTTCCCTGTTGTAACAACCAAAACTGTCTCCTGGGGTCAAAACCGCCCATTTGAGAACCTATTGCTCTAGGGAAAAGGGGTCACTATTCTCTGGACTTCGCAGAGCAATAAGATAGATGTAAGCCTTTTGCTTGACATTCTATGATGCAGGAAAAATAAAAAATAGAAAAATAAAGGTGTGAGCCTTAAACTCTAGGCACCAAGGAAAGCGTGCCAATCTGAGAATGAAGCCAACTAAGGGAAAGGCTGCCGATGACAGAGACCCGATGACACCATCTGAATCCTTGGATTCAGGGCTATCTAAAGCAAGTCCCATTCCTCAGTCTTCACTCACATGACCCCAAATTCCCTTTTTTGCTTCCAGTTTTAGTTGGGTTTCTCTCTCTTGGAACTGACAGAAATGAATAAGAGTATACACAGTATGTTTTATGCCAAAAATTTGAAAAAGGAAAAAAAAAAGATCAAATTCTAAACCCTATCCTTCCCACACACTTTCCACAAAAACAGGACACAAGCAGTGACCTTCTGCCCTAAAGTCCTCCCTCGGAAGCATTTGAAAGTCTCCATACTCCACATAGCTGAAGACATGGCTGTGTGCCTACCTCGGGCCAGTCAGGGCATCCAGACCTCAGGGGAGAAACGGGCTGTTTGCATACCACTGCACTTTAACAGCGAGAGTCGGCTTTTGAAATCACTTCTGTCATCTTCAGAGTTGTTTCTTAAACTAGTTAGAAACTAAGTAGTTACCTATTAAACTAATTACAAAAAAGTACTTAGTTTGTAAGTGGTTACAAAAAAAGAGGGAGAAAAGATGCTTTTAGATCACAGATGATTATTCCATTTTAACTCTTACAGGTTCTGTTCCTCCTCTTGGACACAAAGGCAGAAGCTTGGAAGTTCTAGAATTTTCCAGATGTTACCAGAGGCATTTTCTTCTCTGTAGACATCCAAAGAAAAACCAGCATGATTCCAGTGAGATAAAGCAGAAAATCAGCAGAGTCTTTCAGTGAAAAAGAAAAAGATGTTTTCATTTAATACTGTAAAAAAACAAATTAAGGATTTTTAGGTTTTTTTTAAATATAGCAGAATAAAGTCTGAAATAGAGGCATTTCTTGGTGTCATGAGGATGGTTTATCCAGATATTTTACTCCTACTTTTTCTTCCCTTCTAGCATTACCTCTTCTCAGTTTAAAATCTATACTCCAGGTAGATGTAGTGGCTCACACCTGTAGTCCCAGCTACCTGGAAGGCTGAGGCAGGAGGATGGCTTGAGGGGTTCAAGGTTACAGTGAGCTGTGATCACACCACTGTTCTCCATCCAGCCTGGGTGACAGAGCGAGATCCTGTCTCAAAAAATAAAATAAAATAAAAATAAACTCTATACTCCATCCCATCCAGTTCAAATGGACTATGAGGAAACACGCTCCTCCAAGTCACGTATTATTTATTAATCGGAAAAAGAATGTGGTGTGGGAGAGATGAAAATAGAATTACTGAAAACTATCTTGCCATCTATCTCACAGAAAAAAATAAATCCGTCAGTTGATAATTTCTTCAATGTCCTGCCACAAATCTACAAATTTTCCTGGGCAGATTCACTTCATTTCCATCCCTTCTGTTGTGAAATAGATGAAGGGTGTGCCTTCCTTTTGGCCTGGGATCTGAATCCCATCCTCTATATTGAGAAGCACTTTGTGTTCTGGGATATTCCCTAAATCCTCAATCTCTTTCTCTCTCACTGACCAAATAACTTGGCAAAGCTATCTGTACCACATGTTCATTTATTTTCTCTGCACTCCCTTCTCAGGCCTCTGCCATCAGGCTCCCACTTCACTTAAACTACTTTACCCACTGTTACCTATGACTTTGTCTTGCTAATGCAGTGTCACTTGGGCAGTGATACTCTCTGGAAATGACCTTGTCTACTCCATCCTACTTTCTGAAACACTCATTCTCCTTGGCTTCTGAGACCCTGTCCTGGTTTTCCATGTCTTTCTCTCTCTCTCTCTCTCTCAATGGCTACTGCTTCTCAAATCTCCTCCCTCAAGTTCTTCTTTGGCCTTGGAATGAAGCTGTTGTGCCTCAGGATTTGCCCTGAACCACCTGCCTTCTCACTCTACTCTCCCTGAGTAGGCTCGATATTCAGTTGCGTGCCATCGTTTCCTGCCTATCCGTGTCTCCAGAATCTTTAGCTCTAGCTCTACTGTGTTCCTGAAATACATACCCATAAAAGAAACAAAGTACCGAACATGTCCACTGGACAGTTCAGAAGTACCCCAGCCTCAACAACCAAAACCAAAGACTCATCCTCTCTCCCACAAATGCTGCTGCTCTAGCTGGACCACCGCAGTGAATAGCACTCGCCTGCCCTAGCCAGGACTTGAGGCAGCACGTCAGCCCCCACCCTGGTTCCCATTCACCCCGCTACTCCCAAAGGCCGCAGCCTCATGTCCTGACTCCTCTTCTGCCACCAAGTCTGGCCTCGATGACCGACCTCCCAGCCTCCGGTCCTGCTTTCCTCCAATCCACGCCCACAACCGCGGCCTGAGAAAGCTTCCTAAAATGCAATTCAGACCATGCCACTCTGCTGCTCAAAACTTTTCATTCACTTCCCACTCTCCTTGGAATGAAGTCTTTAATCCGGCTTTACAAAGCCCTTCCCGACCTTGCCCTTGATCCCGGAGCACCACTCTTCCCACTCCAGGAAAGCTCCCCAACCCACCTGAGCTCCATTTCTTCAGCCACAGGACATGCTCTCTCTGACCTCCAGGCCTCTCAGATGCATTTTTTCCTCTGTACTTGGAAAATTCTTCTTCTTCCCCACTTTCAGCATCGAAAGCTCCTACCACCCCTCCTTTTAGTCTCTGCTTAATTAATATTAAGCTTAATTAAATATCACCTTAATATTAATTATTAATATGAATACTACTTCCTTGAAGTCTTCTTTAAACCTCCAAACTAGGTAGTCCTGATAACTATGGCCATAGCATCCCATACTTATTCAACAATGGGAATTAAATTGCTTTTTAAATTAACCTGATGTCTGCTGCACTAGAACTCTAACTTCTGCACAGATATACAAGGTCTCTTTTCACTGTAAAACTAGCAATTAGCCCACAATATCTGGAGTTCAGTAACTTGGGATGATACCTCTTTCCCACTGACATAAATAAGGTTATTACAGTGATGACTGTGCACAGAGTTTTTTGTTTGTTTTTTTTTCCCCTATACCTAGGAAACCCACAGAGGGTACACTATAGTTCAGGTACTTTTATAGATACTTTAAAAATAAATAATTCAATCTTAGCAACATTTTAGACATTTAACTACTATCCACATTTTACAGAGGAGGAAATCAAGGCACAGACAAGTTAAACAACTTACCCAAGGTCACACAATAAGTAAACCTGACTTCAAAGACAATGGCCTTTATTATCTTTCATGTGCTGCCTTTGACTTGCATTTCAATAAAAACAAAACTACCTGTCAGAGTGACAGAAGTGCTATCTGTAAGATTCCTGACTAAATGTAATGACATGTCAATGACACTCCACTCCCTGGTACTTCTGGCTTTGTCCCCAGAACTTTCAAGCAAAGGTCTTCAGTAATATGTTAGATTTCAACACCCCATTACAGATGGTTTCTCCTATTTAATGAGAGGCCTGTATCCAGCACTGTGTTTCAAAATATTGTTAGCTTGAAAGAAGAACGAACATGTGGACACACAAACTACTTTTACTGTCACCACTGGTAAAACCACAACTGTGCTCAGGTTCAACCAAAGGAAGTCAGAATAGAGTTCTTTTTAATAATAGTAAGCATCCACCATGGCCAGACAGAGTTCTAAGATCTTTTAATATGTAATGTGAGGATTAAATAAACCACCCAGTGAGGCATAATTCTTACTATGGCCATTTTAGTAATAAAGAAAAACTTAGCCACTGAGGGCTTAAGTAACTTGCCCACGGTCTCACAGCTAATTAGTGGTGAAGTCAGTTTTACAGGCAGAGAAAAAAGCATTCATTTTTTGAGAGACCATTAAACATCCTGTATTCAGACCCAAGGTGACGTTGCTGTGGCCAAATTGAGTTCCTCCAGCCACATACCTCATCGTGACCGGCTACCAGACAGTAATGCCAAGGGCAGAAAGTGCCTGTGGGTGAACAAGTCAACAAGGAAGGAGAAATCACACTCACCTTTGAAATATTAAGTGGCACCAGATTAACATCTTCCTCAGGAAACACAAAGAGGAAATTCTAGTTGGACCAGGGAGCCAGACCTACCAGTGACAGCAACCTGGCGTGTCATTCCAGCCCGTATCAGGGTTTAAAGAGATTCCTGCCTCTAGAATGTAGAGTGTCAGGGGTTTTTCAGTGTGTGTTTGTTTGTTTAAAGAGAAGGATGTCAAGGCCTTCCTAATACTGAAGCATCCCCTTAGCAAGTCTATCAATTATGGTCCTGTATTAGGACAAGGGAAACAGACCGTGGTTCCTGTTTGCTTTGAGGCTTACCGCAAGATACCACCCAATCCCTGCCTAAAAGTCATGTTCATCTGACAAGCTTGACAGTTACCAGAATTCTTCATGTCACTGTGCTTATGAACACAAACATCATTTCTCTCTTTACAGCCTAATACTGGAATTCTCATTTCAATGACGCAAAAAGGATCTAAAGATTTTTGTTTCTGACTCAGACAAGTTATTTCTTAGTCCCGAGACGTTTCTGGCTTCCTGTGATTATCCACAGTGAGCTGATAACATAAAATACCAAGAAAATTTATTAAATGTCTTCAAGATTCGTGGATTCATTAATTGCAGACTATTTTCAAAGCTAGTGTTCCAAAGTTTCTAAAATTACTTACAAGAATACTGTCATAATGAACATTATCTAAATATATTGTTTCGCCGTCAAAAAAATGCGTGGATAACTCAAAATGAAGGCACTTGAAAAAATTTTAAAGAAAAAAATGCATGGATATAAGGTACATCATCACGAAACATAAATTAACAAAGTCTTTTTAAATGCCACTTGTAGGAAAAAGAGGTTGAACTAAATGAAATACAACTACATGTAGCCACATGGATGAATCCCACAAATACAATGTTGAGAGGGGACAAAGTGTAATATGAAACCATCATATAAAGTCTGAAAACATGCAAACCATGTTATATATTTAGGGACGTGTACAGCTGTATCAAAATGCCGGAGCATAACACACACCAGATTTGAGATAGTTGCCGCCCCTTGGGGAGAAAGACGGGGAGAGACATACAGAAGCTTCCCTTAAGCTGGGAGGCAACTACATGAATGTTTATTATGAAGCTCTTTGTATCATTTTATATTTCTAAAGTATCTCCAACTTTTTAAAGGAAAGACAGCCTAGTACTAAAACAGTAAGTTCAAAGTTACCCTACTGAAAGAAGGGGAGAGGTGGAGGTGTCTCTTAATGAATCCTAGAACAACCCAACCTCTGAATGTCTACACTTACTTAAAATACAAATTAGTAATCAGTTTTAATGACCATAATGATCCCACGGGACCTTAAAATTCAAAAAATTTTAAATCATGGTCATTGTACTGAGCTAAAAAAAAATATTCTCCAAACTAGATCGTCAAATGTGCACACATTCCAGATAACCAAGATTTATCACCACTTACCCAGCAGAAGACCACAGTTATACCTCTTCACAGGAACAGCTTACTATTGTGGTTAAGGGTTTTAGAATTAGACAAACCTGAGTTCACATTCCAGCTCCACCTGTGACAAATTGTGTGATTTGGACAAGCTATCAATCTCTCTCGAATCAGTTTCCTAATTTATAAAACGTGGCAAATAACACACCTCATTAAGTAATTCTGAACATTATATAATGCCTATGCTGAATTTAGCACAAACTAAAGCAAACACTAAATGCTTAATAAAAGTTAGCTATTATTAGAATTAAATTATATGCATTTTAAATAACAAAACATTTTTTGAATGTATTTTATAATTGCCTATTTGTCTCTGAAATGTAATTCCACTAAAAGCAACCTAGGAAAACATCCAAGACACTCTTAATCAGAATTATAATCTACAAATTTCTAAACACTCGCCTACAAATCCCAAAATAAAGCCAACTTAACCAGACAAGTTTTCTTTAAGCAAAATGTAGAAAGTAAAAGGCAATATTAGACAACACTGAATCCCATAAAACAGTGTCTTAATAGTTACATTTCTAGCTTTATAGAAGTGACAAAAGGTGACATATTTTTATTAACTGTGGTTAATAAAGGTAAGCAGTTTACCTATTCACTGCCACATACAGTCAGCAATCACTTAGAGCATGGTTTATAATAAACTAGCAGACTACACAATATTTTTATAACCTTCATAATTCTTGCCTCTCTTTTGATGCAAAACAAAAACAAACTGTAAGGTCATAAACAGCTACTGGGGTCACAGAATTCAAAACAGCTTCTTTGGGAATTTGTCCTGGGGACTTGGAGGATTCTTTTGCAGAGAATAGGATTACAAACGGCTCTTAGGAAAATCCCTCTTAGGGATGTCTCTGGCCGTCTTCTTTTTCTCATTGTGAATTTATCACAGCAAATACAAGAACCGTCCAGTTGTTAGAGCTTTCCAGCATGTTAAACGCTAGAGTTAATGTGCTCAAAAAGTATCGCTGTAATTTTAAGCATCTGAAGGCTCCAGTCATTGATGTTGTCACGTCAGTACCTTGAGCAGAACTCTCTCCTCACCAACTCTTCCTTGTCTGCCCCGGATGAGAGGCCTGTTGAACCTCAGCTGTAGATTGCTTAGTAGATTTACAACAGCCTTAGCGACACCTCCTACCTCACCTTCAAATCTTTGTAAATCAGAAACAAATTCTAGAAAATATTTTCCCAAGATACCACTGAGCTTTGTGTTGCCAACTTATTTTCAAAATTTTCCAACATCCCCAACTACATTCAAATTCTGAAAGCCTTTCCAGAATTTGACAATTTTGTCTATTTTCTTAAGTTACTGGTAATAGTGATGTGGACAAATAGACTATTAGGGAGTATAAAGATTACTAAAAACTAAAAGGTTAGATGACTTGTCTAGGGACCAGAGAAGCCATTTGCAGGCAAGAACAGGCCCTTCATATTAGAACATATACCTGCAATTCAGATGTCATAATTATTAATCTTTGAGTGCTTATTCTAAACACTTTGCATGCATTAACTAACCATTTAGTCCAACTAGTAACCCAATATAGTAGGTAGTATTATAATCTCCATTTTACAGAGAAGAACATAGACGCAGAAAAGCTAAGCAGCTTGAGCAAGGATCCACTGTTAACAGGTGGTTAAGCTTGGATATGGACCCAGACAGGCTAGCACCTCAGTTTATGCTCTTAATCTTCTATACAATATTCTCTTACCAGCTATCTTGAAGATTAAACACAGGGGCTGGGCATGATGGCTCACGCCTGTAATCTTAGCACTCTGTGAGGCCGAGGCTGGTGGATCGTTTGAGTTCAGGAGTTAGAGACCAGCCTGAGCAAGAGCGAGACCCCATCTCTACTAAAAACAGAAAGAAAATTAGCTGGACCACTAAAAAATATATAGAAAAAATTGGCTAAGCATGGTGGCACATGCCTGTAGTCTCAGCTACTCAGGAGGCTGAGGCAGTAGGATTGTTTGAGTCCAGGAGTTTGGGGTTACTGTGAGCTAGGCTGATGCCACGGCACTCTAGCCCAGGCAATAGAGTGAGACTCTGTCTCAAAAAAAAAAAAAAAAAAGATTAAACGCAAAAATCTCCTCTTCTCTGTCTTCCTCTTCCAAAAGTCTATGATGCTCTCTGGTCCCTCAAAAAAACAAAACAAAAACCTCAGCAAAAAAGGAAGCGGTCAGAAGAACCCCAGTAGATGGGAGGAAAGAAGCAATGCGTCAGACACCGAGAACATCAGATCACTGACTGACCACTAAAACCATCTAAATAAATACGGCCCAGCTGGTGGTGGGCTCTAAGGGCCACGCTAAATGGAGATTAGGACCACCTGCAGTGACGAAAGCTTTTAAAGCCTGTCTAGGTCCCCATCTAGCTCAGCTGACTGTAATTATATTGATAGCTAGTCTATATTCACAGACCAGCCCCCCATAATAAAACCACAAGTGAGAGTTTGACTTACTCCAGGTGATGCTCCCAATTAGAGGGGGTCTATAGTAATTTCTTTGGGGCAAGGAATACACATGACTATTCTTTTCCATCCAGGGAAAAATTATATTCGTAACTTATTAACTTTTTTAAATAACATTTTATTTTCTATACCTCTCTAAATTCCACTTAATGGGAGCATCAGCACAAAATTTATAATTATACCACTCCATCAAAATTAGGGTGTTAAGTGGCAGAAAACCCAACTCAAACTGGCTTATGTCATTTAACAAGATGTCCAGACGTGGGCTTCCAGCATAGAACGATCCATGGCTCCCGCAATGGCATGAAAAACCCAGACTCAGTTAGCTCTCTACTCTACTTGCCCTCGGGCTGGCTCCACTCCTGGGTCCAAGATGGCAGGCAGCAGTTCCCAGCATCACAACCAGGCAATACAGAAGAGTAGAGAACCATCTTTTTTTGAGTCTTCTTCTATGACAAAAGGAAACCTTTTCCCAAAGTCTCCAGCAGACTCCCTGTCATGTCTCACTGGCCAGAACTAGGGGATACATCCTCATCCTTAAAACAATTACCAGCCCAGAAAATGGGTTTACCATAACTGAGTTAGAGTTTAGCAAGTCTCAATTCTGGCCATACATCTTTTATACAGTTGTCCCAGGTAATTTTATTGGGTAGCTGGGACTGAGAATACTGAATTAAGCTCATCAGAATTATCCCTAATTGCCTTCCCCTGAGTCATTTGGAAAAAGAGACAGACACCTGAACAAAATCTGGATTGTCAGAAATAGAAAAGGAATGTTGGCTGAATCAATCAAAGTGTCTACACAACCATTTTACATTTGTGCTTCAAAACACTTTCACAGCATTTTATTTAATCCTCCAGGCTTTCTGCATCAGTCTCATTTTACAAAAAAGGAAACTGAGGCTCAAGTTTACAAAGTAGTGAAATTCATTTAAGTCTTCCAAATCTCAGTACCTTTAATGTAATGGCAACTTAAGAAATTTCCCCAAAAGAACATTTTTCTGAAACAGTAAAGACTGAAAAAGGGAACTTTTACATTTTTCCGAGAGAAACAAAGCAAAAGTCATTAAAATACCAAGGCCTAAAAGAAATACCAAGACCAAGTCTTAGAAAACGCAAATTCTAGTCCTGGCTCTGCCACTAACAAGGTCCCTTACATCCTTTTCCGTGTCTGTAATAAGAGCTGGCTCACTTATGAGGGCCACTCCAGCTTCACTAACCCTCCCCACTCCCCAAACACACAATGCTAGACAATCTAATTTACTAAAAAGCATTTTATATGACTACATAAGTGCTTAATAACTAATGACTGTTTAAAAAATATTTCCCAGTTGGGTGCCATGGCTCACACCTGTAATCCCAGCACTTTGGGAAGCCAAGGGAGAAGGATCACTTGAGGCCAGGAGTTTGAGACCAGCGTAGGCAACATAACAAGACCCCATCTCTACCAAAAAATTCAAAAATTAGCCGAGCATGGTGATGCACACCTGTAGTCCCAGCTACTCAGGAGGATTGTTTGAGCCCAGGAGTTTGAGGTTGCAGTGTGCTATGACTGTACCACTGCATTCTAGCCTAGGTGACAGAGTGAAAACTTGTCTCTGAAAAAAAAAAAAAAAAAAACATTTCACTGTAGAACTGGATATATTGTCTTAATGTAAACTTCATGGGAAAAGCATATATGGCTTATTGCTGTTTCTGGCAAATATGCTATATGTTTGTATGAATCATAAGCACCTGAAGCTACACAGACACCATATAAACGGCTTACAAATGTTTAAGTTGCATTGAAAGAGGGCACTAGTTATTCTAGGAAAGGAAAGGAGTGAAAAGAGAAAACTACAAAAGCCATTTGAACAAAGAACCCATTGAATTGAGTGAATGATCTCCAAATCCACCACATAGTCAACTCCTCCCCACCCCCGCTGCTATCTCCAAACTCACCCTACACAAAAATGTGCAATACTGTCTCTAAACTATCTCTTTCCCATTAGGTCAGGCTTCTGCTGAAAAACCTTCAATAATTCTCCTCAGGATAAAGTCCACATTCCTAACCTTGCTTTTATGGCCCTCCATAATCTGAAACTGACCTTCCATTCATCCCAGTCTACTGCCTGAAAGGGGATCTCCATTCCATTCCAGCCAAACTGGTCTCTTCACGCTGCCCAAACACTGCAGGTGTTCTTGTTTCTTCTCAGCTGTTCCAATCCCACAAGATTCGATTCCTTACTTAAAACACCGGTGAGTTCCAAAACTTCCAGCAAACCTTCTCCGCTCTAACATACAAACTCTTGTTTCTGGAAAGTTCAGATACTTGTCACTGAATTTATAACCTTTTAACATGTATGTCTGTGTATCCTTTGTTTCTCCAAGAATTTAGCACTGTGCAGAAAGGAGTTCAAAAGTGTTCCTCAACTACAGAACAATAAACTCAAGAGCAAGGGACTCTATCTTCTTTCTTCTTTGTGTCTAATTCCAATATTTAACAAACTGTACGTGCTAAACATTTGCTGATTGCCATACAATTGAACTCAGCAGTTAAGCCTTCAGGTCCTATAGGCCTCCAGCCTTTTAAAATATTTATGGAAGATTTCAAAGCATCAAGATATCAAAATTACATAAGTCCAACAAGTATTTAGTGCATGCAGGAGACATCTTACAGGGCAATTAAAAACAGAAATCACCTAAACACATAATTCTGAAAATGCACAGAAGGCCATTTTGGCAAAACAAAGTGTGAAACATCTGGAAATACAAACAATCCGACCTAGTTAACTTTCTTTCTGTAGATCCTCCACCTAATGTCCTTCCATAACTCTTTTGACTCCCATGTTATAGAAAGGCTCAACTGGTAAGGTGAACGACTGACCTAGGCTACAGTTTCAAATGACTTCAGCAAGCCATTTTCCAAAGCTGCAGAACCTTACTAATTCCCTTAAGAAGTAGGGCAGGGGAAACTGAACACAAAAGAATTATAAGACCTGTTCAATTGTCATATAGCCAGGCCATAACAGTGAAGAAAATTTAAACTCAGGTCCCCTGACTTAAGTCCAGGGCTCTTTGATAGGAACTAAAAGTAAACCTTATGGAGCAAGTGGGGGAAAGCTAGAGTGTTCCTAATTGGCCAAAAGCATCTGAGCTAAAGCTGTGTTTCTGTCATCTTCTGGGAAAGGATTTAAATTAGAGGACATAAGGAGGAAAAAAAAGATACTTTCCGGTTGCTCTCTTAAGCATGATTACAAATCATGTTTCTTATGCAGAAGGACAAGAATCAAAAGGAGTAAAATACCAATTCACGAATTCAAGAAAGTTTACAATCTGGGGAGGAAGGCAGCTGGCCCCCCAGATGCAGTAGCTGCTGCTGGAATACGAGGCATGCGTCCTGCTGGCAGGAAAGCTAATATGCTGTCACAGAAATAGCTTTCTACCAGTGGCCAAGCTAGCTGTGCCCTCTGCCTCTCTCCATATCTCCCTAGCTCCAGAGGGAGCTGCTACTACAGCCAGTGAGAGAGAAGGTGTACACTCTCCCAATCAGTAACACTGGTTAACAGGGACCTACAGAAAAATCCTTACTCTCCGGTTTACTCCGCACCCCTCACCTCCTTCTATACTCACCCCCTACATATTTACAGCCCTCCCTACTTCCCACCTAACACATATACCCGATGCCAAGGGACTGGAGAGCCATCAACCAAATAAGCCCACTTAGCACATGTCCCAAAGTGAGTCCTGATCTTGATTTTGCAACGCCAAAAGAGGTCACAGAACCAAAAGGAACCTTGGAGATCACCGAGAGAAGTTGAATGACTTGCTTCCAAAATTACAGGGATGGCTCGCTAAATTCTTCCCATTGAAATGTATTCATTCAACTCATTCATTAAAGGAATACTTACTGTGCCAGACACCATGCGGGGTGCCTGAAACAGTATGTTCAGTATGTTTTAATCTTTCTTAATGCAAAACAGGGAAGGGGGGGTGTGAGATGGGAGATTTTTCCCAGAGGTGGTATGTACAAACAAGTGTACATGAGACAGATTCCTAAGGCTGGGAAATACAGAATTAGGAAACTAGATATGTTACAAAGGTCCTAGCAACACAGACCCACACAGCTGGATACCGCCCACGTCCCTGTGTGCTGTATGGGCGGGTCTTTTTAAGGGGGAAAGAAGGCCCTGGCAGCCATCCTCAGAAGGGGCTACAGGTCCCAGAGGTGGTCAGGCTGCCCAGCTCCTCACTGGAGCTAACTCCGCCCCATTCCCAGCAGCATCGCTAACTCAATGTTTCTGCGTGAATTTCAGCCCACTCTCTGCTAGAAAGACTCTTCTTCTCAGCTACACTAAGTACACTTATCTCTCCAGTATCTCCTGCTTTCTTCCAAGTTTTTCAAAACACAGAAGATCAGGGGAGGAAGGCATCAAGCTTGACCAGGGTGGAACTCCCTATTTGCAGAGAGTGCCCGCCGGGGCCAGAGGGCAGGCTGTCCGCTCACTCTTTCAAACCCCAATCTTTGAACCCTCCTCAGCACAGAAGGGGGGAAGGAATGTGCAGAAAGCAGCACAAAGCCAGGTGGACTTTCTGGTTTGGCACAATGAAGGACCTGGGACGAGACAGTCGAAGAAGATAAGAAAATGAGACGGAAAAGGTGCAGCTTAAGGGACTCCTGAAAAATTCAACAGCCAGCAGGATTACAAAGAACCCCCAGGAAAACTCTTTTGAGAGGTCACCAGACAAAACTAGTCAAACTGATTTCTCAGTGTTGATGAGACTGTGAGCAGCTTTAGGCAGCAATAAAACCTGAGCCCGGGCGGGGAGAGCCGAGGGTTGGTCCCGCGGAGAAGGCAGGCACCGAGGGGTGTTCGGCCGGGCCAGGCGGGGCTCCCGCAGCCCGCTCCCACGCGCGCGCCTCACTCCCAACGCCGCAGGGAGCCAGAGGCAGGAACGGGGACTCGCCCCCGGCTGCCTGGGAGCCGGGGAGGAACGGGAGAGGAATGACCCCGGGGCCTCCCGCCTTCCAAGCGATCTCGCCTTCCAGAACGAAGCTCCTGTCCTTCCAGCACGAGACCATCCGTCTCCCGCCGGGAGAGGCTCCCCCCGGCCTCGCCACGCTGCAGCCCGTCCGCGCCCAGGTCCCCGCTTACTTTTGGTCGCAGCGATGAGGTTCTTCCCGTCCTTGATGAGCTCTTTGATGAACTTGTTGGTCCTCTCGAGTTCCGCTTCGTGGGCGCGGATCCTCTCCCGGAACCAAGGGCTGTCGAGGTAGCAGTCGCTGAACTCCAGCGGCTGCAGCCCCATGACGGCAGCGGTCCCCGCGCGGCGATCACAGCCGCGCGCTGCTGCCCGAGCGGGGCTGCGAGGCCGCAGCCAGGTGCGGCGCGGGCAGGAAGCCCGGGAGGAGCTAGCAGTGCGGGGCGCGCGGCGATCGGGGGGCGGACATGCCCAGCCGAGCCTGGCCGCACCGAGGAGCAGCCGCCCGGGCGAGCGAGAGCCGCGGCGCCCAATCCCGGCAGCCCCCGCCGAAGCCTCCGCGCCCCGCCCCGGCCCGCGCCGCAGACACTCCCCGGGGCGGGAGGCCGCCCCGCCCCGGCCGCCTCCCGGGCCCGCCCCGCGCTCCCCAGCTCGCCCCCTTCTTTTTCCTCCGCCTTCCTCCTTCCTCCCTTCTCTTCCCCTCCCTTCCCCGGCCGCGTCTTCCTTCTCTTCCCCACGCGCACCGGCCCCTCCTCTTCCTTCCGAGGCTTCCTCGGCATGGAATTCCGCGCCGCTGCTCTCCTGCGCCCTCCGCCTGCCTCGGCTCCGGGTCCCAGGGTGACTCGCAGCGGCTCCCCTATGCAAGGAACCCCAGCGGGACCGGGAAGGAGCGTCGTGATAGCAGTTATTCGTCCCCGCAGCCGCACGGCTTAACTCTAGGCGGTCTGCAGTGCCGGAGGAAATGACTGACTCATTGATCTCAGTTACCCGGGACCGACCCGGAGCTGTGAACAGACTCGTGTTCCTGGCTCTCTTTTTCCTTATTCCTGTTCGCCCACTTAAAGAAGTGAGATGCGTGTAAATCTACACCTGAGATGGAAAGGTTTACAACGGCAAAAGCATTTTCTTGGTGGCCCAGCAGCTCCTATGTCGCCTGACTGCATATCCACACTGAACGAGTTAGGGGAAGGGAGAGTGTGGTTAAACCGCAGAAAAGTTGTTTCTGTTGTGTTCAGCGGATTAAATTTGCTTGAGTTAGTAGAGATGATCTGTATTGCTTTAAAAATAACCACGGAAAACAAAGTATGTGTGGGTTACACCGGGTGAGAGTGAGAGATCAAATGAGGATTTATGTCACTGTACCCGAAAAGCTTTCTATTCCGTGTGTCATGAAACAGAACTCAAATGTGTCCCCTAAGAAGTTGACATTTTAAATTATTGAAATGTATACCTAAAAGAAACCACTAATAGTTCATTAGAATGTTTCATAATGCCAACTAACAATTTATTAAACAATTATTAATATGCGCCAGGCACACACTAGGACTCCGCATACATCTACAAACACAATGTATGTTTCCATATATAAGCCTACTAATGATGATAATGTTACCAAGAAACTTCAAAGGAACTCTTTAAGACCTTCAGACTGAGCAGGGTAATTAAGAATCTGTTTGGGCAGCATGCTGTAGGAGTGTCACCCTCAGGAACAAGTTAAATAAGCCTCCTACTCAGTAAGCTCTTCTGTTACAAAACAGCAGCATGACTGCTGAACCCACAGATAAACATTATTACTTTAATGTCCATCCTCCAGAGAGTTCAAAACGTTTTACAAATAACTTTTAGGAGTTGAAAGCTTCAGTTCCTGCTAAAATCAGTAGGGGCCTGGAGTCCACAGAAAAGAGAATAAAAGAGGCAAATAAGGGGAAGAAAGACACTCAACCATAGAAGGGTTGTAGCAAACAGTGAGGGCCTTGCAAAACAGCTGAACACTGACCAGCGCTCAATGCCCTGGACAAAACCTAAACCTTTCCTCATAAAAAGGGGCTGCTGACACTTCCTCAAAGTGTTAAAACATAGAGGTACCAGATGACCCAGCAACTCTAGTCTTGGGTATATACCCAAGAGAAATGAAAACATGTCCACACAAATACAAGTACACAGGTGTTCATAGCAGCGTTACTCATAATATCCAAAAAGTGTAATCAACTGAAATGTTCATTAGTTGTTGAATGGATAAACAAAAATGTGTGTATCCAAACAAGGGTATATTAATCTATAATGAAAAGGCATGAAGTACCGACACACGCTATAACATGACAAAGTGTGAAAAGATTATGCTAAGTGAAAGAAAATAGTCACAAAAGGCCACATGTTATACTGTCCATTCATGTGAAATGTCCAGAATGGGACTATCTATAGAGATGGAAAGATTAGTGGTTGTCAGAGGCTGGGGGTGGGTAGGGGGTAGAGTGTGAGGTGTAGACAGTAAGAGGTCTCTTTTTGGGCCAATGAAACTATTTTAAACTTAGATTTTTGGTAAGGGCTGCACAACTCTAAGAATATAATAAAAACCATTGAATTGTACACTTTAAACGGGTGGATTTTTTGGTATTTGAAATATATCTCAATAAAGTTTCCTAAAAAATTTTTAAAAGATGAGCTATTCCAGAACTGCCTCTCCTTCCTTACCACTTTCCACTTCTTGTTTATTCAATGTGGCCAGTTCTTCAGCTATTTGGAGCAAAACAAGTTGTTTAAAACAATTTCACAACATCATAAAAAAAAAAAAAAAAAAACTTGTCACTTCACACATAGGCAAACATACATACACACAGTGTTAAAAAGCAAGTAGATAAGAATCTTAATGCAATACTAAAAAGGTCTATTACAATTGCCATGAGTTGAGGGGCCAAATTAGTTTTGTTTTACGCAACTGTCCCTTGGACGGTACCTGGTACAAGTGATCAGGAAATGTGGGATGAATGAGAAGTATGATCGAGCAAAGACAAACCTCTGTACAGTAGAAAAATAGACATTTAGGAGTTCCAGGTCCAGCTTTTACTGCTCAATAGTTATGCGACCTTGGCAAAAGTAGATTTTCTCTAAACCTCAGATTTACCATCTATGAGATGGAGAAGATGACGTTACATCTGCGTGTTGCTGGAGAAGGTTTAATGAAATTGTGTTTGTCAAGTGCCTGCTGAAAGTTATGATAACGATGAGGATCAAGAGAAGGAGGAAGAAGGTGGGGAGGATGGGCTAAAGAGAGGGATGAGGAGAAGAGGAGGAGATGAAGGTTACATTCTATCAATATGGGAAAGATTTAGGGGGCAGGGCAGCCCTTAAATCATAGCATTAAACCATGTAAGACAGAATTAAAGGAAAGTGGTCACAAAAGCAGATGCAACTGAGATTCCAGGTTTCATGTTCAGGTCATTAATTAATTCATTCTTCCTACAAATATTTGTTAACCACCTCTGTGTGTTAGGCTCCATGTTAGGTGCTAGTGATGCAGCAGCACACAAAACAGACAGTGTCTGTCCTCACCGTGCTTTTGGTCTCTATTATGTAAAAAAAAAAAAAAAAAAAAAAAATCACACAAACATATATCTAATTTAAAATTAAGGTGCCATACATAACTCACATAACTTCACAGTTAAAATGAAGGGTGTCTGAGAGGTTATAATTAGAGGACCTGAAACAGATTGGGGATGGGAAGGCCTCATTGAGGAAGTATGATTTAATCAGTGACCACAAGAATCAGTAGGAGTTAACCACTCAGTAGAGGGTGGGAGTAGAGGAATCCAGGCAAGGAACCGGCCTGTGCAAGCCCCTGGGACGGCACATACAAGAGACTCAAGGTCATGTGGCTGAAGCACAGTGAGAAAAACTGGTATGTGACGATGCTGGGTGGTGGACAGTAGACAGAGGCCAGATCATGCAGAGCCTCCTAAGCCACATTTAAAATTCGGAATTGTATCCCAACACTACTGGAAGCCTTTGAAGCGTTTTGTGCATGGTGGTAATATGATCTGGTTTGTGTTTTCTCCATAGCTGCTGTGTAGAGAATGAGCATCTAGACAGAGTGCTGTTGGAGTTGTCTGGGCAAGAAATGGTATAGCTTCACCCTCCAAGGTGACGCTGGAGACAGAGAGAAATAGAAGTGAAATGTATTTCAGAGGGAGAGTCTGGGACTTCACAGTGGCCTACATATTGGAAATGAGGACGAAGGTGTCAGAGATGGCCCTCAGGCTTGTGGCGTGGTAAGTTAGGTGGATCAATATGCCATTTGCTGAAAAGAAACAACATGGTGGGGTTGATGGTGACTGGGATGGAAGGGTAGGGTCAGTTTCAGTGTCAGACTCATGAAGTTTAAGATGCCAGGGAGACATTCAAGTATGCATGTCAGGTAGGCATTGACACCCAAAATGGCATTTTTAGGCTTTGCTCGGTGCTTGGATTAGTTGAGGATTTGAATCAATGCAAGCTGGTCAAGTTTCAGTCTGGATGAAATAGAGGTTAACTCAGAGCAAAGCTACCTTTTATGTAGGTTCCGCTACAAACAATATTGTCTTTCCCTGATGAGTCACAAAGTGGCTGTCTATAAAGTCAAATATGGGTTCCGCTGAATCTATGGATATGTTTCAGGTTGTGAGTAAGTTAGGTTCAGACACATTATAACAGAAAATCCAAAGTAACAGTGGTTTAAACCATTAGGAGTTTCTCTCTCTCTCTCTTCTCTCTTCTCTCTTTCTCCCTCATAAAAGAAGTCCATGATTCCAGAGCCCAGGAAGCATTGACTTTCCTACTCAATGTCCCTCGTGGTACAAGATGGCTCTTAGAGCTCCTTCTGGAAAGAAAGAAGGGAGAAGATGAGAAGATAAAAGGACCTCCCCACAGTAGAGTCAGCTTCTTTTCTCAGCGTTCCTGTGCATCTCACACAATATTTTTACTTCTTATCTCATTGACCAGAACTTAGTCACAACTCACTGCAAAGGGAAGATGGAAAATGTGGTGTTTTATCCAGGTACATTGCTTCCCTGAACGAAATCTGAATTTTCCTACAAAGAGAAAAGAGACAATAGTTTTTTGTTTGTTTGTTTTGTTTCATTTTGTTTTGTTTTTTTGAGACAGGATCTCATTCTGTTGCCCTGGATAGAGTGCAGTTTACACAATAGCAGTTCATTGAAGTCTTGAACTCCTGGGCTCAAGTGGTCCTCCTGCCTCAGCCTCCTAAGTAGCTAGGACTACAGTCATGTGCCACCACACCTGGTTAATTTTTCTATTTTTTGTAGAGATGGAGTCTCACTATAACCCAGGCTGGTCTTGAACTTCTGGGCTCAAGCAATCCTCCTGCCTCGGCCTCCCAAAGTACTGGGATTACAGGCGTGAGCCACCGTGCCTGGCTGGGACAATAGATTTTGAGCAGGAAGCTAGCAGTCTCTACTGCAGCCTGACACCTTTGTGAGTGAGGTATATAAAATATAGGTATGACAAAACATAAGTGACATAGTGAGAAGAAATTTAAGATAGATCTTTAGATGTCTTCCAGACTATATGAGGCTGCTTTCTCTCACAAGTATCAGGGAAAACAAAACAAAACAAAACAAAGAAAGAAACAAAAATGCTAAAACAGCTAAAGCAATAAATTGTTGGACCACAGCACCGAAGACCGCCATGGGGTGGTAGGCCAGGCTTCCGAAGCAATTATCAGCACCCAGCCCTGTCTCTCTGTGATTCTCTCTGCTCTGCCCACCTGGTGGGTATCAACTTCAGCTTCCAGAAAGCTTCCTTCATGAGAACCAAATGGCGTCAACATTTCCAGGCTCACTTATAAACAATACCTGTTCCTGAGCTAGAAAGCTGCTCCCTTGTCACAGCTTCAATCTGAGAATCAAACCAATTTAGGAGACTGCCATGCCCTGACTCACTTAGTCCTGGAGGCCCATCATTCAACTTATAACTGAGGCCATGAGGGGTAATGCCAAGTAGCTTAGGTCACTCAGTGGCCACTCTTTGAGCAGGGGGTGGGTTAATCCACCAAGATATGAGGATGCTACACAACAAGTTTCTGAACTTGTAGTCTGTAAAAAGTATAATGGTGATACTTATACAACGATGTTAATATACTTAATGCTAATGAACTGTACATTTAAAAATGCTTACAATGGTAACTCTTGTTTTATGTATATTTTACCACAATAAAAGAAAGTATTATGAAGGAAGAGTGAAGCAGGGCATAGTGGCTCACACCTGTAATTTTGGCACTGTGGGAGGCTGAGGCAGGAGGATCACTTGAGTCCAGGAGTTTGAGACCAGCCTGGACAGCATAGTGAGATCCCATCTCTACAAAAAAAATTAACTGGGCATGGTGATGCGTGCCTGTAGTCTCAGCTACCTGGGAGGCTGAAGCAGGAGGATCACTTGAGCCCAGGTGTTTGATGCTGCATTGAACTATGATTGTGCCACTGCAATCCAGCCTGGGCCACACAATACCCTGTCTCTTAAAAAGAAAAAAAAGGACATTATCTCACAGGATAATAACAACTGTCCAAATGTGTTTGACATTTTAATTACGTCTATATCTTTAAAAGAGCTTTTTCTTCACAGAACACCTATTGAGAGTCCACGACCTAGCAATCTGGGTAATGCAGTTTAAGAAAAGCTATGCTGAGAACACTAAGCTCGGTAAGCTCTGTGAGTGCACCCAGAGTCTCTGTATCTCCCAGGATCACAGTGGAGCACCAGTGTGCTGTGCACATGCTATTCCTCATGCCTCCAACATTTACTGAGCGCCCAGTATATGCCAGGTGCCATGCTAGAAGTGGGACAGCAACAGTGAACAAAACTAGCATGCTTCATGCTCTCACGGAGTAATATTCTCCGAAAAGAAAGAACATATTGAAAATACAAAACATCAAATGACATCTCTGATAAGTGCTAGGAAAGAGCTTACATGGTGCTATTAATAGGGGACTTTGTAAACCCACAACTAATGGATACAGAGCGCACTGTATGGGGGAAGGGCACGCTTGCAGTCCTGGCTTGGGCGAGGTAAAGGCATTATATGTAACCAAAATGTTTGTACCCCATAATATTCCGAAATTAAAAAAAAATAGGGGGCTTTGGATTATGCTGATATGTCATTGAGGATGTGACAAATGACCTGAGACCTGAAGGATGAGGAGTTAATGGGTAGAGGTGAAGTGAACACGATGTGGAGAGGGAAGAAGCGTTTCCAGAATAAGGCTTCGTGGAAGAACCAGTGCAAGTAACTGAAAAAGGCCGCGTGGCTGGAGCAGCGTGGGCCGAGCTGAGGCTGGAGAGGGAACGAGGCCCATCCCACCCGCTCTGCACTAGCCTTGCTTTTTCCCTCGAGGACACTGAGCCTGGGCTTCGGGGTTCCCTGCTTGTTTCTCAGGAGAGCTCACCTTTTCCAGTACTCCTAGATGTCATAACGTGAGAGAGTTTAGGACACCAAGGAAGTTCTAGAACTATTACGCTTACCTGGAGATATTCCATCAGCAAATATTGATCAAGTACCTGGATGGGCAAGGCCTTGTGATAAATGCTGCAGGCAAGACTAAGGCGAAACTGTTCTTAATCTCAAGAGGTTTACAATCTGGTATACTCTAGCCATGGTGAAGAAGCCGACACGTGGATAACTGTAAAACAAAGCACACTGCTGCTGCGTCCAGCCAGCCCGGTAGCCTGCCTGGCTGAGAAGTGGGCGTTCCCAGTGAAGCCGGGGTAGGGAAGTGGGAAACATGGGTGTGTGGGGAAAATTCTCCAGTCCTCCCACATTGAAATTCATAGCCTCTGAAGAAATCTGGGCCTCTTATCAAGTTTGGAGGTAGAAGGACCTGGCTCAAGGAGATGTGGGTCAAGGCACACAGGCAACACCCTCCCCAGGTGGAGTCTCCTATAATTAGTGCCCACCCGCCCCCAGCTTTTGAAGAGACTTGGCAAGCAGAGGAGGGAGCTGGGCAGACACGCACAGTAATACATGAGTACACACCACACACAGCAGCAGGCATCATGCTGCCCATACATCCCTCAGGCAAACGCTGCCCTCTTTCCTGTGACGTGTGATCAACTGACCTAAGCAGTGACCTCGCAGTTTGTTTTATCCAAATATCAACTGAGATTTAAAACAAAATAGTTGTCAAAAGGAAAGAGAAGAGCTCTGCAGAGAATGTTTTTCCTGGCGCCCCAAGTGTCCGTGGTATGACCCAGAGAGAAGTTTCCACAAGGTGACCTTCCACCGGGCCAACATCCAGCCACTGGAAAGCCAGCCTGCCACCACTAGGGCATATTCTCAGAGTCCGTCAGCACTTCAGTAAAATAGAAAGTGAAAAATTATAAAAATGCATATTCTTTTTTTTTTTTTTTGTTGAGACAGAGTCTCACTTTGTTGCCCAGGCTAGAGTGAGTGCCGTGGCGTCAGCTTAGCTCACAGCAACCTCAAACTCCTGGGCTCAAGCGATCCTACTGCCTCAGCCTCCCGAGTAGCTGGGACTACAGGCATGCGCCACTGTGCCCGGCTAATTTTTTCTATATAGATTTTTAGGTGTCCATATAATGTGTTTCTATTTTTAGTAGAGACGGGGTCTCGCTCAGGCTGGTCTCGAACTCCTGACCTTGAGCAATCCACCCGCCTCGGCCTCCCAGAGTGCTAGGATTACAGGCGTGAGCCACCGCGCCCGGCCCAAAAATGCATATTCTTATCCAGCAATTTCAGACCTGGCTATTTGTCCCAAGAAAATAATTTTTTTAAATGTATGTGCTTAGGGCTGTTTGTTGCAGAAAAACAGAAGACAAAGCAACCTAACAATTGGAAAATAGTAAAATAAATGAGCACATAGCAACTCAACAGTCTCATGGGTTCATGGGCTTTGATGCTATTTAAATAGATCGTTTTTGCTCTAAGTGGCAGACACTGGTGTTTTGGGATGCCCAGCCTTCATTCCCACTTCCCAACATCACCCTGATTTCCACCTGGGTAATCATTTTCCCACATGCCAGGTAGTCTTGGTAAAATTCCCATGCCTGCCTCACACCAGGGAATCCAAAGAGATCCCTAGAGGCTCCTTCTGCAAATCTTTCCTCTTGGACCTGCCACCACCAAGGGCTTGGCACATGACCTACACTCAGCCAACTAGACTCTTTTTCCCAGGACTTTGACTTTTGAACATAGTAAAGCACTGGTAGAAGAAACAAAGTTCATCTGTTCCAGCCAAGAGTGTTGAAAGAGACCTGCTGGCTGGCAGGCTACCTAGCTGCCGCTTCCAAAGCTGGTTCTTCAGGCTTCCTTTAGCACCCCACATCCTTTGAATAAAATGTCCTTTTTCTTAAGTTGACAGAATCAGTGTTTATTCCTTACAACCAAAGAAGATTAGTTTTATCTAGATTGGTAGAAGAAGGCAATGAACCTTCAGGGAAATCACAGGGTATTTTGAACTGGTTTATCTGGCTGAGGTAGAACAGAAAACAGTAACACTCCCATTTATATTCTGAAAGGGGAACCTAGTGGCCCATGGCACACACTGGGGATACAAGTCATCAAGCGATAGTATCATCTTTGATCACTTAGCTCTAAGTAGTACAACCTTAAGGTCAGAGAAGGCTTTGCCTGGAACTGACCTGCTTTATACCTATTGTCATGGCATTCCCTCCCTTTTACCATTTTCCCCTAGATTTTCCATTTTTAAATGGGGTTTCACCATAAATAATTACATGGAAAAGATTTTTTTAAAAGAGGCCAGATGGGTTTGCTGGACCTCCACTCTGTATTTCGAACTCCTGCTGTGGTCTCATGGAGTAGTATGCGAGACACATGTGCAGTGAACAGAGTTCTCACTTTGACACATGGATAATCTGAAAGGATATTTGAAGGATAACCCAGCTCTCTTTTCCTGACCTTTCCGGAAGCAACGTAACCAACGCTTTTGAGAACAGCAAAAGGGCACTTGCTGATGAAATGAAGCTTTCTGGGATATGATCAGGTGGGGACAGCCACTCCTTCCAGTGTTTGTGTCCAGAGAAGTAGTTGATACTGCTAATCTTGCTGGCTATTTGGTGTACCAGCCAGTTTCAGAGTGGCCCATTCCATAACCTTCAAGGTGAATGAAGTTTCCAGGCCGCCAGTCAGCAGGGGCAACAGGAAACACAGAAAATTATAGGTTGAGTGTAAGATGTACAAGAAAATGGAGGCTGAGTAGAGCTGCCACAGATCATACAGAGAGTAGTCTGAACACTATCGCTAGAGCTGCTTGTCCTTTATTGTGTTGGACAAATCTATAAACACTTTACTGTTTGGTAATACTTTTTTTTTTTTTGCAAAAATAAAACTTTTGTCAGGAATAAACTAAAACAAAGAGTGCACGTTTAATTAAGTGCATGCTAATTAAGTACTGATATCCCAAGGTTGCTAATGAACTTTTTTTTGAAAAGAGTTTGTCAGCATTTACCATCCTTCGTGGGACATACACATTGACATGAAAGCCAGGGGACCCAGTGTTACTGGCAAAATATCAGCGTCTTCTTCAAAAAGTAGAAGTTATTAAGAAAGCGAGGCCCCAAGATAGCAAGTGATAGCAGATAGCAATACATCCAGGTATTTACATAGCACTCTATGAAATGTGACTTTTCACTTAGGTCAAATGACTGTTTTTCTAAATAAATTGTTTTCACTTGTTATTCCAAGATTTCTTATGGCATTATAAAAAGTGAAACATTAATGTGTGGACTCCATTAATAGAAAAAATCTTTGTAAAGAGTTAAATGAAGCCAGTTTTGTATCAGCATGGATATGAATGAAGATGTAGAGACTTCTGGCACTTACCCATTCCCAGTTCTCCTCTCTTCTAGTGTACATGGGAGGAATGTACTTTCCACCTCCTGCCATGTTTCCAGTTCTAACCAAGTTCTTCTGCCTATAATGGAAGTCACGTGTGATTTTCAGGCTGAAACATTTCATTTCCAGTGTGAGGCTCTGCAGCATCATCTCGCTCTGCCTTGGTAACTATGAAATCCCAATGTTCCAAATAGCGAAGGTATGAAATGATTGGAGCCTCTATTAGCCTGGACATCTGAAAGCCTGTGTAAAGCAGAGACACTCACTGGCTGGCATAGAATATGTGACTTGAGTGGGAAACAAACTTTTGTTGTGTAAGCCACAAGATTTTGGAGTGTTTATTACCATACAGTAGCCTGTCCTATTCTGACTAATACAGAATAATATCAGTATCTTAGGAAGAGGGAAGAGTTAATACTGATCGTATTGAATAACACAGCAAAAGAGTGGCAACATTTAAAGTGTTTTTAAAAACTTTTTCTTTGTTTGATGGGTATAAAGTTTCTATTTGGGATAACAAAAAAGTTCTGGAAATGGTAGTGGTGATAGTTGCACAACCTTAGGAATGTACTTAATGCCACTGGATTATACATTTAAATATGGGTAAAATGGTAAAGTATATTATGTATATTTTACCACAATTTAGAAATCACCAAAAAATATTTTTCCACCAAAATATTTCAGTATTGATAAGGGTTAGAAAAATAGGCACTCATATATTGTTGGTGAGAATATAAATAGGTATATCTTTCTGGAGACAATTTTGGTGATACTTATTAAAAGACTTGAAATGTTGTACCCTTTGATTCACTTATTTCTTTTATGAAAATTTAACTTAAATTTAAGAAATAGTTTACTGGCTAGGTGCAGTGGCTCACACCTGTAATCCTAGCACTCTGGGAGGCCAAGGCAGGAAGATTGCTTGAGGCCAGGAGTTCAACACCAGCCTGAGCAAAAGCGAGACCCCGTCTTTACTAAAAATAGAAAAATTACCCAGGCGTGCTGGTGCATGCCTGTAGTCCTAGCTACTTGGGAGGCTGAGGCAGGAGGATGGCTTGAGCCCAGGAGTTTGAGGTTGCAGTGAGCTATCATGATGCCATTGCACTCTAGCCTAGGCAGCAGAGTGAGACCCTATCTCAAAAAAAAAAAAGGTTTTTATGTAACATTTTCATAATGCCAGCATGATTTATTTTTTTAAAGTAGAAACAGGGTCTTGCTACGTGGTCCAGCCTGGAGTGCAGTGGTTCTTCACAGGTGCGATCATACCTCACTACAGCCTCAATCTCTGGCTTCAAGGTATCCTCCTGCCTCAGCCTCCCCGGTAGCTGGAACTATAGGTGCATGGCTTCCCAGCGTGATTTTTAAAAGCCAAAAATTTGAAACAGTCTGGACTTGACCACAGTGAATTGATTAAGTAATTTAGAAAATATTTATATAATTGAGCACTATGTAGGTATTTAAAAATATAGGGTAGGAGAATATCTTAATGACATGGAGGAAATGCTCCAATATAACATTAAGTGAAAAAGATACAGAGCTCAGGCTTTAAGGCCAGTACTAAGTTCTCAGGTGTTGAGTTGATTAAGTTTTATAGTTTATGTAAGGTTAGTTTAACAGCATTGATTCTTAATGAATCTATGCTGCCTTTTGTTCATAAAATTGCTTTCTAAGATTGTTAACATTAGTTGCATGACTACACCCCAAGTTCTCTAAATATCTTAGAGTATAATTTATCTGGGAATAATCAAATAAATCATTAAAATAATGAAGTTTAAAAATCTCCTCCTATTTCTTACCTTCCTTGGATTTCGTTTTCTCTTTTACTCTTTCCACTTGAAGGTAGTTATTGATAGAAGACTGGAGAAAAAGAAACTGGTTAGTTTTGCTTTCTCTGTTATCTTTTTAATATTACATCATTTTTCCCCAAACAGAGTCTTTTTTGTTGTTGTTCTTGTCATGAACACAACCTTAAAAGTTTCCTTTTTTTTTTTTTTTTTTTTTTTTTTTACCATTTTTCCCCCTTCTAAACCCTTTCTGTATTCTGCTTTTCCTGGTATTGTTATTCAAGGGTTATGCTGCTCTCTAGTACTTAGGTAAATGTTCCCGTCTGTCCATTGTCTCATGTGTTGTGTTCAGTAGAGGAATGCTCTGCAGTCACTACTGTTTCAGGTAGCTCTCTCTCTCTCTCTCTCTTTTTTTCCCACCCCATTGGGATTGTTTAGGGCAACAGTATTTAACCTGAGTTGCAGAAATCCCAAAGGTATATAAAGACTTTCCTAGGAGCACTGGCAGGGATAATTTTATTTCCAGATCCTCAACTTCCATTTGTCCTTCTTCCCAAAATTGATCTGCCCGAAAAAACATCTTGCAAATTCTCCTTTCCACCTCCTCTTTCACATTAACCTTTTTCCCAAGGAAGAAGAGAAAGTAGAGGAGCACACTGCAAATTCGCTTATCCTCGCATCTTTGTCCCAAGATGTAAAAATCTCCCTGGTACCAAGGGGACAATTTGAAACATTTTTTTTTCTAGAAGCCTTCTGTAATAATTAACCCACCATAGTGCTTTTTGTCTTTCCCTGTCTGATGCACATTTCTGTTAAGGGCAAGGCATAGCCTTAGAAACTGTCCCGTTCAGAAGTTCTGAATGTATGATAGGGTAAGGTGGTAGGAATTATGATAATTTCCCTTTATTGACTTGCCTCTCCCATCCCTAAATACAACTAGAGAATGCATGGTTCTTGAGGAAGAGACATGTGAAAACAAATAAGGACAACATCTTTAAGGAATATTGAACACAAGGTTGCAGTGAACTATGATCACACCACTACACTCCAGTCTGGGTGAGAGCGTGAGACCTCGTCTCAGAAAAAGAAAGAAAGAGAAAAAAATGAAAGAAAGGAAGGGAGGCAGGAAGGAAGGAATACTGAATACTAAACACTGAAAATGGTTCTCTTCTTCTCTTATTTGAACATAAGCTTTTTTTTTTTTAATTTTTTTACTCTCCACAATATTCTTTCCTAGAACATGTTGTCAGCTGAAAAGAAAAGCACCTTTGAACAGATTAGTCATGCTCATTCTTTAAAATATAACTGGAATGTTTTCCAGTACTAAGATTTTTGAGACATGCTGGATAAAACCTGTGCAAAAAATTTTTACATGACTTATCGCAGAATACATTTGCATTATTCAATAAGGGAGGTAAAACTTATCTATCAATTCATATCATGAAGTAGTTATTCCATTTGCTGAGAATTATTCTGTGCCTCTGATTCCTCCTCTGTAAAATGGGCATATGAATTGTACCCCTGGCCAAGTGTGGTGGCTCACACTTGTAATCCTCTGTAACACTCTGGGACGCTGGAGGATCACTTGAGCTCAGGAGTTCGAGACCAGCCTGAGCAAAAGTGAGACCCTCCCCACTACAAAAAAAAATAGAAAAAATTCACCAGGCGGGGTGGTGCTTACCTGTAGTCCCCAGCTACTTGGGAGGCTAAAGCAGGGGGATCACTGGAGCCCAGGAGTTTGAGGTTGAATGAGCTACGATGACGCCATTGCACTCTAGCCTGGGTGACAGAGTGAGACCCTGTCTCAAAAAAAAAAAAAAAAAAAGAAAGAAAGAAAGAAAGCAAGCAAAAGAAAACAAAAGAAAAGAAATTGTACCTCTTCATTGAATTGCTTTGCAGATTATGCGAGTCAACCTATAATCTATGCAAAGCACGCAGAATAGTACCTGTGCACAGTAACTGCTCTTTATGCTGGAATGCTCCTCCTTCCCCATCTCGGTCCACTCTCTTATCTGTACTCACTCCCTTGGTAATCTCACCCAGACTTCTGGCTTCAAACAGCACCTATATGCTAATGATTCCCAAATTTATATTTCCAATGCCTGCTTCTTTGCTCCATAATTCTGGACTCATATATTCTGCAGCCTACTGGACATCTCCACTTGGACACCTAATCAATATCCCAAACTTATTCTCTCTGAACCGAATTCTTGTTCTTCTCTTGCCAAACCTGCTCCACCTGCCTTTCCCTGTCACATGATGTCAAATATCATCCTCTCAATTGCTCAAGTCTGAAAAACTTGGAGTTCATCTGGACTCCTTTCTTTTCTCCTACCCCACATCCAATCTGTCTTCCTGCGAAAATATATCCAGACTCTGACTACCGTTCGCTCCCTTCACTGCTGCCCCCTGCTGCAAGCCACTATTATTATATGTCTCTCCCAGATTACTGAAAGACTCCCTGCTTCTAGCTTTTCTTCTGTCTTTGCTCCCTGCAGTCTGTTTGCAGCAAAGCAGCTAGAATGATCCTTCTAAAATGAAAATTAGATCATATCATTCCTCTGCTTAAAATCCTTCAATACAGTCCCCTTGTACATAACACAACTTTTTTAAAAAGTTACATAAACATACATTCGTGTACATTCATATTAATTTTTCAAAACAGGCAGTTGTGGTGGTTCACGCCTATAATCTTAGCACTCTGGGAGACCAAGGCAGGAGGATCACTTGAGGTCAGGAGTTTGAGACTAGCCTGAGCAAGAGTGAGGCCCTGTCTCTACTAAAAATAGAAAAATTAGCTGGGCGGGCGTGGTGACATGCACCTGTAGTCCCAGCTACTTGGGAGGCTGAGGCAGGAGAATCACTTGAGCCCAGGAGTTTGAGGTTGCTGTGAGCTGGGCTGATGCCATGGCACTCTAGCCCAGGTGACATAGTGAGACTCCATCTCAAAAAAATAAAATAAAAAAATTTCAAAACAGAGGGTACAAATAAGCACCAAATTGTTTCCTGTGGTTATCTCCTGGTGGCAATATTATAGGTCATCATATCTGCCATTTGACCTAGTAAAATTATTTCTAGGATTTATTTATAGGAAATGAACAAGATGTGCCCAAAGATTTAAGTTCAAGGATGTTAATCACAACAATATTTATAATAGGCAAAAATTGGAAATAGCCTAAGTGTACAACAAGAAGAAACTAATAAATTATGGTACAGCTAGATGATGGATAATTTTACAAGATTAAACATGGGTTTCTTAAAAAAAAAATCACACATTGTTAGTTTAAAAATGATTATAAAATAGCAGAACACTATGAGATCAACTTCTCAAATTAAAAAATGTATATGAAGAGAGGGAAAGATTGGACGCATATGCACCAAAGTATTAACAGCAGTCATTGCATAGGAATGACACACAGGTGGCCATGATCCAGAGCCGAACAGTTGTGGAGGAGCCATGACTTCCCATTAGCAAACCTGCTTGGAATTCACTAACTCAGAACAAATGTGCAAATTCTAATCACTTCCTGCAACCTTCTGCAGTGTCAGCTTAAGCAACCATCTCTTTCACAGCTACATACGACACTCATAGAGTATATTACATGAATAAAAAGATATTTTAACTCTGAATTTGTTGTAACAAAAATCATTCTCGTACAGCATACTGAGCAAATAAGGGGAGAAAAAAATGCCCTAATGCTTTTAGGAATTTAGGCCTTTTAAGTCTTTGCCAGATTAGGATGGCTTCAGCTATTTTTCGCAATGACCGAAAAGAGTTTCCCAAGAGCTTCCTATCAGTTTTAGCTTGTTTGAAAAAGTAGTTTCAAGTACAAGAAATAAGTTGCTTGACCTGCTCAGTGCATAATATTTAGTTTTTAACTCACATTTTTCTTGGGCTTTAAATGTCGAGCTTCAGTCAGTGCTTAGAACTCTATGTCATGTGTATCTTGTTACCTACCAATTAAGGTGATCTGAAGAAGAAAAGAAGTTCTAAAATCACAGCTGTCTTTCTATTCTCTTCAGGCCTCAGCCACGTTTACCCAGAGAACACAGTAATATGATTAAGAAGTCTAAGAAGTCTTCTGTTTTTATTCTTTACACAACTAAAGCAGATACCACTTGAGCTACCAAATGAAAAGTAAAACAGACAAACAAACAAGCAAAATACAAAGCTCCTAAGCAATAGAATGAACCACAAGGCTATCAGAAGTGACCTGAAAGCCAAGCTTGTAGACTTTTTTTTTCATGAATTGGGCAATAATATGCAAACACAAAAAGGTGTCAGGTATGCAATAAAATAGACTGACTTCAGCACATTGCTTTGTTTTATCACTTAGTTTCGACATAAGGTACGGAGGCTGCTCTTAAAAATCCACATATGGAATAATGAGAACATGAAATTTTACAGGACTTTGGTTGCAAAACTAGAAGTGTATCAAAACACAGCCACTTTGCTCTTTTGTAACATAAAACAGAATTTACCGAACAGTCCCCATGAAAGATGGGAAGATCTGATTATGTGCTTATGAAAGCTTAAGACTTTCTTGTGAGTATTTGTTTTTCAGACTATTTTGGCATTCTATGAAAACAAGTGAAAATTCTATTGTTTTCTGGGGAAAGAGAAAAGTAGAAATTACTAACATAAAACACGAGCTTCTCACCAGTATCAAAATAAGGAGATAAACTCCAGGCTTACTTAGACTGAGTGTATGAAATAAGAGAATGCCCATTTTGGTCATCTCCAAAGAGGTGCATACTGTGTATGTTCACAGAATTTTTTTTTTCATTTTCATAATAAACAGTTTTATTTTTTATTTATTTATTTATTTATTTTATTTCAGCTCATTATGGGGGTACAGAAGTTCAGGCTATATATATTGCCCATGCCCCCCCATCCCCCCGAGCCTGAGCTTCAAGCCTGTCCATTCCCTAGACAGTGCACATCGCACTCAGAAAAATCCCTCGATAAGAGTATGAACAAAGAGAAAATTATTTGCTCCTAGATACTTAGTCAAATCTAAGATGGGATTTCTCTCTCTGGATTTATACTATGGTTCTCAGTTTAGGAATTGTGATGCTTTGGAAGACGTTTAAAGAAAACTGTCCTAAGGTCTAAGCTGTTGTTGTTTTCTTTGTGACAGTTAATTTTTAAACTATACATAGCACAAAATATTAAATATTTATTATTACATAATTATTAAATATTATTATGAAATATTTCATTGATTTAAAATGGACATGGCTTTTTTAATTCAAGTGTAAATAATATGTAAAAATGGACAGATTGCAGCTTAAAGTATCTCGTCCATTGATAATGGCAATCTTCAGCCCCTATATATTAGGGGCTACCTCAGTGGTATGTACAATCACTGAGAAGTAAAAAGAACACTTGTTTGTCAATATATAGTCAACAAAACTGCATAAATAATTAACCCTAAATAAGCTAAGTAGATAATATTTAGTACTAGGTACCTTCTGCAAATAAGGGGCTTAACTAAAGAGGGAGTAAATACCCATTAGTGTATTCAGGATAAATTTCCTGGGCTCTTTATGTCCTTATTACTGCTCTTACTTGCTAAGACCCTGCTATGGTTTGAATGTTTGTCTCCTCCAAAAATCATATTAAAATTTAATCCCCAATGTGGCAGTATTGAGAGGTGGGGCCTTTAAGAGGTGATTGGGTCACCAGGGCTCTGTCCTCGTGAATGAATTAACGTATTCATGGATTCATGATTAATGGGTTAACGGATTAATGGGTAATCATGGGAGTGGGAGGCTTTAGAAGAGGAGGAAGAGAGACCTGAGCCAGCATGCTCAGTCACTTCACCATGTGATGTCCTGTGCTGCCTAGAGACTCTACAGAGAATCCCCATCAGTAGGAAGGCCCCAGATGTGGCCCTTTGACCTGGGACTTCTCAACCTCCAGAACTATAAGAAATAAACTTTTTTTTTTAAGACAGAGTCTCACTGTGTCATCCAGTCTAGAGTGCAGTAGCCTCATCATAGTTCATTTACAACCTCAAACTCCTGGGCTCCCCAGTAGCTGGGACTATAGGTACGCACCACCACTGCTGGCTAATTTTTCTATTTTTTTGTAGAGACGAGGTCTTGCTCTTGCTCAGGCTGGTCTTGAACTCCTGGTCTCAAGAGATCCTGCCACCTCGGCCTCCCAGAGTGCTAGAATTATAGGCATGAGCCACCGCACGTGGCCAAAAATAAACTTAAGAAAATTATCCATTTTTAGGTATTCTGTTATAATCAACAGCAAATGGGCTAAGACAGCCTCTTTCCACTTAAAAGCCTAAAACTTGACCTTCTACGTGAACTTTGCAATTTACAGATTTAAACTCAGTCGATGCAGGGTTTTGCTCCTCTTTCTTTTCTTTCTCTTTTTTTCCTGGGGATTTATGTTGTACTGACCTCAGAGGCACCTGGCCCAGGATGTGCTGAGATGGACCATTACCTCTAGTCTTTGGGGGTCAGCCCCTTTCCCTGTGGCTCTATGTCTGCCTCACCCTGATTACAAGGCCCCTCCTATTCTGCCAACCCGCTTTTAGCCCCTTGTATGTTGTTTTTCGGGGCTCAGAAATCTGTTGGCTCCTCAGTATCCTGGAGGGTGGGAAGGAGGGTCTCAGTCACCAGCCTTAGCTGTGCGGTGAGCAGGGACCTTCTCAGCGAGGCCTGCTGGAAGCAAGGTGAAGACCCTCTCTGCTCTAAATTCCTTCCTGTTCCCCCAGGGAATTTCCTGTCTTTTTAGCTGACTCAGGAGTGCGTGTGTGTGTGTGTGTGTGTGTGTGTGTGTGTTACACGTTACAATTCTTTCTTGGGCACCTGCCAGCATCTACATTCTGCTCACCTGCCCTCTTCCTCCTTCCAGCAGGTTGAACTCTTATTTCTTTTTGGTAGACAACTTCATATACCATAACCCTTTGGTTTATGGTGTAATTATTCAGCCCAGAGTCTTCCAAGCTCTGACCATTTAGGGCTCCAAAAACTTGTTTCCTGTCTCCAAAAACCTGACCTAAATAATCAAAAGCCTACTGTTTCACCTTTGATTTTAAAATTTCATTCAGAAACTTAGTAATCTTCTCTGTCCTTGGCTACACGTCACCCTCACCTTGAAGCACCGATTGCTATTGAGGGAGGCCTGGTGGTGGGGAAGGGAACCAAAAAACCTGTGAAGAAGAGAAAGATTGATTATGATCTCTGAATTGTATCCCACTACATTCATCAGCAGGTGTGTTTATTAGCGAATACGTGATAAATGGTAATCGAGGGTGATACGGGCCCCCTAGTGGGCATTTGGAAATGTGCAAGACATTTTTAGCTGTCACAGTGACTTAGGGATTTAATGGCATTTAGTGGGCGGAGGGTAGGGATGGCAAATATCCTGCAATGTGTAGAATAATTCCATACAAAATGCCAATAGCTCCCTGATTAAAATACCAAAAAAATTCCTCTTCGTTGTGACTTTTCCAGGCTCTGGCTCTATCCATGTTACCATGCAGGGTACAGCCCCACAGCCCTTCTCTTAGGCATCAGGCCTTGTTTATTTCCTTCTGAGAACCTGACTCTTTTCTTCTCCCCAATTCCATGCAACAGGCCTGACTCTCTATGCCATCTTTGCATCTGTCCAGCCTGAGTAGTTTGGGAGAAGAGCAAGGTGCCCTGCCAAGCAGTACATTTAGGTGTTCTGTCATTTAACTTCAGGTTCCTCTTCTGTTCTGAGTCCGTGCAGTGGCTTCAGGATTTTGACTGTCAACTTGCTTGGCCAATCTCCTGTAGGAGAAACACACAAAAATTATTCTCTTGGTTCCCATTGTCATTCCTCTCTTGCTATGTGCGAGAGAAAACCTGAAAGTTTTTATATTTTAGTCCTGTCACTAACTCGGTGATTTGGGGCCATTTTAGCAGCCCCTCTCCAGACTGCTTAGTTTTCTCATTTCTAAAAGTGAAGGAATTGGGCTACATGATCTCTAAAGTTATTTTAGCTCTGTCCTTCTATGCAAAAAAAAAAAAAGCATTTATTCTTTGATTCTGGCACATTTTGTATTTTTTCCTTCACATAAATCTTTATATATCTTTGCTCATAATTTAGAAGTCAGTGGAGTATTCAGCAAAGGAAATGGCAATAATAAGACTAGATTTTCATATCATTTTGTGGCATGTGTTGGTTGACTATGGAGCAAGATGTAGTGAAAACTATCCATTTTAAGTTGCTATTCTGTGTTCCACAAAGGATTAATCTCCCATCTGTCCTTACTTTATTAATACATTTTGGAAATATTTATTGATCATCGACTGTGTGCCAGGCTCTGTTCTACATACAACAATGTTGAAGATATAACAGTGAATAAGAAAACCTCACTGCTTTCATAGAGCTCACATTCCAGATCATCAGTTCTCCAAGTGTGGTCCTTGTATCCTTGAAAGTCCCTAAAAAGTAGTGGGTCAAAGAGGTCAAAAACATTTTCACATAAATCTTTATATATCTTTGCTCATAATTTAGAAGTCAGTGGAGTATTCAGCAAAGGAAATGGCAATAATAAGACTAGATTTTCATATCATTTTGTGGCATGTGTTGGTTGACTATGGAGCAAGATGTAGTGAAAACTATCCATTTTAAGTTGCTATTCTGTGTTCCACAAAGGATTAATCTCCCATCTGTCCTTACTTTATTAATACATTTTGGAAATATTTATTGATCATCGACTGTGTGCCAGGCTCTGTTCTACATACAACAATGTTGAAGATATAACAGTGAATAAGAAAACCTCACTGCTTTCATAGAGCTCACATTCCAGATCATCAGTTCTCCAAGTGTGGTCCTTGTATCCTTGAAAGTCCCTAAAAAGTAGTGGGTCAAAGAGGTCAAAAACATTTTCATAGAAATGCACAGTAATTATTTATTTATTTATTTATTTTACTGTATTCACATTTACACAGATAGGGCAAAAACAGTGGTGGGTTACCTTGCTGATGGCATAGCATGAATCAAAGCAATGGTACCAACTGTACTAGTAGTTTCTGTATTCTTCATCACTATACAATTGCAAGGGAAAAAAGTCCATTTCATTGAAGATGTCTTTAATGAAGCACTAAAAGTTATTAACTTTATACTAAATTTTACACCTTGAGTGTATTCTGTATGACAAAACAGGAAATATGCAGAAAGCACTTCTACTGCATACAGAAGTGTGATAGCTTGCAGAAAAGCACGTGTGATTGAATTGCATGCTGAACTGGCCACTTTTTTCATGATATCCCATTTTTACTTGAAAGAATAACTGGGGAACAAACTGTGGTTATTTAGACCTGGAAATCTGGCAGACATTTTTCTGAAAATGAACCAAGTAAATCTGTAACTTCTAGGAAAATAACTGACAGTATTTGTTGCCAATGATAAAATTCGAGCTTTCAAGCAAAAATTAGAATTTGGAAAATTTGTATTCACCACTGTTAGCTTGACAGCTTGTCAAAACATAAAGCATTTATAACAAGATTGGTGGCAATATTAACAAATGTGATTTTTTGAACTCGTGTAATAAAATGTGCCAACATTTGGAAAATCTACATAACTCAGTGAATTAATATATTCCAAATGCCCAATGTACAATGTTATCAAATCATATGTAAGTTAAAGATCCATTAAAAGTGTGAGATAGACCACTACTTTTTTTTTCCTTTCTTTCTTTCTTTTTTTTCTGTTAGAGACCAGAGTCTTGCTCTGCCGCCCAGGCTGGAGTACAGTGGCATGATCATAGCTCACTGCAACCTTATACTCCTGGGCTCTAGCAATCTTCTTGCCTCTGTCCCCTGAGTAGCTAGGACTACAGGTAGACACCACACTCAGCTAATTTTTTTATTTTTTGTAGAGATGGGATGGGGGTTACGGGGATTGGGGTCTCGCTATGTTTCCCAGGCTGGTCTCCAACTCCTAGGCTCCAGTGATCTTCTTGCCTTGGCCTCCCAAAGTGCTGGGATTATAGGCAAGGCCACTAAATTTCAATGTAGCAGTATGAAAAGTTTACTGATACATTTTTAGACCCCATATTGTAACAAGCCTTTAAGAAATCATTACTTATAGAAAATTGTATCAAAGAAAAATATCCTCAATTACAAAAACATGCTATTAAAATATTCCTCCCTTTTACAACACCACATATCTATGTCAGGCTAGATTTCATACACTTCAACTAAAACAACATATTGCAACAAATGGAATGAGAAGCAGATATGAGAATCCAGGTATTTTTTATTAAGTTAAATATTAAAGAGGTTTGAAAATGTGTAACAGTGCCACTCTTCTCACTACAATTTTTTGGTTTTGGAAAATGTAATTATTTTTCATAAAAATATGTTCTGCATGGCAATATGTAACAGATCTATCATTGTTACTTTAAGAAAATTATTAATAAATATATTTTTTAAAAACTTTAAATTTCTAATAAGATAAACACAGATAGCTACATCCTACATAAACAGAAGTTCCTGGGCTTTTTTTTGAAAGTTTTTTGATTTCTAGCTTTATCTCTTTACTTGCTATAAAGTTTATTTAGATTTTCTATATCTTTTTGGGTCAGTTTTGGCAATTTTCATATTTCTAGAAATTTGTACATTTCATCTAAGTTGTCTAATTTGTTGTCATACAATTTTTCCTAATATTTCTTTATAATCCATTTTATTTCTGTAAGGTCAGTAGTAATATCTCATATTTCATTCTCTATTTTAGTAATGTGACTCTTCTTTCATTTTTTTCTTGTTCAGCTTAGCCAAAGGTGCCAGTTTTCGTGATCTTTTCAAAGAATCAAATTTTGAGGTTTTGTTGATCTTCTCTCTTTTTTTTTTTCAATATCTCTCTTCCCCCTTTTCTTTTTTCTCCTTCTGGGACTTCATTATTGGTATGTTGGCATACTAGAAGATGTCTCACAGGTCTCCAAGGCTCTGTTCATTTTTCTTCATTTTTTTTTCCTATTTCTCAGACTGAATAATTTCAATTGACCTATCCTCAAATTTTCCATGTCTTTCTGCTTCCTGTTCGAATCTGCTGTTGAATCCTATTAAATTTTTCATTTCATTTATTATGCATTTCAATTTCAAAATTTATATTTGGTTCTTTTTTATATTTTTATCTCTTCATTGATATTCTCAACTTGGCAAGACATCATTTTTATATTCTCTTTAGTTCTTTAGACATGGTTTCCTTTAGCTCATTGATCATATTTAAAATAGCTTGGACCATAATTTTTTATTTCTTTGCATGCCTTATAGTTTTTTGTTGAAAACTGGATATTTTGAATATTATAATATGGAAATTCTGGAAATCAGCTTCTCTCCTTTCTTTAGGATATGTTATTGTTGCTACTATTGTAGTTATGGTTTACTTAGTGACATTCCTGAACTAATTTTGTAGTCTATTCTTTGTTGTGGATGGGTCTTGAAGTCTCTGTTACATTAGCTTAGTGGTCAGCTAATGATTGGGCAGAGATTTCATTAAATACCCGGAACCAAAAAAATCTCCCAGGCTTTGCAGAGGGGCTCTGTGTTTTTGTTGTAGCATGCTTTTAACATTTACCAGGAACTTTAAATTCTGTCTTAGCTTTCACTTCCTGCTTTTTGGGAGGCTCCTAGTCAGCAGGAGGGAAGTTTAGGATATTGTTGGGCTTTTCCTGGGCATGTGCATAGCCTTGAGCCTGCATTTGGCCTTCTTGATTCTCAGGAATATGTCAGCGCTTTTGGAAGCCTTTGCAAGACATCTCATTCCCCAGCCTTTCTTCTCAACGTTTCTGATTAGTCTATTGTTTTCCCCAGCTATTGTCTATCACTTCAAGCAGCAGCAACCTAAGACATTATTAGACCATAAATATTTTCAACAAATGCCCTGTGATAGGAAGCTTTAGCACTAGCCTAGTTTGGAGGTGGGTGAAACAAAGACAAACCTTTGAATCAGTATTTTCTAGTGAGCCACCAAAGAGGTCAGAACAAAAATTGCAATTCTTTGCACATGAGGTTCATTATTTCTACCTCTGGTATCAGGAATTTGAGCTGTTATTTTCATGCTACCACTGATCTGAAGAGTGGGAGATGAAACTGGATAGGTTAAAACACAATGAAATTCACTATTCTTACTAAAAATCAACCATTTTTCATTGGTACATGCCTTGTTTAATTTCCAGAGTTCTAAAACAGTTGATTTTGATAATTTTTGCCTGTTTTTCATTGCTTTTATGGAGGAGTGAAATTGGGATTTCCTTACTCTGCCATTTTCAATGATGTCACCTAAGGTCATTTTTTAACCCTGTTAATAGCTTATGTAGGGCTAAAAACAGTGGAGGTGCCTGATAATTTTTAAAAATCTTTGTTGAGATATAACTGATCAGAAAGTTTAGCAACTAGAACAACTAAGTTCTAGTTTTGCGGCTAGAACTCAGTTGTTTATAGAATCCTCTATCTTTTGACATCTTGAAGAATCTTAGTTTATGGTGACTGTGCAGCTAAGCATATGTCCAAAAATAGGTTGTCCAAGTTTTATAAGCAATATCAGACCCTGATAAGGTTTAGCTCTAATATGATCCTCAACTTTTCAGATCCTTAAATTCTACATAGTTAACTCAAATTCTCAGAAGTGATTCATTCTAACTAAACTTATATGAATTTATATATCATAATGTCAATGTTAATTCATAATTGAAATTATTTCTAGCAAGATAACCAATATCAGTCCACTTTATAGGTCATTATTTCTTAGTGGGTTAGTACCCTTGGAAGAGACTAGGTCAAACGGTTGCTTTTTGAGCATGGTGTAGAATAAACATAGTTTGGTGTTCTTGTAAAATATTTTTCTAGACAGGGTATCAGGGAGTACTTTCTTCTCTTAGTCTCTTTTATAAAATGTTAATTACAGTACCTGCCTAAATCCATTGGTGTTAGGATTAAATAATGCATAATGTGAATTAATCAAGATGTCATTTCAACTGATAAAAACCAATTCAACTTTAGCTTAGGCAATAAAGGAAAACTTCATGATTCACAGAATCCAAGGAACAATCAACCAACCAAACCATAGGAAGAGCAGAATTACCACACCTTCCTCTCTGTCCTTGTTTGGCTCCTCTGTGTGTTAGCCCTACTCCTGCCATTGCAGCCTGGCTTTCTCCAGGTGGTGAGGAGTATGGACACTGGTAACGCTCAGGTTTTACATCTGATAATTTGGCTACCACAGAGTCTACTTTTTTCTTTCTCAATTAATGTTAGAAAAATGGACATTTAGGTTATGTGTTCATCCCTGAAGAAATCAATTGTTCCTAAAAGATTGAGGACATGTCAGAAAATTGAATTTTTCCACAGGACCCACAGGTTTTAAGCTGACAGAGGAACGGTGTGGTAAATTGTATTTTGTCCCCTATTATTTACTCTTTTCTTTCCATGTATATGTAACTTGAAGTGTCCTCTTTTTTGTGGACAGAGTATATGTCCCCTCCCCCTCGAGATTGGACTTAATCATATGACATGATTGGCAAATAGAGTGTGAGAGGACATGACATATAACATACTTTCTGAGAAGCTTTAAGGGGCACCTTGATTTTTAGCAGCTCCCTGGCTCTCCCCTCTGCCATAAGAATGAGCAGGTTTCTGAGTTGCTTTTTCAACCTGTGATCCAAATCCAGGATGAGACTATACATGGTGCAGAGTCATAGCCTTCCCAAAACTTGAGCAACACTATAGGCAATCTGCAGTCTTTATGTAAAATAAGCAAGAAATAATCCTTTGTTTTGTAAGACACTTGCTGTGGTCTAAATGTCCTTCAAAATTCATATGTTGAAACTTAGTCACCACGGTGGTTGGGCCTTTAGGAGGTGTTTAAGTCATGAGGGCAGAGCCCTCAAGAATAGTATTAATGACCTCACAAAAGGGTTAGCAAGAACTAGCCAGGCCCTTTTTGCCTTTTTCCACCCCCTCTGCCATGTGAACACATAGTATTCATTCCCTCTGGAGGATGTAGCATTCAAGGTACCATCTTGAAAGCAGAGATTGGGCCCTCACCAGACACTGAATGTGTCAGCCCCCTAATCTTAAACTTCTCAGCCTGTGGAACTGTGAGAAAAACTTCTGTTATTTAAAAATTATTCAGGCTGGGCACCGTGGCTCACGCCTGTAATCCTGGCACTCTGGGAGGCCGAGGTGGGTGGATCGCTCGAGGTCAGGAGTTCGAGACCAGCCTGAGCAAGAGCGAGACCCCGTCTCTACTAAAAATAGAAAGAAATTATCTGGCCAACTAAAAATATATATAGAAAAAATTAGCTAGGCATGGTGGCGCATGCCTGTAGTCCAAGCTACTCGGGAGGCTGAGGCAGTAGGATCGCTTAAGCCCAGGAATTTGAGGTTGCTGTGAGCTAGGCTGACGCCACAGCATTCACTCCAGCCAGGGCAACAAAGCGAGACTGTCTCAAAACAAAACAAAACAAAACAAAACAAAAAAAATAATTAAAAAAAATAAAAATTATCCAGTCTCAGGTAATTTGTTATAGCAGCACCAATGAACCAAGCACTGAACTTTCAGAGTTTTTTGTTATGTGGCACGCCTTGGTAAAAGCTGACTAATATAAACAGTTTCCAGAAAAAGAAGGAGGTGATACTGGCTGATGAAACATTAACTTACTTAAAACAATGCCTACCATACAAAATGCATTCACTACATAAAAACTAATATATAAATTATATTTGTATATAGATTAACTAGCACTGTTTAATAGAATCAGAGCATAGACTCCCCTGGAGAAACACCAAAAAATTCTAACTTTGCAACTCTCACTTTTATTAAGTCACAAAAAAAAATCCTTATCATAAAGATGAATTATAATATTCAGTAGTTCCCCCATATCTGAGGTTTCAGTTACTCACAGTACAGTACAATAAGATATTTTGAGAGAGGGAGAGAGAGAGAGAACATTCACATAACTTTTATTACTGTAATAATTGAATATATTCTTATAACTGTTCTAATTATTAGTTATTGTTGTTTATCTCTTACTATGCCTAATTTATAAATTAAACTTTATCATAGGTAAGTATGCATAGGAAAAACATAGTGTATATACAGTTCATTATTATTCATGGTTTCAGGCATCCATTGGAAGTCTAGGAATGTAACCCCCATGGCTAAAGAGGGACTACTATATTGAGAAAAATATATTCACATTTTTTATATTTATTTAGTCTATATGTTGTTGCCCTGACTAGATTTATGAGTTACCCTGGCCCTAGTGGCAACTCATTTATAAACCATTCCTTAGAATTGTTCATTTCTATGAAATATTACCCATTTTATCTAGTATCTTACTTTTTTCCATTTCAGAGGAGGCTTTGCTGCTCTCTTCTCATTCTGCATTTTGGCTTGCATATTTCCTCCCTCTACATATTATAACCATTTCCACCACTTCAACCTACCAACATAATTAAAACCTCCAAATACCTGTTTCTAGACCAGATATTGCCTGTGAGCTGTGGAAATACTTTTTCACCTGCACATTAGACATGTTCACTTGATGTCCATTGACACCTCAAACACAGCCACTTAACTGATAACCTACAGGTCACATTTGGTAGTTGACTTTAAATGTAAACAGGCTTCCAAATCAACCTGCTTTGGGAAGGTCTTGTGATTCATGGCAACATCCTGTCCCTGAGCAAAGAATCTTATTACGAGTTCCTCAAATTGTTGACATACTGATTAATGCATAACCTACTGATACTGTAGAGGATGTTGATTTATTTTTGAATCATAGAGTTTTACTGATTGTCATGCACGCAGACATTTTAGCCTGTATGCTGTAATCTGTATTCAATGATTATAACCTCTGTATTGTACCCTTAAATAAAAATGGACAACTCTGGTATGAGGAGTTCCCCTCCCTTCTTCTAAACTTTCCTATAAAAGCCTTCCTTGTAACTTGCAGCAGACTCTGGAATATCCCCAACTTCATTGGAAGTGTCATTCCTGGGTTGATACTCATATTTGGCTTCCAATAAACCTTTATCAAATTATTTCTGCCTCAACGGCCTTACTTTCAGTTGACATACTAATCGTCTTCAAATCTGTTCTCCCCCCACTCCCATACTTCATATCCTGGTTAATGGCACCACCTGGTTGCCTATGCTAAAAGTTTTGAAACTCCCTCCAATTTCTCCCTTTTTCTATGTCCCTGATACTCCTACCATGTAGTTGTTTTCACACATTGACTGCCACACTTGAAAAAAATGTCTTTCTCTGGGGCCACAGTGTTTTATATTATGAAAATAGTATGAAAACTTCAAAAACAAAATGATCCTTTTTAATTCAATGAAAAATTTGTTATTTTTTATTCTTTTCTGTGTGGGAGTTATATGCAGCTTGAAAAATAGCTCTTCACCAAGGTGAAGAGATGTGTGAGTTACATATGCTTCATGGGCCCCAGGCTCAAAACTATAGTGAGTTAAATACAACTCACATGGCAGTTAATGTGTTAAGTCCTATAGTTTCTGTTTTCTACACATCTTTCAAACCATCCTCTTTCTCTAGTCCTCCTTCACTGCCTTCATCTCAGTTAATCAGATATTTAATGACTTCTTTTATTCTAGTCGATATTCTGAATGCTCGTGATAAAAAATGAATAAGACATACTTCCTTGAGGCCCAGACTTACTTTCTAGTCAGAAATATAGACAAACAGATCATTTTAATACAATAGGGCAAATGTGAAGATGGCTTTATGGACAAGAGACAATGAGAAATTGGAGAAAGGATGCTTTGCCTAAACTAGGAATTTGGAGAAGTGTTACTGTAGGTGGGGAATCTTGAACTAAGTAAGGATGAGATAGAGTGAGCAGAACAAATTAAGATAGAAAACATGATAGGGACAGAGAATTGCCAAGGTGTGAATGGAGGTGGCTAATTAGGAAATTTGAGGATTAAAGTGACAGAGGTTGTGACCCAAATCATGTAGCCTGAACTTGGTTAAGGAACTTGGACTTAATCTTATAGGACAATAGTTTCGAACTGGGCTCAACAATGACCCTTTAGAGTTCACTGAGTAAGGAAGGGGGAGGGAAGGCCAACTGTGCATCACGGCTTTGGTTGTGACACCTGCTTCAACTGGAGCAGCTCAGCTTTTCTTCATCATATCGTCTGTACAACACTTCCCTTACCTAAAGGCGTTGGATGCTTGTCGAAGCCATGCAGATAAAGAGGCTGGAGAGGGTATCTTGGACTTGGAAAGCATAAGGACTGAACAGTGTAACTCTGCTCCAAAGACAAGTAACAAGATGAGACATTCAGTTAGTATTTTTTGCATGCCTTTCTAGGATCTGATTCCCATCCAGTCGGTACTGTGCATGCAAGCTAGCCTTTTGCAGGTCACAGGAATCTACCGTGAACACTTGCTTGCTTTCCATCAGGTTCAAAGTCTTGTTACCACAGCTTAAGAGTGATCCTTTAAGCCCATTTCACCCCGAAGAACACTGTCTTTGCTTCCCTTTCCTTAACTCAACTGTGGGAGAAAATCAAATTAAACACTCATTGCTACTCAAGTAATAAGGAAGTACTTCTTGTATCCTTTGCCCCTAATTACAGGTCTCAAGATCTAAGCATTGTACACGACTTACGTGACTGGCAGCAGATAGCAGCTCCCCTCGGGTAGAAGCCTGGCTCCTCTGAGAACCTCTGGAGTTTCTCTCCAGAGGAAGCTGGAGTAATAATGACACTGAAAATAACAAAAAAAATAACAATAACTCTTATTGAGGGCTTAATATGTTCTGGGCACCTTAAGTATATTAACTCATTTAATCATTACAAGAAGACTAAGAGACAGGTACTGTGTGATCCTCATTTTGTGGATTAGGAAATTTAGGGCTTAGGTCACTTAACATGTTCAAGATACCTTGGAGGTAAGTGGCATGGCTAGGATTCAAATCCAGACAGTCTTGCTCCAGTATTTGATCTTCTAATCACTAGCGACTTCCAAAGTAGGTCTTAAGGAGAGTCCTTTAATGCAAAGGGTGGTAAAGGGCCAATCAATCTCAGAAAGGCCGATAGCCTGTGACTAGGTTTCAGTCTCTTAAAAGGCAATTTGTCTCATCTGTACTATTAGAAAAAGAAGCATGCACCTTAGAGGTCACGTTCCTCCAAGACTGCTACAAAAGGAGTTGAAGCTGTGTCCTCATCAGTTCATTACTTCTAAGGGTCAATTCTATTTGGCTCAATATTTTATTTTGCCCAGGACACTGTAATTAAACATTCTTGTGGCTTTTAGCCATTAAGGAACCCCACATGATTTTTAATTCATTTACTCAAATAACATGTTTTAAAGCAAACAACATCAGTGTCTCAACCTATACATTCAACATAATTCTCTCTTTCCCTTTTCTAAGGAAAAAAACTTTGGATTTAGAAAATTCCCCATACAAATAACTAAGAAAGAAAAAGTTTGCAAGACACAGCTACAGGTGTTGGAAGATTTGCATTTTAAATCATTCTAGCTACAGCATGGAAGATGTATTTAAGGGGTGCAAGACTGAAGGTTGGATGATCAAAAGGCCATTATATAATAATAAATGAGTCGAATGATTAAAAGAACCTGAATGAAGGCCGAGATGGTAATCAACATTGAGAGGAGACAGCAATTAAAAAAAAAACTTAGGAAGTTTAAGAGGCAAATCTTGGTTATTCCCCATGTACCCTACAGAACCATTTTTTAACCCTTCCTTGCTCTGCTCTGTGTCCTGAGGGGAGGCTGACAGTATCAACCAAACTAGCTTATTGACTGGCTTTGGATTGGGTTCTGCTAATGGTAGGCACCAGCAAAACTGGAGGGCAAAGAGAGGAAAAGGTCAGGGAATTCTTTCTTCTACTTATGGCCATACTTCCACTTAGGCGGCCCTTCTTCCAGGGCTACAATTTTTTCTGGGTCCTGGTAATACAGTCCCCTTCTTCTGCTTCCTGAGGACTTCCAGCTGTTACTAGTTTTTGGGTACTTAAATTCTTAAGAATTTCTTTCTTATTTCCTTCACCTCTGTAAATAGTCCTTTTGTTAAACTCTTGAATTAAGCTCTTTGATTCCTTTTCCTGCTGGGACCTTGACTGGTAGTGATTGATGGGACATGGGAGGGAGGAGTATGAAGAGTTGATTGATGGGACATGGGAGGGAGGAGTATGAAGAGTTGATTGATGGGACATGGGAGGGAGGAGTATGAAGAGGTGAGGCGAAACTGGCAGGTTTACATTCTTTGCTGCATAACAGAGTTTAGCAGTTTTCTGAACACTTTGTCAGCATATGCTCTGTTCAGATTACTTGGAGACCACCCCTGGCACCAACACCTTGGTTGATATCTCCATCAGGAGACTCTGGCAGGTTTTCCAGAATGATATACAGTACTTGGTGCAGAGTAGCACTCAATAAAATGCATTTGCTCTCATATTGTCTTTGAAGTCTGCTGTCACATCATCATAGGCCCTTGTACACTCAGATTCAGAACCTAGCATTGGTCTGGCCATTAGGAAAACTTTATTTTTATTTTTTTAAATAGTGCTATTTACCTTGAGGAGAGAGTTTTATATTTGAGTTTTAGATATCAAAATGCATGTGGAACAATGAGAAAAAGGCTATTATAAAACAACAAAAATCCTAACTATAATTAAATAAAATAGATTGAATAAGCTGGAAATATTTTGCAGTGAGAATGCATCAATGCAAATTGCAATGCCTAAGCAGTTGGTCTGCAGCATAGTATTTTGTTGATCCAATTATAAAATTTTCTCTTCAATAAGTAATTCAAAGCCAAGCACAGTGACTCATGCCTATAATCCTAGCACTTTGGGAGACTGAGGCAGAGGGACTGCTTGAGGCCAGGAGTTCCAGATCAGCCTGAGCAAGAGCAAGACCCTGTCTCTACAAAAACAAACAAACAAAAAAAAAAAAATAGAAAAATGAGCTGGGTGTGGTGGTGTGTGCCTGTAGTCCCAGCCACTCAGGAGGCTGAGGCAAGAGGATTGCTTGAGCCTAGGAGTTTAAGGTTGCAGTGAGCTATGATGATGCCACTGTACTCCATCCCTGAAGATAAAGGGAGAACCTGTCTCAAAAAGAAAAGAAAAGAAAAGAAAAAGTAATTCAATATGGTGAACATTCTATTTCTCATCATATAACAATCACTTCAATCTCAAAGAATTCAGTTCAGAGAATCTTCACAATGCTTATAAAATCATAAACACATTGTATTTCTACTCCCTACATTGGATTTATGCCTTATATCATATACTCTAAATACCTCAAATACTCTAACAACCTCTAATGCAAACCTGCCCCCATACTTCCCACTCCTAGCATGGACATCAGATTCATCCAGGAAGCTTTTAAAAATACTCATGCCATTCCCCACCCCAAACCAATTAAGTCAGCATTTGGGGGGATGAGGTCCAGGCATTGATATTGTTTAAAAGTTGCCCAAATGATATTAGAATGCACAGAGAGTTGAGAACAAGGCTTCAATCCAAAAATAAAACAAACTAAAAAGATATGAGCCTCCACATTCATAAACACAGGATACTTTGTGTCCAGCAAGCTGTTTATCCCTTGTTTATACACTTTCCCCCCACTCCCCCTAACCTTTAACTTTTGCACATTGGAAAGGTGGCTGAGAGCCCTTCAGCTGGTTGTACTTCCTTGTTTGGCATGTGTGGTTTAATGGTGAAATACGACCACATTTAAACCTGCCTTTGAGGCAGCAGTAGTTTTCTACATCATTGAGGTTTTTCTTGGCACCCTGAAAGAGGGTGAAAAAGAACACGTAAGTGAAGGAACCAAACAGACTCTCGAAGGTAAAGATAACAGTTTTTTTTGTGGGGGTGGGGGCAAGGCTGTTGTGAACAAAGAATTGATGCCTTCAATATTTTAAATGAAGCCTTTAATTAAAGATAAAAAAGTAAAATCTACATTCTGCATTTGTTTTGCATTGTACTTCTGGGTTCTTTGTAATGGAATACAGGGCTCTTTCAAAAGGACTGAACAGTAATTATGATAAATACCGTTAATCTTCAATAAAGAACAATTTTGAGTAATTCTCAGTCTCAATCATGATTGAATAAAAGAAAAGAAAATAGTAACCAAAATATATTTTCTATTCCAATTTCTTAAAATGACCCGATGTTCCATGTTATTTGTGTCATTCCATGTTTTCAGATGGTCTACCCTATGTAAAAAGAGTCTTTAAACTATAAACTACAAAGAAATGCAAATAACTTGGGCATTTTAGTGAGACCTGGTAGCTCCCAAAGTTATCTGAAGTATTTCACAAGGGGCAGGAAAAGCATCCTTTTAGCAGTAGTCACTGCCCTCAGGTTGATTCTTTAGGTGATGATGAAGTTTGCTTCTTTCATTTCTTCTCTGCCCTCTCTCCACTTCCTGCCAAGTCCCTCCCTCATCTCTTGGCTTATATTGACTTGATAGAAATATATCCACTTTAAGTTTCATGCAGTCTAAGTGTTTTAGGTACGAAGGTTATCTTAATGAACCAAACCGACCAAAAAACAAAACAAAGCAAAGCAAAAGAAAAGAAACTCTGCCCTTGTGGAAGAGGAAAGTATGCCCTGGAGTATAAATAAAATAATTTGTAAAGTGAGGTAATTCAGCTGAAGCAGGCACTCCCAGAGGGAACTAGGACGATGAAGTAAGCCTAAGCAGCTTCCCTCCAATCCAAATCTTTAGAGACAAAGGTTGAGAGGTTTCCTTAAGCTTTCTGGGAAAAGATTTCAGCCAATTACATTTGACTTTTTTTTTTTTTAAGCAACCTCTGAAGAGAGGAGTGTACATTTGACTCTTAAAGGATACGGATTGCATACACTTCTGATCAAATGCTTACAGGTGGTAGTAACTTAAGTTTTATTTTACTAATCCAGATAATTTTTAAATGAGTCTAGATAGTAGTAACAATAAATAGCATGAACTATATATGTATATCCTATATGTAAAATATCTTTATATATTCTCTTTTGATGGTTATAGTGATCGGTTATGAAGGTAGGAAAAGTAGATTTAATAGGCATTTTTACAAATAATAAATCTTTTTTTTTTTTTTTGAGACAGAGTCTCACTCTGTTGCCCGGGCTAGAGTGAGTGCCGTGGCGTCAGCTTAGCTCACAGCAACCTCAGACTCCTGGGCTTAAGTGATCCTACTGCCTCAGCCTCCCGAGTAGCTGGGACTACAGGCATGCGCCACCATGCCCGGCTAATTTTTTGTATATATATATTTTAGTTGTCCATATAATTTCTTTCTATTTTTAGTAGAGACGGGGTCTCACTCTTGCTCAGGCTGGTCTCGAACTCCTGACCTCGAGCGATCCACCCGCCTCGGCCTCCCAGAGTGCTAGGATTACAGGCGTGAGCCACCGCGCCCGGCCTAAATAATAAATCTTAAGGAAGGGTTATTAGATGGGCTAGAAAGGACTAAGCTTGGACATTTTCTTCTTTTTTTCTTTAAGCCCAGTGGTCTTTTCATGTTCTACTGCATCCTACTAGTAATAGAGAGGCCTTAGCTTTAGGTGTTTTAATCTTGTAAGGGAAATATCATATAGTTAAGTCTTAACTTGTTTTGTACAGAAAGTAGCAATTAAGGAAGAGAAAGAAATAAGGACACGAATAGTTGGGAACGTCTACATGAAAAATCTAGGAGTGGGAGATTTATGTTTCATTAAATTTAAAAAACATCTAAGTTCTTACTTTGTGCCATACTCTGCTAGGTGCAAAGTTTACAAAAATGGTTAAGAATAGCTCCTGCCTTTGAGAAACTTTCTGATTACAGGAACAGGTCATAATCTAGTGAACTGGAACCTATGGAACTGATTAGGATTTACAAAGATAGGTTCTCAGAAGGAAGGGTGGTTCATAATTGGACCAAAGGAGAAAGCAAAAAGGAATGCAAATAGTGGATTTTTTTTTGAGAACCGGAAGAGTTCCCAAAGTTTATTAGTTTGATAGCGAAATGCTCTATTTTTTGGTTCAACTGAGTTAGTCGTCATTAATGTATTTGAAAATGGGGACAAAAATAATTTCTTTCAGCTGTAATTCCACTGCCCTCGTCTCTTTTAAAGTTTTGAATCTATAGGGGCCACACTTTAATGCAGAAAAACTTTTTCTATGTATTAATATAAGCACTAAATAGCGGTAAAACACCAAATATTGAAATAAACTCAAAGCTCGTCTTAAAACAACTGAATAGGTAGGTGGTAAGGCAGCTTGCATTTGAGCTATGCCTATGCTATTAACTGGCTGTGTGACCTTGAGCAAGTCACTTCTCAGGATGTCACCTTTTCTATCATTAAGGTGAGCGTGGTCCAAAGGTCCACCTCGCAGGGTTTTGTGAGAATGGTTTGAAACACTGCTTGTGAAAGCATTTCCTCTACCACATCTAAGGTGCTTTTGTTACCTCTGGATTCTTTCCAGTCTTGAGATTTTGAGATTTGGTGCATCACGATCCAAAAAGCCGTAAGCATCACTACAAATACCTGTCTGTCCCTCACGGGCGAGTGCAGCTTCGCGCTGCCTGGGTCTGCCCAGCACGGTCTTGTAGTCTAAGCCACACATTCCGGGAGGACGAGGGAAGAGAGAAGAGCGAGAGAAAGCTGCAGTGTCAGCTTGGGAAGAAAAAAATGGTGAGGGCGTGCACCTGTCACAGGCTCCTAGCGTAGGCGCGCTCTAGGCGCATGCGCAGTAGCCACCCCGCGCCACCCCTCCTCCAAGTGAGCTGGCGACTACGGGCCGTCGTCGGGAGCGCTGACGTTTCACGGTGTGCGCCGCCCCAATGTCTGCGGTCGCTGGGTGTGCGCCGCGGGCTGCGCTGCCCGCCCTGCCGGGAGAGGGCGGAGCTTCCGCTGGGCCAAGGTGGGCGCGCTTTGTCGCCGTGGAGTGATAGCTTGCTCGTGCTGGCTCTTAAGCAGTTGCCAGTCCCGTGGACGTGTAGCCTCGAGACAGTTTTCTCGTTCCGTTTAAAAAAGCATCTTCCCTTTGGACGTACAAACGGTGACTATCATGTCGAGCTCGCAGGCCAGGCCCCGCCAGGAAACCGGCGGTGGCGCCGGGGCCGCCGGCCGGGACGAGTTGGTGTCGCAGTCCTTGCAGAGCGCAGAGCACTGTCTGGGCGCCCAGGACTTCGGCACCGCCTATGCCCATTACCTCCTTGTGCTCAGCCTGGCGCCGGAGCTGAAAGACAACGTGAAGGTGAGGACCCTTTTTTCTCTCTTGCGGGCAGATCCAACATTCTTGTAAAAAAAAATAAGAAAATTAAGCGGGGAGGGGTGGCGTTAGGGCGCGTGGCTGGCGCTGGCTGTTAATATTTACCGTTCACCCTTGATTCCTTTCTTTTATTTACACTCACGTCCAGCCCCGCAGAATATCCTGTCGGCTCCACCTTTCCAATGTGTAGAATCTTCTCACCACCACCTTTTTTACTATCCTGGTTCAAGTCTCAGTCATCTGCGGACTGTTGCAGTAGGCCCTCAGCTGCGGTCTCACCTGCAGTTTATCTCAACAGAGCCAGCTTTTTCCAATAAAGTCAAATGACGTCACTTCTCTATTTCAAACTTCCTTCTCACTTAAAATTCTAAAGGCCCTTGAATTGCAAATGAAGTCTCAGGTGATCCTCTCCTACTCTTTATATCTAATTTAATCGTGTTCCTCCCTCAGGGCCTTTGTATTTGTACCTACTGTGTGTAAAAGGAATTTTTCATTCTCTGTAGTTGAATGAAATTTGCAATCAGCCTAAAGTCATGGTATTTGATGATGCATTCTGTAAGTTTTAATTATTGGATTATTTGCAAAATTATTCTGTTGAAATGAATGTTTTTTCAAGTAATTTTAGAATCTAAATTTCAAAAAATGATTTACCTTAATTTTGCCTTCAGTTTTCAGCCATAAGCTGTTTTGCTTTATTTAACTGAGGGTTTCTCAACCTCAGCGTTGTTGGCATTTTGGACGGGATAATTCTTTGTTGTGGGGGGCTGTCCTGTGCATTGTATGGTGTTTAGCAGCGTCCCTGACCTCTACCCACTAGATGTCGGTAGCATCTAGACGTTTGTAGTTCACATACATTTACTGTAAGTTTCAGGACTAGCTGGCCTCCTTCACGAAGAGATGATAATACATTGAGATAAACACTTTGCTCCTCTAGGTAGGCAGCAATAGAAAAATGGATCAACCCAAGTGCTCTTTCCTCAGTTCTTTGCTTCGTAATTTCCTCTTCTGTGAAAAGGGTTACTACCTCTTTTAAAGATATTTAGTGTGTATTAAAAGTACGTCTAAAATTTGTAGTGCAATGTCTGGCATTCAGTAGGGTTCAGTAAGTTTTGTTTTGTTTCCTATAGAACGAAGTCTATTTCTTTGCATGGGCCCTTTGTAAAAGTCTCATTTCCTGCTACTCTATTCCCCATACCTGAGCTCCAGCCACACCAAGCAACTTAATCTGTATATGCTCTGATCCCTTTTATATAATCTGTGTTTTTTCCCTCATCGTAGATCTCCTTGCTTATCCTTGTCTGTCTGGTAAACTCCATTAAGATTCAAGTTTCAGGTTTCAACTCTTGTGTGTAAAATGTGTGAAGATGATTTAAAATGTTTTCATGATAAAACTGGAATGACTAAAGCCTTTCCTCTTTCCACAGTGTTGCAGTACGGAGCATGGCTGGAGGGAGATGGGATTGGAGTAAGAGGACAGTGAGAAGGCTGTTGCTGTAATCCAAAAAGTGGTTACAGGGCCAGTTTAGGTTGTAACAATGGGAATGGAGAAGTGATAGATTTAAAGATATTGAGAGAACACTGGCTAGGTTTGAAACATTGTATGTGAAGTTAAGGTACCATTAAAAGGTGACTTTGGGGTTTGAGGTTGAATGGTACCTTAATTTTATATCCTCTGTGAGAGGAATGTGATGAGTTCAGTTTAGAACGTTTAGAATTTTTTAAAATCGTATGTTACATATCTCTCTATTTGGCCTCTGTGAGGATAAGACAAGATGTAAGTTGTTCATTATTGAGTTTTAGCTCCATTTCTTTGCACCCTGATTGTTCGGGAAGTATTTAAGTTGAGCTACATTTGAAAGGGGTGAGGATCCAGTGCCTGATTGAGATGACTAATAGGAGGCTGTATCTATGGGTCTGAGGTTCAGAAGAGAGGGTCTTGGTGAGGATGTAGATGTAGCCTCCATTAACACATGGGTTATAATTAATTCATTGGGAATGGATGAGAAAAGAGAATAGGGCCAAGGACAAACTCTTAAAACATAGGAGCCCACAGAAAGGAGGTAGGAGAATCAGAGTATGATATGGCAGCTAAGAAGAGAGTGAGTTTAGAGAGTGGTCAAACTTTCTAATTCTGCATACTATTGTCATGTAGGTGGTAAAATTCATTCATTTGTGCATTTGTTTATTCAGCAAACAGTGTCTACTAAAGCTAAATGAAATTTAAGGTGATCATCCAATAATAGTTAATTTCCATTCTCTGGAATCTTCAACTAGTGTTATCTATTCTTTCATTCTTTTATGTTATTGACTAATTCGTTATTTTCTTCTTGTTTGTAAAGGAAACTTTTCAGTATACACTCTTCAGATGGGCTGAAGAGCTTGATGCTCTCAATCGAATACAAGACTTACTTGGTTGCTATGAGCAGGCCTTAGAACTGTTGCCTGATGATGAAGTGATTTGCAATAGTATGGGGGAGCACCTCTTCAGGTTTGTAGTAATTTCCGTTTTAATTGTTAAGAGTTATTTTTTATCATTGTGGATCAGGGATAAATCATACAGGGATTTGAACAGGGAAAGTTTAATATAGAGAATTATTAACTCTAGTGGGATAGGCATAAGGAGGGATTGGCTAGGACGTAGGAGAACAGAAAAGAATGTAGAAATAGCAGATATAATATATAGTATCTTGGCAGTTTTAATATTATATAATATACTACATAATAGTCACTGCTCCTAGAGATGAGACAGAGTATCCAAGGAAGAGTTCCCCTCACTGGGCTGAGATCCAGACCTTGCTGGAGAGAGAACAGCTGTGGTTCACAGGATGGCAGAGAAGTCACTGTGGTGCCTTGCCAGGGAACTTGTTGTAAATCTGTTTTTTGGAACATGCTGTAATTTTGCCTTTTGGGGTGCCAGAGAAAGCCTCACAAGGAAGTAGCCCACCAAAAGTACTTCGTTGTAAAACTACCCAGTAGCGTTTGGGGTTCTGGGGGAGGCTGCTGACCATCGGATGCTGCTGCCTGTGCACTTCGGGAGTCTGGTGCTGGAGAAGCCTTGAGGCCACTGGAATCAGGAAGCAAAACCCTTTCCTCCTTTTCAGAGACAAGGTCTAGCCCTGTCACCCAGGCTGGAGAACAATGGTGCAATCATAGCTCATTGTAACCTCAACCTCTTGGGCTCAAACGATCTTCCCACCTCAGCCTCCTGAGTAGCTAGGAATACAGACATATACCACCATGCCTGGCTTTTTAAAAATTTTTTTGTAGAGATGGGGTCTCACTATGTTGCTCAGGCTGATCTTGAATTCCTGGCCTCAAGAGATCCTACTGCCTTGGCCTCCCAAAGTTCTGGGATTTCAGGTGTGAGCTACTGTGCCTAGCCTTTCCATCACTTTTTACTGACAAAGCTTACCCTTGTGCCACCTGGTGGAAAAATATTAAAGGGCCAGATACTGTTTTCACAGAGGGTGAGTTTGGCAGTAACTGGCTATGTTAGGGATCTCCAAGACCACTCCCAGATTTGCTGATTTCCTAGGAGGGCTCACAGGACGCAGCATATAGTCATAGTCTTGGCTCTGATTTATTACTGTGGATGGATACAAAGCAAAATTAGCAAAGGGAAAAGGTGCATGGGGCAAAGTATGAGGGAACCAGGAGTAAGCTTCAAAGGTCCTCTCTCAGGCATGTCACACAGGACGAACTTCATTCCCCCAGCAACCAGTTACGGAAGCACTCATGAAATGTTGCCAACCAGGGGAGCTCATTAGAGGCTCAGTGCCCAGGGTTTTTATTGGGAGCTGTACACTTAGGTACCCTCTGCCTGGTACATACCAAAATTATAGACACCTAGAAGAAAAGCAGGTATTGGCATAAACCACATGATTTGTATAAATCATTTAGGCAAAGTGAGCCACTCTTATCAGTTAGAGTAGTGGGAACCCTCCCAGAATCCAGGTTACCAAATACCAGCCAAGGGTCAGTCTTATAAGCAGGTCTTTCAAAGAACAGCAGGCAGGCCTGCTATGTTAACTCTTTCTGCACACAGACACATGTACATAAAGAATTCTGAGAAAGTAAAGAAATTAAAATGAAAGGTTAACATTGTTTCTGAATTCGAAGGTTTCAGAGTAGTAGGGAAGGAGCATGGTTCTGCCAAGTTGAAACGTCATAGTTGCTCACATTCCTAGGGATTTAGTTAATGAATCTCATTTCATGTGTTCTTTTAGTTATTTTCATGCATTTCCCACTAATTGTCTCCTCCTCCTCTCAAATCACATCAAGCTAATGTAAGTTTAATGTTGTTAATAATGAACTACAGTGTTCCTAAGTGACCACAGAATTTCTCTTAAATGTATCTTGATCCCATTAGCTGTTGAAAATCAACCTGATGGTTTTGTTTCTGGTGCCCATGGGCACCTTGACTCAGTGGACTATGCAGGGCTTGGGCTTGGAGGAGGGAGTATATGTAATCTGTACTGGCTTTGAGAAATTAAATTAATTGTGCAATAGACTTATTGTTTATTATACATTTTTTTCCAGTATGGAGAAAAGTGTCTTATAAATAACTTTTTTCTTAAGAAGAACATGGATCATTAACCTAACAAATATCACCCCTCCATGTGATAATTAATGTAAACTTTTTATGTGATGATTCACTGTAAGATGTATGAATATTTATTATAGTATCAAATGGCATGTCTCCTCAGTGAGAAAACATTTTGAGATTTGATGTATAGAATTTTTTGTTAACAGTTGCTTATTTAAAAAAAAAATTGTAGCTGTCAAGATAGAGTGCCTTTGGTTGAAAATGCCAGTAAGTTGAAAATGTGAGATTGACTCATTATGGTATTCTTTATGTGTATATAAGTGTTTTTGTAAATGAAATATGACTTCTTTTCTATAGAACAATCTCTTTTTTTATTGGGAGTTTTTGCTACTCTCCACAGAAACTTTATAATTAGAAAAACTGCTAAAAACCCCAGATTTTTCTTTTGGCTTTGTTTTAATAAATCTGGTCTCACTGCTTTGTGCAAAATAATGGGAGAATTCTTTTTTAGGAAACACCATTATGATCTCTATTCTATGCAGAAAGATAATTTTACATGTTCCAGTAAATGTTCTCTAGTATTATTCTTTTCCTCATTTGGTTATATTAAGTTTTTGTTTTTTTTTTTTTGATACAGAGCCTCACTCTGTCACCTGGGCTAGAGTACCATAGCGTCAGCCTAGCTCACAGCAACCTTAAACTCCTGGGCTCAAGCAATCCTTCTGCCTCAGCCTCCCCAGTGGCTGGGACCACAGGTGTACACCACCCACCCGGCTAATTTTTTCTATTTTTGGTAGAGACGGGGGTCTCGCTCTTGCTCAGGCTAGTCTTGAACTCCTGACCTCAAGTGATCTTCCCGCCTGGGCCTCCCACAGGATTACAGGTGTGAGCCAGCACGTCCGACCTATGTTAAGTTTTATTCAATGAATTTTTCTATATAAGAAATACTTTACCAGTCTCATTAATGTAACTCCTATGCAGTTTAACAGTCTTAATTAATGTGGCCTTGGGAGTAATAACGAATACTCCTTTAAGAAGCAAATATTAGATAAGTTTTAGTTATAGAGTATGATAATAATTAGGAAAATAAGGCAGATAGTGAGCAGAGGCTTACTTGTTTTCATTAACAGCTAACCTGATGAGATACAGATCCATCTCTATGAATTAATGACCTCTTTCCATTTAAATGAAATTTGTTTAAAAAGATTTTTTAAATAACTCCTCAAATTAGTTAAAAATCTACATTTTAATTTCAAAGTTTTCTTTTGTTCTTAAGTTTGTGTAAGGGGAGTTACTCTATGAGATTCAATTATATTCCCAGATTGTACCCATATAGTGATCGTAACAGTCTAAGATTTATGTTTCAGGATAGATTCAATTGAACAGAAAATTGGAGCTCTACACATTTTTGGCAGATTGTAACTTTTGGTGACCTCTTCTTGTAGGACATTAGTCTGAGCAGTTACCAGTCACTGAGACAAAAAAGACTAGTTTGTTTTGGGAAAATATAACTAAGCAAAATTTCCTTTCTTGATTTGGTTTGTTTGTTTGGTTTTTTTTTTTTTTGAGATACGTTCTTGTTCTGTGGCCTGGGCTAGAATACAATAGTGACATCATTATAGCTCACTGCAGCCTCAAACTCCTGGGCTCAAGCGATTCTCCTGCCTCAGTAGCTGGGACTACAGGCATGTGCCACTGTGCCCATCTAGTTTTTCTATTTTTTGTAGAGTTGGGGTCTCAGTCTTGCTCAGGCTGCTCTGGAACTCCTGGCCTCAAGGGATCCTCCTGCCTCTGCCTTCCAAATGCCAGGATTATAGCCATGAGCCATTGTGCCAGGCCTAAGCAAAATTTCTAACTGAAACATTAGCAATTCAGAATTTGCATTGGTTTAAATGTGGCTTTTGCTCTTAGCTTTTTTGTTCTATGCTACTTTTCTCATCAAAAACAGTGTATCATTCAAGCTCCACCAAAGGAATCCCTGTTCAGGAGAAAAAGATTTCCAAAGTAAACAATAGCTTCCTCTCCTGACATTTATTTGTAAAATAAAATATGTCTGGAGTGTCTCAACTTTACAACCTTTTGTTATTTCAATAGTATTAGATTTAAACAAAATATATTTAAATTGCTAATCAAGAAGATAATGTTTTTCCTAGTCAAAAGAGAAAAGGCATTACTACAGTTCACTGATATTACTGATACATGTTAAATCTTTCAATATGAGAAACACTTTGAGTGGATTATATTTTTTATGTTAGCATTACAGTTTAAGAAAACTGATGATGTATCATATATCAAACCTAAGGGAAGCACAAGCCCAGGAATTATTGGGGGGGGTTTGGTGTTGATTTAACAGATTGATCATTGATATTTGAAACATTTTTGTATATCCATTGCTAAGTTAGTCTCTCAATAAATATGATTACCTACTATGTGTATGGTACTAAACTGTGTGCAATGACAGTTGCAAAATAAGAACACGATAGCTCTCCCTTCAAGATAATTTAAAAATAACGTATACTAACCTTAAACATTTTGATTAACATAAAACAGGAGTGCCTATCATTTGACTTAGGTCCATTGCTTTTTGTTAGAGTGTAGTCCCTGTTTGGAGTTCCAGAATGTCTTTTTTGCTTTAACCATACCCAGAATGAATAGTATTGAATAGTATGATTAAGTTTCTTTAACATGGACAGAATACTTAAAGGTGCTTGTGAAGAAGTATGAGTGAGAAGGGTTCTGCTAGCTCAGTTGTGTTCAGTGTGTGGTCCCCATGTTGGTACTGATCCACAAAGTACTGGTTAATGACAGATAAGTACACATAGTGAGAATAAGTGTTTACAAATGTATATAGGAATTCGACGTTGCTGTAAATCCAAGCATATGTTTAGGGAACTCTCATGTTAAAGAGAGTGTAGGCTAGTTTGGGTGCTGCTGAAATCTGATGTATGTGAGCTGCATACTAACCATGTGTAGTACAACTGTGTTGGCCTACAAAAGATTAGATACTTACAAAAGGAAGGAGAGGTTCTTCACTACAGGCAGTTTGAGAAGCACTGTTCTAGGTGGTTTGATAGTTTTTCCCTGTCTTTTATTTTTTATTTGCTCACATATAATTCAGTACCAGGTTTTTTGTGTGACTTGCCTTTGATTTTTTCCAAAGCATTTAGTTTAGTGTCCTTGGACACAATGATTCTCATTTTGCAGTCATATTTATTTACTTTCTGTAATTTTTAAAATACATAATTATAGTAAGCACAATTGTCATAAACTGGTCTGGCATCTGACTCTTGATGACCGTCCAGCTCAGTTGCTGAGAGAAAAGGTATGCGGGCACACCAGAGAGGCACCTGCTGGCCATGGGTGTTAGTATGTTTTACAGAGGGAGTGGTTTCAGAAAGAACTGGTGTTCTAGTGAGCTGGTTAAATGGAAGATGACTAGAGCTCTCCTACTATACTTTAATACAATAATAATTTATAGATAAGTACTTGTTAGTGTCCTAGAATGCACAAATATACTAGAGTTTCAGAAAAGAAAGAAAACATCAGGAATGCAGTCCTCACAGAAGGCTTCCCAAAGGAGGTAGCCCTTGGGTTGGGAAGGATTTAGGGTGCTCCTAAGGAATTCCCAGGCCAGGTGAGTGGCATAAACAAAGGCATGGATGGATACCATATAGTGGAATATATTTTGTCTTTGTCATTTTTTACTCTAGAATGGGCTTTAGAGATGAAGCAGCTGGGTATTTTCATAAAGCAGTGAAACTAAATCCTGATTTCAATGATGCAAAGGAGAATTTTTATCGTGTTGCAAACTGGTTGGTGGAACGCTGGCACTTTATCATGCTCAATGACACCAAGAGGAATATGATTTATAATGCAGCAATCCAAAAGGCGATTTGTTTGGGCTCCAAAAGTGTTTTGGACATTGGAACAGGAACTGGAATACTAAGGTTTGTTGTAATTGTGCTTTAATTATAATTATATATACATGTATACTAATGTAAACTAAATATTTTGCCAGATATGAATAATTTAACATTGGAATTTAAAAACATTTCTTATAATCTTGTTGGGGTTATTCATGCAACTATTATTGTATTTTTCACTATAACTTTTATTTTACCAAAAACTGGACATAACTGCTGAGAAAAATTTGGATTATTATTGAAATCTTGAATAATGAATTTTATTTTTTTGTACTGACATCCTGGTGGAACCTAGTTGTCCAAGTTGAAGCCCATTAGTATTCTTCATGCCAGTAGTGTCTTCTTAGTAGAGTGGATGTCATGATAAATTTTATGGTTTGTTTCTATACAAGAATATTGGTTCATTTTTTAATGTGGAATGAGTAGTGGTTGTGTTAGGTAATAAAAGGAAAAACCCTGTGTTTAAACATCATAATTCCATTAAAATAAAAAACAGTGGATTATTTTTTCTTGATGGAACACTTTTTTCTCTTGTAGCATGTTTGCTAAAAAAGCTGGAGCACATTCTGTGTATGCCTGTGAGTTATCCAAGACCATGTATGAACTCGCCTGTGATGTAGTGGCAGCAAATCAGATGGAAGGAGCGATCAAACTCTTACATATGAAGTCACTTGACATAGAAATTCCAAAACACATTCCTGAGAGGTATTATAATATATACTCATTTTAGTGTTTATAATTCACTATTTTATTTTTTAAAAATCAAAATACATTTCTAGTTCCTAGTCCAAACAAAAATGCTAAAACTCTTATCTTGTAAAGATTTGGGTATAGGAAAGTTTAATATAAGACAGATATTCATAACAATGTCAAATTCTTTATTAAAAATATTTAAATATCTTGAAAAATTTGTGGCAAAGGATATAATAAATAAACTTGACCATTAGCAAGTTACTTTACCTATGTTAATTTCATTGTTCTAGTTTGTAAAAATGGAAAATATATCCTGTGTGGTCAATAGCTACATAAAAACAAGACGTGAACAGATTAGACTTAATGGACTTATCACCTTTTGTGTTAATGTCCTTGTTTAAAATGAAAGCTTTGGAAGTGTCAGCTGTCAATGTATTTTGGACTGAGCCCTATAAATTATTTGAATATAATCGTTTAAGTTTTGGCTTTTTAGTTTGTCATCTCACTGTGGTTCATATCATGAGGGTGATAGAATTTTAGAGCTAGAAGGGATTTAAAAATCATCTGGTCCACCACTATCATTTCAGAGAGAGTTTTCTTTATATAGCATTAGCTTTACTACCTCTCTTGGGTTGATCTTCTCATCTTAAATTCAGTTTATATTGAAAGAGAACTTTTTGTACTCTTATTGTTATTTGAACTGTGACTTTAAAAATCTTCTTCTATATGTAATAATATTTATGTTTGCCAGTGCCGATACTTTTTAGTGGTCTCTACATTTGTTCTCATGAAGGAAGTCCTATTAGATTGTTAAGGCAAACATACCCATTTTATAGGGAAAAAAACACTTTCCTGAATTGCATTGGTCTTCTTGGGCTGCCATAACAGAATACCACAGACTGTGGCTTAAACAATGGACATTTATTTTCTCACAGTTCTGGAGGCTGGAAGTCCATGGTCAAGGTACCAGCAAATCTGGTTTCCTGTGAGGGTTCTCTTTCTGGCTTGCAAATGGGCTGCCTTGCTGTGTCTTCACGTGGCCTTTGCCTCTGTGTAGGTAGAGGGAGAATGATCTCCAGTATCTCATTTTCTTTTATAAGGACACCAGTCCTATTAGATTAGGGCCCCACCCTGATGATCTCATTGACCCTGTTTACCTTCTAAAAGTATCTATCTCCAAATATAGTCCCTTTGGGTACTGGGGCTTCAACAAGAGTTTGGGGGGACAGGGGGAAGATACAATTTAGTCCATAGCATGAATCAAAGTTACCTTAATGTAATCTGCATTTTTCTCTCAGGTAATATTGTAGAAAGATCTGCTGGCTTTGAATCAGGAGATAGGGATTCCAATTCATACTGTATTCATTTTGACCTTAAGCAAATCCCTAGACTTCAAGATATTGTACTAGATGATTTGAAACACCCTCTACATTCTAAATACATGCAGTCATAAATATTGAATATTTTCTGTATATGTAATATTGGAGTGAGGCACTGTAGGAGATATCAAAGTTCTTGCCCTCAAGGCATGTACAGTCTAGATAGGAAGATAAAGAATATTTATGAAACTTTTCTTCTAACCACATGAACGATACTGGCAATAAGTGCCAAAGGAGTTCAGAGAAGGGAGAAATTTTCTGGTGTATCTCTGAGTAAAATTTTCTAGAAGGAAAGAATGGACAGAACAGCAGAGCTCTGGGCTAGGATTTTGTGAAAACTCACAGGTAGTGGGTAAAGCAAGAGAAGTGACAAGAGAGGCACAAAGTTTAGGAGGCAAACATGAATGATGTAGCATCATAGAAGGGACAGATGGGATTTTGAGAGAGAGGGCTCTCACCTGCTTTAAATTTTATTTGTAGACCAAGCAAAATGACAACTGAGAAAGGATTCTTTTTGATAAATAGGGAGTCCTTGATGATAGAGAATATACTTATAGAGTATTAGATAATAGAAATCCAGTTACTCAGCATTAAGAAAGGGGACTGATAAAGGTAATGAACATGAACCTCTGTTGTGGATTTAGGCAATGAAAGAATAGCCTGAGGAGGCAACAGAGCAAGTGAAGGTTGTCTCCCCCACCTCGCACTCCCCCAAATCAAGGGAAAGGAGCCAGTGGAGAACAAGAGGAGCCTGAGGAATGTTGGGGTCAAGTTCCTCAAGATTCAGGGGCAGATATTAAAAATGAAATGTATTAGAAAATTTTACATATGAACTGTTTCTATAATATACTCTTCTCTCTTCTTGACATCTTTATGTAATAGCATGATATTTTACTTACATATATCTTTAAAAAATCATTCTGTAGAGTGTCCCTAGTTGTAACAGAAACTGTCGATGCAGGTTTATTTGGAGAAGGAATTGTGGAGAGTTTGATTCATGCATGGGAGCATTTACTTTTGCAGCCAAAGGTAAGCAGCATAAAAATACTTAAATTTGATTTGCTAAGCAATATGAAATATATTTCCCATTGTCAATGTGTAGATGCTGTGTGGTTGGAAAGAAATCCATGCAAAAAACATTTAATAACATAGTGCAGTGTATATCTGTGTGCCCAAATAAGGTATACAGGAAAAAGATACTCCAGGAAAGAATTCATAGGAATTGAGGTTACTTTGTGGAGGGACTGACTATGGAATTCTCTAGAGTAGAGTTGAGAAAAGGGAGGTACTTTCAGTCTCACAGCCCTCACTGCTTGGAATTTTGGCAAATTTATCAAAAGGGAGGGAGTGGAATGATTACTGGCTTGGTATAGTTTTATGGTGCCTGTTGAACCCAAGACCAAGTCTTATAATTGCCAAATTATATTTTGCATTGAAATTCTCTACTGTATTTTTTTCTCTCATCTAGCCGTCAAGAAAAAAAAAAAAAAAAAAAGAAATTCTCTACTTTAGCCCATAAATCATAGATTTAGTTTATATAATATGTATTATGAATGAAAGGATTTTAAAATGTAATAAAAATTCACTATTTACAGAAAATGAATTAGATTTAAAATAGCTAAAAGTTGAAAAGAAGAGTAATTTATTTAAGTAGGATATTGGTTTCTCAAAGTCATACCCCAAGGTGTTTTGTTCTATGTAGACTTTTATAGCTCACTTCCCCCTTCCTTCTTCCTTCTTTCCTTCGTATTTGTATTGTAAAAAATATATATATACATGTACATACATACATAGCAATGAAAATACTTTTTAAAGCAAAAAATCCTCAACCTTCTTATTTTTAAGTTTTTAAAATTAATTTTCATAGCTTGTCATACACACATTTTTACATACATGTAATGTTTATATTACATAAACAATATATTATGTTTTATATTATATAAAATAATATTATGTATTTTTTAGACCAAAGGTGAAAATGGTAGTTGTGAAAAGTATGGGAAAGTTATACCAGCAAGTGCTGTTATATTTGGCATGGCAGTAGAATGTGCAGAGATAAGAAGACATCACAGGTAAGTGACTTTAAATAGTGACTATCTGAAAATAGTAATTTTAAGGAGAATACTTCAAAGGTTATTTAGTGAATATTTATTTTGGTGAAGATTTATAGTTTTGTGACCTTTTTCTATTTTTAATTTTTTAAAAAGGAACTTCAGAATTAAAGATAACTTTCATTTTGTTAATAGAAAATTAATTTTGGTACAACTTACTATTCTTTAGTTGTGTGTTAGATTCACGTAGAAAAATATTAAGTAAGTTCCAACTGATTTTAGGTGAAGTTGGAATAAAAAATTCCAATGTGAAAATAAGTTTTAGTTTTAATTAATTTCTTCCTTCCATATCCCTTTTCTGTAGATTAGATAATACTAAATTTGATAACTATACTGTGATTAAGAGACTATTCTAATTTGTAATAAAGATACACTGAAGTGTCTTTTGAGGGATAAACAGGCATGAATGCAACCTACTCTCAAATGGTACAGAAGAAAGAATATATCTAGAGATAGAACGATAAAGCAAATATGACAAAATTCTAAAAATTTGGTGAATTTGGTTAAAGGTTGTGAGGGTTTTTTATATTGTCCTGGAAACTATGTGAATTTGAAATTATTTTCAAAATTAGCAAATTAAGAGCAGAAGAAAATATATATAGTATCTATATATGTTTGAGCAAAATATGTGCACATATTATTAAACACATAAAAAGGTATGGAAAGATACATCAAACTTAGTGAAGGAATGAGGGCAAGGAGTATTGTGAAGGTAGACTTTTACTTTTTACTGTATCGTTTGAAGTTTTGACAATGTTTACATTCATGTGTTTTATAATAAAAAGAACTTATTTGTCATATATTTTTTGTTTCTGTAACTTGTGACTTTCAGTTAAGAGTTATTATCTAGAAGTAGACAGTTTGAACTTCTGAAACGTTATAAAGGGAAATAGTCTAAAAAATAAATACCACTGAGGTAAGGTGAGATGAGGTTGAGTATTTTCCTTTTACAAAATGGTGTTACTAAAATGTTTATGAAGTGTTTTTTCCAGTGTAAATTTTTATTGACTTCAAACATTTTTATAGTAAGTGCATAAACCATAAATGTATGATTTGATGAATTTTTATGAAGTTGATACACCTGTGTAAGCAGTGCTCAGATTAAGGACCAGAGCATTACTACTACCTTGGGAAATCCCCAGGAAGAAACCCCTTCCAGTTACCAGCACCCCACTCCCCCAAGATTAGCCATTATCCTGAATTCTAACACCATGGTTTAGTGTTGTCCATTTTGAATTTCATACAAATAGAATCATACAGTGTGGTTTTTTTTGGTGGCTAGCTTCTTTTGTCCAACACATCCATGTTGCATGGATTTTGTTCATTCTCATTACTGAATAATATTCCATTGTATGAATATGCCACAATACATTTGTCTAATTTACTATTTTTTTTTTTTTTTTTTTGAGACAGAGTTGCTCTGTTGCCCAGGCTGGAGTGAGTGCCGTGGCGTCAGCCTAGCTCACAGCAACCTCAAACTCCTGGACTTAAGCAATCCTACTGCCTCAGCCTCCCCAGTAGCTGGGACTACAGGCATGCGCCACCATGCCCAGCTAATTTTTTCTATATATATTTTTAGTTGGCCAGATCATTTCTTTCTATTTTTAGTAGATACGGGGTCTCGCTCTTGCTTAGGCTGGTCTCAAACTCCTGACCTCGAGCGATCCACCCGCCTCGGCCTCCCAGAGTGCTAGGATTACAGGTGTGAGCCACCGCGCCTGGCCCCTAATTTACTATTGATAGACATTTAGGTTATATCAGTTTTTTTTTGCTATTGGAAATAGTGCAGCTATAAACATTCTTGAACATTGTTTTCATGATAATATGCATGAATTTTTGTTGGCTGTATTCCCAGAAGTGGAAATACCAAACACTGTGAGGTTCCTATATGGAGGGAATCTGGAATAGGGATGTTCATCTTGAGTTAATACTACAAAGCAACATTTCATATGCTTATTGGCCATTTGAACATGCTCTTTTGTGAAGTGTCTGTCTTTTGCCCATTTTTGTTTGTCTTTTATAAATTTGCAAGAATTTTAAAATATATTTTGGATGTGAGCCCTTGGTTGAATTAAATGTATCCTCTCCCACTCAGTGGCTTGCCTTTTTTTTTAGTAATACTTTCTTATAGGGAGTTTTTTAAAGAGCAGAAGCTCTTTTACAGTTAGTGGTTGTGTGTGTGTATATGTAGTTTAAGCAACCTTTGCCCATGAGGTTTTATTTCATTTTTATATTGTATTTTTTCTGGATTCAATACTAGGTGTGTTACTTGATTCTAAAAAAGCCCATTTTCCTCCTTTTATATCCTTCCTCACCAGAGTGGGTATTAAGGATATTGCTGGTATCCATTTGCCAACAAATGTGAAATTTCAGAGTCCAGCTTATTCTTCTGTAGATACTGAAGAAACAATTGAACCTTATACAACTGAAAAGATGAGTCGAGTTCCTGGAGGATATTTGGCTTTGACAGAGTGCTTTGAAATTATGACAGTAGATTTCAACAATCTTCAGGTGAAAAAAAAGCTCAATTACTATTTTCAAGCATAAAATTTCATATATTATTTAAAATAATACATAGAACAGTCTTATTTTATGAGTCTGCATGAGATTTCACTTACTGTATATAAAGAAAATGATTTAAGGGTAATTGTGGGGAGTTAGTTATGCTCCCCTCAAAGAGGTTTTTTCTCCTCTGATCAGGTCTCTCAGGCAGGGGTCATCGCAAAGGATGAAAAAATAGTAGGAAATAGAAATAAAAGTAAAATAATGATAATATATAGAGCCAAAGATATAGTTTATAAAGTAAAGGTTTATGAAAATAGATATAAGGAGGGTATCTGGATGGATATATTTCTTCCCGCATAAAATATATCCCAGACTGAAACTCCACACAGGTATTTTATAGGGTAGATACAGGTTCCCGTTGCCCTTGGCAATGGGATTTATATATTAACAGGCAGTTTGTTTTAGGGTCAAAGTCTTCTAAAAGGCTACTATAGATTCTTTAACTAACTCTAACTAGGGGAACAATGAGTTATAAAATCTTTTTGGGGCAAATTTCTAAGTTTTATGATAAGGCTATTACTTTAGCAAAAAATAGAGACATCTTGGCTCCGGTGATTGTGTTCTTGGGGACAGAGATGATCTCAGAAGTCAACATGGGCTGTGCTTTGTGTTAATTACTTTAACCCATGGTTCCCTCTGGGCCCGGCTTGGGCATTAGCATATCTATCTGATCAGCTCTTATCTCCGGGGTCTTCGCCTGTCAGCTCTGGCAATCTTTTGGTTCTAAGGGAGGCCTGCCTTATCTTTCAAAACAGGTGAGAACCATAGGCCCAGTTTATAGCTGTCTCTTTGAAGTGTAACTATTACTGACCGACAAGACGCCCTCCTGAGACAAGACGCCCTCCTGAGACGAGGCAGCTTTTGAACTAACATTTATTTTTTCTTTAAGGCAAATCCTTATTTGACTTCTGAAATCAAATCTTGTCTCCAGAAATATAGGGGGCATTTCTATAACTCAGTATTCTTAGGCTCAACAGGTAATTAGAATTTCCTGTTGAAATTATTCACTTTTAATATTAAAAAAAAAAACCCCTAAGATGTGTTGGGAATGTATAGTGTGCTAGGTGCTTTTACACACGTTCTTAGGGAGCTCTTATGACTTGCTGCAATAGAATTATAATTATCCTGTGCTATACAGATGAGGAAATTGTTGCTCACATTAAGTAATTTCCTCCAAATTATTCACCATGTAAATGCAGCGACAGGCGTTCTAACTCAGGTCTTTCTGACTTTTCTTTATATCCTGCTGCCATTTCAAATTAATGAAATGAACAGTAATCCAAATCTCTAGGTTGTATGTGGTCTTAGGGTGACAAGCCTTCACGGTTTGCCCTGGACTGAAGGGTTCCAAGACATAGGTCAGTTTTAAAACCAAGACAGCCCTAGGGAAAGTGGGACGAGTTGACCACCCTTGTGTATATATGTGTGTGTTGGTAGGTGGTGGGAGGATGTGCTGTATAAAGTGCCCAAAGAAATCGGGAAATGTTACATGGAATCCATCTCTGAAGGTCTTTGTGTAAGGTTAAATGTTGAAGTACATAAGTGTTATAAATGAAACTTGTCTGGGGATAAGACTTTGTGAGGCTCATGTTATCCTAAGATTTTTATAATTTAATAGACACTTTCCTCCGTTAATTGTCACTAGGTTGTTCTTGAGGTGGTCTGGAACTAATTTAACAATCAGGCATTGCTTACCAAGACTGAGCTGTCTTTCTGAGCTTTTAAGAGCATTCCTTATCTGATATAACATTTCAATAGTTTAAAACATAGTTGTAGCTGCTAATTACCCCAAAGCTATCCTTTTATTACTTTAGGCCTTTTTATTTTAATTGTTTTTGCCATACACAAGCCTTATGAAGGTTTTAATTTTGAAGGTAATGTCTGCCTGTTTAACACTTACAAGCAGTACACAAAGATAGAAAAGACAAAGTCTTAGTATTTTTCTTCCTTTTAAAAATTTCGCCCCTTCTTTCCATAGGTCACTGGCTTGAAGTGCATCTTTTCAGACTTGCTTTTCTGTTCTTCTGCAGACACACACACACACACACACACACACACACTTTTTAAACAAAACAATCCCTGTTGCTTTGCCACTTGTCTTTTTCATTTTACAATATATCATGGACTTCTTTCCACATCAGTAATATGTTATCTGCCTCATTTTTCAAAATAATAATTGCATGGTATTCCAATATAATAGATTAGAGCTTCCCATCCAGTGTACCTAGATGGTATAGGTGTGCCAAGATACTGATTCCCTAAGGGAGCTGGGCAGGACTAAGAACTTCAGAGATGGAAAATGGTATGATCTTGAGGCATGTATATATTAAATGTATAAAACCCTCTCATTCCTTTCATATTTTTCTCAGGAATTAAAAAGTCTTGCAACTAAAAAACCTGATAAATTTAGCATCCCTGTTATTACAGAGGGCACACTAGATGCTATTGTGGTTTGGTTTGTGCTCCAGCTTGATGATGAACACAGTTTATCCACAAGTCCTAGTGAGGAAACATGTTGGGAACAGGCTGTCTACCCTGTACAGGACCTTGCAGGTAGGTCTTGTCTAAATTTTTTTTTTAAACTCATAGCTTTAATCTTCTAAGCATTTGAGTCAGTGGCAAAAAAAAAAAAAAAAAAAAAATTACTTTGGATATGAAGTTTTCGGTCAAGGGAGGTTGGTTAAATCTTTCAGAATTTTATTTTTCTTTTTCAAAAGTAGTTTTAAATAACGTGTAGTTAAGAAGAGAGACTAAAACATAACTCTGCTGCATAGTACTCAGAAATACCTATCATTAAATAATTTCTTCAGCTCTGATTTTTCTGGTTATCAGTAGATGAAAGAAATGCTGGTTCATCATTTTATGGAAAGTATTGGAAAGTATTGCTTTTAGTGTTGGAACTGTTACCCCTTAGGGAACCTGATGGCATCTGTGGAGCCCCAGGTGGTAAAAATGCACACACCCCCATAAGCACAAAATTTTGCAGTTTTAGGGAGCTCATGAATCCATGAACTTCCCTAGGGAAGCTCTGTATTAAAGATTTTTTTTTGTATAGGATTTTTTTTTTTTTTACAGCAGTTTGAATAGATTTCAGTAAGTTCAGAGCAGTTGAATTACACAGAAAAACTGTACCCTTTTTGAACTGAAAGGTAATATATTTCTGTTTCTGTTTAGTGTCTTCATCAAGAATCTAATTTGGCAAGGTCATAAAGTCATGGAATCAGTATGGTGTTGTGGCTAGTAAGGTATTTCTGGAGTCAGTCAGGTAGATTTTGGATTCAGATCTTGGCTCTGTTACTTACTGACTCCTTCCTGGCCATCCTTGCCGGTTATTTCTCAGAGCTTTTGTTGTGTCATATATAAAAACAGGATGATACTGTCTATCTTGCAGAGTACTGTTACAGGGATTATTAGAGACAATGGGTATAAAATGCCTGCCACAGTGATTGGCACTTAGTAAATGGTATTTTTAAATTTGTGTTTATTCTAATTCTCTTATACCTGTACTAACTTAGACAGATGGTCTTTTGTTTTTTAATCCTTCTTTGGGAAGGACATTTTACGTGTTTAAATATAAGAATAACAACTTGTATTTTCAACTGGTTCTTGCCCTTCCTTATACTTTCAAATTTCTAAACATGCAAGAGTTTCTGAATACTTGCAGTTAAGAAATATTACTGGTATGGAGTCTGTTGAATACTGCCTTGTTCTTTTGCGAATTTCTCTCAGAGAAAAGAATGTCCCTTTAAGCTAAAGTGAGGTTTGGTATTGATCCCTGAATTTCATCTTTGTTAATGTTAGCTTCATTACCAAAGATGATAGAGTCCCCTGTAGCCCTCCACTCACCCCCAAATTTGGGGATGTGGTGATACCTAGTGAATGAAATAAAAACACTATAATATTGATAGACTTAGGGTTCAATAATGGAGCTCTTGAATGTCTCCATTATACTATGAGTTAATTGAATCCTTAAACTTCAGTTTTTTCCTAAGTAAAGTTGATTGGATTTTCCTAGTTTTTTGTATATTGAATGCATAGATGTGATCCTTCCTGTAGTGATTTAAAGAATGGGGGGTTAGAGGGGAAGATGGAAATGTTTGTGTGATCCCAGGCTTACAAGTACTCCATGTTAATCAGTTATAATTTTTTCCTTTTTTGCTGTTTGATGAAGACTACTGGATAAAGCCTGGAGACCATGTGACGATGGAAGTGTCTTGTCAAGACTATTACTTAAGAATCCAGAGTATTAGTGTCTTGGGTTTGGAATGTGAAATGGATGTTGGAAAAAGTTTTACCAAGAATAAAGGCTTACTATCATTAGGAAATGAGGCTGATCTCTGTAGTGCCCTGGCTAACCTTCAGACCAGTAAACCAGATGCTGTAGAGCAGACCTGTGTATTGGAATCTACGGAAATTGCTTTGCTTAATAACATCACATATCATGAAGGCTTTAAAATGGCAATGAGGAAAGTTTTGTCTTCATTGACCCCAGAGAAACTGTGTCAGGCCATGGATACGCACTGTCAGAATAATGAGATGGGCTCTGGTACAGGACAGAATAATACTGCACAGAGCACCCCTGAACCTTTCTATGTGTTAGATGTGTCTGAAGGCTTCTCTATTCTGCCTATCATTGCTGGCACACTTGGGCAGGTTAAACCGTATAGTTCAGTAGAAAAAGACCAGCATCGTATTGCTCTGGACCTTATATCTGAAGCCAATCACTTTCCTAAAGAAACACTTGAGTTTTGGCTGAGACATGTGGAGGATGAATCTGCTGTGTTGCAAAGGCCAAAATCGGACAAGTTATGGAGCATAATTATATTGGATGTCATTGAGCCATCTGGGCTCATTCAGCAGGAAATAATGGAAAAAGCTGCAATATCCAGGTAAAACACAAAATAATAACTTTTGGGTTTTTTTGAGCTCAAATTTCATGAAATTCCTTTAGTTCTCAAGTCGTATAACTATAAAAATGAGTCAAGATCAGTGTATGTTCCCCAAGCTTTGCTTTTCAGGACCTGTGACTTCATTCCTTTCTCTTTGTATGCATGCTATTACCGATTTTTTCCCCCTAAAGGCATCTCCGTACTTAGGTGTGAAGAAGAGAACCTGCTTTGGGATTGGACTGCTTATATATAATATAGGGAATTAGGTGGAGCTCTATAAAAACAGATAAAACATTCAGGGTAAAAAAGGAAAAGTCAAATTTCATCTTTATATGTAAGAAACAAACACTACACATTTGAAAGCCTATTGGGAGAGCAAACTGCTTCTTAGGAATAAATCCAAGTCCTCTTGGGTCTTAAAATCTTTATTTTATAATACAGTTCTCTCCCTAGAAGTATTTCTTTTTCAGTGTAGGTTGCTTGAGGTAAACTTGGCCTTAATATTTAATATTGGAAAGCAAATTCAGCTAAGCTACAAAGTCCTTTAGTTGCTGCCACATCTGAAAAGAAGGTGTAACATTTGGATACCCAGATTTAGGAAAAATGAATGTGTTACAGAATTTAAATTTTGTTATATAGGAACAGTGAATGACCTTCCAGGTTGGTGAGCACAGTGAGGTGCAGGGAGGAGAGTGTGTCCATAGAGGGCATGGGAACTCTGTGTACCTCCTTTCCCCATATCTCGCTGTGAGGGATAAAAAACAAACTCTTTTTTCCCTCTACTCACATACCACTCAATACAGTACTTCCAACCAGATGTGTAGGGATTTCTCCCCACACACCAAGCAGTTCTCTAGCAGACGCCAACTGGATATCGTCTAATTCAATTCAGCTCTGACACTGTCAGCCTGGAAAATACATCAGATCCCACAGGTTGAGGGCTCAGTTCCACAAGACTGCCCATCACTTCAGATGCCAGTCACAAGTAGTAGGTTGTCACCTGTACTTCTTGCTGGGAAGCTGTAAATCCAGGATTCCCAAGGCCCCTTCTTCGGGTTCCATTAATTTGCTAGAGTGGCTCACGGAACTGAGGGAAACAGTTTACTTATGTTTGTCCACTTATTATAAAGGACACAGATGAGGAGATGTGTAGGGCAGGCATGTGGGAAGTGGCAGGGAGCTTCTGTGCTCCCAGGCACACCACCCTCTGTGAACCTCTGTGTTCAGCTACCTGGAAGCTCTCAGAACCCTGGCCTTTTGGGTTTTTATGGAGGTTTTATTATGTAGGCATGACTGATTACATCATTGGCTATTAGTGATCAGCTCAACCTTTTGCCAATCTTTTGCCAACCTTATTCATTCAGATAATTTTAATACATTGAGTTTTCAAGATTAAACTCCATCCATTTGAGGAAAACCGGTAGATTTCTCCAGTAATTTACGAAAACAAAATTTTAGCTGGCTTGGTAAGGGCATAAGTTTGGAATTTTGTTAACAGCTGTGTAATTTTGTTAAGAGGTATGAAATTTCATTAATTGTGGAGATTCAGTTTCTACTAGACTTTACCTAAAATGCTAAAAAATTGCTAGGAATAGCAAAAATGAGTAAAGCATTGGGGTCAGGGTGGAGTCTATTTTTAGGCTAATCCATGTATATAGGATTTATTACAACTCAAAGGCTCATGTGGTTATATTTAGTGAGTGAAGAGAGATTATCTTGGTTCAGGTGCATGACTTATATTTATCAATCTGATGCCATTACGCTTAGGAGTCATAGCTAACTTTGCTTGCTGAATCTATGCTCATCACATCCCCTCTGGGTATGATTTGGCTTCCTTTAGCTTGTCTATAGGGAGAGAGTGAGCTGTTACAAGAGTAGCCTGTTTACTTATAAACTTTTCCCTTAACTTATTTTGGAAAATTTCAAACTTAAGAAAAATTGTAATAATAATAGTGAATACTAGATTATTGTTTTGTTTACTGAGCCATTTGATAGTTGGTTATTGGCATCATAAACTTCATCCTTACTTTAGTATTTAGCATGTTTCTCATAACAACAAAGGGTTTTCCCCTACATATCACAATAAAATTACCACTCAGGAAATTTAACATTGATAAAATACTATTATTAATATTGTCCATATTAAAATTTCTCCTGTTGTCCCAGTTAATATTCTTTATTGCTTTTTACACCCAATCTAGTTCTAATCAAGGGTTCTGCATTGCATTTAGTTGTCATGTCTCGTCATTATAATTTAATTGTCATTCTGGCTTTAGGTATTTTTAAATGGTTAAGAAATTGAGATAATCAATTTAGTAAAAGCCTGAAAGATTAATTAAAAGCTTTATAATTCAAGAGCAGAAGTGTCAAAGTGGTTTTGGGAATTGGGGTGTTTTATAGTTTGTCTAGGTTTTAACAATGATCTATTTAGGGAAACTACATAGCATGAAATTTTAGAAATATATATGAATTACCTTTTTAGATATGCACAAATGTGTTGGTGAAATGTTAAGTTCTGTATTTTATAAATAGATCCTTGCTCTATATATTTAAGTTAGGAGTAAAAACTTACTGTGAAGATCCATACGATTACACAAACTCCACCTGTCTAGTATCCTATTCTGGAAGTTCAAGTAGAAACAAGTTTAGAATATTCAGTAAAAATGAGGAGTTTGACATTTGATTATAAATGTGGCAAATGAAAATAATTACTTGGTTTAAAGTACCAATCTAGGATCCTGCATGTCATTTAGTTTTCATGTCACTTTCAACTCCTTTATTCTAACGGTCTGTCGTGACATTAACAGTTTTGAAGAATGTGGGCCATTTTTGTAGATTGTTCCTCATGGTTTTATGATTAGATTTAGATTATCCATTTTAGAGAATAAATACCACAGAAGGTTTATCACATTTAGAGACATGTGGTGTTGCCTTATCCCATTATTTTTTATGTTAATTTAGATTACATGGTTTAAGTTGTATCCACCAGATTTCTCCAAATAAGTTACTATTTTCCCCTTTGTGATGAATAAGCATTTGTGGCGGTGATGATTTGAGACTGTGTGTATGTCTTTTTGGTAGTCAAACTTTCACCTACTGGGTTTAGGATCCATTGATGACTCTTATCTGAATCTAAAGAATTAATATCCATCCAGCCGACTAGTTATTTTTCTCTTTCATTGATCATAAGTCACTTTGTTTGACTTGCTGGGAAATTATTTCCAGTGGCTTACCATTCTGAACTACCAGCCAGTAATAACAAAGTCTATTAGACTGTTTGTAATCTTAATTAATTCATCATGATTTTTAGGTATTGATATTTATAAAATGTAGGGAACCAAAAAGCTTTTAAAAATATTATGTCTTCTTTAGGTGTTTACTACAGTCTGGAGGCAAGATCTTTCCTCAGTATGTGTTGATGTTTGGGTTGCTTGTGGAATCACAGACACTGGTAGAAGAGAGTGCTGTCCAAGGAACAGAACGTACTCTTGGATTAAATATAGCACCTTTTATTAACCAGTTTCAGGTAAGCATTTAAGATGAAAAGATGTTCAACCACAATGTTGTTATCCATAGTCTATGTTATCTCTCTCTTTGGTTTTATTTAGTCACTGTTTAGCTGAATTAGAATGGCAATCAGTTTCCTAGAGCAAAGGAACTTGTTACAGGTAAAAATCAACCTAGCGATTAGAATAACCAAGGAATTTTGTCATGACTACTGACAAAAGTTTATAGATACTCCTCTAAATCAGTATGAAAAGTAGGATCCTAGGTTTTAGTCTTATGAAAAAGCATGCTCCTTGTCTAAAAAAGAAGCATGGAGAAGATCTGTGTTCTAAACTTAAACCCTTACTTACATTGAAACCTCAGGCTGGCAGCTGACAGGTGTACACAGCTGATGTCCAGAGGCAAGGCAGTCACTGCATGGAGCAGGAATGTAGGAGCCTAGAAAAGTGGAGCTCAAGGAAAAGGGGTTAGTCTCTGTTTAGGAAACAAGCAGTCCAGATTTAGAAATGAGGGTGAAACTGGCACAAGCACTAGCTGCAGAATGCAAATTTGTGAGTTAAAATAGTGGGAGTGGATGGAATGTCTAAAGAAGAGGTTTGGGGTCAGAGACAGGTGAGAAATGGGTGGGGTCTGCCATGCGAACCAAAGCAGAATTTTGGGAAGTGAGGTATTGAGTACAGAATTAAAGGAGTGATATCTAAAACTTTTATCCAAAGGCTATAGACAGTAAGCTCTTAAATATGCACATTTATATCTTCCATGAACAAATAAATTACTTGAGGAACTTTTCTCAGGGCTAGTTAATTAAGGTTTTAGAGTTTAACACACTGCCACACTAGAAAAAAATTTTTTCCTTGGGGTCATGATGTTTTATTATGAAAATAGAATAAAAACTTCCAAAACAAAACAATCCTTTCTAATTTAATGAAAAATTTGTTATTTTCTATTGTTTTCTGTAAGTTATATGCAACTTGAAAAATATTTCTTTGTATGGTCCCAAAACGCCATGATCTGCTATCTTTCTACCTTATTCACTCTTGATTCTGACATCAACAATTCTTTGATTCTACCAGAATCTATTAATACAATATATTGGTCCTGCCATCTTTTCACTGTACTTTCACCTCATATCCTCTCTTCCTTCCTTAACAGCTTATATTCCGTGGTCTATATTTTTTCATATTATTGTTTATATGTTGAGTTGCAACACATTTTGTTCATTGCCGAAGGCATAGATAGTTCTGAAGTATCATTCAGCTTTAGGAGTCTGGCAAGTTGCAATGGTATTAAGTGACAATAAAACATTCAGTGTTAGTAAAGGTAAGGAGAGTTTCAAGGCAATGCTGTTTTATCTGAACATAGCTAAGAAAGATTTGTTAGTGACAGTAACATTGAGGTTAACGTTAACATTAATATATTAATAGTTCTCACAGCTCCCAAAGTGAAGAGATGTGTGAGTTACATAATGTTTCACGAGGCCCTGGGCTTAAAACTGTCTGAGTTAAATACAACTCACATAGCAGTTAATCTCAGTTTTTCGGAGGGTTTAATAAGAGAATACACTTATCAGAAGATAGAGAAGTTTGAACTATTTAGAACTCTAGAGAACTCAAAGTTAAGAGCTCTAGAATGGTTATGTGAAAGGAATTAGCAAAGAGGACAGAAGTGGCCAGTAGATTAGATTAAGAAACAAAAGTGGGGGCAGACCGTGAGGTATGGGTACAGCTGTGTGGGGGATTAGGGTGCAAGTGATGAGAGGTGTGGTGATGGGGAATCTAGGGCTGCTTCTGGTGGCTGATACAGTAACAGGAATAAAGGGCATAATGAGGAGTCTTAGGAATGGTGTGGGCTTGCTGTGAGATTTTATGGGTTGGATGCTTTCAAGGATGGCCTGGGAGAGGTGGATGTATCTGTGTCCTCTGTTATACCATGAAGGTTGGACTCTAATTATTTTATAAAAAGAAAAGTGGTTTTTAAACCAGTTTCCTTTCTATTTCAAATGAGGAAGAGGCTAAAAATTATTAGTAGCAGGGTTCCCTTGCTTCTAAAATTGGTAAGACACTTAATAGCAGTGGTTCTCAACTTTGTACATTAGAAACATGGGGGACTTTTAAGAACTACGATACCTGGCTCCTAACTCTAGATTGGTCTGGGGTGTGGCCTGAACAGTTGGGCTTTTTAAAAGTTCTCCAGGTGACTTTAATTTGCAGCCAAAGTTGAGAACCATTGCCTTCTAGAAATAAACTTATTTTCTGAATGAAATCCACTATTGTTTGGTTGAATTTGGCATGTTTTCTCAAACAATTCAGTAATTAGTGTTGTGATATTTACTTAATAGTTTATAAGCAGATCCTTGGCTTAAAATTTTTAGAGCTGTTTGGCTTACGTATAGATTTAATCTGCTTTCATCCAAGTAACAGATCTATCGGTAATTGAAACCATAGCAAATCATTTAACCTGCCTAAACCTTGGGTTTTTTTCATTCCTTCAATACTGGGATAGTGAAGTTCTAATGAAAGCCTTAGGTTGATATGGGAATGAATATAAACGAGGTAAGAGATGAGAGAATACTGAGCCAAGAGAGAATACTGAGCCAAGTACCAAGCAAGCCTTGACCACAAAAGGAATGTGTAAAAGTGAAAAACTTGAGCCCTAACTACAAAAAGATCAAGTGAGAGTGAAAAATTTGTACTTTCTCTAGGTACCTATACGTGTCTTTTTGGACTTATCTTCATTGCCCTGTATACCTTTAAGCAAGCCAGTGGAACTCTTAAGACTAGATTTCATGATTCCATATTTGAACACCTCTAACAGAGAAGTAAAGGTAAGGACAACATACTACTTTTGTCATGTTCAGAATAATTAAATTAGGCAGTACTTTGAATACATAGTTTTAGCCACATTCTTTGAAGACTGAAATCTTATTTTATGAATATATAAAAATAGATTTGAGTAAATATTAGTGAATAAAATAGGTTAATATGAATTGGGTGATTAAGTGTATTTTTAAATAAATTGTATGTAAAATCGACTAAAAAGAAGACTTACCTGAGTCTACTCTATTTATTCTGATGAAATTTTCGTAATTTCTTAATTTTCATAGGTACATATTTGTAAATCTGGACAAGTGACTGCTATTCCATTTTGGTATCATATGTGCCTTGATGAAGAGATTAGGTTGGATACTTCAAGTGAAGCCTCCCACTGGAAACAAGCTGCAGTTGTTTTAGATAATCCCATCCAGGTTGAAATGGGAGAGGAACTTGTACTCAGCGTTGAGCACAACAAAAGCAATGTCAGTATCACAGTAAAGCAATGAAGAACAGTTTTTCAATGAAAATTGTTTAGAGCATCAAATACAAAATCTTGTCTTAATTAGTGGGGGGCGTATAAAAATTTAATTCCTTGTAATGGTCAGATATTTCAAAAAATTGACATTAATAAAGCATATTTAAACTATCCTAAATTAAAGAGTGGCATTATTGTAAAAATACTGCTACTGACTTGCTTTCTTGAAGAGTACAGCATTTCCAAATTAGGAAACTTTTCTTTTTGCTGGATTTTACTTAATAGGTATTTTAAAAGTCTCACCCTCATTGTCATGTGTCAACAGTAAGTTAAGCAAAACTTTTAGCATTTTAGGCATACATTTTAGGCATCTTAGCCTTTTTTTCTTAAATCCAAACTTACAACTGGGAAACAGTGAAAGTAGGCTTCCACTTAAGACTTGAGAGTTGGCCGGGCGCGGTGGCTCACGCCTGTAATCCTAGCACTCTGGGAGGCCGAGGTGGGCGGATCGTTTGAGCTCAGGAGTTCGAGACCAGCCTGAGCAAGAGCGAGACCCCATCTCTACTAAAAATAGAAAGAAATTATATGGACAGCTAAAAATATATATAGAAAAAATTAGCCGGGCATGGTGGTGCATGCCTGTAGTCCCAGCTACTCGGGAGGCTGAGACAAGAGGATCCCTTGAGCTCAGGAGTCTGAGGTTGCTGTGAGCTAGGCTGACGCCACGGCACTCACTCTAGCCTGGGCAACAGAGTGAGACTCTGCCTCAAAAAAAAAAAAAAAAAAAAAAAAAGACTTGAGGGTTAAGGTTACCTGTAAATTCCAAGCATGCTTCCTTTAAATGATCAGTGTTCTTCTGAAACACTCCGCACATTTTATGTTTTGCAAATGCAAACTTGAGTAAAAATTTAAGCTATAAACTAAATGTAATTAAGAGAGTAAAGGAGTTAGGGAGTAAATAAATCTCCAAGAAGCTGCACTTTTGCAAAGAAAAAAAGCTGGTAACAAAGCAAATTCAAGAAAGAGTTAATCCTAAACCAGTTTTTCAAAGTTTTGATTTGGATGCACAATAAGAAATACAATAATTTTTTTACAGACTGTTGAAATAGGGAGATTATTGAGGAAGATCATTACCATGCTTTGTATATGCTATGTGCTCTTTGTAAATTAGAAGAAAAGAAGATGTATCTTTGCTCCAGATCACCTATTCTTGTTACCTCTATTATCATTATACCACTGAGCTTTACTTTTTAATTTTTTTAAATAAATTTTATTGCTTATATTTAAGGTATACAACATGAAGCAAGTTAACATATCCATTATCTGTTACCCATTTGTGTGGCAAGAGCAAATAAAATTTCATTTAGCATGAATCCCAAATATAGTACAATTTTATTACCTGTATTGCTTATGTGGACATTAGATCTCTACACTTGTTCATGCTACCATATCTGCTACCTTGTATCCTCTGACCTACATCTCCCCATTTTCTCCCTGCCCACCACTGTTTTGCTATCTATCTCTGTACATTTGATTTTTTCTTTGAGACTCCACATGAAAGATTATGCAATATTTTTTTTCCTCTCTGGCTTATTTCACTTAGCATAATGTCTTCTAGGCTCATCCATGTTATGGGAAATGGCAAGATCTTGTTCCTTTTGGGGGGCTGAATAATATTCCATTGTGCATATATGCATTTTTTTAATCCATTCACCTACTGAGGGACACTTCAGTTCTCTCTCTGTCTTGGCTATTGTGACTAATGCTCCAATGAACATGGAAGTGCAGATATCTTTACAAAGTGGTGATTTCATTTCCTTTGGGTATATGCCTGGAAGAGGGAGACTGCTGTGTCACATGGTAGTTTTAATTTCTTCAGAAACCTTCATAATGTTTTCCATAATGGCTGTACCAATCTTCATTCCCACCAACAGTGCACAAGAGTTGCCTTTTCTCCACATCATCACCGACACTTGTTATCTTTTGTTTTTTGGAGAATAGCTATCTCAACTAGTGTAAGGTAGTGTCTTACAGTGGTTTTCATTTGCAATTCCTTGATGCTTGACATTGAGAGCACCCTTTCACATACCTGTTGGCTATTTTTGTATTATTTTGGAGAAATGTCTATTTTAGGTCTTTTGCCCATTTTTAAAAGAGTTATTTTGTTTTTCTACTAGAGTTGTCTGAATTCTTTATAAATTTGGGATAGTAACCCCTTATCAATATGGTTTACAAATATTTTTTCCCAATCCATAGGCTGTCATTTCATTTTGCTATTTCCTTTGCTGCACAGAAGCTTTTTAGTTTGTTGCAGTCCTGTTTACTTGTTTGTGCTTTTGTGAACTGAGCATTTGATGTGATATCCAAAAAAATCATTGCCTAGGCCAATGTCCAGCAACTTTCCTGTGTTCTCTTCTAGAAGTTTTATAATTTCTGGTCTTAACGTTTAGGGCTTTTGTCCATTTTGAGCTGATTTTTATGTAGGTGTAAGATAAGGTTCCAATTTCATTCTTCTGTGTTTGGAAATCCAGTTTTCCCAGCATCACTTATTAAAGAGAACATCCTTTTGCCATCATGTCCTTTTGTTGCCCTTGTCAAAAATTAGTTGACTTGTGTACATTTGGGTTTATTTCTGGGCTCTCTATTCTGTTCCACTGGACTATTTTTATGCCAGTACCCTACTGTTTTGATTACTGTACCTTTGTAACATAATTTAAAATCAGGACATGAGATGTTTCTACCTTTTCTTTTTCCTCAGAATTGTTTTGGCTCTTCAGGGTCTTTTATGATTCCATATGAATTTTAGGATTATTTTTTCTATTTCTGTAAAGAATGCCATTAAGATTTTGATAGGGACTGCATAGAATCTGTAAATTGCTTGGATAGTATGGACATTTTAACAATATGCTTCTGATCCACGAGCATAGGATATCTTTCCATTTGTGTCTTCAATTTCTTTGATCAATGTTTTATAGTTTTCATGGCACAGATCTTTCACTTCTTTGGTTAAATTTATTCCTAAGTATTTTTTTTGATACTATTATAAATGGAATTATTTTGAGATTCTTCTGTTAGGTCATTCATTATTTGTGTATAAAAATTTTGTATCCTGCAACTTTACTGAACTCATTTATTAGTTCTAATAGTTTTTTTGTAAACTTTTACATATAGCCCAGCTTTACTTTTTTTTTTTTTTTTTTTTTTGAGACAGAGTCTCACTCTGTTGCCTGGGCTAGAGAGAGTGCCGTGGCGTCAGCCTAGCTCACAGCAACCTCAAACTCCTGAGCTCAAGCGATCCTCCTGTCTCAGCCTCCCGAGTAGCTGGGACTACAGGCATGCACCACCATGCCCGGCTAATTTTTTCTATATATATTTTTAGCTGTCCATATAATTTCTTTCTATTTTTAGTAGAGATGGGGTCTCGCTCTTGCTCAGGCTGGTCTCGAACTCCTGAGCTCAAACGATCCGCCCACCTCGGCCTCCCAGAGTGCTAGGATTACAGGCGTGAGCCACCACGCCCGGCCCCAGCTTTACTTTTAATAGAAATGTTTAATATATAATAGTGGACAGAATAAAGACTTTGTACCATAATTACTATGAACCAGTATACTTACACACACACCCACATGAGTGTGTATATAAATATATAAAACAAAGGCTTTCAGAAATAGTACTTACACTTTTTGCAACATACTATGGTACTTTCTGTATTTTGTTTTCATTATACAATGTTAAATATAAGCTAATGGGCTGTGATTAGCAATTACAAAAACCCCATCCTAAGTAATAAATTTTCCCCAAGTAGCACCTATATGTCTTCTGATAATGGTTTAGTGAATAATTAAGACCACTCAGCTGAGATTTACATTTGCTGCCACCTTTAATAGCTCTGAGGAAAAGTATTAATAGTAATTTTTTTTGACTTCTCTTTTGCTGTGCCTCTTATCAACAAATTTTTGTTAAAACATTAAGGGTTTGGGTTTATGTTTAAAGAATGAGAGACATAAAAAGTTACAGAAAATAAATGATAAATTCTTATTTATTGAAAGACATTCAGCTGAGAAATAGAGAAATAATTGTTAGGTAAGTTTGTATGGCACATGATTATGATTAAGTTCCACTAATTCATATTTCTGTATTATGCTTTCTGTTAATTCCAGAGCATAATATTCATGCAGCAGTGGTAGGAAGTACTGATTTTTTTTTTAATGTCCATCCTCTTGATAAAGCAGTGTAACATCAGCATCATTTAGTTGAAGTCATTTTCTACCATTTGAGTATGTGATACTCTAATGTTAAGAAATCAAGTCTAAGCCTAGGAAATTTAGACTGATTATTTTTGATATACAAAACTTACATATATAAACCCAGTCATTGTACCTGGTTTTCACCTGTTTTTGTGTCAAAATTTTCCATAATTTATGGTTTGTCCCACGCACAAAATCCTGAGCCATGGGATACCAGGTAATAATATAATACGGTAGTAGCACAGTTTGCTTTTGCACACTGTTCATGAGTCCACGGATTTATCTGAAGCTTCTTTTTTTTCTCCTGTAGTATCATTAAATATTTCATCAGGTATCTTAGCTGTAGTGGGTGTAGTCTGGGGAGTCACAGTGTGTCCAAACCCTTGGTAGTGACCCACGGGTGAAGGTGGCATAGAAGAGGCAATGGAAATTGCATCTTGTGATGATGATGATAACAAGCTTGTATGTTCATTTTGATCTTGATCCTCGGGAAACAACTTTTTCCTAGGATGTCCCCTGACTGTCCGTCCTTTAGAGTAATATAAAGGTTTCCATGTTAGTCAAAAGTTATTTTCATCATTATAAACTTACCATTCTAAAAATAAGTGCCCCACTTCCATCTCATCCCCCAAATTTGATAAGCTTGTACTGTGGTACTGCTTTAAATAGTCTTTTTTTATCTTAAATAGCTACTAAATTGCCCTAGTATGAGAAATTCAATAACCTACCTATTTGGATGAATTAAATGGCTACTACTTACCAACATGCCTTACTTGTTCAGAAATATCATCTCTAATATCTGAAACATCCCACATGGCAAGAAAGGAATCAAAGCATGAGCCCTCTTCTGCTTCTTGGACATACGGTTTGTATGAGAAAGTGTAGTGATGAGCAATAGCAGCAAGGAACATCTCAATACAGATTATAAAGTCCTATAAAAACAACAACAAAAATATCAGTCATCTTTGGATTTGAATCTAATTGTGTAGAGTGCTTTCTCCAGGTACTTTTCAAAAGTCCTAAAGTAGAATGGGGGGGCATAGGCAATATATATAACCTGAACTTTTGTACCCCCATAATGAGCTGGAAAAAAAAAAAAAAAGTCCGAAAGTATAAACAGCTGTTATTTTCCTTTTCAAATTATATTCATTTTTCCATTATCTAAAATAATTATTTTTGACCTCTTCAAAAAAAGACAGAATGCCAAAATTTAAATCTATCTTGTACTACTTGAAGTATTTCTTAAGAAGCAAAGTACGCTGCATTGTCAATCCACCACCCAAGGACTTAAGAGGAGAAATGGACTAGGAATTATGAAATCCAGGTTTTATTCCCGGTTCTGCTACAAAGCAGTAATTATGGCCGGTTTCTCTAGGGTTCTCTTGTTTTCTCACCTGTAACGGGAGGCTAACAGTAGTCCTAAACCCTGCATGTTGTCAGGTTTAGTGGAGATAATAAGTAAAAATGCTTAACAAATAGTAAAGTTCTATTGAATTCAGAGATAGCACTACTTACCTGGAGTCCTGTAGCCACAGCTTCTACAGTTTGCCATTCCCATGTATGCTTTTCAGAAATAACGCCAACTTTTACCAACAAAGCAATAACTACTGCTTGCCTATATGTTAGGAAAAGGTAAACACTAAATCTATATCAAGCATAAAATGAGTAGTTTCAAAAATATGCCATTTAAAAAAGTTAAACCCCAGCTCAACCTGTGGACACCACCACCCTGCCCTCACATCATATTCCTGAAGAAACTGTATCTATATTAAATATATTAACTTGCTATATAAAGATTCATTCTTCTATAGTTACCTCAGATGAATTTTGGTTATGTATTCTCAAAACATCAATACTTGGTTTATACATCTTTTTGTGTTTTGAAAGTATGCACAAGCAATTAGATTTTAAGTTCTTCCTATACATGCACAATGCCTAACACCTACACAACATGCAGTGAAAATGAAATAAAGGACAGATACTCTAATGTTTACACATGTATGAATTATTCAGATTAGTTTTTAAAACAGTCACTTGAAACCAGACTTGTTTGACTTAACTGGAGTTACAGACAAACTCAGAAAAGGGGTCTGACTCCAAGACAGAGAGGAGTCATGCTGAGCATTTCAAGCAAATCTAGGGATACGGCCCCAGGTTAAATTTAAACAGCAAATAATGAGATAGACAAGGTTTCATACAAGAATATTCACTTCAGTGTTACTTGTACTGGTGAAAAAATTAGAAGCAACCTAGATACCAATAGATTGGCTAAAAAATTATATTCATACAACAGAACACTAAGCAAAAGAAAAAACAAAACCCCCCAAACAACAAAATTATATTTCTTTTTACTGACAAGGAACCATCCATAATATACTGAATATACTACTGAATTCCACAATAGTACGAAACTATTTCTATGGAGTTTTATATATGACATAGATGTACCAAAATGTTAATCATTCTGGATGATGGGATTTTAGGATTTTTCTTTTCCCCTTTTTGTATTTCTATCTTGTTACATTTGTTTCTAGGATGCCTATTACCTACCTCTTTACTGAACTAAGACCATGTATAGTTTTGCCTTCTATTTTAAAAAAAATATTTACTGATAAACATTTCCCCACATCATTAAATATTCTATATCATGCTTTCTTCCAAATTGTATAGTATTCTATTGTGTGACAGGACCATGATTTATTTTAATGATTCTTCTAGTACTGAGATATGTCTCAAATTATGTTCTTATAAACGTTGCAGTGACCATCTGATTATTTCTTTATGAAAATCCTAGAAGGACTAAAAGGATGAACTTTTAAAAAGGTAAGTAGAGATATTTTAGTCCTTCTTCGCATTAAGACTATTTTTTAAAATCTTCCTTTAATCAGCAGTTTTTACTGCCCTTTAGAAAATAAGAACATGTAAGAGAAAGCAACACTTACCAAAAAGAAACAAAAACCACCAGCTTTACACAAAGAAATTTGCCAAGAGGTTGGATTGGACTCAGTTCTTCTTTTAAAACTTTATAAAATAGCAGGAGACAATACATGGCAAACTAGAAACAAGATTAACAGTTAAACTTCTTCAGTAAGAGTAACTAAATATGGTAACAGAAATACTACATACCAGAGACCTGGTACAGAATGATGTTGCAGGCATATTTTTCTAGGCTTTATAATTCTATTTTTAGATTAATAACAAGATTTTATAGTTTACTGTAGATGAATATATACCATCTGAAATTTCTCAAAAGAGATGTATAACATCTTCCCTGAAAATGTTTTTAAGTGTACACTTCCCTGGGCCCCATAAAGGGAACAATAATCAAATGACTGACTGACACAATTGGAAGAAAAAGGAGGCTCTTGTTCAGCCAGAATAAAAAACATATCTATCTGTCATGGCTTTTAAACAGAAATAACCATTAACTTTATAAGGCTTTAGTACCTTACCTAGTCTATCTTATGTAACATTGTATGTACATTATTTATAAGGCAACACATTACAAAAGTACAATTTCAATAAAATTGTGACCATGAAATCTAAATGTAAAGAATCAGGAAAATAATTTTTTCCTGAGGGCAATATGCTGTTCCAGCTGAATAAGATTTAGTAACTATTTTTAGAAATTAGTGGCAGTAACCTAGTGTAGTGATGAACAGCAACAAATATTTTCCTAAAAGTTCACTTTTTCCCATTAAAATTATATGAAATACTAATTTATTTTTAGAATAGGAAAGCAGTAAAAAAAGGGTAAAGTTCTCTATAGGCTTATCATCCAACCATTCCTCTCTACACATAAGCTGGTTTTTTAACAGGCGTCATGAACTAAATAGAAAATTTTGTTGCCTAATTTTTTTTACACTTAAAGTACTTAACTTCCATATGTTTCATAAGGATTCTTATCTTTTTTTTTTTTTTTTTTTTTTTTAAAGAGACAGGGTCTCACTGTCACCCAGGCTGGAGTGCAGTGGTACCAGCATAGCTCACTGCAGCCTCCAACTCCTGGGCTCAAGTGATTCTCCTGCCTTAGTCTCCCGAGTAGCTGGGACTCCAGGTGCACACCACCACACCCAGCTAATTAAAAAAAAGTTTATTTTAGAGACAGGCCTTGACTATGTTGCACAGGCTGATCTTGAACTCCACACCTCAAGTGATTTTCCCATTTTAGCCTCCTGAGTAGCTGGGATTACAGTGTAAGCCACTGCACCTGGCCTGACCATTTCTTTAGAATACGTTCCCAGAAACAGAACTACCATTTCCAAAGAAGATGAACATGTGGAAAAGCTTTAGATACATAGACTTCTAATTTTTATTATAAAGCTCTAATACCATACATGTATGCTACTGCATCTAAATTATTATTTTGCTTAAAGCATTACCCAAAGGATTTAAATGAAATGCACATTTTTTAAGTTCACAGGATCGAATAGTAATCTTTAGAGCATTATATATTACTTTCTATTACTAGAACATCATCCATTTTTTAAAACTTGGCAATCTCAATTTTCCTTTAGTTCCAAATATGGTATCAGAGAATTTTATTCTCTGACTTTTATTGAAACTGTATACTGACAAATACCAATTTGACATTTTCTTTTACTATGTCCAGTCTATCTATATTTTTGGTATGTGTGTATACATATTTTATTTACTTAGTACTGTGCTTTTATTTATGACATACCCTCACAACTATGCAATGAGCAACAGAAATAAATCAACAAACATGATCAACAGGTCAGGGTATTAAGTCACCAAATAATTAACGAAGATATTATTATATCTTTATATATGTATAAAGATGTATATTACAGTTTTTCAAGTCTTCCTATAAATTAAATTTCAAGATCAAAAAGACACAAGCTTTATTCTAAGAAACTTTGCCTAAAAAAATTCAGAGTTACAGATACTAATTTAGTATGATTAAGAAAAATGAGTATTTACTTACCAATTGTGACATATTGTTTATTATAACCAAGTAAGTCCAAGCATTTGAAAAGCTAAAGTTCCCTTCATCATATATACCAAGCGGCTTACAGATTCTAAAAAATGGTAAAAATGAGACATCTTTATGATTAAATCAAAACATACTTTTAAAACACTGTGATGGCAATACTGAAATTTAGAAGTCAGTTTATTTGAAAGATCCCATAGATAATCACTTGACTTTGGCCATGGAGGTGGTTCAAAAATAAACATATTTTTCCAAAAATGTTTCCGTATCATTACTCCACCAACTTGAAGGAAATCCAAAATAAGACACGTAACAATGAACTAGAAAGAGTGATTGTTAAATTCAAAAACACTACGCTGCCTAATTTTGAAAAGCTTGATTGTTAAACACATAATGCCAGTCAATAACTGGAGTTATAATTTTTTCCCCTAAATTATCTTGGAGGTAAATTTTATGAAGACACAGATACCCTCAACTAAATATTATCATCAATATTCAATTATGTGCTTAACCACTTTCTAAACTGCAGAGAACCTTTATTTATAAAGCATGCCTTCATAAATAAATGAATGTCTTAATTGGCTAAATAATTATTGCCAGCTCAAAGGCAGAATAAAGACTTCTTCTTTCAGAGGTCTTTCTGTTTTTCCTCTGTGAGCATGCAGAACGTTGTAATAACTAGTATATAATATATGCAGTCTATCTGCTTTAAATTATTTGATGTCTTTAAATTTTTAGGGAATAGTTTTTCCAGGTAGCTTAATGATAACCCATTTTACCTCAATTCTAACTCTTAACAGAATATTTTAAAGAAAAATATGACTTCTTGGAGTACAGTCTCTCAATATATTCTATTTTTTTTTTTTTTTTTTTGAGACAAGATCTTCACTTTGTTGCCCGGGCTAGAGTGCCGTGGCATCAGCCTAGCTCACAGCAACCTCAAACTCCTGGCCTCAAGCAATCCTCCTGCCTCAGCCTCCCGAGTAGCTGGGACTACAGGCATGCTCCACCATGCCCAGCTAATTTTTTCTACATATTTTTAGTTGTCCGGCTAATTTCTTTCTATTTTTTTAGTAGAGACGGGGTCTTGCTCTTGCTCAGGCTGGTCTTGAACTCCTGAGCTCAAACGATCCACCCACCTGGGCCTCCCAGAGTGCTAGGATTACAGGCGTAAGCCACCGTGCCAGGCCTCTCAATATATTCTAAATTAACTATTTAGAAAATAAAACTGTGCAATCAACCTAAAGTAGCATATATTAACTTCATGCAGTAGGGTTTCTGTAAAGCTGTGTATTTGAAAAGAGAGCATTTTTTTCAAAGTGCTTTACAGTAAGCTCTAGAGAGGATGTAAATATTTAAAAGAACCTTGTCGTGATTCGATACCTATAAATGGTTGCTTTTTTATTTTAATAAAGTCTCTGTGTACTGTTTTTTACAGCAGACTAGACCTGCCTTAAACAAGTAAATTAAAAATACTTTTTTCTACTTAGTTGTTCCCACATAAAAGCAGAAATATTTAAAATAAATGGTAATATAAAATCTGTGTACTTACAAAGCAACAACGGTGGTGAATGGTCTGACAACTGTATACTGCAGTACACCTAGTTTGCACCTAAACAGCAATACTCTGCAAAAGAAAAATAATTTAGCATTTCAACTACTCATTTAAATAGCACCAGATTTCCCCAAAGCCTCCAAATTAAAATCATGTTGACTAATGATACCATACTTATATTTCCTTCAATTTAGTCATCCTAAATAGTGGTGGGAGAATAATGTGGATAGCAAACAAATTAAATAACCATTTTTGAAATTATTTAACAGCTACATCTTCTGAACGATCTCCCTTTTTGTGTACAGTCTCAAGTTCTTGAATAGGGCAACATAGAACAAAGGGTACAAAAGTGCATCCCTGTGTGTTTCTGGAAGAAAAACTGAGTAATGAATGATGTGTGTGTGTGTGTGTGTGTGTGTGTGTATGTGAACGAATATTTAGAAAGTATTGTTTACATGTAGGATTGTTTCCTTTTAAGTTTGGTATTTGGTTATCATTCTAGAGAGTATCACTGATTGGATACTCTGAAAGGACAAAACAAAGATCCTGCATTGAACAGTTTTTATTCTATCACTGGGCTCACTCAATATAAGGGGAAATTTACAAGGAGTAACAAAAAAACAAAACAAAAAAGCCCCAAAACAACAATTGCCAAAAACAGTCCTGAGAACTATGTATAAACCCTCTTAAAATTTAGACCAAGTTGCTCTGAAAGCAAATGCTTATTCATCACTTCTACCAGGAGAACTGATTGTCAAAGTTATATATTATAAGTCCCTTAATCTAAGGATTATACCTAGACTGAAAAGATAGTGAGACTGGCATACAGACGCCTTAAGGTGCTATATTACTAGGACCAAAATGTTTATTAAAAAAAGAATGTAATCAATGAAAATAAGAAAAGAAAAAGAGAAAAATGGAAGACAAAAAGATGGCAAGATTATAAGTGAACCTATTAATAATCACAAAAATGCAAACTGCTTAACCTGTTCAAGTGTGGATTGTTAGATTAGTGTAAAAAAAAACCCCATGAAACTTTTTAAAAACAAACCATATATCTAAAACATTAGGATATGAAAGGGATGGAAGTGGTAGGAATAACACAATAAAACTGACCTCATGGACATAAATATTTAATATAATACAGTAATCCACTAACACAGCATATACATTCTCTTCAAGCACACAGGTCACCTTTTAAAAACTGCTCATGAACTACAGCCCATAAAACACACCTTAGCAAATTTCAAAGGCTGTCTCATAGTACATTTTCTGACTGCAATGCAAATAAATAAGATGAAAAAGCAAACCAAAACATAATTTTGGAAATTTAAAAATGTTCCAAAATAACTTGAGTAAAGAAGAAATGTCCGTGGAAATTTAAAAACCTTGAACTGAATGCTAATGAAAATACTAAATATCAAAACCAGGGGGTTCAGGGAATGTAGTACTTGGAGGGAAATTTGTAGTCTTATATGCAGTATTAGAAAAGAATAAAGGCTATAAATTAATGAGCTAAGAATGTATAACACACTAAGAAATGAACATACAATAGTAAACCAAAGGAAATGGGAGAAAGGAAGTAAAAACAAAGCAGACATTAAAGAAATTGAAAACGAACATACTACAGAGAGAATCAACAAAGCCATAAGTCAGTTCTTGAAAAGACTAGCAAAAATCAGCAAACTTCTGATAAGATTAAGGAAAAAACAAAGATACAGTTAACATTAGAAATGTTAAAGAGGGTTCATAATGACAGATCCAAAAGGGATTAAGAAGACATACACTAATGTATGCCTATGCATTTAAAACTTTACTGTTTTAATTCCTAAAAACTATACTTTTCAAAAAACGATTCCAGAAACAATAGGGAGACTAAATACTGCTATAATTTTCCTCTCACAAAGAAAAGTCCAAGTCCAGTCTTTCAAGGTATAACATAATATGTACTCTCTTCCTGTGATATACAAATAAAAGGCAATAAGTCTTATTCAGCCAGTATAACCTAGATATGAAAACCAGACAATAAAAGAAATGAAAATTATGGTCTAATATTACTCATGAATGTAGAGGTAGGAATTCTAAATAAAATATTAACATACCAAAAAAGATGATGATACATCATAACGATTTGCATTTATCCTTAAAAATGCAAGGAGGTTTTAACATTAGAAAATCCATTAATCTAATTCACTACATTAATAGATTAAATAGGATAAACCATGATCATCTCAATAGGTATAGAAAAAGCATTTTATGAAATTTAATACTTCTTCATAATTAAAATCTCTTAAACTAGCATAAAAGGGAGCTCTTTTATAAGCTGGTAAAGAATACCTACAAAACACCTTTAGAAACATCAAATTAAACTGTGACATTTTACAATTCCCAACAGTGACAAGAATAAGAAATGTATGCTATAAGGACTAGAAAGGAAACAGATCCTTCATTTGCAGATGACTGTCTACACAAAGAACTTAAAAGGATCTACAGACTAAAAGTTTAACAAGATTTTTGGATATAAAAATCACTATGCAAAAATCAGTTGCCTTTCTACACATGGGCAGCAGTGAAACTAATTTTTTTAAAAGATGCCATTTTTAATGGAAATAAAATATATTTACAAAGTCAACAAAAGATATATAAGACTTTTATGAGAAAATTACACTTTATTGAAAGATACAAATGAAGAGCTAAATAAATGGAAAGCTAGACCATATGCATCGATAAGATTCAAAATCCATAAAGATGTCAATAAACTAAGGATTGAATTAAAGCTTTTTCAAGCAACTTGACAAGCTGTTTCTAAAATGTATATGTAAGAGCAAAAATGCAAGAAGAACCAAGACAATAATAGGGTTGGGGTACCTGCTCTTCATTTTAAGGTTATTTATTTATTTCTGGAGACAGGGTCTTGCTTCTGTTGTCCAGTCTAGAGTGCAGTGCCATCATGATAGCTCACTGTGACCTCAAACTCACGTAGCATGACGTCCAGCTAATTTTTATTATTTTTTGTAGAGACAAGGTCTCACTATGTCACTCAGGCTGGTCTCAAGCAATCCTCCCACCTGGCCTCCCAAAGTGCTAGAATTACAGGTGTGAGCCACCTTACCTGGCCCATTTTAAGGGTTATTACTAAGCTATAGTAATTAATGTATGGAATTGGTCCAGGGATAGAAAAGTTAACCAATAAAACAGAGGAAAGACCACAAACAAACCCATACATATGGAAACTTTATATATGACAGAGGTGCCAACACTGATCTGAAGGGATCAGCAGGGAGAAGGGAGAGAATGGTGCTAGGGCAGTTATCCAGTGAAATAAAATGAAATTACACTTCTACTTCACACAATATAAATTAACTCCACATGGATCTAGTGCTAAGTTTTAATGGTAAAATTCTGAAATGTTTAGGAAAAAAGCATAGGAGAATGTTTTATAATCTTGGGTTAGGGAGGATTTTTTTGAACAAGACCCAAAAAAGTACTAACTATAAGACTGATAAATTCAACTATTTTAAAATTCAAAAGACACAATGTTTATCAACAGATACAATATAAAGTGACAAAGCATGCCAAAAACTGGAGATATTTTTAACATGTCAAAGAAAGAATTAGTATCTACATGTTTAAAAATCGTCTGTAATTCCACAAGACAGATAACCCATTAAAGAATAAGAAACAAACATTTTTCAGAAAACGAAACATAAGTGACTAACAAACATGAAAAGATGCTCAACCGCATTACTAATCAGGGAAATCCAAATTAAGACCACAGTGATATGTTACTTTACACCCTCTTGATAGGCAAACATAAAGAAGTCTGCATAATACCAAATGTAGGTGAGGATGTGGTTCACCAGAACTATTCTATAATGCTGGTGGGCGAGCAATTTGGTACACTTCAGAAAACAGTTTGCCACTAACTTATGAAGTTGAACCAAACCTGTAAGACCTAGCATATTTACATGAAGGAATATACCTAGAGCAATATTTTTCAAACTGTGTTAAATTCAACTTAGTGCGCTGTAACCCAAATTTTATTTTATTTTATTTTTTATTTTTTATTTTTTTTTTTTGTTGAGACAGAGTCTCACTTTGTTGCCCAGGCTAGAGTGAGTGCCGTGGCGTCAGCTTAGCTCACAGCAACCTCAAACTCCTGGGCTTAAGCGATCCTACTGCCTCAGCCTCCAGAGTAGCTGGGACTACAGGCATGCGCCACTATGCCCGGCTAATTTTTTTCTATATAGATTTTTAGGTGTCCATATAATGTCTTTCTATTTTTAGTAGAGACGGGGTCTCGCTCAGGCTGGTCTCGAACTCCTGACCTTGAGCAATCCACCCGCCTCGGCCTCCCAGAGTGCTAGGATTACAGGCGTGAGCCACCGCGCCCGGCCCCAAATTTTAAAAACAAGAGGAAAGAATACTAAGTAACAAGGGTTAGTACTGTTTTGTGAAAACATCTACTTATCTAGAAGTGGAAGTACACTGAGTCACTAGGTAAATATATCCCCTACCACCATGAACTATCTATATGAATTAAATATTCATTAAAAGAAAATTGTGCTTATTACTTATGTTGAAGAAATCAATTTCAAAAGCGATTTAGCTTTTATCATCTACTAACTGCAAACTTGCCAGGGCATTTGTATCTTAAAATGAAAACATTATACTGAATTATCCTAAATAGCAATAACTTTATTAATTATCAGCTATATATCACCAGTTATCTATGAGAGGAAGACTGGTAACCTAAAATGTATTTATATATAACAGAATGAAAAGTTTTATTATTACTAAAACCACATTCCCACACTGCATGACTTTGGCAAACTATGTCTTTGCAAAGGTAAGAAAAACTGAGTTATAATTATGGATGCATTGCTGACTATTAGTCACATTTTTCAATCAGCAGTTGTCAGAATTCAGAAGTCTCAGGAACAAAATGAAGCCAATACAAAAAAATTTTAATATTAATAAATATAATTGTGTATATAGGAACAAATCAATTGTACAAACACAGAATATGAGAATTTTGACCAATAATATCTGAAAAAGGGTTAGGGTTTCAGCTGACCACCAGCTAATTGGGAGCCAGTCTGAAGAGGCAGCTAGAGCCTCATCTCAGGTTCTGTATTGACAGAAGAGCCCTGATCAAAGCCAAGCCACCACCATCATCATCGCCACTGCCATCATCATCATCTATAGCGGACCACTGCAATCTCTTATCTATCCCAGCTTACACCCTTGCTCACTTCCAATTCAGTCTACATAGAACATAGTAACCTTTGAAAATGATACCAGTTCTTTGCGTAATATCCTACAATGGCTTCTCACTTGACAAAGATTCTCTCATTAACCAAACTTTAGACAAGCTTCTCGAAGCCCTCTTTTCAACTAGGCTTCATCCTTGGCCTGTGAAGTCCGTCTAAGCAAAGACTCTTGCTAAGTCATTCCCCTACTCCGTTGATACCTGATCACCCTTGATAGCTGATCAAGTTCCTCATCCCCCACTCTTGATAACTAAGCCCTTGGCCTGCCTTTAGCAAAAATCCTATTAGGTCAGTTTAGCCAGGATCCCCCTAGCCCTGTTGTTTCCTCTTAAAAATTTTACATCCCCTGACCCCCTCAATCTGCTCATTAGCTATAAATCCCTATTTGTCCTTCTATTCGAAGTTGAGCACTATATCTCTCCCCTGATAACCAACCAATATTAATTTTTCGTTACTATTCTCTCTCATGGTCTCCTGTTCTTTTTCCTTCATTGTACTTCCTGAATAAGTAACTATGTATGCGTCTTCATTTAATTCCTAACTCTCCTAGCCAAACTGTAAGTTCCATGAAGTCTATGTCTGTTTTCTGCACTATGGTATATCTTTATACTGGTACATATTAGCTGCTCGATACATATTTGTCAAATGAACCCATTAGCAGCTGATTATTTTATTTTTTTAATTTTAATTTTTATTATTTAAAAATCCAGGTAGCTCCTTGTCATTTCAAGTGTGTAAGTAGAGACATTTTTCAGAATGTTGTACAAATGGTTCCATACTTCATAGGAGTTAATGCAGACACCCCTACATCTTATGTCTATACTGATTACTATACTTCCATTTACCTTGGCTTATAACTTCTACCAACCCTATCAATCAGTGGCCAAGTCCTACCGATTCTTCAGTTGCATTCTTTTTGCCTTTCTTTTCTATTCCAATCTCATCCCTCCTTTTCAACTTATCTTGCAAATGGAGTATTATAAGTTAATCTATTTCCCCATCTGTGGAGTCTTCTTCCCTTCCATGCATCCTTTATAGTATTGCAAAAATTAGTCTTTCTAAAACACAGTTTTCAAATGTTTGCTTGCTGAAAAATATCCAGTGGTTCATTTGTGACATAAATGCAATCTTAACCTCAATTTACTTTTTAAAATGAAAGTTGTAAATGACATAGGTTTTACTGTCATACACAAGTATATAATAAGGCAAGCTAACTTATATGTTATTAGTTAAACACTGCTATATGTTGCTTCCATTTCCTATCACATGCTCTTTTCCCACCTAGACTATCTTCTCCCTGAGTCTTTTAACTAGTTGTGTGCCCTTACATAAGATCTGCAGACCTTGGTTCCCTATTGTAAAAAGATTTTGATTAAATAATTAATACAGATCTTTTCCTTCAATATTTTATTTAATTTTTCTATTAGGGATGAATAATGTAAAAAAGACTAATATATATGTGGATTATGAAAATGTGTTTTATTAGCCTTTAAACTTGACTATGACCTACTTCATGGTAGGGACTCTTATACCTTTTGTCTTGCCAATAGTTCTTAAAACACACTGCCTTTTAGAGAGCTGATTGCTAATTAAAAACTCTGCTTAAATAAAACAAAAACATAAAAGAAATTAAAACCAAACATACTTACTCTCCCATAGCCCATGGTGGACAGCAACATAAAGGAGGGAAATGTTTCTGCTGGTCTTTGGCTTCAAGTATTAATACCAGATTTGGATAACGGTTAGTTAGGTAATTGGTGAGGAATCCCATAAAGTTGTAAATGACATAAGCTTCATAGCATTCTCTGCAGGTATCCACATATATTTCAATGCTGGGATATTTCAAAGCTATCCACTATGAAAAAGCACAGATGTTAAAAAGAGTTGTAGCTAAGATAAAATGAATTATCATTACAATTTATGGTACTCACAATAAGCTAATTTTTAAATTTGAGTTGTCTTGTCACATACTTACATGAGACTCTCTAAAATTTATCATTATGAGGGCTACCAGACAATCTGTGAAATGAATTTTTAGAAGTAATAAACATCTTGGATACTGGTAAACAAAAAGATAAGTGTTTGGGGGTAAATAATAAAGAGAAAAGCAAAATTCAGTACTTGAATTCTTAAATATAATCTGAAATTTTTCTTAACATGATCAGAGAAAATGCTACTAAACGTATTTCCTTTACATTTAATCAAATTAGAGCAGTCATCTACAACAAATGCATGTATATCCACTGGGAAGGTTTCTTTTTTTTAAGTTTTTATTCCACATAAAAGACTTAATAAATTAAAAAGGTGATAATGTAATTTAAAATAGTATATTCTTTAAAGGACTAAGAACTACTGATCTGAAAGTTTAAAAGATTAAGCAAAAAAAGGCATACATTTTTAAAAATTTAAAATATCACATTTCCATTTTCTATTATACTTTATATTCTTTGTCAACATTAAAAACAAGTGAATCTTTTTACTTTTCTTATTAATAAGACTCCTTATTCTCAACATACTTTCTTTACTGCAAACATTCTGTAAGTATAGTTACTATCATCAAACAGCTTCTCAGTTAATGAGATAAAAATGAAAAATACTTACACTATCTAAACTGTATATGGGTACCATCCAAAGAATCCTATTTGAAAAGCAAAACATAAATTAAAATCATCTTATGTCATATTTATGAAATAAGCCAACACAACACCAGGAGAATCAAAATATATTAAGATTTACCTTATTATTGGTTTTTGTAGTTCAGGTTGTGTATAATGCACTAAGTGTTGTAATATCACCCACAGCGAAATAGGTATAGTCAATAGCAAAAAGATTCCAGCAATAAACCAAGCCTTGGTGCGCATTCCAACCTTAAGAAACAAAATAACAGATTAGTATAAATTCTGATACTAAAGCTAAAGAGATAGAGATTAATTTATGAGAGAGAGGGAGAAAGAGAGAGAAAGAGAGAAAGACAGGGTCTCACTGTCACCCTGGCTAGAGTGCAGTGGCATCCGATAGCTCACTGCAACCTCAGACTCCTGGGTTCAAGTGATCCTCCTGCCTCAGCCTCCTGAGTAGCTGGGATTACAGGTGGACACCAGCACACCCCCCTAATTATCTCGCTCTTGCTCAGGCTGGTCTTGGACTCCTGGGCTCAAGTGATCCTCCTACCTCAGCCTCCGAAAGTGCTAGATTGTCCATGCCCAGCCAAATATTTTTATTTCTTAAATTTTCATTTATTTGATTACTAATGAAGCTTGATATTTCCCAAGTGATTAGTGGCTATTTTCCTTTCTTCTTCAACGTAAACAGCCTATTTGTGTTTTTGGGGAGGGAGAAGATGGATTTTTCCTCATGGGGTTGAGCATTTTCCTCATGGAGCCTTTTATAACAGCTCTTTATACATTAGAAATATTAACATCATGTCATTTCCCCTCAGCTTATTATGTGCCTTTTATATTTGATTATTGTGCTTGGGGATGTACAGAAGTTTTAAAATTTTCTGCAAGTCAAATCTAAAAATCTTTTTATGGTTTATTTCTTTGCTTTTATGGCTGGAAAGTTAAAAATCTACCTACATTTTCTTCAAATTTTATTGTTAAACATTTTGATAGGTAAACTCTTGCATACATGAAAACAATGAACATTTATTTGAGTGCTGAATATTTGCCTGATATCTTGCTGAATTCTTTATGTACTGCCACACTACTATCCAAATTGTGTTTCTATATACGACCCTTCTTATATACCAACAATATCAACTCAGGATATCATTATTTTAAAAAAAGCTCTAATTTCTTTTTTATATCAGTATCTGATAAATATCCTTTAAAAGCTCAATTTCTAAAAATATACTTTGAACCATCTCATCCTGTACGAGAGCTGAAGTAATCCTCTTGCTTTCTGATAAAAAAAAAAAAAACTTTATTGAATCTCTGTCCTATTTGGGGGGCCCTAGGGATTAGAATTTTATACTCACTTGTAATCCTGCCTTGAAGAGTGCGAATCTTTTTTTTTTTTTTTTTTAAAGAGGAAGTGGGCATTTATTTTTGATATTTGAGGGGTTTGAGCAGTTAACAATTAAAATAGATCTGGTGTCGGGGATGGTGGCTTACACCTGTAATCCTAGCACTTTAGGAGGCTGAGGAGTGACAATTGCTTGAGGCCAAGAGTTCAAGACCATCCTGAGCAAGAGCAAGACCCTGTCTCTACAAAAACTAGACAAAATTAGCCGGGCGAGGTGGCGTGGGCCTATAGTCCCAGCTACTTGGGAGGCTGAGGAAGGAGGATTGCTTGAACCTTAGGAGTGGGGAACCTGTGGCCTCAAAGCCCCATGTGGCCTTCCAGATCCCCAAGTGCAGCCCCTTGACCGAATCTAAACTTCACAGAACAAATATCTTTATTAAAAGTAAAAGTAAAATTTGGATTCAGTCAAAAGTCCACACTCGGCCGGACGCGGTGGCTCACGCCTGTAATCCTAGCACTCTGGGAGGCCGAGGTGGGTGGATCGCTCAAGGTCAGGAGTTCGAGACCAGCCTGAGCAAGAGTGAGACCCCGTCTCTACTAAAAAAAAATAGAAAGAAATTATCTGGCCAACTAAAATATATATAGAAAAAATTAGCCGGGCATGGTGGCGCATGCCTGTATTCCCAGCTACTCGGGAGGCTGAGGCGGTAGGATCGCTTAAGCCCAGGAGTTTGAGGTTGCTGTGAGCTAGGCTGATGCCACGGCACTCACTCTAGCCCGGGCAACAAAGTGAGACTCTGCCTCAAAAAAAAAAAAAAAAAAAAAAAAAAGTCCACACTCAAGGATCCAGAAGGCCACATGTGTCTCAAAATCAATCAATCAATCAATCGTAAGTCCATAACTCTTAGTCTCACTGTTTTAAACAAGACTTTCTTTCTTCCACCAGGGACCAAAGATTGAAGTAGTAGAAAACAAAAGTATGGAAAACAAATGTATTTCTACAATAATGAATTTTTACATTAAAATGTATAGAAAACTTGAAAAGCAAATACAAAAGTCTTGCTAAATTCTGGGAATTAATCAAAGCAGTAAATGAAAAGCAAATACATGGAGGTGAAGATTCTAAAAGGAATGTCTTAGCTAGGTGCGGTGGTGCCCACCTGTAATCCTAGCTACTTGGGAGGCTGAGGCAGGAGGATCACTTGAACCCAAGAGTTTGCAGTTACAGTGAGCAATGATTGTGCCACTGCATTCCAGCCTGGGTGACAGAGTGAGACCTTATCTCTAAAAAAAACAAACAAAACAAAAAAACCTCTAAGCCAGTTCTAGGTTCCTGGAAGCATTCTACTGTTTCACAGTTAAAATGACTTGGCTACCATTTGCATTAGCTCACCCCAAAAAGGAAATACTTAGGTATAAATCTAGTAAAATATCTATAGTATCTATATGAGGAAAACTATAAACTCTGATGAAAGAAATCAAAGAATATCTAAGTGGAGGGATAGTTCACATTTGTGGATATGATGACACAATATTGTTAAGATGTCTGCACTTTCCAGTCTGTTCTGTAGATTCAACTCAATCCCAATAAAAATGTCAACAAGAAAAAACAAATAAATAAAAGGAATGTCTGGTCACTCATTTTCCAGGGCTTTTTGCTTTGCTTAATTTCATTTAAAATTAAGTACAGCAGTGCCCCCTTATCACTGAGGGGATGTGTTCCAAGATCCTCCCACCCCCGTGACTGCCTGAAACTAGGGACAGTTCTTAAGTTTATATATGTATAAATATATTTTTTCATATATATACATACTTATAAAGTTTAATTTATAAATTAGGCACAGTAAGAGATTAACACCTAATAAAATAGAGCAATTATAACATGTACTGTAATAAAAGTTATTTAAAACTTATGAATTATTTACTTCTGGAATTTTCCACCTAATATTTTTGGACCATAGTGGACCACAGGTGACTGAAACCACGGAAAGCAAAATTTCAAGAATGATCTAAGAAACTAATAATAGCATAAGCATATTCTAGATCTTCTCTATTATAAGGCAATCATTAAGAATAGTATTGCGAAGTCATTTTAGCATCCACATTGGTTTTTATGATTGCCTTAGTTCCAAAAAGGAGAACCTGGTGGTAGACTTAAGAGAAAAATGATGTCATTGTGACTAATGAAGATTAAGCATCCTCAGTGTGCTGTAAGGAAGAAAGTTCTCTTTTAAACAATAAAAAACAAGTGACCAGAGAATTACGTCATTATATGATAGTATAGTCATGCCAAATTCAAAAAATCCTGTACCACAGAGTATTATTTTTACACTGCAAGTGTAATTTAGTTTCAGAAAAACATCATCTCTCCATATTGTCATTAATTTTAATTATTGGTTTTAATAATTGATTTTTGAGCTACATAAAAAGCTATATGCATAGGAAATTTAACCTATTTTATTTATGTACATATTTAAGTAACATTGTAATAGAATAACCCAACATTAGGTATCCATAGATATTATTACATTTACTTTACTTTTATATTTATCTCTAGATAATTTATTCAAATTTGAGACACATTGGTATAAAGATACCATTAACCTTATTCTTAAACTTATCAGGCATGAGTTGAATTGTTTTGGCCCACAAAATGAGGAGGAAGAGATAAACAGATTTTTTTTCTAAGGTAACTTGAAAGAAGAGAGGAAAGAAAAAACCCTTAAAGACAAGCGTCTAGGAGTAAGTTAACTCTCCCTTAGCCAAATGCTTCAAAACAGAAAGGGGAAACTAACAGCAGAGAGTGCTTTCTGGGCCCAATCCTCCTGAGGGGAGAGAGCAGAACTGACAGAATAGCTACTTGGCACATAAGGATGAGTGGGACAAGGTGAAAAGACTACGGAGCAATGTGTCATCATGTGTGCATTTGACCTACTTGACTTCAATTTTACATGCTCAGCCAAGAGAGTATGAGAAATAGTTTAAATAGTGAAGATGGTCATCCTGCCATTCTAATAAATGAGTATATACCCCATGGGCATGGGATGAGCTTTCAAAACTGTGAGATAATAAATTTTGGTTGTTTAAGCCACTCACTCTGCACAGGCTGCCATAAGAAAATACCAGACTATGATAAACTCCCACATTTATATCTGCAGCTGAAACCTTTCTGAGTTCTAGACTTGTATATCCAACCGCATATTTGGCATGCCCATTTGAATGTCTCTGATTAAACTAAATATCCATAATGGAACTTAATTTCTCTCAAACCTGTCCCTAATGCTCAATTTTCCATCTCAACTGGCACCACCATTTACCCAGTTGTTCAAATCAAAAAACTCAGAATCATCTTTGATTTATTCCTCGCACTGCCTCTCCTCTCCAATCCAATCTACTGCCAAGTCCTATTTGTTCACTTCCAAAGATACTTAAAATTCAGTTTTCCATCTCCACTTCTGCTGTCTTGATCTGGGGCATAAATCATCATAGTTCAGCCACTTACTACCTTTCAACTATTATAAAGAGCTTTCTAACTTCCCTTCACTTCCACGTAATTTTCTATAGCTGGTAGTCTTTTGAACTTGTGCAATAAGATCACCCTGCCTGTTAACTTCTCAGATCTTTTTTTTTTTTTTTTTTCAGTTTCCCCCATAGCATTTCTTTTTACAATTTTGGTTGCTTTTGTCTCCACCACTAAGTTCCATGAAGATAGATGCCACATTTATATCTCTGACCATATAGTATACTTGATCGTTTATTCAAGTATCAGTTATTTGCGCAGAAAGAGGGGGAAAGAAAACTGAATAAAATATGTATTGTGGTAGATCATGGTAAGTCCTATGCAGAAAAATAAAACAAGGAAGGGAATATGATGAGTTGAGGAGGGGAAGCTTGTGATTTTAAATAGGGTAGTTAAGTGACATTTGAGTAAAGACCCGAAGGATGTAAAGGAGTAAGAATAATATCTGGGGGAAGGGCATTCTATGAATGGGGAACTTTTAGTGCAAGGGCTCTAAGGAGGTAGCAAGCCTGGCATGTTTGAGCAAAGTGTGGTGGAAGCCTAGGACTTGAGTAAAGTCAGAGGGGGAATCAGGTGGGAGTGTTGTCAGATGATGTTGGGCCTTGATGGGCACAGTTAGGAATACTGGCCTTTACCCTGGGATTAGGAGTGATTGAAGAAGACACACATAATGTGACTTATGTTTTAACTGACTACTCGGGCTGGAGAACTGAGAAGAGTCCAGGCAAGACCGGTTGAGAACTTGGCTTCAGATGTCAGCAGTAGAGATTGCAGAATAAAATTTTTCTTAAAAGCTAGTGGCACTTACAAACAGTTGAAACTAACAACTAAGAGAATTCTTAAACTGGGGTGATATTATGCATACTATTAATCTTAAAAGTAGTTCCTACCTCATACTCCAAGGAAATACTTCAAAGTATGAAAACCGTATTTGTATTAAGATGTTTATAACTGAATTTTGATAGATACATTATGGGAATAACCTCAATATCTAACAATTGGGAAATATTTAATGTAGCTGAATGTTACATTATCATTGAAAATAACTATATGGACTATGCCAGTATAAAACGTCAACAAAAAATAATTTGGTGAACATAGAGAAGGAAAATGTATATTAAATATTTTGTTTATGTAAAAATCATTTCCACAATAAAGAAGGGCCTAAAATAGCCATGGTCTTGTAAAATAGTTGTTTCTCAGTAAAAGTACTTTCTGGTTTCTATTAACTTCGAATTTAAAGTTCATTATACAGTTTTTATAAAGTATATATCTTAGTTAAATATTTACCTTGGGGTCTTCCAGCTTGTGGTATTTTACTGATGTCATAATAAGAATATGACATCAAAAATTATACAAGGGACTTTTTGCAAAACCTTTGTTGGTTAAGAGCTTATTTCCAAAGTAAAAACAAAGAACAAAGTTATACCAACTACAATCCTTTAATTTAGAATGCTAGTTAAAAGCTAATAAAATTCAATACATGGGTTTCAAGATAGTTTATTTGATCTAGTTAAGTCCAATATCTGAACAGGTCAGATTTCAGGAATACAATTACCTTACTTTCAGAGAACTGATGAATACTTGCAAAACAGTGCCCTTATATTAATATATTCTATTTTCTCCACCTGGTCTTACCTCCACCTGTAGCATGCTTTGAAGAACTGTGAACAAGAAACCAGACAGGTTTATGTCCTAATACTGAGCTCATGTATCATTTCCATAGATGGTTTTCAGGATACCAAGTCTGGGTAACCAGGGTAGAAATGGGGGGAAGGGTGTGTCTTTCCCAAGTCTAGATGGGTAGAAGAAAGGGTAGAGGCCGATGCAGCTGGACCCTCTTACCTCCAGTTTCTGTAATTCCCACACGCATAAGGGAACCGCAACCACTATGGACACCAGGTAGATGACCACTGCTAAAGGTCGAATCCACTGTCTCCAGTTCCTCCAGGTACAAGTGCAAGGCATGTTTTCGGATAAATTAGCTCCGGATAGCAAGGGAAAAGAGCTCGAAGGAGACTGTAATAGGGAGCCCTGTTCTCTGGCTGTTTTGTCAATTCGCATACTACTGAGAAAGAGCTGTTGGGTGACTTTACCAAAAGCTCGAGCCGCCTCCTCGGCCGGCGCTGTGCTTTTTGTTGCTGTTGCTGCTGCTGCAACTGCGGCCTCTCAGGTTGCTACCGGGAAGCAGTGCGGGCAGCATCCTTTCTTCCCCACCCAGCATCTACCCGGTTTTACTGTGGTGGGATCTCCGGCGGAGCCGCTCCCTCACCTGGGGATCACCCTGAGCTCTGCCTGCACCATGGCCTCGACAGCGGCGCCGACCAGGACCGGCCTCTAGGGACCCAGCACACTCCAGTTCTGCCCTACAGCTGCCTGCCCGCTTGCTCTTTTCTTTGGGGTTCGCGGTTCCTCCTTCCAACCCTAGCCGGTGTCTCTTCGCCTGATTCTGCTGGGTAGACCAGGCCCCAAGATTTCCTCACTCCCTCGCACGGGACATCCCCTACGGCGGAACCCAAGGCCAAACCAGGACTTTCTGCTGTTTTCCGCTTCCGCCTCTGCTGTCTGAGGCAGGCGATTCGTCGTCAGCGCCAAACGAGACCCGCCCCATCCGGCTGGCTTTACACTCTCTGATTGGTCATTTGCGGGGGCGGGGCTGTAGGATTGCGTACCAAGGTTTGAAGGAGGAGGTGGATGCAAGGTGGTGTAGTTGCTGCCAGGTGGTCCAGTGGCCCATGAGGATGATTCTGCAAGCTGCAGGAATTATTTGAAGACGCTTGAGGAATACTGGCTACATTCTTCTGCTGACCCTATTCCAGCTCAAACAAAGCTTGGGTAAGGGGCAGCTACTTTAGAGTCGAACTGGAAGAGAGAAGGCCTCTCCAGGAGTAGGTAGGGAAGCCAGTTGGAATAAGACAGAGAATGGGAAACGTCCGCCCAGTTTTCTGTCAGTTGCTAAAATCTAGGGGGTAGGCGGCTTAGTTATTTCTGGATCCTACAGAAGGATCATTCTAAAGGTTTAATTTTAGAAACAAGCACAAATACAGAATCTGCTTTCTACATTTGGAAATTGTATTAAATACACTCATTTAAGTTTCAAAAGGTTGACATTCCAGCTGACAAAGGAATATAAGGAATTTTATATACTTAAAGCTTTTAGCTAAAGCTATAGAGCAAACAAAATGGCATTTGGGATCCTACAGTCTCTACTCCTCAATGAGATATACCAATGTGTTTGATATTATAATTGTCATTTTCGGAGGTACAGGCACTATATTATATGAGTTGTTTTGCACAAAAAAACCTGAGAGATAGGCAGTTTTCTATTTCATGGGTGAGAAGGTTTCAAGTAGTTAAACTTCACTGAGCTAGTAAGTGGTAGTGCTGGGATGCTAACCTTGGTTTCTCTGACTCCAAAGGGCATTATATTTAAACATTTGACTTGTCAGTACCTGCCATCCTGGGAATTTCTGCCTAATGCCCATATGAACAAGAAGGCCTGTAATATTGAGTACACCTAGCCCAGAATTCTCACAGAGACTTCGAGGGACTATTATAAGTATCTTTTCCAGTGTCATCTGTCCTATCCAAAGACTGGAGCTTGACTTCTGCAGCTGTCTTCCCAATCTTTAACATGTCCATTTTACATCCTGACCTCTTTTTAATACAAACTGCTTTCTGAAAGGGGAAATAGGCCTTTGTTTGTTCTTCCTAAGCTAACTTACAAAATTGAAATAGTTGTTTTTTAAAAAATTTCCTGATCATTAAGTTAACGATCAGAATCTGTTGTTAAAGTTCAGAAAATAGAAGAATAATGAAGAGAAAGTTAACTGTACTGTACAACCAAGTATAACTACTCTTTACTTCTTTTGGTACACAGTATAGGCTTCCTTGGATAGGATGTAGGCATAGATTGTGCTTTCAGTCACAGTATTTTTGCCACCTATAATAATCTTCTCCATTCTTTCTGATGGACAACACTTTTCCACCTAATTTGTTAAAACTTCCTTTATTTTCCCTCCATATATTCTTACAGCACTTATGTTGTGTTATATTTGTCTACTTGTTTGTCTTTTTTACACTGTGAGTTCCTAGGAGCAAGCTAAAATTCTAGAATCATTATAAAAAAGCAAAGGAGAGAAGAGACTAGACTGTCAAATGCACAAATGATTTCACACTCCAGTTTGTGAACTGGGGTTCATCTATGGTGACCTTTCTTCAGATCAGCAGAGAAATGAAAAAAAAAAAAAAAAATACACGTTGAACATGCCAAATCTGAAAATCTGAAATCTGAAATATTCCAAAATCTGAAACTTTTTGAACACTGATATTATGCTCAAAGGAAATGCTCATTGGAGCATTTTGAGTTTGGGATGTTCAACCAGTAAGTATATTCCAAAATCTGAAAAAATCTGAAACACTTCTGGTTCCAAGCATTTCAAATAAGGGATACTGAATCTGTACGTATGTGTTTGTGCGTGTGTATGTGCGTGTGTATGTATTTATACATATATAAAATAAGTTTTTAATTTAGTTTATTCACTCTTAAGGATTGTATTTTATTTTGAAATTGTCTATTCTATTTATTAATATGATGATAGTAGTTCTTCAAATATTCTTACTTTGGAGGACAAAAAGTTGGCAACCTTATTTGCCCACCATTTGGTTTTTTTATTTCCGCAATTTTTCTTGACCCATGACATCCTAAAGTGTAGTTACTGACAGGGAATGGCCACTGGTGTCAGCAACCATAATGCTGGTGTGATCCTAATCTACTTGGTTTGCTTGCTATAGGTATTCTCTGTATTCTTTCTGGATATGACTATGCCTAAGCCTGAGGGTGAATCTGAGCTTGATGGTGTTTAGAAAATAAGTGGTTGTAACAGGCAAATGGTACTGGGGTCAAAAGCAAGCTGTTAGTCAGCCTTGATGCAAATATATGGATAAAGTGAAATTTCTGTTTGTTACTGCATCACATGAAAATAGGTGGAATTTTGCTATCCTTAGAGGATAAGTTTGGATTGGTCTCACTTAAAATAATAGGTTAATAACCAGGAGTGGTGGTGTGTGCCTGTAGTCTCAGCTACTTGGGAGGCTGAGGCAGGAGGACTGCTGGAGCCCACGGGTTTGAGGTTGCAGTGAGCTATGATGACACCACTATATTCTAGCCCAGGTGACAGAACAAGACCCTGTCTTGAAACATAAAATAAAATAGAAAAATAATGGGTTAAATTCACTTTGAGGGATGTTGGAAGGTGTTAACCCTTTGGCATGTGTCTCCATTTCTCTCTCTCTATATATATAACCATGGTGGTTTTAAAACCTGGCTGCACCTTCTTCAATATTTTTCCCATAAAAAGATAGAGTCTCGTGTTCCCTCTCCTGAGATCTGTGTGGGCTTGTGACTGATTTGACCAATAGAATATGGTGAAAGTGACCATAGTCACTGTATGTGACTTCTGAGGCTGGGTCATAAAAGGCCATGCAGCTCCACCTTGTCTGCTACAACGCTAACTTAGAACTCTCAGCCGTCATGTAAGAAGTCCCACTACCTGAGGCTGGCATTCTCTGAGAAAGCCCAAGACCCGTAAAGAGGCCCCTTGAAGGTACTTGCATTGACAGTCACAGCTGGGCCCATGCCTTGAGTCAGCCTAGCCTAGCCCAGCCCAGCCCAGCCCAGGTGCCAGTCATGTGAGTGGATGAGCAGATTCCAACCCTCAGCCATGCCCGTCACTCCTTAGCTGTTCCAGTCTTCCCAGCTGAGGCCCTAAGCACATGGACTGGAGATAAGCCATCCCTTCTCTGCCTTGTCCTAAGTCCTGACCTGAAGAATCCAGAAGCATAATAAAAATAATCATTGTTTTATTTAACTGAGTTTAGAGTTGTTTGTTATGCATCTCTTCCAGTGAATAGATCACTGAAGCAATGATTTTTGTCTTTGTATTTATGTACCCTGTACCTAATCTGAAAGAAGTTTCTCACTTACAGTAAGTTTTTACCTATAGTAGACTTTTGGCCTAGATAAAGTCCCTCAGATTTTTCTTTTTTTAGGAATATGTTGGCTCCAAAGTCTGAGATTGTTCTAACCAATCAGTGAGTTAAGTGAGTTTTAGATTTAAATGTTGCAAGAATACAGGGGAGAGATGTGAGCAGGACTTTACAGTATGCTTACTTTTTAATGTTTCCTTTTCTCCCCCACCCCCAAATAGGAGGAAAAATGGTCCACTGTGAACCAAATAAGTGGGGAAGAAGATGAAAGTGGTACAAGTAGTAAAGTCAAACTTTCAAATTTGAACCTTGAAGCTGAGTATTTTTGCCCACATCCTAGTTTCTGCTTTACCTACCACATCTTGCAGGCTACCCTTTAAGCTCCATTGAGGGCACCATGCCTTATTCATCTCTACCTACCATAGCCCTCTGTCTATAACAGACAAAACTGGAGATACTTGATAAGTATCCTCATGTCTTTACATGTCTGTATGTCTTTATATACATTCTACCTCATCTTAAGGAGACTTTGCCCAAGTATTTTTTGGTATTATAAATACTACAGTTGCATTTATACATTTTTTGCACATTTAATAAACCTTAAACGTAAAAATCTGTTGAACATGTTCCTGTTCAAATAAAAGTGAATTACAATGACTTAGAAAGTTTTTTGAGTATTTCATACCATTTTGTTTAGTGGGTCTTATGATTCCAAGCAGGGATTGGGAAACTACACCCTGCAAGCCAATTCTGGTCTGCAGTCTGTTTCTGTGTGGCCCATGAGCTAAGAATGGTTTCTGCATTGCTTTTTTTTTATTGTGGTAAAATATACATGACACAAAATTTACCATTTTAATCATTTTAAGTGTATAATTTAGTGGCAATAAGGATGTTCACATTGTAGTGCAACTGTCCCCACCATCCATCTCCAGAATTTTTTATTACCCCAAACAGAAATTCCATACTCATTACATAATAAGTCCCCATTTTCCCCTGGCCCCAGCCCTTGGTAACCATTATTCTACTTTTTGTCTCTATGAATTTGGCTATTCTGGGTAACTTATATAAGTGGAACCACACAGTATTTGTCCTTTTGTATCTGGCTTATTTCACTTAGCTTCATGTTTTGAAATTTCAGCCATGTTGTAGCACATATCAGAATTTCATTCCTTTGTAAGGTTGAATAATATTCTATTGTATGTGTACACTACATCTTGTTTATCTATTCATCTGTTGATGGAAACTGTGTTGTTTCTACCCTTTGCCTAATGTGAATAATGTGGCTGTGTACATGGGTGTGCAAACGTGTGTTCAAGTTCCTACTTTCAATTTGGTTTTTGCATTTTTAAAGGGTTGTAGAAAAAAAGAATATTTCAAAATACTTATTCTTTGAACTTTTGCAGAAAAAGGTTCCCAACCCCTAATTTAGAGTAAATTTTAAAACTTTTACAATGGGCTGTCATGAAGTTGCTGAGTGCGGCTTTCCATAAAGTTCATTTGTTTCTTCGTTAGGAAAATGATATTTAAATTTTAGTAGAATTTCTCACACTAAGTATTTGAGGAACTCTAGTTGTTTGGTCCCTAAACCAACATTGAAAAATCACTGTTTTGTTTTTGTTACTAAGACTGTTCACTGATTTAAAAGCAAGATTCACTGATTTAAAAGCGAGCCTGCAGTCACTTCACAGTAAGAGGGCACAAGGGTTCTTCAGAGCCAGGATCGAGTTTAAAGCAAAGGCCCTCGCATGTATAATTAGGTATGTGGAAGCTGGAGGCACTGTCCTTTCCGCTTTTGATCTGCTTTTCTAATTCTACTCTGAGCAGGCTATGTCCTTTGAATCCTAGCAAGTCCCTAAGGCAGAAATTTCCAAACTGTCTTTTTTCACAGTGCCCTTAGAATCTCACTAATTTTTTCACGGTGTCCCTTAGCCAAAGAAATATCCAATAGTTTTACTAAGTAATTTAAGGTCCGAATAACCCAATTATAGACATTCATGTAATGTCTGACAGATGTGTTTCTCTCAAAAATTAAAATACCCCAAGGTTCATCTGTGAGTCCACTTCAGTGGCCTATGACTCCTCAGCATGCGATTTGGGAACTACAGTCTTCTACCTGTGTTTCTGACTGGACTTGCCTTTGTCCTTGGCCTTAGCTTCATCCCAGATGCTATTCCCCACATTTCCAGGGATTGTCTAACAATAATTTCTGATGGCTTTCTTTGCTTTACAGATTTAATTTTTACATTGCTGATTCAGGTTTATTTCCTCAGTATATTAATTTTTATTTTGGATTTTCTTTATATGGTTTCTTTGTTCAAATTACTGAAATAAATATTTAAATGAATAGAACATTTGCTCTCATCTTGAAAGATGTATTACTAGAATTACTGGATTAATGACTTTAGGGTTCTATAGTTTCCTCACTAGAAAGGGGATAAAGTATCTTAGGCACCCAGTAGTCCTTAGACGTATATGTTGTCCTTTGTCACTAAAGATACTGTGAATGGTACAAACAACTTACATAGTAAATAATAAATTACCTTTCCTATAAATTATTACTCACTAGATAAGCTTTCTAGTAGCTCCGTCTGGTGGGGAAGTTTCTTCTCTTTTTCTTCTTTCTTATCTCCACTGATATTTTATTTTCAGACTAATTTAAGTGATACTTCTAGAATTTCAAGTGGCAGGCTTAAAAGGAATGAAAAAAACTTTTAGTAACCTTAAATAACAGAATCAAAACTGGATACTGCAGTAGATTTGGGAGAAAGGTATTTCTAGTTAGGAAGAAGATTCTGTGTATTATTAAAAATGTGAGAAAGGAAAAATATTTTTATACTGAGACAAATTCTTTTAGGATTGAAATAAAAAGTAATATGCCATTTATTTGTACATGAGATGCTAGACTGGTGATTGCCGTAGAAAAAAGGCTTTGACTTACACGAGGTAAAGAGAATTCATGGGAGGATTTTGTCTTAGTGAGGAATAGTCTTCTTCTTTGAATGTAAGGAATGTTTTACCTTTATTTTTCTCGTGTATTTCAGGCTGTTGATTGCCTTTGTGTAAACTCATGAGCACATGTCCTATATGGGTTTATATAGGTAGGATATGTGTGTGTGAATTCTTCACTTATGGGGTTCTTCAGGCTTGGGCCAGTGACAATGGTGCTGCTCTTTGTGTAGCACTTTACTATGCAGAGGGAAAACTAGACATTTTTGCTTCTATAGTAGTAATATAATTTCTATGATTTGTGTTTTCTAGTTTTCTCCTTTGGCTAAAGAGAGGATCACAGGAGAGATGTGTCTTTGTTTTCTCCCTTCCTGCTTGACTCTCTCCCTAGAACCATCTCTAAGTCAGGATATAAGAATCAGCCTGTTGTCCTGGAGCTAAGCTTTTTCAACTCCCCCTTTTCTCAGGAATTCTGGCTTTGTGACCAGTGTCTCCACAGAGGAAGACTTAAGGGGAAAAAGTACCTTGCCAGAGGTACTAGTTTTCTATTACTGCTGTAAAAAATGACCACAAACTTAGTGCTTAAGTAATACATATTTACTGTCTTACAGTTCTGGAGGACAGAAGTCTAACATGGGTCCCAAAGGACTAAAACCAAGGGATCAGCAGGACTGCATTCCTTTCTGGTGGCTCTCTAGGGAAGAATCCATTTCCTTCCTCCTTCAAGTCAATGGCAGAATTCAATTCTTTGCAGTTGTAGAACTGAAGTCTCAGTTTCTTTGCTGGTTGTCAGCTGAGGGCCATCCACAGCTTCTAGACATTGTCACATTTTTTGGTTCATGGTCCCCTTTCTTCATCTTCAAAGCCAGCAACAGCAAGTCAAATCTCTTTCACATAGCATCCCTTCTTCTTCCTGCATCTTATACTTTTAAGGACCCATGTGATTAGATTGGGCCCCCACAGGTAATCCAAGCTAATCTCATCTCAAGGTCTTCAACCTTAGTCACATCTGCAAAATCCCTTTTGCTGTGTAAGGTAACATATGTCCAGGTCCTGGGATTAGGACATGGACATGTTTGGGGTTGGGTGGAGGTCATTATTCTGTCTACCACACCTGGTGATGTTAAAAAAAAAAATGACCTGACACTAAAAGTCCTCAATTTTCAATCATTCTACAGCTGTCAATTTTGTACATTGTATGTTAATATCCAGAGCTTCCTTTCGTATGTTGAATTTAGACTTTCCTACATCCTCTGATAAGGTCTTGAAGTCAATTCTGTTACAATATTTAGTTATCCCTTTAGGATAAAGGAAGGAAATAGTTAAAGGGGAATATGGAGATGAAAGTTTTACTTTTCCTTCCAACGTGGAAGAAAACAACAACAGCAACAACAACAATCTGTGAGCATGTTTATTTGTTGATGGGAAGGAGCCACTAGAGAAGTATAAAGCTGAATGTGACAGGTTGAAAGTTATCCCCCAAATCTGTTCTTCCCTTCTGTCATAGCAAAAGAGTTTTAGCTAGGCATATGGCCATCCAGTTAGAAACTACATTTCTCAAACCCCCTTGCAGCACTGGTCTGACCAGTGATCAGGTTCCTTTAGTTATGCACTGTCTTGATAAGCTGGAAGGCAGAACAAGGTGTCCAGCAGAGTTGTAGTCTTCTAGTAGCATTTCAGGGTTCATTGTTCAGAAACTGGTGGCAGTGGCAGCTTTTTTATTTGACTCTCTAAACCCTGTTATTAGCAACTAGCCCTGCTGTCACCTAACCATACCCTCGAGGAAGGTCTGGAGGGCACTTCACCAAGCACCGGGAGAGGAGCATCCCTTGGTGGCTGTCCTCTGACATATGGAGAAGACAGTGGAAATGCTGCAAAAATTACATTTCCTGATTATAGTGGAAAAATGGCATTCCATAGAGGTAGAGGGTAGGTGGTAGAGTTTAACTGACTAAGACGATTTTAGGTTCAGTTAGTACAATGCATCACAGAGAAAGAATGGTAATAGGAGTGTTTTGAAATAAACAGGCAGCCTACTGAGGTTCCGTTTTGCATAGTAGAAGGAATACTTCTAGATCTATTGGGCAGAAACTAACTGGACACCGCTGTTATAATTCATGGCTTCCTCCCAGCTTCCCAGAACTAAGCCAGTGTGTAGACTTGAAGCTCCTCGATAGAGGTGGAGACCAGGTACCTCTGAAGCACTCTATAGAGCAGCCATAGGTATATACAATAGATTTCCTCCCATGCCTTCCACAGAGTGCCCTGGAGCTATTCACCTAGGGGAGTGTGCACTGAGAGATGGGAAATACCAAACCTTCTGGGAACTATTACATACGACTTGGATTTTACACTCACCCCAGAGACCAAAAACACTACAATAGTCCACCAGAGTAGGGGCTTATGGGTTCTTGGCCCAAATTCATCTAATAGTGGATCTAGTGGGACTGCAGGCCCATCCTGTGTTTATTATCCCAGCCCCAGAATATATGGTGGGAATACACACACACACACGCATGCATGCGTACATATGCACCTATACATATTCTTGTAGAATACCATTCTGCTTTCCTGTCCTGTAGGAAGGCTACTGTGAAAATAGGGACCATCTCCGGCCTTTGGAGCTCTTCCCACACAATAAACCAAGCTAGTAAATGGTAAGTAATACTACTGGGGGAATTGTAGAAATTACTGCTGCCATAAAAACCTTGAGAGAAGCAGGGGGTAGTAATTCCTACTGTATCTGCATAAAACTTTTCTGTTTGACCAGAACAAAAGCCTGACGGGCCTTGAAAATGACAGTAGATTACTGCAAACCTAATCAGGTGGTGATGTTAGTTGCAGCTATAGTTTTAGATATAGTATATTTACTGAAACAAATTATCACCCCAGGCACCTGAAATGCAACTTTTGACCTGGCAAATGCATTCTCTCCCATCCCAATCAGTAGGCAAAATCAGAAGCAGTTTGTGTTTGTATAACAGAGACAAGGGTATATCTTTATTGTATTCTATAGCTGTGGTCCCCACCCCCTAGGCAGCAGTCCTTGGCCTGTTAGGAACTGGTCTGGTGCCCCCCCTTCCCCATCCACCCCCCTCCCTGCCCCCAGTCTCTGGAAAAATTGTCTTCCCTGAAATGGGTCCCTGGTGCCAAAAAGGTTGGGGACCCCTTTACATTGATTATTACACTGTTAATTGGACCTGGTGAACAGAAAGTAGAAAATATACGTACCAAGAGTGGGAGGTAAACCCTGTGAGAAAGTTCAGGGCCCTGCCACCGCTTTGGTGAAGTTTCAAAAGGTCCAGTGATTTGAGATAGATGAGGGGCAGTTACCTTGCACCATTCACCATAAAGAGGCACAGTGTTTGAAAAGCCTCTTTAGATTTTGGTGACAACATATATCACCTTTGGGCATGCTGCAATAACCCATTTATGAGATAATCTATAAGTTTCCAGTGTTACATGAGTCCTGGAACGAGAATAAGGTCTGCAGCAGGTCCAGGCTGGGATGCAGGCTGACATGCCACTCGAGTCTTATGACCTAGCAGGTTCAGTGGCATTGGAGGTGTGCACGACAGCAGGGTGCTGTTTGGAGACTCTGGCAAGCTTAGTCACTAGACAACCTGACCATCCATCACAAACTAGCTATTATCTGATCACTGAACCATAAAACTGGGCATGCCCAGTAGCATTCCATTATAAATGGAAATGGCCACTACAAGACTTGGCCCTGACAGGTTCAAAAGGTGCCTGAAGCAAATGGCTCAGACTCATGTCTTATTATAAGTTGGTATCAAGTCAGATATACTCTCACCTGAAACCTAAAGTATTAGTATAGTTACATATAAGATGTTGGAAGTTGGAAGGGAGAAAAGAAACAACTAAATAACATAAAATATAGCTACTAGAATCCTCCAAGTTGAAAATTGTATGTATAGTATGAATAGTCACTCTTCATCACTTTTGGCAGTCCCAGATTACATGAGTATGGTGCTCAGTTATATCTACCTCTGTCCTTCCATGACACTGAAAGATTACACTTTGTTGTCCCTCTTGAAGGAGGGACCATGTGGCCAGTAGGTTATGAAGGGGAGTCATGTGCATCCTTTCCAGGTTGAAATATTTAATTGCTGGCCTAAGACCGCCTTGCACTCTTTTGCCTTTCTTCAGCAAACCTTGCCAACTGAAGAAGCTGGGTTGATTCTAGAAGACTGAAATGTGGACTGTATGGGTCAACATGAAATGAAGTGAAAGCATTTAAATATTTTTTCCTTTCATTTTTAGTTGACACAATAATTATACTCATTTGTGTGATATTTCGATATGTGTATACAATATGTAATGATTAAATCGGGTAATTAGTATATCCATCACCTGAAACATTTATCATTTCTCTGTGCTGAGAGTATTCAAATCCTCCAGGTTTTTGAAAATAATATAATAAATTATAGTTAACCATATTCACCCTACAGTGCTACAGAACACAAGAACTCATTCCTCCTATCCAGCTGTAATTTTGTATCTGTTATCCAGCCTCTCCCCCTCTTCACCTTCCCCAACCCTTCCCAGCCTCTAATATCCACAATTCAACTCTCTAGTTCCATGAACTCAATTTTTTTTTTTTAGCTCCCACATATGAATGAGAACATAAGGTGCTAAAATTTCCTTGGCATAATGTAGAGGGAGAAATTTAAAGACTTTGGAAATAGAGATGCTAGAGTGGATTTTTCACGTGTAGCCCACCCAATCACCTACCCTCTAACTTTATCTACCCAAGAAAGGGCCTGGAGAAAACACATTAGTAGAGAAGTGTCACCATCTTTGGAAAGTGCTTTAGTGGTTATTGTTTGTAATTGTAGTTGTTACTGGGGAACAGTGCAGTTAATATAGGTTCCCTAATTTCAGTGGGGGCGGGAGGATCCAGATGTGGTAGAGCCAAGTAGGAGCACTTAGTGGCTAGAGGAAAAGTGATTGCAGTTACTATAAAAGGCAGCAGACCTGATACAGAATGGCATGACTTTGGGATGGTACCCAACTGAGCAGGGAGTCCTTAGGCTGTTATCATAAGAACTGCGAAGGGTCGGAGATTTTTACCTTGTTTGCAAGCCAACAGGTTAGCCACAGTTCATAGATGCTGGCAGAAGATATGAGACACCTGGGTCAGAGACAAAGGAGTCTATTACTCACAGTACAGGAGGTGATATGAACTTCACGTATACATCCTTATACATCGGTTCCCCTTGCTCCCAAGTCTTGGGGTGATATGGAGAGGCTCAGGTATATGCTGTGCCTGCAGTGGGTCTGCATCACAACTGAGGAACCCCAAGCCTAGAAAACCTCAATCTTTTACAATGAACTGCAAGCAAACCTGCCCAACCCTTGCCCTGGAGGGAGACATTGTCATTATCTTGATCAAGAAACAAATGTGCTCTCTGTTTGAGTGGGAGACACTATCTATCTTCCAAGGTGGTTTGCTATATAAAATATCCTTGAAAAGACAATCCAGAAGGAAAGCTGAGAGAAAGCATGCAGAAATGTTATGGGGAATTGTCTCCCAATAACGATTAAAATAGATAACCAGACCTACTTGATATGCATCACCAAAATAATTACACATGTGGTGGGTAGAGGGCTGACTTGAGTCAGCATGATAGAGTCACTTGCTTCCCTCCCTGAGACTGCTCCTAAACCCAGAACTATTTTAATAAAATTGAGGCTATAAACTTTCGAAGAAGGACTCAGAGATAATATTAAAGGTGCAGTCTGTGAATCTTGCCTGATGTTTACCAAGGAAACCATGCACAGCGGGGTAAAGGGAGATAAGCCACACCTTTTGTTATTATTAAACAATTGTTTTCAATAAATACTCATTGCCAAATAATTCTAACAAATGATTACTGATCACATGCTTTGGTCAAGAATCCAGCTAAAAATATGGTAAATTGAGCTATTTGAGACAAATTTAATAGAGGGACTATTTGCAATGGTGTAGGCAAGGAGTGTGGAAGCCATTTGGCATAGCACAGTAACCAGTCGAAGAGGAAGTAGTTACTAAAACCAGGAGGTGGACTGACCGGCTGTGGCAATGGGCCATCTAAAAAGCTGTGACCTTCTGTGCAGGGATGAGCCCACGGGGGGAGTCGAAACAACGCTGAACCTCACTCTCCTCCCGTCTTCTGATCTGCCATTCATGTCCCCCGTTGGCCAAACCTGGTGGAAGCCAACGCTCCCCTCCCCAGGACCTCTTGCTGAGTCAGGACAGATCGGCCTCCCCTCCCCAGGCACAGAGCAAGGCAGGCAAGGGGAGAGGATGGATTTGGTGTGACAAATGAAAGAAATCCAACCCAACGTAGTGAAACAGAAAGTATTAAAAATAATACTTTAACTTAAAATATTCTGACTCCCCGATGCCTCCATTACTGCCTTTTTTTTTTTTTTTTTTTTTTTTAATGAGAGGGAATGAGCTGGAAATTAGATGTTTGGGACATAAATCTGCCTGCATTTATATGATACAGTGTTGTTTATTTTTATTCTGTACCTATATAAATATTAATGATTTACATTTTACTTGCTAGTGTCCTTCTGAAATTGGCTGATACCACACCCTCATCACCCCTATTTTATCCACAGAGAATATGATCCATTATGATTTTTGAATATGCCCTCATTTTTATGTGACCACTGACCTGGCCTGCTGCAGATTTGACCCAATTATTTCAGCCATCTTCACGTTTGATTCTCATCACTATGGGTCGAGTGAGTTGCGTGGCCATCGACACTGATTACGAAGGGGCTTGCAGTGATAGGATGGGCCATGCCACAGCCTGGTCTCCCTGCACAGAAACATTCTTCTCAAGAATCAGTTAAAAAAAAAAAATCAGCAGAAAAGAAGATGCTGATCTGTTGAAATTCTTTTTCATTTGAATTTTCAGCTACACTGTCACCAGTATTTTTTTTTTAATGTAATATAATAGGATAGGTATCCTGAAATAGGTGCCCTGTATCTTTGGAAGGAGCAAATGGGTGACAATATCCAGCTCTGAAGTTTATAGCAACACCAAGCTGACCACCCTGGTCATCCTAAGGGAGCCCCAAACTGTGCCACATGTATTTTCTGAAAGAGGTGAGGGAAGGCAGAGTGAGAATAAAGTTTGAAACTGAAGACTAGTACACTTTTATGCAAAATATAATACCAAAATGAAGCTTGGTGGTCCATTTTTCTTTCCAGTTATAGTTAATCCCTAATATTTCTAATAATGAGCTATTATTGTATTATATATTGCTGTATATCCCATTGGCCATACCATTGTTGTCTTTACTCATGGCCTTAAAGAATTTCAACTTTAAGGCCGGGCGCGGTGGCTCACGCCTGTAATCCTAGCACTCTGGGAGGCCGAGGTGGGCGGATCGTTTGAGCTCAGGAGTTCGAGACCAGCCTGAGCAAGAGCGAGACCCCACCTCTACTAAAAATAGAAAGAAATTATATGGACAGCTAAAAATATATATAGAAAAAATTAGCCGGGCATGGTGGCGCATGCCTGTAGTCCCAGCTACTCGGGAGGCTGAGACAGGAGGATCGCTTGAGCTCAGGAGTTTGAGGTTGCTGTGAGCTAGGCTGACGCCACGGCACTCACTCTAGCCTGGGCAACAGAGTGAGACTCTGTCTCAAAAAAAAAAAAAAAAAAAAAGAATTTCAACTTTAAGAAGGGACCATAGTTTCTTAATCAGATTATTTTAGATTTGGGAGATTGTGTGTGTGCGCATGTACACGTGTGTATACAGTTACAAATTCTTAATATCTAGCAGGATTTTATTTTTGTTCATTTTCTCCCAAAGATAGTTTATAATATTTTCTTGTTGTGGAAGCCTGTTGAAATGAACTCATATTTCTATTTATAATTATATTACTTGTTTCTTATAAATATTCTCTTTTATGTATTACATGTATAATATAAATGATCATATTTATTGTGGGGGCCACATAGTCCAGTTGACTACTGATTTAAATAAAAAGATTTCTTTAGTCTTAACTGGCAGCTCTTTCTTCAAGAAGAGGTTGAAACCTTAACAAATGGAAGATTAAAGAGAGCTGCGGCTTTAATCAGTTGTTTCTTTTGCTTTTGCTTAACAGGAACCCACTACTCATACTTTCCAAACCTTTCCACTATAAAAAAGTTTTAATTTACACATACATCTGCTAAAATTGTTGCCATTTTTGTCCTGGTGCTTTGAATATTCCCCAATATGCTGCCACTGGTTTTATGTACCAAGTTCAAGATGCTGTAGGCATGCAGGTGCCCTGCATGTCTTCCATGCATCCAAAATATATTTGCTGAGTACTTACTGTTGGTCGGCAGAGTCCTACACACTTGAGTTACTGTAGGGAGGTGGACATCTGTATCCTGGCCTCTGCGCTTTTGCCTGTGCCAGCCCCTTGTTTACAATTTCCAATCCCCTCAACCCCACCAATTCAAATCCTAGCTGTGAATCTATCTTCCCATCTCATCTTACTCTGAGCTCTTGACATTTCTGAGAAGACAAGCTATCAATATTTCCTCCCTTGGTGAGCACAGTGGCCTTCCCTCAGCGGTAGTGACAAGGTGGCTGAGCAAGGAGGGAGTTTCAGACCCTCTTGCGGAACTCAGTGCTGATATGCCAATTGACATCTGGCTTTTTTCTTTAACCAGCTAGACTGAATCTCCCAAATCAGCTGTGTGATCCCTGCCTCTCTCAATGCTTCCAAAAAATATGCAAGGTGGCAGGAGATTCATGTCCTTCTCCTGGAGCACAACCACGGTGTGTCCGGCTGCATCTTTTCCAAGCATTGGATAGTGAGAACCCAGGTACTGTGTGTACCATGTTCCCCTTGCACTGTTTGGGCATTTTTTTTTTTTTTTTTACAAAGACTTATTTAAATGTTTTATGAGTCTTTATAGACAATGACCAGACTGTCCTTTACTTCCTTTAGGGATCTAGTGCAGTGCTCAGCAGTGCTCACCACTCAAAAAGAGACTGGTGGATGTTTGACAATTTTTTCTGGATGATTAAAAAAAGAGAAAAAAGAAAAAGGAAAAAAAAAACTGGTGTATGCAAGAGTAAAGAGTACACTACACATTTGAATCAGGCTATTCTGGTAGTGGAATAATGTCTCCCCTGATTCTCTCATACCTCTTGTTCAGGCTGCACACGGTTGCCCCTTTGCTCTTACATGCATTAAGTGTGATGCCCAGCTCAGTAAATGTTGAATGAATGCACAAATGCATGAATGAAGGAAGGAATAAATATTAGATAAAAATCTATTTTCAACTCCTACTTCCTCCATCATAACTTTTCTGACTGTGCCGGTCCTCAGTGATTACTCCCTATTCTGTATCATTTATGTAGTGGTTAGAATAGGCTACCGTAAACGGTTATAGTGTATGTCTGTAGTCTTTCTACTCAACCAGATTTTAAAAAACTGGGACTGTGTCTTATACCCTCATTTCTATCCACTATGCCTGGCACAGTGCCTCATAATAGCATGCTTAATATGTATTAGTTGTTGTTGATAATAAAATTTTGGGAGGAAAATAAACCAGGAACTTCCAAGCTATTGTTCCATTTTGCTTTGACCTTTCTTTCTGGCAGAGATGTGTTGACTGGAGAGAGACTCTCTGAGCTCTGTCTCTTAATGCCCAATCCAAGAAATTCTGAGAAGGGACTCACTGGCCAGAGGGCTGGGTCACATGGTAACATGGCTGTTCCTGCTGTACCATGTGGATGGGGAAGGGAGGTGCAGATTTCAGAAGAAAGTAGAGAGACTTGAGCAAAGCAGCTCATAGACATTCACTGCACGGCCAAGGCCTGCTTATCAGTACTTGTGCTAAGAGTTTTGCCTGTATTATCTCCTTGAATGCTTATCTCAAACCTTTGAGGGTTTTACCATTATCATTCTCATTTTATAGATAAGGAACAGAAAGTTCCAGAGCTAGCGAGTTCCAAGGTGTTCCAGTAGCTTTGTTTATCACTATGCAGTGGGCTTTCCTCCAACATTGCATTTCAACAAAACTTACCGTGCTATACTGTACTAGGTCCTTTCTCATTTCACAGGTGGCAGAGACACAAAACAACTACCAATCTACACATCTGGGAATAACTCCGACTCCTGGTGCAGTGCTCTTTTCCCTATCCCACACTGCCTCCGCACCCTTGATCATCCACTGCAGGAAATAGAATTTAAAAACTGCTTTTAATTTATTTTTTGTGGTAAGAAAAAATATGTATTTACTCTCAAGTACATTCAGTTTAGTATAATCAAAGCTAAAACCTATATTTGATAAATCATGTAAATTGCTATTAACAGTACTTCGGATTCAATCAGTTTACCCATTTGCAATTTAAGGACTGGTGGAAAGGTTTAGCCAAGGTACACTGCAGGGATACTCCCAGGGACTGGTACAGGACAGCAGCGTGATTGGTAGCCAGAGGCAGTGCTGGGTAAGGGTTGCATCAGGCCTATCACTATCCCTCTCCGTGCCTTCAGCATCTGGCACATTCCGTGAACCTCTCATCTGCAAATGAGGATTTAAGGCAATAAACATTTTGTTTTAGTTTGAGTTCCCTAGGAAGCAGATCTTGAAACAAGAATGTAAATGAAGATTTATTTGGGAGGTGACTCCAGGAATCGTAGAAAGGGGAGTAGGGAGATGAGCGAGGGAAGGAAAGGAAACCAATACAGTGCTAGGATTGACTGTCATCCGGGACAAATAAAATCAAAAGAGATAGTAGAATTAAAAAAAAAAAAAAAAAGGAAACCAAATATAGATGCCTTAATGGGCAGGTCACCACTGGGGGTGACCACTGGGGCTCCAACCTACTGGGAACCTCTGGGAAACTTTGTAGAACATGCTCAAACTTGTCACCCCAGAAAGAGAGGAAGTTGGTGCCTTTATCCGTCTTGGATTGTGGGCTGCTCGCAGAGGTGTTGTGTCCCCTACACTTCTGGCCTGTTCCTCTCCATTCTCAGGCAGAGAAATTCAGGAAAGAGTTGCCAGACTTAGCCAACAAAAATACAAGATGCCCAGTTAAATATGAAATCCAGATAAACAACAAGTTATTTTTTAATGTGTGTGCCCTATGTTGCATGGGTCATATATTAAAAAATTATTGCATGGGTTATACTTATACTAAAGAATTATCTGTTTATCTGAAATGCAAATTTAACTGGGTATTCTGTATTTTATCTGGCAACCGTAATTTGGGGCTTGCTTAGGGGATAGGAGTGGAGCAGAGTTCATTTACTAAGCGCCTACCATGTGTCTGGAGTGGGGTTGATCATGGGAATGCAGAATTAATGAATACATCTCCAGATACTGCTTTGCCTCTTAAAGTTGTAATTAGATTGGAATGAAAGATGTGTGTAGCACTGCTTTGAAAGTTATGATCATACAGAGTGACTCAATGAACATTGGAGACTCAGAAGGGGTAGGGTGCGGGATGAAAGGTTACCTTTGGATACAATGTACGCTATTCAGGTGACCAGTATATTAAAAGCCTAGACTTCTCCACTATGCAATTCATCCATGTAACAAAAAAAACCACATTGCACTCCTTAAATCTATTTAAATAAAAGATGAAAAAAATTATAAATGCAATACAAACAACTGATACAGAATTGTTCACTTTTAAAACCTATTGCTAAAAATCCCCAAATAGTGTCTAGATTAGTAACTGCTCAATGATTGTTTGCTAAGTCAAGCTGAATTATTATTGTAGGCAAATAATCATTTGTTGATTAATGTCACAAGATTCAGGCAAGGTTAACACCTTTCTAGGTTCCAGACCCATGCTTATTTTTGGAGGCTTGCCCTGTATCATACCATTCATATTAAAGGAAAATATATACATTATTATAAGCATTTTTGACAGAACTTAAGAATTTTTTAATAATTCAGTTTCTGAAAAGATTTATCTGTGAGTAACTAATTTAAGATTAGCATTGATTTCTTAATTCAGGAGAGGTCCCTGAACCTGGATGAAAAAAAATCCTTTGTTTTCGTTAACTTCAAACTGAAATTTGTCATTTTCTCTATATATGAATACAGGCCACACATCACATTTATATTAACAATATCTTGCTCACCAGTGGAAATCACAGATAAATTGATGTTGCATTACAGGGGTTACAGGTATCTCAAAATATGATTTATACTCATTACTATTTTGAAAATATAATAACTATTAAATCTGCTGCTAGATTGTGTTATTTAATGCATTAATAAACCAGCACATATATGACAAATTAGTTTTTAAACATTGTTTGAAAATCTTGTTTTTAAAATAGTTGGTTTTCTTTGTAATGTATTTAAAAAGGTTATTTTAAAAAAGAGTTCCAGAAGCTTCACTAGACTTTCAAAGGAGTCTAAAGCGCAAAGGTGGTAAAGATCCCCTGTTAGTGCCCCAGGGATAAAACAGCCTGGGGCTGGGGCTCAGGTGACTCCATCTGGCCTAGTATTTCTTCTTTGTTCTTTTGCAGAAAATAGTGGGGACTTAGCAGTCTCAGTCAGAACAGTGCAATTGCAGGAACAAGCAAGAGAAAGTTCAAAGTATAAAACCTCACTGGAAAAATTACTGGGTGTTGGATCTAGTTCAGGTTTACTTTAATATCCTCACAGTCTGTGCGTTTGTGCATTGAGTGGACAACTATTTGCTCAGGGCCTATCAAGTGCCTGATCCTGAGCATGGGCTTTGAAACAGGCAGGGCCAGTGTTCAGTCCCTTTTGTCACTCACTAGCTGAGTGACCTTGAAGAAGTTATTTCCTATCCGTAAGCCTCAGTTTCCTAGCATGTAAAATCGAGGTATTGATCCTTAATTCAATAGGGTGGTTATGAGGATTAGACAAAAGAGTATAAAACATAATAAACACATAAAATATTACAGTTACTCGGAATCCTCATTTTGTCTATAAAGTTTTACATCAATATGCCGCTAGTTGTGAAAGAAAATATCTTTTCTTTCAGGGAAAAAATATCAATACATTGCCTTTGTAAGAATGGAAATGAATTTAATTAACAAGGTTTTTGTTAGCTAAAATTTGAAGGTGAGGGAAAAGTCTAATGACAAATGCATCTTTTTTTTTTTTTTCTTGACTGTGCTTACTGTACCTAGGGCACAAAGTAGAAAAGAATCTTCTCAGGGCTGATAAACTACTTGGTTTACTTTGCTATATCACTGATCAAAGGTCTTATTTTTCTCTTAAATGCTCTTGAAACATTGTTCAGATAATTGTAAAAGTCCTAAAGTAGGGAAATATGAATAAAAATTTATAATTGTGAAAATATGTGGATGTTAAAAATTATGTAGGGTGATGACTCATCAGTAAACTCACTATTCTTAAAAGATATGTTATATTGAAAAACTTTAAAAAGTTCTATTTATGATTATGATGCTAAGAGAGCCATCCCACTGTTCTCTTTCCTGACACTGTATTTTTTCGAAGCCTAAACACAAAGCTTTCCTTTATTTTGGTTTTGAAACTTTGTTCACACCCATAAATCATGGTAATAACATTAATTACCACAAGGTAGCGCTGTAGTTCCACAATGGACACAGGCTCCAGTCTGTGCGAGGAATTCTCCAAGGTCTTAGTTACTATATTGTTTCTGTTTTTGAAGCAAGAGGGGTGGAGACACATATCTAAAAGGAAAAAGAAAAGATTTTGCTGAAAATAAATAATTCCACATTCATTTAAAATGATTTAAAAATTGGTGTTCATCAAAAAAGATTTTATCTGAGAATGTGGCTATAGTTCCTTTTAGAAAGAATTGTATTCAACTCAGTCCTGTTATTTTCCTAATGGCAAAAAAAAAAAAAGAAAAAAGAAAACCAAAACCAAAACCAAAAAAAATTTTAAACCCTATTGAACATTTTCTTTTTCTTAGTCGTTGATGGATAATACTATTTTTAAAAACTCTAAGATAAGGTATATTTTATTTAAAAATTATAGTGGTATCTTAGATAAAAATCAGGCTTTAGAAAATATATAAACATTTCAACTTAAAAACAACTTTTTTTTTTTTTTTTTTGGTAAAACGCTTTTTTCTTTTTTTGTTCTTATTTTTCCCAAATGTCAATATTTATGAATCAGGGGTTGTGGGAAATGTTACCTAGAGCTACAAGGGCCAGAGTTTACCCTCTTATGTCCCTGGGGAGCTGAATATGAGTGCCAGAGGGCAATGTGTGGCTGGAAGGACCCAACCCCTTCTTTCTGTGCACCCCGTGGTATGCCCTTTGAAGTGAAAGAAATTTCTGTACTCAGCTCTGCTTCCTAAGACGGCAACTTACGATGAGCAATGCACACACATTTCTGTATATCCTTTTAGTATAAAAACAGATGCAGACTTTAGAGAACAACAACAGCAATAACAAAAAAGCCAAAATTAATGCAAGCAATCTGGAGATTTTGGGAACTCCTCTGATAGCATCCACAAATCTAAATTTCCAAACAAGACTATTTTTCGGTCACGTCACTTTCAAAACATCAGTCACGTTAAGTTTTAACCCCTTGTGGGATTCGGGTGGTGCTAGTTTGGGCAATGGTAAAGACAGAAGGCAATAAGAATGAAACTCTCGCAGAAATAAGGTGAGAATCACTAAACATCAGTAAGTTATGGTGTTTACATTTATTTTGACAATTAATTGCTACCTACCAAGATGATGAAAAAATTCATTATTTAATCCAAATATCTTAGTTTGTTTCCTTTCAAATTGTTGGCCATGAGGGTCTGAACAAGAAAGTAAAAGCTGAAAAGAAGAAGCTTTACTAAGTAGAATAAAGGGGAATTGGGAGAAATGCTGGCAAATTGGGGCCATTAACAAGTTTAAAAAAATCAGAAACACTTTTGTGAACAAAAGTCACCAGTAAAATATGTCTATAATGTCAAATGAAATACCCTGACATTGATTCTCAGTTTCCTGCTCTTAAAGGACTTCCTGTTTCATTCTTTTCTTAATTTAAACCTTTAACTTACTACCACCATAGATGGTTGTCTTCTAGTATCTTTTAGCCAAGGATCATGATTTTTTTTCTTTGTTCTATTCATTCTAACAGTTCTTTATTTAGCAGGATTTATTTTTAAATGTACCACCCAAACACTTCACTGGTTCAAGCACTTAACTAGTTTCCAAAGGCTCCTTATATTAATATAAATAACAAGAGAGAAATTCATAGAACATTTTATTTTGCCATATTGGGAGGTAATTGTCCTATTTCATTTTTGTAAAAGTATGACAAGAGAATTATTGAGATTAATGAAAAAGCACTTGGGGAAATGATAGCATCAGTTTTTTAAGGGAGAAAAAAGGTTCTCTGTGGGAAGATACTTTCATTTCCACATGGGTGTGGCCTTTGGCTTTTTTCTCCATCCATGATCAGCTAATTCTAAAGGCATTTTTCCCACTTGACGGTGGCATGCCGGTGTTCTGCTCTTTAAATTCTTTAGCCTTGGTTTTTCATCAAAAATAGGGATAAAAAATTTAGTTCAGAGATGTTGAGAGCATTAAAATAGTAACATGTTTGTTTAGTCATTGGGGTATAAGAGGTGCCCAATGTGTGATAATTTCCTTCCTCCTTTTTTTCATTGACAGGAACACAAAAAACCAAAACACAAATTTACCCATATTAAATATCTCTATTTACAGGACGTCGTACAAAACTTATTTAAACTAATTTGAACAGCACATAACATTCCCAAATATACCATTCTTGTAACCCAGTCATAGATATGCTTAATGAAATTAGCAGTGGAAAAAAGATTCTGAAACCAAAAGTATAAATTCTTATGGGAAGAGGTAGTAATTTAATATTTTGTTAATAGTCATATGTATATGTATGTTTAATTTATGATTTATCACAATTTACGAATATGTATTATTCATATGTGTATATTTATATCAGTTGTACATAGAATATACATTGATCTCCAGATTGTATATCCGTGTGAATGTTTTAAGTATGTTTTGGAAGAGGTCACTAAAGCATAGTTCTATGAAGGTATTTCAGGGTTTGCACTTCTATTCAGTCAAAAAATGGAATCATTAGGTAAAATTTGATGCTGTAGCAAGCCGAAAATAGCCAACTCTCCTTAGCTAGTTGCCAATGATATAGAATTTCTATCAAAAGCAAGTAAGGCAAGGATAGCCTATTTTTCTTTAAGAAAACCCCATATATTTGCTGGGTGTGGTTGATTACACCTGTAGTCCTAACAACTCTGGGAGGCTCAGGCAGGAGGATCACTTGAGCCCAGAAGTTTGAGGCTGCAGTGAGCTATGATGGTGCCACTGTACAGCCTGGGTGACAGAGACTCCATCTTTAAAAAAAAAAAAATCCTCATATTCAAGTGAATGTCATCCTTTTCAGAAGAGCTGGTTTGGAAGTCTGGACACTTCTTTCAGCTGTACTGCTATTGTTCTAAATGTTTTAGGAACTTCTTTTGGAATTAACTTTAAGAGTAATATTAAAGTAATAGTCTCATTATATTGTAGTCACCTCTTATTTAGACTAAAGCAGTTCTATCCAGCCAATTATCATCTGCCTTATTGAATGGCTTGGCTGTTTCCAAAAAAGAAACTTATCCTGATGAGAAAAAGATTTTTTTTTAAACCATCAGGGACATTCAAAGCAATTCTCTCAGTGAATGAAGGAAGGCAGTTACTAACTGGAGTTCCAAAACCATTTTGAAAATCCTTGGAATGTCACTACCTACTTTGATGAGGACATCATTTATTTATATGGATAAATTCAGGTATATTTGTTCAAACCCAGTGACATTGTCTTATAGTCATGACTTTTGAATGTAAATAATTCGTGGAGTGAAATGGGGATCCTTTTGAGCTAAAAGACCTCATAAAAAGACAAATGCTATTATTTAAAAAGGAATCATCATGAATTTTTAACCAGAGTCTGCTGTGTGTTCAATTACAGACTCCAGAAACTTCTAAAAAGGAAAGTAGAAAAACACAAAGGTCTTTGTGCCCGGATGAGGCCTGTGATGTTCCTTTTATCCTCACATGGATTTGTTTAGCGAGTTACTGCAGCGCTTGTGTATATGATTAAATCTAAGCTAGTCACCATGGAATAAAATTATGAAGACGATGTGGTCCATTTTTTGAAACAGAAGCAGGAAAACAACATGAATTTATTTGAGGATTAATTTAGACTTTGATCTCAGCAAATATGTAAATAGTAACAGGATAGAAATAAAAGCTAAAATATTTGTCATGTATTTGCTTATTAATAAAGAAGGGAAATTGGTCAAAAAGGAAGAGCTAAAAAGAAAAAGAAAAAGCCTCTGCTTAGGTACCCTGTTAGACCAAATAAAAACTGTGGGAGTGTGCAGTATATAAAATCTGTGACACAGACTGAAATCCTCAAACTGGCCTCCAAGTGCTTCGTGGTTTTAAAGCGGCTCTTTTATGGACCCTGAGCTTTTCTGGCATGACACACTCGGACCCTCCGGACTGGGGCCTGCCAAACCTTTCATTGCTCATAGAACTTCAGTAGAATTGTAGATTCAGGGGCATCCCCATGGTACATCTCCAACAAAGCTATGTATTCTTTCACATTGTCCTCATTGTAGAAACCAGTGTCCGAACAAACCTGGGACCCTTGTGAAACTCAGTAGCTGTGCTGTGCAAACCATGAGTGCATTATCTTTGACTCACATTGGACTGGAAGTTTTCTTCTTCTGGAAATGATTTTTGGAATTCATGAGATGTCCATTTTTTTTTTCCCTGTAAATCTGTCTTTCTTTTAAAATAAAGCCCATGAATAATTTACTTTGCTGCCGGAGATGTGCTTGCTTTCATTTTTATTAAGACCTGAAGTGTCGCGGATAAGCATCCGTGTGCCCCTCAGGGCTGCATGACCTTATGACCCCCTGGTCCTGCCAGGTCACTTTCAGAGAAAGGAGGCCTCCCTGATGGAGCACAGTGGGCCCCTGGAAGTGTCCTCTCATTCCCCATCCCAGCCCACTTGTGTTTGGGCTGCCTCAAACCTCCACGGGATGAGTTAACAGCACAGAACAGAATGTCTAGGGCAGATGAATAACAGGTGGGTTCCCCAAATCTTGATAAAACAGGGAAGTAGAAAGTTGATGAGGTTTTAAAGATAACCCCCAAATGTTTATATCACGGAGTATATTCTACTTCGCATTTCTCACCTTCCGTAGCTAAGGAGGCTAAAATTCATCTTCAGCTAAATGAAGGAAGCCAGACACGAAAGGTCACATTATTGTATGATTCTGTTTATATGAAATATCCAGAATAGGCAAATCTATAGAGACAGAAAGCAGATTAGTGGTTGCCAGGGGCTGAGAGAGGGGCAAGGGGAGTGGCTGCTTAATGGGATAATAAAAAGTTCTGGGACTAGATATTGGTGATGTTTGTACAACATTTTGAAGGTACTTAGCCCTACTTAAATGATTAAAATGGTGAATTTTATGCTATTTTACTACAATAAATTTTTACCATAATAAATTTTTTTTTCTTCCTTGGATAAAGCACAGGTGAAATGCAAATAGGGAAAGTAATTTTTAAATCATTTGTACTGATCAATATCTTAGTAGTAATTTTTAGGGCAATTAAGGAGTCTCTTAGCAAGGCCCTGATTATCGAGCAAACCAAAAAGTTGGCAATTAGTGAAAAATTGATGAATGGGCAGAGCTGGGGTGAACATGTGAGGAAAGGACAAGAAAGCAGGTCAAGGTAGACTGACCTGGTGTGATGGTTAACGTGTCAACATGACTGAGCCATGGGATGCCCAGATGTTTGGTTACATGTGATTCTAGGGTGTGTCTATGAGGGTATTTCTGGATCAGATTAATGCTTGAGTCGGTAGACTGCATAAAACAGATTGCCCTTCCCTATGTGAGTGGGCCTCACCAGTCCACTGAAGGCCTGAATAGAACAAAGAGACTGAGTAAGAAAGAATTCTTTCTCTCTGCTTGTCTTTGAACTAGGACATTGGTGTTCTACTTTTTGTGTCAGACTCACACTGGAACTTACTCCATTGGCTTTCTGGTTCTCAGGCCTTTTGCCTTGGACTGGAACTACAGCACTGGCTCTCAGGGTCTCCAGCTTGCTGACTGCAAATCTTGGGACTTCTTAGCCTTCATAATTATATGAGCCATTTCCTTATAATAAAGCTCTTTATATTTATGTCAGTATCTATATCTATCTCCTGTTGGTTCTGTTTCTCTGTAGAACCCAGACTAAGACAGGTTTTGGTACCAAGAAGTGGGGTGCTGCTATTAAAAATACCTAAAAATGTGGAAATGGCTTTGGAGCTGGGTAATGGGTAGAGGTGGGAAAAGTTTTGAGGTACATGCTAGAAATGAGGATGTTAGAGGAGATTCTGGTGAGGTCTCAGGGTAAGGTCTCAGATGGAAGTGAGGAACACGATATTAGAAACTGGAGGGAAGGCCAAACTTGTTATAAAGCGGTGAAGAACGTGGCTGAACTGTGTTCTGCTGTTCTGCGGAAGGTCGAACAGGTGAACAATGAAATTGGATATTTAGCAGAGGAAATTTCTAAGCAAAGTGTTGAAGGCTCATCTTGGCTCCTCCTGACTGCTTACAAAAAAACATGAGAAGAGAGAGATGAATTGAAGAATCATTAAGCAAAAAAGAATCAGAAATTTAAGATTTGGAAAATTATCAGCCTATTCATTTTGTAAAAAATGAGAAAGCATGTTCTGAAGAGTACACCAGCGGTATGGCTGGACCGTCACGTGATAAAGAGTTTACAGAATTAATCAAGCAGAAACACTACCAGTTTGAATTGACAGCGATGGATCTAGGATGGAATGAAGGAAGCCTAGTAGAATTCTTGGATTCTACAAAATAAGACCGTAGAACTGTTTGGCTGTGAACGTGTGCTATTATTCAGGAAGAAGGAAGAATGACCCCACAGGTGATTCAGAGATCCTCAGGGCTGCCACTCTTAGCACAGACCCAGGGGCAAGGGTATTTCCTCCTTGGTTTCAAATGATGTAGCCACATCTCTGGTTTCAGAAGGTTGGAAAGATTCCACCCAGTGCCTTGGGGGTGGGGGCACTCAGAGGCTTGGGTTCACTACCCCTTCAGTGGGTCCTGAAGGTGGAAGTGACACCCCAGTGTGTCTGGAAGGCAGAGCGTCGAACTAAAGGGAATTACTCTTGAGCCTTTGGATCTGAATTCACCTTGCTAGGTTTTAGACTTCTTGGGACTCATCAACCTTTTCTTCTTTCCAGTTTCTCCTTTTTGGAATGGGAATATCTATCCCCATGCCTGTCCCACTGTTGTATTTAGGAAGAAAGTAACTTATATGGTTTAACAAGCTCACATCTAGGGAGGAATTTTGCCTCAGGATGACTCCTATCTGCAATCTCACCCATATGTGACTTGAATAATATTTAGATGAAACTTTGGACTTTAGACTTGATGCTGGAAAGGGTTAAGACTTTTGGGGCTGTTAGGATAAAATGAATGTATTTTGCATGTTAGAGGGATATAAATTTGGGGGGCCCAGGGACAGAATGTTATGAACTGAATGTTTGTGTCCCCTCAAAATTCATATGTTGAAGCCCTAACCACCAATGTGATGATATTTGGAGATGAGGACTTTGGGAGGTAATTAGGGTTAGATTAGATCATGAAGGTGGGGCCCTTAAAATGGGATTTGTGGCCTTATAAGAAAAGGAAGAGAGAGAGATATCTCTCTCTTTCTTTCCTCTTAAGCACAAAGGAAAGCCCATGTGAGGACACAGTGAGAAGGTGGCCATCTGCAACCCAAGGACATAGAGCCCTTACCAGACACCAAATCTGCTGACACCTTGATCTTGGACTTTCCAGCCTCCAGAACTGTGAGTAGTAAATTCCTGTTGTTTTAGCTGTCCATCCTATGGTATTTTTGTTATGGCATCCCTGGCTGACTAAAACACTTGGTGTGTCTCAGTGGGGAGGGACACAACAAAAATGAAGGTGTACATGAGATGGGAGAGGGCTGAAGGCAAACCTGTTGTCTTGCATTTGTTCAGGGCCTGTTGTGCTTTGGAGCAGGAGATCTTAAATTCATGAAAATGTGTGAGTTTATCAGAATGGCAGTCTCTCCTTCAAGTCATCTACTCATCAGAAGTTCACCATGCATGAGGAGTCATTCCCCTGCAGAGAGCCCAGTAATAGCCATTAAATAAGGTGACTAAGACATGGCTTGTCCATAAGTCCCACAGGAGACCAAAACCAATCTAAGTAAATACGAGTTTGAAATTCTTTGATGGAGAATGGTCATATTCCCAAACCCAACTTTTTGAGTCATTAATGCACCATAAAGTATTTACAGTTATTGAAATGATTGTATGTTTACTTTTAATGCTGATTGCTCAATGACTTGATGCTAGAGGGAGGTGGGGTATGGGGAAGGGAAGATTCTCACTCCTACATGTTTTCATGGAAAAAAGCAAATAAAAACTCCCAACCACATATCCATTTTCCATAATTGTACTTTTCAGCAATTAGGGTCAAATGACTTCTTGGCATTTGTCTGCTGTTAGTTTAAGTGGGTACCTCAAAAAAAGAAACATTAGAAGTCACATCTCAAAGTTTTGTTGAATTATAAAGCAGCAGACTGGACAGAAGGCTCCTGGACAATGCGGGGGCAGTATGGTCTTTGCAGTCTAGCTTTCTTATCTTTACAGACTTGTCTCCTCCTAATCCTTGGTCTTCCTCCCTCCCTCCACCCTAGGCAGTCCCTTTGCTGCAGCCGCATTGAACTACTTAATCTTCATTCCCAGAACACTGGGGCCCTTTGAAGAGTCCATGCTGTACACATGCATTTACTTGGCCTGGAAATTCCTCTTGCTTTCTTTGTTTGACACAATTCCTTCAACCCCCAGCACACCATGACATTTTATGAGCTGTAAGAAACCTTAGAAATCACATCACGCTGGCCAACAATGTGGGAACCAACTCTTGGGAGAATCTAATTTGGTTTTTTTTACTGGGTCTTTTCTTTGGATAGAAAAGATACCATCTGAACTCTTAACTGGATTGGGTAGAAAAATACAAAATACAAAAGCATTTTGTAACAGCAGATTCCCTAAAGGAGTGTGACTTTGCAGAGGTTTGCTCTGTTGTGTGAAGCACAGGGAAAGAATAAAAAACTCCCAGGTCCTACCATACAGGCCTGAGTGGTCCTCTGTGTCTCAGCCCGTTTGTGTTACTATAACAAAACACCGCGGACTGGGTGGTTTATATACAATAGAAATGAACCTCTCACAGTTCTGGAGACTGGAAAGTCAAGATCAAGTTGCCATAGTTTGTTGTGTGGGGAAGGCCTTCTTGCTGTGTCCTCACACAGCAGAAGGAGGAAGGGCAAAAAGGCGCCCAAGCTCGTTTGCTCCAGCCCCTCTATGAGGCACTAATTCATCCATGAGAGCGGAGGCTTCATGACTCAATCACTTCCCCGAAGGCCCCACCTCTCCATGCTACCACAATGAGGATTAAGTTTCAACGTAAATTTTGAAGGGGGCACATTCAGCCATAGCATCCATGTAAGCTACAAAGTGAGCCTCAGAATGCACATTCTTCTGACCCAGCCGGGGAAGTCTGAGTGTCTGAATGTGGTTCTGAGAAGAGAAAGCCCATTCCTTGTGCTATTTATTATCTACTTCTGGGTTAAACTGACTAGTGAGATCAAAGTGATTTGTTTGTTCTACTGGTTTTTTTTTTTTTTTCTTTTTTAAGCAAAGCACATGTTTGTTTTATTTTGAGGTAGTTTGTCTGGAGGGATTAAGGGGGAAAGACGAGTGGGAATTACTTATTTCTTCCATGTAATCCTGTAATAACTACAAGTTTGTTATAGTCCTTTGGTTCTCACAAAGAGGTTTGTATTCGTGTGTGTGTGTGTGTGTGTGTGTGTGTGTGTTGGGAGGTGGGGAGACAGGAATATGAATACAGAGGAACTAAACCTTGAGAAAAGTCAGAGAAGGAAAATAGGGTGTAATGTGGTGGAAAGGGAAATAAAGAGAAGTAAATACAGGATTATCAGGAAAAAAGGAAGATCAACTCATGAGGGGTAGTGGGGAGAAAAGAACATAGCGTATGTAACACAGCCCATCATAAGCAGTTAGAGCTTAGTTGAATCTTAAAGAGTACTAAATTCATCCTCTTCGTTTCAAAGATGAGGGGACTGAAGCCCAGGAGGCTATGCAAATTAACAAATTGATTAAGGCAGAGCTAAGAAGAGCACCTGTCTCCCGTTCTGTGAGGTACATGGCTGTGTGGTGGGTGCAGGTCAGAGGGGGAGATCTCTGAGCTGAAGGCAAGACCGTGATGTGAGTTTTCCTCTTTGCTATTGTTAAAGGCTAATATTTTTTAAAGGCAAAATCAGGTATGTAATATAAATATGAAATGAACATGCCTAATAGATTTTAGTTAACTCAATTGCTGAGGGAACCCATAAGATGTTGCTGATTGAAAAAATTCAAAGTACCACACACACACACATATAGGCAGATAAGGAATACTTAAATGAATTCATAAATAAATGTGACTTGGCATAAATTTTATTTAAATCATTTAGTATCAAGAGAACCAATAAGAATTTACAACAGGTAAAAGAGAATTCAAAGCACTACATACATATACAGGAAGATAAAGAATGCTAAAATGAATTTACAAACACATGGAACGTGGATCTATCCACAAGTAATAACCAGTTGCATTCTATCCAACATAACTCATTTGCATTTGTATGAACAAGAATCATTTGTATTATTTTCAGCTTTCTATAAATTATGGAGTTATAAAATATCTAAAAATCCAACTAAAGTCAGAGATCACTAGAAAGGTATGTGTATAGGACACTCTGTAATCTCTTTTTTCCATTCCAAAATCTTGCACAATTTTTCCCAATAGGAATACATAATTGGAACAGAAGGAGATGCTCCCTCACCGTTTTTGGCTCACAGAATTGTTGGCAATGATGGAAATCAGGCTAAGAAAATAGGACGATACAAGGAGTGCATCTAGGGTCATGCCACAGGCATCTCTGGTCAGGGTGCTACTGCTGCTACTGCCTCTGCTGGACACTTGCCACTAGCATTGCTAGATGGCTTCTATGGCCACCTGACCCTGTATCTTTGGGACACACTCAAGATTCAGAGTCTAGGGTAGGGACATCAAGTTGACCCAGAGCCCATGCTCTCACCCTGGCTGTGTGGGCGAGGGAGAAAGCATATTTGGCCACTTGATTTCACTATGACAAGCCTGGACTCACACAATGGGGACTTCCCTCAGATAGAAAGTATATGTGACACCGGATGGTTAAAAAAAAAAGGGGGCAAATATGTACCACAAATACTTTACTAGGGATACACAAAACAATCAGAGAGTTAAGCTTTTTCTGGAGAAAGATAATATAATGATGTAGAAAGATTAAGAGCTTTAGACTTAGATATACCTAGGTCTAGGTCATTCTCCACCAGGCTGAGTTATTGTGGGAAAATTACAAACTTCTCTGAACACCAGTTATCTCATTTATACCATTTATACCTATCTATCTCACAGATGCTCAAGACCCTACATGAGCTAGTCCACTGCTATTTCTACGACCTTATCTCTCACTGTCCCCTTGCTGAACTCTGCTTCAGCCCTACTGGCTTCCTTGCTGTTCTTTGAGCATACAAACATGCATCTGCCTCAGGTCCTTTGCACTTGCTGATTCCCATGTCTGAAAAGTGTCCCCCCCCATGTGACTTGTTCCCTCACCTACTTCATTCAGCTCTACTCTCAAATGTCACCTTAGCTTTGGTGTTATCTATCCTGATAACTTTACCAAAAATTATAACACCTTCCGCCTGGCACTGTTTCTTTCTCCTGCCTGCTTTATTTTTCTCTATAACATTTGTTACTTATCTATCTCCCTTCTCTAAATGGTTAATTCCATGTGAGCAGGAAATAAAAGCCAATTTTACATGGCTGTATCTCTAGCATTTTGAACAATGTCAGGAACATAAAAAGTGCTCAATAAAATCTGTTGGATGAATGATTATAAAGTGTGGGGCATACAGTAGGGACCAAACCAATGCTTATTATTTGCTGTTTTTATTGGCCTCTTCTTTCTCTTCTTATATGCTGGCCAACCACCCCTAAGCTGATCTGATTTCCCAGAGCACTTATGATCTAGTAATAGAATTTACCAATCCAGGAACTTAATCTTCTAATTCACATAAAACAACCAGAATATTATAGTTTTCATTTTAGCAACGACTTTTGGGATTTTGTATTTATTCTGCTCCTTTGTTATTTAATGTATCTGATCTATGGTGGTGGTACCAAATGATTTGCATTTACAGCTGGTCAAAAGCTCAGAAAATTGCCTTGAAAGTGTATTTTGAAGCATATGAGAGTCAGAAGATCTGAACATTAGGAAAGGTCAGTGTATTAGTCAGGGTTCTTCAGAGAAGCAGATTAATTATATGGAATTGGCTCATGCAATTATGGAGAGATCTTGCAAGATCTGTAGGATGAGTCAGCAAGCTGGACACCCCGGAGGGCTGATGGTTTAGTTCCAGTCTGAGTTTGAAATCCTGAGGACCAGGAGAGCTAATGGTATAATTCTAGTTTGAAGTACAGCAAGCTTGAGATCCAGGAAGAGCCAATGTTTCAGGTCAAGTCTGAAGGCAGGAAAAAAGCCAATGTGCCACTTTGAAGGTGGTCGGGCAGGAAGAATTCTCTTACTTGAGGGAGGGTCAGCCATCTTGTTCTAAGCAGGTCTGCAACTGATTGGAGATAGGGAGGGCAATCTCTTTACTCAGTCAATCAATTTAAATGTTAAGTTCATTCAAAAAACATCCAAAATAATGTTTGATGAAATATCTGAGCACCTTATGGGCCAGTAAAATTCACACAAAACTAACCATCATAGTCACTCTTTTTTATATCTACCATTAATTCTTTAGTGTCACAGTGCAGTTGTTATAAAGAGCAGTGGGAAACAATATCTTGAGTAAAAACAGGTGTACTTCAGCCACCATATGTAGGTGGACCCCATTTAGTGCAGGTGTGAAGGTGCTTAGTGCTGAAATTAGCATGGAGAGCCCATTAACAATATAAAATCAAGACTACAAGGAGGGTCTGGAGACCTGCATTCTAGTTCCTGACTAGAGACCCAATTTTTAGCAACTCATTTAGCTTTTTTGGATTTTGTTACCTCTTCTGAAAATGAAGGGGTAGGACTAGATGATTTTTCAAGATCACTTCTAGCCTTAGAATCTTTGGTTCTCCATGAATGAACAAACTAAGCTGCAAAGGAAGCTCTATGCTGGCTGGCAGCCCGATACAAGGGACAAGGACATCTTTGAAGTTATGTATGGCGGTGCCGTCTGCCTTTGCAAGTAAATGACAAAAAAAAAATTTGGGCTGGGCTTTACTTGTTCCCAGTCGGCTGAAAGTAAACAGAGTATATTCTGGGGAAAATTGTGTCTTCTTTATGAATTTCCTCATTCTGAGTGTCTTTTTGGCTTGGTTTGGCTTTTGGCTTGGATTTGCCCTCACGCATAATCCAAAATGGCTTCCCTGTCTCAACGGATTAGGCTTTGATGAAACCTTATTTGTGCTGCAACATTACCTCAGCCAGACTTTGGGAATTTAATCTTATTGTTTCTGAAGTGAAAAGTTTATCCTTGGTTCAAAGAAATGCCAGCATTAGTGAATTGGTGAGAAAACTTGGGACTCCGGAGTCCCACGAAATCACATTTTGTTTATCCCAATGGCTCACGAACACTTGCAGGTCAGTTTTGCTTCTCAGAGTAAGGAGGAGGAAGATCAGAAAGAATAGAGCACACCTTTCCCCTGCACCTCCCAGGCCGGCAGTGAGGATGGGGGACGCAGGGGCGCCACCTGGAGGCCGTGGGAAGTAGGACACTGCTGGGGCGTTTGAACCTCTCCTTGTCCTATTAACTTACTGTACCCTTCTCGTCTGCCCCAAGATCCTCAGACATGTTTCACATTTTCTGACACAATAATATCCCTTTAGTTTGAGTTTCAGTTGGTAACTTTCCTTAACTGTTTTTTTTTAGAGTACATCCATAACCTCTTATATTTTTAAACCATTGGTGCATCATTGTATCGTTACAACATATTCCTTTTATCAGGAGAGGCATTTTTACCCCATATGTTGAAAGTCAGTGTTGCAAAATTCACTAAATGGACCCTGCTTGCTAAAAGCAGCCAGAGTTTAAAAAAAACTACCGAATTTATTGAAAAGTTTAAAAAGTAGTCAAAAAGTTTGCACAGTGTGTTAACAAAATGGTTGTTGCTGGTATTTTAATTTTCATCTGTATTTTCCTTCCCTTCACCTCCGCCCCAGCCACAAGCAGGTGCTAGTTTTGTAAACAGGAAAAAAACAGTATTAAAAAGTTTACAAAACAAACCATTTTATTTCAAGCAAATCCACTTCAAAGAACACTGGCACAATAAAAGCTTTTGGAAAAAACAAATTTGCATTTGAGTAGGTATCACATGTCCATTTTTACAGAACTGTTGCTCAAGAACGAGAAAAATTTTGACCCCCAAAATTTTGAATAAATCTGATAACTTACCTCAGTGTTGACTAAGAGACTTCTGTATCACATTTAGAAAATTATTAATTTTATTAGAATTTTTTGGTTTTTTTTTTTTTTTACATAACTTTCTGGGCACTATTGTACTAAGTAAGGGGAACTTAATTTGGATACTATATTCCTAATTAGGAATGACCTAATTTCCTTGAATAATAAAACAATTTCCAGGAAAAACCAGAATACATTGTTCCTCACATTTCTGTGACATAGTGATCCTCACTGCTTGGCTCATTTATCATAGAATTGTCTAGGTGCCCAGGGTTTCTAATGATATCCGGTTTATTATATACCAAATTTCTGATGATAATATTATTATAACAAAGTGACACATAATTACAACAACAATAACATGTGCTTAGTGTTTTATGCCTTACAGGGCACTTGTGTACATTTCCTCTAATGATCCACGATACTATTACAACATGATAAGGAAACAGTTTGAATGGTCAAGAGGCCAGCCCGCCGTCTGCACTGCATGAGTACTGGAAAGAAATGTGCTTTATAATTACACAGACTTGGATTCAGAACCAAGTCCAGACATGTACTAAGTGGCAAATAAACCATTCATCCCTTCAGAGACCCATTTTCTTCCTCTTTCCTAAGGACATCTTGAGATAATGAATGTAATTATCTCAGGCACAGTAGAGTGCCTGGCACATAGTAGATTCTCAATAAATGTTAATTGTCTTCCCTGTATTTTTTTCCAAGCTGCATCCTGGATCCACAGCATCGTGTGAGAAATAGATGGACTGCCTGGTATGGACTGCCTGGCTTCTCCATTGTTTCTAATTAATATTTATCATACTGAGGGACTCTTGGGCACTTTCATGCTCTTCCCCAGGACTGCAGTGAAGGCTCCTGGCTGCAGATTCATGAGAACCGAGGTGTCCACTCTCGGCACCTTGTGCAGTGCCTAGCACAAAGTAGCCCCTCTCAAAATATCTGTTGTGTGAATTATTGAGACATTGAATGGGTGCACATGTTTGGCTCCTGAACATGCACCTAAAACACCCAGGGTGCCTGTCTTGGTCTGTTCTGGATGCTATAACAAAGTACGGTGGACTGTATGGCTTATAAACAACAGAAATTTATTTTTAAATTTTATTTATTTATGATTATTTTTAAAATTTGTTTTATTTTAATTTTTTCAGAGACAGGGTCTTGCTCGGTTGCCCAGGCTGGAGTGCAGTGGTGTGATTATAGGTCATGCAGCCTTGAACTCTTGCGCTCAAGTAATCCTCCTGCTTCACCCTCCTGAGTAGCTAGGACCACAGGCTCATGCCACCATGCCTGGCTAATTTTTAAGAAGAGTTTTTATAGAGATAGGGTCTTGCTATGCTGCCCAGGCTGGTCTTGAACTCCAAGCCCCAGCTGATCTGATTTCTGCCTTGGCCTCAACAAGGTCCTGGGATTACAGGCGTGAGCCACTGTGCCCAGTCCCAGAAATTTATTTCTCACAGTTCTGGAGGCTAGAAGTCAGAGATCAGGGTTCTGGGGAGGGCCCTCTTTGGGGCTGCAGGCTGCTATCTTCTTGTATCCTCACATGGAAGGAAGAAAGCAAGAGAGCTCTCTGGGGTCCCTTTTATATGGTCACTAATCCCATTCATGAGGGTTTCACCCTCATGACCTAATCACCACCCAGAGGTCCCTAATACCATCACAGTGGGGGTTAGAGCTTCAATATTTGAATTTTGCAGGGACACAAACATTCAGTCTATTGCAGTGCCTGACCCACTCAGGAGTTTGCTCTGGTCTGGACAGTTGCACACTGGCCTGTGAAGTCCCCCGCCCCACTCCTGCCCCGCCCCGCAGTTTTCTAATAGACACCAGATAACTTCTACTCTCCCTTCCATCTCCAGTACTTTGAATCTCTGACACTGGTGTCAACAGCCTGCGCTCCAGGGGTGGTAGCCCCCAATGCTCAGAGGCTGCCATTATTTTGACTTCCCAGCTAGGCTGGCCAGGGTAGGTATGAATAACCTTCATTAGCGCAGCTGTGAGCTGTAAGAGTGGAAGTTTCTGAGAGTGTTTCTTCATCTTGAAATCAAAGAGAGCCGCATGGAGGAAGTCCGGGTCTGGGGTCTGAGTATATAGCTGGGAAAAAATTGCATTTTTATTTTCACTCACTTCCAACTTAAAATTAGCATTTCCTTCAGTTATGAATATAGGTAACACATCACAGTGGTGTTAGCAGTACCTATGACTTTGTCACCAACAGAAATCACAGATATTTTCAAATCAGATGACAGTTGTTGGCAGAGCTCTCAAAATACCACCTACACGCACCACTACTTTGAAATTATGATAGTTATTTGACCTGCTGCTAGATCTTATTATGTAATGTGTTAGTAAGGAAGATAAATATTGCCTCATCACAAATTTGTTTTCTAAAAAATATTTTGATAACTCTGTTTTAATCTAGTGTTCTAACTCTATGCATTTTAAAAACGCATTTAAGAATATTATTCCTTTTAGTTCAGCCAATGCAGTTAAAAAAAGAAGAATATATTCACTAGACTTCCAAAAGAATTCATGACCCAAAAAATCCCCTGTATGAGGAGAGCCTTGCACTGAGAATTAGCCACAAAGGTGACATTGGTGGCGTGACATTCACTGAACAAAATACCTTTTATTCATACATTTCAAGAAATCGTAATAGTGCTTAGCAATATTTTGATGTCAGAATTGTTTCCAACTTGTCCTTTGTTCCCTATCAGGCTCAGCTAGTTTCAAAATGTGAGAATCAATAGGTTAAGCTATTAAACTATTTCAGATTGCAAATTAAAGTGCTTTCCTGGGAGCATGACTCCAGGAAAGTTTAACTGAACCGTTGGCATCTTGACAGATATGTCCTCCCTTTGGTAAAGACTCAACAACTTCTCGAATGGCTTCGTGTCTCACTTTTTTTTTTTTTTTTTAATGTCCTGTGTGTTGTGGGGTGGGATTGTTTCTTCCTTTAAATGTCATCTTATTTATTTATTCTCTCCACATATAAACATTTGTCTTTGGAGAGATCAAAAGATATAAATTATTATTGATTTATTTAGATTGAATGGTTTTATTTGGCCTTGTACACATGCTAAGTGCTCAGAGAAGGTATTGGATTGATGGGGCTGGAGACTAAAGTCTTCTGTTTATCTACTTATTTGGGAAACAGAAGATCTCTAAGCCCTTCAGTGTAAACTTGCCTGCACTATGTAGCTAATTGCCTCAAACTTGACCCAGGAAGCTCTAGAGCTTCGTCCATGAATCGCAGTAGGGATAGAAGAGCACTAGCTAGCACTCTAAGTCTCTGTATGCACGGGTCCTTCCTTCCCTTTCCCCTTCATCCTTTTTCCTTTTCCGCTGGGATCACCAGGAGGTGACAGATTGGTACCCTGAGATTTGCCTCTCCTTTTTGCATCCAAATACTTACGGTAGCCATAACAATCTCTTTTCTGGTCCTTCTTTGTTCTCCTTTTCTACCTCTTCTCTAGACCCCTATATACTTATTTTGCTCTATATTAGTTGTGCTTAGCAATTGCTTCCTGAACTAAAGGGAAAAGTGGACACGTGGATTTCCAGTAATATTCTGTGACGCTCCTTCCCTCATAATCTGACATGGGAGGAAGATGCCCTGGCCCTGCCAGCCTCATTTCTACAAGAACAGCTTTTATCCATTATGTTTGTCTGAACATCTCTAGCAAGGTTTCATTTGAACAAAGAGTTCTGTGGATAAAGGGCTTGGAAACCACTGAGCTAGAGAATGCTGTTGGCATGATTTATCACTGTGCTTCGGGTGCTGGCACTTGCTCGGGGAAGACTTTGACTGTTCAGTTCTCCAATGATGTAAACCATGATAAATGTGTATGGTAATAGTTATTCTGTTGGCCCCTGAAGCCACATATCTATGTGGCCAAAAGAACAGAGCTATGTGGTTAGTTAATTGTCTTTGGAGCCTGCACTGGGTTGAATAGTGTCCCCTCAAAATCCATGTCTACTAGGAACCTCAGAATGTGACCTTATTTGGAAATAGAGTCTTTGCAGATGTAATCAAGTTAAGATGAGGCCATACTGAATTAGGGTGGTCCCTAATCCAATAACTGGTGTCCTTTTAAGAAGAAGGAAACTTGGACACAGAGACCCAGACACACACAGAGAAGAATGCCATGTGAAGACAGAGGCAGAGATTGAAGTATCTGTAAGCCGAAGATTGCCTGCAACCACTAAAGCTAGGAGAGGGGCGTGAGCCTCCTGAAGGAACTAACCTTGCTGACAGCTTGATATTAGGACTTCTAGCATCCAGATAAATGTCTATAGTTTTAAACCACCTAGTTTGTGGTAACTTGTCATGGCAGCCCCTAGAAATTAATACAGAGCCTTTAACAACTCTTTCCTGGTCTCTTGGTCTTCTCCACGATATTGTCCCACTCCCTCTGCGAATCCAGTACCTAGTGAAGCCCCTCCCCTGTCCTACAGCAGCAACTATTCCAGGCTGTGTGAGCCTTGGGCTGGGTATGTGAGTTTCCTCTTCCAGGGGTCTCAGATTTGAAGTTCATTTAACATATACATATTGAGGGCTTACTATGTGCGATCAAGAATTATCCTAGGCGCTGGGTGTATTGTAATAAACAAGCTAGACCAGGTCCTTTATCTAGTGAGAGGAGTCAGTTGATAGACAAATGAACAAGAAAAATATCATTTAGTGTTCTGTGCTATACAGAGAATTTAAGCAGAGTGATATGATAGAGTGACTGGACAACTAATTTAGATTGTATGGTTAGAGAAGGTCTCTCTGAGGAGGTGACATTTAAGCTGCGATCAGAATGACAGCCTTTTACTTGTTGCACACTGTGTGGTCAGCAGAGGCAAGAGCTTGTGAGAATGTACGACGTCATGCAGCATAATTCCTGGGTGAGAATATGTGAGCATAACCACAAAACATTCCCTAGAGTATTGGGACAACCTGGTGGAATGATGAGTGATCCCATGTGTGCTCGGAAGTTGCGCCATCATTTTTCCACAATCAATTCATGATTCAGTAGAATATTAAGCTCCTGTGATCTCCTATGTTTTAATTGAAAAAGACCCTGAGATGCTGGGCTGCTTATGAAAGTGGGTGGCTGTACCACTAGCCAAGCCCAAGAAGTTCTGTGATTTGTAATGCCATTGTTGGGTATCTGCAAATGATGTCAAATCAGAGAAATAGAAGCACAATGAGGTGAAAGTAGTGAATTAGGATCCTTTCTGCCTAATGAATATTGGGTCCTGGCATATTTGAAAATCTAACACTTGAGGAGTGGGGAAGGAGTTAGAAAAAATTCTACTACTTTATAGATTCTCTGTGGAAATACACAGGAGTGGAAAATAAACACATTAGACTGCCTCAGGGCTTCAATTCTGACAGCCCCCTCACTGATGGATTTGGGACACACAAAGACTTTTAATGTGGAACAACAATGAGATTGGAAGAAGTCTGTCAAATAACAGCTTTAAGGCATAGTTATGCAGATAGTATTCATCTTCAGCTTCTTGGAAATTTGTTTTCCTTGATTAGGTCTGCAAGCAAACATATATATATATATATAATGAAATGATTTTGATTTATTTTGGGTATTTATTGTATGACCAACTGCTAAATTGAGGAAGGTTGAACACCATTCTCATTAAAAATTGTATATGTATATTCTGATCACAAGAGCCACATATATTCCTTATAGAAAAATAGCCACGCAGTTGTGTTTCTACTAACACCCAAAGATAGCTTTGACCTGTGGATGAGACCTTCTGACTCCAGATCTAGGTCAGTCTTCCCTGAGTGCCCTGGCTAGGAGCTGGCCAAGGTGAAGAGTTCATACAGGTGCACCTGGATGGTTGTCTTTCCAGGATGCCTCTGCACGGTACTAATCTAAAAAGGCACTCTTCTTCCTATAGTATTATACAAACAGGCCCTGTTTGTATAATACTATAGAAACAGAAACCTAAAAAGTAAAGGACATGGAACTCATATTTTATGCCTGAAAAAAACAGACACTGTTGATAATGAAGAAGGAGCTTTCTTCCTTTCCAAGACTGCCATTTCCTCCTCCTCTCACCTTTTGATCTATCCATTATCTTTTTTTTTAATACTTACACAATCTTTTACTTTCTCTGGCCTCAATTCTTCTGTCTTAAAAATGCTGAGGTTGTTTTTTTCTTGAAGAAATAAAATCTTTTCCTTAGACCCTGGTGTTTCCTCAGGCCATTCCCACGGTCCCTGAAGTCCCCGAGAGCTCTTGAGAGCTCTTGCTGTCACACTCCTGTGTTTGCTGCCTGCACTTCCCCACCCCCAGCTGACTAACCTCACTGCCTCTTAGTGGGTTCCAGCTTCATAAATGACCCAAACTTTCATTGGGTAGCTACTCCCAGGGGGCATGTTCTCTTAGGGGCAACGGCAGCTGATTTCTGGTAAGAGGAAGGTTTGGGGGCACAGAAGAGCCTAACGGCCACACTCCAGAGAGTCTGAATGGGAGCTCCTAAAGGGGTCGACATGGCAGAAAAGCCATGTGCTTTCACAGCAGCTGGGACTGAAGTTGAGGGTGAGGAAGTCTGGATTGCCAATTAGGAGAGAGACCTTACACATACTGAGATGCCCCAGATAAAGAAATGGAAAGAGTGCTTTCAAATATGAGCCCAAATTTAGCATGCTGAAGAATCTGACATGATCAGTATCTAGAATTTGTCATTTATGTTCAGCAGTGAAATAGAAATGTGTGTCTTTGATCAGGTTCTTCCAGAAGCCACCCTTGAGCCAAGGATTTGGGTGTAAGTGGTTTGTTAAGGCACAGCTCTCCGAAGAAACCAGTAAGGGAGGAGAAGAAACATGCTGGGGAAAGGGAAGAAGCTCAGCGAAGGTGAGATTTCAGGTGAAGTCCCAGACTCACCTGATCTCCTGGGGTGCTTGGTGTTTGCCCCACCTTGAGGCACAAGAGCTGGGCTTTGGCACTCCCACACCAGTAAGCCATTGGCTACAGGTCATGGTGGGAGTGAAGGAGGACATAAAATTCCCAGGTACTTCTTCTTCTCCTTGCAGGCTAGGGAGCTCCAGCATCTAGGCAGGCCACCCAAAGCTGCAGGGGAAAATAGTCAGCAGCAAAAACATTAAAGCTGGGGATGAGTGAACAGAGCCGGTACAAGGGACCCGGGGGGATCTGATCAGGTCTTCGTCAGGGTCTGCTCCATGTACATAAAGGCATATGTGTCTCCAGTGTGGTGGTGCCAGTGTGAAGTGGAGCAATTGCAAGGCATGTGGAGCCGCGGAAATCTTTAATGATGATCCCCCCAGGGCTAGTGTGGTCATTCTGGGGACAGCCTGAGAGTACTTATATTAACTATGCACAAGCCCTGTGATCCAGCAGCTCCTCCTTAAATGTCCCAGAGAAATCACCAAAGTCCCCATGGAGACTTGTACAAAGCTGTACAGCGTAGCCTCATTTGTGGTAGCAAAGGGCTAGATAAGTTACATGTAATATATATCTCTCTGTCTCCATATATAGGGTTTTCTCCCTTTACATACATGGGTCGTTCATTAATTATTACTCTGCAAGGGCTTTACACACAGTAGAGACATATTTTACATATTCTTTTTATAATTTCAAGAGAAAACATTTTTTAAAAATAATAGAAATTGAGAAATTAACTGGGCTAAAATGTCAGAAAGGAGCAGAAACAAGGACTAGCAGGCTATACTTCACATGCTAGAAGGTGAAGAAAGGAAGTGGTGCAGCCATTCTTCCTTCTCCCTTTTTGGGAAGATCCATCCTCCACTTTGCCCCCAGGCTCCAGGGGTTAGCCCTGGCCCTGCGAGGCTCATGTGGGACAGCAGAATTCCATTCTTCCCAACAGAGTGAGGGTGAGGGGCAGTAATCGAGGCCGAACCCTACTAAGGTCTCACAACGTAGAGAAAAAATCGGACCTATGAGATCAATTTTTCATTATGCACAAACGTGTGCTCAGAAAGCAGATATAGTCATCTCAGTGCTTACATTTTGCAGATTTTCCCTTTGTAGGATATTTTTAAAGCACTAGAACTTAACTGAAGTTAATCCTAAAAGTCATACTTTTGAGAGAAATAGCTGGAGTTCACAGAGAAATGGCTTTATTCTGGGGGGAAAACCCATGCATAAAAGGAGTGAGTCAGGGCTGTAACCGGGAAGTGCCTGGGGCCTGTGATTCGGCTGATGTGATACTATGGAAACCGGGCAGAGTCATTACTCCCATCTGGGACAAATCCATCACACACCAAATATACAATTGTGTCCACCTTCATCGAATCCAATTCAAGGAAAAGATGCTCAGTGCCATGGAGGTAGACTAGATAACGGGGCTGTGGTTTAGAACAAAAAGGGAAACATCTGTGGAATTCTGTATACTCCCTAGGAAGATTCCATGACTCTTCTGATTATACCGGGGGTTGGCATTGCTGGTCCTATTTATTACCTTCCAGGAAGAAACACAGTTGATAGAATCTACTGAATAATATTACTGCTAAAAGCTTAGGATATTAGGATATAGTACAAGTTCTAGCTTCATAGAATCAAACGTGAACTCTTCTAGCACTTCATGGGAAAGCCCAGCTTTGCTGTTACAATGTTATTCTCAGTCCTTGATTATTTCCTGATTCTAAGAACTGAAGTCTGTCTCTTTTCAGTTTTAGAAACAAAAGAACCAAAGAGTATTAGTGTTGACCAAATATAGACACTGGTTTGTCTTTCTTACTACTGCAACTATGACAGAAGCCTTTCCAAATATAGAACTATTTTAAAAATCACTGGGGTTTTTCATTGTGAAGACCCCACTGGAATTTCAGAAACATTCAACTGCATACGGTGGACTTGTGATCTGATTTAATTTTGCTTTGAAGTATGAAGTAAAATCAATAAATACAGCACTGTACTAGATTATTTTACAAATAAAGGAATCGAAGACTCAGAATCACAAGCCTGGAGGGCTTTGAAAAGACTCTTAGTGCATTTCCTTCATTCCACTCATGTATTGTTTTCAATACTGTATCATGGACTAGTTATACTATTCAAAACAACAAGAGAGGTACTAAATTAGTCAAACATTCACATTTGTCTTGGCTATTTCCTGGACTTAATCTCCAATTTGTTTCATTATCTTAATAATTTTAAATTTACTGGGTAGGTTTGTTTTTGAATGGAAAATAACATGTGTTTACTGACTTAAGAAAAACTCACAGTGTCAAAACAGTCCTATACTGCTTCTTATTATTCCATTCTCCTAGCAGTGACATACTTGTGCTAACTAAAATGAGAGTTATGGAAGCAAGAGCCTTCACGTTTTGTGCACTGATGTTCACCAGCTGAAGTTAAGAATTTTGACTACTCTTTTCTTTGAGCCTTTACCATCCCCTATGCCGATGTCTACCTAGTCACCACTAAGCACTTCACTGCAGTTATTTATTTATACATCTGATTTCATGTTTCCAGCAATCAGCACAATGTAATATGGCAGGTGTTCGCTACATCTGTGTTGAGTGAGAAGGTAAATCAAGAGGGGAAGCAAAGGAGGGAGAAGTGAAATAGTACAGCATAGGAGATTTTTTAGGGCAGTGTCACTCTCCAGAATGATACTGTAATGGTGACATTATACTTTTGTTAAAACTCACAGAATGTTGAGCCCAAAGAGTGAACCCTAATGTAAACTATGGACTTTAGTTAATAATATTGCATTAATATTGGGTCATTAACTGTGACAAATGTACTACACTAATACGAGATATAAATAATAGGGGAAACTGTGGGGAAGGGAGGAGAGGAAAAAGGACATGTGGGAACTTTGTAATTTTGTTTTATTTTATTTTTTTAATGAGTGTTAAAAAATTTTTTACTTCAAAGTATTATGGGAGTACAAATGTTTTTGGTTACATGCATCAATTTTGTAATGCTTAAGTCAAGGTTAAAAGTGTGCTTGTCATCCCGATAGTGTTCATTGTACCCGTTAGGTAGGTTTTTGCCCAGCCCCTCTACCCTGATTGATTTACATTGAATTATACCTCCCTCTATGCATGTGTGTGCTCATTGGTTAGTTCCAATTTAATAGTGAGTACATGTGGTGTTTCTTTTCCGTACTTTAGATACTTCACTTAGGAGAATGGTCTCCAGTTCCATTCAGATTGTTGCAAAAGGCATTAAGCCATCCTTCATCATGGCCGAGTAGTACTCCAGGGTATACATATACCACATTTTATTAATCCACTCATCAATTGATGGCACCTAGGTCGATTCCACATTTTTTGCAATTGTGAATTGTGCTGCGATAAACATTTCAGTGCAGGTGTCTTTTTGATGAAATGGCTTCTTTTCCTTTGGGTAAATACTCAGTAGTAGAATTGCTGGATCAAATGGTAGGTCTACTTTTATTTCTTTGAGGAATCTCCATATTGTTTTCCATAGATGTTGTACTAATTTGCAGTCCCACTAACAGTGTATAAGCATTCCTTTCTCTCTACATCCATGCCAGCATTTATTGTTTTTGGACTTTTTAATAAAAGCCATTCTGACTGGGGTAAGGTGATATTTCATTGTGGTTTTAATTTTCATTTCCCTGATTATTAATAATATTGAGCATTTTTTGGTATGTTTATTGGCCATTTGTCTATCTTCTTTTGAGAAGCTTCTGTTCATGTCTTCTGATCACTTTTTAAAGAGGTTGTTTGCTTTTTTCTTGTTGATTTGCTTAAGTTCTTTGTAGATTCTGGTTATTGGCCCTTTATCGGATGTATAGCTTGCAAATATTTTCTCTCATTCTGTAGGTTGACTATTTGGTCTAATGATAGTTTCCTTGGCTATGCAGAAGCTTTTTAATTTAATCAAGACCCATTTATTTTTGTTGTTGCTGTGATTGCCATTGGGGTCTAGGCCAATAACTAGAAGAGCTTTCCAACATTTTCTTCTAGAATTCTTACAGTTTCATGCCTTACATTTAAGTCCTTTATCCATCTTGAATTAATTTTTGTAAGTGGTGAGAGATATGTATCCTATTTCATTCTTTTGCATGTGGCTATCCAATTTTCCCAGCACCATTTATTGAATAGGGATTTTTTTCTCCCAGTGTGTATTGTTGTCTGCTTTATCAAAGATCAGTTGGCTGTATGTGGATGGTTTTATATCTGGGTTAGAGAATCATTCTGTTCCATTGGTCTATGCCTCCATTTTTATGCCAATACAAGGCTGTTTTGGTTACTATAGCCTCGTAATATAGTTTGAAGTCTTATAATATGATGCCTCCCAATTTGTTCCTTTTGCATAAAATTGTTTTGGCTATTGAGGCTCTGGTTCCAAATGAAGCATAGAATTATTTTTTCTAGATATGTGAAAAATGCTTTTGATATTGAAAAATGATATTGATATTTTGATGGGGATTGCACTGAATCTATAAATCACTTTGGGTAGTATGGAGATTTTTAACAATGTTGACTCTACTGATCCATGAGCATGATATATTTTTCCATTTGTTTGCATCATCTGCGATTTCTTTCTTTCTTTCTTTTTTTTTTTTTTTTTCAATTTCTTTTTTTAGAGACAGGGTCTTGTTCTGGCTCAGGCTGGTCTCAAACTCCTGAGGTCAAGTAATATACCTGCCTGTGCCTCCCACAGTGCTAGGATTACAGGTGTCAGCCACTGTGCTGGCATCTGTGATTTCCTTCCTTAGTGTTTTGTAGTTCTCTTTGTAGAGATCTATCACCTCCTTGGTGAAGTATATTCCTAGGTATTTTATTTGCTTTGTAGCAATTGTGAATGGTATTGAGTCTTTGGACTCTCAGCTTGACTGTTATTGGTGTATAGGAATGCTACTGATTTGTGTACATTGACTTTGTAACCTAAGACTTTGCTGAATTTTATTTATTAATTCCAGGAGTCTTTTGGTGGAATCTTTGGGATTTTCTAGATAGAAGATCATATCATCAGCAAAAAGCAATCGTTTGACCTCCTCTTTCCTGATTTGGATACCCTTAATTTCTTTCTCTTGCCTGATTGCTCTGGCTAGAGACATAGGACTTCCAGCACCATGTTGAATAGAAGTGGTGACAATGGGCATCCTTGTCTTGTACCAGTTTTTAGTGGAAATGTTTTCAACTTTTCTCCATTCAGTATAATGCTGGCTGTGGGTTTGTCTTATATGGCTTTTATAATTTTGATAAATGAGGAACTCTGTAATTTTAGCTAAATTTTTCTGTAAACCTAAAACTGTAAAAAACATGAAGTCTATTAGTTTAAATAAAAACAACAAAAGATGAATCAAGATAAATTAGATGAGATGGTCTTAGAATGTATATACTGTTAGCAACAGAAAAACCAATTTAACTACCATAGGCAAAAAGGTACATGTGTTCATTTGCTTACTCAAGCCATGGGAAAGCATCAAGGAAAACTGGAACTGGAGACTTAAATGCTCTTTTTCATCTTTGTGACATTCTAGATTGACTTTCTTCATAATGCTCAAACTATGGTGGCCACCCACTCTGAAGTTCCCAACCTCCCAACCCTGCCACAGTGAGGATATGGGTCAGTGAGCCTAAACTAACCCCTTATGGGAGAGGAGACGCAAGATCCAATTAGAGCATGGCTGTTTCTACTAGAAACAAGTAGGCATGGCAGGACACTGTTGCATTTATTCTGCCAGGAGTTGACGGTGCTCAGACTAGGGAGGGAGAGGTAGAGACAGCGATGTGGACAGGTTCTGGATATATTCTGAAGACAGGGCCCTGAGGACTTATTGGGATATTGTGTGTAAGGTGTGAGGGAAAGGAATGAAAAATGACTTCAAAGTTTTTGTCCTGAACAACTCAGAGGATGGAGCTGTCTTTAACTAAGCAGAGGAATATTACAGCGGCACAGGCTGGAAGATACAGGACCTTCCTGTTGGATATATTGTGGTCTATCAGCTATCCAATTGGAGATGTCAAATAAGCAGTCAGATATCTGTGAGTCTTTTACTCCAGGCATCCACCGGACATATTGTTTTTTGACTGTAATTGTTTATTGCCTAACTAGAATGCAAGCTCCATGAGATGTGGGACTTTGCCTGTTTTGTTCACTGCTATGTCCTCAATATCTAGAAGAATGCCTGGTACATAATAGATGTTCAATAAAGTTTACTGGAAAGATGAATGAAGAAATCAGTGAGAGAGTTAAGTGCTTAATACAACACAGTAGGTTGATTGACGATAGAACACAGTTAGGAAATATCTGTTTGAATATAAAATTGCTTGCCTGAATATTATTAAGGAGAGGTTTGCAACAGGCATTTGGTAACAAATATTTTCTATGAAGAACTCTATAAAAATGAATAGACACTTACAAGGCTTCTGTAAACTTTTATTTTATACGTATGGGCCACTGCCAACTCAGGGCCTTGGCTTCTGGCTCATTTCTACAAAGTTACTTGTTGGAAAGATGTGGCAAATGTAGGAATTGGAAATATTTCTACTAGTGAGCCACAGTTACTTACCAGTCCATAAAGAAAATGCTCATTGAAGCCTTCAGAAATTTATGACTTTCTGAATTTATAAAATGCATCTTTTCATATGAAAGAAACAAAGCATATTAACAGACAATTGTCTAAACAAAATGGTGTGAACCTATGGCTTATATTATAGGCATATATCACTGCATATGAGGCACCCGTGGAATAATAGAATTTGACTGCTAGCACACAAAGGAGTAATATTTCTTAGCCCTGCAATTCAGGCAAGAGGAACCTGACATTATTTTACCTGTGACTGTGCTAAAATATGGCCCAACAAATGAGCTTAGCTAATTCATCATCAGCGATCTGTCTGGGAAAGTCTGATAGAAACATCAGCCAACTTGTCAATTGCATCACCACTGTGTTTTAGGACAATGTAATACTTCAAAGTATAATGACTTTGGCTCCAGCACAGGAAATAATATGATCCCAAATACTGCTTTATCAAACCAACCAACCAACCAAACAAAACCTTATCTTGTTAACCCATGGCTCATCCCCTTTCATGCTGCCTCCCACATCCTGTTTGTGATGGTAACATGGTCACAAGATTTATGAATACAGAAGCTTTTCATTAGGTTGAAACCGAGGTGAGTTGTCATGATGAACAATCACCTAAATTCCACTCAGAATATGTGCTTTGGTAAAACTACAAGGCATTATTATTAGATGAGATTAAATCCATATATACCATCACATACATCTCACACACACACACAAATACATTCCACAGGGACAATCACAGAAAAATTGGCTGAAAGAAATTTACAGTTGTGTACACACACACACACACACACACACACACCAGTCAAGGATTTTCTGCTGTACTCACAGTCTGTAAACATCTGGGAAAATGCTCAGCAAAGGTCACTGTGGGCCCTTTGAAATTATGACCATGTGAGAGGTGAGGGGTGGGGTGGGGATTTAGGTTCATAGTCAACACCCAGAGGAGCGAAGAATCACAGGTTCATGTTGACATTTGGGGGTCACTGTATTTCACTGACAAGATAAGCTCATCACTTTTAAATTATGTTTCCTATATGGAAAAGTCTTACTGCCAGTTAACATTTTAGGAAAAATTAAGAGAATAGGAGGCGATATGTATAATGTATATATGTATTTACATACATATGTTAATATTGCCAAAAGCTCAATGAAAATTTCCAAATCTTCTAAAAATATTCAGTCTTTTTCTCCTAGGTGTGCTTTAGACTTCTGTACATTGCACTGAAAGTCTCAGGCATAGTTAAATGACACATTTCTTTAAATTTTGGTACATGACACTGAGTTTACATAAAAACTTACATTACAAAAAGATCGAGCTTCTAGAAAAGAACTCTTTGATCCAACCATCATTTTTGAACTTAACATAAAAAATATGTTCAAGATCTCCTGTCACAAAAACACCATTAAAAAAGAAAATACAGGTTCTTAAAAATTCTTTGAATAACAGCTGTTAAATGTGGACGTCAGTCTGTGTTTTAAGGAACTGTATTTGTTGCAGCTTTAGAATTCAGGTTTTAAAAATAAAACAGTGACCTGAGAAACATTCACCTAATCATTCACCTGGATAATGTTTTTTCTTTTCTTTTTTGTTTTGCAAAACATGTGTAAATAAGCTCAAATAATCATTTTTAGGCCATTATGCAGTTAAAAAATACTGGCACAGAATGGTATTTCAGATAAAACTGACTTAAGCCCATATTGTATTTGGCAAAAAAAAAAAAAAAAATCCCTTAAAAAATAGAAAATCTTGTCATAGTTTCTAAAGTTTTTTGGTGACCACTTCTCATTGAACATTTGACAGAACTACCATAAAAGCTAGTCATGTACTTGAAAACTCCATTTCCATGCAAGTGCAGTAAGTATCCTTCTGGATGAATTTAACAGTCTCCATTCTCCCCCAGCTCCCACCATTTTTTAGTGCTGAATATAACATGCAGAATATGAAAATTGGATAAATTAAAGAAGTAAGATTTGTAGACTTTGTGGGTATAAACCAGTCCCCCCTCTGCTGTTTTGGAAAAGCATTTCTTCTCTACCGAGTTAAGGAAGAAGGATTGGAGGAGAGGTTTCCGGAGACATAGTTGCTGTGGGATTTTTTTTTTTTTTCCCTCCCATAGGATTTGAAGGAATATTGCCGAATGTTTCTTAGAATGGTTAGTTAATACTGTCCTTGTGGCTGCTCCTCTCTGTGTTGTGGTTGTTTTGGTCATGGTTTTTCCACTGGATGCTTGTTCCGTTCATGGGGACGGAGGTCATCAGACTTCTGGACTGGTAACAGCAGCAGCAGAGGCACGACTGGGAGAAGGAACAGACTCGAAATAACATGAGCCCACCAGCCCCATCCCAGCCGCCAACAAGGGGTAAATACCCACACACACTTGAGGAAAGTGAGCCTTCACAATAATCTAGCGTGGGGGGCCTCTCATCTCCAGGCGGATGTTAACCTGTTGAAACACGTCCCTTGTTTCTCATTTTAATTCCATTCATCAAGTGCAAGAGGAAGGGACAGCAGTACTGGCCGGAGGGAGAGTTCTCCACGGCTTGGGCCAGGGCATGGGTGGGGAAGTGTTCTCTGCATCAGGTAGCTCGTATGATCCTCACAACCGCTCTCCATGCAAGGTGCTAGCTCCCCCTTTTATGAATGAGGACAGCGAGCCCCAGAGAGGTTACTAAGAGGCAGAATTGGAATTAGAACTGGGACACTCTGGATTGGGCTCTTTCCCTTGGGTATGTTGCCTTTTTAGGAAGATCCATCAAAAATGTGTTTAATTTCTGATAAATTTGTACATCAATTTTTCCTCCCCCAAGGAATATACAAATTAATTAGCAAGTGATATTAACTTAAGCTTCTGTCATGTATTAGTTATAACCTGCATGTTAGTCAATGCATTTTGGGCAGAACGTTGGTGACTGATAAACATCTTCAAGGGGACCTCAAAAATATGGCAGCAAAAACGTCCATACCAAGCTTCATCTATTGGTAGGATTCTTCAGTGAATATGTCTTTTGTCTCCTTTTAGATTGCAAGTTCCATGGAGGAAGTTACTGTGTTTTTCCTCTCTATTCTACCCCTAATAATAAGCAAGTCATATTGAGCATTTATTATTTCAAGAGTTTTACACATACTAACCCATTGAACACTCCTTATGAATGATACTGTGATTATCCAATTTACAGATGAGGAAACTGAGGCAGCAGGGGGCGCACTAGGTGGACCTGGGTTAGACAGGTAGTAAGTGCAGAGCTGTGGTTCAGTGGAGGTTGTTCGCTTCCACAGCCTGCACCCTTGGCCCCTCCCCTACTCTGCCTCCTATGTACCGTGAGCTAAAGTTAAACAGCCTGGTCACAGGTAATAATATCCAGGTAGGATTGTCTATGCTAAAATCATTCCAGGGACTGGAAAAATGACACATCATTAAGACATACTTAGAGCCACAGGAGTGGCTCAGCTGGCAGAAGTTTAAAAACAGAAGGGAACTGATTTAGAATGAAATTATATTAGTTCAGATTCCCAGAGCAACAAGCATTTACTTTCCTTGAAGAGACTATTACTAAACATACTATTAGGAAGCATTTAATGAGAGCTTTCTTAGTAACTGAGTTTACATTTCATTGAGACTGCAGTTAAAGTCTAAGGCAAGTAAGGTGTGAATAGGTTTTATGTACTCTGTGTGGCCTGGAGCTCACTTTTGAGCATTTCTTTTAAAAGGAGGGTTCTAAACTGACATGTAATTAAGTTAGTCTTTTTAATTTTAACCTCTGCATATGTCATTGTGTGAATAGATACTGCTTTTCTGTTATGCTGACACTCTGACCCTTTTCTGGGTAATAAAATACGATTTTCAACTTTTTTTTTTTTTTTTTTTTTTTTTTGAGACAGAGTCTCACTCTGTTGCCCAGGCTAGAGTGAGTGCCGTGGCGTCAGCCTAGCTCACAGCAACCTCAAACTCCTGAGCTCAAGGGATCCTCCTGTCTCAGCCTCCCGAGTAGCTGGGACTACAGGCATGCGCCACCATGCCCGGCTAATTTTTTCTATATATATTTAGCTGTCTATATAATTTCTTTCTATTTTTAGTAGAGATGGGGTCTCACTCTTGCTCAGGCTGGGATTTTCAACTTTTTTACTCAAAAGGAGCACAGCGTATCAAAGTAAGTTACAGCTGGAATTGGCCCTGTCTGTTGTCTACTTAATATACCCATTTGGTTGTCTTTTAAAAATGCTTGCAAAATCATCTTACCTGGAAACAATTTTTAAATTTCTTGCTCACAAAATACAGCGCTATTGGGTTTATACATGAATTCATGGTTGCCAAGTTAATACCGATATAGTCCATGAGCAGCAAGAAACTAGAGCAAAAGAAAAGAGTGTAGAATAATTAGAACATATTGTTTTAAAAATCTGCTAACTAGCATTTTCCTTAGAATAAGCATTTTTCTTGCCCAGAAGCCATTTCTTATGTGTGGCAGTTAGAATTTTGTAAAAAGTGCTTGTTTGAATGGCAGTTTCAATTTTGCAGGACGGTTATAGATATATCAACCACGTGGTTAGCTCAAACCCTGTGCACAGCCGTAGGAGGGGAGTGGCAAGATTATGGATGTGGCTTGCATAAATGTGGGGGTTAGTTGTGTGCCATGTCAGCTAAAAAAAAAATCAACTTTGTGATTTTAATCTTCAGGGCCAATGAGAATGTAGACGCGATGGTTTCATAGATGTATTATGAATGTGAAAGGGAAACTCCAATTTTCTAACGAGTGCATAACATCGTACCTAAGTAATTCACATCGGTTCTTGTCCATCTCATCATACACGGTTTTCTTCAAAATACGGCTTAAATGAAGAGGGAACCAGCAAAGAGCAAAAATTACAACCAAGCAGAAAACTGTTTTTGCCACTTCTCGACGCTAAAGGGAAGTGAGAAAAAACAAAAGTACAGTAAGTTTAGTGTTTTTGTACTAGATGGAAGAACTACACAACAAGGAGGTAGAAGGTAGCACAGGGAAAAATAACTCAAAAAGAGCCAAGAGAATGGACTGCCTTAGAGTGCCTCCACTTCCCAAAGATTCCGAGTCCAACTTTCTAATCAAGGAATTGTGACTGATGCTTTTGGGCAGCTGCCAGGAAGGATGGTGGCCTCAGATTGGTTACTAGGGCCAGGACAAAGTTTTTTTTATTAATTTCAAAATATTAAGGGGGTACAAATGTTTTTGTTGCATGGATACCTTTTATAAATGCTTAAGTTGGGGTTTTTGGTGCAGGACAAAATTTATATGCCAGAAGAAAGGTGGGAACTGGCTGGAGGTGTGAGACAGCGCCGTGGCTAAGTCTGCATCTGTGCGTGTGTGTGTGTGTGTGTGTGTGTGTGGTGTGTGACTGGGAGTGGGGAGGGGAAAGGTCAGCCAAAAGCTTAGTAACAGGTAACTAACTAGCATTAATGATGACATGGCAGCAGGTGACTGAACATAACATGGTAATGGATAGATAAATCCACAAAGACCTTTGGAAAACAGGCTAGGAGTAGGGAACAGACAAGAAAAAATAAGAACAATATGTTTTCTCCTTTTTCTGGTCTTGAAGACAGCTAGCATTGTGCTATTTTTGCTTTTTAAATTCTTTTATTAATGACATATAGTTTCCAAAGATATATAGTTTGCAAACAGAAGAAGGTAAAGGATTATGAGCAGTGACGGCTGGAAAATCTGGAACGTGCTGACCCTGGACTGACTTCCATTGAAAGTTTACATGTCTTTGGGTCTGCTCAGGATCAGAAAAACCATAGGTTGGGAATTTTCTGCCACCATTCATTTGTGTGCGTTATGCTTGAGTATTATACGGCATACATTTAGAAGCCTAACTAGGAACATAAAATGTAACATTCCTGTAACTGGAATCAGTTAATGTCAAAATAAAACTGATTGAAAACAGGGTTTGGAAGTGTAATGCTGGTTCAACCTGAAGCATATAACATTACGTCTGGGAAGCCAACAGTAAACTCACTTGATTTGAGCCATTCCAAAAGATTCTGGGGCAGCTGTCACAAATCGCTACGGTAGCCCAAAGAATTGGGAGTTCTTTAATCTTTCATAGTTATTGAGCTAGCTGGGATATAGCTTCACAGCAGTGATTGAGGGAAGAAATAAAGGATTTTAATCCACAAGAATGGGAGATCTTTTTAAAGGATCATTTTGTGTACACAGAAAAACAATGTGTCCAGAAAAATAGAAAAGGGGTGTATAGGGAGAGAAGTTACCTCCCCTGAGCATATACTCAAAGAGGACAACCCTTTTAAAAAGGTAATATTAATACATTGCCATGAAAGTTGATATTCGCTTAAGCAAATTCTCCTGTCTTCTTATCAGTTAGATCTTTGATTTTGTTATGGCAGCAGGAAGCTTGGCCCAAATCATCTACACGGCCACCTGACCCAGTTCTGACCAATGACAGGAAGTAGAGAGTGTTGTGTGGGTTTCTGGAAAAGCTACTTAAAAGTGTGTGGGGGATGCTCTTTAGTGCACACACATTAATATGTTCTTTGTTCTTCCCCTGTTGCTGCCTGGAAATCAGATAGAAAAGTAGAGCTGCTGCTGTCTTCCAAGACTGAAGGAAAGATGAGCCCAACAGCAGACCCCTGGCCTCTAAGTTTCTTGACCACTGAACCAGCGGCATCTGAACTTTTTGCTGTGGGAGAAAGATCAAACCCTTCCTTGGTCGACTCATTGTTATTTTGGGTTTTCTGTTACCAGCATCCAAACACAATCCCTAACTGATAAAGTTGTTGCCGTTATAATGAAGAGAAATCAGAGACAACCAAGCAAGAAGCAAGACCATGAGCCCCCATAGCATATTAGCCAGAAGGTGGCAAAGCTTTCTGCTCTATGGTAGCTCTCCCACAGTCCCAGGTGAAGGACTCCAGCCAGCCTTGCTCCTCTACTGTTAGCACCTGCTACAGCTTTGAGTGTGACCGAAGGGAACATCCACTGCATGGGTACCAAATCTTGGGTTCTAACCTCTTTTGGTTGAGCAAATCTCTTAACCACCTGCACAATAAGGATAATATCTTTCCTACCTATCTCACAGGGTGCTTGTTGGAATCAAATAAGAAAAAGACAACGAAATGCTCTTTAAAAACTTAAATGGGAAGTAGCATATTATTATTGTTCCCAATCCCTATTTATTTATTGTCACAGCAGGCATCACTCATAGAGTAAACAGGCTCAATCATGGTGCTAATGCAAAAATCTATATTTTAAAACGCTATTTTTTGCAAATCTATTCTAACTAATTACCTCCATTGCAAGAATGAGAGGTAATAGTTGCTTAATATGTTGACATGTGGAGTATTTGAAGCATTCATACCCAAACAAAGTAATACTAAAGTTTCTGAATGTGATTTTCCTGCTAAATGTCAATGAAAGATAATAGCTATCATTTGTATGGCATGTTGGATTTTACAGAGTACAAACATGCACATTAATTCTTTTGATTCTCTTAACAACATTGATGCATATGTTATTACATGTAATTTACAGATGAAGAGCTGAAGCTCAGAAAAATCAGTACAGTAGTTGAAAAGAGCTGTGATGAGGAATGATGCTTACACATGGTAATTATATAGGGCAGACTTACAGACTCCATCAACAACTCACATTAACTTCTGGTGTGGTTGGACATCCTTATATACTTCGCTATTGTGACTAAGAACTTACCTGCAGTCCCAGTTTTACTCTTAGAATTAATATAAATTAACATTTGCTGAGCACTTACTAGCAGCTGGGTACCATTAAGCACCTTTCATGCTATAGGTAATCTCCATGATGTATTATTGCATACATTTTATGAGAAAGTAGAAGTTCAGAGAGATTAAGCAATTTGCCCAAGGTCACAGAGCCAACAAGTAGAAGAGTCAAGTTTTGTCCTCTAAACCCCACACAGCTTTATCTGTTCTATTTCTGCCCAGGAGGGTAAACAGTCGCCTCCTATAAACAGGTTCAAGTTTCTTCTAGAACTTTGGCTCCTCCAACATTTTACCTCTTCTAATGTACATGATCCCATGGCCTAGCATGAGTCTTACCTTGGCCATTGCTCTAATGAGGTTCATCTCCTTTTTCCCACTCACCAAATGCATATGGTGCCCATTCCATGTTCTAACTGGACTCCTGCTATTGCACCTGAAATGCCCTCTGTCCTTTTCTTCCCCATCAAATCCCATTTATCCTCCAAGGCCTAGTCCAATCCCCCTCATCCATGAACAGTTTCTCCACGACTCTATCTCATATCCTCCCTGGCTTCCTACAGCACAGGCTACTTTCACCATACCTGTGATTCTATCTTCCAGTTGTTTCATGGTTTGTGTTTTATTTCAACAAGACGGTAAAGCCTTCCCGGGAAGAAAGTCATATGCTTCTTTTTGTCCTGAAACAGTTCCAAGCCCAGTTCAATGTATGGACCCACATACACCAATGCTCTTGGCAAAATAAAGGAATAGCTCCTCTCTGTTTGGGCCCAACCTCCGAGACCACCTGTTTCTCAGGTCGGCTCCTCATTTCACAAAAGAAATTTCTGACACTATAACTATAAAGGAAACAGTTATAGGACAGTATTTTCATTTTTAGGAAACGAGGCCAAATCTGCTAAAGACAGTATTTGCAGGGCTCCTCTTGTCAGGGACTAACCAGTCCTGGCCAGATTTGCATGACTATGGGATTTACCTGTTTAAGATGTTCACTGAGGGCAATTCTCAAGCTGCCATTCCTTCTGTTCAACATCTCACAGGTCATGAGGGTGTAGAAGATTGCGGTGCACACCAAGGGCATGCAGAAATAGAACCCAAAGAGCCACCAGTCCTTTCCATTTTGGTAGTACTGTAAAGTGAAGAGAAGAGAGGGAAAAGGAGGCAAATAAGAAGATATATTAACTGCAGTGCCTCTGGTAGCTTCAAAATCTTTAGACTTGCAGATATGTTTGTAAATTCATGCTCTTTGGTTGCAGTCATGGGTTTGGGGGTGGTGCTCAAAACTCAATTAAATGTGAAACTCTAGAAATTATTCTGGCCTTATAATCTTTAAACACATAAAGAAACTGTGTTTAAAAAAATTATCCTGACCGGGATACTTTTTATAAACTGAAGTTGGTTTCAGTGACACCGCGGAAGAGCCCTAATCGATAAAAATAATTTCTTTCCCAAGCTCATAAAACATGATTTTGAGACATGAAGAATATATATGTGTATCTTTATTTACTGACGAGCCTCAGATTTTATTGTGTCTGGTTTCCTTTTGACTATCGTGGTTAAAGGTTACTTAACATGAACATCTTGCTGGGGAACAGCGAAGGTTATGAATGGCTTATCTGTGTAGCTTTGGTTAATGGGAGTTAACCCCTTGCCTGGTATGCCTGCTATGTGACCTCAAAGCCAGCCAGTTTGAGCCATCAATAACTATACTCATTCTCCCTCTTTTAATACCACCTGGAAACTATTGAGGCAGCATACCTTATCTGAAGGCATATTTAACATTATCTCCCTGTGGGCAGGATTTATAAATACCAAGATTATTCAGTTTTATGTCTTTTTTAAGGAGAAAACTTAATATCCTATAAAAATGGAAAGTTGGAAAATGATATCTAAATTCTTCTTCCCACTAAATAATCACCAGCTTGGGAAGCAATGCTTTTTCTTTCCTTATAATGTTTCTCCAGATTGTTTATTTACTAAGCACAATGCAGCCTCCTGTACTATCTCAGTTCCCACAGTAAAAAATAATCATGCTGTGCTGTGAAAAACTGGACAGTTTCTGAATATAGAAAGAGGCTCAGTGGGTTACATTATGTCTATTAAAATCATCTAAAAATGGTTCCTAAAACCAAAAAAGTTTGGGGCAGGAGTTCATAACTATTTTTATGCCATTGACACCTTTGGAAGTCTGGTGAAAACTATAATCCCTGCTGAGAATGAAACTTTTACATGCATAAAATAAACTACATAAGATTGCAATGGAAACCAATTACACTGAAACATAGCAATCAAAATATTAAAAGTAAAATTCTGATATAGTAATAGAAGTGTTTATTAACAAATAAACCTAATGGTGGTTCTAATAACTACCAGAATGTGGAAGTAGTGATGAGCACAAATGATATTTCAAGATTATACAAGTGTTGAAATGAAAAGGTCTGCTATTTCTATTAGTAAAGAAGTCACAGTACTGTTAAATACTATCGTCATTTGTTGGCAATGTTCTTAATCGAAGGAAATGATAAATTCAATTAGAAGTTAGTGAAAATAAACATGTCCTTTTTTTCCCATCCAAGTTCACAGACACCTGAATTCTATCCTCAGGTTATGTGCAGTCTCCCAAAGGAGTTGGTTTATTCTAATCTGCAGACACACACATTTCTCTACCCTATAACATTGTATTTCAGTTCTGAACTTCAAAAAAAATTCAGGAGGACTCTCTCATTCTCTTTCTCTCTCTCTTTTTTAAAGTGTAACACAAACACTCCTTTCAGCACCCATCCTCCCTTCTTTTGTACCCTCCTCTTCCTGGTGCATTGCTGGCTGGGTGTGAATGGCCCAGAAGCAGCTGCGGAGGGTCTGGAAGCTGACCCCTCCGTGGTGGAGGCCTGCAGAGAAAGGGTCATGCCTCTCTTTTGAGCTGATGTCATTAGCAAGGGTAGGGAGCGGCCTCCTGTCAGTTTAAGGGTAGAGCAAAGTTGAGGAGCAAGCGTGGAAAAAAGGGGAAGTAAATTTAGGAAAAAAGAACAGGACTTTAGACTTGAACGCTAAAATGTATCAGATTAACTCATATCCTCTACCACAACACTCTAGGCCACCCTAGCCTGAAGGGTATCCTCACTTTACTTGAACACTTCTATAAAGGAGGCTCAGTCTTTATGAAATAACCCATTTCCTTTTGTCCAGTTCTAATGATTAGTAAGATCCTTCTTATGTTGATGTTTTTTTTCTCTAACATTTCAGTCTGGAATATCTAGATTGCTTATTCACACTGCCCGAATTCTGATAATCTCCTACCGTCTACTTTGTTTTTCACTGTGGAGACTGACCTCATAAAAATGTCAGTCGATAAACAGAAGACCTCAATGTTAAGGTTGCCAGTTTGGCAGTTTTCATGAGCACTTTTAATTTAAAAAGAAGAATTTCCAAGCAGGAGAACTGCTCAACCATAAAACCACTAATTTTGTGAATTTTCCAAGTTAGGAAAACATACCTTGAAACGTCTGTGAACAATTACATGTGGAATCTGAACTGCATGAAACGTACATCAAACACTAAATTATACTGATTTCAGACAAATAGTTATCCTTTTAGTTTTCTTCCTTAGGTGTATGTAACTAGTTTTGCCAAGGAAACATGCATTTAAACAGATTTCCCAAAACACTCAGTTATGTGATTAAGCTTTTCAGAGAAATATTAATGTGGTCAGGTGTAGTAAAAAAAAAACAAACTGAACTTGTTAAACCAAAACATTCTTTTAAAAAATTCTGCAATTTTATCTTATTTGCATATTAGACAGAATCTATACTATTACAATCACAGGTAAGTACTGTTCACTACTTTGAATTACTGAATCGATCTTCAAAAAATGTGTGAGTAATGTGCATCTCCCTAAGTGACATAAAATAAACATCAGTATGTCTATCAGATGGAGACTGTTATGCTGTATTCCTTATTATAAAAACAAATATTATTAATATAAATATACACATCTAGTCCCTCTTAGTAAATTTGCTTCAGAATTCTTAGTTGTTTGGTGCAGAACAATTGTGTCTAGAGGTCTAGAGTTGTGCTACAGTACAAGAGTGAAAAGCAAAATAGTTATCCTATTCAAGAAGCCAGACGCTGGTTTAACATCTACTTTTCATGCAGCTGAAGACTATTTGACAGAGTGAACCACACTTGGCATTGAGAAGATGTCAACAAGTCTTAAGATGATGAAGTATAGCTGAAGACCTCCTCCTCTCCCAGTTAATTCCTTTTAAACCATTAGTACCTCCATGAATTTTGATGTGGCATTGAGCATACAGGTATTGTGCTGTTCACCCTTGTATTCAAAGGGCACCATGACGAAGCCGATCGCTTCCGGGATGGCCAGGATGAAGGAAATGATCCAGATGGAGACAATTTCAATGGCAGTAACCAAGGGAATCCCAATTCCCTGAACACGACTCCAGGAGGCAACTGCTCTGTACCTGAAAAGAAAAGGGATAATGGTACCAAGTTGTTTGGAAATTTTAAATTTATTTCAGTTAAACAAAAATTATAAATGCTGGGAAGCTCCTCCTCTTGGCCAGTGGTCAACTATTAGCTTTTTAGGAATTTTCTGTGAGTGTTGGTATTAAAAACAAAGTGGGGCAATGAAGAATTCCACCCTTTTGGAAATTAATCGCCTCGCAGGCTTGAGTCTGAGGTCTTTCTTTGGGCTCCAGTAAAATCTCAAGAGGGTTTAGAATGTGGCAGCAATAGACAGGTGTGCCTATATTTTCTAAGCTGGGGGAAAAGTTGGATGATGGGAGTGGCAGTGAAAGCTGCTGGTACTTACTATAGTAATATTTTATTCCTCTATAGATATTAAGAAAGAAAACTTGACATATTATCTACGAAGTGGGCCTAGATACTCTTGAGTGAATAGTGACCATAGATATTCCATTGTTTCCTTCTTTCTTCTACCCTCAAAATATGATCACAGTGGGCTTGTACCAGGGTGGCCGTTTTAGTAAATGAATGACATTTCTGGTAAATGCCTCCCATTATGGTCCTGTGCTAGAGGAGATAAAACTTAGTAAGAGATACTTTGGTTCCTAATCTTTAGGGTGCACAATCTAAGAAAAGAATAGATCATACAGAGTATAGGATATAAATGTATCTGAACAATTAGGTCAATCAAAAAACTGGCATTAAAAAATTATGCTTACTTTATTTTTTACTTTAATATTTTTAGGATAATGATCACATTTAAATGTTAAGTCTAAAGAAGGTTTGGTTTAGAAACTGTGCTCTTTGACCTGATGTGATGGTCTGATGCTAACTGCTTTTAGACTTACTATTAGGAAGAGACCTGTGACGTGGTTTGGTATTTTTGTGCCCTCATTCTTGAAATTTTTGTTGCTGTTGTAATGGAAAGGAAATAGTTTCTTTTTATGGTTTTTATTAGATAGTGCCAGAAGAAGGCTGTAAAACTGACTAAAGCATTGGAGACAGGTGCACGTGGGTTTGTAGGACATACATACAACTTAACGTGGAAGATAAATCAATAAAGCCAAAGGAACATACAAGCTGCCCATATCCACCAGGATGAGCCCCGTGTTCCCTTGTGTTTAGTGGACTATCTCAGCATATCTGCACAGTACATCTGTGAAAATCTGACTCTGAGAATTATATAGCCTACTTCTTCACCGGAATTGCCTGTAGATTAGAACCCATGAGATTTGGGTATTTTACGATGACACTACATGGCATATATACAGCACAATTTGCTGGAGAAATGTTTTGCAAAAGATTTTTAGGGTAAGTAAGATTGGTGTACAATAAAAATCTCTAAAAAAAGAGAAAAGGTTCAGATTAGTTCAGAATGGAATAAAATACAGCTATGCAAACAGACGAAGAAAATCCTTTTATGATATAGCCAAGATTGCCTTTTAAAATTTATGATCATTTCCAATGGGAGAAAGACTGCTGTTTATTTTTCTTTTCACTTCGGTTTACTTTTCTTTGTTGCCTTATTAGACTGGCAGCCCAATGTCCAGTAAAAGCTAGAAGGAATGGAGGTGGGATGTCTCTATCCCAAGGCTGCCAACTGAGTTACATCTGTTCCTCCTCTCTCTTCCTCAGGTCAGTTACCAGGAAAGGTGATTTAAATAAAACATCCTATTCCACCAGAGAGTAAGAAAGCCAGATTTCTTAGCCAGGATTTTGGGTGGAAGGTGGTTTAAGCAAGAAAATATGGTCAACATGTTCTTATGGTGAATATATTCACAGACCAGCTTCAATTTATAATGTGCCATGAATTCCCAGAATGTCATACACCCCATAATCCAATGTAAATTCAACATTTTTAGATAAGCAGAAGTAATTTTTAGTGTCTAGTTTAGCAAATGATTCATAATCAGTCTTCTCCTTCATTAACCCACATCACTGAGCATTAGAATAGTTTCTATTTGTAATCACACTGGTCTCAATAACATCTCCATCAAATAGGAAGAAAACAACCACAAGAGGAATTAAAACAATCATTTTTTTATGATGGAGGTGGGGAAAGGTATGGAAAATATGAAGTACCAGATGTTTCAAAACCAATTTCTACTTGGAATATAACGGTACCACATATATTATACATACACAAATATGCTCTTTTTACTAGGTGTGATGATATTAATAAATAGGCTTCCATCTAGTCAGTGTGTGTGTATGTATATATATATATATGAATGACATCTTCACTTGTCATAGAAAATCTGCAAGTGGAGATAGATTCAACCACCTACAGCTGATATTCCAGAAGTAATCCCTTTTCTTTGAACTGCTTTATTCACTTGGCTTCTACCACATTCTCTGGGTTTTCCTTCTGACTTACTGGCCACTCCTCATCTGTTTGGCTGGACCCTGCCCTCTCCCCAAGTTCTTAGCATTGGATTTCTCTTAGGGTCTAGTCCTTGGACTTCTTTCCTATCTTCATTCTCTCTCTTGGTGACCTCATCCAGTCTCATGGCTTAAGTATCATTTAACTATATACTGATAATTCCTACATTTATAACTCTAGCCTGGAACCTCTAACTCTTGACTTGTATATTCAGCTGCCTACTTGAGAGCTCCACTAGGACATCTAACAGACATTCAAGTATACCCAAAGCAGACTCCTGGTCATCTTTGCTCCCACATCTGTCCTTTCTCCAGTTTTTACCATCTCAGGACCAAAATCTTGAGAGATGCCTCTTTTACTATACATCTGATCTTTTAGCAAATCTTGCAACGTCTTCCTTGAAGATAAGTCCAAATGCAACCATTTCTCACCATCTCACCTGTTATATTGTTTTGATCATTGCAATAGCTTCCTAACTGGTCTCCCTGTGTCCACCTTGCTTTGCCACCACCTACCTTGACACTGCAACTGGAGTGAGCCTGGTAAGTCAGGTCATGGCACCCCTCTGCTCAACCCCCCCAATGGCTTCCCACCCCTACAGGAATACCCACACATCCTCCGAGCTGCTGCCTCACTTCCTTTAGGTCTTTATTGTATCTTTTCATGGAAGCATTCCTTGGAGACACAATTTAAAATTGTCAACTCCCCCTCCAGAACTGTCTCACTCACCCCAATTTATTTTTCTCCATGGCACTTACTACCGTGCGACCAATCGAATGTTTTATTTCTGTATTTTGTTTATTGTCTATGCACACCCCTCCCTTTAGAATATAAGCTCCATAAGGGGAGACATTTTGTATGCTGGTCACAATGTCTAGAACAATAAGTGCCGAATAAACACCTGCTGAATGAAGTGGGTTTTTGTTGTTGTTTCCATGCGTTTTGTCTTACTTAATTGGCCAAAGCCAATAGCAGCATACTACATTCTGAGCGTTTTTCTATTTTTCAATCTAGCCTTAAATTAGGCAACAGATAAAAAGCTAATACATTTAGAAACCCAGCATCAATAATTTAAAAACAAGGCGAGACCTTTGGGCTGATCTTTCTCCCTCTTGTGTTCCGGTTGGGAACCTGAGGACCTGCGTATTTGCTGGTCTCCACGGGGAGCCAGGGCCAGGGCTCTGGGCTGCCAAATCCCAGTGGGGTCTGTTCCCATTACATCACCGTGCACCCTGTCACGTGATGCGCCAGAATAAAAGTATAAATTATGTATTTATGTTTTTCATAAATATGTTTTATTTACAGAAAGATGTTTGCTACTGTGTGTGTGTCTATAAATAGATTTTTACATGTTTTCAAGTTCAGCGGCATTTAAAACACGTTTATTGAATCTTTAGGGTCTGGTCTGGGACAGTCATTAAATTTAAAAAATTTTATTATTGAAAGAACTTTAAAACATAATAAAATAAAACAAATTCAAAAGATACCACTTGAACAAAATCTATTTTTATTTTTTCTTATTGTTCATTTCTATTCTCATGGGCATTGTTCAAATATATACTATAATCATATCATTAACAATTATATTTTTAGCTTTATTTACATGAAAAAATACTCTCATGTTTCTACGTAGGAATGCCACCTATCAATTTAATGGCTACACAGTAGAAAAAGATTTTTTTTATAATTTACTTAAATCTTTCTCCTATGTTCACATCATTTCTATGTTTCACAGCTGTGAATAACACACCTATAAATATGTGTGTACACATATATTTTTTCTCTTTCTGAATGATGTTCCTGTATGAATTATCTTGGGTGGGATTACTGGATCAAAGGAATAAAAAGGTAGCTCAACTACCTTAAGTTTTTGCCAAGCGCCTGTCAAAGAATGCTTGCCTGCATTAGAATTTATTATGTTTTCTTCAGTTTTACTACTTACATAAGGTAGAGTGGCACTTATGTCTTTACTTCTGCACATCTTTAATTAACAGCTAACTTGACCTTTTGTAATGGTTGTTTATAATTTATATCTCTTACGCCATAGACAAACCAATTGCCATACAGAGGTTTGCAGGTGAAATACTAGCAAGAAGAATTTTAAAAAGAAAACAGGTGTGATGAATTAAAAGAGAGCTGCAAATGCTTTAAGACTTCTCCAGTTGAGCTCTTCAGTTGGGTTGGCCTGTGACTGCTCTGATCAATTGATTACAGCTAAAATGATATTTTTTCGAGTTCCAGACCTGGCCTCTGGGAGAAGTGGCAGGTTCCACACTGGAGCCCGGAGCCTGCTGCAGCAAAAACATTGAGGGGCCCTGAGACTGTAAGGAGAGAGAGATGGGCTCTGCAGAGCTCAGACTTCCAGCTGTCCCTGCCAAGGTGCCAGACATGTGAGTCTTGGACACATGAGACAAGCTCGGTGCCAGCTGAAATCCACCAACGACCCCAGTTGAAGTGACAAGAAGCAAATGAATTGCCCAAATTCCTGACCCACAACATGGTGAGATATGATAAAATGGTTGTTGTAAACTGCTAAGTTTTGGGGTAGTTTTCAAAGAGAAAGGAGGTAGCAAAATTAACCAGTCGCCTGATCTTGACAATGGAATAAGATAAAAGTACGAATAACTACGTGCAGCAGGGAACAAGACCCAAAAATGAGATCCTAGCCAGCGTTTGGCTTTGTCTCTGTCCAGTTCCCAGCTGCCTTCCTCTGGCTCAGCCACTTCTCCCATGGCTCCACTGTTGCTATGCAGCAGTAGAAAATCTGACACCAGGGGAATAAGGCAAAACCAAGTCCAAGTCTAATAAAAATGAAGTTTTTCAGAAAATCACCTCCCTATTTCTTGAATTAGGATAAACCTTTGAGAAGATCACAGATACCACCGAGCAATTATTTGAAACGAGGGGCTGAAGCCCTGACATCAGCGTTTGAGTTTAAGGCATATAAAACAAAGCTGTCTTATTAATGGATCTGTGCAACTTTTCCAAGTATCTGATTACACATCACTCTGGAATAGTTGTTAAATGGGTTTTATCTTTTTACGGGCTTCTTCGCCAGGCAACTTTTAACTACAAGTTGGATCTGCACCCAGACGTTTTTACTGGTCTGACCTGTCATCATCATTGTCCACTTTAAACACTTACAAAGAAGGGCACCGAGCCCCCTCCCCCAGCCTTGTTCTCTCTTCTCCCCACCAAACAAACTCAAAGTAACTTATAAAACTTGTCACTTATGGCATGTAAGAATAGCTATTTTAATAGTTGGTAACGGCTGGTTACTCATTTTTGCTGGGAAAAGTTCATCATTTTAAAAGTAAACCGCCTTAGCATAAAAAAAAAAAATCTCACTGAGAAAGTTGGATAGGGGTTCAAATTTGTTCCTAAATTTCTTCAGTTTGTGCTTTATCTTTTTCTTAAGTGACTAAGGATGTGAAGTTAAATAATTAAGAGTTAGATTTGTGGAGGAATTAGTAAAATGGTTGAACTGAGACAAGCCGGTAGTTGAAATTAACATTGAAAGCTCATCCATTTTGGGACGAACCATGTGCTTTCTTTGTCTTGTTTACCGTATTTAGATTAAAAGTTGATAGTGAGAAATCTAGATGTTTTCTTGTTCCTTATAGCACTTTGTAATCATTGATTAATGAAGTAATAAAGAAATTCTATAGAACTTGGATGTATAGTTTCTTTCATTATTTTCCTTCAAAACAAAACTCTGAAATGAGAGATGATAATTATGTTTTAAAAATATCATGTTAAAAATCATAGATACTTTTCTTCCTGGGCCATAATTTGATTCAGCTCATAAAATAAAAGTGGGGATTCACAAACTGCAAATTGCTTTGTAACAAGTTCCAATTTCCCTCTTTTTAGTCCTTGTTTTATTTAAAAAAGGGATTTCATTTTATTTTTCCACAGACTATAATGCAACAAATGAAGACTTAAAGCAAATGGAATCTTATCTTTAGGAATTAAGTGTGAATGATTCATTCTGTAGGGTGAGAGCTTTTGAAATAAAAGTGTCAAATAGATTCCCTATATACAGCTCCCCAAGCTTAGAGTCAATACCAAACAAAATGTAAAAATAGTAAAGAATGGATCTAAGGAACAGAGAATGATGAGTTTATTACCAAGGAAAAACCTTCTGGATTAAAGGTGATGTTTGGGAGAGTGGAATTTCAAAACGGTTCATCTCCTTGGTTTAAAACTCAGACCAAATCTTAATGAAATAGATTCCTGACATTCTTTTTTTTCCTTTTCTTTTTCTTTCTCTCTCTCTTTCTTTTCTTTCTTTCTCCTCTCCTCTCCTTTCCCTCTCTCCCTTCCTTCCTTCCTTTCTTTCCTAGGAATGACTCATATTTCATTTGATACACAATTGCTTGTTGTGATGGAACATCTAGATCATTTTTCTTTCTTTCTTTCTTTTCAATTTTTTTTGAGATAAGGTCTCGTGCTGTTGCCTAGGCTAGAGTGCAGTAGCATCTTTCTAGGAGTTCATTTTTCTTCATGCATGAGATGGGGAGAGGGGGTGGTGTGGGTGAGGCGATCCTCCACAGAAATAGGAATTGATGATCTAACTGCTCTACCCAACCCCCAACACTGGTGGGACTTACACTGGGAGTGACTGAAGCTCAGCCAGAGGATCCTCTGAGATTCCTGCAAGGAAGGAAGAGGGGACAGAACAAAGTAGGAGGAGGAATCAGCCCCGCCCCCTAGGCCTGTGGTGGGAGTGACAAATATTTTCCCCAGCTTATTACTATAGTTATTTGTTTTTACCTTTATGAATGTTTGATCTGAATGTTTTTAATGTTATCTCCTGAGATACGTTTTTAATTTTATTCAGAATTTCTACCATTCTTTTTAAGTTCAGGCGGTCTTGCTTTTCCACAGCTCAAAAAGATATAAGTTTATTTTCTTCTACTACTTTATGGTTTGAGTTTTTACATGCTTGAGTATAACGGTTAAAAAATGCAGACTACCTACATTTGATTACTGGCTCCAACACTTAGTAGCCATGTGGACTTGATTAACCTCTTTCAACATCTTCCCTATCTGTATAATGGGGATAATTATAGAACCTGTCACAGTTTAATAAACATATTTCTGTAAAGCATTTTTAACAGGACTTGGTATTTACTAATATTCAATAAATGGTAATTATTACAAATACTATTATTGATATATAGCACCAGATAAGACTTTAACATGCCTTTTCTCCCTGATGGCTAAACAGCACTATTTATTGATGAATCTTTCCTTTCCCAATCGTATTCAGTGATTTTATCCTGTATTACGTTTGCATACTCCAACACCTGATTCTAGTTTTCCCATTGATTTGTCAGTGTGTTCAAGGCCTGTACCACAGTGCTTTAAATACTGCAGCTGTGTAACATTTAAAAATATAATATAGGAAAAATATGTGTGTAGGACACATTGTTCTGTTTTCAAAACATCATGATTATTTTCTCATTTCTTTTCTCTACATGGATGTTAAAGTTATAATTAAAAATTTTAATCAGATATTGTAATGAGTATACATGGTGACATCGTTAAATATACAGCTTGATATATACAGGAAAAATTTTACTTGTATGAACAATGTAATAGATACAATTTAAAACCTTTAATTTTTAGATGATAAAACACTTTGGATGAAAGGAGAAATGTTGGGATGCTGGGAATGGGAACATCAGCGTGAGAGTTTATTAGTGAATCAAATCCAGATCGTAAGTGCTTACTCAACTTCTTAGGGAAATGGCCCAAAGTATCATGATCTACTATTTAGCCAAGTGGAAATTATATAGTAGCTACCTATGGTATGTGTTTTTATGCAGCAGCATTTAGCATTTGGTATGACGCAGAAGTAACCCACATGGAACCTTAGGTTTTCCTACAAATCACTAAAGAGTCCTACAATAGATGATGAAATTATTTCTAATCTCTGTGTTTACCATTGAGTGGGAACATTTTTGTCAACAGTAATACTGAGTTCTAAACTACTAACGGAATTATTTTTGTGTTTTAATTTCAGTAATAAATTTATTTTTAATAACACCATTTTGTTTATTTTGTGTTTCATAGTTATAGTCATAAATTTATAAGGATATCACTATAATTTTTAAATACTAATTGAATGAGCATTTTTATGTTTTAGCAATAACAATTTTGGTTCCAAGAAATAATTATAAATGAAAAAGAACAGAATAACTATAAACACTTGAACGTTCTTTAAGACAGTAAGCCTTTTATTTCACAATGATGGGACCCAGGTTTTCTGATAAGCTGCTTGTCAGGGTGTAAGTTAATGGAAACCCCTTGTAAATTGTATGTTAGACACTCAAACAGGACATTAGACACGAATTGTGTAAGATTTTTTTTAAAGTTTTATTTATTTATTTTTTTAGAGACAGGGTCTTGCTCTTTTGCCCAGGCTGGAGTACAGTGGCACAATCACACCTCACAACAACCTCAAACTCCTGTACTCCAGCGATCCTCTTGCCTCAGCCTCTCAAGTAGCTGGGACTACAGGGACACATCATCATGCCTGGCTGATTTTTAAATTTTTTTGTAGAGTTGGGGTCTCGCTATATTGCTCAGGCTGATCTTGAGCTCCTAGGCTCGAGTGGATCCCCCTGCCTTGGCCTCCCAAAATGCTGGGATTATAGGCGTGAGCCATCGTGCCTGGTCAGATTATGTTAAATATAAATGAGCACCAAACACAACTTTATAACCAAAGAATGTGTTATAAAGTTCCTAATTTCTTTCCTTATAATTCCTGCTATCAAAATTAGAAGGTGAAGAAAATACCATCCACAAGTTCCCGGAATTCAGAAGGGCTTCTTTAGAAAACTCTGGACAGCCATGTGTGAAGATTCTGGAAAGACTCAGAGATACCAGACACATTTTTCAGAATTGGACAAAGGGATGCTTCTGTTGTTGCCCTCTTTTTAAAATTAAGAAACATTCTGGACATTCAAAGAAGCAAGGAGAAGAACCTAACACTATTGTGTACTTACCACTCAGCTCAAGTAACCAAACATTACAAATATAATTGAACTGCATCTTCATATTTCTCATGATAAATTTACCATTCGAAGTACAGGATTTGCATGTTCCTGGATCTCCTTTTCATAAAGTTTATACCATGTAATATGTTCGTTTTTTTTCTGTGTTGCCATAAGGGTGCCATATGGATATTGGCAAAATGCTCGAGGTACATATTGCCTAAGCCAAAGACGGCCAATAATCAGCAAATGTGTAAGGCAATTCTAAACAGTAAAGGCAAGATCATTCATGTTTTAATTCATTTGGAACTAATTAACAACTGTCCTGGGCACCAACTCTCTCGACTTTAATTCTTTTTGAGAAAATACTTTTCTAAATCCAACACAAGAACAAAGGGCAAGAATCATGTTACCTGTCAACGCTAAGAGCGCAGAGATTGAGGACGGTGATCCCCACGGAAGACTTCTGCAAAAAGGGGAACAGCTTGCAAAGAACTACGCCAAAGTCATTGTGTTCAAAAGGCCAGCGCCCAGCCAGCAGCTGAAAAAAGGAGACATGGTGGTAAGTAATAGCAGGGCTGGCATGGAACACATGGGCACTTACAATTCTGGTTATGCAGCCCAACTTCCAAATGTATTCATCGTGCTTTCCAGTTAGCGTGTTAGCAACAGAGTATTACTATTGTTATTTTTCCTTTCATATTTTAAAGCCCCAGCAATTTTTGGTTTGGAAAGACGTGGAAATTATAATAATATAATTATTACTATATTATACAGTAATATTATATTAATATAGTTTATTACAATCTGATATATTTAATGCATATGTTAAATATTAAATGTGTTATATATTAGGTATATTATATAGTATATATGTAATATTTACAGATTATATATTATACTCTGTTGTTATAATTGAAAGACAGAAGAGACGAACCTTTGCTCTTACATGAAGCAGTCATGCTGCCTACTTTTCAAAGAGCAGCAAAAGTTTGGGGTTTGGGTGACAGCTCAGTCCAGAAGCAGGCAGTGGTCTCTTAGCAACCCTTAGTAAACCATGAGTAAAGCAATCATTTCAACTAGTGGCACTGGAAGATTATATTATCCTCTGACAAGCAGCCAAAATGATGAATGAGAGGTTATGGACAATACTGGAAAAATGACATGGTGTAGGATGCTCTGATCTTGCCAGCCGGTTTAACACCTAAAATCACTTGAACTTACCTTTTCTTCTGTGGTTAAGAGGCTGGCTCTGCTGCAGGAGACGTGACATAGTGGTTTTTCTCTATTTAGTCTCAAGCTTCCCTTTATCATACAGAACAATTTGGTTACAGTGATCTGTTAGTAGCGTCTGCAGAAAAATCTGCTCTTCCATGTTGACAATTTAAAATCTTGGTTCCAAGGCAAGGGTGGAACCCTCTAGTGGCTGTGCTAAGCAGAGCAGGAACATAATAGCTAACAGTCCCTGGGGAGTCACTGATATTTGTCTAATTAGGTATGATACTAGGAGCATGGGCTTAAATAATAGTTCAGCTACCTAAAATGGGGAAGGAAGTCCCTGCTGAATATATGATTCTTTTTCAAGAGTAAAAATGATATTGATTTCTTTTCTAATTTTTGCTTATTGACTCCAAATTTAAACTCACTCCACTCCATAGGAAACAGTAGGTAACCTTTTAACTTGACAAACTTGCTTTTTTGCCATAGTAACTCTACGCTGAGCTTTGACTTTCTGTTCCACTATTTCTAAAAGATTATGTGAAGTTTAACTTCATGGTCAGTGTGGTCATTAACATGAAAGAGGTTTCCCATTGAAAGAGGTTGGGAAACCAGTACCCCACAGATACAAAGTCAGAGTGTATGCATTTTGAAAATTTAGTGACAGGGAAATCTATCATTCTGTGATTATGGCTAAGACCTTATATGACTTAATTTCAGAAGTTTTCCTTTTGCTAGTTTTTAAACTTACTTCCCTTTATTATAGTTTTCTAAAAGGTCCTTTCCCTTCAATCCAGTCCTGCCTCCGGGCTTTTCTTCATCTCTCTATCACCTGTCTCGATCAGTGTCTTCTCAAAATGTCCACGTAAACTTTGTCCAAGGACAACCACAGAGCTCTGCACACAAACACTGCCCTAACCTCTGACTGTTTTCATGAAGCTAACAAATTAATTTTACCATTGCTGATTGCTGTTTATTAATGCTTGGTGCAAGTGAAGACACAAGACACTATTATTTCTGAGATGAATCACCCCTATAAAGATAAGAAAACCTGAAAACTACTTTTCATAGAATGAGAATTTAGTATTCTGGCCCAGAATTGTAATTCTTCACTAAAGGACCACAGATATGTAATTAAAATATGTAGGAACTGTTACAGGATATACTTTGGAATAGCTGAGCTGTTTGCTCATTCCTGGAGATTTAAGAGAATCCTGAAGTCCACATGTATGCATTTCCCGACACACATCCAAAAATGAGAGAAATGAAAAAGATTTTTCTTGCTTAATAAGGGAGACTCTGAAATCCTGTGAAGGTGTGAGTGACAAGTGCTAAGAGAGAGCCCACAACTAGACAAGGATTCTTTCAGATTCTTCCAATCTCAATTGAATTTTACGCATTTCCTGAAGCTTTTAACTAGGATTAGGTTAGCAGGAGGCGTAAAGGAGGGATGGAAAGGGAAGACATCATGGTAGCAGTGGGCAGCAAAAAAATCATGGAATTGTCTGTCTTTGAGACAAACAGGTGTGGTGGTGGTGGTGTTATTTTCCTTTTTCCTAGAAGTGAGCATTGCTTCTTCATGAGAATTATAGACAAAGGGGACGGGGAAAAAAAATCATTGGAGGAAACGTTTAGGTATAATCACAGGATAGAATTTCCTAATTTATAGCTACCTCATTTTGAAAGGATGTGTGGACAGTAACTGTTCCAATGCTGCCAGAAGGAAGCCCCTGCCTGTAGGCAACTTTGCCCCTCTTTTTCCTCTCTGCCTCTCTGGTTAAATGTGGCTTCCTCAGAAAGGCCCTCATTAACTCCCCAACCTCAAGTAGGACCTGCTTGTTAATCTCTTTCAGAGAACCAGTGTTGGGGCAATCTTACATTCAAAGTCTCCTTTCAGCTCACTCAGTTTGAGCAATAAAACATAAGCCAAGGAAGGCAGCACTATGGAGGCAAACGGTGGAGCTCACCTGTTTTTCTCTCCTTTACAAGATGCATTTTGGAGCTTTTGAAAGACCACTGGGAATGCATCTTTTCTGTTATTTATTAGTGCTTAGAATTAAAAATGTAATACCCAAAATGGTAAAAATTAAGCTGTATAAAAATTTATATAATGAAAAATAAGTCTCTCTTTTAATCAAGGCCCCTAAACTCCTTGCCCAAAGGGTAACCACTGTTAATTGCTAAGTGTGTTTGCTTCCAGAAAACTTCTTATGTACATAAAAGCATATGCCCTTTTTTAAACAAGGGGGAACATGTGGGAATAATACCTTTTAGCAATCTATTAGTGTTATGATCTTTTTTTTTTTAAGAGCAATTTTCTGGAAAGCAATTCTATTCCCTAAATAAAAAGTTATGACTTTTAAGAGCATGTTGCTGAAACAATTTAGACTAGGAGAGGAATAAATAAATAACTGTTTAGGATAATATCTAGACCATGGCAAGAGAACGAGTTGATTTCACTAATGTTAACAAGTTACTATAAAGTTAGTGAAAAAAAAAACCAGACTAGTCTGACAAACTAAGCCACATTGGTTCAAAGTGTTCATTTGGCACTTTGGAGCAGTCATAGCTTATTTTTTTTTTTTGTCACAAAAGGGTCTATGCTATGTAATCCTCATATTTATAACTTCTGAGGGCATTACACAGTACCTGGAACATAGCAGGTGTTGAATTAATGGATGACTCCAGCTCATTAAATTAGGGCAATATTTTCATATTTTGAAATGAAATACTACCAATTTTGTTCAGAAAACATATTCATCTTCTACTTTATTGTCTATTTAAAGTTGCTTATCAGTGTTCCAAAGTGGCATTCCCACTCTATATTGAAACAACGCACCTGCCATCTGGCTGTTTAAGTGGGAGAATACGGTTCTGTTCAAGAGTCCAGGTGGAAGAGGGGCTGCCACTAGCTATTTGCTTAGAGACATCTCACTTGGGCTGTGATGAGACTGCCCAGCTTCATAAGAGCCACAAAGCAGGAACTGAGAGACAATGCACATCTGGTGGCCTAAATGCACATCCTGTTCCCCCCTTCCCAAGCAGATCACAGATGAACACCGCAGAAAGAATCAGAGGCCAGGCCTGGGGACTCACGCCTGTAATCCCAGCACTCTGGGAAATCGAGGTGGGAGGATTGCTTCAGCTTATAAGTTCAAGACCAGAGCTAGAACCTTTCTCTACTAAAAATAGAAAAAAATTAGCCAGGCATGGTGACGCGCACCTGTATTCGCAGCTAGTCGGGGTGCTGAGGCAGGAGGATTGTTTATGTCCAGGAGTCTGAAGTTGCAATGAGCTATAATGACACCGCTGCACTCTACCTGGGGTGACAGAGTGAACCTCTGTCTCGAAAAAAAAAAAGAAAGAAAGAAAGAAGAAACATCACTGAGACAACAGGAGGCAATCTGCTGACCATGGATTTTACTGGATATTGCCTTTGTTCTAGCTGAGGGTTTTTTTTCTACAGCTGAAATATAGAGTCCCTGATCCCTGTCTGAAAATGAAAGTGCTCTTCAATGACACAAATTAACACAGAAATTCTGCATTTGTGTGGCTGATTTGGATGGTGTCAAAATCAGCACCATAAAATTGACAGGCTGCACTTTTTAACCTGCCAGAAACAGAGTTAGGCAAGAACTTGTCCTATATGATACACTGATAAGCACCTGTTTTTAGAATGGCTAGATCCAAATGCAGGCTCTATGTCCACCACTATATTTAGTACAATGCATTATCTCCCTTGGTTGGGACCTCTTAGATATGGGGAACATATCTGTTTATGTCAGCTTTTTGGAACATACTTGACAACCAGAAAGTAAGCAAAAATGTAAAGAGCCAAATAGTTGATGTGACATTTATTTCCTAAAGTCTGTGTACTTTAGTCATCGGCAAAATGCTCGAATCTTTGCCACAGGGTAATTTTTTTCTTACTTTACACCCAATGCTATAAAGCTCAGCTTTTATCGTTCTTTAACCCATTGTACATCCAAAGCTGCTCATTAATAGGAACTCTCCAGAGTCATAGTTCTCAGTCTTAGCTGGATATTAGAATTATTTAGGGAGCTCTTAAAAATCTCAGTGCCTGGGCCATGACCCTAGAGCAGTAGTTACCGACCATGGCTAATTTTGCTCCCCAGGAAACACCTGGCAATGTCTGAGATCTTTTTGGTTATTACATCTGGTCGTGGGTGTGCTATTGGCATCTAGGGGTAGAGGCTTGAGATGCTGCTAAACATTTTGCAATGTACAAGACAGACCCCTCAACAAATAATGAGGGGGATGAGCCCAAAATGTTGCTAGTGCTGAGGTTGAAAAACCCTGTCCCAGACCAATTAAATCAGAATCTTTGGAGATAGGACACAAACATCAGTAGTCATTAAAGTTCCCCAGGTGGTTCTAGTCATTAAAGTTCCCCAGGTGGTTCCAATGTACGGCCAACATTGCGAATCATTGCTTTGGGGCAGCTGTTCTCAAGATTTAACAGCATCAGAATCACCTGGAAGGCTCACTGAATTACAGGCTGCAAGGGTGGGCGGGAGCTTTCCAAGAGTTTCCGATTCAGTATGTCTGGGATGGAGCCTGAGAATTTGCATTTCAGCAAGTTCCCAGGTGGTGCTGCTGCTTCTGGTTTACCAACCGCACTCTGAGGACCGCTGTTCTTGGAGTACCATGATCAGCAAAAATGACAGCTGACGGGCAGATAGTATAGGAGGAGCAGAAGAAAGTAGACAGTATAGTCACAGGAAATAAAACAATGTAATAGTTTGGGGCCATGTAACCTGCCTCCCATTACCCTCTCATTGCAGTAGGCCCGAGACATCAGTGCACAGAGGTACAGTACAATAGCAGGTGCTGTAATGTCCCAGGCCTCACTGGCTTAGCACGACAAAATAAGTCTGTTCTTATCCTATATTCAACTTGGGTTGTAAACTTATGAGACTTAGGGCTGGGTGCTATGGCTCATGCCTGGAATCCCAGCGCTTTGGGAGGCCAAGGCAGGAGGATCCCTTGAGGCTGGAAGTTGGCGTTTACAGTAAGCTATGATTGTGCCACTGGACTCCAGCCTGGACGACAGAGTGAGGCTCTGCCTCTTAAAACAAACAAAACAAAACAAAACCCCCAACTTCTAAGACTTAGGTTCCACTACAAGATTGACCTGCTGCTAACTGTGACCTTGGGTAAACCAGTTACGCACAGTAAGTCTCCATTTCTGTGTTTGTTAAATCGGGGTGGTTCTCATGACTGTCACAATGGTATTAATATGATGACCATTTGGGAGGCTCAAATGGGACAATGCACATGGGAGAATTCTGCAAACTGAATGTACACCACACAAATGTTATTTTCAATTGCTAAATAATTTGTAATCATAAACTAAAATGTAACACGCATAACAACAAAAAAAGTATAATACAAATGAATTTACCCTTCTTTATCCCTTCCAGATGTTAATATCCCTTGCTACTTAATCCTGTTACTTGGACATCATTTTTGTTATTGTCATGGCATCTTAAAACGGAACAAATAAAACTAGTGGCACAGTTTTCTTTGTGCTATTATAATTTTCCTTCCACCCCATTCAGGGAGGCTGAGGGATTCTCCTCCCCCAACAACTCGCTCTCCCGGTCTTAGACAGGAATGAGGGATTTACGAGTACAGTCTGTAATAGCTGAAAACCTCAAAGTACATAAAATGTTCCCTTCCCCTCAACATGAATTATTGTAGGGTCACTTGGAACTGGACGTGACTGACCAGGTATCAGTCTTCAAACAGTGAGGTCCTGAGGTTTTTCTTTCTTTCTGGGCAAGAGCCTGGGATGCAGAATTTGGTACGAAGTTGAATCAGTAGTAAACAAAAACGTCTTCCAACAGGACAGACTGAGATGATTATGAAGTCTGTGATGGCCAGGCCAGGCCTTTAATGAGAATGTGCTCTCTGGCTATTGCAAATCTCAGATCAGATACTATAAAATAAATACATCACTTTGCATGACTGAGAATGGATTTTGCTCTTCCGTTATGCTTTAATTGCTTTAGGATCAAAGCAGCGCTTTCATACAAATGTAATAAAATCTCCCCTATCCATACACTTTCTTCTCGGACAGCCTCTTCTCATCTCCTGACCAGTCCAAGAATTTGGAGTGTGTGACAAATGCCGAGCAGAACAGCAACTCCATAAATGGTCTTGATTCCAGCCCTGGGTGCCCTGAGCTGGGGGTATGGAGAAGCCCTCCTTTTAATTAAAGCAAGTGGCCTGGCATCGTAGATCATAGCGTGGGCCCTAAAGCTGGACTCCTTAGGGCGGACTGAGTCCAAGCTCTGCCATCTTCCTGACCCTGTGACCCTGGCAGGTTGGTTAACCTCTCCACCCCTCAATTTCCTCCTCTATAAAATGAAGACAGTTCTGGTAACTACCTTGGAGGATTACTGTGGGCCACAGAAGAGACAATCCATGTCAAGGGCGAGCAGAAGTAAGTATCTGGAAATGTGAGCCATAACTATTAATGGCCTATGGTGTGGTCACCTATGGTCCAGGTCACCAGGTGCAGCATGGTGGCAAGCTGCACGAGAACAAAAGATTGCTTCCCAAGCAACTCACTGCCTAGAAGAAGAACAGAAATAAAAACCCCTCAAGAAGCTCTAAGCAATCTTCCATGGGGGCTCAACAGAAGGCGACGGAGGTGTGGCCTAAACAGTAAAGAGAACAGGCTCGGGAACTGGGCTGCTTTGTCCCCTGGCATAGCTTAGACACGTTACCTGTTCCTCAATGAAGACTGTGGATAAAAAGAGTACCTATGCCGTATGTTTGATATGAGTATTAAATGAATTAATACATGCAAACTTGGAACAGGGCCTGGCCCATAGCAAATCATAAACATTAGTTTCTGTAAGATAGATTCCGAGGAACTGCTTCTTGTTAAGCCGCATTTAGATTGGAAGGCATAGAATTGTTGCTCCTTCTTCCTACCTACATCTTTCACTACTGAATATTCAGAGTCTCAATTTTTGCTGAGATATAACTTTTTAGAATCTGAAATACATAGATGTTAATAACAACCAGGTGGAGGAGGAAAAAAAAGGGGGGGGGGGAAATACTTTTTAAAGCCAGAGTTCCAGAGCCATGAAGGTTTTTTCCTTAGAGGAAAGATTGTTCACCCAAGATAGGGGCTTATCATCCCTTCTCATCTCAGTCACCTGAAGGCTGGGAATCAAAAGAAATATCTCTTTTTAATAACTCTGTTTGCTGTAAGGATACGAATCCAGAAGCAAGAGACTTGAGACTTCTACTTATTTTGCAAGCATACAACCGAAGGATCATTGGATGGAGAAGAATAAAACTTTAAAGAAGAAAAATTAGATGTCCTCAATTTTGAACTTGCAAGGTTAGCACTGACTGTATGTGTCAATACTCTAAGGGTTAATTCATAACAGAGAGAAGAGTCAGGCTGGAGAGAAAGAACCCTGGTTTTTCCTGAATGTTGAAAAGATTTCACACACAGGTCGCGAGGGGAGCCCTACATTCTGTCATAACAAAGAGCAAGAATAATTAATTATAGAAAATGGGTGCTCTGACCTGGACACACAGTAAGGCCTCAAACCTAATGGAGGAGTTTTATAGTCGATTTTAATCATCAGTTTCTGTGATAGAACATGCTAGTGCTTATTTAAAAGAAAGAAGCAGGCAAAAGAGAACAAAGCAGAGCAAAACAAGGCAAAACAGACTAGCAGGGATCCCTGCATGTAGATTTGGGGGGTTGTAGTCCCCCAAAATTTATCAGTGAGGATGGTGGTGATGAATAGGAAACAGGGAAAACCAATGGCATATTTGAAAGCATGCAGCTTATTTAATGATTACATGTATAAATTCCTAAGAACTTGAGCTAGTTCTTTATTGCAAAGTGTCACATGGTCACAATTATCCTGTATGTAGATGGAAAAATGAAGCAACAAAGATATGGTATGCAGCACCAAGAAAATGATACCATATGTATGTTTTGGGGAAAAAAATACAATTGATGCTGACATGTGATAGTAAATAACATTGAGATGATTTTGAATATTTAATCAGAAATTCATTAGATATAAAACTTTACAATTACTAATAGTGAGGCATAAAGTGAAATAGACAAACTCAAAATGGCTGAGTTAATAGTCTTATTATGAAACTTCACATAAGAATGACGTACATTTTAATAATTCACCCATGAAAGCTTTAGAAGGCTGGCTGTCTTCTAGCTAAATGCAATGTATGGTGTAGAGAGTATTTAAACCACAAATTCTATTTAGTGCAGAGAGGCGAGAAAGGAAAGTTAGAAATGCTGGCTTCTAGGTCTAGCCCTGTCAAAAATCTTTGAGCCTTGAGTCCCTCCTCTGCCAAATAAGAAATGCTGGGCTAGAATTAGATTCTCTCTAAATTCTCTGCCAGCTCTTAAATTGTATGATTATTTTAATAGTAGAACTCCAGTTTGTAACTGGTTTCTCTGAAACTATTAACAAATTCATCTTAAAATTCACATACAAATGTGAAGGATCTAGAATAGCCAAAACAATTTTGAATTTTTGCTCTTAAAAGCCACTTAAAAAATAAAAAAAGCCACTAAATGGGAAAAATATTTGCAAACATATATATATATATAATGAAGGACTTCTGTCTAGAATATATAAGAACTACAGTTAAAAAATAGAAATACAAACTGAATTAAAAATGTGCAAAGGAACTAAAGGTATTTCACCAAAGTGGATATACAAGTAGGTAAGACATGGAAAATGCTCAACGTTCTTAGTTATTAGAGAAATGCAGGTTAAAACCACAATAAGATACCACCGCACACCATTAGAATGGCTGTAATGAACAAGTCTGACAATAATAAGTGTTGGTGAGGATGTGGAGAAATCAAAACCCTCATATAATGCTAGTGGGAATGTAAAATGGCACAACCACTTTTTTGACATTGATATGCTCCACCAATATAATTCATATTTCCCCAGTTTTACATATATTCATTTGTGTGTATTTAGCTCTATACAATTGTATCACATGTGTAGGTTTTTGTATCTACCATCAGTCAAATACAGAACAGGTCCATAAATACAAGGATCCCTTATGACGTCCTCTTGTACCCACATTTCCCTTGTCTCCTCACCATGCCTAGCCCCTGACAACCATTAGTCTCTTATCCATTTCTATAACTCTGTCATTTCAAGACAGAGTTGATTCCATTTATATAACGTGGAATATAAATGGAATCATAACATGCAATTTTTTGAGATTAGCTTTTTTTGTTCAACATGATTTCCTTGAGATTAATCCAAGTTGTGTGTGTTGACAGCTTGTTCATTTTTATTGCCAATAGTACTCCCTGGTGTGGATGTACCGTGGTTTGTTTAACTGCTCACCTATTGAAGAACATCTGAGTTATTTCCAGAGTTTGCCTATTACAAATAAAGCTACTGTGAAGATTAATGTACAGGTTTTTGTGTGAACGTAATTTTTACTTCTCTAGGATAAATGCCCAAGAGTGCAATTGCTGGGTCTTATGGTAATTGCATGTTTAGTTTTATAAGAAACTGTCAAACTCTTTTCTAGAATGGCTGTACACTCCATTCCCACCAGCGATGTATGAGTGATCCAGTTTCTCCTCATCCTTGCCAGCATTAGGTGTTTTCACTATTTTTAAAATTTGAGCGATTCAGATACATGTATAGAGATATCTCCCTGTGGTTTTGACTTGCATTTCCCTAAGGTCAATGATACTGAACATCTTTTAATGTGTTTATTTGTCATCTGTATACCCTCTACAATAAAATCTCTATTTATGTCTTTTGTCCATTTTCTATTTGGATTCTTTTTTTTCTTTTCTACCATTGAGTTTTGAGAATTCTCTATATATTCTGGAATACTAACGCTTTGTTGGACATTTGGTTAGCAACTATTTTCTCCTAGTCTGTAGCTTGTATTTTCGTCCTCTTAACAGGGTCTTTTGCAGAGTAAAAGTTTTAATTTTGTTGAGGTCCAATTTGTCAATGTTTTCTTTTATGGATAATGCTTCATCAGTTTCCCTTAGGCTATCCTTGATGAAGCCATAAAATGATAAATTTTTAATGCATCTTGAGCTTGGGTACATGTCTTTTTAATATTCTGTGTGACAAAAGATTAGTGGTGATATTAAAGGATATGTTTTTTTGATATTATATAATGACAGAAGTCAACACGTAGAAGATCTGCATAAATCAGCAATTTCCTAATGACCAATGTCTGATGTTACAAAACCATGCACATGTATAAGATCTATGCAAAGTACAAGAGAGACCAACAGATATTAATAGTGTATGAACAGTTCATTAATATGGTTTCAGATTACACATCACATCACAACTAATCTTTAAGAAAATGCCACTGGGAAAGTTTTGATGTGGTATCAAAGAACATCCACAATTGTCTGAAAAGGCTATTAAAATTCTCCTCCTTTTTTTCAACTATGTATCTGTGTGAGACCACAGTTTTTTCATATACTTCAACCAAAACAACATAGTGCAACAGATTGAATGCAGATGATAATATTAGAATTTAGCTGTCTTCTATTAAGTCAGACTTTAAGGAGATTTGTAAAAATGTAAAATAATACCACTCTTCTCACTAAATAATTTTTTTGTTTTAGAAATGTAATTTTTTCATAAAAATATATTATTTATGTAACATTTAATGGGTTTATTTTCATGTGAATGGATATATATTTTATAAAAGTCTTAGTTTTAACTTGTAATATTACAAATATCAATAGTTAGAGTGCACATAACAGTTTTGGAGTCCTCAATAGTTTTTAAGACTACAAAGGGGTGCTGAGACCAAAAAGTTGGAGAAACACTGATCTAGATCAATACTCTAATTTTGGAGATAAGAAAACTCTGAGGGACAGAAATGTCATACAACTTATGCAGGGTCACATGGCTAGTCAGAAGCATCTTTATAATATTTTAAGTATTTTCTTTGCTGGTATAGTAAATTACAATCTATATTTCTCTTCACTTTAAACTTGTAGTAATCACTTCTTTGAAAGAGATGGTTGCAGTTTCTAACCTACACTAACTTTTGACATAATGATTCCTTTGGTTACAATATCTACAGTAAACAGCATAGTGGCAGACACTGGGATGGTTTAATATAGAGGCAGCTGAACATTTTGTTTCCATTAACACAGAGAAGTCCTACAGATGGGAATTACAGGGTTTTTTCCCGCCGTTTCCTGTTTCCTATTCTCTGTGGTCTGTGCTTTCCCTGGGAGCTATTCCTAGATGCTGCAAGGTCAGTAGGTTAGGATTCTTGTCACTTAACTTTGTTGACAAGACCTGGAACCAAGGTATTCATCCTATTGAGTGGATTATCTATTACATGCATCAATTAAGAATTGACTATTATTGTCAGCTAAAAAGGAAGAGTGTGTATGGGATGAACTTCAACAAAGTGAAGCCTAGTATCCACAAACATTTTGTATAAAATTGAATGTTTTTAAATGCCTGAAAAAAATACAATGTGTTTTACATTTCTCCCAAATTTTAAAATGACAATCCCCTTTCTTATTAAAATGAAAGCTCTCAAAACAAATTCAAGGCCAAACAAAAGAAAATTTAAAAAGATTATTTTATTTATTGGAAAGTCATTGTTTTCTTTAAAAAACTAAACCTATGAATTTAGGTGCAAAAGTTATTTTATATGTCACCTTCAGGCTGAATTTACACAACATCAAATTATAAACTATTTCAGTCTTTTCATATAAAATGTTTCAGCTATTAGATTACATAAATATTTTTGAAGAGACAACGGCCATTCTATCATCCCAGATATTTCCAAAAAAGCTACAGACATGCTATCACATGACATCAACACAGTTGTGACCATACAATTACCATTCAGGACTTCCATCTTAGTCCTTAACTACTGCCTGGCCAGTAGAAGGGCTGAATTTTTTACTGGCTTCTGGGTTTTTCATTTTGATCCATGTCAAAAAATGGAAGTGGAAACCGGATGGAAATTCATAAATTTGTCTGGGAAAAGTGTAATTCTTCAGTGTTCATGCACAGGTTTATCTTAGTTTCAAACTGAAACATCAGAAAGCTCTTCAAGTTAAAGATGAAAATAGTTTGGTTTCATTTTGTGTACTTTTATGATATAGAATAGACTGCAGAAAATTGCCAGTCTAATTAATCTTTAGAAATCCTTTTTAAAATTATTAACAATAATCTAATAATTAGGATTTGTGTATTTGACAATTTTCAGGTGAATGAATTCTGAAATAATTTAATGTATAGAATCCACTGACTTAGATTGTCTATTAGTGCCTCAGAGTCAGAAAATGTCTAATTTAATTCTCTGATATATTTTCTAAAATTAGTATTTATTTGATTTTGAGTAAAAATGTATATTTCTGAAAAAATAAATGACACATTAAATTATTGTTAGGCATTTGATTCAATGGCCCAATACATTTTCCAAAATTAGTTTCTTATTTATTTATTTTTTTACCATTTTTGTAAGTAATCTTGGTGGATAAGAAAAAAGAAACTTCCTCCCTGTTCTTTTCTACTTAAAGATAATCCAAAGGAAAGAAAAATACCTAATCAAAAAATATGTTTAAATGATGGGGATATAAGGACTCTTATACATTGCTGGTAGGAGTGCAACATAGTACAACTATTATGGCAGGCAATTTGGCAATATCTATCAAAGAAATGCGTACATTTAACCTTTGATGCAGGACTCCTATTTGTGGGAATTTCTCATATAGCTATAACAATGCATGTATTAATAAATATGACATACGCATACGTTTATAATTGCAGCATAGTCAGTAAAAACAAAAGATCAGAACAATGGATTATATAAGCTATGGCACTCACCCACAATGGCATACAATGAAATTGTAAAAAAGAATGAGGTAGCTTTTTATATATTGATATTCAAAGATTTCCAGGATATACTGTCAATTGAAAAGAACAAGGTGTAGAACGCTGTATAAGAAACAGGGGAGAGAATAAGAATACATATTTAGATTTTCTTATATGTGCATGAAGAAACACTGGAAAAATACAAAAGAATCCTGTAAAGGTGATTCCCTGTAGGGGGTGGGGTGCGGAAATTGGGTGGTCAGGGACTGGTCTAGAAGGAAGACTTCCCAATACTTTTTTCTATTTTCTTGATTTTTTAATACATATAAATGCATTCCCTATTCAAAAAATAAAAATTAGCATGTTCTCTAATTTATGGAATACCAAAGGGAAAATGTGTGAGAGCATAGCCACTGCTAGCATAGCAACCGCCCCTGCCCAGGCATGTGCCTGTCTTCAGCAGAGAACGGGTAGTCTGAACAGAAGGTGGGGATGTGCCAAGGATCCTAGAACCTAAAATGTGATCGAATGACAAATATTAAGCCCTAAGGCACTTACTTTTCTCCACTCAATCACTTATCCAAAGTTTCTGGCTAAGACACAACTTTATTAGACATCTTCAGTTCTAGTACCAGCTTTCTCTTCTGGGCCATTTCCACAAAGAAAATAAATGTTTATCACTTCATGAGAGTTCATTAGAGTTACTGCATACAAGCAAAGGATTTTAAAACCACAGAAGTGGGCTCTGGTATAGCCACTGAGAGGCTGCCTCTATTACACCAGCCTGTAGGGAGAGCTGATTCGAATTAATGTCTCTGTAAAATTATAAACAGCTCAGTGTTCTGGTTCCTCAAGCTGCTTTCACATAGTTGGAACTACAGGTGTTGATTCCTCACACTCTGAGTCTGTGCTCCCTCCCTCCTTTCCTCAACTATATTCGAAATGTCTTTTGAGTGTTGGCTGAATTACATAGCTGAGTCTCAAGGGTGGAACTCCATCACCCAACTCTGCTTCCTTTCCTCCATCCCTGTTGCTCCCCTGTCCTTTTGCCCAACATTTTAGAAAGGTCCCATGTATGCAGAGAATATCTGTGCCACGAAATTACATGTATACATACATATATACACACAAGGACCATGGGGTATTTCTTATCTTTTTCAACACTTCATCTTTGTCTGTGACATGCCTTCTTGTCCATTACCAAAGAAATAGTCCCTGACTTTTATAGCATAGAGGTAAGAAAATTCATAAATTTCTATATCAACACTTCCCACTCTACCAGTCTTTGTGTTAGTGTAACACAGTAACCAAATTACAACTAAACTCAAAGATTTACCTAGCAACCAGCAAACCCACAATAAGTTGTTTCACAAAAATAATCTTAAGGCAAATTGTCTGAAAAACTCCATTAATCCAACTTTGATTCTTACAACACTTGCTGTTTATAACCACTGCTTCTTAATCTGTGTTTCATGGTGTGTTTTAAAATAAATATCCATTTATTATAACAGTAATGGAAATGTTAAAACTTAATTTTCCTTCTATATCTCTTGAGATTAATTTGATTAATTTTGTTTGAGCTGTATATATTACTCTGGGAGAAGGAGAGATGATAGTTTTTCTGTTTTTAAAGAAAATGTTTATAGGTGTTTCACATTAAAAATATTATTTTGTGTGTGTGTGTGCTGTGGCCTCAAAAAGCTCAACATAATACTTGAGTATAAAACTTACCTGGTATTTAGGGTAACTTTATTGAATATTTGCTTGTACTTTCAAATAGAATATGAGCAATTTGAAGGCCTGGCTATCTAGATTTCTCTGTATATTCTATAGATGCTTAGTCAATGTGTGAGTTGATTTGGGAATTATACATTATGGAAGAAGATAACAGATTTTCTTGAAAAGCAAAGAAGAATTATAGTAGACAAAGTTAACACATAGGCCACACAGGGCTTTAAAGCTTTTAGAATTAGAAAAAAAAATTCTGTCTAGGAAATTCTGCCTAGTTCCTAATTTTGTACCATGTCCTGGTATAGTTCTCCAAAATTACTGATTAAAAATATAACAGGATTATGATCAAGAAGAGTAAGGTTGAAAGTATATTTTTTTTTTTTTTTTTTTTTATTTTATTTTTTTTTGTTGAGACAGAGTCTCACTTTGTTGCCCAGGCTAGAGTGAGTGCCGTGGCGTCAGCTTAGCTCACAGCAACCTCAAACTCCTGGGCTTAAGCGATCCTACTGCCTCAGCCTCCCGAGTAGCTGGGACTACAGGCATGCGCCACTATGCCCGGCTAATTTTTTCTATATAGAGTTTTAGGTGTCCATATAATGTCTTTCTATTTTTAGTAGAGACGGGGTCTCGCTCAGGCTGGTCTCGAACTCCTGACCTTGAGCAATCCACCCGCCTCTGCCTCCCAGAGTGCTAGGATTACAGGCGTGAGCCACCGCGCCCGGCCGAAAGTATATTTTTAGTACATAGCTATATATATTGATACATAAATATTGCAGTTATATTTATACATCTATAGCTATTTTATATACATATTTATATATATTCAACATACATATATGGGGTAGTGACTGGAAGACTTCTGGGTGCTATTGATCCTGGTTACACACGTGTTCATTTTGTGAAAATTCACAAAGCTGACACTTATGCACATTTTTCTTTATGCATACTACAATAAAATGTTTAAAAGTTTAAAAAGTATTATGACTCGGCCGGGCGCGGTGGCTCACGCCTGTAATCCTAGCACTCTGGGAGGCCGAGGTGGGCGGATCGTTTGAGCTCAGGAGTTCGAGACCAGCCTGAGCAAGAGCGAGACCCCATCTCTACTAAAAATAGAAAGAAATTATACGGACAGCTAAAAATATATATAGAAAAAATTAGCCGGGCATGGTGGTGCATGCCTGTAGTCCCAGCTACTCGGGAGGCTGAGACAGGAGGATCGCTTGAGCCCAGGAGTTTGAGGTTGCTGTGAGCTAGGCTGACGCCACGGCACTCACTCTAGCCTGGGCAACAGAGTGAGACTCTGTCTCAAAAAAAAAAAAAAAAAAAAAAAAAAAGTATTATGACTCAAATAATGTAACAGTACCCTAATTTTCACAGCTTTAGCTTCTATAAGCAAATAATATTTGTGGAAACAATGAAAATATGCAGTGAAATGCCATATTTGTGACATAAATGACATCATTTTAAAAGAAAAACTTTGGTGTATTCTAGATATTTTTATTTTATGAAATGAAGTCTTAAGTCTTCCTTCAAGCTAAAAGGTCACAGTGGTCAGAGATGTTTTTCATATAGACATTTTGCAAAATTGCTTTATCTAACATAAAACTCATGTGGGATGGGGCATAATATGTTATTCAATATTTGGCCAATAAATGTATATCCACTACCTTTCATATTTTGATAGACAACCTACAAAACACTAAGGAAAGAAATTGCAGAGGATATAAACAGATGGAAAGACATATCGTGCTCATGAATTGGCAGAATCAACATTGTTCAAATGTCCATACTACCCAAAGTGATTTACAGATTCAATGTGATCCCCATTAAAATACCAATGTTATTTTTAACAGATCTAGAAAAAAATAGTTCTATGCTTCATATGGAATCAGAAAAGATGAGTCCATCCTTCAAAGTGAGGTATCACAAGGATGGAAAAACATGCACCACACGTACTAGCCATCAAATGGTACTAAATGACCAACACTAAGGTGTTCACATGGTAGTAATACTCATTGGGTGCTGGCGGGGGGTGGAGGGGGTAAACCCACAACTAATGGAAGTGGAACACACTGTATGGAGGAGGGACATGTTTGTAGCCCTGGCTTGGGCGGAGCAAACACATTGTAACCAAAGTGTACCCCTATAATGTCCTGAATAAAAAAAAAAAGAAAGAAACAGTAGAGAGTAGCAGTTCAACAAAAGTCACAGTGATATTTGAAAAACAAAGACCAACAAACAAAAAGAAACCTTATGTAATAAGAACAAATCAGGAGGCATCACTTCAAGCTACACTACAAGGCTGTAGTAACCAAAACAGCATGGTACTGGTACAAAACGGGCACATAGTTCTATGGATCAGAACAGAGAACTCAGATATGAATCCATCCTCATATAGCCATCTGATCTTTGACAAAGCAGACAAAAACATACACTGGGGGTAAAGAATCCCTATTCAATAAATGGTGCTGGGAAAATTGGATAGCTACACGTAGAAGCTGAAACAGGATCTGTCCCTCTCACCACTCACAAAAATCAACTCACGGTGGATACAGACTTAAACCTAAGGCATGAAACTATAAGAATTCTAGAAGAAAATGTTGGAAAAACTCTTATAGATATTGGCCTAGGCAAAAAATTTATGAACAAGACCTCAAAAGCAACCACAGCAACAATAAATAAATAAATAAATGGGACCTGATCAAATTAAAAAGCTTCTGCACAGCCAAGGAAACAATCATTCAAATGAATAAACAGCCTACAGAATGGGACAAAATATTTGCACGCTATACATCCAATAAAGGGCTAGTAACTGGAATCTACAAAGAACTCAAGCAAATCAGCAAGAAAACATCAAATGACTCCATTAAAAAGTGGGCAAAAGACATGAACAGAAACTTTCCAAAAGAAGATAGACAATGGCCTACAAACACATGAAAAAATGCTCAATGTCTCCAATAATCGAGGAAATGCAAATCAAAACCACAATGAGAGATCACCTAACCCCAGTGAGAATGGCTTTTATCAAAAAGTCCCAAAACAACAGATGCTGGTGAGGACGCAGAGAGAAAGGAACACTTACACACTGTTGGTAGGACTGCAAACCAGTACAACCTCTACAGAAAGCAGTATGGAGATTCCTCAGAGAACTAAAAGTAGATTTTGGACATTTTAAACATGCTTAATATTGTTTCCTTTATTTGTTACTTTAAAAATTAAGAATAAATAATAAGGTTCCTCATTCTTTAGATTTAATGGGACTATTTCACAAAAGGTACGCATTATATATAAACCTTAAAAAATTGAGGATTTCTGGCTTCTTTTTAATTGTCAGTTTAGACAAATCCCAGATGTCATCTATTATGCTTTCATACTCGACTTTTAATTCCTGTACATCTGGTTAACCCCTAGGGTTGCAACATTTAGCTTTATCAATAAAGCCTGATGTCTCTATCCCAACTGAAACTATGCACTAGCCATAGACATTCATTTTTCTGTGTTGTGTCCACAGACAAGTAGCCTAGCCTTTCACGTGATAAGTGGATAAGACATTTGTTTGGCAAAAAGTATTCCTCTGAGCAGATGTGTTTAGGCAATTATTCCATCAAAGAACTAAACCTTTCTTCTAAGTTTATTTATTTTTTGTTTTCTGGCTCTCCTTCCGTCAGTTGACCTCACTAACATGACAATGAGTATAGGATACAAAAATCCTGTCTACCAGATGTTCTAAGGCACTCTGCAAGAGTTACAACATAGACACTATTTTGGACGGCAACCTCTCTCTTGTACACATTTTCCTATATGATGTGTTATTTCTGTCTCAAATAAGGAACTAAAGAAGCTGTTGGATTTAATGAAAAAGATAAAAGGGAATGATTTTCATTTTTGGACCGCCTTTGAAAGTCTATTTCTGTGCTAGGGATGACATTTTGATAATTATAAAGTTTGTCTCATGAGGTGTATGGACAAAAAGCAGTATGGCCGCTTAGCTAACAGCACAACCTCTGGAATCAGACTGGACCTAAGTCCTGGCTCTGCCACTTCCTAGCAGTGTTATCTCAAGGAAATTAACATTCTGTGCCTTAGTTTCTTCATTTTAAAATTCAAGCAACAGTGGTGTATCTCAGATTTGTTGTGATGGTCACATGAGTTAGCTTGGCATAGTATAAACACTAAGTTTTAGGTAATATAATATTCTCATGTCATATGTTGGTACTGACACATATTTAAGTTTGGATATTTTTCCTTCATTGATTTAGGAAATGATTTGAACACAGTGGCCAGAATGTTCTTGTTAAAATATAAACAGGATCATGTCACCCATCTGCACGTAACTTTCCAAAAACTTCCTATCTCATTCAGAGGAAAAAGTCAAAGGCTTTTTAAAAGTGTATAGGCAGTGAGGCCATTTTTCCTGGTTTATCCAGGACAACCCTGGCTTGTGCCTACTGTCCAGATGTAATAATATATGGTGTCTCTTTTTACTCTCAAAAGTGTTCTGGTTTGGACAGTAAATGATATAGTCACAGTATTATTAGGCTCTATGTGATCTAGCTCTCCCCAACTCTTGCCCTACACTCATATCCACGTGACCTCATCTGCTCCCACTCTCTCCCTTCCACTCCCCCACCATGGCCTCCTTGCTGTTCCTTTAACCCTCCAGGCACATTCCTGCTTCAGGGCCTTTGCACTCACTTGCTGTTTACTCTAACTAGAATGCTTTTACCTTCCATAGCTGTATGGTTTGTTTCTTCATCCCTTTTAAGTTTTTACTTAACTATTAGCTTATATTGAGGCCTTCTTTAGCCACCTACTCTAAAATCAATATCCTATCTCCTTTCTATTCCCCTTCCCCATTTTACTTTTCTCCTTAGCACTTATCTCACATACTACATATTAATAATATTTATTTATTTATCTTCATTTTTGTCTTGATATTCTACTAGGATGTAAGTTCCACGAGGGCAAGGATGTTTGTTTTCTATTTCTCCAATGTCTTTATTGAATGAATAAATGAAGAGCATTTAGAGAAGACAGACCTAAAATCATTGAGTAACCAAATAGTTACTCAGCTGCCACCTCTACTACATTCTAGTATAAATTTCATCCAAAATAATGGCAGTCCCACATTTAGGGCAAGTAGTGTGAGAAGCATGATTTGACTTTCTTCCATTGTTGGTACCAGTCTCCAAGTAAGTTGTTTCAGAAGTTAGAATGTCAGTGAAACTCTTAGTGGTATTTAAATTCAGACAAGTGACCTCTAAATTTGCACAATCAAAAATAATATTAAGTCTTTCTGAGGGCACATTTGATTTTAAGTTCCTGAGCCCAAGAACATTGAGGGCCTCAAACCTTCCAAATTTAGAGAAACACTTCAGAGTATGTGGTTTTGTGTAATTTCTTGTGTTCAAATTTAAACATAAGGCTACCAAAAAGTAACACTGAATAATACATTCAGTTTTATTATTAAGTTTAATTTCAACTATTAGCTTTTTTTTTTTTTTTATCTTAGGACAGTTTTTCCAACAAAAACTAGACCTAGTTAAAAATAAAATTGTAGCTATAGAAAGCAATAATTCTAACTCTCAAGAGAATATGATAGATTTAGAAGGCAGTTGTAGAATTTCTGGCAGTGTATCAGATTTATTTTGACGGAATTTCTTAGAACATTCCTTATTTAACCACTCCAGGCTTAAAATGAACCTCAGAGACAGTAAACTTGATTCCCCATCCCCCTTCATCTTAGTTTGCACACTCTTTATACTAACCGCATACATTTTCTATAATAATAAAGCAACTCTTAAGATTACAATATAGAAGTACTTCAGAATAAAACGGCCAGAACCTCTGCTTGTAGTGATCAGAATGCTGATCAGGGTAACATTCACAAACACACACACACACACACACACACACAACGTACCATGTGAAAATTCTTTTCTCAAGCCTAAAACTTTTATGCATTGTTATTTCATATTAAATTTAGAAGACAGCAAACTCTTCCAGTGAGTCGAACTTTTTGATGAACATGAATCCGTTTACATCTCGACACCTTACTAACAAGAACGGGACTGAAACCATCCCTCCCTCCTCCACCCTGGGAACAACCCTGCAGTTAAGGATGGTTTCCATCCCCCATCCCTGAAGCGAGAATAACTGTGCTGTGACCCAAACGCAGAGGGTTAGCAGAGTAAGCGCACATGAGAATAATTACTTAACATGACCATGAGAGAAGGCAATGAGGTTCCCAGACACAGGAAACGAAAATTCAGAAGGGGAGGTAGAGCTGGACAGGGTTCTGAAGGCTTCCCAGACAGCAACTTCCTTATTACAAACAGCAAATTGGCTAATAAATTTATCACTCTGTCATTTTATATGTAAGTATATTCTTAAGTCAGCTAGTTAGCATAATGACTTTTTGCAATGTGCATGTCTTAGCAATGCCAGAAAATCAACCTATTTATTTCCTACAGGAAATAAAATCTTTGGTGATAGGAATGCTCATTTTGATATTCCAAATCACTTGTAGGTTTAATATTTCAATTGAAACCACAATTACAACTATGCTCAAAGAAAGAATATTGCAGAGAAATCTTGGAAAGGGACCTTCGATTAATTATGTGCACCAAAGGAGAGAGGAAATTAAACAACGCAATGCCTGAACCCTACGACAGGAACTCTTGACCTCTAGAGACAAAGGGAAGGGGAAAACCATCCTGCTGTTATGTTCTGCTCTGCTTCTCGTGTGCTTCTCTCAGATTTACAGACCCTGAGACCTTCTGGTTTTCAGGAAAAAAGGTAGAAATGCAATAAATTCAATAAGCAAGTCTGCTTTTAGATTTGGAATTGCATGGGAGAAAAACATTCTAATAGAGTAATTATAGTACATTTTCTTTTGATATTCATTCATCAGCTATTTTTTAAGCTGGGCACAGGAGATACAATGATAAATGAGAGGGATGGCAGTGTGCCTCAAGGAATTTGCAGGCAGGCAAAGAAATTGGCAAATACAATAGAGTGTGTGTTAAATGCTATTATAGGGTTAATAGAGGGTGTCATGGAAGCACATGGGAGAGGCACTGTCCCAGTCTGGGTCATGGATACTTGCCAGACAAAGAGATGCTTCAGCTGAGATCTGAAGAATAAATTGGAGTAAGCCAGAGGAGGCATGAGTGGAAAATATCCCAGGTAGAAGGATCACCTTGATATTCCCAGGTAGGCCAGGTTAGCTGGAGGTCAAAGAAAAGTGTGGAGAGACAGGTGCCTGGAGAGGAGGCAGGGTCGGAGCTACCTCATGGGGAAACGTCTAGCAGGGATACTATGCACCAGCAAGGGACAGAGATCTTGGTCCAGGGACACATTTTTTCTCTTACAATTTAGAGAATGCGGTTTCTATAGCTAATGTTATGATTATAGCACGATTACTGGAGTGCATGAGAAAGGTGTGTGTTTATTTGCTTGATGATGCAGTGAAAGGGAAATCACACCTTTATCACATACGGAATTTGGTGGGTGCCCTCAGTCCTTTGGGGGATAGTGTGTGCAGACCACAGATAATGCCTTTTGCCTTGTCTGTCAACGAGGAAGAATCCCTTGGACAAATCATCACCATCATCATCATCATCATCATCATTCATTTGAAATTGAAAGTCTCAGAGAAATCTCATTAGAAGTTAATTTCACCAGTAAAGGCCCTAATCAAATCAAATCAAAACAACAAGCATTGCTGAACATCTACGTTTGAGGCATCCAATCCGTAAGTTGTAGCAATTTATTTTTGAGACACAAATTGCTGTGGTGATTTGACATGTCCAGCAACAACTTTTGTGTGGCTGTCCCAAAAGGATGGCCCCCAGTTGCACAAGATATCAAAGGCTGTGAGAATATGGAGATAACTGGATCTGTGTGGACGTCTCTGGTTTCCACATTGCTCAGATCCCCTGCCAGGGCAACACATTGGGAGTCTTGACTTCTCATTGCAAAATATGCCTGATAATTTCATACAGAAATTGTATTTGTTTATTTTTCCTTGTCCTCAATAAGAGGTGGTTGCTTAGAGTGGGCAGAATTAGTAACCAACAGTCAGAGTTACTGGACTCTGTGGTTCTCACAGGTCCACTTTCTGCAATATGGAGACATTATTCACCCAGAATATCACCTATGGCATCATTACTGTCAGCTCCCTGCTGTGCATGTCAGAAGTGTCCCTGCTAAGCCACTGGACTCTACTTCTTGCTTCTTCATATGGCCACCATTCTAATCCTCTTTATTTCTCTTACTGGTGTAGTTCCCCACATTCCTGTTTCTGCTTAAGAGGCGAGTACAGTGGTTTATGGGGATGTCTGTGAGCGTATGGGGGAGCTGTTGTCCTGAAACTACAGGGTGCCACGCCTTGGCCCATGCACAGACGTCACTTTTAGGGTTTCCACTCTACTCAAAATTATAACCCATCGCCCTATAGGCAACACTCTAGGGCATAAATATAATCTCATGAATCTTTAAATAATAAAATTATGAAATTCTATACTTCTAATCTATTTTGCCATTTAGTAACTGGATACTATTTTTGGTCCCCAAACACAGAGACAATGTTTTAATTGTTTTGCCATTCTAACAAATATAAATATTTTATATGCAGATTAGTTTATTTGGCCAAGTTTTTACACTTCTTGAAAATACAGGATATCAGATAATGTAATTTCTTGACAAACTGGATCCCATCACCATTTTAGGTTATAAACTCGGCTATATGAAAGAGTTGGCTAACCCTTTCCCTGCCTCCCTCCTGTTTTTGTCTATCTTCTCTTGCAATTAGTGATATTATCCATTTTTTGAACAACTAAAAATTAGAGTCCTCTTTTAATAAACTTAGTAATAGCTTTTCTTCAACATTACCATTTGCAAAGCCTTTGTATGTTTAAAAACCAAGAAGGCAACTGGCATTCATTTGCTTTCTTTGGTTCCTCCTGCTTTCCATTTTGCTTTCTCAGATTGCTGAGTTTCTTTTGTCAGCAGGTTATGTGTGTGTGTGTGTGTGTGTGTGTGTATGTGTGAAAATGTAAGCAAGGGCCAGAGGACTTGCTCTTCATTTTTTCAATTTATTTCTTCTTGATGCAATATATGTAACTCTAGAGTTAACTCATTTTTTCAATTTAGGATCTGTAAATGCTTCAGCAGCAGAAATTTGGTGACTATATTAAGCCTCTCTGAGAATGTTATTTAGGGCAAAGAATGTTCCTTAGGGGTAGTGATGGCATTCTGACAAGAGCTGAGCATGCGTGTTGGGAGTTAGTAAGAAGTAGGTAACGTATGGCCAGAGTGTGGGGAGCCTTGACTGTTAAAAATGGGGTGGAGGCAGTGGGACAGATGGGAGCTGCTGGGTGCTTTTGAGGAAGGAGTGGCACTTGGTAAGTAGATGTGAAGCCCAGATTGGTTGAAGGAAGAAGCCCTGAAGATATGGAGACCAATTAAGATGCTTCTGGAAATTCAGGTGTGTAGTAACCCCCCCCCCCCATGCCCACAGACCGTGCAGAGCCACCCAGCACCATCTGCACAGGATAATGACAGATCAGAAATAACACAGCTGATGCCTGTTGCATTGCTTTTCAGTTGTGCTTCACATCACATTGATCTAAGAACCAGTTTCAGCACAATCTCTTTCAAAGTGAGAGAAGGAGAATAAAATGTTAATAGAAAGAACACTTTGGCCGGGCGCGGTGGCTCACGCCTGTAATCCTAGCACTCTGGGAGGCCGAGGCGGGTGGATCGCTCGAGGTCAGGAGTTCAAGACCAGCCTGAACAAGAGTGAGACCCCGTCTCTACTAAAAATAGAAAGAAATTATATGGACAACTAAAATATATATATATACAAAAAATGAGCCGGGCATGGTGGCGCATGCCTGTAGTCCTAGCTACTCGGGAGGCTGAGGCAGTAGGATCGCTTAAGCCCAGGAGTTTGAGGTTGCTGTGAGCTAGACTGACGCCACGGCACTCACTCTAGCCCGGGCAACAGAGTGAGACTCTGTCTCAAAAAAAAAAAAAAAAAAGAAAGAACACTTTATCACACCCTCTCATTTTCCTTGTAACATTATTACAGTCTAATCAGCAATTCTAACTTGCCCCGAGACATGATCTTCACATTGTTTACTTCCACGTACACTGACTCTGATATGACTCAATGCAATGTTCTCTGTCTGGAGACACCTTAAAACTGAGCATAAAAGCAAGTGATATAATTACAACACTACGTGTAATTTGAAAACTCATCTTTCTTTGAAGAGCATAGCAGACACTTTCAACCATTCTTTCATCCCAATCCTTTTAAAAGTTGGGGAGATAAAGAAGGTTCATGCATAACTTTAATAGAATGTTCTCCAAGTCTACATACTAATTTCATAGGTACCTATATATAATGGTAAAGTGGGATGGATAGCTGCTACCTTGCCCTGCAGTACAGAGGTAGTGAACTTGACTTGGTTAGAGGAATCCACAGATCTGACATGTGAGAGACTCCAGAGCAGCCAGATCTTACTGCGGGAGGCAGCTGTGGAGGAAAGGACTGGGGGCTTGGAGCTCAGACTGCCTGGGCAGATAGTCTCTTGACTATCCTGGGCAGAAGTTAAAAGAATACCAACACGTTTTGATCTCCTGACCTGGAGAAGAGGATGATAGAAAGACATGGAGATAGCCCCTAAATATTGGGAAGCTTTTTAGCATACTCCAATGCTTTTTTCCCTCTTTTATTCTGGAAGAAGATTGAAATGACTAAAAAGTAGTTTTGTTTTATTTTTTTGGCCCAAAAGGTTTACTTTTTAAAATTAATATTGGTTAAATGACTGATTACATGAGTTTTAGAAAAACAGGAATTACACAAATGTACTCCTATGATGTAAAAATACCACAGTCAAATTGTCCCCATTATTTGGAACTACAGTAAGGTATACAAAGTATTGGATTCCCAGGAAGGCTGTATGGTCAAATAAAGATGTGTTCATGTTTATCCATTGCTAGATGAATGTAACACAAAGTTTTACTTGGATGTGCACCACATTTGGAGATATTTCAGATGATCTGACTTAAAATGTTGCTATGGAATAGAAATGAAGCTTAATCTGGTGATTGGCAGTAGCACCTCAAAGAGATAAGCAGGTTTCCATCCTAGCAGCTGTGGACATTAGTTTGCTAAGATGCTTTGCACATGGTCAAAGCTATGTAGTATGCTTCAGAGTGAACGGCAGCAGGGAATTATTAATTCAGAGATGGTTAATTATTCTCTTGAGCAATGATGAGTTGGTTAACTAGTTCATAAGTACGAATAATCAATGTTTAATACTCCACACTGTGACAGGTGAGAGTCAAATTTTGAGTAAGAGTCATGTCAACATTTTCAAATCTGCCATTAAAGAGAAATGTCAGGAGAAAGTCAAACGTTGCGTACACATAATATTTCATAAAAAGAAAATTAAGAACTTTTTAAAAGAAAAAATTAAAGTTCTGTAGCATATGCTAAATCTTTTAAATTAATCGCACGTTCCCAATTTTGCATCAGTTTGGTTTTAAATTCCCATTTCAAGTTCTAATAGAAAATATATATATTTATGCTATTCTGTAGAAAGGGATGATAATATTTTTTGATTATTTGTTGTTTAATTTTTCCAATTTTGAAAAAAGTATATTGGTGTAATTTTGAAAGGTTTTTATTTGTAATGTTCAAAGTTTTAATCATTATTTTCATCTTCATTGTTAAACCTCGATTTTTCTAGCAGGCTAATATAATTTCATCACAGTTTAAGTATACCTATTAGAAACTGAGAGACTACTGTCCTACTTAAAATGTATCATGTCTTCAATTGACAAAACTTGTCATTCAAATTAATATTTCAGCATATTACCTCCTAGAATAGTTTGTTTCTTTGGATAATACACAGAAGAAAAAAAAAAGGCTCAGGAAAGTGCTTCCCCTAGGGTTTAGAATAAACACATTTCATAAAATCTGGCATAGATCATTCAATTTCATTTGAATTTTAGTACATTTGAATTCTTGCAGCAATTTTCCACTCACAACCACTACACCAAATATGGAGTAACTAATTCTTTTTGGCTTGAGTTTGTTTTGGTACTAAAAAGTTTCTACAGCAAGGTGATCACAGTATTGGTTGGTGAGTTACTGTCCTTTCCCACTGAAGCATTAACTTTGTCTTACTTGCTGTTAGATCCTCATTGCCTAGCTTAGGGTGGACACTCAATAAACATAAACCGAAGAAATGAAGGAGACAACAGTAAAGTAGGCCTATTTTAAGTGGTTTCAGTTAGTAACACTGCTCAGGGAGGTTAATACCGGCTGCTGTCACGTGGACTCTTATCTCTAAGTCACCAGATACTGAGAAATGCCAGGATGCCCCTTAGCTTTCACCATCAAAAGAAAATAGGTACTTTTCATTTCAAGCTGTATTGTGGATGTCTAGCTTCTGAACAGCATCACATTAAAAAGGTAATTGAGACTGAAGATATATTAATTTCAAGTACTTTCTGGGCTCAATAGATCTCACCCTAGAAATTGAATCTCAGAAAAATTCAGTGATCTGGCCAAGCCTATCCACCAAACCAGCAAGAATCCAATCCATGAAATACCATGATTTTGAACTGTCATCCTTGAAATACTATTTTGTGAACAATGAAGTTGGAAAATAAGTGTAACACGTAACAAATAATAAAATTTTAAAATCTTAAAACTCAGTAGTTTTAAGACAGCAGAAATAGCTCTCGATAAAAACACAGGTAAAATCCCAAAGGTTAAATAAGTCTGCGGCGACTCTCAGTGTGGAATCAGAGCAAGTGTTCAAACCTGCAAATACATTTGTGGTTATTTCCTACCTTAAATACATTGATAGGGAGATCAATGACCACATAGATAAGGTCTCCAAGGGCAAGGCTGGCTATCAGCGCGTTGGGGCCATTCCTCATACACTTGTTCTGGTAAATGATCCTGAGCAGAGTTGCATTCCCCACCATTCCCACGATGAAAATAGTACAAGATATCACAGTGTTAATGTATTTGAAAGCAGAAGTAATCTTAGTCTGCTGTGGGCAATAGTTGTGCATTGAGCCATTGCTGGGTAGGGCCAAATTAGTGGGTCGATGAGTGGTAACCAGGAAGCTGAGTTCTGTCCCATGAAAAGTGGTGAAATCGTCCACATGATTGCTTAGATTTGTGCTGTATCTCTCAGGATTGTCGCTGATTACACATCCAACCAGTACCAGCCAACAGGATGCCCTGAGGCACAAGGTTTCCATCTTGATGCAAATTTGAGGAAATGTCTCTTATAGTGTTGCTTTTACACCCTCACTTTTTTCCCCCCACCTGGAAAAAGAAAAAAGAATTTTTGTTACAAAATCCAGCTGAAAAAGATCATAGTCAATGATTACTTACTGCTTCAATTAAAATGTAGGCTATATTTGGTAATTAGATAAGATGTACGAGAGCTATATCCAGCTATTGTTAATATCACGAGAATAGTTACATGGCTGGATACTTTCCAGACAGCCCTGGTATATATGTCAGGTTACCTCCTGGCAGAACAAAACCAGAAAAGACCAAAGCTCTATTGGGCTAGATCTATCTCCTCTACCTCAACTCTATACGTAGATCATAATATGGATGAGGATATGTCAGTTTTTCCTTCAAGTGATAGTTACTTATTTTCTCTTTACCAAGGCTGATGAGAACCTGAATTACAAAAATCTTTAAGAGTTGAGATACAAAATTTATTTATTAATGAAAGAGAAAAGGCATGATATATATGCCCAGTAGGAGTTGCATAGTATTGAGGCATAAAATAAAATTACCAAATTCTGTAATTAAAAATCAATCTTCCAAATTATGTGCTGCCTTACATATGGTACATAATGAACACAGGAATAAAGTGCAGCAAAGGCAGCCATCAAATGTGTTACAAAGTGTTAATTTAAAATCAGAACTCTGGTTAACACCATCAGTGCACTTAACAATCTTAGTTGTAATTAAAAGTGAAATAATTGATAAAAACAAAATATTTATTTTGAAAATCTTGATGGTTAATGTGTAAAATCTGTATCTTCTAACAGTTTTTTTTTTTTCACTTTCATGTCTCACAAATTAACATCACAACACTTGCCAATGAGTGAAACGGACTTTCCCAGGCTAGTCATAGTATTTGGTTTTCCAAGGGACATCTGTCCCCATGCTATTTTATATGCCATCCTATATAGCTACATTTATTGTATACCAATCACTGTGCTGAATACTTTATATTCATGATGCCCCCGAATCCATACAATGATCCTGTGAAGTGGACACATGGCTCCATTTTGAAGATGGGAAAACAGAGGCTCAGGAAGGTGAAGTAGCTTGTCCAGGCTACAGGCAGTAGGTGGCAATTCTGGGATTCTAAGGCAGGTCAGTCTGACTCCAAGGCTGAGCTTTTAACCAGACTAGACCATTCTGTCTCTTATTCTTGTGCCTTATTTGTACCAAAAATGTTTTACAGAAGTTTCTGAGTTTAGATAAAACAATAGACTTAGAGGGTGGTTAGACAGTTTTGCAATTACCATCTGGCTTTTTTTTGTTTTTTAAGTCACTTGCAGAGAGCAAGTAGTCCCTTTTGTCTAAGAAATCTAGGTTTCTCCTTTAAACATTAAGGAAAAGACATTGGGAAGACAAGTGAGCTTAGAGTAACAGAATAGTCAAAGGTAAACAAAAATAGCACCACCCATTTCAATATTTTGTATATTGCTTTTTCTGTGGGCTTTTATGAATCTTTAAATAAAGACCATAACCTTAGTTATGCAATGGTGTGTGTATGTGTCTGTGACTACACACCCAGGTCATAATGTCATTTTTAAAAATTGTGTCCTTTTCCTGACTCTAGTCAAAGTTGGTATTAACCACTTTTAGGTATTTTGACAGTTATCTTGGGAAATCAGTAAAGGTTAGGTTTAGTCAATATGTGGACAAAATAAGATTTATTCGAGTTGCATAGATGCTGTAAGGTAAATATGTGGTGCAAGTATTGCATACTTTTGCCTTCCCCAGAGATATTTTCAGGAACCTGAAATAATATCATTTAACATATAGTAACAGATTATTTATGCATCTATGCACTGACTTAAACTCTGTAACTCTAGGTAGGCAGGAGAGATATCCTTGTTTTACTCATGAGGAAACTGTCTCTTGAAGAAGTCAAGGTTTCATAACCAAGAAGTGGAAGGACACTTAATTTTGCTTATAGGACGTGACTCATTCTAAGTGATAAAAATACCAATTTTTCAAAACTAAGGGCATGCCATGTATCCGTCAGTTCTGCCTGGGCTTACTTATAAATAGTTTTTTCCTACTGAGTATGTGACCAAATATTGAGAGACCTATGAAATGCTACCATCTCCATTTCAAAGTGGAGACCAGCACTTCAAGAACAAAGCTTATTATCATCTTCTTTTTTGGATCACAGAGATGGGGGAAAAAAAATACTTTAACATCTTGTGCTGTTTAGTGATTAAAGCATCCCAATTACCCAACCTTCCCTAATAGTTTTCTTAAAAATGAGAGAGAGGAGGCCCTTTCCAGAAACAGAATGGCTCTTTGCCCATTAGAGTCAGCTAGAAGGACATTTCGTGAACTGACCTGGCTATTGTGGGTATTACGCCACTCAGCAAAGGTCCCACTGGTGCCTTGAACACTGGCACGCTGGTTTGCTCTGTCAGCTGATTACGGCAAGAGCTAAGAAGGCCAAGATTGTGGGTTCCCATGGTGTGAGCCAGCTACCATTGAAAACACCTTCCTTCATCCTCCAACAATGACACCACCACAGAAATCATGTCTGATGGCATCTCTATCAGCTCCCCACACATATTAAGCTGCAAAACTAAGGGATGCTTGGCAAAGGCATGTGGATATCGTATTATCATTGGGTGAAAAATGCAAAGCCAAATGAAAGAACCCTCTCAAATGGATGCTCTTCCAAGGATGAGTCTGTAGCTCATTTCCATGCATCTGAGTCAAACCGTGCTTTGAATCATCAGCCATAATCAGTCATAGCTCTAGCGAAGCATCTCAGGTTCAGACCTGAAGGACATGGTCTATGGATTCCAGCATTCTTCCTATTTGGGGTCTGAGAGCTTACTGCGGCATGAAAGCTATTATTAAGAAAGAGGACTGAGTCCTTATGCTTACACTTTAACCATTTAACTTATGGGACTCTCAGCATCAAAGTTCACCTGTACTCGGTAATTTGGAAATTCCGACCTTACCAAAATGGCATGAGTTTAAAGCATTTAATTCACATGAAATGATTGCCAAGGTGTTTCTCAATTAGCTAACAAGCAGGGGGAAAAAACAAATAAACTCTGAACTTTTTACAAGTTTTCTGTGGTTTTGCCGTCTGGGTAAGAAATTAGCAACTCTCCTTGGTGACAAAGCCTGACTTTAATACGCCTCCCAGTCCCAACTCTATCAGGAGAAAGCCATTAGGATGTTGTAAACAGAGACCGATTATCTAGAAACAGCTCTTGTTTTCTGCACGTGAAAGGCAACAAGTGCCCTTTAAAGGAGAGCACAGAACAAAACGGCCAGACCTCCACAGGCTGGTTTCCAAAACGAGCTACACTGAGGGTTTTCCAGAACACATCAGTCCCTCACTCACACCAAGTGCCTTTGGCTCCCCTTGGCATCACCAGGGTGTGTGGGGAGTAGGCGCAAGCGGGTAAGAAAGGGCTGCGGAGCCAACTCCACAAGTAGGCTCTGGAGCAAGCGACGAGGACGTGATGTTCCTCAAAGTTCTTGTCTGTCTGGGGAGAAAGGGACACCCAGGGAAAACTGCTGGGCTGCCTTTAGCTTAAAATCCGAATCCCGCCCGGGGAGGTGAAGTTCCCCAAACATCACAGGTCGCCGGAGCACACCCCACCAAGCGCCCCTGGGCAGGTGGGCGCCAGCCCCCCGCTGCGGCGGGTCGCCCAGGCTGCAGCGCGGGCCGGGCGAGGACGCTCCTGGCTCCCGCCTCCTCCCAGCCGAGGGGCCCAGGCGGCGTCTGCCTCGCCCCCACCCAGACCCCGTCCCGGATAGGAAAGACTTGCACCGACCGTGGAGCTCGGCAGGCGCGGACAGCTGCCCGGTCCGCGCGGCGCCGGGGCCAGGGGAAGCCGGAGCCGGCGAGGGCGGGTGGCGCGGAGGGTGGCGGGTGTCCCGGGCTCCGGCGCGGCGGCGGCCCCGGCGGCACGGCTGCCTCGGCTTCGGAAAACTTCCCAGGCACGGCTTCTCTGGGGAGGTCTCGCCGAGCCCCCGGCCTCCGGCGACGACCGGGTGGCAGGGATGGAGCCGCCCCACCGCCTCTCCACAGTCGCCAGACCAGAGGGGTGACTGTACGCGCGCGCGCCAGGCTCGCAAGAAAAAGAAAACTCCAGAGGAACACGCCTCCCGCCTGTCCTCCGTTCTCCTCCCAGAGCTCCCAGACCTTCTGCCCCGCTCTAGGACCGCAAGAGCTTCCTAACCCTCTGGCTCTCCTGGGACACAAGCACTAAAAAGCGAGCACAAAGCTGCCGCCCCCTTCCAGGCCCCGAAGGGCAGGAGTCTTTTAACTATTTCCTTTCTGAAATGAAGGGGGGTGGGTCGAGGAGAGAGGGTAGAGTTTTTAACCGACAAGACTCAAAAATCTGAAAGGCCTTGCAGAGGAAGACGTCCCCTTCCGCAAGTTAGGGAGGCAGGGTCGATCTGTGATGGAGCAACTGGAGACAGAGCCAGGGTCCAAGGGTGGTTTCTGTGTTCCCTGCCCCTTTGCTTGGCTGGTGTGCCCTCTTAAGCTTACAGGAAGTTGAGGAGCCAAAGCTGACAGCAGTTTACTGGATCAAGTACCATTTGCTTCTATGCTGTACCTTGAAGCCAGCGCCACAAAGCTACAGACCTCTAGCCCACAGCAAAGGAGCCCAGGAGAGTCTATGGAAGGTTCCAGCATGTGGCTCAGGGAAACCTGTGATTCCTCAAGAAATTCGAACAACGAGGGTTCAGAGTCCCACAGAAAGTGGGTCTCAGCATGTTTATCATGGCCAGGACTTCATACTAAATTGGGGGTGGGAGAGGAGATGAGGGACAAAGGCCATTGCCTGTGACGTGTGGGAAAAAAAAAAAAAACTGAAGGTCTGTCTTGGAGTCCTTCAGTGCACTGTTGATGTCAGCGTATTGTTGAAATGTGAAGTTAGAGCACTGGTCACGCTGTATCGCATACTGTTCTGGTTATCTGTTGCAGCTAAACAAATCACCATAAAATGTAGTGGCTTAAAACAACAGCAGTGATTTACTTTGCTTATCAATCTGCAATTTGGGCAGAGCTTCTCTGGGGCAGCTCATTTTTGCTCTGTGTAGCTGGGGCTGGAGGATCCACTTCCGTGATACTTCACTTGCTTGGTGTTGAGTGTTAGTTTTTGTCCACGTGTGTCTCTCCACAAAGACTTGTGGAGACTTGTGGCTTGGGCTTCCTCACAGAATGGTGGCTGGGTTCCAAGAATGAGTGTCCCAAGAGACACAAAGTGGAAGCTGCCAGTTTCTTAAGGGCTGGGCCCGGAAACTGGCATAGTGTCACTTCTACTCAATTGTATTAGTCAAGCAGTGAGTTCATATAGAGCTCAACTGTCAATGTGAGGAGTGTCAAAGAATCTGAGGACCATTTTGTAAAACTATCAAAGAGATCCACAGAAAGAATCTACTACCATTGAAAGGGGCCTTGAGAGTATCTAGTCTGGTTGGACTAGATATTACCCTGTGCATTAAACTCTTCTATCTATAGCTTCTCTATGAAAGAGAATCAGTTGGCCAGAATAAAAAAAATAGCTTTTGTAAGTGCCCACTTTACGTTTAAAAAAAGGTAAACGGTGACCCTCTAGGCATATGGCTTGGCAAGCTGACTATTTTCTGGAAAGAAAAAGTTACTACCTCCCTCCAGAAGAGGCAGTTCGCATCTTGACATGTAAAACATGAGCTGGATTTCAGCTCCTACTCACTCTGTGACCAGACACACTTGAACAATGCACAACCTGCCTAACTGAACATGTCAGTCTGTTCAATCTTTTTTAGATTGAACCCCAACCTCTTGGGACAGTTGATCCCACTGCGGTACAGGACTAGTTATTAAAGGTTCTTCCTTCATACCCATTAGGATGGCCCTTATAGAAAAACAAAAGCAAAACCAGAAAATAACAAGTTTTGGCAAGGACATTGAGAAACTGGAATCCTTGCTCATTGCTAGTGGGAATGTAAAAAATAGTGCAGCAGCTGTGGAAAACAGTATGGCAGTCCTCCAAAAATTAGACATAAAATTACTCTATGATCCAGCAATTCCACTGCTGGGCATATGCCTAAAATAATTGAAAGCAGCGACTTGAACAGATATCTGCACACTTGTGTTCATAGCAGCACTGTTCATAATAGCCAAAAGGTGGAAACAACCCAAATGGCCTTGATGGAAGAATGGTTCAACAAAATGTGGTATATGCATACAATAGAACACTATTTAGCTTCAAAAAAGACTGAAATTCTGCTATATGCTTCAACATGGATGAACCTTGAAGATATTTTGTTAAGTGAAATAAGCCAGACACAAAAGACAAATATTGTCTGATCCCACTTATATGAGGTACCTAGAATAGCCAACTTCATAGAGGTAGAAGGTAGAATAATTATTACCCGGGACTCGGAGGTGTGGAGGGGAGAATGGGGACTTACTGTTTCATGTGCTTCAGAGTTTTAATTTGGGATGATGAGAAAGATCTGGGGATGGATGGTGATGATGGTTGCACAACAGTGTGAATGTACTTACTGCCAATGAACTATACACTTAAAAATGGTTAAAATTGTAAATGTATGCTATGTATATTTTATCATAATAAAAAAATTTTTCCAGTCAGCAAGGTGAAATTTGCCTCCCTGTGTTACCTGTTGATCTGCCCTTTAAATTCATAAGTTTCCTGCCTCTTCTAAGAAAGATCTTCAGAATAAATAAATGTGTTTATGTGAATCACCAGCATAGACCTGCCTTTGTAAGAGACTGGGATTGCCTCATTCTAGATGAGAGCAACATCTCCTTAGTTTTTAAAGATTTATATCTTTATCATCTCTGCTTTAGTCTGGGGAAAATGACTTTAGTGGACTCAGATCAGTTTTTAGTCATGTTAACTTTACCTCCAATAACCCCTCTCCCCATAGCCAATACTTTATGTATTTGTCCCATCTCTATTATCCCCTGCTTTGTACTTTCAAAAACCATGTCATTAATATATTTAAGTAAGTTTTCAGCTTGACTTTCAAAGATTATTTCTTTTCCCTGGAAGGTGTGTTGAATGCAGCCTTGCAGGTCCTCTGGGTTTCAGGGAGACTTTCTTGATCACTCTTGACTTCTGGTTCAAGCAGTTCATTAAGTGAAGGATTACTGTAATGGTGGTCATGATGACTCTACCAGCATCATATTATCATATTGATTTCATGAACAATAATTGCTGAAGATTAAGAAGTACTCAAGATAGCACTTAAAAACCACTTTTTCATGTGTCCTTGGGGTACATGTTCTGAATTTTAGTTTCTTGATTCAAATTTGCAAATCCATTTTGCAATTGTTAACCCCCAATTGCTAACTCCCAAGATCCTCAAACTTGAAATGCAATAATGGATCTGAGTTTCACAGTATTTGCTAGGGATGTTGTGTTCATTTTTGAGCCTCCTTGCGGGGTGGGGTGGGGAGAGAGAAGAACCACAATGATAAAGAAAGGCTTAAAAGCTGGCTGTGAGATGAAAGGTGGAGGAACTGGGAAAATTACATCAGAGAGCTAAAACTGTCACTACAGACTTCACACTAGGCAGCGCCATGGCCAAGACTCTGTTGGCAGCGAACATCACTGGCCTGGAGATGAAAAGACAAGCCCTCTGACTTGAAGATCCATTTTTAATTAAAACTGACAACAGGTAATTTGCTTCCAAAGGAAGTATAGTCATGCGCCACGTAATGACATTGTGGTCGATGACAGACCCTGCATGTAGGATAGTGGTCCCATAAGATTATAATTCCATATTTTTTACTGTACCTTTTCTGTTTAGAGATGTTTCAATACACAGATACTTTCCATTGTGTTACAGTTGCCTACAGTATTCAGTACAGTCACATGCTGTACAGGTTTTAGCCTAGGAGCAACACGATATATCAAATAGCTTAAGTGTGTAGTCGGCTATACCATCTAGGTTTGTGTGAGTACACTCTATGATGTTCACACAATGACAAAATCCCCTGATAACACATTTCTCAGAACATATCACCCTCATTAAGAGGCATGACTGTTTCAAAATGTTAGTCTGTAGATGGGTTACTGAAGATTCTAAAGTGTTTTCTCACTGCAACAATGTTGCACATGGTGATTGAGACTGCAGGATAGCCCATCAAAATATATTTAATGCATAATGGAGCCCAGTGTTTTGTAAATTGTTGGTGGCCACATTGGAGAGCTGAGAAATCAATCTTAGCATCACTAATGATGAGGTAACCAGATATTGTGTCTTTTGATGACATACTTCATCTGTCCCGAAATATTTAACTTGTATATAATCAAATCTTTAGCTATAACTTTCATTTTTTAGCAAAGATAGGGAATAGACAAACAATTTAAACAAATACCTTGAGAAAGTAAATAAACAAACCCAGAAGTTATGACATTTTACATTACAACTAGTTTATCTCTTCAAAAAGTCAGTCAATGAAAATACAATTCTTTTTTCTAGGTTAAAAGAAATTTAAAGGAACACAACAACAAATTGAACTGTCCTGGGTTAGATCCTGGTTTGGATAAACCAACTGTTAAAGGTCATCTTTTTGATACCATGGGGTTCTACTCAGCCACAAAAAACAATGGTGATATAGTACCTTTTGTATTATCCTGGATAGAGCTGGAACTCATTCTACTATGTGAAGTATCCCAAGAATGGAAAAACAAGCACCACATGTACTCACCATCAAATTGGTATTAACTGATCAACACTTAAGTGTATATATAGTAATAACAGTCATTGGGTGTCGGGCAGATGGGAGGAGGGGGGAGGAGATGGATATATACAGATGTAATGGGTGCGGTGCGTACTGTCTGGGGGAGGGACACGCTTGAAGCTCTGACTCAGGTGGGGCAAGGGCAATATACATAACCTAAACATTTGTACCAGCGTAATATGCTGAAATAAAAAAAATTTTTTAAAAAAGGTCATCCTTTTGGACAACTGGGAAAATTTAGATTTGGATCAGGTATTTGATGCTACTAAGAAATTACTAATTTTATTAATTATTTTGGATCTATACAAGAATAATCTTATGTTTTAGAAATTCCTTTAGTAAACTATTCCTTAATAGTTTACTTTTAACTCTCAAAGCACAAACAATGACCCGAGTTTAACAAATCAGTGCAAATTACAATCACATACAGTGGTGGACAAGCATAGGATACACATTCCAATTCCAAAAGGGACTAGTTGGAAGGAATAGAGCTATTCAGCTGCAAACATGTATGGGCTATTCTTCAAGGAAAGGGAAGAATGACTCCAAAGGTGATTCAGAGACCATCAGGACTGCCACTCCTACCACAGACCCAGGGAGGCAAGTCTGTTTCTTCCTCACTTTCAAAGAGTGGGCTTGCCTGTTGGTTTCAGCAGGCCAGGATGACACCTCCTGCTGCCTCTGGGGCAAGGGTGCCCCTCAGAGCAGTGGGGTGATGCTGCCACTCCAACAACCTGGAGGGCAGAGAATTGGACTAAAGAGGATCATTCTGCAGCCTGGAGATCTAATGGGATTTTCCTTGCTAGGTTTTGAACTTGCTTCGGACCTTCCTGTCTTCCGGTTTCTCCCTTTTGGCGTGAGAATGTATATCCTATGCCTGTCCACCATCGTATTTTGGAAGCACATAATTTTCTGGTTTCACAGGCTTATAGCTGGAGAGGAACTTTGCCTTAGGATGATTGTACCTCGAGTCTCACCCATATCTGATTTAGATGATATTTAAATGACTTTGGACCTTGAACTTTAGAGTTGATGCTGGGATGAGTTAAGACTTTTGGGGCTGTTGGGATAGAATGAGTATATTTTGCATGTGAGAAGGACATGAAATTTGAAGGGCTGGGGCAGAATGTTATGGAATGAGTGTTTGTGTCCCCCTGAAATTCATATGTTAAAGCCCTACCTCAATGTGATAGTATTTGGAAATGAGGCTTTTTGAAGGTAATTAAGGTTAGTTGAGGTCATCAGGGTAGGGCTGCCATGATAAAATTTAGTGCCCTTTATAAAAAGAGACACCACACAGCTTGGTTTCACTCTCCCACCGTATGAGGACACAGTGAGAAGGTGGCCATCTGCAAGCTAGCAAGAGAGCCCTGACCAGAATCAGACCATGCTGGGACTGTAACCTTGGGCTTCCCACCTCCAGAATTGTGAGAAAATAAATTCCTATTGTTTAAGCTGCCCAGTCTAAGGTATTTGGTTATGGCATCCAACTAAGACAAATTTTGCATCTATTTGCAAATTCATTTCAACATTTCTGATCGCTTATATGCACGTGGGATTATTGAATTTTCCTTTGAACTCTTGATGGAAGTGTTCCCTATGGCCACACTTCTTCTATAGATAGTGTTATCTTTCATGTGAGGGTCTTTTCCCAATTTTCATAGTAGCTAAATAGTAACAATGACATTGGGATGATCCTTTATAAATAATAATAAACACTGTCTTCACATTTACCACAGGCAAACATGATGCTGAGTGCTTTAGATGTGCTATTTCATGTAATTATTACAAAAGCTCTGCAAAGTAAATACTGTTATGGTCCCATTTTACAGAAAAGAAAACTGAAGCTTAGAAAGTTTAAGTGACTTGCCCCAGGTTAAAAAGTTAGTGCTGTGGTTTGCATGTGTCTCCTCCAAAACTCATGTTGAAACTTAATCCTCATGGTGGTATTAAAAGGTGGGGTCATTTGGGAAGTGATTAGGTCATGAGGGCTCCATCTGCATGAATAGATTAGTGCCCTTACAAAAGAGGTTGGAAGGAGCTAGCTGTCGTTCCTTTTATTCCTTTTGTCCCTTCCTTCATGTGAGGACAGAGCATTGTTTTCAGAGGATGCAACAAGGCACCAGCTTGGCTGCTGAAAGCAAGCTCTCCTCGAACCCTGAACCTGTTAGTGCCTTAATCCTGGACTTCCCAGCTACAGAACTGTGAGAAAGAAATTTCTGTTCCTTATACATTACCCAGTCTCAGATATTTTGTTATTGCAGCAAAATGGACTGAGACAGACAGGTAAAAACTGTATTTTTGAGCTGGAATGAACCTTAGCAATCATCCACACCAATGCCCTCATTTTATGGTGAGGAGACAGTGTTAAGTGGCCTAAATTGCCCATTGGTGGCAATGGCTGGCTATTAATTAGGTCTCCTAATTCCTAGTTAAGTACTCTAATAGTCTATTAACAAGACATCACGGATAGTTATTGCTTTGTTATTGTTTGTAACATCATGTACACCATGACATACAACATATATTATGTTATTGATTGTAATGAACATATCATGTAAAGTTATTGTTACTGCCTCTATTTGCAGTAAATTCCCCCTAGTGTCATCTTTAATCAACTCCTACACTGGGTTTACCATTAGCTCTCTTTTACCATGCCACATATCACTGCCTCTTTATCATCATTTACCATGCTCCCAGGAAACTTCTGGTAATTATACTGGTTTATTCTCTGTTAACCAAAGAGTGGAAATTTTATTTTCCTTTATTTGGTAGGAATATATAGTAATTCAAATCTCTTTTGAATTTTCAAAATCTTACCGTTGTGATGGAAGTAAATCTTTAAGCAGTAAGCAACTTTATAATCTACAGGCAGTCTACATTCTTCTATGGATATAAAACATAATATAGTACTTGTGGCTGGCAGAAAGGCTATTAAAACATTAATTGCTCCATTTCAATTAATAGAAGAGATAAGAGGTTTTGTCTAGACAGAGAAGATGGAATCCAACCCAAACACTGTACATTTAAAAAATTATGTTGACACTTTTGACATAGTCTGTGGCAGTTAAATTGATTAGAGCACAACCAGAATGGGGTCACCATGTGTCTAAGCCTCACAGAGCCTCTTAAATTTGTCCTTGTCATTGTTCTAGAGCAAGAGTGGCAAACTTTTTTGTAAAGGGCCAGATATTAAATAATTTTGGCTTTGTGAACCATATGATCTCTGTTTCAACTACTCAATTTTTTCCTTGTAGCTCAAAAGCAGCAATAGACGATATGGAAACAAACAAGCATTGCTGTGTTTCAATAATACTTTATGTATAAAAATAGATGACAGGCTTGGTTTGACCCATGTGCTGTAGTTTTCTGACCCCTAATAGAGAAGAGCAAATATTCTTAGGCTAGCTTGCAGGTAGATAATGATTGCTAAGGAAACCCCAGTGTTCTTTGTGCTTTCTCTGGTGGGGTGTGGTGGTGGTGGGGGTAGTAGCAGTAGTGATTCTTGTCTCAGCAAAAAAATTATACAAATAATGCATGAATATATTGTCACTTCAAACACTGTAGAAATATATAAAGATATTATCACTTAATAAGCCTCAAAAATACAGAAATACACAAAATGAAACATGAAAGGGCCTTTTTACTGCATTCTTCTGTTCCACTTCCCTTCCTACAGGGTATTGCTTTTAACCATTTAATGCTTATTCTTCTAATCCTCCTACTACTTTATAAACACACATACACACACAGATACATGTACTTTTTTGTTTTGTTTATTTTATATAAATGGGATCATACTCTGTCTTATATGATACAGCATGCAATTTGCTTTTCATATAACTACATATTGTAGCAGTTTTTTCATGTCATAGATACAGAGTTCTATTAAATAATATTTTGTAATATGGATGTACCATAATTAACTTGATCAATCCCCTGCTCATGGATGTTTAGCTTCTTTACAGTTCTTTTACTTTTACCAACAGGGCTGCAATGGACAACTGTGTACACTCCTTACTGTGATAATGTGTAGGTTACTCCTCCAGGACTGATAGGAGTGGAAGTTACTATCTTCAGAGAAGAAGTGACTGATTCTCCTTAGAAAATGGTAAGCACTGAATGTGAGGTGGCTCTTGGCTGGAGTAAGGGGGTAACTGGGCCATGTGTCTTTCATCACCCGGCAGGCTGGCTTGGCTCCTGCATCTGGTAGTGTCAGAGTTGCACGTGCAGCAGGAGACGGCAGGCCCCAGTGTCCAAGTACTCTTCCCGTGTCCAGTTGCATAATATTTGCCATTATCCCATTGGCCAAGGCAAGTAACATGGTTAAGTCCGAAGTAGTATTGGAGGGGACTAACCAAGGGCGTGGAAAGAGAGAGCGGGTTATTGCAGCCATTTTTGCAAATGATCTAATGCAACAAAGAATTTTTTTGGGGGGGGAAGTAGATTGGATTTAGGGGATAAAATAGGAAGGGTCAAAAGATAACTCTAAAATTTCCTAGGGGGAGCTCAAAATAGTTTTCTAATATGAATTAATTACTGTGTACCAGGTGCTATGCTAGGTATAGGGATTAAAAAAAAATGAGTAAAACATGACCCTATTCTAAAGAAGCCTAGAGTCTAATAGAAGAAAGAGATATGTGAACTGCTTAAAAACAAATGACTAAGTGTTAGGATAGAGCTATCTGCTAGATGGGGAGTCAGGAAACATTTTTCCTAAAGAGCTGACTAGTAAATATTTCTGGCTTTGTGGGTCATCTAGTCTCTGTCATAACTACTGTATTCTGCTGTTATAGCACAAAAGGAGCCATAGACAATATGTAAACAAAGTGGCTGGATGAGAAAAACTGACAGTGAATTCATTAGGGTAGTTGGAAAGGGAAGCCAGGTTTGGGGGTGCAAAAAGGGTTTATGTGGGAAGGAGGGGAATTCAATCTTGAAACAGTTCAAAAACATTAACTTGGAGATGGCTGATCTCTGAGGGCAAACGGAGCTGTAGACATTGGTCTGGGTAAGGACTTTAGGTTTGAAATATGAGAGTGCAGTAATTAGTAACGGCAGCCATGAGTTGGATGCATTTATTTAGAGACAGATTATGAAAAATAAAAGGGCAAAGAGACCAGGGTGAGCCTTGTGCAAGGCATGCAGTTAGGATAAGCAAAAACTAGAAGCTCGTCCAAAAAGAGACAGAAACTTCAGGGAGTCAGGGAAGGGCAGTGTCTGTGACATGAAGAGAGGAGAGTCTCACGGATGAATGGGGGCAAGAGAAGGCCAAGGGAACAGAGGAGTGAGCACAGGCCCTGGAGAGGGCCACGGGGGCTGTGGTTCTGAGGATGTCCAGTCTCGCCTTCAGGCAAATGCTTCTGCTTGACATGCATTCAAAACAACTCAGTAACTAGACACAGTGCAAAAAGACATGCAGGAACATTGCCTAGTAGTGAGTGTAAATCTTTTTGCTAAATGTATTTATTTACTTCTGTTATTATAAATTGACACGTTATAATCGTATAAATTTATGGGATACAAGGTGATGCTATGATTTATGAATCATAAATGTGGAATGATTAAATCAATCTAATTAGCATATCCATCACCTCAGATGCTTAACATTTTCTGTGGTGAGAACATGTGAAATTTTCTTTCTTAGCAATTTTGAAATGTACAATATTCTTTTTTTTCTCTTTTTTCTTTTCTTTTTTTTTTTATTTCATCTTATTGTTATGGGGGATACAGAATTGCAGGTTACATACGTTGCCCATGTACCGCCTTTCCCCCCAAGTCAGAGCTCCAGGCGTGTCTGTTCCCCAGGTAGTGCGCGTTGCACCCATCATGTAGGTATATATCCCTCCCCCCCCACCCCCCTTCCCGAGTCAGCACCTTCAAGTGTTACCATTCCCCAAACGGTGTGCAATGTACTCATTGTGTAGGCATACACCCATCCCCTCCCCCACCCCACACCTCAGTCTGATATCCGATTGGTGTCGTTCCCAGATGTGTATTTAGGTGATGTTCAGGGAAACCAATTTTCTGGTGAGTACATGTGATGCTTGTTTTTCCATTCTTGGGATACTTCACTTAATATAATGGGTTCCAACTCTCTCCAGGAGAACCACAGAGATGTCGTATCTTCATTATTTCTTATAGCTGAGTAATATTCCATGGTATACATATACCACAGCTTACTAATCCAATCATGTATTGATGGGCATTTGGGTTGTTTCCACATCTTTGCGATTGTGAATTGTGCTGCTATAAACATTCGGGTACATGTGTCTTTGTTACAGAATGACCTTTTTTCCTTTGGGTATATGCCCAGTAATGGGATTGCTGGGTCAAATGGCAGGTCTACTTGAATCTGTTTAAGATACCTCCATAATGCTTTCCACAGGGGTTGCACTAGTTTGCAGTCCCACCAGCAGTGTATGAGTGTTCCTGTCTCTCCACACCCACGCCAACATGTGTTGTTTTGGGTTTTTTTGATAAAGGCCGAAATGTACAATATTCTTATTGACTATATGTACCACACTGTGCAATAGAACTCAAAAACCCATATTCCTTCTGTTTAAATGAGATTTTGAACCCTTTGACCATCATCTTCCCATTTCCCCAAGCCCCCGACCTCTGTAACCACCATTCTACTCTCTGCTTCTGAGTGCAATTGTTTTAGAGTCTACATATATGTCTATCTGTGCTTGGCTTGTGTCACTTAGCATAATGTTCTCCAATTTCATCCATGTTGTCACAAATGACAAAATTTCTTTCTTCTTAAAAGCTAAGTAATAGTCCCTTGTGTATATGCACCACATTTTCTTTACTCACTCATCTGTTAATGGGCACTGCGGTTGATTCCATATCTTGGCTACTGTGAATAGTGCTGCAATGAGCATGGGAATGCAGATATCTCTTTGACATACTGATTTCAAATCTTTGGGTAAATACCCAGAAGTGGGATTGCTGGATTATATGGTAATTCTGGTTTTAGTTTTTCTATTTCTGGAAGGAAAATCAACAACATCTATAATTAGCATGTGCTCATTAGACTTTCTAAAGACCTCTTGGTAACTTTTGGGAAAAAAATTCATTGGGAAACAATTTTACTTATATTATTGTATAGAGGTGAACGAGGAAGCAGTAAGCTAAAGTTGTGAGGTAAAGTTTGAAGCAATGCCTTTTTCTAATTTCGAATTTATATTTTTAAAATTTGAAGATGTTTTCCATTACCTTATATGAATTCTGAGTTAAAAAACAATGGAGACTTTTAGCTCTTTTTTTCCCTGCCCAATATGATCTTCAGGAAAGAGACTTTTGGCTCTTAATGTATATTTATAGATTAAGTTTAAGTAATGTTTAATGCTGAGTGTATTCTGTAGCAACACCTTCTAAATTTTTTCACCATTAATTGTCAACCAAGGCTTTAAGACTATAACTATGAAATGGATTTTGTACTGTGAAGAATTTGGAATCAGGATTTCAGAACTCTATTCTCACTGTGCCATGTCCAACAACTCAGCCATCTTCCGTAGATATCATTCTTCTCAGGCATTCTTTTTATCCCTCAATTGGAGGACTTAGAGAGCTGTCCCCAACCCCCTGGCTGTGCATCACTGCCTGAGCTCTGCACCCATCCCATCCCCCTGTCTGTGGAAAAATTATCTTCTATGAAACTTAGGAACTGGAACTGGGCTGTATGGCAGGAGGCGAGTGGTGGGAGAACAAGCTTCGTCTGCATTTACAGCCGCTCCCCATCACTTGCATCACTGCCTGAACTTGCCTCCCCTCCACCCCTTGGAAAAATTGTCTTCCATGAAACCCAGTGCCAGAAAGGTTGGGGCCTTCTGACGTAGAGGGGGCCTTGCCTAAAGGACAATGGATAAAGTAGATGACATCTCAAGGACCTTTGTTTATAGCTTTCTGATTTGCATATATTTGGGAGGACATCTGTATTAGGACTGCCATAACCAAATACTGCAGACTGGGTGGCTTAAGCAACAGAAACGTATTTCTCACAGTTCTGGGGGCTGGAATCAAAGATCAGGGTGTCAGCATGTTTGGTTTCTTCCGAGGCCTCTCTCCATGGCTTGCAGATGGCCGTCTTCTCCCTGTCTCCTCAATCTGGTCTTTCCTCTGTGAGTGTATGTGTCTCTGTCTTGAGAATGTCTGTGTCCTAATCTCCTCTTGTACACCAGTCATATCGAGTCTTATTGGATAGGGCTTACCTACCCATATGGCCTCATTTTACCTTAATCAACTCTTTAAAGGCCTTGTCTCCAAGTACAGTCACATTCTGAGGTACTGGGTGTTAAGACTTCAATATATAAAATTTGGGGGACACAATTCAGGCTATAGCATCACCTACACTTATACCCTATGCCTTGAAATGACATTTTGCAGACAATTTAGCACATAGCTCAACACTCTGGGATTCATAGCTCTGCTCCAACTTGCTTTATGTACATAAGGTATACATTTCTGCAGAAATATTTTAAAATAAATTATACACATCATGATATTCACTCCAAAATATGCCATTGTGTATCTTCAGAATATAAGAACATTTTCATACTTAATTTATTTGTGAATTTATTCAATGTTTGTTATTTCTTCTCAAACATATGAATTCAATTTTGATATTTTCTTGAAGCATTTACTTTTTGGTGTTTCCTCTAATCAAGTGTGCATAATATCATCTGTGTTGGTGTTTCATCAACATTTTATAATTTCTAAAGCATTCTGCGGTTAAATAAAGTTAGGAAATGTGGATGTAGGTGAGTTTGGAGGATGTGGTTATGTGTTATTACTCATCGTTTTAGAGATACTATGTTAATGTTAGTCATTACAGTTAAAGTTTACTCATGCTATAGTTTGTGATTTCTTTCTGCATGAGACTTAAACAAAATCATGCCTTGAGGCTACTATGTTTTAGACATTATTTTTAACAAATTTTAAACTTATTTTGAGCTCTTACCTACTTTATTCCATAGAGATGTTCTCTGTTTTTAATTCTGACTGTAGTAGTGTTTCCCCAGAACACTGATTTTCATTATCCTTAATGTCTCATGGGAACTAACTTGAGTTCATGTGAAAGGCTGCATTCCCATCTGCTCATTCTGTCTTTGCTCAGCGTCAGTTCTGTAATTCATAGAGCCATGATTTTGTTAGCTTCTTTCTTAGTTCGTGCAGGTGGCTCTAACAAAATACCATAAACTGGGTTGGGTGGCTTATAAACAACAAAGATTTATTTCTCACTGTTCTAGAGGCTGGAAAGTTCATGATCAAGGTACCTGCAGATTTGGTGTCTGGTGAGGGCCGGCTTCCTGGTTCATACATGGTGCCTTCTCACTGTGTCGTCACATGGTGGAAGGGACAAACATGCTCCCTTCTTCTAAATGGACACTAATCCCAATCATAAGGGGTCTGCCCTCATGATTTAATCATCTCTCCAAAGGTCCCACCTCCTGATACCATCGCTTTAGGGATTAGGATTTCACACAGGAATTTTTGGGGGACACAAACATTCAGACCATAACAGCTTGCAGCTACACTCCCTTCGCAGAATCCAGTAAGGATATTCACTTTCTTCTACCCTGAGCTACATTAAACTTATCTCTCCATCAGCATTGGAAATGGAAATCCTACTTGTCTGTATTTATTACTTGACAAAGGTAAGACTCACCTTGAGCCTATATGTTCTTTTGAGTTTAGTCAGACAAATACATTTGACAACTTTCATATAAGTGCTATCCAGTTTTACCCTCGCCTGCCCTTGAACCTTCACATATGTCACTAACTTTTACCAGAATAGCCTCCCAATTCCTTTTCAGAAACACACTCTCATCTTCTGATCGCAGCCTATGACTCACCACACTAGTGGGCTCTTCCCAGACTCGGCCAGCTGATTCCACTAGCACTTAAACCCCAGGGGTTAGGCTGCACACATCCTCTCTCTCTTCTAGATTACTTAAATGCTTCCTTAATTATATATATTTTTGGTTTTCCTTATTTGGATTTTACAATGGAAAAGAATATTGTAGATACGGTTTGTGGCCCCACGAATTTTAAAAGCTAAAAGTGTGGGCAATGTGTAGCCATCACACTGCCCACCTTAGAATGGAACATTTCCAGGGTACAGAATAGAGTTGTTTTTTTTTTTTTTTTGATAATGATAGTTTGCATTTAATTCACTTAACTTTTTCAAAATGCATCAACAGCCAACATTTTTTTTAAGTTTCATAATATTCTTGTGAGAAAGGTAGGGCAGGTAAAGGCAAATCTCATTTTCTCACCAGAGTTTCTCTGGAAACTGCATCAGAAGGTGAGTCATTGTAAGAAGATCCTACTTTCTGCCAAGGGACAATGTGAAATTTGAGGGTTACGTACCTTACTAAAGACTCCCCCTCACCTTAGAGCTATTCCAAACAGAATACAGGTGCTCAGTGGAAAACATGACAAAATGCCTTCCCATTTATTCCTCTCGGGCAATGTTCTTCAAGATAAAGGGCCTACCCAAAGAGTTTCACCTTTACTCTCTCCAACATCCTCAATGTATTAAAAGTTACAAATGCAGCTGCTAAACAGCAGACAGATGAAAGCTTCCCATTTTGCAAAGACGTTGGACCTCCAGACACTTCGTTGGCAGATACCACGTATAAGAACTCCTCACACTTCATTTGTAATCTATAAATATTGTTCCTAGGCTAGAAGATCAGAGTTTTCAAATGGAACATTATCACAGTAATGCTACAACTGGAATAAGATAGTGTCTTAATTTAAGTACATGTTCTTTGGATGGTGGCAAATATGAATTACTAAAGGATATAAAATTAATGTGTATATTAATAATCATTGTGTGAATATAGCATCAAAATCATTGGTTTCATGAAATTTACTCCATTTTTTGGAAATTCTACTGTCAGCCCAGCATTGCAGGAGCAGCCCTAAATGGTATGTTTGCCTTCATGGAACTCAATTCTAGTGGAGGAGACAGATAATTAAAAATTGAGCAATATATAAACATACATAATATAATTTTAGTTAGTGATAAATGCTGAAAGAAGTGTCAATCGAAGTAGGTAAACATTCTGATGGGCTAAGGACTATTTTAAAAGAATGGTCTAGGTGTGTTTCTCTGTTGTTGCATTTTAGCAGAGACCTGAACGGAAGGGGAGTAAACCACTCAAAGGTCTGGAATAGGACAATCCAGGAGAGGAATCAGCAAGTGCAGAGAGCCTGGGCAAGCCACTTGGCATGGCCAAGGGATGGACAACAGGCAGCCCTGATGGAATAGTGTTTGTGAGGAAGAGAGAAGTAAAGAGGAGATGGACAAGGCAGCCAGGACTAGATCATGCAGAGCCCTGTGGACATGCATTAGTCTGGGTTCTCCAAGAATCAGATGCAAGATGGGACTAAATATAGAGATATAATTTTTTTGTGTGGGGGAACCATCTGTATTATATAAAGCCATGAAACTGAGTGGGGTGACCTGGGGGTGGTGTGGTAGGTAAAATAAGAGAGGAAGCTAGGACAGAGCCTTGGCCACTAACTCTTGGAGGCCAGGAAGAGGAAGAGGAAAGGAAACATCAGAGGAGTAGCTACTGATATGGGAGGGGAACTGAAGGATGCATTTGCCCAGGAAATGTGGGAAGAAAGTGTTTAAAGAAAGAAGTGCTGCTGAGAAACTGGCAAGAATTCTAAACTGATCTTTGGATTAGGCAGGATGAAGGTCTCTGATGACTGTGACGAGAGTGGATTCATTAGCAGGAAAAAGTCCAGATGGGATGGAGAACGGGGATTGAGCAAGTGCAGACAGTGAGTAGAGACAGCCTTTTGGAGGAAACTGCGATAAAGGGAGCAGAGAAGAGGGTGGTATCCTGGTATGTTTGTATTTTGATGGGAATGATTTGGAGTAGAGAGAAATTGAAGTTGCAGAAGAAACGGCTATCATTGCAGGAACTAACCTTTGAGGAGATCTCTGGAAAAGGGGTTAACAGCACAAATATAATAAATGAGTTGGCTTTACCTAAGAGCAGGAAGGGATTGTCTATTGTAACAGGAAGAAAGGTTGAATGCAGAGGTACTGACTCATGAATGCTGGCAGATTTAGTGCTAGAAAGATGAGGAAGCTATTTTCAGATTGTTTCTATTTTCACAATGAAACAGGAAATAAAGCCACTGGTTCAAAGTGAGGATTGGGGATGAATTGATGAAGGTTTTAGATAGGAATGAAATAACTATCTCTTGTCCTAGACTTCGGGAGAGTGGGAGTGGTTGACTATGGTAGAATGTACAAGTGCCCAGCAATACAGAGGACCCACCTGAGATTTGTGTGCAATATTGAAATGAGGCCCCATGCAAAGCTGAGTATTCTTTATCTGTCAGTTGTTCATAGCAGGGGTTCTCAATTGGAGGCAATTTTTCCCCCAAGGGGACATTTGGCAATATCTAGGGACATTTTTAGTTGTCCCAACTGTGAAGCAGGGAAGGCAGTTCTACTCACATTAGGGGTTGGAGATTTGGGTGGTGCATTCTTCTGGCAGCCACGGCACAGTAGAGAGTTTGGATTTATTGTAAGTTGATGGAAGTCATTGGAGGGTTTTGAACAAGGGAGAGAAATGATCTGATCTGATTTATTTGTGAAAGTGAGGCCAGGGATGCTGCTAAACATCCTACAGTGCACGGGGCAACCCCCTACAACTAAGAATCAGATGGCCCCAAATTCAACAGTGTCAGGAGCAAGAAACAACCCTGGTTCATAAGTTCACAGTGCAAGTATTTTCCCAGGTTCTGATACTGAGTCAAAATTCATGTGTGCCTGAAGAAAAAAGCAAACTGTGACCCATGGTTAAAAATAACTACATGCTCACTCTTAACTGCATTGTTACTATTAGATTTATACATAATAGTACTGAGAGGTTACAGTACACTGTTTATGTACCTCTACTTTTATCTCTATATTTCTATCTATAGCTCTCTCTCTCTCACCCCTTCTCTAGGTCTAGTCACATGTACATTTAAGTATCTACATTTTTAACATGGATTCTGTGTTTTAATTACATGTCATTATAGTTTGCTTTAATATTTGCCAGAGCAAATTCCCCATCATTATTCTTTTTCAATTTTTAAGCTCTTTTTTGTGAACGGTGAAGGGGTTCAGATTTACTATTACAAGTAAACTTTAGAATCAACTTTTCAAGTTCCATTGAAAATAGTTTGGATTTTTGTCAGAATTGCATTGAATTTATAGATATTAATTTGGCAAAAATTGATATCTTTACCAATGGACTCTGCCTATACACAAAGGAATAATGTATTTTGATATTTATTCATATTTTTATAAAAGGCTTTTCGAACATATTTAATAATTTTCTTACACATTTCTTATCTGGACATTCTTAAATAGATGTATACATAAAATTTTTAATTGTTATTATAAATATTTTATTGCATCTAATGGGTTATTGTTGATTTATAGTAATGCCATTAGTTTGGCATACTTACCTTGTATCTTGATCCCTCAGGAAACTCTCTTATTAGTTCTAATAACTATAACTCTGCTCCTTTTTTTGTGAATGTGTGTGTGTCTGTTGTGGATGTCTGGAGTTACTCAGACTCTGCTATACTTCAGTTTCTTGCCCTATTTTAGGAGTCCTGCCCAGTTAGATCCTCTGGAAATATTAACAAATACCCAGCCAAACGATGTCCATAGACAGGGAGAAGAAGGGACACAGCAGACCCAGCTGTTCTGTAGGTATTTTGTTATCGTCCTCACGATCTCCTCATCGTCTGCTTTGCCCCCCACATTTGTGGATTCAGAGCTCACAGCTTCTCTCCTACAGAGTCCCTAGAGATGAATGGCTCATGCACAGATGTCTTTCCCACACCTATTGTGTGGTGCAATTTTCTCTGGCTTGGATTTTCCATCAGTCTGATCCCATCTGCTTTTTATTTCCTCAAAATTTCTGGTCTACTGATTATACTTTTTCTTGTTTCCAGTGCTGTTAGGGATTTATTCTTTAAGAAATACCTTGCTCATATTTTCACATGGGGTTTGGGAAGGAATAAGAAGTAAACATAGATGATTAGTCTGTTACCTTGAACTGAAAGCTTTGAAAGCTCCATATAGCAATTGCTATTAATATTACTTTATTAGACAATTGTTCAGTCTCTTTTCTGCCAAACATACAGTTTGTTTTCCTCCTACTGTTGATGAATTAGTATTATATAAAGACTTAAAAAAATGTTTAACATTATGGTATGAATGCAGTGTTGGCTAGAAATATTTCTTTTAGTCTTGTCTACCTTTTTTTTTTTTTTGCACCAACCCATTCCAAATGAAAAGTCCCATCTAAATCTTTGACTTCTTACAATGTTTGAACCATGAACTTACATGAGCATTAGAAGTTTTTCTTTTTAAAATAAAGAGGCTATGGTCTTTTTAATAGCCCGTTCAGAAAGGCCAGTCTGGAATTTAATCGCTAAGTCAACTGACAAATAATTGATATGGAACTCCTGGGAAATAGGGGTATTGGGAGATCTGTCTTCTGCTCACATACCCAAATGGGACATTAAGTGGTGTCATGAAAGGACAATTGGGTTTGCTGTTTGGGATCCTATGACTGGATTTTGCCTTTGACACTCACTAGCTGCAGGACCTTAAGCAAGTCCTTTAAAATTTCTGAAACTCAGTCTCTTCATTTGCAAAATGGCAATGATTATGCTTGCCTTTCTCTATCTCTTACATTTCTTGTGACAATCAGAAAAGAGAATGAATGTCAAGGTCCTTTAAGAAACCAGAGTTAGGTAAATGTAAGTTAGTATTAAGCATTCCCATATCTGAGCAATGATTATCTTCAAACAAAGATTAGATCTTAGAAATCAATAGAACTGTTGATCTCTTTAGGAATGACTCCTTGAATTAAAATAAATTGATCTCAAGGAGGTAGTGAATAGAATGGTGGCTACTAGAGATTGGTAAGGGTGGTGGGAAGGGGTAATGAAGAGGTGTTGGTGAAGGGGTAATTCTGTTAAATAGAAGGAAAAAGTTCTAGTGTTCAATAATGCAATAGGGCAACTATAGTTAACAATAATTTATCATATTTCAAAATAACTAGAAGTTTTCAAATGTTCTCAATATAAAGCAATGATAAGTGTTTCAGGTGAATCATGTCCCAAGTACCCTGATTTGATCATTATATGTTATATGCTTGTATCAAAATATAATATGTACTCCATGAATATGTACAATTATTACTTACCAATAAAAATTTTAAAAAATATTTGTTGTTAAAATGCAAATTTATGAAAAAAAGACAAATGCAGAATAAGAAGTTATTTGTTTAATGAAGTAGAACAATTCATTAGATCTGATGAAAAGTAGAGGTTTGTTTTCATTAGGAATTCAAAATTATGCATCCCAAAAGGAACCAATTTGGAGATGTTTTCATAGAAACATCTGGATAGTGGGTTAGAAATGTTTAGAATGTGCTTGGTCTAAGTATACTTAATTTATTTTGACTGGGTGAGCCTTTTCTCTGGAACAGATATTTAGGACTCACATTCCCTCGGTTACTTCCTTACAACAACTAGTGTCACCTGCAGAGATTCATTCTTTTAATCAGAATGCCAAATCAGGCAGCCTGTGTGAGTCAGGCTTCAATTTGAGAATTCTGCCAGGCAGGGAAGTGTAAAAGAAAAAATTTTGAAGTCAGGCCATGAAAGCTTAGGATTCATTTGTGCCCGTCTAATTTGCCAGGGAAAATAACCTTGGGGTATATTTATTGCAGAAGAAAATTAAGCATTCTAATGGATCAGGATTAAGTCTTTGGAAAAAGAGAAGGATTCATTAACAAAAAATCCCTTTCTCCAATCCAACCTTCCTGTGACCTGAAGTTATGGAAACAGAATACTCCAAGGAGCAAAACCTGTTGAAAGTTTGTTTGTGGTGGTTGAAGGGGAATGGCATTCCATAGAAGTGGAACAGAATAACAGAATGGAAAAGCCTAAGGCTCCATCTTGTTTTCCAGTGACTAAAACTCTAGAAGTTTAAAAACTGATTTTATTGGTCTAAATATACTTCCTAATTTAGCAAACTCTTTGGGATGATAAATAGATTGCAAATGTGCACATTCAAATGCAGAATATGCCAGGTTAAGAATGTGAATTAATGTAAAATAACTTAATGTGTTCTTGAGCATCCCAAGCTCTCTATTTTTGGTAACACAGTTGACCCTGAACAACATGGGTATGAACTATGGGTCCTCGTATACAGGATTTTTTCAATAAATACAGTCAACACAGTAGGCCCTCCATATTGTAAAATTCCACATCTGCAACCAAATATGGATTGAAAATACAGTATACATGGGATGTGAAACTTTATAATAGATAGGGCTGACTTTTCCTATTCACGAGTTCCACAGGGCCAACTTTGGGATTCAAGTATGCGTGGATTTTGATCTCCACAGGGGTCCTGGAACTGATCCCTCATGGATACCAAGGGATGACTGTACTTTAAATGTATTAGGGAGAATATAAAAAAAAAAAAAAAAAGAAAGAAAAGAAAAGATAGGAAGATTATTTACTGACAACCTGGAAATAATGCAATAATCTTTCTTGACTTCACTTTCCTCTTTTGGCTACAGCTCTGTGTCCCTGGTCTTCTTTAAAAAATTTCTTAAAAGAGCTGAATGTATTCAATGTGTCCAATTTCTATTTTCTCATTCTCTCTTCTTCTTTTTCTTTTTTTTTTTTGAGACAGAGTCTCACTCTGTTGCCCAGGCTAGAGTGAGTGCCGTGGCGTCAGCCTAGCTCACAGCAACCTCAAACTCCTGGGCTCAAGCGATCCTACTGCCTCAGCCTCCCGAGTAGCTGGGACTACAGGCATGCGCCACCATGCCCGGCTAATTTTTTTTTGTATATATATATTTTAGTTGTCCATATAATTTCTTTCTATTTTTAGTAGAGACGGGGTCTCACTCTTGCTCAGGCTGGTCTCGAACTCCTGACCTCGAGCGATCCACCCGCCTCGGCCTCCCAGAGTGCTAGGATTACAGGCGTGAGCCACCGTGCCCGGCCTCATTCTCTCTTAAATCCACTTAACGTGAACTGGCCCAGACCACTGTGGTCATGTATGACTCTTAGAATCTTTTTGGCAGGTGATGCGAGCCAGCCAGAGAAGCAAATGGAGGTTTCCATGCCTTCACTATCTCACTACCAGGTTATAATGAAAGAAAGTTGCAGAGCAAGTTCTGAAACCTGTACAACTTTTATTTATAGCAAGTGGGTACAAAAATCTCAAATTTTTTTCTTTTAGATGTTCCAGCCATAGCTTGTTTGAAAATATCATTAAGACAAACATGACAGCATTCTAGAGGTACCATCCAACCAGAATCCCTTAAATTCAAAGCTGGACACAGGACCAATTAGAGGTGTTAAGGTGCCACCATGAAGTGTGCAGGCTACAGGGTATACCAGATTTTTATACTATCTTCATGCAGAGTGGGGGTGAAATATTTTAGGCAATGTCTATTATGATGACTATCACTAACTTCACCTATGAAAACCCATTTAAACATGCATAATGATTATAAGCAAGATCTCTGGTGTTAATCAGAGGTGAAAATGACTGAAATGATTTTCATAGCCTCCTTTGTAGTATGGGCTTTATAGTTTTAACTGCACCAGAATAACCCAGGGGACTTGTTAAAGCACAGATTGCTGGGCTCCATCCCAAGTTTATGATTCAGTAGGTGTGGGTGGGGTCTGAGAATTTGCATTTCTAACAAGTTTCCAAGTAATGTTGTCTCTGGTCTGGGATCCCTCTTTCAGAAACCTTGATACCATGTTTATAAGTCAATTCAGATTCAGTATTTCTCCTTGAGTTAATTTTGGCAAATTTAGAAAATGGCATATTTCATCTGTGTTTGAAATCTTAATTCATTAATTTTAAATTCTGTTATTTTCTAGTGTACATATCTAAGATGATAATTGCCTCTTTAAGCATTCTTTTTCTGCATTATGCAAGTCTGACATGTAGTATTTTTGTCAGCATTAAGTTCTAACTATTTTATAATTTCCAGTAGGATTTTTATCTCCTTAATGAATTATTTATAATAAAATTATGCCCTTTTGGTTTCTAATTTTATTTTTTACAGACTCCTTGTTGTTGATTTCTAACTTTGTTGCATTGCTATCAGAGAATATTGTCTGTATGATATCAATTCTTTAGTGTTAGATGAAACTTCCTGTGTGGTATAGGATATGGTTAATTAATAAGTGTTCCATGTGGTTCTGGAAAGAGTTTGTCTCCAGATATCCTAGTCTCTACTTAGGTCCTCTCCTTCTGTCCACATTCAGGGATTCTAGACCAGTGGTTCTCAAACATTAGTGTGCATGACCACCACCTGGAGGACTTGTTAAAACATACATTGCTGGGTGTCACCACCAGAGTTTTGGATTCAGTAGGTCAGGTACAGTCCAGGAATTTTATATTTCTAAGTTTCCAGGTGATGTTGACAGTGCTGATCTAAGGATCATGCTTGCAGAATTGCTGGTCTAAACCATAACACCTCTTCTATTTCTCATGACTTTTTTGTCCCATACCCCTGATATCTGATCTTTTGTGTCCCTAACACCCTATATATTTGCTGGGGTTGTTTCATACAAGAACGGAGCTCTGTTCTGCAATCTGACTCCAACTTACGATTGTTTTTTCCTGATCTTGAGCTGTAGCTCTACTGATCATCATGGGTCAGTGATTCTCAACCCTCATTTTACAATAGAAAGTCCCATGGAGGTTTTCAAACATACACATTCATGAGCCTCTCCCAGAGATTCTAGAATATGGTTGGCTGTGTGTAAATTTTAAATGCTTTATAGTTTATTCTAATGTAGAGGCAGGATCAAGATCTACTAACCATATGGTTTAGCAATCTATAAGTGAGGATAATATTATCTATCTCCCATGTTGTTGTAAAAATTAAATGAGTTAATGCATGTAAAGTACTTAAGTTGACCCATGATGATGATGATGTTGATGTTGTAGGTCTTCCCTGATCATCTTATATCCCTCTTCATAAGTCAGCATTTATTGACTAAATTGCTTATGTAGTAGTTTATTCATTAAGGCAGAATGATGTCTTTTCTTTTGTTGGTAATTATCTTTTAAACTATTTAAGTATTTTCTCCTCCTTTAGATGTTGAACTTCTTCACAAGGATGGAGGAATCTTTCTGAAACTTGTCTGTAAAGATTGAAAGGTCCTAAAATCATGTAGCCAGTGTTTGTGTATTGAAGTGAGATTGACAGTGGTGACCAAGTGAAAAATCAAGAAATATGGTTAAAAGCAGAACCAAGTAGTTTTGATATTTTCCTAAGACGAAATCAACCTAAGTAGATCTAGTTGCTTATACTGATGAAAAAATAAACATAAACCAAATTCCCATTACAAGTATTTTCTTTAGTGATTTGGACTTTGCAACAATGAGAGAACTGAAAGATATTCTTACACACTCTATAAATAAACACATTCAACAATATGCCCCATTGGCTGGAATACATAATTTCTTTTCCTCAGAAAAAAACCTTTATTTTTTTTTGAGAAATACATTTTTTGGCTACAATTTAAAAATAACAACCAAATTGTAGAACATTGAAAAGGAGTTATGTGATTATAGTTGCTAGGATTTGGCTAGAATAGAGGAAAAGGTATCAAGAAGCTGTGGCTGCCAAGAACTAATGATTCTGGTATTAATTGACATGTCTGGGCTAAACTGTCTACAGAGACAGTGGTTAAAGTAACAAAGAAGTAATAATTATTTACTCCAAAGAACTACATGCCCAGTCTTGGCAGTCTTATAATGAACAAAATGTTCAATAGATCCTTTAGATTTATATTTAAATTTTAATAGAATATAAAACACTACCCATTAAATTTTGGAGAAAGTCTTCAAGTGACTAGGGCAAGAGCAGATAGAAAATTCAGGTGATACATTTTGGAAATTTAGGCCAGCCAGGGTTAATGCTCATCCCCTATATATGGCCATAAATATATCACCATGCGTAATGTTAAGTTTCTTCTCTACAATAACGATAATAGGCTTTTTCCAGAGAAGAAATCTATTGAAAACTTGCAGTGGGACCTTGAGCTAGTACCACTTTGGGTCTCAGTTTAATTATCTACAAAATTGTAGTTGAGTTCAATAATCTCTAAGGGGCATTTCCTTCTAAAACTTCAAATAGTATATAACCGCATGGGTGTTCTCCCTTATCTTATTTGGCTGTCTAAATTTTTTACAGGTTCCCTAAGTAGGGATTGCAGGGAACCCTCCCCTTCCTTCTCTCTCTGTCTCTCCTCCCCCTGAGTGCTCTATTAATGCATCAATGATCTTTGTGGAAAACATTGTGTTAGGTATTTTTCCACATTATTCCATTTAACTTTCCTCCCTGTTCTGCTACTATCTTTATTTTATGAAAGAGGAAACTGAGGCTGGAAGTTCTATAACTTGTCCCCTATCACAGAACCAGTGAATGTCAAAAAGGGATTCACATCCAAGTGATTCTAACTCCAAATTCTTGCTCCTTCTATCCGCATCGCTGCTTTTCATCTTGTCTCTCTCTTGTCTTTCTTCATTTCTTCCCTGAATCACCTACAGGATCTTTTTATTCCCACATTATTTGGCTGTAGCAGCAATAGTTACAGGGCTTTAACTCCTCTTGTGGATGTAATTACTTCTCACATAATATAAACATGATCTATATTCTAGAATCATGCACCTCTTCTTAAATCCTAAATAGCCCCTTGAACCTCCAGAATTCTTGTAGTCTCTGTGAGTTGTTTGTTCTACATGTTCTTGAGTTCTGCTTTTATAGCAGGATTTTCAGAAATTTCATCATTTCTTTTTGAAATTCACCCTTTCCCTAAAAATTTGCCTGTATCTCTTTCCTGTGTCCTTCGTAAGTATGCGTTGGCACCCTTTCGTTGCTATCTACATTCCCTTGTTTTGTCTCCTGGTAAAAGCCTTTATCTTCTACTTATTAATCTTTTCTATAACCTTTCCCCATGTGCCAATGTTGCACTTTTGCAGAGACTTTTCTCTTTATCATTCCATAGAAGAAGAACAAACTCATTCCCCTACTTTGGAGACTAAAATGGAAACAAACCCACTATACCCCTAAAATATCAAGGCTACCTTAAGCTCTCATTGCTGCTATAATTCTTTTTGAATGCTCACTTATTTGTGAAGGTAGTTACAATTCTTTATTTCCCTTAGTAGATTTGAAGATGAAAATCAATTCTCTTGGATTCCACCATGAACTAGCATCTGGCTTTGGTTAAAACGGTAAAGTTTGCTTATGAATAACTGAGAGAAAGTGAGACTTTAACATGTTGTTCATATTCTTATACGTTTTTCTACAACAATGCAATTGTACCATTACTAGCATACATATAATCTCTCATAAGTAAAAGCTTAGTAATAAATTAAGTCATGTAATTCTAGCACTCTGGGAGGCTGAGGCGGATGGATTGCTTGAGGTCAGGAGTTTGAGACCAGCCTGAGTAAGAGCGAGACCCTGTCTCTACTAAAAATAGAAAGAAATGATCTGGCCAACTAAAAATATATATAGAAAAAATTAGCTGGGCATGGTGGCGCATGCCTGTAGTCCCAGCTACCCGGGAGGCTGAGGCGGTAGGATCACCTTAAGCCCAGGAGTTTGAGGTTGCTGTGAGCTAGGCTGACGCCACGGCACTCATGGTAGCCTGAGCAACAGAGCGAGACTCTGTCCAAAAAAAAAACAAAAAAAAAAAAACGTTAAGTCAAGGAGGGGCAAGATGGCGGACGAGAAAAACCGCCAGCCAAAGTGTCTCTGAGAAAAAGATAGATTTTAAAAGTGAAAAAAAAACAAACAGGCAGACAAACATAGATCGGATGAGGGTCAGAAGGAAGGGTGCCTGAAGCTACAGGAGACTCCACGGGAAGAAGTTGCGGAGGAGAACTGGAAGGAGAAAGGCCCCTGAGAGGCTTGGAGACCAGCGACAAGGGTAGGTGAAACAGTTAAATTTCCCCTCCCTTGCTTCTCAGCCTGCGGGTGGGCTCCTGAGCAGTCGGAGAGACCTGCCAACACCACCCCAGAGATGGCCGCCGCAGTGAGCGGTGAGCCTTTTGCGGACAGGGCACCAGGCTCCCTGCTCCCTCAGGGCACCTCCCCCGCCACAGACCCGAGCCCATCGGCAGGCGCCATATTGTCTCATTCTCCCCTTCCCCTTTCCTACCCGTGGCTGCCAAGAGAGACAATTTAGCCACCACCTGGAGGCATCTGCAGGGAACGGGACCTTTCCTTTTGGGGTCCTACTGCAGCCTGAGGGATACTCAGACTGTGAGCTCCCTACCCGCCAGCCCTCCCAAGCCCCGCTTGCCTGGTGACTCCAGGAGAGTGGGGCAAATCCTAAGGCAGAGAGACATCGATCCAGCTTGGGCATCTTGTGCGTGACTTGAGCCCAGCACTCTTCTCCCTGGCAGGGTCAGGGATTGATCTCTGGGGTGCAGGAGACAGGCCTGCAGACCAGATTCCGTACACCCAGGTCTCGATTGCTTGCCTGGGGGCACAAAAGGGATATTTGTGAATGAGCCTACTGAGTTGTGTGTGTCTTCAGGGGCAGATCAGCGTGCTTGAGGGGCAACCCTCCTCCCACAGAAGGGCCGTGCTCCCAGCTCAGCCTGTGATCCTGGGCAGGGAACCTGCCAGCCCGCATCGCAGCCAGGGGAGATCTGCTAGCTTGAGGTCCTGCCTGCTGGCAGAGGCCCAGGAGAAACAGCCGGCAAAAACAAAGGCCATGTGATCCTCTCAATAGACGCAGAAAAAGCATTTGACAAAGCTCAGCACCCTTTTATGATAAGAATGCTTAACAAAATAGGCATAGACAGGACTTACCTAAAAATGATACAAGCCGTATATGACAAACTCACAGCCAACATCATACTGAATGGGGAAAAATTGAAAGCATTCCTACTTAGAACTAGAACCAGACAAGGTTACCTTCTATCTCTGCTTCTATTCAACATAGTGCTGGAAGTCCTAGCCAGAGCAATCAGACAAGAGAAGGATATCAAGGGCATCCAAATGGGGGCAGAAGAGGTGAAATTATTGCTCTTTGCTGATGATATGATCTTATAGCTAGAAAATGCCAAAGATTCTGCCACAAGACTACTGGAATTGATAAACAAATTCAACAAAGTCTCAGGTTACAAAATCAATGTACAGAAATCAGTAGCATTCCTATATGCCAACAACAGTCAAACTGAGAACCAAATCAAAAGCTCAATACCATTCACAATAGTAACAAAGAAAATAAAATATTTAGGAATATATTTAACTAAGGAGGTAAAAGACCTCTACGGGGAGAACTATGAAACACTGAGGAAAGAAATAGCTGAGGACATAAACAGGTGGAAAGCCATACCACACTCACGGGTCGGCAGAATCAATATTGTTAAAATATCTATGCTAGCCAAAGTCATCTACAGATTCAATGCAACCCCTATTAAAATACCAACATCATTTTTCACAGATCTAGAAAAAATAATTCTATGCTTCATATGGAACCAGAGAAGACCCCGTTTTTTGAAAGCAATCTTAAGCAAAAAGAACAAATTGGGAGGCATCAATTTATCAGACTTCAAGCTATACTACAAGGCTATAGTAATTAAAACATCAAGAGCTACAAGGAGAACCACCATTTGATCCAGCAATCCCATTACTGGGCATCTACCCAAAAGAACAAAAGATATTCCATAAAAAAAATCTGCACTCAAATGTTTATAGCAGCACAATTCACAATTGCAAAGATGTGGAAACAACCCAAGTGCCCATCAATACATGAGTGGCTCAAGAAAATGTGGTATATGGAGTTCTACTCAGCCACAAAAAATGATGGTAATATAGCACCTCTTGTATTATCCTGGATAGAGCTGGAACCCATTCTACTAAGTGAAGTATCACAAGAATGGAAAAACAAGCACCACATGTACTCACCATTAAATTGGTTTTAACTGATCAATGCTTAAGTGCACATGTAGTAGTAACATTCATCGGGTGTCAGGCAGATGGGAGGGGGAGGAGAGGATGGATGTATACACACCTAATGGGTGCAGAGCACACTGTCTGGGGGATGGACAAGCTTGAAGCTCTGACTTGGGTGGGGCAAAGGTGATATATGTAACCTAAACATTTTTACCTCCATAATATGCTGAAATAAAAAAAAAATTTAAGTCAAGACAAAATATAATAATCTTTAAGAAATACAAATGTAAGCAACTCCTTCCATAAGACCGCAACTGTTATCAATTGTTTAATGTGGTGATGAATGGTTTTTGGAAAATTTATTACCAAAAACAAAGGTTTTCTCCTTTGAAGCATTTGTATGCTTTCTTTCATTAATATAATATAATTTACTGTGTTTTCCTTTTTGTCTTGACTGCCAAGAAGCTTGGGGCCATGCATAGACCTCAGTCACAGTAATTGTATTATCCTTTGTAGATATTTGTTTCTTTATTCTTTTCTGGTTTTAATTTCTATTTCAACAGTATTATTTTATATTCAATTTTAACAGAAAGCTATATCAAATGCTCTCTTCTTTTCAAATAGGCAAGAAGTAATAATAAATTTAAAAAGATGGATTTGTAAAGGAATATAATTCCTTTACAATTTTTTTTTCAGAGATAAAAATTTGCTTCTAGGTTCTACTTGTCTGGCAGTAATTTAGAACTTCATTTAACTTAGCATTAAAACACACACATGTGCACACACACTCTATATCTACATCAACCCTGTAACTATGGGTTTAATTTCTTCCCTTCATCAGAAACAAGATAGTGGTTTTTCTGTTTGATTCTTTTAGTTAGCCATGGCCCATGACTTTCCAAATGCCCCTCTTCAGAATCAAAGGACTCAGCTCGGCTCTTTTCTTGCTTCACATCCTAATGACTAATATCTGAGGGTAGTAGGCATGGGGGTGGGTGAGGACAAGTTGCCACGTTCTCTGTATCTGTCTTTCTGGGCCAGCCAGGAGGTAATTCTCATAGCAGGCAAGTCTCTTATTCTTAACAATTTATCTATTTAGCTAAATTATTATATTATTCTATTTACCCAAATGAACCCAAAATGCACGGCTTGCTTAAGATCTCTAGGTCTTTACTAGTACTCTTAAAGACGAGTATATATGTGTATATATTAATACTTATGTATATATATAATTACATTATAAACAGCATATATAAATATATATTATGTATAGAGGCCACTTATGAAAACCCTAATATCATAATGAATAAGGAGGAATTGAAAGCTTTTCTTTTAAGAGTTGGTATAAGGCAAGGTTGCCCACTTTCGCCACTTCTATCCAACATAGTACTGGACTGGATGTACTATCAAGAGCTGTCAGACAAGAAAAAGAAATAAAAGGTATCCAAATTGGAAAGGAAGAAGTAAAATCATCTCAATTTGCAGATAACACAATCCTATATGTAGAAAACCTCAAAAACCCCACCAAAAAACTATTTGAACTAACAAATGAATTCAGTAAAGTTGCAGGATACAAAAATCAACATACAAAAATCCAGGCATTTCTATACACAAATAATGACCTAGCCAAAAAAGTAATCAAGAAAATAATGCCATTTACAATAGCATCAAAGTAATACTTAGAAATAAATTTAACCAAGGAGGTGAAAGACCTGTATACTGAAAACTATAAAACATTAATGAAAAAATTGAAAAGGATACAAATAAATGGAAAGATATTCCATGCTCATGGATCAGAAGAATTAATATTGGTAAAATTCCCCTACTATCCAAAGCAATATGCAAATCCAATTCAATCTCTATCAAAATTACAATGACATTCTTCACAGAAATAGAAAACAAAATCCTAAAATTCATATGGAACCACAAAAGACCCCAAGTAGCCAAAGTAATTCAGAGAAAGAAAAACCAATTTGGAGGCATCACACTTTTTTTTTTTTTTTTTTTTTTTGAGACAGAGTCTCACTTTGTTGCCTGGGCTAGAGTGAGTGCCGTGGCGTCAGCCTAGCTCACAGCAACTTCAAACTCCTGGGCTTAAGCGATCCTACTGCCTCAGCCTCCCGAGTGGCTGGAACTACAGACATGCACCACCATGCCCGGCTAATTTTTTCTCTATATATTTTTAGTTGGCCATATAATTTCTTTCTATTTTTAGTAGAGACGGGGTCTCGCTCTTGCTCAGGCTGGTCTCGAACTCCTGACCTCGAGCGATCCACCCGCCTCGGCCTCCCAGAGTGCTAGGATTACAGGCGTGAGCCACCGCGCCCGGCCTGCACTTTTTGATTCTAAATTATAAGCTGGGCATGGTGGTGCGTGCCTGCAATTCCAGCTACTTGGGAGGCTGAGGCAGGAAGATGGCTTGATCCCAGGAGTTTGATACCAGTCTGGGCAACATAGCAAGGTCTTACCTCAAAAAAATTATATTACAAACCTGTAGTAATAAAAGCAGTATGGTACTGGTGTAAAAACAGACACATAGATAGGTGGAACAGAATAGAGATCCCAGAGATAAATCCAGACATATATGGTCAACTATAATAATTTTTGACAAGGCACCAAGAAAAAAATGCCCGCAATGGGGAAAGGATAGTCTCTTCAACAAATGGGGCTGGGAAAACTGGATTTCTACATGCAAAAGAATGAAATGGCCCGTTATCTAACATCTACACAAAAATCGACTCAAAATGGGTAAAAGAACTAAATGCAAGACCTGAAACCATAAAACTTCTAGAAGAGAGCATAGGAGAAAACATCCTTGACATTGACCTTGGTAATGATTTCTTGGATATCACACCAAAAGCTCATTTATTTATTTAGACAAAAGACATTTATTTTTGACAAAAAGATCTAATGTATGACATGAGGACTGTAGTTAATATTAATGGTGTATTCAGGACTTTTTCTAAGTGAGTAGACTTGCTGCCCTTGCCACAACGGAGGAAAATGGGTAACTATGTGAGAAGATGGATATTCTAATTAGTTTCACTCTAGTAACCATTTTAATATATAAATGTATCTTATAACATAATGCTGTATACCTTAAATATACACAATAAAATTTATTAAAAATTAAAATGTATATTATGGATACTTTTATATGAAATAGGAGCATATGTATATACACATACACATGAATATATTCACACATATGGAAAACAATATTAGAACTATCTAATCTTAAAAATTATCTATAGTCCTAGCATACAATAAATTATATATTTAAAATTTTCTATTTAATAATCTGGAACAAAATGAATTAATACTTAAAATAAGCTTATAAAATGGTACTTGACTTAGTCCATTTGGGCTTCTATAACAAAATACCTTAGACTGGGTAATTTATAAATAGCAGAAATTTATTACTCGCAGTTCTGGAGGCTGGGAAGTCTAAGATCAAGGTGTCAGCAGATTTGGTGTCTGGTGAGGACCCGTTGCTTACAGATGGCACCTTCTATGCATCCACATTGTGGAAAGGATGAACAAGCTTCCTCAGGCTGTTTTTATAAGGACACTAATATTATTTGTGAGGATGGAGCCCTCATGACCTAATCACCTCCCCTAAACCCCACCTCTTAAACCAGCACTTTGCAGATCCATTTTAACATATGAATTTTGGGGGGACACATTTAAACCATAGCAGTACTATCACAACATAGGTTAAAAAGTGAAAATCTTTTCATGACGAGCAGATATTCCTATTTGGAAAGCCTTGCTTTCCTTTTTTCCCCTCTCAATGTTCACTCATCTCTTTATATCATTTTGTTTTGCTTTTTTCTTTTTCCCTCAAACTTAGGGATTTCCTGGGCTTTTTTTCCAGTTGATCTTCAGTTTTTTTATTTTTCCTTCACCTACTCACTTTGATGATTTATTCAGCATTATAAAAACCTTATGTAGAAATAATGTGAATTTTCTCTCTCACTTTCAAATGTATCATTTACATCTGTCACATGTTGGCCTAATGTACAAACTCTGCTCCCACCACTCCCACCTTTTCATACCAATTGCCAAACAGTCAAAAAGTTTTTATGAACAACCTTGCTATGTATTTTGGAATGTCTTTCCTATCCAACCTATCATTACTGTATAACCATAGTATTTGGGTAATTCCCACAAAATGTCACAATGTTGAATTAAGCATACTGGTCAGCAAGTCTTGTCCATGAAAAGTGGTTTTTGTCTGTGGCTAGACATCCTGGCTTTTTAGTTAAGAGACAGTACTTTCTCTCAAGGTCAAATGTATTGAGGTTACATGTTAGGTCATTAAATATGAAATATCTGATTTTGAATCAAAAGTTTAGTTTATTATATCTCAAACAATAAGCAGTACAATTAACCAAAGTATGCGACTAAACTACGGACACAGTGTTGCCATCTTAACAGTCGCTTGTTTATACCAGCAGCGAAGAAGTCTGGAGAGCAAGTGGTGATGAAATCGCAAAAGGCATTTTCCACAGCTTGTTGAGAATTGAATATTTTTTCTTGCAAGGAGTGGTCCAAAGCCTGGAAGAAGTAGTAGTCAGTTGGTGCAAGGTCTAGTGAATACAGTTGATGACAGAGAGTTTCCAAGTCCAACTGCTGTAGTTTGAGCAGCCTGGTTTGTGTGACATGTGGTCAAGCATTGTCTTGCAAGAGGATTGGAGTGTCTCTATTGACCAATCTCAGCTGCTTGATCCTAAGTATCCTCATCATTTCATATAATTGCTTGCAGTAGACATCCTCTGTAATGGATTGACCAGGTTTCATGAAGCTGTAGTGGATGATACCAGCACTGGACCACCAAACAGACACCATTAGTTTTTTTGGATGAATATTTGGTTTTGGACTGTGTTTCAGCACCTCATCTTTATCCAACCATTGTGCTGAATGCTTGCGATTGTCAAAAAGAATCCATTTTCATCACACATAACTATACGATGTGGAACTCATTTGCCTCTATGTCATGACAGCAAAGAAGGGCAAGCTTTCAGGCGATTTCTCTTTAACACTCATTTAATTCATATGGAACTCATCTGTCCAGCTTCCTTACTTTGCCCATTTGTTTCAAATGGTTGACTATTATTGGAATAGTAATGTCAAACCTTGTTGCTAATTCACATGTAGGTTGAGATGGATTCGCTTCCACTACAGCTTTCAGCTCATCATTATCCACTTTGGTCTCAGTTTGCCCACGTGGCTCATTTCAACATTAAAATCACTGGAATGGAACTTCTCAAACTATCAATATACTGTGCATTCATTAGCCACATCCTTCCCAAACAGTTCATTGATAATACGAGCTGTCTGTGCAGCATTGGTTCCATGACAGAACTCATATTTGAAAATAACTCAAATTTTTGACTTATCCATGGTTTCACAAAAATTGCTCTAAAAAAATATAAAAGACAATCACAAGCCAAAAAGTGCATTTGAAAGACTGAGGGTGTGCCTTTACAATAAAAATATAACAAGAAGTGTCAAAATGAAATGTCAGAGATATCAATGGTCAAACTTAAGGAAATTGGACATTTCATACTTAACAACTTAAATTTTTTTTTTTTTGAGAGCTCAAAGACCCTGACTTTTTCTTTCTTCCTGAGAAATGGACAGTCTCTTTTCTGCCCCTGATGGAGCAATGACCCCTGACTGGGTTCTCTTATTCCTAAATACCAGCATAGAGTCCTTCACTTTTACTTACTTGGCTAGTTCTAATTATTGATGATCTTTGAAAGAGTCTGTCTTAAAAGACCAAAGTTTCTGCTTCTAGAAGAAAAGAATCTACACATCTACAGAAATCTGAACTTGCTGGTCACAACAAATCCAACAGCCAGGGCTCACCCTCTCCCTGCCTCCCCCACCCATCTCCTTGCCTAAGGTTTCTCTGCCTCCACATCTGGGCTCCTTGCTGCCATCCTCATCCCAACCCAAAATGTTTGGAGTAGAAATACTGAATGGTAGTCAAGGCTTGGAAATCTCATTCCTACAAGAGTGAGAGTATAGTTGGCAACTCCAGGTCTAAAACAGGAGTCAAAATTGCCTGAACTACAGTCCCAGATCTGCCATAAACAATAAACCTATGCAACTTTAGGAAAATTATTTAATTTTTAAAACTCTCTTTCTCTAGCCATAGAATGAAAAAACCTTACTCTGCCTAACTAATAGTGTACCTAAGAGCGCAATATGGTAATGTATATGGAAGAGCTTTAACCATGACTTATTCTTTTAGTATGGGGTGGGGGGATAGTCATGGTTTACCACTTCACATTACTATTATTTTTTTTTGTGGGGCAGGTATTGCTAATGCTTTATTTCTTTTTTTTTTCATTTCAGAATATTACTGGGGTATAAACATTTTGGTTACATGAATTACTTTTGTACAGTATAAGTCAAAGTTGTAAATGTGGCCATCACCCAGATAGTGTGCATTGTATGTGTTAGGTGTGAATTTACCCATCCCCTCCTCCCTGCTCCCATCTGCTTGAATTCCATTGAATTTTACTTCCATATGTGTAAGTGAGTATTGACCAATTAGTTCTAATAGTGAGTCCATGTGGTGTTTGTTTTTCCATTCTTGCTTTACTTCACTTAGGAGGATGGTCTTCAGTTCCATCCAGGTTGTGATAAAAGGTATTAATTTGTTCACCATTTTTTTTATGGCTGAGTAATGCCCCATGGTATATATATGCCACATTTTATTAATCCACTCATGTATTGATGGGCACTTGGGTTGTTTACACTTCACATTCAAGCACAGCAGCTACAGTGGCAGAGTTGGTAGATTCATCTTGCAGAAGTAAGATATTTGAGGCAATTTTGGGAGACAGAGCACATCCTGGTTCTTGCTAGAGGGTCCTTCAACTGGACCCTATGTCCTTTTTTACTTCTCAATTTCATTTCTCTGAGGACATTTTCTTCCCTTGTCATTGGGGTTTTGTGGGGTTGAGACATTGTGCTACATTATAGAGATAATCAGTGGCTTTTGGACCAGTTGTGTTAGCAGCCTAACCTGGGCCTGGGGAAGTGCCCCTCTTTGGAGCTACTTCCATTCCTTTCCATCTCATCCCACTTTGAACTAACATACCAGGCATGCGGTATGTTAGGTCCTGGAGAGAAAGAAAAATGACACACAACAAATTTTTAACTCCAAACTCAGAAATGAGAAAGATACACAAGTAACTCCATCCTGAAATGTAATAAAGGCTCTCATTTGGCAAAGACAATGTGTTCTGAAAGTACAGAGGAGAGATTAATTCTAAGTGTTTAGCTCTAGAAAGGCTTTTGGAAGCTATGGGATTTGAGTGATAAGTACTAGCAGATAGAACTTCTGGTGGGCCTATATAGCTATACCTCAGAGATAGCGTGAGTTCAGTTCTAGACCACTGCAATAAAGTGAATATCACAATAAAATGAGTTGCACAATTTTTTTGGTTTCCTGGTGCATATAAAAGTTATTTTTACACTGTACTGTAGACTATTAAGTGTGCAATAGCATTATGTCTAAAAAATATACATACCTTAATTAAAAAATACTTTATTACTAAAAAATGCTAATGATCATCTGAGCCTTCAGTGAGTTGTCATCTTTTTGCTGGCAGAGGCTCTTGCCTCGAAGTTGATGGTTACTGACTGATCTCGGTGGTGGTTTCACAGGTTGGGTGTCTGGCAATTTCTTAAAATAAGAAAGCAATGAAATTTGCTGCATCAATTGTCCCTTCCTTCCATGAAGATTTCTCTGTAGCATGTGCTGCAGTTTAATAGCATTTTATTTACAGTAGAATTTCTTTCAAAATTGGAGACAAACCTCTCAAATCTTTTCACTGCTTCATCAACTGAGTTGTGTAATATTCTAGGTCCTTTTTTGTCCTTTCAACAATGTTTACAGCATCTTCACTAGTGGTAGTTCAAGAAACCACTTTCTTTGCTTATCCATAAGAAGCAACTCCTCATCTGTTCAAGTTTTACCATGAGATTGCAGCAATTCAGTTACATCTTCAGGCTCCATTTCTAATTCTAGTTCTCTTGCTATATCCATCACATCTGCAGTGACTTTCTCCACTGAAGTCCTCTCAAAGTCATCTGTGAGGATTGGAACCAACTTCTTCCAAATTCCTGTTAATGTTGATATTTTGACCTCCCTCTATGAATCATGAATGTTCTTAGTGAAATCCAGGATGGTAAATATTTTCTAGAAGGTTTTAAATTTACTTTGCCCACATTCATCAGAGGAATCACTATCTAGGGTAGCTACAACCTTAGAAAATGTGTTTCTTAAATAATAAATAAGACTTGAAAGTCAAAATTACTCTTTGATCCATGGGTTGCAGGATGGATGTTGTGTTAGCAGGCATGAAAACAACATTAATATCTTTGTGCCTCTCCATCAGAGCTCTTGGGTGACCGGGAGCTGTTAATGAGCAGTAATATATTGAAAGGAATCTCTTTTTTTTCTGTGAAGTAGGTCTCAACAGTGGGAGGCCTACTAGAAATATTTAGTAAACCATGCTGGCAACAAATGTACTGTTATCCAGGCCTTACTATTCTATTTATACAGCATAGGCAGAGTAGATTTAGCATAATTCCTGAGGGCCCTAGGATTTTCAGAATGGTTAATGAGCTTTGGCTTCAACTTAAAGTCACCAGCTGCATTAGTCCCTACCAAGAGAGTCAGCTGTCCTTTGAAGTTTTAAAGCCAGGCATTGATGGTATATTCTTCCAATGTAAGGCTGTTTTGTCTACATGGAAAATCTGTTGTTTAGTGTAGCCACCTTCATCAGTCATCTTAGCTGGATCTTCTGGATAACTTGCAGCAGCTTCTACATGAGCACTTGCTGTTTCACCTTGCACTTTTATGTTATGGAGATGACTTCTTTCCTTAAATCTCATGAACCAACCTCTGCTAGCTTCAAACTTTTCTTCTGCAGCTTCCTCACCTCTCTCAGCCTTCATAGAATCGAAGGATCTTGATCTGGCTTAAAGGAATGTTGTGGCTGGTTTGATCTCTATCTAGACCACGAAAAAGGTGGTCTATCAACAATAAGGCTGTCTTCTTATTATTCATGTGTTCCCTGGAGTAGTACTTTCAATTTCCTTCAAGAACTTTTCTTTTGCATTCAGGATTTGGCTAACTGTGGAAAAAGGCCTAGATTTTGACCTATCCCAGTTTTCGACATTGCCTTTCCCACTAAGCTTAATTATTTCTAGATTTCAATTTAAAGTGAGAGATGTGCAACTCTTCCTTTCACTCGAACACTTAGAGACTGTTGTGGGGTTATTAATTGGCCTAATTTTAATATTGTTGTATCTTAGGGAATAAGGAGGCCTACAGAGAGGGAGAGAGACAGGGGAATGGCTTGTGAGTGGAGAATTTGAAAGACACACAACATTAAGTTCGCCATCTTCAATGGGTGTGGTTCTTGGTGTCCCAAAACAATTACAATAGTAACATCAAAGATCACTGATCACAGATCACCATAACAGATGTAATAGTGAAGTTAAAATTTGAAATATTGCAAGAATTACCACAATGTGACACAGAGACATGAAATGAGCACATGCTGTTGGAAAAATTGGCACCGATAGACTTGCTTGATGCAGGGTTGCCACAAACCTTTAATTTGTAAAAAGTGCAATATCTGCAAAGCACAATAAAGTGAAGCACAATAACATAAGGTATTCCTATAAATGGCAGTGGATGGAATTATTTCAAAGGGAGTTATGAACTTGAGGAGGTAGACTGCACGACAGGATAGGTGAGGGTAGCAAGAGATAAATATAGAATGTGGAAAAGCAGAGATGCGCCAAATTATAGAATGAGCATATTACATTCTATTTTTTTCATCTCATTTGAATAAATTTACTAGTTTTATTTCCTGAACCCTCGATGCCTCTTAGTATCAACTGATTTCAATGTGGACTTGTCCCAGGTACTTGAAAACTATTTTGCAGAAAATTAAAGTTATCTGAAATGCCACTACTCAGAGACAATGGTTTAAATTTTCATGTATTTAATTTAAGAATTTTTTTTTGAGAGGGGCTCATTTATATTTACATACACACATATTCACTCACATAAGAGTTATAGTGTTATTTACCATGTTATATTCTGCTCTTTAAATAATGAGAAGTAAAGTAACATGGGAAAATACATGTTATTAAATATTTTTTGAGAATATGATTTTTAATGACTACAGTCTTTTTCATTATATGGGTGTTGCTTTTTTCATTTAACCATTTTCTTATTGGTAGATTTTGGGTTTTTAAAATTTGTTGACATTTTAAACTGTACTTCATTGCTACTGTTTCATATGGTATGAATTCTTTCTTGGTACATATTGCTAAATTCAATGCCAGAGAGCTTGTGTCAGTTATGTTCCCAGAAGCAGTAGCTGAAAATATCTCCCAGGAAGCTAGTGAGCCCCGAGAATTAACATTTAAGGGATGCACTTTTGATGAGAAGATCAACTAATTGTTTTAACTATTTTAGTTAGTTGTTTTAATGTCTATTTTCTTTATGTGGTCATGTGAAACTTTATAGTTATTCTGTAAAATTTTAAATTTAATTTACAATTTAAAAAATATTGGAGTGTTGAGGGCTTTTTTTGCAAAATAGTTCTGCATTTCTCATGATGAAAGTAGTAAATTTGCATTGTAAAAATTCATAAAATGCAGAAAAATATAGAGAAGGAAATAAAAGTCACTCATAATCCTATCATTCAGGCGTAACCATTGTTGACACTGTGTGCGTAGAAGTCCCTCCATATTTTCTATGCCTGCGTAGCACATGCCACACAAACATCCACATGTTATGTTCTGGTATCAGAGTGGAATCACATATTGTTTTTGTAACCTGATCTTTCTCAACTAAAAATACATTGTGGGAAAAACAGTGTGATATTTTCGTTAAGCACAGGCCTGGGAAGTCAGACTCCCTAGGTTGGCATCTAAGCTTTGCCACTTACTAGCTATATGACCTTGATAGTTGTTCAGTTATTATGTACTCTTTTTCCTAATTTGTAATAAGTGAGGAAGGGGCATATTAATAAATGAGGGTAATTTATAATATTTACAGAGTTATGAACAGCAAATGAAATAAAGCACATAAACACTAATAACAGTGCCTGGCACATAGTAACACTCCATAAAAGTGAACTTTTATTATCTTCCTATATCAACAATAGATTTCTATTGCTGGGAGTATAATCGCATTTTATTCTGTCATCAGTGGAATCCTATTGTATCATCTATTGTATCTGTTTGTATTCAAATTTACTGAAACAATCCCCTTTGAGGTACTTTTTGGTTGTTTGTAATTTCTCATTTTTAAACTTTATTAAGATAGATGGCGAGTGGAATAGCCTACAGTTTCAGAACGCTGGCTGTTAAAATTACTAGCTACGTCTTTATGAATTTTGGCTCTGCCACTTACTAGACAAACTACTTAACTAAGTCTCATGTTCTTCATGTATAAATTTAGATATACCAAAACTCTCACAAGGTTGATTATTACTTATCTATTGTTGTAAAACAAAACTTAGTAGCTTAAATCAACCATTTTATTTGCTCTTGCTACTCTGGGTCAGCATTCTGGGCTATGCTCAGCTGGGTGATTCTTCTGCTTCTTTCACCTGGGATCACTCATCCAGCTACAATTATGCAACAGTGGCTGGACCATCTGAGTTGGCCTCCCTCCCATGTCTGGTGCTTGGTGCTGGTTGTTGAATGACCATGGGTCTTCAGTAGGCTAGCTAGGGTGTCTTAACATGGTGGCAAGATTTCAAAAGTAGAAAGAGAAGGGAAAATTCTCTATTTGTGACATTATTGTACATTGCTGTAGACTTTATAAACACTGTACACTTATGCTACCTACATTTATTACAAAATTAATTTTTCAATAATAAATTAAACTTAGTTTACTGTAACTTTTTAAGTTTAAAAACCTTACTTTTTAAACTTTTTGACTCTTTTGTAATAACACCTAGTTTAAAACATAAACACATTGTATAGCCGTCTTTATATTCTTATTATATATGCTTTTTTCAGTTTTTAAATTTTTTTTTTCACTTTTAAAACTTTTTGTTAAAAACTAAGACACACACTCATTAGCCTAGGCCTACACAGGATGAGGATCATCAATATCACTGTTTTGTTCCACTGGAATCAATATCCACATTTTGTTCCATGGAAGGTCTTCAGGGGAAATAACAGGAGCAGAGATGTCATCTGCTATGATAACAATGTCTTCTTCTGGAATTCCTCCTGAAGGACCTGTCTGAGGCTGTTTTACAGTTAACTCTTTTTCTTTTATAAGTAGAAAGAGTATATTCTAAAATAATGATAAAAAACATAGTGTAGTAAATACAGAAACCAGTAACACGGTCACTTAACATCATCAAGTATTATGTACTATATATATTAATAATTGTATGGGCTATACTGTACTTTTATATGACTAGTAGTGCAATAGGTTTGTTTGCCCCCACATCACCCAAAAATGTGAGTAATGCTTTGCACTACAACATTATTTATGGTGGCAATGCCGTCACTGGTCATAGGAATTTTTCAGCTCTGTTATAATCTTATGGGACCACCATCATATATATAGTCCATCATTGACTGAAACATCATTACATGATGCATGACGTTATTTGTGGAAAGCATGAATGGATTGTATGTATAGTTGATTTTCATTCGTCATGTAGTTATGGTCTATAAAGTTGCTGAGAAGAGTGGATAATTGAATACTGAACCATTGCTCCCAGGGAAAGACAGTGTTAGGCTCCTGTGAGCCACTGTTCACAACATTTTCATCAACCTATTAATACATGACCTTGTTTTATGTGTATTTCTGTTTCAAGACAATTTATCTAATACATATAATTAATTTATTAACATTGAATCATGGCCAACAGCTCTATAACTTATGCCTGAAGGAAGCTTATCTGAGACATATATATTCTCTGTAAGGCACATCACAGCCTCTTTGTTCTTAGGAACACTGGACAGCACTTTGGCACTAGCTAGGGGGCCGTTTCACACAGCAAAACACCAACAAAGAGCACAAAAATATGAAAAATGTAGCACTAAATAGATGGTGCAAAGGATGCTTGTTTACAATATGAAAGCTGAAACAACAAGACAGAGCAGTGCCTTGTTCAACCTCAGCTGGAAATGTGCAGGTGGGACCTTAAAAATTTCCCTGTTCTGTGCATATTTGTGAATGACCATGAAAGCACAGAGAGTACTGATTATGGGGGTTACAAATACATTTTGGCAAGTAGGCAAATTCACAAATACAGAATCTGTGAAAAATAAAGGTCCACTATAATCTTTATCTGCACTGTGTGAAGAAGTTACCCTCATTTCACAAAGGAGGTTCCAGGATGCTGACTGAGTTAGTAGGGTGGATAAAGGTAAACCATGCTCCTCTAATTCCAAACGCAAGGCTTCCACCTTGCATTCCGCATCTTGTTGCATTTCGGAAAGCTAACTTATTGCTTGACACATTCTGGAGTCAGCCTGGTGCCATTCTCCTACCTATGTAAAGTTGTGATAAGTGAGCCATCAACACTTCGATGTTTTTCCCGAGACTGGCTTCAAATAGGATTTAAAGTCTGTTTAATAAATGCATCTCTTTCTGAAACATTATTCTATTTCTAATAGTCCTGGTGCCTGGATCTTTCTTATGGGAGCTACAAGTCCATATCCTAGAAAAGTGGTTATTGTATCATCTTTCTTAATATGGCCTCTCTCTTTTCAGAGACTCTTTCCTAAAAAGTTTATTTCTACTTATCACTAAAGTAATCTTAGTCCATTTTCTGTTGCTATTACTGAATACCCAAGACTGTGTAATTTATAAGAATAGAAGTTTATTTAGCTCATGGTTGTGGAGGTTGGGAAGCTGAAGGTAGAGGCACCTGTATCTGGTGAGGTCCTTCTTGCTGTGTCATTCCATGGTGGAGGGCATCGCATAGCAGGAGGGCAGGAGCCTGTGTGTCAGCTCAGGTTTCTCTTCCTCTTTTGTAAAGCCACCAGTCCCACCAGTCATCAGGACGATGCCCTGATGACTTTATCTAATCCTAATTATCTCCCAAAGACCCAATCTCCAGTCAATATATGAATTTGGGGATTAGGTTTCCAACATATGACATTTGGGGGAGCATGTTCAAACCATAGCCTAATCCATGTTATTTTAATAAATTTTGAACATATAGATAAGCCCAAAGAATAAAATACAACTCACTCATATTTCTTAACACCAAGAAATGATTATTATTAAAACCATCTATTCAAACATATTTATATGTATATTAAGAGTTGGGGTTATACTATACATGCTAATTTTAGACTTTTCATGTAAAAATATATTTTGGAGATTTTTAAATGCTATCATATAGATATACCATTGCTTATCAAACTATTTAGATTGCCTTCAATTTTTAGCTATTTCAAATATATTTTTAATTGAGCATTTTAAGATGAATATTAACACATATTCCTAAAATAATTATTATGTGGAAATAGAATTGTTGCATAAAAGTATATAAACATTTTAAGAACTTTTCGATAATTACTGTAGATCACCTCCAGGAAGCTTGTATCAATTTAGTTTTCCATTGACTGTGTCCCGCATACCCATTTCCCTGTTTTCTTGTAAACAGGTTATATTCTAGAGCTTTTACCTTAAGTTATTGTTTTTGCATGTAAATGCCTTGGAAATTATATGAGCTTATATATTTTTTTAAAGTAGATTTAACTTGTTAGAATGTCCTCTGACTGAAATGCATTATTTGGTTTCAATGTCCCCTAGTAGTGAGTGTCATGTGCTATGTGGGTATCCGTAGTATAGAGTGAGAGGAAGGGGCACAAATGTGGGCATGGCAGGAAACACCCACAAGATGAGGGAGGAGGGCAGGTGAAGCTGAGCCCACGAAGGAGACAGAGACAGAGAAGCCAGAAAGAAGCCCAGAGAACCTGGGGCGCAGGGTTTCATGAGGATGAGGATGAGGCAGTTTCCATCAGGCTGTGAGGTCAATGGTGTAACTGCTTCAAAAAGTATCCAGAAAGTCAAATAAGACAAGAGCTAGACATTGCCCATTTAATTGAGCAAAAAGGGAGGACAGAAATCTGGATTACTGTGGGCCGAGGTGCATGCGTCAGAGACCTGTTTTTTTTGCATGCGCCTGTTTCTGTTTAGTTCCTGATGGATTTTTTTTGGAGTATGTGTGGGGAGTGAATGTACAAACATGGATTATTCTGGAAACAGCTGGCACAGTTTGCTTCAGGCCACCTGCTTTGGGGGAGCAGCAATTCCATAAATGCAAAGAAGCAAATAATTGCAGATACTATCTGTCTGCTTTTGAATGGCCATAAAAGGCCAATTCCAATTTTGTTCTAAAAATGGGCAAAAGTTTTCATCTGACCCATCATTGAAGAGACATTTTAAAGCTGAATTTCGATCCAGTCAGTAGCAAAGTAGCAGGAAGGAGCCAGCTATTCCAGCAATGAGTTGGTGGTGTTCCATTTTAGTACCACCCTTCTCCTGACACCAATTTAAATGGCACTGTTTCAGTGAGTGACATGAGTTTACATTTGGGATTGAATCCTATTTTCACAAGCCTACTTAGAAAGAACTACAGAGACTTGTGCTTTGCTAACTATGGAGCAGACATTGCTAAGGTTAGAGCAACACATTGAATCCTAGTGTCCACTCAGATGCTTCCTGGGGTCAGGGACACTTCTAGGTGAAAGGAATGACTTCCACTCTGAAATGTCTCTTGGGACTAACCTGGGAAGAGCTGACTTAGACCTGAGGGAGCTTGGGAGCTCTTTCTAGTGTGAGCTTTTTGTGACTTGGCCTAAGAAGAGAATGTGAGATAATGGAACAATAATAATGACAGTGATGCTATTAATAGCTAATACTCACTGAGTAATTACTCTGTTCTGGGATATGTGCAAAGCAGTCGACAAGTGTCATATAATGCAGTCTTCCCCACAAGCTTTGTGAGACGTGAGCCATTACATTTTACAGATGAGCACAGTGGGGCACAGAGTGGTTAGGTAACTTGCCTGACGTCAGTCCGCTGGTAGGTTGAGAGTCAAACCTTGGTCTTGCTGACTCCATGCCCTGCTCTCACCCACTGTTGCTTCTTAGGTCTGTAAAGTGCCTGACACATAGTAGGTGCTCACCAGATATTAGTTTTCTTCTTTTCCGGGTAGTGGTTGGCCTGAATGGTAGGCCTGTTATCTCTTGTCGGGTGGGATGGCCACACACCAAGAACTCAGCCTGGACACTTGTTGGCCTAGGCTGGAACGACAGGCATGAGGAGGGCAGAGGTTGCGGAGCTCTCTGGACCCTCTGGGGGATTCGAGAACATTATATAACCTTCTGAGTCATTCTTTGGTCATTTTGTGGTATTTGTTGCTCACATCCTTAGCAGTAGTTCATGATTTTGGTTATTAACTAATTCTTTAGAAAAGTTTAAAGACCTGGTTATTTCTTTACCAGTTGAAAGCTGAGTGCTTGTGGTCTGGGAGGTGGGGAGAGGTTTGGAAGGAATGTTCTTTTTATCTGAAGCCCTAAAGTATGCTGTGAGATTAATGGGTGAGGAAGTTTTTTTCCTACCAGGCCGGAGCTGAATCAGACTGATTAGGGAGGCAGTTTCACGTTCCAGAGGTAGAGCAGATACTGGCTCTTTTTCTCTAAACGAGCGGGTATGTACACAGAGACGTGAAATTTCATTGCTGCTGCCCGTGCTCCGAAGGCCTGAGGGAACGTGGGGAATGTCCAAAGAGGAAAGCTAAAGGTACCGGGTACTCACCACCCTGGTCAGACTTTGCTTCTGCTCGCCAGGGAGATAGGTGGGGAGGTTCGCCAAGGGGCAGAGCCAAGCCCTTGCTGGATGGTGGGGGCAGAATGGCGCCCCCTACAGGTCTCCAGGGGAGCAGCAGTTATAGGTGGCAGGAAACCACCTGGGGCGTCCTGGGGCCGAACCTTGTGGGTCCAGCTAGGATGACGGGTGCTGCGCCCTTACCGAGAGTAGGAGTGCATTCAAGGGCACACATGACTTAGTCTTTTAAAAAACAAAGTGTGAAAAGTCCAGTCACACATTTATGTTGATGCTTAAATTTGAACTCTGTATTGTAATTAAGTTACATTAACCAGCTTTATATCTTTAAGCCCTACAGGCTTCAACCACTTTGGGGTTCAGTCTGGTAACCAAAGAAAGAAAAATGAACTCCAGAATCAGGGTTGGAATCCCAGTTTCAAAAAAACACAATGAAAATTAACAAGTATTGGCAAGGATGTGGAGAAATGGGAGCTCTCATACATTGTTGGTGAGACTGTAAAATGGTTCAATTGCTTTGGAAAACAGTTTGGCACTTTCTCAAAAAGCTAAACATAGAATTACGACATGACCCACCAATTCTACTCCCAGGTTTATATCCAAAAGATTTGAAAACAGGTACTCAAACAAATATTTATACGTAAATGTTCATAGCAGTACTATTTATAACAGCCAAAAGGTGGAAATAATTCAAACATCTTTCTTTTTCCTCTTCAGCAAGATAAATCTACAGTGAATTCTGAGTCCTAACATTAATAAAGAGAAAGTTTTACTATCAAAATTCAATCACTTGAAATATGTTCTCTTAATATATTTCTGTTAAAGTGATAGCCCAGAACTTCCACATTATTGTTAAATTGAAATTATCCACAAATGTTGATTCTACTTTCAGAGAAATTTTTTGTTCTCTCTCTTTAGACGATAGTCAACAATAGAAGTTAATATCTTAAAAATTTTCTCCAGCCTACATAAAGACAAATACTGCATGATCTCACTTACATGAAGTATAGAGTAGGTGGTGATTACCACAGGCTGCGGGTGAGAGGTGGAGATAGGAGATGTTGGTTAAAGGGTACCAAGTTTCAGTTAGACAGGAGGAATAAATTTTTGAGATCTATTGTACAGCAGGGTGACTATTGTTAACACTGAGATATATATATATATATATATATATATATATATATTTAAAGATTCCTAAAAGAGTAGATTTTCAACATTCTCACCACAAAAAATAAGTAGGTGAGATGATGGATATGTTAATCAGCTTAATTAATCTTTCTATAATATATACATATATCAAAACATCACACTGTTTTTACCCTACAAGCAAATATAATTATATATTATTTGTCAATTAAAAACAAAACAAAACAAAATAGCAGTTACCTCTGGGTAACTGGGTAGAGGGAAGGTATTAACTAGGAAGGTACGTGAGGAAGCCTTGTAGATTGATGGGAATGTTTTATATCTTGATCTAGGTGACAAATAGGATAGATACAGAGATAAAAATTCATCAATCCATACATTTAAGATTTGTGCCCTCTACTATACATGTGCTATACATTCATTAAAAATAAATTGGTAGATAAAAAGTAAAAAAAAAAAAAAAATTCTCTCTGGTCTAGAGATAAAGGAAGTTCCAAGGTTTTTGACTCTCTGGTTTTCCCTTTTAGTGTCTTCCTTACGTAATTTCCCAGACAAACATATATCAACTGAGTCCTTTTTCAGTCTGTGTAAAAGGAATGCCACCTCCATAAAGGATGAAAAAGCACAGACTCATTATGGACCTGCGTGGGGTGGAAATCTCATTTCTGCCAGGATTAGGCATCATCTGACATGTTGTTAGGCTAATGTGGCAATGACTGACCCAGTATTAAAATGTCTGTGAGCTGGTGGCACTTTTCGGTGACATAGGCCCTCAGTGGTGAGGGGGAAGGTCATGGTGCCATTTTTGTCATACAGTTTTAAAGCAACAAAAAACTCATTTGAGGTTAGGTTGAGAGGGTCAGTCAGCACATTTATGCTTTTGCCTGCCAAAGGTTAAGAATACTGGAAGATCAATTTGAGTCACTAAATTACCTCATTTTATCTGAATATTAGCTTAGAGACAGGTATTATTGGCATTAGTCTATTAATGGGGGCATGAGTCACATTGAAGCTGGAGAAATTCATTCAGTAGGGGAATAATTGTAGGGAATTAAAATATTTGGCTTTTTGCCTATAACATTTTTTAAATTTATATACTGGCTATACTTTTTTCCATGAGGCAATTTGTCAAATTTGTCTACACGTGAAGACATTTAAATAGAAATTATATCTTTTTTTATTTACTTTAGTACCATTGCTGCTATTTTTAAATGTCAGCCACTAAATCCTGAATGTTTTGTATTGTAAATAAAGAGAAATTTTAATTTTTAGCTGCTTATTTTTTGTGTATGTGAACAGGCATTTTAGATAAATAGTAAATATTTATTAGGTCATTAAATATGAAATGTCCAATTTCAAATCAAAAGTTTAGTTTATTATATATCAAACAGGAAGCAGTACAATTAACCAAAGTATGCGCCTAAACTATCAACACTGTTTTGCCAGCTTAATGGTAGCTTGTTTATGCCAGCAGCGAAGAAGCCTAGAGAGCGAGTGACAATGAAATCGCAAAAGGAGTTTTCCACAGCTTGTTGAGAATTGAATATTTTTCCTTTCAAGAAGTGGTCCAAAGCCTGGAAGAAGTGATGGTCAGTTGGTGCAAGGTCTGGTGAATACGATAGATGACAGAGAGTTTCCAAGTCCAGCTTCTGTAGTTTGAGGAGCGTTGTTTGTGGACATGTGGTCAAGCGTTGTCCTGCAAGAGGATTGACCTGTCTCTATTGACCAATCTCAGCTGCTTAATCACAAGCATCCTCATCATTTTGTCCAACTGGTTGTAGTAGACATCCTCTGTAATGGATTGACCAGGTTTCATGAAGCAAGCTGTAGTGGATAATATCAGTGCTGGACCACAAAACAGATACCGTTAGCTTTTTTTGTTTTTTTTTTTTTTTTTTTTTGTTTTTTTGAGACAGAGTGTCGCTTTGTTGCCCAGGCTAGAGTGAGTGCCGTGGCGTCAGCCTAGCTCACAGCAACCTCAAACGCCTGGGCTTAAGCAATCCTACTGCCTCAGCTTCCCGAGTAGCTGGGACTACAGGCATGCGCCACCATGCCCGGCTAATTTTTTTTTTTTTTTATATATATATTTTAGTTGGCCAGATAATTTCTTTCTATTTTTAGTAGAGATGAGGTCTCGCTCATTGCTCAGGCTGGTCTCGAACTCCTGACCTTGAGCGATCCACCCGCCTCGGCCTCCCAGAGTGCTAGGATTACAGGCGTGAGCCACCGCGCCCGGCCTTTTTTTTGGATGAATATTGAGTTTTAGACTGTGTTTCAGCACTTCATCTTTATCCAACCATTGTGCTGAATGCTTGTGATTGTCAAAAAGAATCCATTTTTCATCACACACAACAATATGGTGTAGAAATGGTTCGCCTTTATGTTGTGATAGCAAAGAAAGGCAAGCTTCAAGACAATTTCTCTTCTGACTCTCGTTTAATTCGTGCAAAACACATCTATTCAGCTTCTTTACCTTGCTGATTTATTTCAAATGGTCCAATTTTTTTTTTTTTTCTTTTTTACGCAGAGTCTTGCTCTGTCACCTGGGCTAGAGTGCCATGGCATCAGCGTAGCTCACAGCAATCTCAAACTCCTGGCCTCAAGTGATTCTCCTGCCTCAGCCTCACGAGTAGCTGGGACTACAGGTGTGTGCCACAACGCCCAGCTAATTTTTCTATTTTTAATAGAGTTGGGGTCTCACTATTGCTCAGGCTGGTCTCAAACTTCTGACCTCAAGCAATCCTCCTGCCTCAGCCTCCCAGAGTGCTAGGATTATAGGCATGAGCCACTGCACCTGGCCTAAATGGTCCAATATTGTTGGAATAGTAATGTCAAACCTTGCTGCTAATTCACGTGTAGGTTGAGATGGATTTGATTCCACTATAGCTTTCAGCTCATCATTATCCACTTTGTTCTCAGGTCACCCGTGTGGCTCATTGTCAAGATTAAAATCCCCAGAGTGGAACTTCTGGAACCATCAATGTACTATTCGTTCATTAGCCACATCCTTCCCAAACACGTCATTGATATTTTGAGCTGTCCGCACAGCATTGGTTCCACAGTGGAATTCATATTCAAAAATAACACAAATTTTTGACTTATCCATAGTTTCACAAAAATTGCTCTAAAAAATGTGAAAGATGATCACAAGCCAAAAACCGTATTTGAAAGAGTGGGGATGTACCTTCACAATAAAAATAAAACAAGAAGTGTCAAAGTGCAAATATCAGAGATATCAACTATCAAACTTAAGGAAATTGGACATTTCATACTTAATCACCTAATAAATTTTCCTATTCATAAAGTAGTAAAATGTATTATATGTATGAATATAACAATTTGAATGGTACTGATTTTCAATAAAAATTATTGGCTTTAAATAGAATGGCATGTTTTGGATTATTAAATTTCTATATGTAGTATTTAATAAAATGGATCTATTTTTACCTCCATAAATTATGAAAAAAAGTCAGGCAGCCACTGTGAGTGGCTTTTCTTTAGGTAAAAGGGATATTTTTCTAGTTCAAACACATTCATTATATAACATGCTAATTTTCTTTGTCATTCTGACTGCAGAGATGAATTAGGATATGTTCATGCTATGGTCCACAGGTCTTTAGTTTTACCCCTAACTTCTGGCATACATTGTCAGAGAGAGAGAGAGAGAGAGAGAGACAGAGAGAGCGCGAGACAGCATGAGAGCGCTATGACTTGTGTGTGTGTCCCCTCCAAAACTCATGTTGAGATTGAATTGCCATTGTAACAGTATTAAGAGGTGGGATCTGTAAGAGGAAATTAAGCCATGGGGTCTTTGCCCTCACAGATAGGATTACCAACACTGTTATAAAAGGGTGAGTTTGGCCCCTTTTGCTTCTTTTGCCCTTCCACCTTCTGTCATATAATGGCACAGCAAGAAGGCCCTCGCCAGATGCTGGTGTCTTGATATTAGACTTCCCAGCCTTCAGAACTGTGAGCCAATAAATTTTTGTTTATAAATTACCCAGTCTATGGTATTCTGTTATATTAGCACAAATGAGCTGAGAGAGAGAGAGAGAGACAGAGAGAGAGAGAATGCAAATGGGGAATTTATAGAAATTAACCAAGATCAAGTAGAACCTTCTTTGGTTCTACTTGATCTTGGTTAATTTCTGTGAACTACCTACATTTAAATTTTATACCTGGTGAGCTACAAAAATAGCCTTTGGAATACACTGACTTGAGAAAACTCTTAAGAATTTCTTGGCTATGGAGAAATCCCTTTAATTATGAAGGAAGAAGGTACATAGTATGTAGTTACTGTATTATGGATTTGTATTTGTTGGCTTCTATTCAGAAGTATCATATTTTGGCACAGAGAGGGAAACTTAGATATGGAGTTAAAAATAATTCTCTCACCCTCTCATTGGTTGGAGTTTGGGTGAACATATGGATAAACATCAAGGATAGAAGCTTGTTTCCAAAGTTATTCACCTCTGCTATAGAAGATGGTTGATGTTTTCTAACTCCTGGCTGTACTGAGTATGGATGGCTTTGCTACAACTTGCCTAGAAACTATTAGTTCATTCATTGATTTATTCAATTGTTCATTTCTATGGCAAATATTTATTGAGCGCCTACTGTGTGTTAGGCAAGTGCTCGATACTCTGGAAATATGGCGGTGAACAAGGTAGACAAAGTCCCTGCTCTTAGGGTGCTTCTGTTAGATGGGAGAATACAGACAGAAAACCACTAGACAAACAAATGAACAAGACTCTTTCTAACAGTGAAAAGTGCTATGAAGAAAATGTAGCTGAAATGAGTGAGGGATTGAGTAGTCATTGAGGGAGAGTGCTACTTAGGAGAGTGATCTGGGAAAGCGTCTCTGAGGAGGTGACATAAAAGCTGAGGCATGAGTGACAAGTTGAAGCAAACCTGTTCTAGGTAGAAGGAGCTGAAAGTGCAGAAACCTCAACAGGCACAAGCTTGGTCCATTTGAGGAGCAGAAAGTTGGTGTGGTTGGAGAGGAGTGACCATAGAAAGCAGTGTGAGGACGAGTGAGGTTTAAGAGGAAGCATGGACGAATCACAGAGTCTTGGAGGCTACTCTCTTTAGGACACACTGTCTACTTCATGTTTGTCAATGGCACCAACATAAACAATTGCAGAGTAAAAAATCTGCTCCATTGGTGCTTTCTTCTATTCAATTAAAAACCAGTTTAATTAATTTTTCTCTCATTGAATTGATCAAAAATTATGCTCCAGGTAGACAACACCTTTGGGTGCATCTTATGCTGAAGAGTATAAGGAAAAGATAAAGAACAAGAATCCTTTAAAACTTACTATGTCACGATGAGGAGACGATCAGGCTAAAAGGGAGCTGTTCTTCAGCTCCATTGAACTCTGGGTGCACCCTTGGCAAAGTCGGCATGGGCCAAATGGAACATAAGGCTTACCGCATCTTGCTCAAGAATTTTGGAGCATCTATAACTTTATTGTGTGTGATTCACATTCTCATGATGGAGTTGCTAATAAACCTTTGAGGCTGGTGAAACATGGACAGCAGCCCAAGTTGTTCGAGTATGGGCATGTCTTCAGAGAGCAGGTTCTCCCTAAGAAAAGTTCAGAGGAGGAGCTGAGGTCAGCCTATTGTGAGCAGTGTATTCAGTTAATATCACAAGCAGAGGGCTGATCGGGGATGGGCTTTCCGGGAGAGTAAAAGTACCTCATGTTTATATAGAATCTTTTTGACTGTAAAACTCAGAAAGCAACCTGTAACTTGAGTGTGATGTGAAGTTTCATCTTCATTTTCCTCAAAGTATTTAGTAGCTGTATATTCACCTCTTTTCTTTCTTAATGACTATTTGTAAAAAATGTAGGGAATCTGTGAAGTTTAGTAAAAGGATGTATTTCATACTTTAAGACAGTCAAAAATAACCTTTTCCTAATATATTTTTACTTGTTCCATTTCATTCTTCAATCACTTGATCAAGAAATATTTAAGGGATAATGGTTTTCCTAAAACAACTTTTCTCCATGGTGTTTAAATTTTAAGCTTCAAGGATTGGATGTGCCAATGTATATATTTTATTCAGTTATAATCATCTGTCACTAACATCTTTTGATCAATCTTTTGGGGGATGGATGTAATTGAAACTTCTAGGGTCAATTCTTTGTAAGCTTGACATTTTTTTCTTTTATTTATTTTTTAATTGAAAAAGAAAAATTGTATGTATTTATCATGTACAACATGTTTTGAGATAGGTATACATTGTGGAATGGCTAAATTGAACTAATTAATGTATACATTACCTCGCATATTTATTTTTTTGTGATGAGAACACAGATTCTGCTTTCTTAGCAATTTTCAAGAGCATAGCACTCTGTTATTAACTGTAGTCACCATGTTGTATAATAGATCTCTTGAACTTATTCCTCTTATCTAACTGAAACTTTGTACCCTTTGACCAACATCTCTCCAACCCACCTCTTCCCCCGCCCCCCGCCCCGAGTCCCATTTACTCTCTACCTCTATGAGTATGACATTTTTGGATTCCACGTATAAGTGGATTATATGATATTTGTCCTTCTATGCCTGGCTTATTTCACTTAACGTAATGTTTTCCTGGTTCATCTGTGTTGTCTCAAATAAGATTTCCTTCCTTTTTAAGGCCGAGGTCACTTAACATTTAGTGAGTGCCCTATGAGTACTTCAAACCTGCATGAATTAAATTTAGAAAACTGGGCAACTGAAAGATCCTTCTTTTGAGTAGAACCAAAAGATTTCCTTGTCTCAAAAATGAGACTAAGAACTTCCTTCTCCCACCCTTTCTCCTCTCCAGTTTATGAGGCATGTTTTTCTATGTTAACCATGGTGGAAAGTTTACTAGTGAACTTTATGTAACTGGTAGAAAGTGCAAAGATAAAAACCAAAACAAAGTGAAAACACTTTTCTCCATGGCAAAATCCTCCTCCAACACTACCCACTGCACATTCCCCGTACCTGTTTTACAGTGTATGTCCTATTCTAACAATACAGAATCAATCTGTATATTGCTTATCTCTCCCATCAAGGATAGCCACCTTGCTGAGTTTTGTATGTATTTAATACATTTTTTTATGAATTGAATTTGTGCTCTTGGAGACATTTTATTACCCTTTTACTTTCTTCTGCTGAACCACTATTGTTTCATATTCAAAATGATCATTTCTTAGACACCTGGTAGTTACACTCTTACTGTTGTGTGGACAGTCCATTCAGATATAGATGGGCTTATTATATTTACTCAATCTTCCATATTTTTAAAAGTGACTCTTTCTCTGGGTTTAGATGGTCATCTTATTGAGAAATATAAAATGCTTGACATTGGCAGAACAATCTCAACTTTCAATAATGATTCAAGTTAAATTAAGAGAGTTTGAGACTCTGAGTTCTTATGTCATAACATTTGAAGGTGAATTCACCATGAAAAGGTAACAAAAATAGGAAGAGAATGGAAATGGGAAAGAGAAAAAATAAAAGGTAGACTTAGATTAGGATCCAGGTGCTACTCATTTAAAAAATATTTGTTGACCTACTCCAACAGTGGGCACTAAAGAGACTAAAGAATATTTCCAGGTTCCCCTCTATAAATAGCTGCTGTATACATTGTTCAGGTTGTGCACTGCACAAGGGTATCTTATCAATGGGAGTTGCATTCACATATAGACATCTTTATTATATTGAAATTGTAAAATAATTTTATCCTAATTGTTGACTCCAAAGAGGGATGATTTGCATATTTGTTATGACAATTTTTTGGTTTATGATAGTAAGAAGTTTTTCTCTACTAAAATCAGCATAGTGTGACCAATTTACAACAGATGGAAGTATAGTATCTTGTTACAACAGAGAAGATATATATCATTCTGCTTTACTTTAAAAAGAAGAATAAGTTTAATAATATTAATAAAATCTTGTTGATCTAATAACTTGGGCCTCTAAAGAGGGAGCTTCTTATTTACCTTGGCAAATATCTTTTAAAAAATCCCCTATTGGTTTTATTACAGTGGCTCAACTGGGTGGTTTATGCTATAGTTTATACCATCTGCTATTTGTTTCCTGGATTAGAATTGCATAACTAAGTCACCAATTAATCTACAAATTCTTGCACCATGATATAAATTACTATATAATGATTCTATTTCCATTAATAATCCAGAAAGTATGTTTTACATATAAATAAATTAGAGATTACTATATAACGATTTGTTACTTATGCAATAGCATTGGCTTTTTTGTTACAAGAATTAACTATTTAAAATTTAGAGACATGTATTAATATATAATATTATTTTAAAATGTTACAAATTTTTGGAAAAGATGCTATATCTCCTTAGATGTTGAAAAGAAAATTCAAATAAATCAATCAGTATTGGAAAAGAAATAATTGGGAAACTGTCAGAAAAGAAAATTAAAGAAAAACTTGGCTGGTTAAATAGATTTTCTGGAGGAATAGGTGGAATGACAGAACAAAAGGGGTAAGTATTTCAGAGTGACACTTTGAAGCAGAATGTAGCATAGATATGTCATTGGTAGAGCAGAATGTGAATTTTCCTTCTACCTCTATGTCAACTCTAAGTGAAGAATTTCAAGAACAACTTGAAGGGAAAATGTCCCTCCCAAACCCATTCAACTGAACATTGTTTTTTTTGACTCAGGTTCATGGCCATCTAATTTGAATATCAAACAAAAGAATATGATACTATTGTTGGAAATTATCCAATTCTTGTAAGAAAGTATAGCATTCCAAAAGAAACTCTGTGTAAGACTATTTCAGGAATAATGACAGACCAATTCTCCCAAATATTGAAAAATGATTAGATTATAGTTATTCTACCTCAAAAAATTCTTTTATCTATGTTATAAACATTTTGGGGATAGAAAAAGATCCACTAATGAATAATAAAGTGTTCAATAACCATCAGAATTTATTATATATTTCTTAGTAAACATGAAAAAAGTGAAATGCACATCAACAGTAATGTAACTATCCCAAATTGTAATCTTATAGAAAAATTTTGTAACTGTTCATGCTACCAGAGATTATATGAAAAAGAAAAAAATATTGGTATGTTATGATTGATCTCTTAATATATACGGTTCAGTTTTTGGCTATATCTGGCATCAAGAGGATTGCTCAAAAAACTTTGAGAGAGATGATGATTTACTGTATTTTGTGTATATAATATTGTGGAAACAATACCAGAATTTTATAACATCATGGAAAACATTTGTACAGAATACAAACATTATGAACACAACATATTTCTTAGAGGTAGAATACAAAACCAAACTTATAAAATTATAACAGAATCATTTGGATACAGATAAACTTAAAATATAACAATTATTTTACATATAATCCCTGATGTATACCAAGTAGATAACAATTATTGTTAGACTTGTCAATATCAGTTGCCAGTGAAGAATGTTTTATCAAATTGAAAATTTATTAAACTTGACTTAAGGTCTACAGTATCACAAGAGATATAACCCAGTGGCCATTTCTACAGAATGAAACACATTAACAAATAAATATTGAAATTGCTGTGATAAATTTATTTGCCATGGAATTATGATATGTAATTACTTTATAACAAATTATTATATCATAATTAGTTGGTGTATTTAATTATTGTGATTGCAATTCTGAATTTTGTATTTTTTATATTCGTTTGATTTGCAAATTTTATAAAAAATGACTTTATATCTGTTGCAGTTGTTATAATTGAGAAATAAATACTATATTAAGTTAAAAACATTCACATGGGGAAGAGATGGCCTTTTTCTAATTTGGAAGGAGGCTCTATGTAGACTAGTAGAAGCCAGTCCTTGTTGATGGGGGTGGAGATGCACATACCACAGCAGTCCTAAGGGAGAGGGAATACAAAGGATGAACAACATTTAGCTCCTTCCTTTAAGGAGCTTCTAGCCTAGTGTAGAGTTTTGCAGTCTAACATTTATTGTAAAGCAATACTTCTTTCCAAGTTGTGTGGCAGTGGCTTAATGCCCAGAATTTTACTTTAAAACAAAAACAGCAATGTAAAACTCCCCTACCTTACAAAAATGAAGCAAAAGAGGGTGAAAAATGGAAACCACTCAGTATGCTGTTAGGTATAAAATGTTACATTGTGTGTTTCTGATTGTTTAACACACACAGGTAGAGCTAAGAAGCTTCACAGACCATGCTGGGATTAGTTTTATGTCTTAAGGAAAAATATTAGGTTGACAGCTTGTTATTTTTGATAGGACCCGTCAGCTCTATCATCAACAAAAACATAAACTTCAGCTCTATAATCTTCAGCTCTATAATCTTCAGCTCTATACATTGACAGAAATTGTCAACTCCATAAGTAGCAAAGAAGTAAACTTTAGGTACAAAAATAAATTCCTCAAAGCCAAAGATTATTGGTTTTTAAACAAAAATACAAAAACCTTTATAATTATATAAAGTTTTTTATTTTTTTTTAAGAAATAAACTTAGAAACACATTGAGGCTGTTTGAAGATAAAAGAAGAATTGTTTATGAACCAATGATGAAAGTGTACGAAGGGCCACAGGTATTTTGCAATAGACATCTGGTGATCTCATTAGAATTTGAAAGCACCTTGAAGAAAAGAAGTTCTTTAAAATAAGAAGGATTGGCTGAACTTGAGTGAGGTGAGTCACACCTGGAAGCAAGGATGTGAGGGAGGTTCTTGCACAAGCTGTGTTGTATAGACTGATAGGAGTCAGTACTGCACGTCAGTCTAGTTATTGCTTCTTGTTATAAGTCTTTTGAAAGCATGAGTTTATAAAGGCAGAGATCCAATGCAACCATCCCTTTTAAAATCTTTTACATGTCCTTGACATATCCCTGTACATTTGAAAGCTTTTTGTTCTGTTCTAGAATCAGAAAGCTAAATAGGTCAGTGATAGAATATCCAGTCTGATAATTGTTTATTGATTTGTGGAATAACTGAACTCCACCTGGGGTAAATTCATTTTTATATAATACAATGGACTTGTTGAGTCTTATGGGAATAAAGGCCAGGCTTTACTAAGCATATTAGATATTGTTTGGCTTTCTTCTTCTAGAATTAGCATAAACTTTCTTTAAAGTAGGATCTTCTATAAAAATTCCATGTAATTGATGAATATGAAGATGCTGAAATAAAACTAAGAGCAGAAATAAATAAAATATAAAATGAATAAAACAACATTCAAGATCAAAGTTTGTTCCTTAAAATAATGAATAAATTGAGTAAACAACTGACATGATTTATTTAAATCAATTTATGTATTTATTTATTTAATCAAAAAAGAAAGTATTAGTAAAATCAGTAATGCAAGAGAGCATTGATAATACAAAGACATTTTAAATAATTTCTGTATTTTTATTTTAAGTGTATGTTAATACATTTGGTGATCAAGTTAAATAATTATAAAACTGATACAAATAAACATAAAAATTAAGAAATATAAATTGACTATTAGGAAGGAATAGAAAAAGTTACTATGAAAATTTAAAAATTGACAATTGTTCTTGAAGGTTTACATAACTGTGAAATTCCAAATTTCCAAAATTTCCAAAAACATATTCTTTGGAAGATACACTTTTATAAAATATATGTGATTCATTTAAGAAGGAAAATGAAGTTTTGAATTCAAATTATAAAAGATAAAAGGACATTTACAGACAAAGAGTAAATCTTGAAAGAAGACAGAGAAAAAGAGTACTGCACCTATCAGGGAACAAGGATAAGAAGTATCCTTGCAGAAATCATTCAAGCTTGAAGACAGTTGATTTAAATATTTAATGTCTCAAGAGAAAAAACCCTTACAACCTAGAATTCTATATCTAGAAAAATTATCCTTCAAAAGTGAAAGAGGAATAAAGATGGTCTCAGAGCAACAAAAACTGGGGGAATTCATTGCCAGCAAGCCTGTCTTGCAAGAAGTAGTAAAAGAAGTTTTTTAGGGACAAAGAAAATTATATAGGTCAAAGCAATCTCAATGAAAATCCCAGAAAGCTATTTTGTAGATACTAAAGAACTGATTCTAAAGGATAAATGGAAAGGCAATACACCTAAGATAGCCAATAAGGTATTGAAGAAGTAGAACCAAGTTTGAGGACTCAAAATGTCCAATTTCAAGACTTACTGCAAAGCTGTAATGATCAAGACAGCATTGTATTGATGAAAGAATACACACATAATCCAGTGGAACTGAATAGGGACCCCAGAAATAGCCCCACAAAAACATAGTCCACTAATGCAGAGAGGCAAAGGCAATTCAATGCAGGAAGAATAATCTTTTCAACAAATGGTGCTGTAACTGTACGTAGGTACTATACTTTAGATGGTAAAGTTATTTCTCATGGGCCACTGGTTAAAAATTTTGATACTGTTACACATGGACACTGGAGTTGATCAATTAATTAAATGGATGGCTGATGGACGAGCCAGGTTCTCACTGTTGGAGTAGGAGTATACCAATAAGCACAGAGAACAAGCTAGAATGATTCATGTGGTGCTGGATTAAAGGTGATAACATCGGTATGAACTCATGTTTAGCTTACTATTGGTTACATTTAGAAATACTTATAGCTATGAATATATGCATGGATTAGTTTACATGGGTTAGTTTTGTTGCTCTGTCTGATTACGAAGAGCCTAGAAGCAATGACATTCCAATTATAATGAGCACACCTATTGCCCAGATATTGGTCTCTAATACTATTCTCCAACAAATGGAACCACAGCTTCTCAGAGAAATGGCTGATTGTAAGACTGGGGAAGGAAATCTACGAGATGAGCCTGAAGCATCTTGTATTGCCATAAAGTAAGGAAGGGCTCACATGAAACAAACAAACATAACCCACAGTGACAGGGGTATGTTAATGGGGTCAACGAAAAGAGCTCTCAATGACCAAAGCTGGAGTGATTTGAGCAACAAAATAAAATTATTGGATTGTAGCCCAAATTATATTAATAAAATAGATATACATGAGTTCATGCATATATAAATAAACAATTGAATAAATACATAAATGGGAGAGAAGATACAAATCTCCCACGCAGGAGAATTCTAAATAATTTATGTAGATTTCTCTGCCCTTAAAGAGGTGGAGCATAACTCTCCTTTCTGTAAATGTGGGTTGTCCACGGTGACTTCCTCCCCACAAGCATCATATGGGAAGAGGGGGAGGCAGGCAACTTTACTGTGAGTAAACCTGACCAACATTGCCTCATCCGGGGGATCAAGGTCGATGTCAATAGTGGTAAGTCATGTTGATCACATGTACCCTTGGTACGTGATATAAATTGCAATGTACTTCTGGAATATTCCTCCCCAAAACCCCAAACCCCAGTCTTATCATGAGGAAAAAACACGAGACAAATTCCAGTTGACTGATGCATCTGTCAGCTAGGGCTGCCGTAGCAGAGCACCGCAGACTGGGTGGATTACACAGCAGAGTTTATTTCTCGTGGTTCTGGAAGCTGGAAGTCCAAGATCAGGGTGCCAGCATGGTCAGGTTCAGTGAGGGCTGTCTTCCTGGCTTGCAGATGGCCTTCCCGCTGTGTCCTCACGCGGTGAAGAGAGAGCTGTGCTAGAATGGCACCAGCACTATTGGATTAGGGCCCTGACCTTATGCCCTCGTTTAACCATCTTCACCTCCCACAGGCCCTGCTGTCTCCAAATAAGTCACACTGGGCGTGAGAGCTTCAACATATGAATTTTGAGAGGATCTAATTCAGTTCAGAGGAGGGACATTCTACAAAATACCTGACCAATACTTCTCAAAAGTATCAATGTCATCAGAAACAAGGTAAGTCTGAGAAACTGTCACAGTCCAGGAGACCCTAAAGAGACATATTGACTAAATGTGATGTGATACCTGGATGGGGTCCTGCCCCAGAAGGAGGAAGTTAGGTCCAAACTGAGATCTGAACAAAGTACGGACTTTGGTTAACAATGACGGGTCCACATTGGTTCATTAATTGTAACCAATGTTCATACTAATGTAATATTCTACTAATGGGGGAAACTGGTTTCGGGGTATGTGGGAACTCTGTACTAGCCTCAAAATTTTTCTGTAAATCTGAAACTGTTCTAAAAGCAAAGTGCATTATTAAAAAGCTGTATATCATTGGATTAAAAAGAGAAAATGTAATTACATTCAGATTTCAGAAGTATCTGCAGACCATTTTAAGACAATGGAAGATGACAGATCAGAAACACTGGGACAATAGAAAATGGCAGGAACACTACAGGGACAAATTAAATATTGCAGGGACAACTGGCAATCGGTACAGAGAAGAATGGAATTAGTGACAATTGTACCATATTTTACAGTAAGAAATACCAGATTTTTTAAAAATAAAAGCACTAAAAACCCAGAAGGACACCAGATATTTATCCTAATTCCTTTTAAGGATATACAGTCACTCACTGCATAAGGATATTTTGGTCAACGACAGACTGCATATACGATGGTGGTCCTGTGAGATTACAATACTGTATTTTTACTGTACTTTTTATATGTGTAGATATGTTTAGACATACACAAATACACCATTGTGTTACTGCTACCTACTGTACAGGTTTGCAGCCTAGGAGCAATAGGCTGTCCCACATAGCCTCAACGTGTAATAGGCTTTACCATCTAGGTTTGTGTAAGTACACACTATGATGTTTGCACAACAATGAAAATCGCATTTTTCAGAACATAGAAAACTATCCTTAGAACTGTTTTAGATTTATGTTAAGTGACACACGACTGTCTATCTTTTCTCCTTTTACCTAATTTTGACATTCTTCTTCTGTTTGTTTTCCCTTGGCCTAAATTCCTAACTCTATTTTGACATTATTGTGTGTATATTATATTGTATGTATACTCTGTGAATATTTTCTCCTACTTTTCTAGAACAAGGTAAAAACTTTATAATTGAAAAATAAATTCCCAACTATTGAAGAAACTGGGGATATCACTATAGATAAAAGGTAGAAGCTTCTGATATGTTTCTGCCTTTTTTTGACCTATTTTAAACTTTTTTTTTCTAACCACATAATAGCCCACACAGAGGTAAGAACTAGTGACAGTGCCATTCATCCCAAACTGACCCAGACTACTCTCAGTTTGATCCATTTCTGAATCCTCAGTAGCTCTTTGGCCTGTGGTGATCCCAGTCCTTCTGGTTTTGCCTTCTGATTGGCTGCCTTCTCTGGCTCCAGCTAGCTCACTTAGCAAAGCTTCTCTTAGGCTCTCCATCATGGGCCGTGCAGGGCACTGTCTGACTGGTCTTTTGGCCTGGCCCAAGGATCCTGTCTGAGAACTGCCCATGGGCAACCCTGTTGGCTGTGATCTGCTTTTCCAGGCTCTGCCTACGTAGATCCCTGGTTCTGGGCCTCAGACAAGAGACTTCAGATACATAAAGCTAAACAAGTTCTGTATAACAAATAACAATAGATTAAAATTGTAAAGAAAACACAATGACAAAATAATGGATAGAATTTGTTACAAAAGTATACATGCTACTTGTAAGAAAAATACAATACAAAATATTACAACAGTTACAGATGTTTTATAGAAATTTGTATAAATGTATCGTACCAATACTAAGAGCCAATTCAATACAGAGATGAGAAGACAGTATGTGTACCCACAAGGAAAGTGAGAGGAGAAATCGGCATGTGACAAAATGTATGGTTTGGCTCAAAATTGAGCGTTTGAACTCTAAAACAGCATTTAGGTACAACTTGGTACCTATGTAAATATCATAATTCAACATTATAGCAAAATATGATGGCAGTGGGTGCTGGTGAAGACACAACTGTGCTGAACAGCCAGCATTGTAAATTGCTGTGGCCCATTTGGAGAATAGACTGGCAAAATTAAAAAAAAATAAAACAAAAAGCTTTACCACCGTTCCTCTATTTTAATGTGGTCATCTCAGCTCTGGGATTCAACTCATGGCAGTGATGTTCTGACCAGGCCCTAAGGAGTCTTAGAGGAAAAGGGGGTGGGTATAGTTAAGGTTTACATAGGCTTTGTCCTTAGGCACTGTGTGTGTGTGTGTGTGTGTGTGTGTGTGTATGTTTTAATTAGGCCTTCAATTAAAATTTGGTAAAACAAAGCGTTTAGAAGATGCTAAAATTTAGTCGAGGTTTGTGCTCTGCAGAGGTATCCTTAAAAAGAAAAATGTAAATTATATGAAGATATTAAAAGCAGCACAGTTTAAAATAGCAGAAAATTGGATACAATGCCAAATGCAAAGAAAAAAGAAAAATGTCAACAGCAATAGCATCATGAAAGAGTGCCATATAACTATTCTATGCCACAAACAAGGCAAGCGTGGGGCCTATTTAGGTACAAAGGAATATTAAATAAAATGAAAAAAAGCAGAATACAAAACAGAATATTTGCATGATACAATGACATAAAAATGTACTTATGTATGTACAGTGACAGAATTTGGAAGACAATTTAGAGAAATATAAATAGAACTTAATGTTCTTCTATTCCTTTTTTCTATAAAAATGATTTATGCATTTTAAAAAATATTCTGTACATGTATAGGAGAATATGATTTATTTGGTTCAAACTTACTTAGATGAATGATTCCATTAAAATTACCATAATTTATTCACATACAAGGGTAAAATACCTGTTTTTATAAATATCTCTAAACTTAACAAAAGGCTCTGAGCGTGCTGGTTGAATTAGCTTGCTATTGTAAACCAGGTTCCTCAGACATTCGCAAGCACATGTTTGTGTACTCAGATGCATAAACAACAAAATGAAGGCTCTTTTTCCATGTGGGAGTGTTTTCGCATCTCAAAGTCAACAGGCAAAGAAATACACAGACGTATATGCAGCTGGAGAACAGTCGTATTTTCCTTTCCCATCCCAGTAATGACATTTTAATTCTCAGTTTTTGTCTGAGTTAGATTGTTGCGTTCCAGCATGACCTTGATGAAGTGTAATTTTAAGGTTACACATGGTGACAAGTTAATCTGACATTTGAAAATGATGAGATGGGATGGGGAAAAAAAACCTTTCAAGATAAAATAGTGCAAGTTCTGATAAGAAAACTGAATGATGGTGGTGGAGGGTGAACTTACGTCAGGACCTTTTTTTTTTAAATTGAAAGAGGCTAAAAGTGTCAAGGGGACAAGATGACTTGACAAGTGTCTAGGTTAGGAGACAAATCTAGATTCCTCCCTAGAAAGGCAATGAGGACCTCATTTCCACATCCAGGAGAGCAACCTGAGGGAGAGGGAAGAATCAGGTGAGAGCTGCTGGCAGAGACTGGAGTCTGGGTTGAGAAGAAAGAGAGAAATGTCCATTCATTCATTTATTTCTAGCTCTGTGCTCCATGATGAGTTGTGCCTTAGTTTTCTCATCTGTAAGTGGGCCAGATGACTGCACCTACCTCCCAGACTGCTGAGGGATCAAAAGAGATCGCACACGTTAGGCACAGACTGTTCACAATCCATGTTAGCTACTGTGATTATTGGCAGAAATGGGGGTCGCCAGACTTTTCTGATGACTGGGAAAAACCGTCATAAAATGGAGATCTCTCTGTTAATCTGGGTTACAGAAAATCTCAGAGCCTGCTGAGTGGGTGCTACATTTCTACTTAGTGGGGCGTGCAAGAGATTTGTGGAGAACAACTAAACTGTTTAACCAAATTGCAGAGGGAGTGTTCACTGAGATGCAAAGTCTGGTTGCAGGCTTATGTCACTGTGTGTAGCAACTTGAAAAAGTTTATTGTGTTTTGGTCATCGTTCTGACCCCAGTGACTTGCAATAAAAACGGACACAAAGCACAAGGCTGGTCATTAGGTCAGCGGATGGAGCTGTTTGCCTCAACCTTGGAAGGTTCTTTCTATGCAGGAGGTGAGGAAAGAGGGGTTACTATCATTTCTTCCTTGGCTTCAGAAAGAAATAGAGCATAGAGATAGTAAGTGTCCAAAGGTAAAGAGATTTCTAATTAAAAAGAAAAACATTGAAGTGGGAAATCAATTTTTTTGGCTGAAAGTTTTAATTTTACCCCAAAGTTTCTGCTCAGATTCTAATCTTGGAGGGTGAATTTGACAGTTGGGAAATACACAGCCAGACCAGTGGTCGAGGCCTTGGCTAAGTACAGCATCTATTTCTTTTGTCTTCTTTTCCTGTTACCATCTTTACCCAGAGTCCTCTATCTGGCAATGGGAAGACCCTCCTTTATTTGGTTTTGCCTAACCTCTTCCCCCGCATTTCTCATAGTTTCATCATTCCTCTTCCTGTGCTATATGTTCCAGCTAAACTTCAAAAAGTATTGTTCCTCTTATGTACAGAGAAGTTCTGCCTCCCTGCCTTTTTTCGTTTTTGTTTTCATCCCCAGGAACATCCAGCTCCTCTGCCCCGTGCTGAAATTTCCAAATACAGACAGCACTGTGGCTGCACCTCCACTGCGAGCCTTTGGCACCCACCTCCTAGCCCTTCTCCAAGCTGAGAGGAATAGCTGCTCTCCTCTGAACTCCCTGGAGCAACTGCATCAGTCTTGTGGCACTGACCACTTTCTTATGTGTGCTTTAATTCTTCACGGTCATCTCCTCTTCCTCAGTGCACGGCTAAACAATCCGAGGAGAGGGTCCGTGTCTTGATTATCAATATTCAATGAATGCATAAATCTTCACCTAAAGCAATACCTGATTACACTTACTGTATAAGGTAGTGTGCAAAATAAGATAAATGGACATGGCGTCATAGGTACAAATGTCATTGCCTCTTTGTATAAATGGATCTGTCCCTTGTCTATAACACAAGAGTTATAGAATAACAGAGATTTTATGATTGAGGGGAAATGCATCCCTTACAGATTTTTATTAATGTACATAAGGACAAAATAATACTATATTTCAATTTAGATTTTCCATTTCTAATTTTTCTTTATTCAGAAAAAAACGAGGAAGCTGCAGCATGCTTCATACATCTGCCATTAACTTATGGTGTCATCTTGGATAAATGATAATAAGAGCTAAAATGTATTCAGAAATATAGAAAATGCAATCGCTTCTCTCCACTCTGCTGGTCTGAACCCCCATCCTCTCTTACTGGGACCTGCAGGCACCACTGTCCCACTGTCCCGGTCTCCTGGCTTCCACCATCGCCCGCCTGTGCTGTGTTTCTAACACTGTAGCCAGAGTGTTCCTTTTAAGGGGCAAATCGGATCACGTATGTCACCCTGTTCAAATCCCTGTCAGCTCCTTGTTTCACTCTAAGTAAACTCCAGGGTCCTGCTCATGCCTTTAAGGCTCTTCTTGGTCTCTCTGGAGCCCTGGTCCCCTTTGATCTCATCTCCTCCTACTCTCCCCTCGCTTGGTTCCATCCATACTGGCCTCCTAGCTCTTTCCAGAACATGTGCCCACCTTAGAGCCTTTGAGTTGCCTTGTCTTCTGCCTACAAATGCTCCTCCCAAATAGCTGAATTGTCTCTTCCTTATCTCCTTCAGTCTTTGCTCAAATGTCTTTCTCAAGAGGCTTTTCTTGATCAGTGTATTTCAGGGTGCAGGTACCACCCCTTCTCCTTCTCAGCAATCCAGGCTCCTTCTCTGCTGCTTTTATTCCACAGCACATGTCCTGGTCACTTTTTAATGTCCTATATCAGTTACTTAGCATTATGTGGATTGTTTCCTGTCTGTCCCTCCCCATCAATTCTAGTAAGTTCCAGAAAGGCAGAGATACTTTATATTCATTGATATGCCTACAGCTATGCCCAATGCCTGTAGGCACCCTCAGTGTTTGTTGGGGGAGAGGAAGGGTGCTTGTAACGTGCTGGGCACTGTCAATCACTTCCTAGTCCTTTTACCGTTTAAGCCTCACAGCAACACTCAGATGTAAATATTTTTACAACCCCCATTTGAAGTTGAGGGAACTGAGGTTTATAGGGGTTAAAATGCTCCAGGTCACATAATTAGTTAGGGGCAAAACCAGGACATAAATTAAGGTGATCTATTTCAGATACCATGTCTTAACTACTCCTCTATCACATTCGTCAGTCTCTTCTCTATTTATTTTAATCACCATTATATTTGTCCATAAATTTAGAGGTCAAACAGCCCTAAAAATTAGTAATGAAAAACAGTATTTCTTTGTTGCTTCACCTTTCCCCTCCTCCCTTTCTCCAGAAGCAAATTCTTGTAATTCCTAGCTGATTTTTGGTTTTTGCATTTTCCTCCATATTTCTGAATAATAACCCACTATTTCTATTCCTTGATTTTTCCCTCCAGTTTTAGACATTTTCTATTGACTTCCCACATTGAAAGATGAGGATTTTTGCCGTCTTCCCTCCCCTTTTCTGTCCTATGCTATCCTTTTATAATTTTGGTTAGATTAATAGACAGGTTTCTGTGATTATTATCTCTGACTTTATTCAAAGATGAACCGTGTGATACACTATTTTTCCTTCCCTGCATAACTTTCCATATTCCTTAGAGTTGTCTTATTTTGAATTTGCTTATTTATAATTGTTCTTATCACTATTTGAAACTGAAGGCTGTCACCATTTTTCTAATTTTTTTTGAGCTCTTGAATATCTAAAAATAGCTATATTTTACCTTGATACTTGAATGATGGTGAGGCTGTTTATAGAAATTTAGATTGGAAATAATTTTCCTTCGGAATTTTGAAGGCATTATTCTATTCATTTCTAGTTTCCAGTTGCTTCTGTGTCTTTTGAAGCTACTTCACTTTCTGGTTTTTCTGTATAGAACTTTACTTCCCTTTCTCTGGAGCTGTGTTTGCTCTTCCCTCCCCCCCAGGGCTCTGCAATTTCTCTGCCATGTACTTGGGTGTGGCTCTATTTTCATCCCTCACACTCAACACTCAGAGCCACGTTCTCCAGTTCTTGGAAATTCTTTTAAAATTTTTAATTGATGATTTCCTCCCTCTGTTTTGTCTCCTTTTTCATGAAACTTGTTGTTCAGATATTACATTCTCAGAACAGGCCCTGCAATTTTCTTTTCTTTTCTCTTATCTTTTTCGTTTTTCTTTCCTTTCTAGGAAATTTCTGTAACTTTATCTGCCAATCTTTCTATTGAATTTTTTTCTATTTCCAATCAGGCCAGAGCACACATTCTTCTACTCACCAGTGAAGGAAGTTTAGAATCTTTTCTTAGAGGAAATGGGCAGGTGGCCTTCTGTCCACCCTTGGAGGAAGTGTCTAGCTTGGATGTGGGCACATAGTAGGTACACAATAAAACACAAAGAGGGAGCTGACTGCCAGAACAGGGTGACGGCAAAGTTAATATAACAGGAACTAAAAGCCAGAGCAAGTCTAGGAATAAGACTACCTAGAAGTTAAGTCTACCTGAGATACTCTACTGATTTCTTCTGATTAATGTTTATATTGGATGCAGATCCTGGGGAGGAGGTCAACCTAAAAATGAGGTCAAGCAGCCCTAACTTTAGATAGAGGAGCCTGGTAGACCATGAGGGTGTTAAGTTCTCTTATGTGGACAAGCCACTTCCAGTTCCAGAAGCATTGGTGGGTAAATTCCAACTACTGAATATCTGTAATATATTGTTTCAAATTTTTTTTTCACATATTTCTAATAAAATATAGTGGCACACCAAACTCATAGAGCTTGTTTGCCAATAAAATGTAGCAGGTCTGTAGACCTCAAGGAAGTAGCTAAGTAAATATTTACATGTGCAATTGAATTTTCTAAGTGTCCTGTATCCCTGATCTTTGCGGATGCTGCAACTGCTTGCTAACAGATAATTTAGCATGTTGCAGAGACGTGAAAACAGGCAGATGCTCAGTTCCTAAGAAGGAGCCTCACTGCTGGGCCTCCTGCCAGTTATGTGCCTGACGGGTCATGTCTCAGCCCTTGGATTTCAGTCCCATGTCTAGATCTTGTTTTTTTTTCCCCTTTCTGAAAGCCTTAGGGATTTGGACTGCTTCTATTCCTTGGTTCTTTCCCTCCCACAACTGGCTGCTGAGTAAGATGCTATCTTCCCATCTCTTTACTTGCTGTCACCAAACATAAGCACTCAGCCTCTTTTTATTTAAGGATTTTGGGCTGATCCCTTCTTGTTTTGGGAATCAGCCTACCCAGTCAATTTGTAATAAATTCAGTGGCTCATTTCTCATTAGAAAATTAGTAAGCAACATGTGGATTCATGTTTGCTAAATAAATGAAAGCATTTGTAAAATTTATAATTGTTACGTGGTTCCTACAGGTTTCCCCCAGAGGCTTCCTACCAGTTGTCTGTTTCACCTTTCCTTAAAATCCCTTTGACTTGAGCCCCTGAAAATTCGATTGCTTCCCTGGTCCATTTCTTCCCGTCCTTTCTGGTTTGCTAATAGCACTTTCCCTGAAGCTGTATTCCTCAAACTTGAACCTGCAAAAGATTCACCTGCAGAGCTGGCAGAACCACAGATTCCTGAGCCCTGCTCCAGAGTTCCAGATTTAGAGGGTCTGGGGTGATACCAGTCCTGTTGGGCCAAGGACCACACTTTACTAACATTAAACTAGACCATTAAGAAGAGTGGTCCTCATGTTGGATAGACTTGGGCTCTGTCACCAACGTTCTTTCTAAGCTAACAGTTTGGGTTCAATCTTCCTGAAGTCCACATGGCTCCAGTGGAGCCTGTTTGTAGCACAACTTTTCTCCCCAGCAGTACAGGCAGACCTCCAATTCCCTCAGTGAAGGGGAAAAAAGGGGACAATTTGTTATGCAGCATATAATCTATGCAGGCGATGGACTAGGACTGCATGTATGTATTTATTTCATTGAATGCTCATAACAACATTATGGTATCAGTATAGCTGGTCTCATTTCATAGAGAACTTCAGTAACTTACCCAATATTATTCAGCTATTAATCAGGGAACCTGGGCTCCACGCTTATCACTTCAAAGTGCAGCCCTCCTGCTCCAAAGACTGCTTGCCGTGTGTTGAACCTCCCTAAAAGGCTCTCTTTCAGTTCTGAGAAACACTTCCAAGGAGAGCAATATTGATATGCCCCAAGCCTAATGAGTAACCTAACTTTTCCTTATTCAGACAAAGAGTTCTGCTTCCCTCCTGGAGTCTCTATGACTCACAGTTGCCCTCTGGCCTCAGAAAAGTGCTCTGTAGAATTACAGACCAGCAGTGTTAGAAATAGCTCATGACAAAAAGTGGTTATAACCGATGTCTGCTGATGGAAGGTTGTGATTTTCTAAGAGGCCTAAAAGAGAAATTAGGTTAAATCTAAGGAAGAACAAGAGATTGGCCCAATGAAATGTAGCATATTTTTCCCCTTGCAATTCTTTCTTTTATTTCCTTTCTATTAGACGACCCTGTGAGGATAAATGTATGTCTATATATCAAATATAAGTGCACATAATTGAGGTTATTATTTTGATATAAGAAAGTAATAGTCAAACAAGTCTAAGAGATTATGGCGACTGCTTAAGATCATGATTTGTTTCAGGTTTATTTATGTCCTGGCACAGTAAGCTTTGGGCTCCAACACTGAGTTTCTAGGCACTGAGTGTGGGGCTGTTGGGGTCCCTTCTGTTTCCCGGCTTCCTTAGCTGCCAGTAGGGCCTTGCTATTTTGATTCGTGGAGGTAGGTAATATTTTTCACAATAGTCTGTCTCTGTTGCAACCATTGCAGGGAGCCTGGACAAAGATGCTATTTGCTCCTCTTACTCCTCTGCATCCCTTCCAAATTCCTTCCTCCCCACCTCCCCCGTTTTTCTGAATCAAATATAAATTTCACAGGGTTCATATTGTCATAAACTACTGGCACATCATGCAGTAAAAGAAGGCTCCATTTCAGGAGTCTGAGCACCTGGGTTCTCCTATTCCTAGTTTTGCCATATATTTAGCTATGGGAACTTGGACAAGCCACTTCTCTTTGCTGGTTCTTCCTTTTGTTTCCTGTAGGATGAGGGAGTTGTGTTAAATTATTTTAAGATTTAAAGTTCCACGAAACTAAAATTGCTATAAGGAAATTTAAATTTCATTTTGAATAAACCATCCATTTAAATTGTGACAACTTCCAGCTAAATGCCTGAAAGAATTTTTCTTAGACTGTTGGCGGCTCATCAACTCTTCAAACCGAACTTTTTTTTTGTTTTTAAAATCTTTTACGTAATTAACTGAAGTAGTCTGGCCTGTCCCTCAATTATTAAGTGTTTGGGCAGGAGAATGGAATGATGGACAAATTGATTTCTATATTTCTCACTTAAAAACATTGCTTTCGGTCTGTGAAAACTTTGCCATTTGCTAGTGGTGAGAAAAAGATATCAGTGCTTTCAAGCAATTTCTTCAAATCAAAATTTAAAGCATCAGGGAGTCAGACTACAGGACAACTCCGTGACTCAGCAGTGCCTTTAGCCCCCACTTCCTGAAGAGATTCTGCGTATGAAAGCAGAGAGAGCTCTGAACCTGGGGTAGAGACAATTGGGAAAGGCTGGACAACTCAAGGAAACCACATTCTGACTTCTGTCTTTCCATGAGATCAGATAAGCTCTTAGGACTTTTCCTTTTTCTAAGTCATTCCAAACACGGACATTAAACAAATGTTCACTATTTAAAGTGCTGCTTCTAGGGCCTCCATGAATATCATGGGCAATTGGGGGCATCTCTGATGTTGGGGGGGGCGGGCAGAGGGTACTGTTGTGAACTCCCCTCATTCTATTCTGTAACACAATCCTGATGGGGGACAGGGAGGTCCAGCCCAAATGGAAAAGAATACACTATTTAGGTCCATGTAATGGCTAAAAAAAAGTGTGGGTATTCTCTTGCGTAGGTCTCTATATATTTCCCAGCATCTCATTTAGTTACAAGTGACTGACACAAATGAAGCAAAATCATCTTTGCTCAAGAGCCTGCCGTGAGGTCAATTAGAGCTTCCACCTTGATTCTAAAGTAGCATCTTTGGGAGCCGACTGAGGTTTGGGTTAGAGAGCAATGGAAACTTGGCAGTGTCCAGATGTGTGCAGATCAACAATGGCAAAAGGTTTCAGGTGTCAGACTTTGTATGAGACCCAGGAGGCAGGGGCATTGATCAGTGGACATTCTGACAGGGAACTTGGTGTTATATGAAGGAGGGCCAGAAATTCAAAGCCAAGTTGGTGAACAGATGGGGAAGTACAACTACAAGTCCATGGGACGGAAGCAGAGGAGACACTAGAGATGAGGCAAATATCACTGCCAAAGAAAGAGAAGAGGGTGAGGCAGAGGCGATTCATTCTAAGGTTTGCTGCTCTCTCTCTTGGAGTTCATTGACCCACCCAAGTGTTGGGCAGCTCTAGGAAGCTACCACTGAGAAGGCATTTCTGAAAAAGGTTTTATAGAGATGTAATTCACATGTGATACATTTTACCCACTTAAACTGTACAGTTCAATGATTTCCATTTTATTCACAGAGTTGTGCAACTCTCCCTACAATCTAGTTGAGAATATTTTCATCACCCAAAAAGACACCCTATCTCCATTAGCAGTCATTTCCCATCTAACACCCCAGCCCTAGGTAACCACTAATCTACCTTTGTTTTGCCTTTATAGATTTACCTATTCTGGATATTTCATATAAATAGAAATATACATGTGGTTTTTCATGCCTGGCTTCTTTCACTGAGAGGGTTATTTTCTCCGGAGGATTTACTTACCCATTAAAACGATTCTTTCTGTGTGTGTTTTATTACTGAATTTAGACTACTTTCCCCATTTAGGAAGTGCATATATACATTGAAGTATTCTGGTTAAGAAAATGTTGTGGTTAATTAAGAGTTATACATAGATCTCCAGTTTAAAAAATTTTTAAATAACATATAGTACACATAGCATTAAAACTAATTTAATCTTCCTTTCATGGTTCATGCCATGAAGAGCTTCAATATAATTATGATTGAACATACATGGTATAGTTGAGTATGGTAGATCTGTAAGATGTAGGTGATTGGTCTAATGTGTATGAGCCTGTGACCCCCTCCAAAAGATATGAAAACAACACAATGATAAAAACACAAGTGTCTGATATCCACTTGTTTATTAGTTTTGTCTCTTTTTTACTGAGGTAAAATGTAGGAAAAAAATAGGGTAATCTGAACTATTTTACTGTTTGGATTTTGGAAAGACAGGTGTTAAAGTAACTTAGGAAAAGCAACCTGACAATGACTTGTAAAAGAAGAGATAAAAATATTGGCTTATCAACTCGATTTTTGGGTGTGGATTTTTTGGAGTTGGGTGAATCCTACATCCGGTTTCCTGCATTCATCTGCCTTCTCCAGCAGAAATTATATCCTAAGTTGAATCTCTTTTTCTTTTTGAAATGGACAGGAAAGGGAAAGTGAGACTGGGAATTGTGCTTCAGAAAAATTATTCAGTGTGTTTGGATGCATGGTTTACGCTATCCAAGTTAATGCGTATTTAAGAAAACAAATATACAACCAAACAAAATGAATCTTGCTCTGGCAAAAAATGTTTACTTTGTAAATTAAAGCAATTTAATTAATGAACTTCTAGCTAAAGGAAACCCACTATGCTGAAACAGGGAAATCTCAGGATAGTGATGGGACATTTAACACCAGAATAATCCTGAGCTATGACTTGGTATCAGCATGTATAAACGAGAAGATATAAATGGTGGGAAAGTCATTGTCCCATGGGATCAATCTCATCTGTATAAGTCATAGCTTTCTCAGTTATGCCTTTCATTCCTTTACATCCTTGAGAGATAAATCATGGCTTTGTTGTTAACAAGGCCAGCTGGACTCCTGTGACTAAAGGGTCAGCTTGCAGGAAGCATTGTTGATATTGGACTATCATTTCCTGCAGAGAGAAGAGTGGCTTATGTGGTGAATCTTCGTTTCTACATGCATTTGTTAAAATGCTGCCTGCACATGCATTTTGCGAAGGATTCCCATGAGAAATATTTAATGTGGCATTTTGGGTTATTCTGCAGCTTCTGGCCGTGAACTTTTGCATGTGATCATATCCCACTGACAAATGCCTAGGGTGAGTTGTTTGACACAGAGTAGGAATCAGAACAAGTTCAGAACGGGTCGAGAATGACAACATGATCTGGACTATAATGTTCTTTAATCTCGTTAGCTAAATTTTCTAAGACTTTTCAGTTCTCTTCTGAACAATGCTTATAACCTGACCGCCATTATCCAAGATAAACTGGTTTTAATTGAACAGTCAGATTGTAGCATCTCTCACAATCATAATAATGCTGAAACATAAAGTGTCTGCTCCGAACTCTCTTGAATTCTTAATCCACTGTGTTTTCTATATCTACTTTGTTCACATTATCATATACAAGTCAGCTGCCAGATGCTGGCTTGCCCAGGGTCCTGGGAACATACTCCTCATGTTTTGATCTCTCTTTATTAACTGCTCATACAATTTCCTTTCAAACTCGAGTTTAATGAACCTTTCTCTTTCCTGGCTTTATGATCTCCTCCCCTTCATCCCCCAGTGGATCTCGTCCTCCACTCAGACTGCTTATCTAGCTGGAATTTATTTGACTTCTCGTCCCCCACCCTTTGTCCTATGGGAAAGCTCAAGGCTGGGTTCTCTTAAACGTTTATGAACTTAGTCTACACATCAGGGTCCCTTTGGATAACTCGGGCTTGACCCCATTATGTGCCTTTTAAACAGGACTTGCTTTGAGTACTCTAGTATGGAGCATGCATCATATACCCTTTGGACTGCAGGACCGAGAATTGGGCTGAAGAGGCAGAACAAAGAAATTGACATATGTACCACACTTTCTGTGTCCAAAGTCTCTAAGGGGAAAAAGATCAGGATATTCTAGGTGAAGGCCATACCCCAATTTACACAGTGAGTGTGGTTTGGATTATAATCCATATCATCATGACTATTCTCACCATTCCTTACCCTTTAATCCAGAGAAGAATAGGAAGTGAGAAAAAAATGAAGAAAAGGAACAACAAGGGAAAACAGCTCAGGGTGTTTCCTACTGAAATACTGTATGAACTCCAGTTTGGGGTTTAATCAATAACTCCTAAGACACCCTCTGTCTTTTTATAGTGCACATTTGATTTCTAGACATTTAGGAGTATGTTATGTTTATCTGGTTACACATTTTGCTTTTCTTTAAAACTGCTGATACTCATTCTCTTGCATTATGTGCTTTTTGTGATTGATCGCAATTTATCTTGGCAGTGTTAGGAAGCTCTTTGTTATGGGCTCAATTTTTTTTTAACAGTTCAGGCAAGGAAGAATGAGTCTCTAATGCTGCTGGGTATTTTAGGGGGTGGATGGGGAGTGAAGGAGAGAGTTTATAAAAGGCTAGTTAGCTTTTGACATGCAGAGTTCAGAGGCGGGAAAGGGGAAGAAAGTTTCCTATTTCATAGAGAAATTTTGGACAGAGTTTGACCAGGGAATAAGCAAAAATACCCAAGTGTAATTTTATAGCCAACTTCCCATGTCTTCACGTCTGCAGGATAACTTAAGATCTTTTCATTTTACTTCCCTTGCAATTCAGTTTGCTGATGTTCCAAGAGAAATAGGAGGAGGGCTGGGAACATTCCTTTTGATGGTTTAATACACAAGGTTTTTTATGCCTTTTAAAATCGCACTCATTTACATAATAGTGATATCCATTTTGTTTTTTGATGACCTTATTTGGGTAAATGAAACATATGATCACAAGCAGAATTTCTGCTAATCCAGGCATGTATGTGATAGAGCCTCCTGGCAAACAATAGACCATCAGATGGCATATGTGGTATAAACTCCCTGAGTTAGGGTTACCTTCCCTGCCACTTCTCTGTACTAAGAGACAGAGCAAGATGGCAGTGGGTAGAGAGAATTAAAAGTCAATTGTCTTGGCCCATTAAAAGTGCGTAAATGAGGACACACATAAAAGTTGGCAAAGTGCACCTGTGGCACCTTCTCTCCTGCATGCTACCCTCCTCTCTTGCTGTCCCCGGATTCTGGCACCCCTTCTGCTTCCTCTAACCGTGATTTTAGTGCACTCAGGGCGTCCTCTGGCATATTCCCCTTCTACACTATAATAAGGCTCCCAGGCCTGCCCTAACACCACAACCTCCACATTGGTGGTGAACATGTTTTCCTAAGGACCAATCACAAACTGTGACAAATAAAAATGTGCCTGTTGGCAGATAAAGATAGGATTGAGGCCATACGAAGACAGGATTAAATGCAAGTCTACATTTTCACTGTGAGACTTTCCTGACTTCATTCTCTGCTCTTCTCCCAGGGCACCGGCAGAACAGTGGGGGAAGGAGCTGTGTTATCTATCTACCTTTCAGGATATATATATATCTTGAAAGAAAAAAAGTGTGGATATGTATTACTAACTGTCAAACCCTGTAATGAATTGGATCCTGCCCAAAGGACCCTTAAGAATTTTTGCCGAAGGGCTCTATCAGTGCTACTGTGAGTATAGTTGGTGGGTCTGTGGTATCAGCACCCACCTGGGAGCTTGCTTGAAATGCAGATGCTCAGGCCACACCCAGCTCTACTGAATCCAAGTCTCTGGGAATGGGCCCAGGAATCTGCATTTTACCACACTCTTTAGGTGATTCTGATGCTTGCTGAAATTTGAGAAGTACTGCTCTGTCATGACTTCTGTGACAGGAGAAAAAGTATCACAGCATCTTCCCTTCTGTGTCTGCTCAGGGGAACAGTGACTTCACCAGCTTAGTATCTGGGCCTTTGTTATGGTAGAACTGGGTTAATGAAAAGGACCAAGACAAGCTTGATTAATTAAGGTTGGGAAGAATAGTTACTCAGAATGGAAAAGATTAAGAGAATGAAGGACATGAAAGAAAAAGCTAGCATGGGCCAGGTTTTCAGAGAAAGTTGTGGAGACAGAAGGGAGGTTGGGGGACAGTTGCTGTGCTTGGTTTTGTGAATTTTTGAGAGCATGATGAGGTTTTGAAGCAAATTAAGGACAAAATCTCCCAGTGGCATTTTGTGGAAGTTTACTGTAAAGATTTCAATACCTTTTCAATATTACTATTTGATTGACATTGGATGGATATTCATCTGGATGTGACGTGTCAAGACTGGCTTCCAGGCAAGAGCACACTTCCTTCTGGGAACTGTGAGGATCTGGGCACCAAGATCTGGCTGTTTCAGATTATGTAATTGTGATTGTTTTGACTTACAGTCACGCGTCACTTAATGACAGGATACGTTCCGAGAAATGTGTTGTTAGGCAATTTCATCATTGTACAAACATCATAGAGTGCATTTACACAAACCTATGTGGTACAGCCTCCTGCACGCCTCGGCTCTATGGTATAGCCCATTACTCATAGGCTACAAACCTGTACAGCGTATTACTGTAGTGAATACTGCAGGCAATTGTAACACAATGGGAAGTATTTGTGTATCTAAACATAGGAAAGGTACAGTAAAATTGCAGTATGAAAGATAAAAAATGGTAGACCTGTACCATTGACTTATCATGAATGGAGCTCACAGGACTGAAAGTTGCTCTGGGTGAGTCAGTGAGTGAGTGGTGAGTGAATGTGAAGGCCTAGGATGCTACTGTACACTACTCGAGACTTTATAAACACTGTACACTGAGGCTACACTAAATTTATGAAAAATATTTTTCTTTCTTCAATAGTAAATTAACCTTAGTTTACTGCAATGTTTTTGCTTATAAACTTTTTAACTTTTTAAAAACTTTTTGATTCTTTTGTAATTACACAGCTTAAAACACAAACACATTGTACAGTTGTACAAAAATATTTTCTTGGCCGGGCGCGGTGGCTCACACCTGTAATCCCAGCACTCTGGGAGGCCGAGGTGGGCGGATCGTTTGAGCTCAGGAGTTCGAGACCAGCTTGAGCAAGAGCGAGACCCCATCTCTACTAAAAATAGAAAGAAATTATATGGACAGCTAAAAATATATATAGAAAAAATTAGCCGGGCATGGTGGCGCATGCCTGTAGTCCCAGCTACTCGGGAGGCTGAGATAGAGGATCGCTTGAGCTCAGGAGTTTGAGGTTGCTGTGAGCTAGGCTGACGCCACGGCACTCTAGCCTGGGCAACACAGTGAGACTCTGTCTCAAAAAAAAAAAAAAAAAAAAAAATATTTTCTTTCTTTATATCCTTACCACATAAGCCTTTTTCTATTAAAACTTTTTTGTTGTTTTTAAAAACGAAGGCACAAACACACACATTAGCCTAGGGCTACACGAGGTCAAGATCATCCCTATCACTGTCTTCTACCTCCACATCTTGTCCCACTGGAAGGTCTTCAGGGGCAGTAACAGGCATGGAGCTGTCATCTCCTATGATAACAATGACTTCTGCTGGCTACCTCCTGAAGGACCTGAGGATGTTTTACAGTTCACTTTTTTAAAATAAGTATAAGTTATTTAAAATAACCATAAAAACCATAGTATAGTAAATATATAAGCCAGTAATGTAGTGATTTATTATCATTATCAAGTGCTATGTACTGTGTGTAATTGTATGTGCTAGACGTTTATACAACTGGCAGTGCAGCAGGTTTGTTTACACCAGCATCACCACAAACACGTGAGTACAACATTGTGCTATGACATTAGGGTGGCTACGATGTCACCAGGCAGTGGCAATTTTTCAGCTCCATCATAAACTTACACTGTCATGTTTGTGGGTCACTGTTGACTGAAAGGTCGTTATGCAGAGCATGATTGCATTTGTGTTTTGGTTGTGGTTACTGGGCAGGTCTGTGGAAAGACTGTTCTTTGATTAGACAGTTGTGTCAAATGGACAATACAGGAGAGAGCTGATTCTTTGTGCCATCATGGTCACTGATGCTTTAAAAGTCACAAGATTATCAACATATATTATCCTGTTTTTTCATTTTTCCTTTACCAACATAGTTTCCTAATTTTCACTCTCTCTCTCTTTTTTAGTTTTTTTTTTTTTTTTTTTTTTTTTTATGTTGCCACCATAACCACTCTCTTCTATGGACATGCCTTGGATCTTGTCAACCCCAGAAATTGTATAACCTCTGAAATCTCAAATTTGTATCACCTTTTATCCTCCTAGCTCATTTACTCAAGAACTTTCTCTACAGGACATTGATCTGCCCACAAATCCTGCTAGTTCTTCCTTCAAGTCCTGTCCCCCACCCAGCCACTGCTCAGCACTTCACTGCTAACTCCTTGCTTGAAGCCACCATCATCTCCAGTTTACACTAACGGGGCTCCCTGCTTCTACTCTCACTTCCCTAGAGATTATTTCTCCCTACAGCCAAAGTAATTTTTATAATGTAAATCATCCCTATTTAAAAGCTTCCCACAGTTTCCTGAGCCACTGGAATTAATCCAAAGCCCTTACCAGGTAGTCTATAAGGCTCTAACTGATCTGACACTTGGTTTCCTCTCTAACTTCATTATCCTCACTCACTAGCTCCCTTGCCTACTATACTTCATAGTCACACTAAGTTTTTCATCTGTATTGCAGACCCATCTAAACAATTATATACTTGACACATGTAGTTGGATGTTTCACAAGCATCTCAAACTTAACCTGCCTTCACACACACTCACACACACCGTAAACTTGGGTCTTTCCCACCCACCTAATTGTTCAAAGCAGAAATAGGGGTTACCTTTGTTTCCTTTCTCAGTCAGTCCTATCATATCCACCTCCAGAAAAATCTTGAGTTCATCCTTTTCCCCAATTCCATTGCCAATAATCTATCGCAAGTCATCATCATCTCTGATTTGGACTAATAGGATAGACCAATTTTTTGGTCTCCTATTTCTACTCCTGCCACACTCCACACAAGTCTTACCTTATAAACCACTGTATAGCCATGCACTTTGATGTGCATGCTCTTTAGATCTGTGTGCATTGAAAGAATAATATGCTTTCCTGAAAATCTGGGGTAGGGGGTTGTACATCTGGTGAGAATATAAATACAGATCAGGCTTTGGAAACTTCTTAACAAAATATCTAACTTGCCAATTATACTTTTGGTATCCACAATATATAGATATAGCATTCGTATCGTTCCAACTCCAAATCAGAAGATTTGGCCTAATAATACAGAATTGGATGAGAAAATTTGAATTCAGAACTATCTTGGAAAATCTATATCTGTGGTCCCCAACCCCTGGGCCGCTGACAGGTACCAGTTCATGACCTGTTAGGAACCTGGCTGCACAGCAGGAGGTGAGTGGAGGGTGAAGGAGTGAAGCGCCATCTGTATTTACAGCTGCTCCCCATTGCTGGCATCGCTGCCTGAGCTCCGCCTCCTGTCAGATCAGCGGTGGCATTAGATTCTCATAGGAGCACAAACCCTACTGTAAACTGTGCATGCGAGGGATCTAGGTTGCAGGCTCCTTATGAGAGTCTGATGCCTGATGATCTGAGGTGGAGCTGAGGTGGTGATGCTAGCACTGGAGAGCGGCTGCAAATACAGATTATCATTAACGGAGAGGTTTGACTGCACAGAGACGATAATAAATCAATTGCTTGTAGACTCATATCAAAACCCTATCGGTGGTGAGTGGCAAGTGACAATGTAATAATAATAGAAATAAAGTGCATAATAAATGTAATGTGCTTGAATCATCCTGAAACTATCCCTCTCTGTCCCCTGTTAGGTGGAAAAATTGTCTTCCATGAAACTGGTACCTGGTGCCAAAAAGGTTGAGGACCGCTAATCTAGATCAATAAATTAGGTACATATTGACTGAAGTCAGAAATAGGAAATATGTGGGCTATTGCTTTGAACCATAACTTTGATCCTTTTAAAAGTCAGTTTAAGAACACTTATTTTAGAGAAAGGAAGTTTAGGCCTATTCTATTCTACCTAAGAGGTAAAAAAATAGAAGTAAACAAAGGCTTCATCTCCCTTTTCTCAGAACTTCTGAAAGGACTTAGGGAAATGCAGTGTAGGCAACCATGATTCCCTTGATTTCTCCATTTTTTTCTGTTATTAAATAAGGAAATTATATACCTTGAATCTTATATCAACTTTTGCTATATAAAGAACGACCCCAAAGTTCAGTGAGTTAAACCAGCCATTTATTTAGCTCGTGATTCTCGTGGTTACCAATCTGGGTTTGCACGTGGGCAGTGCCTCTTGTGTCTTTTCTCTGCTGGCCTCTCCTGGGATCACTCATGCGGCTGTAGTTATTCCGTGTCTCGCCTGGAGTGTGACGGCCTAAAGAGTCCTCCTTCACATGTCTGGCACATGGTGCTGTCAGCTGGGTCTCTCTCCCAAGGTGGTTCGCATCCTCCAGAAGGTAGCCTGTGCTGCTTCCTATTACTAGAGTACGAGAGCAGAAGCTGCAAGGCCTTTTGAAGACCAGGCTATTCCTAGTCATATGATGTCACTTCTATTGGCCAAAGGTAGTCACAGGACGAACTCAGATTCAAGGGGAAGAGAAATACACTCTACCATTTGATGAGGGAGTGACAAAGTCACATTGCAAAGTGTTAGCATCCAGAGATAAGAGGAATTGTGGTCATCATTGCCAACGATCAGCACAATCTCATTACTTTACCCCTTTAAAGAAGCACTTTCTTTGAGTTATTTCATGAATATATATCAGTATGTATGGATGTGTATATGTGTGTGTGTATAGATTACATGTTATCACTCAGAAATGTACATATATGTACACATAGCATACTTATGCATGAAGAAATGATTTACTAATATGTTGGTAAACAACATCTGGACAGGAGTTGTTCATGGTTGTCTATTATGTTGCCTAAACTCATTTGTAAAAGGATTCATGCAATAAATATTTCTTAGAAGATGTGTTACTCCTAAAAAATACATTTCTTTTGTTCAGATGTGAACAGAAATGTGTCAGAAAGAAATGTGTCTTTCATCACTGGCCTTTGTTTGGTTTGGCTTCTAGAATGCTCGGAGTTAAACCTAATGTCATTACCCATTCTTGATATTAGCTTAGGTATAATTGTCTTTTGCTTTTTAGAATAAGTTTCCTATTTCCATTTTTAACTTCTTTATTGTATGTGTATTTATTTTAAGCCACTTCAATCATTTTTGAAATGAGATTAGGTATAATCAAACCATTAAAAAATATAATAATGTGCTTTTGGTAATAACAGATGAATTTTTATTTTAGAGAATGATGTTATGCCCTCTAGAAAGACTAGAAAAAGAAAACCAAATGTTGGGATCATTTCACTTTGGTAATGTTTGTAGTATAAGCTTATGCAATAAAATAGCTCAAATATTGGAGAAGAGCTCCCCAGAGAGCTACTGGGCTCAGATGCTTGTGGTTTAATGTATTCTTTTTCTCACACTTCACAGTCATCATCTAGAATTGCCACGATGACTCATCCTTAAAAAGCAAATAGTCATAGATTTCATATCTCGCTTTTCAATCTGCTCTCCAATCCGCCACTTCCTCCTTTCTTCCAATTCAGAAAGGAGTCTTCATGGAGAAACAAATCACTGTTTGGTTACTGGCCAATATCAGATTATTCTCTCACATGTGAGAGATTATCTTTTAAAAAAGTTACTTTTTTTCACTTTTGGTCCTTGCCATTATTTTCACTAAGTTTCTGACTTGTTAATTCCTGATTTGTACCCCTGGTGCATAAGATTTTTCATTAATTTTCCTTTTCTCTGAAAAAGAATCCAACTATATTTATCCAGATAATATTTATATTTACCTTGCCCTTTTTAAACTGGAAGTGCAGAGAATTCAAATGTGTATGGGAGCTATACCATTTTAGCCATTTAATCATTCAGCCACACTTCACTCATTCACGGATGGCTTACCTGGCAAACTCCACCCATAGTGTGGTCACCAAGCTGTAAGTAAACAGAGATTGTCTCAAGTGGCTGAAATAGATGTCATTCTGCTCATTGAGTTATCTAGCAGGCATTTGAAGAGATTGTTACTTTACACACTTCACTCCTTGATTGCTATCTAATTTCCCAGGCTGTAAACAGATTAAAGTAGCAGAGTAGAATGAGGTTGTAAGAGAGTTTCACCAAGAAGCTCAAGAAGTAGAAACTTGACAGCCTAACGAAGATAGAAGCAGAGAAAAACAGAGAACGCAGACATAAGAATTCAAAAAACACAACAATCTCAGGCATATGAGTATAATCACAAGTAACCCAGTATGCAGCAATAATCCCTAAGAAGACACCCTGCTGCTATAAGATACAATGTTTACTGCTCATTATCATAGCTTTTAGTTGCCAAGAAAATGTTATATTACATTTAAAGAGTCCACTTAAAAAGATATGGAAATATTTCCACCGAAATTGTTATTGTTGTTGATATTATTATTATCAGTTTTTGTGCTTTAAAGCTGCTGTGCCCAATCCCCAGGCCACAGACCAATAGTGGTCTGTGGCCTGTTAGGAACCGGGCTGCAGAGCTCTACCTCCTGCCACTCCCATTGGTGGGAAAATTGTCTTCCATGAAACTTAGGAACTTGGCCACACAGCAGGAGGTGAGTGGTGGGTGAGTGAGAGACGCTTCATCTGTATTTATAACCGCTCCCCATCGCTTGCATCACTGCCTGAGCTCTGCCTCACTCCCACATCCCATTCCTCCCCCATTTGTGGAAAAATTGTCTTCCATGAAACTGGTCTAGTCCCTGGTGCCAAAAAGGTTGGGGACCGCTGCTTTAAAGGGTTAAGTTCAATTACCGGGAAAGTTAATTATGTTGCATGACTCATTCACCATATTTTGCACACACTTTTATGGAGCAGGTACTACATGCCAGGTACCACCTAGGAGCTGGAACTGCAGTGGTGAACAAAACAAACACCACTGCTGCCTTGGTAGAGTTTGCAGGATGCACTGGAGATGGGTAGTGATTTAAACAAAAAAAAGAAAAAAGAGACACATAATTCAACTTAACTAAAAGGTTATAAGAGGAAAGTATGTGGGGTGTGATAGAGAACTCCGAGTGGGAGTGAGGAAGTAGGGAGCAGGATTATTTATTTAGCGTCATCAGTAGGGCCAGAAACCCCCTGAATGAGAGGAGCCAGTGATGTGAAAAGGGGAAGAGAAGCACAACAGCAGAAACAACCAGCGAAGGATTTAAGACAGGAAAGAGACCGGCAACGCAGACTGGAAGACAAGTCAGAGGGAGAATGGAATGACTTGGGATTGAAGAAGAAAGAGCTGGATCGTGGAGGGCTGTGCAGACCACAGTAAGGAGTCTGGATTTCATTCAAAGCATCACGGGAAGTCTTTGAAGAATTTCAGCATAGCCACTGGGTAACCAGCTCTAAGTGTTTTGTTTCTCTTTGCTTTTGCTTATATTTGTAGAAATGATGAAGGGATACTTCTACAAATGCGTGGTGCAGAAATGAGTCCAAATTTTAAGGGCCCTAAATCATAAACAACTGGATGTGTTCTATGAGAAAAAGAACTCAAAATTGTATTTATAAAATTAGTATAGAACAGAGTCACTTTTCAGAGGGCCCTTGGAGCTTAAGCTTCCTTGTGTCATGACATATCCACTTGCTTCTGGTGTCTTGGAAAGGGTTTTCTACATATTTCTCACTTTTGATGGGAAGGAACCAAAGTCAATTTTCAAGTTTGAGAGTTGCCTGAAGCATTCTCTCCATCATTTAGCAGATGGCCTAGTCTTTTCTTTTTCTTTTTTCCCCCTTCTTGAACCCACTATTCAATGCCCTCTGATTCAAAGAGCTCAGGTTAAAAACTATTGTTTTTGTTTTGGTGATTGTTTTGTGATTCACTGGGAGTTTTTCTGCTTAACTGTTTTATTCTTCCACCCAAGTTATACCTTCTCTATAACAATATAACTCTGAGGGTTTGCACAAGAGTATCTGAAATGGTATGGGATCAGGAGATGGAATGGAAAAAGGATGATGAGATTTATGTATGTAAATAGTTATGTTTCAGAGATTCTATTTTCTCAGAAAACAAACAAACAAAAAATACTGGAAATATTCCAGGATACTGTTACAGTGCTATTCCAAAGCTTCGTTTTTCAAGATCAAAGACCCTGGAAAGTTCAAGGTGCTTTATTGAGCGGGAGCCCCTGCCTCTCTGTGTTCTACTTCCTATCTCCTTTGAAAGCTTATTGAACACAGTTGCACACCCCTACCCTGTTTGTGAAGCTGTTTTTCTGTAAGAAATGGTGTCAATCCTATGAAGTGCATTCTCTAAAGAAATAGTGCTTTTCTTTTTATGAAATAGAGGGGAATATGAGCTGGCTAATTTATTCCATTCCCAAGGCTTTGTAACAAAAATTGAAATGAATGAAAATGATTGAGTTTGTAGGCCTGGGCTGCAGACATAAAAACTGCTGGACACTGTTGAGGATGGAATGGCTTTAATTTACTATGTGGATCTCAGCCCATGCTATGCCTGTTTTCCCTTAACTTTCATAAAAGAGAGAGAAATGCAGAGAGCAAAAGCTTTTAGAATGACTATAATTGAAAAGAGTCAGTGCTTGAAGCTCTGCAGTTGTTGACGTTGAACAATAGGGTATTGTTTTGGAAGAGTGGGAGAGGAGGGGGACAGAACTGTGTGGGAAGAGTCACACTGACATCCTTATTGGAGAGAACTCAAATGGATAATGTGCCATCAGATGGCTTCCTTCCTCCATCAGCAGATGCCATGGAACGACCAAAGCTAGGGTTTAGTGGGATGTATAGGAGGTCATGAGAACAGAGCTTCACCCTCTACTCTGCGAATCATGTCTCCAGACTTTCTCCATGTGACTTAATGTCAGTGCATTTGCTATTGATTAATGAGTGACAAATGTTGCTCATTCTCTTATGTTCCTACTCCAATACTTAGGGTTCATTACGTGAATATACTGGGGCCCTGTGGTGTTACCCTATAGGAACGGGTGGAGAATCTCCTTTGGCATAGCTTTTCTTTGTTCCTGGGTTTTCCCGGTCTGCTTTAACTGTACAACCCTGCACTACTGAGAGCTGGAACCCCAGCCTCCTCGCAAAGTCCTTGAGTTGGACATCCTGGATGATTCATAGCAACATTAGTCACCAGGCCTTTGGTTTTCATGTCTTGCAAATAAGTAGAAGGTGGACCCTGCTTTCCTCCCTTTGAGAGGACAGAATGGTTATTCACGTCTCACTATCACGGCTTTAATCTCCCTCCCCCAATTTTTTAAAGGTAGTATTGAAACCATCTGGTTTGCTTTGAAGTCAGTTTATTTTACCAAATTAAACTTTCTCAGATTGCGCCTTTTTTTTTTACACTATTTCATGTAACATTTGATTAATTCTGGCACAAGTACACCTGTGTTTATAAATCTGACAATTTTGTTTGTGGATGAAGGAAGCTGGAGTCAGAAATTTGTGCCAAATTAGGTCTACTGGTAGGCTCCAGGTTTTTTTTTCTTTTTGATATTATTTTAGATTAAATGTTTCCCTGTGGGGATAAATATCTTTGGCTTTGAGTATTGGGTTATTTAAAGAGACAGTATAATACAGTGATTAAAAACATGGGACTTAAAGAGAATGAGGTTCAACTTGCTGTGTGACCTTAGGAAACTTACTACACCTCTCTGGGCCCCAGTAGTCTCTGTTGTAAAATGGAGATTTGGGGCCAGGCTCCAAGATGGCCTGTGATTCCTGCCTCCTGGTATTCATGCCCATGTGTAGTCTCCCTCCATGCTGATTAGGCCTGACTTGTGTAACCAATAGGATATTGTGAAAATGAGGACATGTGACTTCTGCCTTGTCTTCCTCTTGGATTGCTCAGTCTGAGGGAAGCCAGCAGCCATGTGGGAAGGACAGTCAAGCAACCCTCATGGCAGGAACTGAGGTTTCCTTCCAACAACCAGCACCATGTGAATGAGCCATCTTGGAAGCCCAATCTCCAACCTAGTGAAGTCTTCAGATGTCTGCAATTCTGGCTGATGTCTTGACTGCAACCTCATAAGAGACCCTGAGATAGATGCACCCAATTAAGCTGCTCCCACATTTCTGACCTGCAGGAAGAGAGTGAAGTCATAAGTTTATTGTTGTTTTGAGCTGTTGAGTTTGGAATAATTTGTTATGCATCCATAGATAACGAATACAATTATAACCATAGTACCCCATCCTATAATTGTTGGGAGAATTAAACACGACAGTATAAGGGTTTTGCACAGAGTCTAGCACGTAGTAAGTGTTATTCACAAAGATAAAAGCATTAGTTATGACCAGAGCTCCTCTCCGGCATCTGCACTCCAAATGTTTTATCTGGGCTCCACGTTTAGTGGATGAATAATTCCAGACTTACAGCAGGCTCCCGAGTGAATGGTAAATGGGGTGGCATGTCTGATATGTCTGAGTCCTGCCTCACATCCTCTTTCCCCCCTCTTTAATTTCCGCCTTGCTCTTATAGCCAGCTGCAGGGTGGTATTAGCCTGATGACACCTGCTTCAGTTGCACCAGGTGCCTCTTGCTCAATCCTGGGTTTTCTCTATTGCGGTGGTGGGATGCACCTGCACGGGACTTTTCAACTGTTTGAATGTAGTGCAAACCTGGATGTGCAGTAGAGTCACCACCAGGACCCACTGGGAATGGGAGGTGGTGAGTAAATACTCCCCTTTTCCATCCCTTGGCTGGACAATTCCAAGCCAACTTCTACATGGCTCCTTGAAGCATCCCTAGTGGTGTGGAGACCTGCTGCCCACAGTTGAGATCCGCTCAGTAATTCACCTTTGAATTGGCTTTCCCTCCTTCTCTTTCTCAACCCTTCTCATCCCCTGCTCCTGTTCCTTGGGCTCGCTGTCTAAAGTAAACTACCTGCGTGCCAGCCCTGCTCATGAGGGTAAACTTAGGTGGAGACAGATGATTCTAGTAAGAGTTGGCCAAGTGTTGTTTACTTGCTATGTGTTTATGAAACTATTAACAGGATACCTGATTTACCCCTTCAGCGGTTTTCCACTATTCTGGGGATGGCATTGCAGACGTCTTACATGGTGGCAGGAGCTTCCACAAGCTGAGACCTGCCCACACTTCCAGCCTCCTCTCCCAACCTGTTGCTCCATCTGTTCTCTACCTTGGTCATACTGGGCTTCGTTCAGCTCCTTTCACATGGCAGTCTCTGTTGCCTCTGGACCAGGAGCGTGCTTTTCTTCTTGCCTTGCTTGGTGAATTGTTACTCATTGTTCGGGTCTCAACCTAAACACCACATCCCCAGGAAGGCCTTGCAGATGTCATTTCATCTATATGTCAAATTGAATGTCTCTCTCTTTTTTTTTTTTAACACCTATTGTATTTTCTTACTGTTTATATTTCCTTCCTGAGTGTAAACTTTATGAGGGCAGGGACTGTGACTGTCTTGTTCTCTATTGCTTGATGTTTACCTTAGAGAACCTTTTCCATAAACATCTATTGAATAAAAGAAAGAATTTACTTGGCCAAAGTTTCATTTGGCTGATGATTTTAATCTGTGATGATTAAATCTGTGTAATTAAAAAAATGCCTTTATTTAAAACATGAGTAATACAGAAAAGGGTCTTCTCAAACCCTGCTGAAACAAGGCATCCCTTTAATAGCACAAATGACAAATTTGTTGTAAGTGAAAGGATTTATATTTTTTATCAGTTTACCAAAGGCAGTATCATAAGGATCACATCAACTAACAAGCTTCCCCAGTACTTTAAATTATAACTCAATTTACAAAATTTGACTGACAGACAACTTTTAGGGATCATCTCTGTTGGTTAGAGTCTACCTCTGCTTGATTAAGTAAAATTTGTAGTTTCAATTCATGTAATCTAAGCTCTACTTAAATAGAAAGGACTTTTAGCTTCTAATATAAGTAGAAAGAGAACTCTGTTGGTGAGACAAAAAATACCAGAAAGTGCTCATTCTAAGAAATCTACCAGCCATTTCAGGCACAGCAACACTATTCAAATGGCTATATCTGGATACTTTTTTTCTTTTTTTTAACTAGCTAAGCACTTTTTCATTGTAACAAAAAAATATGGTATAAACAGATTATTTATAGAATTATAAAGCTTGAAGACACTTTAAATTGGTAATAGTCTGGTGAAGTTCAGGATATAGAAACACATCCATTCCAATTGCTTACAGCAGGGTTTTCTTTTTTTTTTTTTTCAATTTCAGAATATTACAGGGATATAAATGTTTTGGTTACATAAATTGCTTTTGTACCATTTGAGGCAGAGTTATAAGTGTGTCCAATCTCCAAATAGTGTGCATTGTACCTGTTAGGTGGGAATTTCCCCACCCCTCCCCCTCCCAGCTTCTTGATTTCTGATGAATGTTATTTCCATATGTGCACATAAGTATTGATCGATTAGTTCCAATTTAATGGTGAGTACATGTGGTGTTTGTTTTTTCATTCTTGTGATACTTCACTTAGAAGAATGGGCTCCAGCTCAGTTCAGGATAATACAAGAGGTGTTAGTTCACCATTGTTTTTTTATGGCTGAGTAGTACTCCATGGTATACATATACCACATTTTATTAATCCACTCATGTATTGATGGGCATTTGGGTTGTTTCCACATCTTTGCAATTGTGAATTGTGCTGCTATAAACATTCGAGTGCAGGTGTCTTTTTTATAGAGTGCCTTTCTTCCTTTGGGTAAATACCCAGTAGTGGGATTGCTGGATCAAATGGTAGTTCCGAGGTATCTCCATATTAATTTCCATAGAGGTTGTATTAGTTTGCAGTCCCACCAGCAGTGTGTGAGTATGCCTCTCTCTCCACATCCATGCCAGCATTTGTTGTTTTGGGACTTTTCTTTATAAAAGCTATTCTCACTGGAGTTAAATGATATCTCACTATGGTTTTGATGTGCATTTCCCTGATGATTAGAGATGTTGAGCATTTTTTCATATGTTTGTTGGCCATTTATATCAAGATTCTGCTTGTATGTTTAAGGATGGAGAATTTTTTATAACTGAGATCATGCTTCAAAGTACATTAAAGTGAAGTCTAGGATCATTCTGTATTACCTGGCATCAGATGGTCTAAATTTGTAAGCCAACAATGAAAATCTGGACTTATATCAGAATTGTATTATAGTACGGGCAAGAAGCCTCTGAATAATGCTGTATTTGAACAAGTTTCATTGGGGAATATGTTTGCAAAATGGAAGTCAACTGTGTGGTAGATCAATAATGAAAAGATAGCTCCCTTGATATTTTATAAAGGACTATGCACTAAGTTTCTAATTATAAAGATTACAACTTTATGTAGCAAGAAGCCATTCATTCATTCAATAAATATTTATTATTGAGTACCTACTGTGTTCCAGGCACTTCTCAAGCTTATGAGATGCAGCAAGAACAAAATATATCTTAATATGTTCTCTTCAAGAACAAATTTTGCCATTGCAAAGGGCTTTGCAAAAACTCATGGAGGTTTCCAGGGCAAGATTGTAGACCTCAAGCAGCCTACACATGCCGCTCTCAAGGAGAGGATCGAAAGTTGCAGGTGGATGCCCACCTACAGACGGGCCTTCTTGAAGAGAGCATTGTGAGTCACCAGAGAAGCAACAGGGGACATTCACAGTGAAGGAGGTGATGGGGTGATCCACTCAACAAGATCATAAGTTATCTAGGGGAGGTATCCACATGTGGGAAAGAGAGGAAGAGACAGCCCTGGGGCTCCACGCTCCCCACCCCGCCTCTGGCAGGCACCGAGATCTGAGCTGTGAGGGGGCCCCCACTACCACTGATCAGGGAGCTGCTTGGGGTCTGTGCAGGGACATTGAACCAGGGATTGGACACAGCAGGGACCTGGTGGCATCAGGATCCCTTCCTGGGTTATTGCAACTGATGCCACACTGAGCCCTCAGGTACAGGGTGCCAGATCTTCTACATGGGGCTCCGCTTTGCTACAGCTGCCTCCTTGTCACCTCTGCTGGGCCAGGAAGGGAGTGGGCAGAGCAGATGCTCTCTTGTACTGTGCCCTGTGACTGGGAGCCGAGCACCCCTCCTCCCCAACAGGGGATTTGAGCAGAATGGGTGCCGCAGATGCCACAGAAGCCTCTCAGCAACTGATTCTGTAGGACCGGGGCAAGGGGAGAGCCCCAGACAACTGACAGTCCTGCCCCCCACAGCTCCATCCCTGTGACCTCCATGATGCTGCTCCCCACCGCCTGGCTCCACCACTGCAGTTCCTGTCCTGCTGTCCAACCCTGCAGCCCCACCAATGAGCTCCTGCCCTGCCACCAGGACACAGCCCTGGCTCTGAGGCTCCCACTGTCCCCAGGCCATGGCTATGACCTTGAGGCTCCAGTGCTACCACCCCACTGACAGAGCAGGACAGATCACTGAAGCAGAAAATCAATAAAGAAACACTGGACTTAAATGGTATTGTGGAACAAATGAACCTAACACACATTTACAAAACATTCTACCCCAAAACTACAGAGTATACATTCTTCTCACCAGCACATGGGACATTCTCCAAGATTGATCATATCTTAGACCACAAAATATGTCTCAGCAAATTAAAAAAAATTAAAATCATACCATGTATCATCTCAGACCACAGTGTAATAAAACCAGAAATCAATTTCAAGAGAAACAGTCAGAACTACAGAAAGTCATGGAAATTAAACAACCTACTGCTGAATAATCCTTGAGTCAATGATGAAATTAAGATGGAAATCAAAAGATTCCTTATACTGAGCAACAAAGGGCACACAAGATATCAAAATTTATGGCACACAGCAAAAGCAATCTTAAGGGTTAAGTTCATAGCTTTAAATGCCTACATCAAAAACAAACAAACAAATAAACAAACAAACAAAAAAACTAGAAAGACCACAGATTAACAACATAATGTTACATCTCAAAAAACTAGAAAAAGAAGAGTGAACCAAACCCGAAGCCAGCAGAAGAAAAGAAATAACAAAGCTTAGAATAGAACTGAAAGAAATGGAAACCAAAAAAAAAAACAAAAAAAAAAACAAACCAACAACAACAATAACAAAAAGAAAAAAAAAACGAACAACAAAAAGAATCAACAAAACAAAAAGTTGGTTCTTTGAAAAAATAAACAGAATTGATAGACCACTAGCCACATTAACTAGAAATAAAAGAGAATAGACTCAAATAAGTTCAATGAGAAATGAAGAAAGATATACTATAAGTACAGACTATTATCCATGAATCCTATGCAAACCTCTACACTCACAAACTAGAAAATGTAGAGGAAATGGATAAATTCCTGGAAACACATAACCTCCCAAGTTTGAATCAGGAAGAAATAGAAATCCTGAGCAGACCAATAATGAGCAGTGAGATTGAAGCAGGAGTAAGAAAATCTCCCCCATCTCCACCCCCCTGCCCCCCAAATAATGCCCTGGATTAGACGAATTCATAACCAAATTCTACCAGACCTACAAAGCAGAATTGGTACCTATCCTACAGAAATTATTCCATAACATTGAGAAGGAGGGAATCCTCCCTAACTCATATTATGAAGCCAGTATCACCCTGATACAAAAGCCAGAAAAGGGAAGAACATAAAAACCCCAAAACTATAGACCAATATCCCTTGTGAATATAGATGCAAAAATCCTCAACAAAATACTAGCAAACCAAATTCAACAGCACATCAAAAAGATAATTCACCATGATCAAGTGGGTTTCATCCCAGAGATGCAAGGATGGTTCAACATACGCAATCAACGAATGTGATTCACTGCATAAACAGAAGCAAAAACAAAGGCCATGTAATCATCTCAGTAGATACAGAAAAAGCATTTGATAAAATCCAGCACCCTTTCATATTAAAAACCCGCAACAAGCAAAGCATAGAAGGCACATACCTCAAAGTAACAAAAGCCATATATGACAAACCCACAGCCACCATTATACTGAATGGCGAAAAATTGAAAGCATTCTCCCTAAGAACTGGAATAAGACAAGGGTGCCCACTATCATCACTTCTATTCAACATAGTACTGGAAGATCTGACTAGAGCAATCAGGCAAAGAAAAAAAAGAAATAAAGGATATCCAAATCAGGAAAGAGGAGGTCAAACTATCACTTTTTGCTGACAAAATGATTTTCTATCTAGAAAATCCTAAAGATTCAACCAAAATACTCCTAGAGTTGATAAATAAATTCAGCAAAGTCTTAGGTTACAAAATCAATGTACACAAATCAGTAGCATTTCTAGATACTAATAACAGTAAAGCTGAGAGTCAAATCAAAGACTCAGTACCATTTATAATAGCTACAAAGAAAATAAAATACCTAGGAGTATACTTTACCAAGAGGTGAAAAATCTCTATAAGGAGAACTAAAAAGCACTGATGAAAGAATTCACAGATGACGTGAACAAATGGAAAAACTTCTCATGTTCATGGATTGGTATAATCAACATTATTAAAATGTCCCTATTGCCCAAAGTGATTTACAAATTTAATGCAATCCTCGTTAAATACCAATGTCATATTTCACAGATCTAGAAAAAATAATTCTATGCTTTGTTTGGAACCAAAAAAAGAGCCCAAATAGCCAAAGCAGTCTTACGCAAAAGGAACAAATCTGAAGGCATCACATTACTGGACTTCAAATTACTCTACAAGGCTATATTAACCAAAACAGCATGGTACTGGTATCAAAGTAGACAGGTAGACCAATAGAACACCCAGATATAAAATAATCTACCTATAACCAACTGATCTTTGACAAAGCAAACAACAACATACACTCGGGAAAGGAAGCCCTTTTCAATAAATGGTGCTGAGAAAACTGGATAGTCACATGCAGAAGAATGAAACAGGACCCCTCTCTCTCACTATATACAAAAATTAATTCAAGATGGATAAAAGACTTAAATGTAAGGCATGAAATCATAAACATTCTAGAATAAAATAAAAGAAAAACTCTTTTAGATATAAGTCTAGGCAAATAATTTATGACTAAGATCTCAAAGGCAAATACAGTAACAACAAAAATAAATAAATGGGACTTGATTAAATTAAAAATCTTCTGCGCAGCAAAGGAAATAATCAACAGAGTAAATAGACAACCTACAGAATGAGAGAAAATATTCACAAACTATACATTTGATAAAGGGCTCATATCCAGAATCTACAAAGAACACAAACAAATCAGCAAAAAAAAAAAAAAAAAAAAAAAAAAAACCCAAACAAACAAAAAAAGAATAAAAGAGAAAACCAAACAGCCCCATTAAAAAGTGGGCAAAAGACATGACAGAAATTTTTCAAGAAAAAATAGACAAATGGCCAACAAACATATGAAAAAATGCTCAACTTCATTAATCATCAGGGAAATACAAATTAAAACCACAATGAGATACCACCTTACCCCTGTTAGAATGGCCATTATTAAAAGGTCCAAAAACAATAGATGCTGGCATGGATGCAGAGAGAAAGGAACACCTCACTGTTGGTGGAACTGCAAATTGGCACAACCTCTGTGGAAAACAGTATGGACATTCCTCAACGAAATAAATGCAGACTCACCATTTGACCCAGCAATCCCAGTACTAAGTATCTACATAAAGGAAAAGAAATTATTTCATCAAAAAGATACTTGCACTTGAATGTTTATCACAGCACAATTCACAATCGCAAAGATGTTGAATCAACCTAAATGCCCATCAATTTATGACTGGATTAAGAAAATGTGGGCTATATATACCGTGGTGTACTACTCAGACATAAAAAGGAGTGAAATAATGTCTTTTGCAGCAACTTGGATGTAACTGGAGACCATTATCTTAAGTGAAATATCTCAAGAATGGAAAAACAAACACCACATGTACTCTCTAATAATTGGGAGCTAATCGATGGGCACACACAGTCACAAAGAGATGTAAAGGTCATTGGAAATAAAGAAGGGGAAGGAGAGAGGGGAAAAAACTTACCTGTTTGGGTGATGGGCACACTGAAAGCCTCAGCTTAAGCATTATTAAAGGTATCCACGTAACAAAAACATTTGTACCACCTTAATATTTTGAGAAAAAAATGATATCATTGGGAATTAGTGTTGGTCTGGCTACAGGAAATTGTGAACAGATTACCCATGGTGTTTTCTGAAGTTCTGTGAGCCTCCAAAGAGGAAGTGGTGTCATGTATTTCATCTGGATCCAGCTGTTATGGCAGTTTACTTGAAGGACAGAGACGTCTTTTTCTCTAAGGAAATCGGCATAGCATTGAACTAAGCTAATTAAACTCCCTTCTCACTCAGCCACAGGGGTTCCCTTTGGTGGAGCTGACCCCTCTCTTCTATCCTGTCCCTAGGATCAGGGGAGACTCAGCCAGACATAGTGAGCTGTTGTTGCTAAACACCAGGGAATAATCCTGCTCAGAGAAGACAAAAGCTATTGGTAGTCCTAGAAACTAAGGAAAAACCACTTTCAATCAAGATTTGATAAGGCAGATTACATTAAAAATCGATAAATGGAAGAGATCTTGGATGTGTAGTCCAGATCTGTGGTTCTAAAGTGTGGGTGGCCATCTATATCACCTGTGAAATGCAATAAATTGTAGATGCTTCAACTCAACCACTGTGATTCTGATACACATCAGTTTGAGAACCACTCACCCAGATGTTAAAACTCATTTGGCAATGAACTTCCCACCATACTTTCTCAAGGATTTCCAGAGTCACTTGGTAAAACAGAAGTTCTCTGTGGTGCTTGTCCTGGACTCTTAATTTCTAAAAACCTGTATGACAAATAAGAATAACCACAAAAATTACAACACGGTAAATTCTTGCTGGTTAGTGGATTATGTTTACTAAGAAGTTGTATATGAGTACAGGAGCCGTGGTTCAATGTTAGATCAAGTATTCCTTTGATTATTTAGGAAACATTGTAAAATTTGTCTTTTTGTTGTTTTCCAAACACTACAATTTAGAGTCTGTGCTTGAACTTTTGTGCCATTTACTATGGAACTAGGGAATCTTTAAAGCTTAAAGAGCTTTTACTTAAAATATATACTGAGTGTATGAAATCAAGTGAACCCATTGATGGTGGGAAAATGTGAACTGCATTCATGGGGCTGTCACTGCTATTTGGTAAAGCCAATGATTTGAAGACTTAGATCCAAAGAGAATCTTGTGGTTTTGTTTTCTCCCTTTGAGTGTTACTCAATTTAATGTATTTCTTAACCAAAACCAAATCCCTTTAAGAATACTAGATGATATAAATCCTCAGTTAGCTATGTTTGCAAAGGTTCCTTTCTGAAACATGATAGGAGCAATTTTTCTTTGGATGCTTTCTCCCAACATTCTGAACTTGATGTGTGATGTGCGTGTTGCACAATACATCATCCTTTTCCTAAAATTCTTTGAGATTATCTTTACAAAAGACAGCAGAAATTTACTAGAGTAAATCATGAAACATGGCTGCAGTTGACTCCAACAAACTGGAGTTGCACAACAAAATGGATGTATAATTAAAAAAATAAAATTTAGTGGGCCTTATTGTTTTAAATATAGTTTGGCCCAAAGGAAAAATGAAAAACAAGTTATGAATTGAGTTGTAGACAGTCTAATAGAATAAGGCTTTGAAATACTAACAGAATTTGGAAACTCTCACAGTTCTTGTCTAAAGCAAAAATCTTCTCCTCTTTTTTTTTTTTTTTTTGGCTGTGTTTTCCTGAATTAGAAGCCTGTGTTTACCAGCTACTATAAGTCACTTTTCCCTTTATTATAGTATGTGACAATATGCTGCCTCAAAGTGGGTGTTGCTTATCTTGGGAGTGGTGGTAAATTTTGAATGATTATGGGAAGGAATTATAGCTGTTTAACAACTGTTTGCAAAGGTTCCAGGGTTCTTGGGAGGGAACAGGAAATATTAATTTAAAAATAGTTCCCAAAGCCAAAAAAAGAAAAAAGGAAAAAAAAGCACTTCACTTTTTAATCTGTTTGGATTACCTCTAAAGCGATGAGTAATGAATGAAATTCAAGATTAATGCACAAGAAGAGCTCTTAAGAGACCGTCTAGACTGTAAGCCATCTTTCTCTTTCACAGAACTCCTTCTGAAACTTTTTAGAGAGAAAGTTCTCTGCCATATTTTAAATACGTTGAAGGAAAGGGAATAAGGAACTCTCTCAATAATCAGTCCAGTGTCTAATAGACTTTATCATCAAAATTATTTTCTTTGAAATATTTTCTTTAACTTCTCTAATAGCAATTTCTATTTTATTAGGACCTATACACTCAGCCATTTTACATCCTGGATTTATATAGTTATTTATTTGCCTGTTTTTAAAAAAATTGGTCAAAGTCATTTTTAATTTTAAAACTCTGCAAAATCACTACCCTTTGTCTTAACTTTTCAAGTTATATGTTAACTTAGCTGTAGTATTTCTCTAAGTCATCAACAGAAATATCCATTTTTATTGCCATTGAAACATTTTAATTTATTATTGGGAAAATTTTTTTGGTAATATTGTTTTATGTCTTCCATATATCTTTCAGGGCAGCTATGAAAAGTTCAAACATAGAATTCAGCCAAGATCGCCCTGTCAGTGAAGAATGGATCCTCTGTCTATCCCCCCAACTCCAGTGATACTGAAAGGAAGAAAAAATAGTTTAAAAAAGAAATTTGTTTATGGAACTCCTATAAATAATATACATGAATATACTGCAGACCTGGTGAGCAATTATGAAAATTTCCTTACCAATATACTGGGACTGAGAACCAGCAACATTTTCTTTTCCTTACAACTCCCACGCTTCAGGGGGTGGCCCACTTGCCTTGTAGCACTTTGGGACAGTGGAATTTGGCACTTGCCACTTGGCCCATTACCTCATGCTACTTTGGAAGCCATTTTCTGCTGTTGTAGAAAATCCAATTTTTTTTTTTTTTTTTTTTTTTTAATGGTGAGCATTTTTGCCTGGCTGTGGAATGGGTGGGATTTCTCCTGGGAACAAGCATTTGTTCTCACTTGCTTGCCAGGTCTCCACAGAGGCACAGTGTGAGGACTTTCCCTGGAACTCTAATTTGCATCTGTTCTGAAGAGTTGCCCAATGGTCAGGAGGTTCCTGGCTGTCACCCCCCTTTGCTCCTGTTTGATCTGCAAATATTGCAATCCCCGACCACTCATTTTCATGAAAGCTTTATGTACTTCACATATAAATATTAAAATTGTTTAATAATTTACTACATAAAATACTCATCTATGGAAAATGGCTCTGTAAATTTTAATATATACATTTGTTGAATACTGTGTAGCCATTAAAAATACAGAGTTAGTAATAACTTGGAAAAGTATTTATGTTAAGTGAGAAAAGCAGGTTGCAAAATTGTGTTTATGTTATGGTCCTAACTAAGTAAAAAAAAGAACTCTGGTTCCTTCTAAAAAAAATTATACCAAGAATATGTCTGAAAGAAAAATTACTAAATCATGGTTGGCAATGAGTGGTAAAACCATCGAAAATTTCCTTTTTTTCCACTTTAATTGTTTTCTGTAATAGGTATGGTATCACTTTAACAATATTAAATGAAAATTCAATACTTTCTCTTCTAAATGAAGCAAACTAATCATTATCGGATTCTCTTTTGCTTTCCTATAGCCTGAAAGAATAATTCCTCATTCTATAAGTGATGCGGCTGGATGAGAAAAATAAAGAGGAAAAAAGGTATGTAAATAATGGTAAAGCTTTAGTTCACCCCATTTCATACAAAGTATACAGACTAATACATATTTAATGAATAAGTAAATGATTGAAATAATTCAGTAGGAATATAGCTGTGACTCCTTATTTTCAGTAATTTCACTTTCCAATCCCGAGACAATAGAAAATACAGCTTTTAAATAAAGCCCTCTCTTGATATAAATATAGAAATGTTGTTGGAAACCTTAATCCAAGATGCTCTATTTTCCTAGTGATCATCAAATCTTAGTCTAGGGTAAATCCTTCAGTTCAGAGGTGTTGACATTGAGACTCAGCGAGCAGAGGGATTTGCCCCCATGAGCCACAGATCTGGGTCTAGAATGAGCATCTCTAGATTCCCAGCAGAGTGTCCTTCTCACCAGGACTCGTGTGTCCTGAAAGCTAAACTAAATTCAAAGTCTTCTTTGGTCTGGAACAGTTTTAAATTTTGCATTGCTGTTTCATCTGACATGCAAAGTATAAGAGCCAAAGAATATGAGAATAGTTTTCCATATGTCTGCTCTGGCCAAAACTAACAAGCATTGGCAATTGAACCACCAAAGCAATTTGGAAGTCTTCAGCACTGGGGCAATGCCCTCTTTCCAACATGAATCACTTGAACAGCATGGTTGAGGACAATGACCATGTGCAATTTGCCCTAGGGAATGGGAAGTGAATATTTCCAAAAATGCAAACATCCACACATAGCCAAGAAAGAGACCTTGTGGGAAATTGCACCCATCTTTTTTTGTGCTTCTTTCCCCCCGTAGAGCTAAGGAAGGGAATGGGCATGCATTCGTGCCCCCTTTTTTATTTGTTTTATAACACTGTTTTATAAAGGAGGCTGCTCTGTTTATTAATTCTTCAGAAAAAGAATTCCTTATTGCAGAACAGTTAGTTTGGCTAGTTGGAGAGAAGTTTGAATTTTCTGTTTCTTTAGAAGATGGAGAACAAGAAAAGTATTGAGGGAAATGTGACATGCCTCACAGTGCTAGAACATTCAGCCTTGGGACTTGCACAACTGATGACAAGACTGTATCAATGGTTGTAAATGGTGTATGTTTATGTTATTGTCATACTGTTCTCTACATTTCTGCCCTCATGGAAGCTTTGTAAATTAAAATAAAGTGGTGGAGTTTTTCTACATTTGAAGATTCACAAACTTACAAAGATGCCTTTCAGATACGTTGTACCATATATTTCTTGGAACACCCTTTGAGGGTATCTATCATTGTTTGTATTTTAAAGATGAGAGAATACTACCTGGGAAGGCAGCTAAACACTGGCAGCACAGTGTGGTCTCCCACAGCCTCTGATCTCAAATTCCATGTCTTTTCCATCAGGATTCACAGGTATTTTGCTGTAGGGTTCCCATTCCACGTATGGGCTAGAAATTCACTAAAACTTCTAAACTTTAACAAAAGCTCTTCTGAAATTGTGCCTCATTGCTTATGTGTGACTCTATAATCTGTATCTCTCACAGTGAGGGAAGGAGTAATGGAACAATAATAAATTTAGAAATTTCTCTTGTGATCATGTTTTTATTTGTAGAATCAGTTCATTCTGCTGTGTTACAGCCCTGTAAACAATGATAAAATGGTGGTTGAATTCAAATAATGTTTTAAAAGTATTTATTTGTTCTGATTCAATTGATTTTAGAAATACGTATGTGTCAGCACAGATCAGACGTAATACAGAAGAGTAGTATTTTTAAATCAGTTTTTTTGTGATATTCAGGCTTAGGTAATTTTTTGGCCACCAAAAGAGAAGGCATCAGTACTGAAAGAAAGCTCTGTACTTGTTCATTAGTAGTTTTCATAGGAGATTCCATGGTTTTTCTTCTTGATAATATGCTTTAGACTGTGATGTGAGTCAGTAGTTGCTGGTTGTTATCATTATGATATTGGTTTTTTTTCTTTACTCCAACCTCATGAACCTGACTCAAATGAAAAAATAGGATGGTGTTTATTTACCTTCTACTGTACTACTTTTCACCATTTTTTGTATTTTTGCTCATTCAAAAATATTTCTGGAGAACCTTCTGTGAGACCTGGACATAGAAGAGTGAGTGATTTGCCTGAGATTTCATGGTTAATAAGTGGCTCGGTCAGGACTTGAATAAAGTATGTCTGGTTACAAAGCCACACACTTCACTTAACCACTAAGCCACCATACTATGTGCCATGTATGTGTTCATAAACGTGTGTGTGTGTGTGTGCGTGTGTGTGTGTGTAAGAGAGGGAGAAAAAGAGAACACATGAAACATGGTCTTCCCTCTCTCAATCCTTCTCTTCCGAAAATATCCTAATCCACAAAAAGGGTAACATATTGAGAGGCCTGCAGTCTTCTGTAGGAACTCAATGTTGCCTGGACACACATCTTCATTACTACCTAATGCCAAGAAAAAATGGCTTAGTAGCATTTCAATGGGTGGACTAGGTAAGAATAATTACTCTTTCAGAAAAAGAGACATTTCATTACTGACCTTTATTTCCTGACTTTTGAGATATATTTTAATCTTCCGTATTTAAACACTTGAAGGATATAATGATTAAACATGCCTTCTTTTATGCTTAAAAATATTGGAAACAAGTTTCAACAACACAGAATGATCTTTCCTCTCTTCAAAGACCTTAGTGATAAGTGTTATGGAAAAGAGGTGATATGAAACATAATACTCTGAGTTATCACCTTAAATCTGGTCAATTCAGGACAGAAGAAAGAAGAAAATTGGACCTAAACTAATGTGACTCTTAGTGTGATCCAGATTGGTACCGCTAAACAGACCGTGAGCAGTTTGTGACCAGAAAGATATAAAAATTGAGAGTGCTTAGAAACTTTTAGCATAGTTGAAAGAAACTGGATTGTGTAATTTTATGTCTGTTGAATGTAATGATTAAAAACAATGGAGTTTATATTTTCTAGGTCTTTTGTTTTTATTTGCTTTTTCTGATAATTCATGTCTATTTTATAAAATTATCTGTGTATCTTGAACTGAAATTTAAAAAAAATTTTGTCTTCCACCTCAAATAGTTTGAGAACACTACACTAAACCACAACTGAGCTGGGTCTCTTATTTAATTGAAATGAATATATCTTTAAAGCCCACTGAGTATAAAATAGAGTCATGTGTCCCTTGATGACGAGGCTATGTTCTAAGAAATACAATGTTAGGTGATTTTGTCACTATGCCAACATTATAGAGTGCACTTACACAAACCTAGATGCACAGCCTACTACACACCTAGGCCATATGGTGTAGCCTGTTGCCCCTAAGCTACAAACCTGTGCAGCATGTTACTGTACGGAATGCTGTAGGCAATTGTAACACAATGGTAAATATTTGTGTATCTAAACATAGAAAAGGTACAGTGAAAATATGATATAAAAGATAAAATATAGTATACCTGTGTAGAGCACTTACCATGGATGGAGCTTGCAGGACTGGAAGTTGCTCTGGGTGAGTCAGTAGGTGAGTGGTGAGTGAATGTGAAGGCCCAGGACACTACTGTACACCACTGTAGACTTTATAAATACCACACTTAGGCTACACTAAATTTATGAAAAACATTTTTCTTTTTTCAGTAGTAAATTAACCTTAGCTTACTATAACTTTTTACTTTATATAAACTTGTTACTGTTTAAAAACTTTTGACTCTTTTATAATAAAACTTAGCTTAAAACACAAACACATTGTATAGCTGTATGAAAATATTTTCTTTCTTTATATTCTTATTCTATAAGCTTTTTCTCTATTTTTGAATTTTTTTTTTTTTTTACTTTTTAAACTTTTTTGTTTAAAAACTAAAACACAAACACACACATTAGCCTAGATCTACACAGGTCAGGATCATCAATCTCACTGCCTTCCGCCTCTACATCTTGTCCCACTGGAAGGTCTTCAGGGCCAATAACATGCGTGGAGCTGTCATCTCCTATGATAACAATGCCTTCTGGAATAACTCCTGAAGGACCTGCCTGAGGCTGTTTTACAGTTAACTTTTTAATTTTTTAAGTAGAAAATCTTGTCTTTATCTAAAATAAAGATCAAAGTATTTATAGTATAATAAATATGTAAACAAATAATAGTCATTTATCATTACCAAGTATTATGTGCTATACTTAATTGTATGTGCTATACTTTTATACAATTGGCAGTGCAGTAGGTTTGTTTACACTGGCATCACCACAAACTTGTAAATAACGTGTTGTGCTACAATGTTATGATGGCTATGACTTCACTAGGCAAAAGGAAATTTTCAGCTCCATTATAATTTTAAGGGACCACCCTTGTGTATGTAGTCTATTGTTGACCAAAAGAAATATTGTTATGTGATGCATGACTATACCAATTACAAATATGTAAATTATAGCATTAGGTATTTTCAACCATTGATCAATCAGGTGAATAGAATCTAAAGAATTCTGGAGATTTGCTATCTTATGGAGAAAATTTTTGCTTAATTCCAATGAGAAGTTTTGCCAAAAATTTGAAAGGTGGCAAGCTCTACTAAACAGCTTTATAGTTGAATATCTTAACAAAGATATTGGGATATCTTTGTTCAGTCTTCCACACAAGGAATTACAGTATATCTGTCTATTATTCATTCATTCATTAATTGACTATTGAACACCTACTATGTGCCCAGGGCCACTACGTGGGTATTAGGATATACTTCAGGGATAATATAAGAGGTTGTATGTATGTTTTTACTTAAGTTTCAAATTTTCTCAAATATACTTAGAGATGATTTAAATCTAAGCCCTTTGAGTTGCTTGATGTAACCCTTGAAGAACTCAGGCCCACCGAGCTCATTTGCAAAATGTTCTTAGCTAACTAGACTACAATTCTGTTTTCTCTATTTTCCTGGCTCTGTCAGATATCATCTCAATTTTTTCAGCTCCTACTTTTGCAGTGGACCCAGAAGATGGCAGTTGGGACAAGACAGTGTGAATCACAGCAGAGGGTGAAAGCTGAACATGGACACAGCTGCAGAGGCAGCCCCCACCACAAAAGTAACTGGCTTTGGGCAAGTGGGCAAGGAGGTGAGGTAGGCATGATACCCCTGAGGACATAGTGGCCTACGTGAACACCAGTGTGATTTTAGCATAAGATTAGCAAACCATGTGTAACATAGATATTGAAAAATCAAGATCCTTATTGTTGAATTAGCCCATCTGATTCTCTGTCTAGAGGGGGAAAACAGGGGACATTCCTTCTTGAATCCTATTTGGTAAAGTATAACCGTTGACATTCCACTGTGTGATCTTTGGGGACGTTGAATGTCTTTAAAAAATATAACATAATATTTTCTTTTCATTTGTCTTCTTTTAATTTGATTTATCCTTAATAAGCTTGTTTTACCATAAAAGAGAAAGTTTCCATCATAGATGTCATTCATGATTCCAAGTTGTAAAATCATCTGTTTTGCTGATGGATGGATGTCCAGATAGCATTGAGTGGGGGAGGCCTAATCCTTCAATCTCCACCAGCAATTAGGCTGGATTCATAAACAAGAACACATGTATTGATTGGAACTCTTAGGTACTTCCTTAGCCTGGTTTACAGAGTCTTCATTTTTCTCCATGTGGTGTATATGGGAGAAGTTGGGGAGGTCAAGAGAAAATAAGCACAAGTCAAAGAGAGACTTGTAAAATAAACAGCAACATCTGGCAAATGACTTCCTCCCCAGTACATAGGAAGGACTCTTATTCAGGGCAGGGAATGAGAAATGTTTTTCTTGGCAGTGTCTTAGCTTAATGTCCATCAGATCTGGGAATGAGCTTTACTCAGGTTTATAATTTTCCTCTTGCTGATGGTGTGGGCTCTAAGGCCTGATGTTCGCCACAGCAACCATTCATTTGGCCATTCTTAAAAATCATTAGGCTTACTTTGAAGTGTCTTCAAAAGATGTTTAAACATTAAAGATCTTATAATTCTTTATTATCTAAAATTTTATTTATATCTTCTTAGAGAACTATATTATTTACATTGGAGATGTCTAGTACTGAATTTCTTTTTGCTCAATTAACAAAAAGAACATTAAATTCTAACAATTCAGTATGTCTCTAAAGACATACCAGTATGGTAGAAGCCCTCTGCAATCTCTTGATGCATAGTTATTCACACTAAATGATTAATAAGATACTGACTTGTAATAATTTATGTTATTATATATCCCCTCTCTGGTTTTATAAAGGGCACTTTCAGGTCTTTTCTTACTAAGGTAGACTTTTTTATTGTTTTCACAAATTAAAGAAGAAAAATAGATGTATTACATATTGAGAAAAAAAAAAAAAACACAGAAGTTTATTAAATAGAAAACTTTGGCATCTCTATTCCAGGCCACATCAGTGACAATTTCTTGACTTTGTGTAACTCAAAAACTAAATATTAAAAAAGTATTACTTTCATATGGTATTCACTATTTTTAAATTAATATTAAAGATAGCAAAACTTTCCAGTTCTATTGTGGGAGTGCTGTGATTTATTGCTTCTCAGTGCAATAGGGATTGAGACATATTTTCTTTATTATGGGGAAGAGAATGGGATAATAGTGTATCCCTCCAGAGGGGAAAGTGGGTTAGAGTGTCCACTTAATTTCCCATATCTCTTCCCTTCCTCCATTTCTCAGTCATTGCCATTTATGAAAACCAGATGGAAGCAAAGTGATTTACACATGGAATAATTCTATTTTATGTTATGAGAAATGCGGATGTCCCAGTTTCATGATATCTATGATAATGTTGTTTTCCTAGGTGCAGGCCGTTCACACAGTGAAACCATCTGTTTCTCTGAAGCCATGTGTTTTGGACGAATGACTCTCAAAAAGACTCATGAACTTCAGGTGAGGATCTGTGTCCATGACCTACAAGGGAAAGAGAAAAATTCTGGGATGTCCAAAGGGGGAAGTTATTGGAGTAGCAGTTGTGTGAATAGCAGGCCTTCCAGGAACTAAGCCATGTGTAGGAGACTGCCCAGAAACCCTGTATGAGTGAGAAAAGCTGCCACAGACACAGACCCATAAATGAATTGCCCCCACTCTACATTGTTTTAGAAAAAGCAGCATCAAGAACATGATTTACCTTCTGGAATGGAGCAGGAAGAGGCTGTTTCTCTCTATCTGGAGGTGTTTGATATTTGACACAAGGGTTATCTTTTGAGTTGGTGACTTGGGCAGTGGGGCAGGGGTGTAGAGGAGTGTCCCATGAAGAGTTCACCTGTCATTTATTTTTTAATATGACGTGAGTTCCTGTGTTCGTGATTCGGTATCTCTCTCCAGAGTACCAGACGCACATGATCAACTAGCCACTGCCTGTTTCTCCTTGGATATGTCACAAGTAACTTCATTTGTTATGGCACTTTAGAATAGACAGTAACTCAAGGGAATATTATAGAGATCAGGGCTGTCTAACCTGAAGGGGAAGGAAGGCAAGCATAAGAAGGCGTGGGAATCAAGGTTTGGTTGGCCGCCTGGGACTTCGTGTCTTGTCTCTGCTCCTTGTTTCTGTTTGTAGATTTCACTTGCTCTGCTCTGCTCTGAATGTGGCCGGCATTGTATGGCTTCTTCATTGTTCACAAGCATATATATCATAGTTTTGGCTACATCAAGAGATTGAGTTATTTCTCTTTTGGTCCTTAGTCTTCTAACAAAGGCTAACAGAGTTAAAATAATGTACACCATCATCCCAACCTACAATATTGAACAAAGTAGTTAGTGAAAAAACACGTAGATGGTAGGACAAAGGAGACAAAGGAGAGGTTGGAGGAAATTGCATTTTGTCTAAAAGATCAGCGTGCACTCTGGCAGGGGTTTAATCCTTGCATAATGAACTAGGGCAAGGGCCTGGAGGTGTCCCTTTCTGTAACATGAAAAGTTCTAGGAAGCTCAACTGTGGAGGAGCTGGAAAGACCAGACTAGAACTGGCACGCACCCTGGGGGCAGGACGGGCAAAGGCAAGATAGGTTCCTACTTCTAGAGACTCTGAATTCGGGATCATTTCCTGAGCTGCATGTGGAAAGGAGCAAGGCAGACAACCAGGCATCAGGGAGATTGTGGAAAATGAGGACTTTAGTTTTAGGAACACTTACTGGGTCTAAGGGCAGCGTAGAAATGGTATTTATTAAAAGTGAACCAAAGTACCATTTTTAAGGACTGACATGTTCCAGAACCAACCACATATATAATTCAACCCACAAGCTCCTGTGAGGAAGAGACGGGTCTGGGGGTCTGGCAATGGGGGTAGGGTGAGTGAGGGCAGTAAAGGCTCCTGACCCTATTCACATGACAATGTCATTGCTGAGCTGAGAAGAATGTGTGAGAGCTGTGTATTTATATACTTTATCAGTCGAAGTCAGGATATGGAGAATCTGTGAAACATCATTTTCTAGTCAATTTACGCACATGTAGCAAGAATACTAACTATAACTCAAACTGCTCTTCTCCCTGACTTATATTATAATCTGGACACAGTTTCTTCTGCATAAAATACAATAGTATAACTAGAAAACAGATGATCAGCCGTAACCTGTTGTGAGGAAAAGCTTTATTTTACTGGTGAATCTACAAATTTATCTTTTTCTTAAAAAAAAAAAAATACAGCCAAAGACACATGTTTTGAATAACCGTTTCCTCTCTTCCCATGTTTCACTTCTGGTGCCCAGGCTAGAGTGCAGTGGTGCGACTGTAGTTCACTGTAACTCCAAACTCCTGGGCTCAAGCAATCCTCCTGCCTCAGCTCCCGAGTAGCTAGGACTATAGCCATGTGCTACCATGCCTGGCTAATTTTTTTATTTTTATTTTTGTAGAGACGGGGTCTTGCTATGTTGCCCAGACTGGTCTTGAGCTCCTGGCCTCAAGCGATCCTCCTATCTTGGCCACCTAAAGCACTAGGATTACAGATGTGAGCCACCACACCAGGCCAGAGACTTTTTAATGTGCATTATGTATATTAACTCATATAATTCTCCTAACAACCCTTTGAGGTAGATACTATTATTACTCTCTTTTACAGATAAATAAACTGCACTTGCTCAAGGATATACAGATTGTAAAGAGAGAGCCAGGATTTGAACCCGAGCAACATTGACCAGAGCTGACATGCTTTGCAATTCATGAAAGCACAGAAGTTTCGTTTCAAGAGTCTATGTGAGGACAGTGAGCACTGGGTCTAGTAGCCAAAGATCGAATCTCTTTGGGTAGGTACCTGAGAAATTTTTGAATGAATGGATATAATATTTCATTGTCATAATAATCCTATGGAGCATATAAGGTATAATCTCTTGGGAATTTTTCAATAATTTTCCCCACTTTTTAACTTCCATTTTCATAGACATGCATGTGAACATGGTTCTGAATTTAAATTAGTAGCTATAACTATTCACAAACTAGCCAAATGCTGTCATTTGCTTATTGATTTTCCCAGATCATGCTTGTGTTTGGAAGCAGGATGGTGGCAAAGCACCTCCGTTCTCCTACACCCCACCAGGTTACAGTTGGATAAAAAATGATTTTTATCCATCATTTGGCCATCCTTAGTGCCCATTTGTGGGTGGATATTCTGGTACTTGTACAATCTTTCATAGCCTTCTTGAAGAGCTTGGGGGCAGTCAGAAGGATTCTAGAAACTAAAATCATATTAATGACAGCTAGAACATAATATCTCTATTCACATCTAGTTGGCAAGCTAATCACATTCTTTCAGCAAACTGATTACATTCTTTCCAGTTTAGCTTTCACTAGATTTCTTCCTAAGGGAATCTACAAAGAGAGTATGGAGTAGAAAGAGTCCTTTATCTTTCACGAAGAAAAATCCTATTATTTTCTTTTGTTCAAGACATTCATTCATCCAGAAAGGTGATGTTGCCTAAGGCAGGGGATTCAAGTGGGGATTGAAACTCAGTACAATGAAAGAGAGCATCCCTAATTCATGCAATATTTAGCTGGAAATTTCTTGTTGTTGGTCTTATACCTAAAGGTAAAGGACTTGGAGGGGTTTCAAAGCTTACATTTCATTATTAAATAATCTGGTCTCAGGTCTCTGCCAGAAAATATGTTCATAGATTAAAAAGGTAGTTGTCCAAGAATTGTTAAATAACAAACCTATTGATGTCAGTATTAAGTTTTAGATCAGTCATATTTGTAAAATCAAAGTCTGGAAAGAATAAGTGGAGTCCAAGATAAATATTAAAGAGAAAATTCTCCTTTGAAAAGTACTCTTGCCCCCAATCTGGTCACTTTCTTCCCAGAGCTGTATATCAAGCCCTTCTGTAGGTTGTCTTCATGAACGGAAACTAGCCTGTGGAAATGCTTAATGCAATAAGCAAGTTTTAAAGGAAATGAGATACTGTATATACTTTTGATCACTAATGATGATTTGTGAATGATGCGCAATTGTGTTAATGTCAATACTTCAACTAATATTTTGTTTATTTAAAGGATAGCTTGATGATTTCTGTCTTCACCGGGCACTACTATCTTCTACTTGGAAAAATCTAACAGTCACTTAACTCAGTTTTTAAAGTATCATATGATTTTGGTCCTGCAATCATCTTGTGATTTTGATCAAAATCAGCATATAAGTTTGGTCCTATAATATGACCTCATTTCAGAAAGTACAAGTTTGACCAGAGTCATTAGTCCTTCTAAAAATAATTTCTATGGAAAAGCATGATTTAGAATCACCTGGACCTTCAAATAGAAATTTCTTGTCAATTTATCAATAATATTTGTGAAGCATGCATCAGGTAAACAGCTACTGCCCACATCATATTATTTCATGGGTTAAGATTTAAATACTGTCTTAGTATCTGGGCTGTGGTCCATGTTTTAAGCTATTGCTCTAACGTATGTAGCCCAGTTTGGTGCATCACCTTTAATTTATACAGTTTTGTTTTTGTTTTTCTTTGTTTTTTACTGAGGACATGCTTTATTTAGCATAATTTGCCTACAATACGCTAAGGAACAAAGCTGGTAATATATCTGACTTCATAGAAAAGTAATGTGGACTAACTTTCTAATAGTGTATAAGCACTACAGAAATTTTATAAATTTAATGTAGGAAAAAACTTTAAAAAAGTTTTTATTTCAGTTCTCTTAAATATAAGTTGGTAGGCTCATGTGTTCACTTCTTGGTTAAAATTCTTCATTAAAGTTGCAATAAGTTACAGTTGATTGCAATGCCTCAGTGCTTGTTTTAGAGTTTCTAAAAGATCATTCCCTCCAAAAAAATTTTCACTGCTAGACTATAAGCACAAAAGGACAGTCTTTAGAGCTTAAAGATAGTTAAAAGAAATGAAAGAAATAAAAAAATAAAGGCAGCTTAAAATGTTTATCTAATTGTCCAGGCATGCATATTTAAATGAATTCTTTATCAACTCTCACAAGTATTCTCTGAAGCCTTGTGCTTTAGTCAAAAGAACATTTAATTCCTTGCCTTTTTGCAAAGGTAAAATTATTCTTGGAAACTTTCCTGAAGAGGGTTGTTTTTTAAAGAACTGTTCACATTTCTTTCCTTTTGCATTTGCTTAAGGTAGGGAGGGGGTGAATGAGGAGCAATAGAAATCAAGCATGGGATGAATCTCAGCTTAACCTTGTTATATATAAGGTGTAGGAGACAGTTTCCATTGCACTTCCTGCTAGCAATGACCTGGAGGCATTTCTCTGTCTAGTTATCATCCCATAACAGCTCCTTTCTTGCCAGGTCATTAAGATCCCCTGGAAGCCTCTGACAAGCTCTGCCGCTCAGGAACTCAAGATTAATACTTTAGGGAGAGTTTGGGAATTCTTTGTTATCAAATTGATCTATGAGAGTTTTTCTTTATCTACTGGTGTCAGGAGTGCAAGGTTGCTGTAGAGAGAGTCAGAGCTAACATAAACATAAGCATGGATACACATTTTAAATCCATTCTCTCTAGCCTTTCACTTTCTGTTCTCTCTTATTTACCTAAATGGTTAATTATCTTTCTTGAAGATTAGTATCTGTCAAAGAAAAATAAAATTTAGCTCCATGTTAGACTAGGGCTGACACTGTAGTTTGGAGTAATAATTCAATCTGATGTGAACAAAGTTGGTGTTACCCTAAGGTGATTTTTCTATTGGATCTCTAGACATCTTCTTAATTGACGAGTTGTCTTTAAATCAAGTATTTTCCTTGCCCACACCTCACCTTTATTAGTGGAGAGAGCCTTGAATGGGTAAATGTGATCTTTCCTGAAGCCAGTTCACTTTTCTGGGTCTGGCTACTCTATCTGTATGATAAAAATTTGGATTGGATGGTTGCTAAGGTGATTCCAGCTGCTTGGGCTTCATAAATCATAAGATGTGCTGTAAGCACCAAACTTACATTCGTTATTAGTTGTCAACATGACGTACAACCTGATCTTGCCCTAAATCCCATGTATCAGCTGCAACATGTTAAAATAACTAAGTATGACCTCTGAGATATATTTGTTGGTAAAGGTCAGATGGTTTACTAGCTGCACTGGGATTCTCTAACTTCACTTAGCATTGATATTGGTGTTTATGATGAAAGAGAGGGAGAGGATGATTATCAAGGATGATTGTTCCAAGTTAAGTGACACTGTTAGGTTAAAATTTTAGTGATTTTTATGATAATCATCATCACACATTAAGTCCCTATTGGCTTAAGGCATTGTCCTGGTTAAAACAGATTGATAGGGAGAGGCCAGGATCTAGGTGATTTAGCCAGGATCTTAGTGGCTTCTATGTTAACCTGCAAGTCTGGTGCAATGAAGGGTGTAGGAAACCTGTTACATCAACTGAAATGCAAAATGTTTTGGAGCGGGTCTGAGGAGGAAGAGGGAGAGCTTCTAAAGTATGGCAACCTAATGAGAACAGACTTATTCTGTGCATTGTGAAAAGAAAAAGTATGTTGACAATGATACAGGAAATAGCACTTATAAATAGCAATTGTAAACTATCTCAGGTAATCATTATTGGTTTGGGATGGCTCCTACCAATGAGTCGAGAGTAAATATTCAAATAGAAGGTAAATATTCCAATAGCACCTTCAGATCCCTTTTATTCTGCTAAATAAATTAGAGGAAGCAAAAAGGGGCCCACTAGACCTGTAAGAGGGGGCAGTTATCCTACACAAATGACAATCGACAGGAGCCCAGTGTAGGAAGGGTCGAGGGGAAACTAGTCACAATGTGGAGATGGATTAACTCCTTTAGGTCCCTAAATGCCATTCAGTACATACATTTTTGCACTAATTAACACCCTTGGGTCTAAGTATTCATGCAGGTCAAAAGGGAAATGGCTTGTTCCCCAGACATCAGGAGCAGAAGGACCATTATTATTGTTTATAATAAAATATTGTACTTACCCTACACTTTGATCCTAGCTCAAAGGCTTTTTTTCCTTTCCAAACACTCTCATTAACCCCAGCATCATCACTGGGATTAAGTGGCTGAAATGTTATATCATTGTCTTCATTTTTAAGAGGGAAGAACTAGTCTAGGAAGGCAGCAATTTGCTCAGGCCACGGTGAGTCAGAAGTGGAAAAGGGACAAAAAATCAGGACTCCTGGCTTTCCTTCCTAGGCTAAAAATATCATCCTGATGAAAGGATGTCAGGAACTGACTCCAGAAATGAGCAGATGCTTTTGCTTCTCCTGATCATCCCCTTCTTACCCGAAGGACTTTCATTTCATAGAAGAAACATGGGGAGTTTCTCCTTTCCCCAAGATAATTGAAGGGGCAACAGGTCCACTGGGTACCAGCATTTTTGTTTTTAAAAAGTGTTGCAAGCCCACCCTCTTACAGCATTTTAAAACATTAAAAATAATCTGATAATACATTCTAGAAGATCCACTTGTGAAAGAGACCCTCAAAAAGGACTCTATCCTGTAAGTATTGAATAAGGAAAAGGTCTGTTTCAGCAATGGGAACAACAGAGATACCATGGAGCTCATCAAACACAGAGATGTGAGAACACCCAAGAACCTGGACTCACACTGGGTAGGCAAATGACCTCTAACCCATGTCATTTTGTGCCTTATTCTCTCTATGGATCTTCGAGTTTTCCTCTCCAGTTTCCAAAGAAAGACTTCATTCCTTCAAATTACGGGATTTGTCCGAGAGCTGATCTGTAGTTTAAAAATAGAAGACTGTACCTTCCATGACAAATTGGTCTATAGCAGTCCCCCAGGGGAGGTAGGATTCACTGAGACAATTTTAGGTTTCCTGTATTTACAAAAGCATTTGCAACTTCAGGGAATAGGAGCTCATTCATCATAGCTAGGGGAATCAGGTATGATAGAAGAACCAGTTTTTGAACAGAAATAAATATGTTCCTCTTTTTCTGTTTTCTATGTATGTTATTGCTATTGGGTGACTACTGGGTCTTCATTTAAATCTACGTTATCAAATAGATTAAGAACATAGGCTTGGAAGTTCTTAAAACCTTGTGTAACCTTGGACACTTAACCCCACTAAATCTCAGTTTTCTCTTTTGGGGTGATAATCACACTTCCCGTATGGTAATAAATGAGGAAATGCACGTCAAATGCTTCACATAGCGCTTGACACACAGTAACAAGTCAGCCAATATTGGATATTATTATTAATCCCTGGTACTCTTGACTTAAGATAATTAAGGCTTACAGGCGTATTGAATGATGCTTGGAAGTGGCCCCACATTTCAATGTTTCACCCAATCCCTTTGCCAACTTTGAAGGAATAAGAGGAGTTCTAGGGAATCTATGAAATCCCCATTTCTCTGGTTTATCTCCAGGATTTTAAAGTCTACAATTTTCTGCTCAGATCTTTCTTCTTGTCTAAAAGAATTTCATCACACCTCAGACAGTTATTTGAGCTACTTGAGTCCCAAGTCCTTGGTTTGCCCCATATAAGCAGAGAATAATTTCAACTTCTTAATAGTTTTTTTGGGAAATAAGTCACAGAAATTTGCCCATTTGATCATAACTATCTTATGATGCACATTTTATGTCTATGCAATTAGAAGGAGGAGACCGTTATCCGGCAGAGAGTCTACTGCAGTCATTCTGTGCTTAGCCTGAATGCTAGAATCATCTAAGGGTGATTCTGAAAATCGTCCATGCCCAGGCTGCACTCCAAACAATTCAACAAAATTTCTGGAGGTGAAACCAGGCTTCACTTTTAAAGCTTCCTGGGAATTTCCCAATGCAGCTAAGGTTGAAACCCACTCTAGTGTTGGCCCTACACTTCAGCAAGCCTCAGAAGGATGCAGAGCCTGGTGACTCCAGAGACCCACCCTTGAAGACTCCGCATTCGGCAGGTCCAGGTTAAGTCCTGGAGATTTTCAATTTTAACAAGCACATTCCCAGTGTTTCCCCAACTCCCTTCCTTCTGGTGATTCTGGCTGAGTGGTCTTAGGACCATACATTGGGAAACATTGGTGTTCACTAGTGATCTGTTTTGTGATCTCATTTAAAACTTCATAAGGTCCTAAACCAGAGTAAAAACCTCGCCCATGACATACCTTATTCAGTCTCTTCCAAGTAGCCATGTAAGTAACTTCAGTTTGCTTTCAGAGGTGTGGCCAATTTTAAATTAGCACCTCACAGGTTTGGGCTGGCTTCCTGTGAACCACTGCGCAGTTGCGTTAGTTCAGCAGACAAGAGGCAGGAATTGCCGCTGCTTCCAGAGAGGCGCCTGGGACTATCTCTAGAGACTGAGTCTGCTTGCAAAGCTGGATTTGCCCCCAGGGTTCAACTCATTGTTTAACTAATTTTATCAAACTTTAAAAATAACCTCTCATTAAATTATCTTTTAGGGTTTCAACCATTTACTGAGATTCCTATAACTTTACCATGGTTTTATTAAACGAAAGCCTTTCTGACTGGGCCACATGAGAGGCTCTTACAGTTAATGTCGGACTTCCTGTTTGCTTTGTAATAAAATACAACTAAAATTTGCACTTGTTTAATTTTTCTCAAGTCTCCTTTCAGCTTCTTGGGCTTGACATTCCTTGGAGACACACCATGTATTTCCCCTCTTGTGAAATCTGAGCTGTAAGCACACTCCATGTTTAACCCCTGCAGCCAGACTCTAGTATAAATTGCTCTTGGGAAAGGCCAGCAGGGTATGGTTTTCAAAAAATCTTTCTTTTATTGAGTTTCAAGCCAAGTATACAAAAAAGTTTTGAAAATTTAAAAACAAAAGCAGAAGATGAAGAACAAAATTGTTAGAGCTTTATATTTTTAGGGCAAAATGACTATACTCTTCACTAAACAATGCCAAACACACAATAAGGTACATCAGCTTTTTACAGCGTGAGTGTATTCACTAATTAACATGGCGATGTGGTGATATCACGGGCCCTTTGGACACAGCCAATCTTATAATTTATGGCCTGTGGGACTAAGATTTTGTAATCTGAAACTGATAAGGCAAATTGAGAATAGCCATTCTAGGCCTTTATCCTTGGTTCTGAGAATAGTTTATGGTGACTTATGCAGCTGCTCTCATCTCTGCTGTTCACAGTATGAGAGTCGTGAACCTTATCTTGCACATGACTCTCAGTGCGTAGGTATCCTGGTAACAACCAGCTTCTAGCTCTGGAATTAATGCATAATTCTGGAATAAAAACATTCCTGGTGGCCGTGGGCCCAGGACCAAGGAAAAAGTGCCCCACTGAACTAAGATGGGATTTAGTCATGACAAGGTAAACCGAACCATACCCAGAATATACTGCATTACCAAACAGTAGTAGAGTGAGGAGCCTTAGGTGGAGGGAGACTTATCTTCAAAGGCATCCATTCATTCAACAAACATTTTAAATCACTTACCATATGCCTGGTTCACTTTGGGCATTAGGATATAGCAGTGAACAAAAATTCCTATTTTTATGGACATTACATTCTAGTCAGAGGACATGACAATAAGCAAAATAAAAATATGAATTCTATAGTATGTGAGATAGCAACAAGTGCAAGGGAGGAAAAGCAGTCAAAAAGAGAGAGAATGGTAGGGAGAGTGTTGTTGTAATTTCAAAAATAAAAATAAGGAAGGCCTCATTGAGAAAATCACATTTGAATAAGGTCCTGAGACAGGAGAGAGAGTTATGTGAGTGTTTGGAAAGAGCAGTCCAGAGAGAGAAGTACATGCAAAGGTCCTGAGGCAGGGGGCAGGAAGGTACCTTGCCAGTCAGAAGCAAGGGGCCTGGATTTTTAGGGTTAGCTGGAATCTAGCGCAGCTTGGAGTTGACCAAGTGGACTTAGTTAGCCACTAATTACAAACACTTATTCACTATGCTTAGAAATAGAGGACCCTCCTAACCTCCCACTTCTCCTTGTCTTTGTCTGCTCCTCTTGTCTTCTACTTTTTCCCTCTCTTCTGTATTTATTCATTTATTCCTCTGTTTAAAGTTTTCTTCTTTCTCCCAGCAAGGAGACTGTAAAGATTCTGCATTAAATGGCCATGGCCTTGTCCCCCAAGGAAACATTCCAAAAGGTGACCCTGATACTGTATAACCTTAAGGTTACAAGACTCTTCTAGCCACACGAGAACCACACGGCAGAGATAGTTATGTTTGATAAGCCATCTTCAGAGCGAAAGTTACACATGCCAATTTGCTACAGAACACTGGCCTGTATGCTGGCCTGCTGAGCTGGTGTAGACATCTCTGGGAGGGGCCACGGTGGTGTGGGAAGCAATGCACAGGCCTTGGCATCAGGCAAATGTGAGTCTGAACTTTAGCGATGAAATTTTCTGGACATATTTCCATCATTACAAGTTTACAGGAGGGTTAAATACGTGTCAAACACCTCATTCATAATTGGTGGCCAATAAACTGTAGGATTACCTTTATAAACCTTTAGACGTAAACAGTGAGAGGCATCCAGTGAAGGCAGAGAAGAGAGAAGGAAATGGAATAAAGGGATTTCTTTTAGGAAAACAAAGAAGAACATACTGGTAGGATGGAGGCAAGAGGCCAGTGGAGATTTAAAAGGTGAAAGGCCATGCTCTTTCACTTTCGCACATTCCTACAGGGAAGGCTGCAGAGAGGACTCTGTTGTCATCGCTTTCTCATAAGCCTGCCTCTGTGCCTCACAGCGGGTCACGAATAGACTTGGGGTGAGTGACGGGGGCCACAGAGATCCTGGTGGCCTGTTTATTGACAATTGCCTTCTGGGTGTGGACTCAGTTGCTGATAACAACCGTAGCTTTAACTAACGTGATTGATGGTCTGTGAACGTGACCTCTCATGAGAAAGAATTAGTCCCAGTCAACCTTGGTGGAGAGGGGACTTTCAGTTTGGCTTCTTTGAAGTTTGATGACTGTGCAAAGATGTCCCCAAATCTCTTCCAAGGAAATAAGAGCATGAATATAAAGTGCTTGTGTGATGTCTGGTACACAGGAGATGTTCAATCAATGGCTATTGGCTACTGTAATAATTTTAATAACATATTATCTAACTATATCTGAAGGATTGATTTTTATTCTCAATCTGGTAGGATATTAATTCATTTAAGAATCAAGTAGTGTTACGTGAAGGTAAAATTGTCACAGCTGGAAATAGCAAAATACAAAACCATTCATCTCAATAGTTATAGGTCTAGGAGAGAAAAGTTTGTATTAAACCACATAAACTAACAATGTTTTGCCTGGATAAAAGAATGATACTAGCATCCAAAGCAACTTGAGACTTCCTTTGATTCTAATCTCTCAAAATGAAATGTAACTCTTTAACTTATCCTCTGTGTCTCCCTTCCTACCCATCAAAATACAAACTGCTTTAAATAAACTTTAATTAATCATTATCTGTGTGAAGGAAAAAGCTCTTGCTTTTTATAATAGATGAAATGATTCCATACTCACGTATACATGGGAATGGAAATAAAATCCAGAAAAAGAAATATAACTTTCTGTACTTGAGAATTGTGTATCACTGAACACCCAGTCAGGACAAACTGACTTCCCTCTTCTTGGTCGAAAAGATAACATTATTTATGGGAAAAAAATAAAGGAAACTTGGGAAAATGATGCAAGCTTTTTCTGTACTCTAAAATCCATGCACTTGTATGCAAGAAACGCTTGTATTATTAATATTTTATCACTTGTTACTATATGCTAGGTGTTCCAGCATATTTCCCACATTGCACACACACAACAATCTCATGTGAAAAGCATCGTTATCCTCATTTGCAGTTGAGAAAAGGGATTGCAATATGTATCTTGCACCAGCTAGCACCATGCATAGAACCAGAGAGGGGATTTGAACCTCTGTCCATGCACTCAAAATAGATATTTCCACTCCATCATTTTGTTGGTGTGTGCCTGAGATGTTTTCTCTTCTCTTCCTACTTGGCTTCTACCCACACCATCTCTTTCTTCCCACTGATATGCTCTGCCTTCCATTCTACTATAGCCTACATTTGCCATCTACTGCTCCCAAATCTCCTCTGTAAATATGTTTTTGGGACAAGAAAATCGTTGATAAAGACATTGTCATGTGGGAAATCCCCTAGGATAATACAGAGAGAGTGTGGCTCTTGGATTATGAGTGGTGGGAACTCCTAGTCTACTCTTACGAGTTCCCACCATCTGGGAACTTTTTAGATATTCCTTCAAATTTAGAAACTAAACTTGACCATGAAAGTAGATTACAAATATTAATGGCTAAATATTTCAGTTTCATGAGAAGCACTGAGGAGATCAAATAAACATGAAAACCAGAACTTTTAAGGAAAGGCATCAGGTCTTAACTTTTTAAAATTTACTCCCTGAAACATTTCTATCTCATATTCATGATCTATTTACATGTTTTGTAGTAGTTTGTTTTTTAAAAGACTTGTATGTTTTTCATCCAAGATTCACTCAAACTACTGCAGGATGCTCGTCACAGCTTAGAACTCCTTTCTAAGCACACTGTCATGATGAACACCCACACAGAGATTTATTGGTGTGCAATATGAATCTTCATGCTAAAGGTGAAAAATAATTTTTTAGCCTGGAGTGAATATCTCTGGAAGTGTTTTCATAGCTGTCCTCTGCAAATCATCTCAGGGTGGGCCCATCACTGTCTCATACTGTAAGAAGGGAGGGCTGTTAATAGCAGCCACTTCCTCTTGTGTACAGTGGAGAGAAGGCTGACTCTGGACTGTCCCATCATGGCCTTGAAAGATGATGATTAACTGAGAAGTCACTTTAGCTGCCTTATTGATTCTCATTCGTGGATGGTCGAAGGGCAAGCTTGGACACCTCTAAGACCTGGAGTGCATCGCGAATACCTCTGGTTCTGTCTCAGCTCATGCCGACAATATAGAGACATACTGCAGGAGAGCACATTTCCTTTCATTTCAAAGTTATTTATGACAGCTTCAAATCTGTACAACTTGGAAAGACTTGAAAGTATGGATTCTCTTTTAAGAGAACATGAACCTTTGACTTTTCTTTCTGGAAGAAATAAAAGACCGAAAAAACACTATTTCAGTCTTCACTATGGGTTTAATTACTTTGGAGCCTTCTCCTGTGCTTTGGCCTATTTGGCAATCCACAGCTATGAATCACCTAAAGACCAAATATGCACACAATTACAAATGATTTTGAAAGACAGAGAGAATTGAGAAGCATTTGTTCTACATATATCTTCATTATAGCTGCGTGAAAACTCTTAATGTTTGGAGCGATATCATTACGTGAAATAACATATGCAATGTAAAATGTTTTGTTTTTAATGATTAAATCTAATTCTGTGTTTTTCATATTCTATAAATATGCCATTAATAGGCAGAATACCAAACACGATGGAGAATGGTTTTGTGCTCTGGAAGAATGTTTTCTTTAATATCTTTCTGTGTGTTTTTCTTGTCTACCCTGTCAAAATGTAATCACATCCATAAAAAAGTGCGTATGTATGGTGGATCAATTGTCTTACTAAAGGGCACACTAAATGCATATCTTCAAATTATAATGCACACAATGTAATTTGTTCCAAAGAATGGAAATATTTACAGAAGGTGCTAATTTTTACCTTCCTTGTATGAAAACAAAAATCAACTTAGCAAATTAAAAAAGAAGATCCATCAAGTATGAATATAAAAAATCAAATTGGTGAATCAATGAGTGAATTAGGGTCAAACTGAAAATATTTAAACAATGTACACAGATTCTTTTTGTAGCTGAAAATCTTTCTACTGGTAGAGTGAGTTTGCAAATCAGATCTTCTTCTTTACTTAGTTGTGTCTTCCTTTCTGATTCTGTAGTCCTCAAAAATCTAAGCTTTTCAATGGATTTGTCCTAAAACTCTCCTCAACAGTCTTCCCTTTAATAGATAACAAATATTAACCAACTACCAAGAAAAATCCAAGACATTGCTCTGGATTAATACTCAATATGTGTGACAAGAAAAATTCAAGAAAATGTCCCTAAATTATCCATATGTACACATAGAATGAGGATGAGTTAAAACCAGGTAATTAATTACCAGATTTTTTGTTATTGTTGTATACATTGAATTGCATTTTAATGGTGGCTTGTAATGTGGCATTAGCTAACCAGAATACCCACAGAGTGACACTGGGGGATCTTAGGGGAGTCTACTGGAAAGTTCTACCCCAGGCACCCAAAAGTGAAGCCTCTAATCAATGATCCTCATTTGTAATCAGGGAATTTCCAAGCATCTCCTAGTGTCTTATTATTAAATGTGGATGGACAATCACAAGCTACTATTCACATAAAGAAATCTTTTCCCCAGAAACAGACAGACAAAAATAAACAAGTGAAATGGACTCAGAAGAAATATAGATAATTTAGGAAACAGAAAGAACATTCCACTGTACATATTCAGAGATAAACAAGGATTACGTTCATAAAACAATAAATGGATGCTATGAAAAAGGAGAAATGAAAAAAGAAGTTTGGCAAGTTTGATCTGTGATTGCTGAAATAAAGAATTGCGTAAAATGGCTGGAAGACAGTTAATGAAACCTCCCAGACAATGAAACAAAGAGCAAAGGAAATTGATTATTTTAGGAAAAGAATGAAAGACAAGAGTTTATCTATGATGTCCAAAATTTGAATAAAAGGAGTTCCAGAAATAAGGAACAGATAAAACAAGAGTCGAAAAATCATCACAAAGTAATGGAATATTTCCTAAACAGATGGATATGGGTCCAGCGAATGCCCTGCAGCGTAACTTTTACAGACACACCCTGAAGCACTTAATTATAGACCAGGGATACAGAGAAAGATTCTAAAATTTCCAGAGAGAAAAAATAAAATCAAGTCACCATTAAAGGTATAAGCATCAAAATAACATCTGATTTATAGCTGCACTGGGTAGTAGAAGGCAATGGAGTACTTCATGATTTTGAGTGAAAATGATTTCCTACTTACAATTTCATGTCCAGCCATATTATCAGTAGAATTTAGCTAAAACGAAGACATTTTCACACATGAGGATTCATGCACTCATACCATCTTTGAAAGCTCTACTGAATGTGCTTCATCGTAATGAAGATATAAATCAAGAAGAGGAAACATAGTGTCCAAGAAACAGTGAGTCCAACTCAGAATAGTGAAAACACTATTCAAGCTTTTGCCTTAATTCTGCTTTCTGGGAAACCTATCCTAAGGCAGAAAGCAATCAATAAATAATAGATCAGAGCTTATTATTTTAAATTTGTTTAATTTTAAAAATTATTTTACATTCATCAAAATCCACCTTGATTGAGGAAATCAAGATAAAGATATGCAAAGTTATTTAACATGATTAGGCTTTAATTTAGCCAGTATTATTCTTTTGAAACTAAGCTGTTGTTACAAGTTTTAATTGTTTTTACTCAGTATTGGTCCAACAATTGTTGTCCTCTGGTGATGGTATGTCCTTATCAAGTACAGCATTTTGCATTTTGATTTTGGGTGTGTAGCAGGGAACAGGTTGGTGTTGGGGTTTTCAAAACTGGGAGTTGGAGCACTTGTTGTTTTCTACATGAACTGCGCTGTCTGAATGGTGAATGCTCACTGTCTGATGCTGCATCTGTAATCACTTCTATTTTGTAAAAAGCCACCTTTCTCTGTAATCACCTTCATATCAGTTTCCTTTTCTTTGCCTTGAGCTGCTTATGTCAGTATTGAAAGAAGGTAAAAGGGAATCTTTATATTATGAGTAAGCCTCATGGAAACCATATGTTGTCTCTTGGAACACTAGTGTATGCTTGACCCATTTTTTTTTTTTTTTTTTTTGTGGTTACTAAAGTTCTTCATGGATTTGGTTATTTGATTTTTCTCTCTTTTCTCAGTAACTAATATTAGTGTGAACCTCTGTCTGCTGGCAAACTCTTTTGTGGACAGGTAGAGCTAAGATTTCACATAGTGCAACTGCTGCTACTCTGGTATTTGAGAATAATAGGCATTGGGAGGTGGTAGGAATATGTTTTATATTATTTCTTCACCACAAAATTAATACATGTTCATTATGTAACATGAGAAAAATTGGAAAACTAGAAGAAACTATTAACCATAGTTCCATCACACAAAAAAGAATCACTCTTGGCATGTGGGTGTATTTCATCTGAATCATTTTGCTGAGCATATAATTTTTACATGACTATTATCAAATGAAATTAAATATATCAATGTTTTCCAGAATATATGTCTGGTTTGAAAAATAATTCATGGTTGGTACAGCAAATTTGGAAAATGAAATATTGATAAAAAGGAAAATTAAAGTTATCATAAGCCATACCACCTGAAATAATCACTGTCAATATTTAACTTATTTCCCTATAATGTTTTTATATATTAAACATCATGCCAAAAATAAGTATTTCTTAAAAGTTCTAGTAATACTCAGGATAAGAAATATCAAATGTACAAGATAGCTTTCATTAAATCCAAATGATCTAAACATTAACAAAAGTAAACTTAATTTGTCTTTATTTATTATAAATCTCAAGTTGTAAGGGCAAATTATAATCAGGCTAATATTTGAAAACAAAATTTATGTCTGATAACTCCTGAATATTGGCAATATCAGATGAAAGATCAGAACACATGGCATTTACCAGAAAGAAAATACATTACTTTAAAGTTCCCATGGGAAATAAGTTAATATTGGATTGCAAATGAATAAAAGGCTGAATTAATAATAATGTAGTCAAGCTGGTTGATATAGAAGAACTAGAATAGGAACACAGCTATACCATAGGACAGACCAACAGACAGACTTACTGACAGACACACAAACACATATACATTCCTTTATAGGCTGAAGACACAACTAGCTTAAAGTAACTGCCTAGAAAACCTGCTAAGCTGGCAGGACTTATGTACACTTGAATGCATAGTCTGGTTTTAAGCAAACTGTTCTAATTTTATTGTGGTTGTTGGTTCCTTAAAAGGCAATATATTTGGCTTTCTACTAGTATTCAGCCCTTTGCTTACCCAGGGATCCAGGCTGAGTTAACACTTTTTATTAATTGGAAGTTTCTAAATCTTTAGTAATCACGTGGTTTCTTCAGGCATTTGTAATCACATTTTTCACTGGAAGGGAGTCTAATGCTCCAACATTGAATCTTTGTTAAAATCTTCCAGCTACATGATTGTGGGAGCAAAACATACTGCAGGGGTGGTAATATTAGTTAAGTGTTCAGAAAGAATGTCTTTGCAGACTTCACATTGGATTATAAAGACATATAAAAATGTAATTTTTTAAATTATATGTTTTTATTTTAAGATAATTGTAGATTCTCATGGAATTGTAGAAATACTACAGAGATCCCTTTGCCTAATACACTTTACCTAGTTTCACTCAATGGTAACATCTTACAATAGTACAGTATCCCAAATGGATTAAACACACTGATATTGACATTAATCTAATACACCAATTTTATTCAGATTTACTGTTTTATTTGTACTCACTTGTGTGTGTGTATATTTAGTTCTATGCAATTGTATGCCATGTGTAGGTTTGTGTATTCACTACTACCACCACAGCAGTCAAGATGCAGAACAGTTAGATCACTACATGTATCCTTCATGTTGCTTCTTGCTTTCTCTAATCATGCGCACCTCCCTCCCACTCCCATCTCTAACCCTTAGCAACCATGAATCTGTTCTTTATTTCTAAAATTTCTGTCATTTCAAGAATGGTATACAAGTGGAATCATCATACAAAATGTAACCTTTTGGAATTGGCTTCTTTTTTGTTTTTTAACTTAGCATTCTCTTGAGATTCATCCAAGGTGTTGTATGTTTTCAATAGTTTGCTCCTTTTTATTGTTGAATAACATTGCACAATATGGATATAGTACAGTTTGTTTTACCATTCATTCACCCATTGACAGACATCTGAATTTTTGCTAGTTTTTTACTTTTTTGAATATATTTGCATGAATATCTGTGTACAGGTTTTGGTGTGAACATATGTTTTTATTTCTTTGGGATAAATGCCCAATAGTGCAATGGCTTGGTCATATGATACTTGCATGTTTAGTTTCATAATTGAATTTGAAGTGTTTCTTATAAACAGCATATAGGTGTTTATGTGTATGTGTGTGTGTGTGTATTAATCTACTTTGCCAATCTCTGTCTCTTAATAATGGTATAATTAGACCATTTATATTTAAGGTGATTGTTGATATGTTAGATTTTAAGTCTGTCATTTTATAATTTGTTTTCTGTTGTTTCTTATTCCCATTTCTCTTTCTTTGCCTTCCTGTGGGTCACTTGACATTTTTGAGATTCCATCTTGACTTATTTATATTGTTTTTGAGTGTATCTCTTTTAATATTAATAGCTTCCTTAGTGGTTGCTGTGAATATTAAGGTATGCACATGTTACTTAACACAGTCTACTAGTATCAACATTTTCCACTTTGTGTGATGTGTGGAAGCTTTATTTCCATTTAAATCCATTTACCTTCCCTACTTTTAAGTATTATTGTTTTGTGTATCAGATGGTGTAGATAAAATTCTTTGATACTACTCCTTTTAAGAAGTGTAGCCTAATTCCCGTCCTATGGAGTGTAAGCTGTACTTAGTGACAAATAGAACAAAGTGGGAGTGATGATACGCAGTTCAGAGACTAGGTCTTAAAGGGTAGCACTCTTTCTCTCTTGGCTTACTCACTATGGTGGAAGCTGGCTGCCATTTTGTGAGCAGCCACATGGAGATATTCATGTGATGAGAAACTGAGGCTTCTTGCAAATAGCCCTGTGAGTAAGCCATCTTGGAAGCGAATCCTCCAGCCTCAGTCAAGCTTTGTGATACAGCTTTGACTGACATCTTGACTGTAACCTTATGAGAGAACCTGAGCCACAACTACCCAGGTAAGCCGCTTAAGCCACTGTGTAACTAATCCAAATATCAACCATGTAGGAAGGCATATTAAATATACTAGGAAATCAAGAGAATATTTTTAACTTCATTTAAAAATCTTACAGATCACCTTTGCTTTTACAATTACAACAGAGTTCTGGACATAAAGCGATGAATATCAGGCCAAGAGGCATGATTTGCCTAAACCAAATTGCCTAAACTGTGAAGGATGTTTGCTCTTTTTTTTTTTTTTTTTCCTAACTGGAATAGAGAAGAATCTAGGGCATGGGTCCTTCTAAGTTTCTCAATCTTTCCCTCCCACATGCTCCTTTGCTTTCTTCCTCCCTGAGACTATAGGCTCTATGGTACCTTTTGTAAAGTTTGTTTCCAATGAGTGACCTTGGCCACGTATGAAAGCATCCCCAAAACTATGTGCCATGAAAAGTCAAAAAATATCCAAAGCCCAACATCTGTGATGATTTACTGTTAGAATTTAACGCCATCTGGCACATCTTTTGAATGTATTATTTGCTCAGTGCTCTGATTCATTTGCACAAAATAAACAGAAGACATTTTGATTTATAATATAAAACAAAACCAGAATTAATTGCTCATTGTCAACTATTTGGTTTCCATTGTATTTATGCTCAGCTACCCTATCCTTATTTTGTATCTGTCTTTAAGAGCTATTTTCTGATTATAAATATACTCTTTGAATCTTATATCACTAGTTTATGTAACAGCTAAAGCAACACTAGAGTGACTGGCAGCTTCAGACTATTTTAATAAAGGTGCTGGTTGGGGGAGTGTGGCAGTCTAGTGGGAACTGAGCGCATTTGTGTGGAAGCTACACTGGTAAAGTAACAGGAGATTACAGGGGTGGTGATGGTGGCTTAGGTCCTCCTCCCTTCAAGCCACTTGTTGGTGCTGCCACTGAAAGTAATATTGTGTGGAAACTTTCCTTCTCCATCTCTTGTTGGCAGCTCCTCCTCCACCAGTCCCTTCACTGTTATTCTTTAAAGCAGTGGTTCTCAAAGTGTATTAATAGTATGCATCAGAATCACCTGGAAGTCTTGTTAAAACAGATTTCTGGGCCTGCACCTGGAGTTTCTGATGTCACAGGTCCGCAGTGAGGCCTGAGAGTTCGCGCTTTCTAGCAAGTTCCCAGACGCTGCTGCCGCTGCTGCCGCTGCTGTTCTCCAGACAACACTCAGACCTGCTGCTGTGAAGTTCTACACTCGGGTGGTAGTTGAGATGCCCAGGATATAGTGGAGGCTAGGAGCCAAGACAGCAAAATTGCTTTGCATGAGGCAACAAAAGGAATATGTTTTTGCTCTTGAGAAAGAGGAAATGAGGAGGAGAGAGAAGGAGGAAGAGAAGTGGAGTGAACAGGATGGCCTGAGGCCGAGGGGTCAGATAAAGAGCAAGGCAGTCATTGAAACAGACCTGGCAAAGGGGTCCTTGGAGAGCTTTAAAAATCCCTTCTTCATATCTGGACAAATCTTAAAGCACTCCAATTTCACTCATTTCCTTGTAAAATGTGTTTGTGTGTGTGTGTGTGAGAGAGAGAGAGAGACAGAGAGAATATGCACATGCTTGCGTGAGGAAATTAAGACAGATGCGATTTGGCTACAGGTTGGTGTGATTCAGAGCAGAGGCAGCACATGTGAGATGTCAAAGAGAGCAGCAGCCTGAAGAAGCACAGGCTTGTAGCCAGAGGTGATCTATAGCACATTAGTCCCTGCACTTCAGTCCTCCCCGCAGTGGAATGTACGGTTATCTTGGAGAAAGATTTGGGCATAAAACAGAGGTTTGAATCTGTCATAATTCATTCTCTGGGGGCCAGAGAGGCCCCAACTAACATCTGGATTCCTTTTCCTTACGGTCCTAATCCACTTTGTATTTATTCATAAGTCTTTACTTCTGGTAAGCAGAGTACAACACACTTCTTCAAATCACAGTCTGAGAGGCTCCTGTGTGTCCCCTCCTCATGGATTTTTTGGTGTTATATGGAGGTAACAGTTCTTGCTGAAGGTTATTTTTATCCTGACCTTCAAGTGAAGTTTGGATATTCTGAAGACCCTGAGGAGGGGGGAAACCACTTTAAACACCTGATATTTGAGGAAGAGCAGAAGGACAACGCTTTCCCAGTTCCATCCTGACCGTGGGGAACAAGACAGTAGTTGTGCGGCCCCGCGAACGTCATGCCTACAACTTCCTATTGTGACTTCTGAAGAATTCAGAGATTTAGGGCTTTACACCTTCTCTGCTACAAATTCGTCTTCTTATCCTCTTTATCCATCAGTCTGTGAGCATGTGAAGGGAAGGGAAGGAACAAACATCTACCTCCTTTTTGGCATGTTTATGACTGTTCGCTATCCACAAAAGGGCAGACATGTGAGCACTGAGCTCCAAAGTTACTGCCAGTTGGTGCAGTGCTAGGCGTTGTACCAACATGAACAGAATCCCAGTCTGGGCTCTTCCCGGAGAGTGTGCAATCTTCATTCATCAGACAATAAACAATAGGGAACAAGGATGATGGCCACTGGAGTTGCAAAGCAGGTGCCTGGGGGGCTTGTTTTTGTTATTTATGCTCTTTGGCACACACTTATAGCTCCTTTATTCAGACATGGTAGACTGAAACAAAAAGAGGTTCTTGGAAGAAGCAAGTGTTTTCTTTTGAGACAGAGTCTTGCTCTGTTGCCTTGAGTAGAGTGCAGTGGCATCACTGTAGCTCCCTGCAACCTGAAACTCCTACGCTTAAGTGATCCTCCTTTTTCAGCCTCCCAGGTAGCTAGGACTACAGGTGCGTGCCACTGCACCTGGCTAATTTTTCCTTTTTAGTAGAGACGGGGTCTTGCTCTTGCTCAGGCTGGTCTCAAATTCCTGAGCTCAAGCAATCCTCCTGCCTTGGCCTCCCACAGTAAGAAATAGTTCCTCCCCGGCCAAGAAATAGTTCTTTAAAAATACTGATGACTGAAAGCATTTCTACTAATTTTGCAAACTTGCTAAAAGAATAAATTATTGGAAGAATCTTGGTAGCTTAAAGGATTGGAAGAAGAACCAAACAACTGAGCATGGGAAGGACAGGAAATAGATGCTCTGTCTTTATTCATGTTTTCAAATTCCTGGATGAAAGAATTTGATTGGATCAGACAGGATGTTTTGTCTCTACTTTGGTTATAACCATCCATACTGCCAGGAGACAGGACAGGGAGCACAGCTGCTGTGGTTGGGAGAATCCTGGCCAGCTGGGCAGCCTCCCTGCAATGTGTATGTACTATATTGGTCAAATATAATTTTAATCAATCAAGATGGTGGCCATTCAATGAAATGTGCCTAAACTTTTATTTTTGCCAGTTATTATCTTGCTTGAAATATGAATCATCTGTTACCTAACTAGAGGAACATCTAGAGGAGCCTCTTCTAGTCAAGAGCAGTAGTTCTCAAACTGTGGTCTCCAGGCAATAAGCATAGATATTATTGAGAACTTGTTGGAAATGCAAATTCTTTTTCCCACTCCAAATCTAGTGAATCAAAAACTCAGGAGGAGATCCAGGAATTGTGTCTCAACAAACACTCCAGATGATACGATACGTGCAGAAAATTCAGTGTGCACATGAATCACCTGGGGATGTTGTTAAAATGCATATTTTCATTTAGTAGGTCTGGGGTAAGCCTGAGATTCTGCATTTGTAGTAAACTTCCAGGTGATCCCATTGCCGGTGATGCAGCAGCAAACTGAGTGGCAACACCGGAGATACTGAAGGAGGAAACTTGTATCACTACTTCAAACTGCTGAAATTCCGTAGACAAAAGAGCAATAAAAACCATAAAGCCCTGTATGAATACATTATCATTATTATTATTATTGCCAGTGGATGACGATAGTTTGCATAAATCTTTAGAAGATTGTATATTTGGGGGCAGGTAGAGGAACCCTTATCCTCAACTGGCAGGTATGAAACAGGATCGGTTATAAATGTTATATAGCAAGTCACCTTTAAGTCAAGTATATAAATGTTCCATCCTGTTTTAATCTTTACATGTAACAGCATGTAACAAAAGTGGAGTCTATGTCTCTAGCTATCCTTTGTTTTGTCTTGTTAATTACAGAAATATTATGTCCCACATCATTTAAAATAACTGAAAGGTTAATGCTAATAAAGCCGTCATGCTGTGACCTAAAAGAAGGGAGAACCTGGCCAGATGGCTCAAGTTACTTAATTACAACTTGTTGGGTCTTTCTTGGCCAGGATTAATCATATCTAGTGTTTTTAGTCTCTGGCTGTTTGGTGAATAATAATAAAAGCTTTAGATAATTTGGTCTAATTTCCAGCAGTTCGCTGTTAGTGAATCTCAAATCTGATCACTTTTACTTGGCAATGGCTTAATGGGGCTGGGGAAAGATTGTCTAACCGAGTTTATGGACCTTCCTAGTTAGGGTTCTCTTAGACTATGTTCACTAATATTTTCAATTATATTGCTTTCATGAGTTTTTCTTTCCAAAGTTTACAAATGCTTTCATTTCACCCAATGAATTAAAAGACACTTAAGAAGACCCCCCAACACCAAAATCTCCCAAGAGATTAGGTCAACATAAATGTATATAAAAATTTAGTCATTACAACTAAAATTAAAACAAGAATTAAGACTTATCAGTAGAATAATTTCTATTGTATTCCCTGAAGAGGTTAAATAAGCATGAGACTAAAGGCAAACCAGGAAACTATTTAATCTTTCAAAAATATTCATAAGCTTTAGTAAGAAAGAGAATTAAATCATTGGTGATTGAGGAAGTTCCCCCTTCTCACAGAGTCCTTGTTTTTTGTCAAGAAATAAAGAGCAGAGATATATAGGCATTTTTCTGAAGAAAGAAATGTTGATATTATGACATCCAGGAAATTGTTTCTGACACATGCCTACATTAACATTTCTATAAATAATCTTAATGGCCTATTATACAGAGTTAAATGGTAAATGATGACTAGGATAATAGCATGAGGGGAACTAATGGCTATTTCAGACTTGAACTTGTGGTATAGTTGCATCTTGGTCAAGTTCCAAATACCAATGTCTGATCTCTCAGCTTACAGCTTTTGAACCTCTGTTCCTTTTTTATTGAGAGGCTTTCTGGGAAAGTAGCTTCCTTAACTGAGACATGGCTCACTAAAAGTAAGAGGATATGTTTTTCATAAATTTTTTTTACTGAGGTATATTTGACATTTAAAGATCTAATATATTTAAGTATACAATTTGATGATTTTATAGAATACACATTGTAATCACGACAAACTAACATATCAATCACTTCAGATAGTTAGAACTTTAAAAAAAAGTCTTGTGAGACAAGAGCACTTAAGATCAACCCCTCTTAGCAAGTTTCAAGTATACGATAAATTGTTGTTAATTATATTCACGTTGTATTGTACATTAGATCTCCAGAACTTATTCATCTTGCATAACTGAAACTTTGCACTCCTTGACCAACATCTTCCCATTCCCTCCTCTCCTTGGCACCTAGTAACCAACATTCTACTCTCTGTCCTTATGACTTCAATGATTTTAGATTCTGCAGGTAAGTGAGATCATGCAGTATTTGTCTTTCTGCATGTGGCTTACTTCACTTAGCATAATGTCCTCCAGATTCATTTATATTATCACAAATGAGAGGATATCCATCTTTTTTAAGGCTGAATAATATTCCATTGTGTACACACACACTGGAGTACATACACACACAATGGAATACACACACACACACACACACACACATACACTATATTCATTTATTCTTTATTCATTTATCCATCAATTGACACCTAGGTTGTTTCCGTATTTTTGACTATTGTGAATAAAGCTGAGATGAACATCAGAGTGCAAATCTCTTTAAGATCCTGATTTCATTTCCTTTAGATCTATATCCAGAAGTGGAATTGCTAGATCATATGGTAGTTCTTTTTTTACTTTTTGAGGAACCGCCATGCTGTTTTCCATAATGGTTGTATCAATTTACATTCCCACCAACAGTGTATAAGAAAGACGTCCTTTTCCTCCACATCCTCACCAACACTTGTTGCCTTTGGTCTTTCTGATAGTAGCCATTCTAATAGATGTAAGGTGATAACTCATTGTGATTTTGATTTGCACTTTCCTGATTATCAGTGATGTTGAACACCTTTTTGTATACATTTTTGCCATTTGTCTTCTTTTGAGAAATGTCTATTTAGGACTTTTACCCATTTTTGAAACAGGTTATTTTTTATTTTTTATTTTTTTGCTATTGAGTTGCATGAGTTCCTTATATATTTTAGATATTAACTCCTTATCAGGTAGAGGGTTTACAATTATTTTCTTCCATTCCGTAGGTTGCCTTTTTACTCTGTTGATTGTTTCCTTAGCTGTGAAGAAGAGTTTAAATGTGTTGTTATTTCACTTGTCTACTTTTGCTTTTGTTACCTGTGCCTTTGGTGTCACATGTAAAAAAAATCATTGCTCAGACCAATATCAAGTGCATTTCTCCTAGTAGTTTTATAGTTTCAGATCTTACATTTAAGTCTCTAATCCATTTTGAGTTGAGTTTTGTATGTGGTGTGAGATAAGGGTCTAATTTCTTCTTTCTGTATGTGAATATCCAGTTGTCCCTGTTCCATTTATTGAAGAGACTATTCTTTTCCCATTTTGTATTCATAGCACCCTTGTCGAAGATCAGTTGACTGGAGACATGAGGATTTATTTCTGGGCTTTCTACTCTGTTCCCTTGGTCTCTGTGTCTTTTTTAAATGCAGGTAACATAGTGTAGCTTTGTAAAATAATTTTGCAACCAAACTCAGGCTTGGCTGCTTGCCACTGGAAAAGCCAAACTTGAGAGACAAGGGGTTGGTGGAAGAAAAAGAGGTTTATTCAAGAGTTAGCGTCCCGAGGAGACGGTGCACTCATGTCGCAAAGGCCATCTCAAAGTCCTCCAGGCTTTCATCGAAGGGCTTTCGTCAGGGAAGGTGGCTTGGGAGGGACTGGCTATGTGCAGGTCAGCATGTCTAGTTCCAATGGTTATCTTGAGTAATGGGCCATCTCTAAGCTAGACAACAGAATTGAAGGTTAACTGCTCAGCATTTTCCTCCAGGGGGTGCCCTCCCCATCTTGGTTTTATACTTAACTACTCAAGGTCAGTTCCTGGACTTCTTAAGCAAGAACACAAGTAGGCATTGTATAAGAAAGCATTATTAGTTAGCTTTAAGATGGAGTGATTGTTAATGTTACCATTTGAAATCAGGAAGTGTGATGTCTCCAGCTTTGTTGCTCTTGCTCAAGATTGTTTTGGCTATTCAGGTTTTTTTGTGGTTCCATATGAAGTTTAGAATTTTTTTTTTTCTATTTCTGTAAAGAATGCTATTAGGACTTCAATAGGAATTGCATTGACTGAATGAATCACTTCAGGTAATATGGAAATTCTAATTATGTTAATCATTCCAATCCATGAACACAGGATGTTTTTTCATTTGTCTGTGTCTCCTTTAATTTCTTTTATCAATATTTTATAATTTTCAGTGTACAAACCTTTCACCTTTTTGTTTTTTCCTAAGTATTTTATTCTTTTTGCTGCTATTGTGAGCAAGATTGATGCATATACATTTTTAAAATTTTCTTTTTAGACAGTTCATTGTTGTGAATAGAAACACAACTGAAGTTTATGTGTTGATTTTGTATCCTGCAACTTTACTGAGTTCATTTATTAGTTCTAATAGTATTTTTTTGTTGTTGTTGAGTCTTTAAAGTTTTCTGTGTATATAACTGCATCATCTGCAAACAGAGACAATTTTACTTCTTTTCCACTTTGAATGCCTTTTATTCCATTACCGGCAGAACCTTGCACTTGGTCTCCTCTCTTTCTGAAACACTTTCTCTCCCATGTTATTTCAACTTCCCTTTTGCCTGAATGAATTCTCATCTTTGTGTAAGTATTGGCTTAAACTTCAACTCCTCCTTACCATTCCCCACCTCTGCTTGTACCTCACACACAACCATGTTGAGTCCTTTCTACATGATAGTTTTATCTCCTTAGTAAATAAATAAAACTTCCCAATGGAATAAATAGTTTTATTCTCAGAGTTGTAATATATCAATAAAAACAGAATTAGCTGAGTAGCTATTAATGCCAGGTTCTGCTACTAGGTACTAGGGTACATGCATAAAAAGACAGTTTATTAAATGATTGTTTATTAGACTTTGAATTGTCTTTTTATGCGTGTACCTTGGTTTGAAGTCTAATAAACAATTCTGTTTGCTAGTACTCCCAAAATTTTAAAAACAAATTATGAGGGAGGGTTGATAATTTTAATCTTCCATTTCTGAAATGTACTAAGTTAATATAGCTTCTTCATTTTCTGTTACTACTCTCATATTGTTCCTGAGCCCTTTTATCTATGAATAGCTGGGCTCAAAGTATGGGTGTATATGTGTCTTACATAAATTGGCCAATTCAATATAATTTATTCTCTGCTAGTTAAAAAGAAGCTCTTTTGTTTTAAAATAGTTTTATTTGGGCAAATCTTCAAACTTATACAGTCCTTGCTCTGCCCCTTCTGTTCCCTGATATGGCCTCCAGGTGTATCAGGGTAGGTAAGACTTGAGGTTGGCTGGAGAGGGAAATTTTAGGTATGTTTTCAGGTGTCCCTTGATTGTCCTCTAAATTACTTTCACTGTCTTGTTTAGAGAGATCACCCTACTTATCTTTGGCATTGGCCTCTTTCTCACTATTACTGAGGTGCTTAGTCCTAGCTGGTCTTTGTGCCTGTGATGTCATCTGCTGCTATTGATTGTGAACTCTGTCCTCACTTCTGCCTTAAAATCCTGGCCCTCAAAAGTATCCATTTCCTGATTCCATGCCTCTTTTTTGGTAGCAGGCTTTTTGCTTGAGTGGGAATATATATTTTTAAAAACATAGACTTCCTTTATACCACACGCAATCTGGGAGAGATTTTTCTCCCATCCAAGTACTAACCAGGCCCGACCCTGCTTAGCTCAATTTCAGAAAAACAGCCCAGACTAGGAGAGGGTTTTAAGCCCCAGTGTGTGTATGAGTGCAGGAAGACTTTGGAAAGCTTGACTATGCTGAGTCAGTCCGAGTCCTATGAGCTCTTGAAACTAATCAGCTGAAATTCTCTCCTAGGACAAAGCACCATATTGAGGAGTGACTGCAGGGAATAAAATCAAAATTGACAGTAGGGCAAGGACACTAAGGACAAAAAAATAATGAACCACTTCACACCCATTATGATGGCTAAAATCTAATAGTTAAAAGCAATAGTGTAGTTCATATTTTATTGTGTATATATATGTTCATTGTTAATATATGGAAATAGAGTTCATTTTTATGTGTTTATTTTGTATCCTGTGATCTGTCTGAACTCACTTATTGGTTCTAGGAGGGTTGTCTTGTTTGTTTTGTATATTTCTTGTGATTTTTCTATGTAGACAATTATTCATCTGTGAATACGGACAGTTGTATTTCTTCCTTTCCAATCTGTATGACTTTTCTTTCCTGCCATGTTGCACCAGCTAGAAATTCCAGTACCATGTTGAATAGGAGTGGTGAGAAAGTACATTCTTGTCTTCTTCTCGATCTTGGAAAGAAAGCATTCAGGCCTTCACCATTACGTATAATGTTCTGCATCTTGTCGGTATCAACATTCATTCAATAAAAGTTAGATTCATGTTATACAATTGATTAATGAATATGATGGTGACTATAGTGTCACAAAAAATCTGTATAATCTCTGTAGAATATCTATAATTTCAATTTAAACAGATGGAAAAAAATCACATGGAAGGGAGGTGGCACCGTGTTCGCTGTGCTCTGCACCAGCACCGCTGCTCCACCTAGGCCCCACACCCTTTCCTCTGTCCCAGTGGCTGCACAGTCCAGGTTCACTGCAGGAGGATCTGCCCTTGGCCAGGAGTTTGAAGATAAGGAGGAGGCAAAGATTAAGGAGTGGGACCCCATTCAGAACTGTGCTTTTGGGACGAAACTGCTAGTGCTTTTCTGAATTCTGGAAAGATCACCCCAGAGTTACTTTGTTATTGGAAGTTTGGCACTTGTCCCTGAGGACACATCAGCAGAAGGAGGACAAGTGGTTTGAGGAGAAAGAAAGAGAAGTTTATTAATTTGCTGGCAAATGAGGAGTTTGGCAGACTCCTGTCTTAAAGCACCAACATCTTGCCTTTGAGCAGAAATACAGAGCTTTTAAAGGGGAGGGGTTCAATTATAGTTGATGGTTTCTGACTCATCCCATCTTTGGCTAAAACAATCTCATGACCTCTGCCCAGACAATTCCCTTGAGCCATCTTCTGTAGCACAAAGAACAAAGGACACTTCTCTGCTCCTCCAGACCGATGGCCTGAGACAAGGATGTTGATTTTAGTTCTCAAAAGGGTGAGGGGGTTTTGAAGAGATGAAAAACATTTTTACCTTTTTTCAAGCCATTTTCTCTGTTACAACTTTGTAGAGAAAAATAATTGTAGGAGAACCTGTTTTTCATTTACTCAGTAAATTAATTGCCTCTTTACACATGTAATTCTGAATTGTTTACCAAAATGTGACATTCCTGGAATTTCACAAGCTCACTTTAAATAGTATACTTTATTTTCAGGCATAGTTGAAGAACTCAGTTAAAATCAATTTTGCTTATGAAAATAGATTCCATATTATTTATTTACTGTATCTCAAGGACTTGCTATATGTGAGGATAGCTTAAATACAGTTTAAAGAGGACTTTATTGTTAATATGAACATGAACTCTAGTAAATATTGCTTTTTTCCAGTTTTATTTCACAGAATTCTAAACATATACCTTTTTATGTATGTGAAAATGAGCATAAGTCACTTTTTATTAATAAAAATATAAACTACTTGGTTTCTTTAAAGAGCATCTTTCACTAGAAGTTTTGAAATCTTTAGAATGGAGGCTTCAGGAAAATGAGTATATTTCATTTTAATGTGGTAAAAGGTAGCTTTGAGAATAGAAGTTTCAGGGTCCTTCTACATGAATCCTGCCTCAGGGATGGAGAAAATTTGCCAAAATGACAAAAATTGAGTACAAATATTGTAGTCAATGCAACACATTCTTAAAATGAAATAATGCTTTCAGGGAAGCAGAAACATTTGAATGACGGAGCCAAAATGTGACAACCATTGTGGTGTGAATTATTGTTTACTCCTTGAGGTTTAAATATCTGATTTCAAACAAGGGTCACTGTTGTTTAGAACAAACTCTATTTGCTAAAATGACTCTTTTAGTACTAGGTTATTAAGTATGCAATGTCTGATTTCCTTAAGTACTAAGTTGACAGTTATTATCTGTGACATTTCAACACTTCTTATTTTATTTTTATTGTAAAGGTACATCCTCATTCTTTCAAATGCACATTTTGACTTGTGATTATACTGCAAATTTTTTAGAACAATTTTTGTATAACCATAGATAAGTCAAAAATTTTTATTGTTTTTAAATATGAGTTCTGTCATAAAACCCATACAACACAGACAGCTCAAAATATCAACAAAGTGTTTAAAAAGGATGTGGCTAATGAATACACAACACAGTATGTCGATGGTTTAAAAAGTTCTACCTGGTAATTTTAATCTTAAAAATGAGCCATGTGAGACCAAGGTGGATAACAATAAACTAAAAACTGCAGTGGACTCGAATCCATCTCAAGCTACACGTAAATTAACACCAAGATTTGATGTTACTATTCCAACAATATTAAACCATTAGATGCTTTTAGCAATTGTTACATTTCTTTTTATGTTGACCAACATGGGTAACTTGTGATTTAGAGATAGAAAACCTGAGTCCCTCTCAGAGAGAGAATCTATATAGGCTCTTGGAACTGTATTAAATAGAATAAAATATCTGAAAAGTCATCATAAGGAGGAGGGATGGGCTTTTATCTGGCTGACTACAAATGATAAGTTAGGGTTATTGTTAGCTCAAAACATACCTTTACAAAAATTTGAAAAAGAAATTTCTTAATTTATTTTACTTACATTGCCAGAAAAATTGTCGTAATAAACATGCAAATAGTTGATATTTAAAAAAAAAACCAAATTGACAAGGTAAAGAAGCTAGATAGATGGGTACTGTTAATACATATATTAAACAAATGTCAAAAGAAAAAAATCATCTCCAAGCTTGCCTTTCTTTGGCGTCTACACCATATTGTTACGTGTGATAAAAAATAGATTCTTTTTGACTGGATAAAGTGCTGAAACACAGTCCAAAATCAAATATTCATCAAAAAAAGCTAATGGTGTCTGTTTGGTGGTCCAGCGTTGGTATCATCCACTACAGCTTCAGGAAACCTGGTCAATCGATTATAGTCTACTGAAACCAATTGGATGAAATGATGAGGATGCTTACAATTAAACAGCTGAGATTGATCAATAGAGACAGGCCAATCCTCTTACAAGACAATGCTTGACCACATGCTGCACAAACAACAGAAACTGGACTTGGAAACTCTCTGTCATCCGCCATATTCACCAGACGTTGCACCAACTGACTACCCCTTCTTTGCACCACTTCTCACAAGAAAAAATATTCACTTCTCAACAAGCTGTGGAAAACACCTTTCACTATTTCATCACTTGCTGTCTAGGCTTCTTTGCTGCTGGTATAAACAAGCTACTGTTATGATGACAAAACTGTGTTGATGGTTTAGGCACGTACTTTGATTAATTGCACTGCTTCTTGTTTGAGATATAACAAACTAAACTTTTGATTTGAAATTGGACATTTCATATTTAGTGACCTAATATTTCATCAAGGAAGAGTTGGGAGGAGATTTGTTTTTATAAAGTACTTTGATACAGAAGTCACTTTAAAAGTGACTCAACAAGCATCCTGTCTTATAGCTAACTCATTTTGTGCATTATAGGATTTATAATTAAAAAAAATACCTATTGCTAGACTAAAGAGTTACTGTTCTCTATAAGAGTACATTTGGCTAATAGTTCCCTGTGGGAATAAACTTCAGAGTATACCTGAATTTTGAGCTGGGAAACCTGAGAAAATTACCTTCTTTGGAAAGACTGTAATTAGTAGGCAATCTTACATCCACGGATTGCTTCAAACAATTGCTTAATTTTAAGCCCAATGTGAGTCTCTTGTGAGATATGAATTTTGGGTTGAGTTTAGGTAACAGCCTCCTTACATGTGTGGTTTTGCTGGTGGTTTACTGTCTACAGAACATACATTTCCATCTGGAGGGAGAACATTAGCCTTGAGTTAGAGGATCAGGCAGACTGAGAGGAGTGAGGAACAAAAGAGAGAGGTTCAGACAGCCAGACGCTAGTTTAAAGGGTTCTTGCTTTGCATTACTCATCCCCTAATTCCCAGCATTAGGCAATTTCTATTGTTTTCTGTTTTAGACCGTGATGGTCTCTATAAATTTAATACATATGTAGTAATTCTTTGTAGTCTCTCAGATATATCCAAATAAAAGGTTTTAATCAACTTGCAGAAGTTTTAGAAAAGTTCTTGTATACTTTTCATAACATGTGGGTCAGTAAACAGGGGATCGCAATTTGGAGTGTTTTATTGATGGCAAGGAACCCCCAAACAATCTGAATGTTTTGTCTATCATTTACATGCATTTGATTCAGTAAAAACAATTCATATCTACACTTTTGTCAGGCAGGGACCAAAGCTGCAGGTGGCAGATACAGGCCAGGAGGACCGTTCCTAGGGGAGAGAAGGGAGATGGGAAGGGACTGCAGAAAACGCAGCTGACAACCGCAAAGAGCAGGAACCTGAGGTTTTTGAGCACACACACCTGTGGAGCTGCAGCTTTGTTGTAAGAACACCTGTCAGTCATGTATATCAATCATCTGGTAATATCCCACACCTGCGTAGGCCCTTTCCCGGACCAGGCCAATAAAAGAAAACCACCTGAGAGTCCTTAACGTCTTTTTCCACTTCTGGAGACTGACCCATTCCTCTCTGGAACGAACTCTTGCTTGGTATAGCTCCTTTCTTTTCTGCAACAAAAACTGTTTGTGTGGAATTGCTTACTGTCTGCAGTCACTCTGTCACACCGGCCCTGCTTGTGAGCTTTCCAAGCAATGAGCCAAAGAACCAGGACAGCAGTCCCTCTCAGAGGCCAGACCTAACACTCTAGCAGATAAAATCATGTATAATATATAAATCCCCGGAAAGTATTTGATCTTCAGAGGTTCTGTAGAGCTCTTGTTCATTGCAGTCATAAATCTGTGATTTATCCGTTTAACTCTGAGACCTAGGGAAAGCCTTTGAGATGTCTTCTAGAAGCGGCACTGACTATTTTGATGGTGGGAGAGAGCATGTAAATGTTGTGGATCCGTCAGGTTTTAGTCTTAAAATGTAGGTTCTTGGTGCACTTATGGCCAAAGAATGACCAGACACCCCAAAGTATGGCAAGCACGAAAATGAGGTTTATTGAGGAGAGAAAGATAGGATTATAGGGCAAAAGCAAGATATAGGTTTACAGAGCATGGTACGTATGCCGCAGATGATGACCGGACTCATTGTCACAGCAGGGCAAGCAAAAGGAAGAGCAAAGAGAGAGGTTGGCTATGGTCTGATTATTTTAGAGTGCCTGGATAGAGACCTCCCTCGTGGTTCAGAGGTCACCATGGAACCATTTTGATTGGACAGTTGGGAGTCACATGACCTGAGTCTCAACTACAAATGCAGGTTGTTCTAGGTCAATTTCCCGACTCTATGGTACCTATGCTACTTGGCCTGTGGGCTGGAGAGTCCTCTATATTCTTTTGCAGCTGGTGCACCAAGTTCTGATTGGCAGATTCATAGGATATTCTCTCCTCCCCCAGGTATGGAGAATTAGGGTGGGGCAGGACCAGGACCAGGACCACTTTCCTCCCTAGGAGACCTAGAATCCCTCACCATCTACCTAACAGATCTATAGGTTGATGCTTGGTCTTCTGGGAGACAGAATAATAGTGGCAGCCACCACTCTACCTCAGTAACTGCAGCTCACTCTACCATAACACCTTACTGAGGGGCACTGGAACAAGAGCATAACTCGGGGGGATATTTCAGATGAGGAAATTCACCCATGGAAAGCTCACTTATTCTTCCTGGCTTGGCAAAGTTGAGAAATTGCACTGATGTGGCCTTGATTATCTGCTCTTTTTTTCTTTTTATTGTTGCTTCTTTGTTATTCTCTTTGCAGTCCCTCTCCTATGAAATGAAATCCTACCATCTTGGCACCCACTACTTCTTGGACGCTTTTTGAAAAACAGAAGCCTTGCTCCGAGAGACATTAGTGTCTGACATCACCCTCACTGGTAAGCCTGTCCTTCACCCCTTTAAATCTTACCTTCCCTTGGTTGGTTAAATACATTCTACACATATGATGCAATAAACACAGAATTTGTTAATGTCTGTACCTTGTTAGATCTCTGCAGTCATTCAGAATACTGCAAATAATAAGGTCTTTAAACTCAGAGGGCTAGTGATGCAATAAATCCAAAGTGCATTTCCTTGTACTTCATTCAGACAGAAATAAGTGGATGTGTGTGGCCAGTGATGTTTTTCTGCCTTATGTGATGCAGTCATTTGAGGTGAATATTGTTCTCACTATAAATATGTGCACTCTCTTTGAGTGTATGAGAAGACATAAATAATTTCTAGACAGATAGGATGCTGTTTCAGCTTTTATTCCCATAGCTAATCTATTGTTTTAAAACAAAGAGAGGATTAGCAGGACTATTTTGAAAGATGTTTCACAAACATTGCTCTTGGGAGTGTAAATTGTAGCAAAATTTATGGGGGACAATTCAACAATATATTTTAAGGCTTAAAAGGCTTGTACATACTCTTTGAACTTTATAATTTTACTCTTTTGAATTTTCTCTAAAGAGGAAAAAAAATCATAAATATGCAGGAAGATTTATATTCTAGGAATTTTTATTGCAGAGTTAATAATAGTGAAAAATAAGATCCCCTCCATGTAGTCGACAATGGAGAATAATTAAATAAATTACGGAAAATATATATGATGAAATCAATATATGCATATAAAGTTATATTTATATATAAAAAGCTAAAAGAAATAACTGACTCCTAATAATAGTTACTTCTTGGTAGTGTGTGGGAAAATTTTATTTTCTTCATTTTTTTTCTTTGTTTTACCTTGAGTATATATTCCTTTTTTAATGAGAAAATGTCATAAACATTAAAATAAAGAGATCTTTGTTCTGATTATTCTTAACCAGAATAATCAACTATATTATTAACTTGAATTTTTTCAGGGATTGTTCATCTTTTTGTTTATCTAAAAATTATTTTATTTTTTTCTTTATCCATTCCTGAAGCCCAGTTTCTGTTGATTTCACTATTTATTAGTCCTGTGATTCAAAGGGAATGAATAGGGAGGCGAGAAAGCAGACTCAGACTCACAGGACCTTCTTATGGGCTGGATTTGAATGTAGCTTTTATTAATAAGAGAGAGGGGAAAGTCTTTTAGTTCATAGAATAAATTATTTTTTAAATAACTTGCCTTCATAGAGATTGTTGAAGTGCTGAGATTACATGAGCATTGGCAGCAAGTCTTCTGAGTGATTTCTGATTCTTTGTCTTTTTTAAAAAGGGGATTCAGGAGCAGAATTTCTGTGGGCATAAAATCAACATGGCTTCCTTCTGGGCGAGTGTTGCTATGGGAGGGTTTCTTCCCTAGGAGATCCTAGACGGAAGAGCTGTTGACCTGACAGAAAGAACTCAGATTCTTACTTTTTTACCCTTAGCTTCTTGTCTCTGTCCTAATCTCGTCTAAAAGTTTCTCAGCCACATATTTGATATGTTTGAGTACTTAGCACATTTCAGCTATAGAGTACTGAGCAAGAAATTAAAACTGTATGTTCCATGTAATGGTAATGATGTCGGTTGGAAAATTAAATCCATATGATTGATAAAAAGAATTATGCTCCTTCCTTATACATGTGTGTTTTCTCTGGTAGGAACTTAGACATTTCCGTTTTTATCATTTTAGTGTATTCAACAGCATGGGCCTTTTAAATGTTTTGTTATTGGCTTGGAACAATAGAAAATGCAAAATAAGGAAGCACTCAGGGGCACATACGTCCCAATCTTGGTTTTTTGTCTTTTTAAATGTCTGACAGTTAAAAAGGTTTCTTTTAATGGTCTTTGTGAAGGCTGAAATGAGTTGGTTTGTGTCCGGCAGATTAGCCCAAGAGAAGCTGTTCTTAATTGCCGTAGTGCTTGAAGCCCCAAATTATTTTATTGAAATTGGAGAGTTTGAAAGTAGTTTCGTAACCATTGTCTCCTTCCTTGCCACTCTGTTCAGTTATGACTGCATCCATCCTATGCTGGATGAATAAGCTTCTCAGCCCTTTGTAAGGAAATGAAATTATTTTAGGAAAGGCACTCTGGTCCATTAAGATCCATTCAGGTACCGTGTCTTAAAACTTCATCAGCCACTATACCAGATCCACAATGAGACACAGATACATTCAGGGCAGGCATAGAATGACCATGTTGCTGAGATACATTTTAGAAAGCATTTAGATTGCTTAATATTGGGTACTCTATGTTGAGATGATTTGCAAGAGATCTATGGAATGTGGGTACTTTCTAATATATCCACTGAGGAACTTTAATGTTTTGTTTTTTCTGATTATAAAAGTAAATGATGCTCATTGTAGAAAATTTGGAAAATCCATATATGTTTTAAAAAATTTAGAATTACTGTCAGTCCCCAAACATGGAGGTAATTACCATTGGCATTCTGTTGTATTTTTTCTAGTCTTTTTTCCTCTGCATATTTATATATTTAGCCTAGTTGAGATCCTTAAGTATTTCATTTTGTTTTTTCTACAAACATTATATCATGATCATTTCTCTTAGCATTAAAAATTCCTCAGAAATGTGTTTAGGATTTATAATATTTAATTAAAGAATTTTAAAAGCTCCCTATATTTGGACATTAGGTTGTTTGCAGTTGTTAATTATTATAAATAATGATGCATTGAACATCTTGTGCATACATTTTTGCCCATACACAACTAATTCTTTAGGACAGATTCTTAGTAATGGGATTTCTGGGTCAAATAATATGTTTTTAAAAGTTTTAAATTCATATTGTCTCAATCATTTTTAAAATCAAATTTATAAAAAATCAGATTTATTTTCTGGGAAATGATAAGGCTGAAAGTGGAGAGATTGTAGAGCCTTATAACATAAGAATTTAAACTTCATTCTGAGCTCCTGTTTAGCCATAATGGTTCAGACTCTTGACAATGTCACTTCAACTTAATTTTCTTATTTTGTGGAATAGTTAAATAATACCACTTTTTTTCTTGTTGCCTTTTTAGAAAATTTTAAAGTGGGCTGATTGACAAGAGTTTTTCAAGTACTTTGAAAATTAATGTTAAAAGTACTGTCAAAGAATAAGTAATGCCAATCAGGTTGTTTACTTTGTGTTAGTGAAACAAAATCAGATGTTTGGACCTCCAGTTGTTAGAGGTTTGGCTGGGAAAGCCGGAGACAATGAGACTGGCCAAGCAGCATTTACTGTTCAGTATGATTTCAAAGGTATGCTAAGAGAAAGAAAGTCAGCCAAGAATTTATGACTCGGTCAGAGGCAAAGTTGAGAGCTATCACCTGCTTCAAGGAGGACAGCTTTGGATGAGTTCATATATATGCATGGCACACCGCTGCAGTCTAACTTTATGACTTTTAATGACTCCGACCACCTAATCACTTGTGAAAGGATGTGCTGGAGTTTGCCTTCACTCAGCTTGACAAGGTGATGGGAGGCATATATCTTCCTTACATGAAAACACTTGTCAGTTGCATCATATTTGGTAAGACAAGCACCAATGTCACCTTGGGGGGAAAGAAAAGTAACTCAGCTGACATCCAATGCATATGAGTCTCCAATATGCTGCAACATAGCCTAATTTCAAGTGAAATATGCAAATACACCCTATTTTGTCTGTAGTTTTTATTTTCCTGATGCTTTCCCTAAGTGCCACATCTTCTGCTGATGGAAACATTGTGTAACTTCTTCTGAGCTGATGCATATTTAAATACGCAAGGCGAGGAATTCTCAGCCTTTGAGTGGAAACAACATGGCAAACCAAATGCAAATCTCTCATTCACCTTTTCTTGTTTTGTTTGTTTTTATTTTATTTTTGGACTTGGGCTGCACTTATATAACCAGTTAGCTTTAGTTCAAATTGCTGAATTTTAGACTTTTTGTGGGTAGTCGGGCAGTGGAGTGAGGTCAGGGCTTATTGGGGTTCAGGACTGAGCTATGTGGGCAGTAGAGGAGCATGGACGGATGACTAGGGGCATTGTGTTAATGAGGAACAGATAAAGGAGATAGAGCATAGATTCATGTCGCTTTCTTGTTCCTTTTGCTAAACTTTTAAGAAGAATGTTAAAGCAAGTATGCTTTGTCATCTCCACTGTGGGTTTGTAAATTTATCTGCTTTTGATTTCTAAATGACTTCTGCATTTGGGTAGTGTACCTAAAGAATTCTAAGTGTAAATGCATCTAAGAGACAAATGTCATAGATCAGGAGAATGTCCTGAATCAGGACACCGGGGTGGATGGTTTTCAGAGTGGTAGAGCCCTTTTTCCTAGGGAAAGGAAAAGGTGAGTTGAAAATAGGACTTCTGTTGAAAAGACGTCTGTGCAAACCTGTAAAATAAAAGAAAGCCACTGAGGTATTCTAGTGTGACTACATTGTTGATTGCTAGCATGGTTACAAGTGTCCCATGGAAAACAGAAAAGCACTTTGCCAGCCATGGACATTTTCCCTAATAGAATGTCTTTGTTATCTAAGGAGATGGGTGGTCTCTTTTTGTGTACCTCAGAGGACCTAATCTGCCACAGTTTAATTTGAGTCTTCTAGGTTATTGTAAACAGGTTAAGTCCAACTCCCTATAGTATGCTTTTTGTTTGTTTGTTTATTTTGACTGCAGATACAGTTATTACAGATGGTATTCTCTTGCAATAAGCCAGCTTAGCTGTTGCAAATAGCAATGGTCAAAGGTTTCGTTTTATCTATAGGTTTCCTTCAATTGCTGCCAGCCTCATGTATTTCATCACTTCTGAGTAGCTAGAGTGGACCTTTATTCAACTGAATTGTGTAGTTGAATTCTGCCAATTTTGGAAGCAAAAATTGCTGAGAGTTTTGCTCATATGTGTAGAGCAAACAAAGGTTTTGTTTTCAATGTGATATAACTTTGAGTCGATTTTATTGTTTCATATCACGAAGAAATGAGGCCCGCTGATGTGCTGAGCCAACTTCTTTCCCCACCCAAGAAACAAGAGACCCATTGTCAGAATCTGATTCTTCATCTGCTAAGTCTATGCACTGCTAATAAAAACAGTTGATGGTTACTTTATATAGTTTTTAGAATGTCAAGAAATAAAGACTCAACTGCCTATAATTGTCCCCATAACAGCCTAAGCTAAACATGCAGTTATGATATATAGTTTCATTTACAGTGCTACACACTCAGAAAAGGAGAGTTCTCTCATTACTCAGGAAAAAAAATTAAAAAAAACACATCTAGAATTGCAAGGCCCATTGTGAAAACACTGTCCTAGAAAATGGTAAGCAAAAATTACATTTTTGAATTCATTATAATTTAGCAAGGGGCAAAATGATATCATATTTATATTTGTGGCCATTTATAGAAATGTGTCTTTAAACCACTGATCAGAACATATGAGGGTAAGCTATATAGTTTACCATGTTAATGAAAGCATTGCTATGGGGGCTGGTAGGCCATATCGAAAATATTCATTTTAAGTTTCAAGCCTTTGTTTCTTCCAAAAACTCAACACTCATGACTATGTTATTATTATTGTTATTATTTCTATTTTATTATTCTTTTCCAAAAGTTGGTGAAAGTTGTATTCCAGTGATCATCCAATTATGAGTTTGAGTTTTTTTTTTTTTAAATTAGAAGTCATTTAAGAATAAAGTGAGCATCTTTATTAATCTGAAATGAAATACAGATTAGGAAACAAACTTTGACTCATCATGCAATTGATGAGTCCTTCCCCCTTACAAGATAGGGAGGAATAATGATATGCTTTAGAGTTTATTATTGTGTCGCTCCTTCCGCATTTGGTCCATCGGTTACACGATTCCTGCTCTTGCTATTGTTCGGTGGTGGAGGAGGCAAACAAAGGAAACCTGCTGAATTGTCATGTGACTGTTTGGGGAAGTCATGAGCAACATTTTCTTCTTGTATGAAACAATAACATTTAAATTTTGTGGTTATGTATCATGAGTGTCTGACAGCAGAAACCATTGTGATTGGCAGGCAGCAGATTAAATTTATGGGTTTTAGGCTTTTTTTTTTTCTTAATAAGGATACCTTGAGAAAGTCCAAGGGAAATGAAAGTCAGTTTTGTCATCTCACAGAGATTTCAAAGGCAGGGGGCTACACCAGGGCTTGAAAGGTCTATATTACACTGCTGCTGTCTAGCCATACTTGACAATGAGACATACTGTATTTGCTCACGGTGCTGGAGTTTATCATGCAAGAAGAGTAATTATATTTGAATTGTGTCAGCCAGCCACCCTAAAATGAAGGAACGTCAACGAATGTTGCTCCAAGGAGAAGGAGATGATTAGTTATAATTATACTCAGTGTCCAAGAAAAATGCTTCATTCCCTCATTCTGTTGCAAAGGGAAAGGGAAAAAAAACCCAACAAAAAATTTTCAATACTTTTCAGTATTTTTGAAAACTTTTAAGGTGGTCATGTGCTGTAGAAATTTCAGATAAGCTGTCTGGTGTGACCAGTTAACTATCTGGGGACTTGCTTGGTCTGTGCACAATTTTAGAGTCTTAAAAAATAGATAACATGTAATACATCTTTAGATTTTTCTTCCTCACCGTTTGTAGATGATCCTCTAACAGGGGAATGTTAGACAATAGGAAGCAAATTTCTTAATTCACCTAACTGTGGTTTCATCTACATATGCCAAGGGACAAAATATGGCTTTACAGCTACTCATAAATATGGTGATTTGATTTATAATTCTTATCAAACTGTTTGTTTGAGATGATGAGATGAATACTTTGGAGTATTGTTACTCTGTGGGTGGGTAGGAGGGCAGTGAATGGTTACTTAGCTTAGCTTTCATTTCCTAAAAATGCACATTTTACAGTTTATGTGTCTTTGGGACATTTTAGTTGGTTTGTATTGTTGCATATTGTTTCTTACTGTGTAGCTTCCAAAACTAGCTTGGAGTGAGAGTTGTAGGGATATTAATTTGTTGGTCAGCTCTTATAATGGTTATTTTTTATTGCTTTTTATGTATAACTTTTTGGGGGTAAAATTCTCAGTTAAGTAATTTCTTATGATGCTGAGATGATCAAATGGTTGATGCACTTGGATTATCCCTCAAATAAGTTATTATTGTTCTTATGTTATGAAAATTAGCTTTATTTATAATTATTAACATTTAGATAGTTTCAGTAATTCCTCAAGACAATCTCATGAAATCAGTGTTATAAATAATGATGAGTAGAGATAATGGATTTTAAAAGAGACAATGTTCATATATTTGCTGAAAAAAAAAATTAGGACTTGCCATTTTTATATATTATTTAATCCAAATTTCTTACCAATAAAGACACAGGTCAATAGGTTTTAAATATTGCTTCTGTTATCTAAGTAATACAGTGTATTGGTTTTATAACTATAATTATATAATCAGTATGTGCCTATTTCCATTGGAAATTGAAATAATGAAGTCTTTTCAAAGGTACTACAATGAGAAAAGTCATAGAGAGTCTCTAGTTTCCATTTAACTTCTGGTTGGATAACTGCACAAAATGGCCTCAACTTGTCTTTAACAAAATAGTTTACTTTTCCCAGAATTCTGCAAACTCTGAATCAGACAATGTTCAGTGTAACTATGTCTGAGCCCTGTGAAGTGAACTGGCGACATGACATAGTTTTTATTCAGATCACACCCCTTGTTTTATTTGAGACATCCAAGTCATTGAGATAGAATTTCTTATTTATTTTCCTAAATATATATATTATAACTATCTATCTATATATCTCTCTCTATTTCTTTTTCTTCTCAGCTGCTCAATGCATGCACACATGTAGCAAAGGGATGAAACTACTGCCTGATATAAGGTGGCGCTGGCCATATTAGTGACAACTGATTTCGTAAGTTAGACACCAGTGTGCCAGGCAAACACTGTTGCTGTAGTGCAATGTTCGGACAGTCTTTCCTTGTTGTGATTTTTTTTTTATGTGTCTAAATATAATCAGACTCATAAATTAATTTTAGAAGTGAAAAATTTCTGTATAAGATTTTTCAGATTTCCAAATTGTGCTTAACTGAAGTTAATATTATTGTTTAGGGATATCACCAATCTATAATTTTTTGCTATCTTTTAAAATACCATTTTCTTTCTCTTCAGATGAAGATTATCTGTAGATATGGCTATATATTGGTTTTTCCCAATGTCAATAACTATGGCTCCAACGTCCTCATTTTTTTTTTTTTTTTTGTCAGACACACACTTGAGTTAATCATGGTCCTCATTCATGGCCCACTATGTCACAGGTTCTTCGTATTTCATCATTTTCCCACTTGATCCCTAAGCTCCACTCCCGTTCTCTTGCCCTATAGACACCTACTCTAATGAACCTACTGTATTAATATGTTCTCACAATTCTTGCCATAAATATAATATATACAATTACATATATGTAGTTATATATGCAATTAACCCTTGGACAACATGGGTTTGAACTGTGGGGTCCACTTACAAGTGTACTTTTTTCAATTAAAGTTACATGGAATGTGCCTGCCTCTCCCGGCTCCCCTTCCGCCGCCTCCACCTCTTCCGCCTCTGCCACCCCTGAGACAGCAGGACTAACCCCTCCTCTTCCTCCTCCTCCTCAGCCTAGTCAACATGAAGACAATGGGGATGGATATGTTTATGAGCATCAACTTCCCCTTAATGAATAATAAATATATTTTCTATTCGTTATAATTTTCTTAATAACATTTTTTTTTTTTGAGACAGAGTCTCACTGTGTTGCCTGGGCTAGAGTGAGTGCCGTGGCATCAGCCTAGCTCACAGCAACCTTAAACTCCTGGGCTCAAGTGATCCTACTGCCTCAGCCTCCCTAGTGGCTGGGACTACAGACATGTGCCACCATGCCCAGCTAATTTTTTCTATATATTTTTAGTTGTCCAGCTAATTCTTTCTATTTTTTTAGTAGAGATGGAGTCTCGCTCTTGTTCAGGGTGGTCTCTGACTCCTGACCTGGAGAGATCCTCCTGCCTCGGCCTCCCAGAGTGCTAGGATTACAGGCATGAGCCACTGCACCCAGCCATTTTCTTTTTTCTAGCTCACTTTATTGTAAGAATTAAAGTAAGAGTTTTGTATCTCTACATGTTACCTATTTTTTAAGACTCTGAAAAAGACTTAAAAAGTATATAATACATATAACATACAAAATATGTGTTAATTGACTGTTATCAATAAGACCTCTGGTCAACATTAGGCTATTACTGTAGTTAAGCTTTTTGGGAGTCTAAAGTTACATGCTGATTTTCTGCTGTGCTGGGGTCAGTGCCCCTACCCCTGCATTATTCAAGAGTCAATCATCAGGCCGGGCGCGGTGGCTCACGCCTGTAATCCTAGCACTCTGGGAGGCCGAGGCGGGTGGATCGCTCAAGGTCAGGAGTTCGAGACCAGCCTGAGCAAGAGTGAGACCCCGTCTCTACTAAAAAAAAAATAGAAAGAAATTATCTGGCCAACTAAAATATATATAGAAAAAATTAGCCGGGCATGGTGGCGCATGCCTGTAGTCCCAGCTACTCGGGAGGCTGAGGCAGTAGGATCGCTTAAGCCCAGGAGTTTGAGGTTGCTGTGAGCTAAGCTGACGCCACGGCACTCACTCTAGCCCGGGCAACAAAGCGACACTCTGTCTCCAAAAAAAAAAAAAAAGAGTCAATCATATATGTAGACTTTAATTTGTATCCTTATAATTGGCCCTCCATATGTGTGGGTTCCACATCCGTGGTTGGTCTAATCTGTGGGTACAGACCCACGGATAGGAAGGGCCATCTGTACTATGCCATTTTATATAAGGGACTTGAACATCCTCAGATTATGGTATTTGCAGGAAGTCTTGGAATCAACTCCTGTGGATACAGAGGATTGACTGTATCTTTATAGACTTAAATTTAAGTACAGTAGTCCTCTCTTACCCTCAGAGGATATGATGTTTCAAGACTCCCAGATGCCTGAAACAGCAGGTAGTACCAAATTCTATATATACTATGTTTTCTCTCTATACATACTTACCCATGATAATATTTAATTTATAAATTAGGCACATTAAAGGATTAACAATAACTAAGTACTAAAATAATAAAATGAATAATTATAACAATATGCCAGCATCACTACTCTTGTGCTTTGGGGCCATTATTCAGTAAAATAGGGTTACCTGAACACAAGCACAGCAATACTGCAACAGTGGATCTGATAACGTTAGGCTACCGAGGGCCTAAAGGATGGGGAGCGTCTGCAATGTGCATAGGCTGGACAAAGGAAGGATCCACATCCTGGGTGGGATAGAGCTGGAAGGGGCAAAATTTCATTCCACCACTCAGAATGGCACACAATTTAGAACTTACAAATTGTTTATCTCTGGAATTTTCCACTTAATGTTTTTGGACTGTGGAAAGTGAAACCACAGATGGGGGAGACTACTGTATACCCTTGAAAATACATAGTATTGTTTGAATGTGTTTTAAAATTTATAAAAATGGTACGGTGCTATAAATACCATTTGCTTTCTTATTTTAAATTAAGCATTAGGTTTTTGAGCTATTTCTATGTTGCTAAATGTAAATCTGTCTCATGAGTTCTGACTCTGACTTCGTACTCCATTTTGTGCACATATGATATTTTATCATTTCCTGGAGGTGGAGTCTCTGTTTCCTATTCTTTTTGCAAACTTAATGCTTCTCTAAACATCCCTATACAAATTTCTTTGTGGATATGTGAGGGTATACATTCAGAAAGCTTGCCAAGTTGTGGGGCATGTGTCCATTTCCTTTTAATAAAGCCTTTTCCATCTACATTTTGACTGTTCAATGAAGGCATGCTGGTTTGCATTTTGAGATTACCTAGAATCTTTTTTCCTTACTTGCTTGGGGTTGAAAATCAGATTAATAGGTGTATTGGAAAGAAAAATCTGCTTTTATTTTCTGCCTTTACATAACCTAATTAGGTGGCAATATAAATATACTTCAATATATTTTATTTTTTTTAAAACTCAGGAATAAAATTGAGGAAGCTTTGTATTAAATTGTGTAGAATAATTATCCTAGTATTGTAATCAATAGGTCTACTTTTCAAAGGGGAATGTTTCTTTTTGATGATTCTACATTTCTTTAGATGACTAATAAACTAACTGCATTTATATGATTGACCATTTGAATACCTTTCTTTACTATATTGCCCACTATAGACAATAGAGTAACCAGTGGGCCACAGAGTGTGTAGAGTGAACAACTGTGCCTTTTGTGTGTGTGTGTGTGTGTGTGTGTGTGCATGTGTGAATACCTGCCTAAGCTCTTCATTTTCTGGTTAGCTTGTCCTTATCAGAATTTCTTCCTTACTTTACATATAATTTCAAGCCTCCAAATTCAATAAACAATCCAAAACAAGAGCTTCAGAAAGGAAATGAAAACAATCTTTGATGCATAATATTATGTGTTGAATAATTGTATCTGGCCCCATTGCCTGAAGAGCCCCCATTTCAGTGACCCGCAGGCAGTGCTGCAGAGCATCTTTTGTTTACTGGAAACATAGACCTTGTACATGCAGGTGGAGAGCTCTGTTATGCAAGCCACACAGTGGCTACACAGCTAAGCTGGGAATCTCTGATTGGTTTTTTTAATGGGGAATCTCATAAATTTCTAAAATTATTTTAAATGCTATTTTATTTCATACTTTATTTTTTTCTGTTTTTCCTGGTATATTTGTCATCCAAATATCAAGAAGAACTGAAATAAAAACATGTTATTTAGCTTGATCACGAGAAAGCCATTCTATGGCTATTTAGACAGAAATTCAATGAACATTTCTTAGTTTAGGAGATTTGGTAATAATTTCAAACAACATCCTTTGTTTTTTTTCTCTATGTAATAGAAAAATATGTTAACTCTTAGGCATTCTGCTTTACCACAGCTGTATTGATAGCCCTCTGCCCTAACTTTATTGGATAGAAACAGTGATTTCTTTTTCTATTTCCGTTATAACTTCTCTTAGTGTATGTAAAAAAAAAAATAGCTGACATTAACATTGATTTATGTAACAATTATTGAAGTCCCCCTTTAAAAAAATAACTCAACAGAGATCACAGCAATAACAATAATTACAATCAAATTCTCTAACTTTTAATGTACATCTCTTTAAGAATTCCTCACACTGTATTTGGAATTGAAAAGTCCTTTCTGGCTTGTGCTGGGCTGGGCATGGTTATTAATTCATTAGGGAATGGTGGATCCACTTTTAGGCTCTTCTGCCTTTCTCTGGTCCTGGGAGCCATGGAGAGAGAGGAGGAGGGGTGTGGGCGGGTTGGGGGGGAAGACAGTGAAGGGAAGAGGGAGACAGGGAGACAAAGCCTGAGAGGGAGACGATGACATTAGAGGTGACACATAGCTATCATGAGCTTCCTCAGTCTGAGGGGAAGAATAATGAAGGGTTTTCCCTGCCTTCTACAGCCCGAGGACAACCCTATGGCCACAGCACCTTTTCTAATCCCATTTTCTGTGTGCTGCATGTCATAATCTGTACGGCACTGGTTCCAAGTGAAAACACAATCCAAACAGTGACTAGGTCTTGTATTTATTTGCACTTTAAAACTACAGTGTGCAGGAAAACCTAACACTTAAAAAAAAAAAAAAAAAAAAAGCAAGAGGGACAGCAGCAAAACAGTCCCATGGGTTTGCTGACATTAAAGCAGAGCCACTGGACCCAGCGAGCCTTACATTTTAATTTAGTGGCATTTTTCCAATGAGAGAAAAGTGTGTGGTCTCTTTAAAAACTTTTTATAAAAGTCTCCCCTCTTTGGAATATCTTTGTTTCATGCAGTTTGGGGCCCTGCCTAAGGCGTGTCCTAGAGTCTGGCTGACCCTAAGTACCCAGATGGCTGCAGGACCTTGAAAGGCTGCAGCAAAGTGATTCTGAGTGAGGACGAGGCTGGACAATTTTCCTAGAGGCAGGGACCTGGGAAGCAGTATGTAGGAAACAGCAGGGTTGTAAAGTGCATGTTGTTTTATACACGAAGATGACAGGTAAAACCAGTAGGAAGAATCTGTACATGGAGTACATTGAAATAACAACTTAACAACTTTCCTCAACCAGCCCGGTGAGTAGAAGTCACTGGATGAAATGATTTTATCATTCTGTAAGGAGAAAGTTGATGATTTAAAAGTGTGGAAAGTGTGTGTGTATTTTGAAGGTCTGAAGTACATGTCAACTTCCTGGGAGTTAAAGGCAAAGAAAACCAGATAGGAACTGAGGTGACAGGATGATTAATTACTGGGATAATAAGGAGGGAGGAGGGGCCAAGCAGGGAAATTGGAAAACAGGCAGATTTCTGGGAATAGCATTGGTGTCTGCCTGTTAAAGATGCTCCAGGCAGACCTAAAGAAGGAGAAACTACTGCAAAGCATGTAATCTGTTCATTTTACAGTGCTGATTAATCACTATAGCTGTAAATATGTCACTGATAGAGAAAAATAGTGTGATTGTGATAGGAAAAAATCATTATTTAGACCTTTATTCATTATAATTCTATAAGTAATATGTTTACTATTTTACCCCTTCTTTATTGTTTGGCCATTGAAGAAGTGTTAAGAATTTATTATAACATTTTATTGTGAAATTATATTTACTTTTTGCAAATGTAAAACAAAAATAATCACTTGTTTTGAGCTAGTTTAACTACCTAGGAAGAGATTGTGACAAAGCATTAATCAATAATACTAATAATTTTTAACAAAATAGTTTAAAATAATTTGAAAAATAAAAAATTTCTAAAGATGATGCTTTTAAATGAACATTCAATTTACCTTTAAAAATTCTCCTTATCCCATTGACTTGCTTTCATTTGCTTGTGGCTAAGTTGGGTGCACCTAATTTCTTCTTGGTTCGCTTTTTAGGCTACAAATTTGCTTTGTGTAATTATGAAACAATTTCAAAAGAAAATATTTGGTTCTCTTCTGTTGTAATAAGATTAGAGATCTTGGCTGATGATTAGAGAGTTGGTTTAAAAATCCACACATGTACACGCAACATTTTACAGTAATTGTGCCTATTGGAACAGTAATAGGGGTCTTCTACTTAAAAAAAACGAATCAGAATATGGAGAAAAAAACTTGCTGACCCAACCAGTGAGCATGTAATAACTTGGTCAAAAAGGCTGTTTCATTGTTAAAATGCCTGGTTCCTGAAATTTAGTTATTGTCAGATCTGGCCTGTTGACTCTGAGGGAGAATGTTGAGTTATTGTGATTCCAATAAAAATCATTTTTTTAAAGTCAGCATTTTTTCACTCAGATTATAATTTGGCTTTTCAAATATGAAAAGCCAAATTATAATCTGAGTGAAATAGAATTTACTAGTTCCCATTAGAATGTGATGATTTTTACCCTTTTCTGTCTGGTAGTTATTCGTAAAGAAAACAAAAGCATTACAGAGAAACCATTTCAGGTCATTTATCATTGTGTGTGTTTAATGGAATTTTGGCTCATTTAGTACATTCTCATTTCAGAAGAATTAATAGATACCCCAGTGCATAAATATGCAGAATCACTCGTATGCTTTGCTAAGCTAATTTTTTATTTTTAAATGATAATATTCTACTAAGTTCTCAAGTCACTTCACCTCAGAATAATATGAAGAGGCATAATTTTATAAATTCTGGTAAATTATGGATGCAGAATTTGGTCGCATTTCAATGTCATCATTAACTAGTAGTATGATTTTGGATAATTCACTTAATTTTGTCAGACTTTAGATTCCTCATCTCTAAAATGAGGTCAGGGAAGAGGAACTCCAAGGTCCCTCTTTTAATTCTAGTTTTTAATTCTAAAATTTCATGATATAGAAAGAATTTGCATGAACATAACTGAATGTATATAAAATCATAGTTACTTTGATAAGGTAATCAAATTAAATTGATTTTCTTTTCAGGCTCTCAGGAGTATTGTTGAGAAGAAAGGTGAGATACGCTCCCAATGATTCTGACCATTTTATTTGGTCTTGCTTCATATTACCTGATAGTTGCCTAAAAGTAAGAGGAGATACTGCATAGTAGCTTGCAGTAACTTAGAAAATACAATCACAATTTTATTAGTTGGGAATCTATTGGTTGCAAATACCCAAGCTCCAGCTCAAATTACCTTAAGCAAAATATGGAGAACTTATTAGAATATGTAGTCATCCATCAAAGGATAGATCGGGCTTCAGGTAGAGGTAGATTTAGGGTTTCAAATGATGTCCACAGAGCTTTTTATCTCTATCTTTCAGCCTCATCTTTCTATTGGTTTAATTCTCAGACAGGTGGTTTCTCCATATGGTAAGAAAGGAATCTTCAAGAGCACATCCTTTTGAATTTTGATCTAAAGGAAGAAAGACTCTTTCTCTCACAGCAAACATATCAGATCTGATTAAATCCTCTGGCTTTTTTGAGGTTACATAGTCATCTAGTCATTGTGGTTGTGATGGGGATAGAGTATCTGTTTAGCCAGTTGTGAGTCACATGATCACTATGGCAGGCAGGTTCACCCCACCTGAATCATGAGAAGTGGGCTCTTTAAAGAAAGATGGATTGTACTATTAAAAGTCAGATGGGCATACTGAAAAGACACAACAAAATAATATATCTAACACAAGGTCTTAGATTGAAGACTTCTTTTGCAGTCAGAAAATTTTAGCTAAACAGACAATTTATCAACACATAGACAAAAAAAAAAAAACAAAAACCAAAAAAACCCAAAAAAACCAACAGCACCCCCCCCGTCCCCCGCAAAATCCCTGCAGTTGAAAGGCTTCAGCTTTATCTTTAAACCATTCAATCAGGCAAATGTCAAGACCCTTCCCAAACTGATTTAAAATTGATCTGCCCCAGGATTCAGAAACTTTGCTTTATTCATAGACTTATGTCATTCTTTTAATAATTTAGAGTGGTGAAGCTCCAAGGTGTTCAAGATGGGCACCTTGATTTTCTTGGTTGCTAACACGTGTTGTTCCTAATATTTCTGTTCCATTCCTATTTTATATAATAAAGAGTAGAATTTGATATGATAGGGATGGTTTGGTTTAATATACTCTTAAATGACTTACATCTATTTTTCCCTGGGCAGGAAAGTAGGTAAAATTATTTTATTGCTAAACATTTATGAACTAAAGATTAACTGTCTATATGTTCGCATTATAATCCAGTTAGAACATGGAGTAAAAAAGAGTCTAGTGAAATGCTGGAAGTCTTAAGTACATTGTAGCCTTGCTTTCTTTTAATTCTTTCTGTATAATTTGAAACTTGGAAAAGCTATGAGGAATGAGAAAATAGAGTGAATATGTGCAGCTTGGAGTTGGAAGTGAAAATAATCCTTACATAATGAGTGCTCTACTAACAAACTCAACCCTGGTGTACAGCGAATACCAAGAGTATATTTAGTCCATACTATATGGTTTTGAGTTTTAAAAAAATACTCTGTTGATTTTTTTTTATTATAAGAAAGTAATGATTTTGTCCTGAACCTTTTTCGATATGAAAAAATGAAAGCAATAAGTTTTTTTTTTCCTGAAAGATGTTTTAAATAATGGAATTTCAAATGATGTCACTGTATTTTTTTAGATTATAAAAAGGTCATTGAATTTTAATTAATTATACAGAGCAAAGGCAAATTCAAGGGAATTGTCTCCAGTGGAACAATAGCAATAGCTTTCTGGACAATGATATCAAAAGTCAGGCTTCCATTAAGGTGACTGAAGTCCAACAATTGCATGCTATGGGCAATGGGTAGGAACTGTACCTTGGAGTTTTAATTGCTACTTTGCTCTAGGTCATGTCTTGCAGTTTCAATTAAATCTCTGGTGTAAAGAATCCCTTGTCCCTTTCTCCTTGCATTTGATCACCTAATGGAAAGAAGCCTCTGTTCCTCAGGGAAATAATTTTGGGCAGTGTGAATCAGCCTCTCTCCTTCTCTCTCACACTTGCTCTTATTCTCTCTCAACCTCTCTTCTGTAAAATCTAATTTTCACATAAAGACAGCAAATCAAATGTAAAAAAAAAGAAAAGAATGGTGTCCATTTGCTCCTCATTACTGCTTTCAATGTGGAGTTTTTAACCAGCAAGGGAACAAATTTTGATTTAATAACAGTTTTAAATTCAGGTATAGGAAAGGAAAAGTCAAGTGGAAATCTAAGTCTGGAAAGCAGTAGGATGTATTTGGTCCCAACTTCTTCTACTGAGTGAAAACTATGATTTTGAAAAAAATCTTGGATTTTGCAATTGGAAGTCTACATTATTTTAACTGTATTAGTTCAATTATGTAGACTCCCAGTGGGCACGGATAGAAGCCTCAAAACAGTTGCAGTCTAGCATAGAAAGTGAGATATGTACGTGAATAATTCTAATGCTAGGTAGAATGTGATAAATTATTATAAAAAGTGTTATGTTGACATGCTCTTTGGGAATTCAGAGAGACGAGAGATTATTTCTGCTGGAATGTGGGGCAGGGGACAGCAAAGGATTACAAATGCAAAAAGAAAGACATTCAAGAAACTGATGACCTTTGAGCAAGACCTTGAAGCTTAACAAGGGCTTAAAGAATACAGTAAAATTTCAAAAGCTCTGTAAGATTTCAGAGATATTGGGATGTAAGAAAAAAAATCTAGTGTAACACAACTATTATGAATCTAGTTAAATTAATTAAAATTATTTCTAAACATTTTCATGGAGGCTATATCTGTTTTTACTGAGTAAAGCTACTACTTTCTATGAGTGTATATTTGTGTAGGTGGATATGGGTTTTAGAAGCCAGTATATGGGTCTGATTGTCAAAGTCCATTTCAGATTTAATCTTCACAAGAAATTTTAATCTCTGCCTACTCCAATCCTTTGCTCATTAACACTGTAGCCACCCTGTTCTACTCTTTGTGGTGAAGCAGGCCAATGTTAGGAAACTAGGAAGGTGCAGATAAGGAGATATTTTTACCATGTGGCACATGAGCAACTGATTTCTTTAAGCTGATGTCACTGAAATACTATTTTGTAAGTTAATTGTTATTCAAAAAAAATTGGGATCCTGTAATTTATGATAAAATGCTTCAAACAGCATAGAATTCTTCTCTTTCTATTGACCCCAAGAAATCACATTTTGCCCAGATGAAATTTTGTGGGTCCTAAGAGTGTGGAATTTGGTTTAAAACTTGTAAATTGTGGATTTTATTAAAATGTCAAATGAACTAAGCAAATGGATGAATCATTTCTTAATTGGAGTTAAATAAATAAATAAGAGAATGTATCATAGTCTCGGAATAGCATCAGGGGTAACTAATTTGCTGGCTGCTTTTGAAAGAATGAGTAAGGTTCAAATTTATAGTTGGGGAAAAATGGTATAGTTGAGTTTAATTAACTAGAGTCTAATTCATTATATGCCATTGGAATTTCATTGGGACAATGTGAGAATGAGAAGGTAATGGCAACTCTGAAAAGGAATAACGAATGAGATAAAATGCCCTGGATTACAGCCCTACTGCTTTGAGACCTTGGTGTAGGTGGCTGTGCGGTAGCTATGTTCAGAGACACTTAGGTTGGAACATGCCCACCCTTCCCACTGAGCTACAGATAGGAACAAATTACTCTTTGGGGGTCTCGTTTTCCTTACATATCAATTGGGCGGAATAAAAACTATTGTTTGGGGTTGCTTAAGGATAAATGAAATAGTGCATGTATAATGCCAGGCATGTCATTGACACTCTATAATTTATAGATTTTGTTATCGTTGCTGTGTATTATTTTCAGAAGGAATTTTGAGGCCATCTTGGATCTTTAGTATATTCGTTGATGCTAAACTAAAATAACAAAAAATTCAGAAAAGTCAATGCTACCAAGAGTGCCGTGAAACAAAATCCTACTCATTTCTGGTGGTGACAGTGCAAATTGGAACATTTCTTTTTGAAAGCGATTTAGCAATGTGTTATCTATTGTAATACGACTGCAGTACAAAAATGCACTATTTAAAAAGTGTGAGTTAGGAGAGCTGAGTGCGCAGAAAGGGCTTTTAATGATCCACTGGGGAAAAGGGAGCCCAGTGGATTCAGGAAATGTCTTTCTGGAAAACACTGGAATAAACTAGAGAAAAGAAAGAGAGAAAAATGCCAACCTTCCCTGATTTAAACCTTCCCTCCCACTTGTAGCCTGTGTTGACAGCATGACCTAACTATTTGCAGAAGGTGGCAACAATAGCAGAGGATGGTGCAGGCACCTGGAATGTTGGCAGGTGGAAACTGGGAGGACCCAACTCTGTGGTAGAGGTTTTTCAACCGGCATCTGGGATTCAGCGTCCAGTGTGCCAAGGGAAGGAGTGAAAATACACTCTGATGAAAACTAGTCCACAGTCAGCACATTCAAGAAGTTCCACTGTGAGGCCGGGACCAGTCAGCAGCACTGATCTCTAGGGGTCACATGAGTGGGGGTGACTCGGTTGCCCAGGCTCTGCCAGCCTGACTTCTTGGGGCTTGGCCACAATCCACACACCTGTCTGGGGCATGTGCCATCTAGCCTTTCTGTTACTTCTACTTTTTATCATTACTTTTTGGTGTGATGTGTGGTGTGCCCTTCATTATAATCATTCCCAGGATATTGGGAAAATCTAGGGCAAAGTGTGCATCATCTGTCAACATTCCATGAAACTATTTATCTGGGAGAATGCAGAAAAATGTAGATAGGGGGAGGTATCAGAGTAGTAAATCCAGAAGATGGTTCCACCTTTTTGTTGCAATAGTCCTAGGATCACACTACCAGATCTGGAAAGTATCTAGAAAATACATAAAGAAGTTTAAAAGGTAAACATTTTATGGCAACATACATGCTAATGTGAGAAAATGTTTAAGTAAATTAGTAGAATGTTATGCTTCTTTTTTTTTTTTTTTTTTTTTGAGACAGAGTCTCACTCTGTTGCCCAGGCTAGAGTGAGTGCCATGGCGTCAGCCTAGCTCACAGCAACCTCAAACTCCTGAGCTCAAGGGATCCTCCTGTCTCAGCCTCCCGAGTAGCTGGGACTACAGGCATGCACCACCATGCCCGGCTAATTTTTTCTATATATATTTTTAGCTGTCCATATAATTTCTTTCTATTTTTAGTAGAGATGGGGTCTCGCTCTTGCTCAGGCTGGTCTCGAACTCCTGAGCTCAAACGATCCGCCCACCTCGGCCTCCCAGAGTGCTAGGATTACAGGCGTGAGCCACCGCGCCCGGCCGAATGTTATACTTCTAATAAAAATTATAAATGTGAAAAATAACAATGTCATTTAATGTTATATGGGAAAAGAAAGCATAATATTGTATGTAACACAATTATAACAGTATGAAAAACGGAAAACTGTTTTATAGGAAGGGAACATACAATGAAAGGAATTTACAAAACTGAGAATACTTATATTAAGCTTATGGGATAGTCTTTTTATGTTAATTTTAAAATAATACAAGAACTTTTTTTCAGAGACTTTTTTTCTTCTAAGAGAAACCCTTTAATATGCCCGTGCCTTCTGAGAACTGGAAAGAGGAAAAGAGGAATTTAGGATTTTACTGGGAACATGATAAACTCTTTAGCTGAAGTTCCCAAGGGTGGGATTTATTTGAAAGTGAATTATAATTAAATAAGAAACTAGATGTATTCCCATGACTTAAGATTAAAAGTAGGGAAAAAAACAAAAACCCCAAACTTCAAGATACGTGAAAGTTAATGATCTCACCATCATACTGACCAGATGTATTTATTTATGTCATAGTATAAACAGGAATTGTAGATATTGGAAATGCATAATATGCCTCATCTAATGTTTCTTTGGGACTTTTCCCTTTTCTGTGTTTCTGAGACTATAAAGCCTATTTTGGCATTAACTGTGTTGGTTTTCCCCTCCTTATTCATTAAAACAAAAAATGGTAGGAAAAAGTGTCAAAAGATCATGTTTCTTAATGAATATCCACCAGCCTTTTTATTTTCCCAGTAGAGCCCTCAGAGAAATCCAGCTCTTAAGGGAAGTATATTTTCTAAGTCATAAGGTCACAGGTAATCAAATAGAAAGTCTGGAGGCTGATACCTGATGCCACCAAGCCATTATGGTTATGGAAAGGAACATTTTATCTTTCCGACCAGATTTACTGGACTCACTTTTCACTTAGAACATACACGCCTGAAAAGCCCTCCTCTTTCAAATTACTTTTTCTCTGATACACTTCCAATCAAATAACTACGAGAGCATTTTTTTTTCTTTTCATAAAGAAACCAGGGATTTTTCCCTCTAATCCAATAAAAGATACAAGAAGCCTAAATAATTAGGCAGCAGAACTGAGAATTTGCCTAAATTAAGCCTTGGCAAGAATCATAAGATTCCTTCACTTCTTTCTAGCTCTTCTCTCTGCGTATTGGCCTGTTTCCTAACAGACTATAACCTTTGGTATGGTTCATAAGGTAATTAATGTTGGAAATTTCCTTTAATTAGAAGTGATGATCTGAAGCCAAAAGGCACTTGAAATGCAGTTAAGAATTAGGATACTGGGTTCATTCCCCTTTTTAAAAAATAATTTGACATTTGAATATGTTTGCTGTATTGAGAATGTTTCTTAGAGTTTTTCATTCCTAACTACCTCCTGACTTAATGGGGAAGTACACTCATAAATATTTAGAAGTAGATGCATTACATGCATGCAAACTTTTAAAATGTTAACTTATAAATAAATGTATTCAAACTTGTAAAAGCTTGCATACTTCATGGAAGACTATGTTAAGGCTGTATTCAATAATTCAATTACTTCAAGGCAGCCATCTAACAAAATTCAGGTCAAAACTTTTTATTTTAAAATGGAAAATATGTTGGTGAATTTCAATGCTAGTTTCAGCCATGAAATTAAACAATATCCAAAAACAAATCATACAATGGGTCTTATGAAAAAATGTAATATGCTTTTTTCTACATTTTAGTATCAATATTTATTTTCTTTGTTGGAATCTGTGTTTCAAAGGTGATTGAATTATGTTTACAGCTAGCTAAAACTTGCATCTTCTCTATTAATATAAGAACCAATAGAAAGAGGCAGTGGCAATGCTAATGTGAGCTGAGTCAGTGTTAACTTATTGATCAATTAGATTAATTAAATCTATGTATATTTAATATTTTTTGAAAGCTATGTCCAAGCTAAACTAGTAAGAAAGAATGAATAGATTTTATTTCAATGGAAACACTACCACACCTAGCCTTGGACTATCTTCAAAGCATGGGAAGTTTGGCTGAAAGAAAGAGAAAAACAATTAGTTGACTCTGAATTGAAACTTAAGTAGTGTTGAGGAAATGGAATGACTGCTATTGAGAACAGAGCTTCAGTGGACTGACTACTGTCCTAACTTCTGTAGTAAACACGGACGGTCATGGATTTGGGGGTATCTCTTCCATTGGATAAGAAAGATCAGGGTCCTCTTTCCAAACTCCTCTGCATTTAAACATTTGTTTTGGTTCAGCCCCATTCCAGGGAAAGGAAGTCTTTAGTTTATTTTGAGTTTTAGGACAGAATCCAATAATCCTAAATAGTTTATCATGTTTGGAGTATGTAAAAATTTATTTGAGACTAGACAAGATTTTAATCAATCTCTAAGATCTCTGGCTTAGAGTAAACTTTTCATGCAGGGTACAACTAAATCTACACAGTGGATGATGCTACCTCTTTATGCACAAATTATGAAACTCATAAATAATATGAAGTTGTCTCAACTTAATCTTCTTGGAATCAGGGATGAATTGAAGATTTTTTTCCCCACTTGCTTCTCTATGGAATTTTTGGACTTACAGTCTGATTCTTAATTTAAGGTTCACTTCAACCACGTTTTTCGAGAGCCTACTCTTCTGTACTGTAGGTGCCAGGTACTCTGCCGGTACTCCTGGTAGTTTGCAAAGTCATAGGCAAGGATGCTTGGCAAAGACTCAAGAGCCCCACAGTAACCTTCTGAATTGAATTGAAATTATTTTATGTTGAATTTTGGCACACATGCAAAATATCTGTTTATTAATAGGAGGCTTCTCTTGTGTAATTTTGTTTTCTCATAGTTATAATATCATATGATCTTGTTATTGCAGAACAGCATGCCTCAGTCACGAGCTGGTTTTCTTAAGCACATACAATATTCTTCTCTCGTATTGGTACAAGATGTTTCAAATGTACTAAGAATGTCTTGATTTATATTTCCAGTTCCATAATTGGCTTATTTTTCATTGTTACAATGGATTCAGATGAAAATCCACATACTGAGCAAGCCAAAGGCAAAACTGGGGCATCTTTTTAAAGCTGAAATTCTCACCTCTTAGCTCTTTGCTGCTTGTTTGCTGATTACAGTAACTGAGTTGTAGGTCCAGCTGATGTTGCTACAAGGTTAAGTTTTGTTTAAATATTTTCCAAAGTGCATCACGGATAGTAACTGAACTAACCTTATCATTGATACATATTAATATAAAGCTCTGAGAAGAAGAGTATTTAGTGCATAATAAATAATTAATACATGTTTCCTATTATTATTACTGAATACCTTTCTTTTTATGGTTTATCATGGCCCTGTGGGCATGTTCCTTATCATAGAATGGAGGGGCCATCAAATGTATGGTATTGTTCACTGATGTATCCAAAACATGGAGAAGAGTGCCAGGCAGAGAGTAGATACGCAATACTTTGTTGAATGAATGAGTATTAGATTGGTCCCAATCAGGCTGCCTGCCTATCATCCCAGCCTTCGACTTCAACTTGACCCCACTAGGTCTGCAGATGTGGTGTGATCAAACACCCTCCAGGCAGATGCTGCTGAAGCTCTTCTATGTTCCTCGCAGCTGTGATGGCAGCAGGTGTTCATTGACTTGACTAGAAGTCATGATCAAGAGAATTCCTGCATTCATGCTTTTTTGTACAGAGAGAGCATGAAAACTCTACACTTGATAGGCATTTTAATGAAGCCTTCCATTTTGGCTTCTATTGGCTACATTTCATTAAAGCTCTTTGCTTCTGGGAACTTTACATTACAGCTATTGTCTTGGAGGGAAAATTATAAACAAAATGATATGCATATTTAAGTTCATTTTTAAAATTTATCATTTTAATGTCAGGTGGTTAAAACTTAGAGATAATAACAATTTCTTAAAGGATTTAATAGATCTGAAATCTATTCCAAAGCAGAGCTGGGAGCTTTGACCTTTCTAACTATGGCAAGTGAAGAGAAATTAGAAGTCATTTCAGGACAGATTTAAGATCATGATGTTCTTCTGGATCATATAGGATATGCTTTCTTGTAGTCCTTCAGGAATTAACTTGTGGAATAGTGAGAGGATAGCACAGCTAATTTGGTTTGGCTCATAAAAATACAAATCTCCTATTTCCTTTCTGATGCTTCTCTGTGGAACATATTTCACTTAGATGATTTTTTAAATACCGGTTTTCTCAAAAGTTTCCAAATTCTAGTCACTTGAGATTTATATGGCCTTTAAAGTCTAAGGAGTTTTGGATTTGTTTCATGTTCAAAATAAATCCTGGATTTATTTCATAGCTTCTTATAATCCCCTGTGATTATTTCTACTATTACACATTTACCAATTACTGTCCTTGTTTTCAAGTGAAGTTTTAATTTGTGAGTCAGTGGAGTAACATGATTACATTTATATAGTGTTTTTGTACCTTGGCTTCTATTTCCTACTCCTTAACTGTTTTTTGTTCAATGTTCTTTGACCACAGTCATTAAGATTGCTAGATTTGCCCTTTCAATCTTTAGTCTTAACACTTAAATCTTTCCATGTCCTGTGATAGTAAAGTGAAATCTTGCCTCATCTCTTCAGCAGCTTATTATAAAACATGTATTTCAAGGCAGAATGTGTTTACCTTGCTGAGTTTGCCTAAGATATTATTCTTTTATATTTTGTCATTATATTATTCCTAACTCATATTAATCAATGTTTCTATTGCTTCTTTGTTCATATTGACTATTAGGAATGATCACATGGTATTATTTTGATCTATGTCTCAGAGATTGTAAATTCCTTGAAGATATGAACCATACTTTTTCAACTTTATATCTTTCGTATATGGCTCATAGTAGGTATTCATTCATATTTTTGTTGAATAAATAAATAAAACTAAAATGTGGCAAGGTAGTATTTGTTACTTAAACCACAGAATCTACAGAGAAGTATGGAGAAAATAGCTATTACAAATATATTAATATATAAATATTATTACATTTTTAAATATAGGAAATATATAAGTATACAATTCACAGCTCTGGTGGATTCTTGAAAAACAAGCTGGTCTTGTCCTGCTTTCAAGAAGGATAAATTTTAAAAATCTGATTTGAAATTATGCTATTGTGAACCCTCAGGTTTCATTTTTATGGGATTATCTTATTGATGAGACTAATTTAAACTGAGGTTCTTAGAGAATTATATTAAATATACTTTCTTTGTTTAGGTTCAAGACTAAACCACATTTTACTGAATATTGTATTTTATCTCTTGTATATTAGCTAGCATTATATAAGGTCCTTGTAGTGTTGTAGATTATTTTTAAATACCTCAATGGAAATATGTTCTATATTCTTTGATAACTATACTGATTGTTAAGAAATAAATTTTTTAAAAAGTTCATTAGGAAAGTGAGCTCCTAGATCATGAGGATCTGGATTTAAATATTGTGACAAGAATTACTTTCTCTGTATAATGATATAGAGTGCCTGAAAGACTTCTTAAATTATAGTCACTTATAATTCTCCAGGGCCTAAAGAACTAAACAAATGCCATGTTTTTATTAAAAATAAAAGTAAATTTATAGTTTTCATTTTCAGCTAGGATGTAGAAAGCTGGAAAGCATGCCTCTACCACACGGAGAAAAAGTCAGGTAAACTCCAAAATCATAACTTTTCTTGAGCCTATTAGAGAGTGGAGGTGACAAGGTAACCTAAATTCCAAAGAGTAAGAAGTCCATGGGATATAAACTATCTCAACTACTGGGGGTAGGGATAAGTGCCATATAATCAGGTAAGAAGAAATCAGCAAAAAGTATTTATTTATTTAGAAACAGGGTCTAACTCTGTCACCCAGGCTGGAGTGCAGTGGTGTGATCATAGTTTACTTCAGCCTGGAACACCTGGGCTCAAGTGATTTTCTTGCCTCAGCCTCCTGAGTAGCTGAGACTACAGGTGCCACCATGCCCACCTAATATTTTTATTTTTTGTAGAGATGGTGTCTCCGTGTGTTATCCAGGCTGGTCTTGATCTCCTGACCTCAAGTGATCCTCCTGCTTTGGTCTCCCAAAGTTCTGGGATTATAGACATGAGCCATTTTACCTGGCCAGAAATCAGCAAAAAGTTTAACCAATTGTTTGAGGCCAAGTGTGGGCTAGCATGCCAGTCTGAAGCAAGTGCATTTTCTGTCTTATTCCATGGGAGCTATTAATATCAAAATGCCATAAATTGGATAGTTTATAAACAATGGAAATTTATTTCTCATAGTTCTGGAGGTTTGGAAGTCCAAAATCAAGGTGCCAGCAGGTTTGGTGTCTGGTGAGGGCCCATTCCTCATAGATGGCTTCTTCTGGCTGCGTCCTTACATGGTGGAAGGGGCAAATGAGCTCCCTTGGGCCTTTTTTATAGAGGCACTAATCCCATTCATGAAGACTCTTCCCTCATTACCTAACCACCTTCCAAAGGCCCCACTTCCTAATACCATCAACTTGGGGTTAGGATTTCAATATATGAATTTGGAGGGGGGTACAAATATTCAGCCTATGGCACATTCACGAGAAAGATCTTTCCTATTAGCCTTCATGGGGTGCTCATGAGGGCAGGCAGGAGACTTGAGAGACCACCTTTCCCTGGAACACAGGCATGAAGGAAGTGATATGTGGCTGCTGGGGAGAGCTTCTCCATCCTTTTTGGGTCTCTTCTCTCCTGTGAATAAAAAATCCTTAAGTCATTGAGGATGGAAAGCAAACACTTCTACTCAAAGGGCACAAAGAACCATTGTGGCTGGAAGAAGAATAGAAGAAAAAATTCTTCATCCCTATGGGAGAACAGGAAAGCAGCCTGGGCTCTGTATCCCATAGCGATACCCAGCACTGGTCTTCTATCACTAGGGGAGGGCAGGAAATGCTCACCCAAGATAAAACACCAATGCAATGTAGAGTTTGGGTGTCATGGGAAGGAGGGCAGAAATGCTGATACTCTACATGAAGTCCCAGGAACACAGGGCCTACCTAAGATAGAGGCTGAGCCAGGAAAGAAGGAACCTCTCCTAAATAAGCCTAGCACTGAGTATTTTACTCACTCTAAAAAACAATTGACACTTTAAAGCAAAAATAGTAAAAATGTACTATAGGGTTTATAATATATGTAAAAATAAAATGTAAGATAACAAAGTATAAATTATAAAAAAGAGGAACTGAAAATATACTGTTTCTTTCATTATATATGATATAACAATATTATTTTAAAACAGATGATGATAGTTAAAGATGTGTAGTATCAACATTAAGACAACCACTAAAATTTTTAAGAAGATGATATAACTAATAAGCCAACTCTAGGGGGAAAATTTGAACAATAAAAAATACATAATTAATTCAAATGATTACAGAAAAAGGAAAAAAAGAACATGTGGGAAATGGAAAAGGACTAAAAAGGTTGTAGATTTAAATCTCACTCTATTAATAATTACCTTAAAACTTATCTAAACACAGTGATTAAAGGCAGAGATTGTCAAATTAGATAATAATACAAAACCCAATTACATGCTATCTATAAGAAACTACTTTAATATAAAGATGTGGATCTATTAAAAGTAAAAGGATAGAAAAAGATATACCATACAATCATGAATTTGAAGAAAGTGACCATGTTAAAATCAGACAAAATCGACTTCACTCCAGAAATATTATCAAGAATCAGAAGGGACATTGCATTTTAATAAAGGTGTCAATTCTTGAAGACTACATAGCTATTTTAAATATGTATTTGGAGCACAGTACAAATTCAAAATACATGAAGTAAAAATTGATAGAAATAGAAAACTTCATAATTATACTTAAAGATGTTAACATGCTTCTTTTAGTAATTAATGCAACAAGAGAAAATAACTAAAAATATAGAAGATGTAACAACACTATCAGCCAATTTGACCTAATGTATATTGTACATTCATCAAAGTAGACCATATTCTGGACCATAAAATAAATCTCAATAAGTTTTAAAAAACTGAAGTTTTAAAAAATTGAAGTTTTACAATTTCCTTGAAATTTTACAAAGTATATTCTCTTTGAAGTCTTACAAAAATTGAAATTTTACAAATTGTGTTCTCTAGTTTAATTCTCAGAAAATTTCAATTCTCAGGAATTAAACTCTAGTTTAATCAATAATAGAAAGAAATCAATGACACAAATAAATTTTTAAAAAATGACAAAATATGTGGTTATACAGCATACTTTCTAAATAACCTATGAGTCAAAAGAGGAATTCACAAGGGAAATTAGAAAATGTTTGAAATATAATGAATAAGAAAATATAAAATATTAAAAATTGGGTGTGCATAAAATTGGTGAATACAAGAAAATTAATAGGATTAAATTCTTACTTTAATGTCTTGCTTTTTATTTTTTGTGTATCATAGGTTTTGATTTTTTGGTTACCATGGGGCTTACAGACAACATCTTATAATCAATTATTTTAAACTGATGACAACTCTAATAACAACAAAAAGAGAAAAAAAAAGCAAAGAGAAAACTAAAAACCTCTACACTTTAACCCCATCCCCTTGCTTTTTGACTTTGTTGTTTCTATTTATAACTTTTTATATTTTCTATATCTTAAAAAGTTGTTGTAGTTATTATTTTGATAGGTTTACCTCTTAGTCTTCCTAATAAAGATATGTGTGGTTTACACACAATTGCAGTGTTAGAATATTCTGTATTTGCCCATGTATTTTCTTTTACCAGTGAGTTTTATACCATCAGATGATTTCCTGTTGCAAGTTAATGTCTTTTTCTTTCAGATTAAAGAGCTCTCTTTAGTATTTCTTGTAAGACAGGTCTAGTGTTAAGGAAATCCCTCAGCTTTTGGGAAAATCTTTAATTCTCCTTCATGTTTGAAGGAGATTCAAACATGAATTTATTTTATTGGATATTGGATAAGTAATTTATTGGATATAATATTCTAGGTTAGACATTTTTTTTCATCAACACTTTGAATATTTCATCCCTCTCCCTTCTGGCCTGTAAGGGTTCTGCTGAGAATTCTGCTGCCAGATGTATTGGAGCTCCTCTATTTGCTTCTTTTCTCTTGCTGCTTAATGGATCCTTTCTTTATTGTTGAACTTTGAGAGTTTGATTATTATACTCCTTGAGTTAGTCTTATTTGGGTTGAATCTTCTTGGTGTTCTATGACCTTCTTGTACCTGGACCTTCATATCTTTTTCCATGTTTGATAGGTTATTTGTTATTATTTCTTTGAATGAACTTTTTACCCCAATCTCTCTGCATCCTCTTTAAGCCTAGTAACTCTTAGATGTGTCTTTTGAAGCTATTTTCTAGATCTTGTAGGCATGCTTCATTTTTCTGTATTCTTTTTTTCGCCTCTGCTTCTGTATATTTGTGTAGCCTATCTTTGAGCCTACTAACTCTTTCTTCTGCTTGATCAATTCTGCAGTTGAAAGACTCTGATACATTTTTCAGTTTGTCAATTGAATTTTCCAGCTCCAGAATTCCTGCTTGATTTTTTTTTTTTATTATTTCAATCTCTTTGTTAAATTTCTCTCACAGAATTCTGAATTCCTCCTCTGTGTTATTTTGAAGTTCATTGAGCTTCCTCTAAACAGCTGTTTTAAATTCCCTGTCTGAAAGTTCACATATCTCCATCACTCCAGGATTGGTTACTGGTGCCTTATTTAGTCTGTTTGGTGAGGTCATGTTTTCCTGGATGTTCTTGATGCTTGTGAATATTTGTCAATGTCTGGGCATTGAAAAGTTGGGTATTTATTCTAGTCTTCACAGTGGGGGCTCATTTGTATCCATCCTTCTTGAGAGGGCTGATTTTTTGGTTCTTATGAAGGTGCTGTCTTGTGTGGATAGTTGTTCAGTTTGGGGTTTCTGTGAAGGCATGATCACTGGAGGGTTCTATTAGACCATCTTGCTCCCAAATTAAAATTTTTTGTGAAATATTCTTTACATTAGATATATGCCCAAACACCATACTTCTCCCAAGTTTTATAAACTTAACTAGTAATTGTGATGAATTGCTGGAGGCTGAGTGTTCCACTACCAATAGTGAGAAACACTTGGGGGCTTCAATCATGAGAGGGCCCTCACACTTTCCCAGCCATATC